>NC_080743.1:39882500-41132500 GCF_020826845.1 Diceros bicornis minor
TTTCAAAGAGGAAAAAACACTAATGGTTTATATATATACTATATATATATATATATATATATATATATATATATATATATACACTATATATATACTATATATACTCCACTATACTAGTGGAGACTTTTTCATACCCATTAGAATGTCAAAACACTAACAAATCTTTAATATCAAGATTGGTAAGTATATGGAACTGCAGACACCCTTACGTCCTTTTGAGTTGGTATAAATATCTTCAATATCTTTCAAGAGCAATTTGTCAGTGTCTGGGAGAATTTAAGAGGCATATAGTCTATGGGTTAGCTGTTTATTATCAGATGCACATCTTAGAGAAACTCTTGCATTTGTATACAGGAATATATGTACAATAATGTTTATTATTTCATGGATTACAATTGCAGAATATTAGAAACAATCTAAATTATCCATATATAGAATGGGTAAATAAATGCCAGTAGAACAGAATAATCTAAAGTGGATAAAGTGAATGACCTGCAGTGATAGGTATCATTAATAGATCTCAAACCAAGATGTCAAGCAAAAGCAACAGAATAATATGTTCCATAGTATGTCATCTATACTCTCCTCTAAAAACAGAAAATAATCATATACAATTTATGCACATGCAGGTATGTAGTAAATTAATAAAAATATGCCCAAGAATGATAAATGCCAAATCAGGACAGGGGAGAAAGGAATTTGCAAGGAGTGAGCATGAATTTAACTCTATCTGTAATATTTCATTTTTAAGAAGACAGCAAATATCACAAAATGTTAAGACTGATGAATCCAGGTGGTAACTATGTGGGCAAGTTTTTGCTTTATTCTTGATATATTTTTGGATGCTGAAAATATTTTATAATAAAGAATTACTGATAGCAGAAGAAAGACGGGGCCAGGGATGGGGGGAGGAGATTGACTGCAAAGGGGCATGAGGGAACATTTTAGGTTGGTGGAAATAAACTATATCTTGATAGTGGTGGTGGTCACATGATTCCATATATTGTCAAGTATCATAGAATATACACTTAACACTGATGACTTTTACTATATGTAAATTATACCTCTATAAAACAAATTAAAAAAATCTTCTCAGGCTTTCCAACTCCCCCAAAATGGAAGGGTGTACACTCATTACTCTGTAAGTGTCTCTCTCTGCCTCTCTCACTGTTTTTCTCATAGATTATACTTCTCTGTATTTTAACTTCTACGTACCCCCACCCCTTTGTCTTTGTCTGTTTTTGCTGGTCACTCTCAGCGGCTGCCTGTTCTCCTTTCTATCTGACTGTCTTCCACTGTCTCTATGGCCAGAATCACATTAGCTTCTCTGATAACAATGGGCTCTGATTAAGCCCACCCATAGAAAAATTTTAATCACTTCGCAGGACTTTGACCCCTTTTCTTCCCAGTGTCCACACACATACTCTGCTGCAGACCCTAATCTGTGCAAGGTGTGAGGAGGAGCAGAACCAGCTGGTAACTTCTTTAAGAGAGATTGATGCAATGGGAGGCTGAGGATAATATGCTGGGTTATGAGATCAACTGTGATGCCTAATTTGACTAGGACATTTCACTGAGGCCATACGGTGAGGAAAATGTAGAGAGACCGTCTCTGCATACAAGAACGGAAGCAGGCGCTCTCCACTGAAACATCCCATCACTGCCTGGTAGCAATGAATTCTATGCATTCACACCTTGCCCCAGTGCCACTTCCTTCCTACCATTCCAGCTTCTTGGTTTCATTAGCCCCACCTCAAGCTTTTTCACTGTGATCTACTTGCTCCTTCAATCTTTGCTCTACTTCGTCACCTCTCAACCCATGATTTGAAGTCCGTACAACACACATTAGCTCCTGGCACATTCTGGGTACTCTGATACAAGCTAGAGGGCTCAAGGGGATCGAGACATGGTTGTCGTCCTCAAAGCACTCATAGCTTAGAGGGGAAATACACTGTATCTCCTCATCTTGACTTTGAGATATTTAGACTAGCAGCACAGTGTTTGCAATCTCTGTACTCACCTCAGTAACATCTCTTAAGAAATGCTCCTCTGTAAATTCAGCTCGGCATTCTCAGGAGATACTCCAATTACAGAGTGAAATGTTAAAGAAAAATGACCATGACACCAACTAATTTGATTTCTTTCAGATTTCTGATGTAGCAAGATATAGGCAGAGATTAGTAAATTTGATGGGGAATTAAGGACAGGACTTAGATACAACCAGCATAAAAAAATTATCTCTAGATCGCCTTTTTCCTCCAAAGCATATCATCACCATTTATTCCCTTATTACTTCATCCACTTCACGTAATTCCTTTGATAACTCCCTAAACATGTTAGCTGGAAAACAAAGATGAAGAATGTATGAACAATTTACTGGATTTGGGCACAGCTTTTCCACTTTACAGCAGAAAGGCAATGTACAAATATTTTTTATATCCTTTAAAAGTATTAAATTTGTCTTTTGTTACCTTTTAGAGAGTACTTTTGTGTATGAACTATAATGTTATATATGGTTTTTAATAAAAAGTAGGAATCCTAAAAATTAGCAAAATGAAAAAAAAAGTTTTACCTTTTCTTTTAACATTTGTAATGACCAAAAAAAAAAAAAAAAGAAAAAGTAAATTACTGTGAATGTAGTAGCTTTAACACCTTTTTAATTTTTCCAATTTCAAAACCATCATTTCTTAGGTGCTTACATTCATTTTTGTTAACTTAAAATTCTTTTGAAAATCACTGACATGAATGTAAGTGCACTATGATTTTCCTTAATATTAATAGCAGTTATAGCTGAAAAGGCACAGAAATTTGTGGAAAGGAAAAAGAATGGTAAATTCTGGGTAATTTTCATTTTTATCCCTGGTGGAGTCTAACATGAATTGGAGTTTGGTTAATGTTCAGTGTAAACTTAATCTCAAGAAAAACCCACAAACATTGCTCCCTATGGATAAAGTCTAGCCCTTGAATGCTGCCTAACTTTTTAACTGTTATGTTTTTGTATTAAAATCGTAATTTTTCAGGATCCTTTAACTTATTTGGGTTTAGTTTTATATTAGTCAATATCTCAATTATTAAATATGAGAGTATTAGAACCAAAGTGCTAGAAATTTCTAAAAACAAGAGCTTTATGATATGACTCTTAAAAAATAAGAGCATTAATGGAACTTGGCCTTCTGATTTTATAAAAGCTAATTGGAAATGACACGTTATATCTCACTGTAATGGGAACATTCATTAGTTGCCAAGATTGGGCATGAATAGATTGTGGTATATGGTAGAATGTATGAATTTTAAAATTATTTTCAGAACATAGACGGGAGTTTATAAAAATAACAAAAATTAAAGCAAATGTATCTATAAAATTGTGTTACTTATTTAGACAATTTCTGTCTCTTAGCTATATTTGATTCAGTGGTTAAGCTTTATAGTTCAATATTCTAGATAAGTCTACCCTTGGCTTTTATGGCACATATAGAACATTGTATTGGAAATCTCATAACAGTTGTTTGTTTAGCTAGGTGTATGGCCACAATTCTTAGTATTAATAACATAAAATATTTATTATAGATCAGTTCCTAAGAGACCTGAGGCCTACATTGTGGAGCCACAAAGTCTGATTAAATGCAAGAAAGTACATAGCATTACCGTGGGCTCTCAGATGGCTGCAAATCCAGTTCATCATCTTCAACAGCTTAGCTCTTAACTCCTGTAATATGTCCCCTATTTGATCACAGCACTGAAACAAGAGAAGCGTATCTGAAAACTCAACTACAAATCAATTCAATTTACTGTATGTCTTTAGCTGCTCAACTGCAGGATAAAGCTCCTATTTATATAAAACACATACACATAAGTCAGCAGTGTGCTTTTACTTGGACTTCAAATCAAATTATATGGATATTTAACTGAATAATAATTCTATTATAGTAAGTTTCAAATTTAAGATACTTCTGATGAAAATAGATTGTTCTCATTGACATATATTATTTGTAATTCTGAGTCACATTAATGTAACCCACCATCTGAAATTTCATTCCTATACATCTTTAACGTGCGTACAACTGTTCAGTTGAAAATTGTATTTTTATGTAACTATACATTCTACATATGACTTTAAAGAAAGAGACAATGTTCTTACCTTTAAGTCTAATGTGATTACTTGAGAAAAATATGGTGCTCGTTTATTTAAGATTAGTTAATTCTTTAATATTCAAACATATTATCATACCAGTTAATGTCCAGGAGAAAATGTTCTGGATGTGGGGCTACGATTGTCAAATTTGAGAAGCTGCAAGAGATGAAGTAGCCAGGATTAGTAGATTTTTGGCAAGATGCATCAGCCAGGGAATTAGGAACGCTTCCTCAAGCCACCTCATAATACTTGAGAAGCGTTGTACTTACTCAAGGATGTTTCCCAGAGTGCATGAGATAATACCTGCAGTACTTTCTTTGAGATATGGAATTTAAGTTCTATGAAGTGGGAACAAATACTTCATGTGAAAGAGTGGACCAATAAAAGAAAGAAAATTCCTGAGAGGGCAAAATTTTGCTCTCATAAATGCTGAGCTGCAACCAGGATACAATTATATAAAACAATTAATTTGTCCAAAGGATGTGACACTGGAAAATATCTCAGGCTCCAAATTACCTGGTCACTCAGTAACTGTACATGATATTAGCCTTATCATTTTGTATTTTAATTTAAATACAAAATAACTGGAAAGAACACATACTCAAAATATCCATATGTGGTCCACTCATTCTCCCCCTCCAAGACTGATTTTTCTTAAGGCTGAGACACAAATAATAGCTACCTTGTAGAGCCAGTTCAAGGATGAACAACAATGTATGTAAAATCTCCTGCAGTGTACTCAATGGAGGTGCTCAATAAATAGTAAAGAGTTTGTTTCTGAAAAATATCCTCAGACAGCAATTAAAAAGCAGATGAGCATGAACACCTTTACCATTGTTTATTTACCTTGACCTGCTCTTTATTCCATGAGGCTCTTTTAGTAGTTTATGGCAGCAACCGTTCTGTCATAATTTCTCCAGTACTGAATGCTATAATTCATTTCATTCATTCATTTAATTAATATTAAACAATGGCTACTACGTGCTAGATCCTGTACGAAGCAAAGAGTTACAAAGGTGAGTAATTATGTTCTTGTCACTGTAGAGTTTACTGTCTACCCATTGGAGCCAGGAATATAACTGCACGTCAAAGTATTTAAGGATCAGTAGCCATACCTGAGAGAAAAGCAAATACTTGTGCTGGGATCTGACAAATCTGATCAGAAAGCTCTCTGCCCTTATTTTGTTTGTGTGTGTATGAGGAGAGCAGGGCGGGGAGAGAAGGGATGAAATACTGAGGATCAAATATGTGGAGAAAGGTAGGCAAAATATTATTGTCTGTCTCATTCTCCATGTAAATGAAATACAGCTTGAATAAAATTTAGAGTTATAGCAGACAACTAGGAAAATATTATCACTGCATAAAATGAGGAATCAAAAATAATTAAGAAAAATATATCACTAATATGAAACTACTTGGCAAAAGAAAACAAATAATAATTAAATGATGAATAATGAAAGTGTATAATATTTGTAATTAATTCACTAAATTGGAGGTTGAGTTTACCACATCTGACTCTTCATGTCCATAATGCATCTATGATAGTCTAAGTATATTTTTACATATATGTAAAGGTTTAAAAGCTTATTCTTTGGGTTGCTAACATTTATGAAAGTGGAAAATTTAGGCCCTATATTCCTTTTTGGTTTGATTTTGCTTTTAACAGTTTTATTATGGTATGATTGACATATGATAAATTCGTTTTAGAGTATACAAATTTGATGTGTTTGAATATGCACACACATCCTTGAAACCATTATCACAGTCCGGTTAGTGAACATATCCATTACCCCTAAAAGTTTCTTCAATGTTCCTTGGTAATCTCTCTCTCAAGCCCCTCCTCCCCAGCCCAGGCAATCACCCATCTATTTTGTGTCACTATAGATCAATTTGCATTTTCTAGAATTTAAATAAATACAGTCATAAAAAAGTACTTTTAGGGGCCAGCCCAGTGGTATAGTGGTTAAGTTTGCGTGCTCCGTTTTGGCGGCCTGGGGTTCCCAGGTTCGGATGCAGACATACACACTGCTCATCAGGCCATGCTGTGGAAGTGTCTTACGTACAAAGTAGAGGAAGATTGGCACAGACGTTAGCTCAGGGCCAGTCTTCCTCACCAAAAAAAACAACAACAAAAAAGTACTTTTTAAATCTTCTTTCATTCAGCATAATTATTTTGAGATTTATTGATACTATTTTTTAATAGTTTATTATTTTGTTGCTGAGTAGTCTTCTATTATATGGATATGCCATGTTTGTCAGCTGTTGATGAACATTTGGATTGTTTTGAGTTTTGGGTTACTCTACATAAATATGCTATGCATATAAGATATGTAGGTCTCTATAGGTCTCTCATATATAGGTTTCTCTAGGGCCATATGCATTCATTCCCATTCAGTAAATGGCCAGCGGTAGAATAGCTGGGTCAGTTGGAAATTTTATGGTTAACTCTTTAAGAAACTGTCAACCTGCGTTCCAGAATTGATTTTACATGTCCACTAGCAGTGCATGAGAGCTCTGGTTGTTCCACATACTTGCCAACACTTGGTTTGGTAAATCTTTAAAATTATATCCATTCTAATAGGCATGTAATAGTATCTCATTATGTTTCAGTTTACATTTCCCAATGAACAATTATAAGAGATTCTCAAATCTCTTTCTGGAATTGTTTGTCATCTCTATGTCTTCTTAGATGAAATGTCTGTTCAAATTCTCTGTGCATCTGTTTATTGAGTTGTTTTCATATTAATGTGTTTTGAGAGTTCCTTATATAATCTGGATATAAGTACCTTATCAGATATGTGATTTGAAATTTTCTTCTTCCAGCTTGTGGCTCATCTTTTGGTTTCTTAAAAGACTATTTTGACCACCAAAAGTTCATAAATTTGGTGAAGTATAATTTATCAATTTTGAGATCTTTGATGGATCTTGCTTTTGGTGTTGTATCTAACAGCTTCAAAATATATGAAAAAAACTGATCAAATGAAAGGAGAAATAAACAAATCTTCATTTGTACGTGGAGCTAAAAAAATGCACAGATAATAATCAAAGATATAGAATACCTGAACAACATTATCAACCAACTTGACCTATTTGACATTCACAAAATATTCCACCCAGCAAGAGGAGAATACACATTCAACTCAAAAGCCACAGTACAGGATAGACCAAAATTTGGGCCATAAATTCAGTTTCAATAAATTGAAAAAGATTCAACCCATACAAAACATGTTCTCTGAATTAGAAATCAATGACAAAAAGATCTCTGGAGATTCCCCCAAAATATTTGGGAATCCAAAAACACAACTCTATGTAACCTATAGGTCAAAGAAGAAATCAACAGGGAATTGGAAAGTATTTTGTCCTGAATAACAATGGAAACATAACCTATCACTCAGAGGGAAATTCATAGCACTAAGTGCCTGTCTTAGAAAGAAAGCAGGTCACAAATCAAAGACCTCAGCTACCACCTTAAAAAAATTAAAAATAAAAGCAAATTCATCCCACAGTAAGCAATACAAAGAAAATGATAAAGGTCAGGCAGAGCAAAAATTGACGGAACATGTCAATAGACGGAACAGAAAATAGAAAAACAATAGTGAAAATGAATAGACCCAGAAACTATTTCTCTGAGATTAATTAAATTGATAAAAACTTAGCCAGACTGATCAGAAAAAAAAGGACAAAAATATCAGTATCAGGAATAACAGTGGTGTCATCACAATAGGTTCTACAGATATGAAAACGATAATAAGAGAATATTATGAACAATTTTATAACAATATATTCATTTATTCAGTTAAAATGGACAAATTGCTTGAAAGATGCTAACTGCCAAAGCTGACTTGAGGAGAAATAGATAAACTGAATAGCCCAATATCCACTGACTAATTGAGTTGAAAATCTTCCCATAAAGAAAATTCAAGTTCCACATGGTTCACTGATTAATTCTACTCAACAATTAGAAGGAAATAATACCAATTCTACACAAACTCTTCCAGAAAATTCAAGAGCCAGAGTATTTCTCAACTCATTCTATGAGACCATCATCACTCCAATATCAAACCATATAAAGTAGTACAAGTAATAACTGTTAAAACATAGATGCAAAACTTCTAAAGAAAATTCTAACTAATTCAATCCAACAATATATTGGATATAACATAATAGGATAAAACATTATGACCAGGTGGGACTTATCTAACTTTCATTTTTATTTAAAAGTAAATAAATAACTTTTAGCAAACTAAGAATAAAAGAGACCTTCTATCTGATAATGGGTACCTACCAGTAACATTAAGCTAACATCGTACTTAATGTTAAAAGACTGACTGTTTTCCCCCTAAGATTAGAAATGAGACAAGGATGTCTGTTCTCAGCATCGATATTCAACATTGTACTTAAGTTTTTAACCAGTGAAATAAGGCATAAATAAAATAAAATAAGTGGCATGCAAATTTAAAAAGAAGTAGTAAAATTTTATTTGGATAAGCCATTATCATCTATGTTCAAGAAAAGCTACTACAATATGTGAGTCTAGCAAAGTTGCAGGATAAAACATCAATATATAAAAATCAGTTTTATTACATCTTTATTATAGCAACGAATAGTCAGAAATTTAATTTAAAAGTAATATTTTTTTTAATTTTTCTTTTTTTTTTTGTGAGGAAGACCAGCCCTGAGCTAATGTCCATTGCCAATCCTCCTCCTTTTCTTCCCTTTTTCTACCAAAAGTCGCGGTAGATAGTTGTATGTCATAGTTGCACATCCTTCTAGTTGCTGTATGTGGGACGCAGCCTCAGCATAGCCGTACAGGCTGTGCGTCGGTGCGCACCCGAGATCCGAACCTGGGCTGCCAGTAGAGGACCAAGAGCACTTAACCATTAAGCCATGGGGCCGGCCCCTAAAAATAATATTTTCAATAGGATAAACATACGATTACTTTGGGTTAAATCTAACAAAATATGTATAAGACTTACCCATTTAAAACTGTAAAACATAGCTGACATAATTTAAATAAGACCCAATTAAACTGTGAGATTTTAACATGTTCCTGGTTCAGAGCACTCAGTATTATGACATAATATTTTTTCAAATTTACCTATAAATTCAACACAAACCTAATAAAAATCCCAGCAGGATTTTTTTTGTTGAAATCTACACTTTTGTTCTAAAATTTGTATGAGTATGCTAAGGACCTTGAATAGCTGAAGTAACTTTAAGAAAAAAACAAAATTGGAGGGCTAGAATAAAGTAACACTAATCAAAAAGATGTGTTTTTTGGCTTAAATGTAGTCAAATAGATCAAAGAACAGAGTAGAGAACGTAGAAATATATATATACACAACCCACATATATATAAACAACTTATTTGGAAAATGTTGTAAAGGCAATTCAGTAGGAAAAGATAACTGTTCTCAACAAAAGGTACTGGAACAATCAAAAATCTGTACAAAAAAAACAAAAAGAACTTTAATTTGTATTTTACACTATATACAAAAATTAACTCTGAAGTGATCATAAATGTGAATATCAAGTCTAAAACTATAAAAATTCTAAAACAAAACATAGAACATTTTTTTTCCTTGACTCATGCCGAGATTCCTTAGATACAGCACCAAAAGATTAATACATTATAGAAAAATATTGATGAAATGGACTTTCTAAAAATATAACCTTATGCTTTTAGAAAGTAAATAAGACAAGCCAGAGACTGAGAGAAAAATACTTACTAAGCATATTTTTTGTATCCAGAATATAAAAGCAAAGTCTCAAAACTCAATAAGGAAACAATTTTAAAAATTTAAAATGAGCAGAGAATTTGAAAAGACACTGCAACAAAGATTAAGGATAGCAAAAAGCACATGAAAAGATGCTCAGCATCATTAATTGTTAGGAAAATGCAAATTAAAACCTCAACGAGATAACAACTTTACACCTACAGGGATGGATAAAATCAAAAACACTGATTGTACCAAGTGTTGGCAGTGCTCTGGAGCGACTGAAACTCTCATACCCCGCTGGTGAGAATATAAAATGCTACAACTACTTTGGAAAGCAGTTTGACAGTTTTCTTAATACTTCACCTACACATGCTACATGATTTGGCAATTCTACTCTTGAGCATTTACCTACGAGGAAAGAAAGCGTATGTCCATACCAACAATTGTACATGAATATTCATGGTAGCATTATTTGTCATAGCTAAAATCTGTAAAACAGCACCATTATCCATCAATGGGTGAATGGATAAACAAATTGGGGTACAGTCGATCCTCATTATTTGCGGATTTCTGAGAATTCCACATTTGCACGTTCTGCTACCAGCTAAAATTTATTTGTAACCCCCACACCAGGGCTTGCAGCACTTCGTGGGCACTGGAGGACATGTGTGAGCATAGAGCAGTGAAAAGTTTGAGTCGCCCAACAAGCATTTTTTCCAGCTGAGGTCAAACAAGGTGACACTCGGCGGTCTCGTTTCAGCTCTCGTCCTGAAACCGTCTTCTTTTTGCTGTATATTTAATGCCATGTTATTTGCCTTTTTGTGCTTTTTGTTGGTGATTTCACTATTTAAAATGGCCCCCAAACATAGTGCTGAAGCACCATCTAGTGCTGTGCCTTATGGAGAGAATGCGTGTGTTAGATGAGCTTTGTTCAAGCGTGCGATGTAGTGCTGTTGGCTGTGAGTTCAATGTTAATGACTCAACAGTATCTATTAAATAAGGTGTCTTGAGACAGCCTGTAGACAATTTCACGAACATTGATGAAAATGTGACCAAAGGCTGGCAGGAACCTAGCCTTGTATTTTCTTTATGGGCAATGACTCAGTATTTGTTAATTCAGTCTTTGCTGGGACTTTATAGAACATACCTACCAAGAATAATGAGAATTCACTGTATATCCATACAATGGAATACTACTTGCAATAAACCAGAATGAGCTATTGATATACACAACAAGATAAATCTCACAATAATTATGCTAAGTGAAAGAAGTAGGGAAGGAGAAAAGTACATATTTTATTATTCTATTTGTATAAAATTCTAGAAAATGGAAACTAATCTATAGTGACAAAGAGGATGAGTTGTTGCCTGGGGAAAGAGGAGAGGTGGGACAAGGCAGAAGAATTACAAGGAGGGTGCTGAACGTGTTACAATCTTGATTTTGTGATGGCTTCATGGATGGATACATACATGAAAACATCAAACTGTACACTTTAAATTCGTGAAATTTTGAATATGTCAATTATACTTCAATAAAGCCGTTTAAAAAATAATCAATTTTTGACAGTGGTGTAATGCAGAGACAAGAATCTAAATTATATAATTACATAAAACCTGAAAGATACAAAGTTGGGGATATTTGTGTAAATATTTGAATTTAATATATTAAGAATATAGTCTCCAGCTCCTGCTGGAGTGAAGTTCCTTAGTTTTTACCAGTTTTTGGATTTTATTGCCCTTCTTTTTTGTATCCTGTCATATTGTCTATGCCTCTTTGTTTCTTAGTTGTCTCCGATGAAGCATAGCATGTTCTTAAGTTTAAAGTAATCTTCCTTATAACAATTAATCATTATGACATTTATACTAATTTGCTAATTTTCATGAAAAATACTGCAATGTAAGCCACTATCTGTTTATTGCATGTAGAGGTAAAATTCCATTGTTAGAAAAAAAATAAGATCTTTATATAGATCCATATATATCTTTGCCCTTTATATTTCTAATTGTAATAAATAGCTGTAATGACTTAATTTTCTTAAAAACAACACAAAGATAACATTTTACTTCAAGATTATATTTCACCTCTCAAACTTCATTGGCTTGATAGCTAAATATCACATGTTGTGTCAATGTCAACAAAAAATTATTAGATTGTCTACCAGTGACTATTTTCCATAATAATCATTTCATAAGAATATGTTGGAAATTAGCATATCATTTTATTATTATTGTAGCCTTATCTTTATCATTATATGGCTTATGTTTATTTGATTGTATGTTTTTATATGAAGCAGAATAGAGCCAAGTGAAGAGGACTATAATATATTCAGTTTAAAAAATCAAATTATAACTTCTTTTCTAGATATTAAATGAGCTACAACTACCCCAAAATGATTTTTACATTGTCATAAATACAACTTTATTTTTTTCTTGGTGAATAAATAAGTGTGAAGAATGAAACGAATGCTCAAAATATGCAGTGCTAGTTTCTGGAAGAATAGATTAAATTTGCCATTAACATCAATATGGTTGATACTATCAATAATTAAATTAAAATTACTTTATTATTGAATGTGTCAGAAACTGATGATTCAGACTTGGTTTTTGCACACATACAATTTAGTTTACTGAGGAAATGTTTCTAATTTCAGCACAGTCTTTTTTCTGATGTTCTACTTTTTTGAACTTTTGCTTCTCTAAATACAATTCTAAAATTTTATATAGTTGGATATATTCTGGTGGAAAGAGTTGTGAAATTTTTCTAAGAATAACAAACGTAAGATATTCTTGAGAAATTTGTGAATCATGAAGAGATTAATTGACAATTTTTTATATCAAAATACAGTAATTCAATTTGTCCATATATTCATTCTAGCAAGTCATATATACAATTTCTTGATTTAATCTATTACGTATAAATTAGTGAACATATTGATTAACTTTGGTATAAGAGTGATGATTTTTCTGATATTCTCTACTGGCTCATTTAATTTCTGGCTTAAGAAACTACGCTAATTTTTATCTAACCTTTTAAAGTGTTTTTAATATACCAAAGTGCAATATAACTTTAATATACACTAAAGACCAAGGACAGCAATTATTTTTCAAAAAACTCAATTTGACAAAAGGGGAAAACCTTTTTCAAATATTATCAATAGTTTTTTTTATTTCTGTAAAAATAATATTATTGTGATGATATTGTTTATTGGCTAATAGGATACAGATCCACTACTCTTTCTCACCATCTCCAACTCTCTAAACTGGAAAAGTTACATACTCCTTTTTCCCAGCTCTGTTGCAGCAATGTATAGCCATGTGACGCAGATTTGATCAATGAAATGCAAGCAGAAGGTGGTGAAAACTTTTGAGAAGGGTTTTGCATTTCCTAAGATAGGAACAGAGGCAGCTGGTACCATTCATGCCTGTCCTCTTGTTTTAAAGTTACACATGAAGCCTAGAGCTGCTGCAACCTTCATGCCACCATGAAAGAATGAAAAAGAGAAACACAGAGATCCTGAGACCAATATCATTGAGCTCCTTTTTTTCCAGTTTTTTTAATTGAGATATAATGGACACATAACATTATATTAGTTTCAGGTGTACAACATAATGATTCAATATTTGTATATATTGTGAAATGATCACCACAGTAAGTCTAATTAACATCCGTCACCACCTATAGTGACACATTTTAGCTCTTGAACTAATGTCAAGAGATATCTGCTTCCTTATTCCTTCATATGTGAGAAATATTGACTCCTATTTGTTTAAGGCATTGTAAGTCAAAATTGACTCTTATTAATATTGATGTTGTTATAGATAGCTGAATGTATTTTTAACTTGTATAATACTTTTTTGTTTGTTTGTTTCAGGTTGGCTATTTCAATGAGCAAATTTTCTTTTATTTGCATCATGGTTATGGTTAGATTTATACTGTTCATGGAAAGCAGGAAAAGCTGTGATTTCCTAACAAAACTCGTAACATCAAAACAGCAATCAAGGTAATTCAGGTCAGGAGAATTAGTGTTATCAGGATAATTCGACATCCCAATAGAAATTTCTAAGCGAATTAAATAAACTTTCATTTTACTTAGGTAGCATACGTTTGGCTGTATCTCATGCATACAGAGAGAATACTGGGGCATGCTATAGGAAATAGCCTTAAAACAGAAAGGCAAGTATTTCATAGTTAAGCAATTAAAATTATGTATATGTTAATACACATTTTGTTCCCTATTCACTTTTCACTTTATAATGATTGTAATAATAAGCCTAAATCTCTACATTGAAAAGTTCATTTCACAGAGGTTTATAAAGGTAGGTTTTTTAAAGAAATGTAAAAAACAAATAACACATAATAATAATAATAATAGTAGCTGAAATTTATTGAGTGCTTAGTATGTTCTGGATGCTGGTGTAAGTGATTTAAACATAAATCAATTACAAACTTATGAATCCAATACTAATATTATCCCCATTTTACAGATGAGGAAACTGAGGCACAAAAAGATTAAAATAACTTGCTCAAGGTCACACAGGGGTAAATCCTAGAGTTAAGTTTAAACTGAGGCAATCCATCTGGAGAGCCTGTTTGCTTATCATCTACAAATTGTCTCAATAATTTGTTAGTATTTATCTCTCCTAGTCTTAAGTATAGTCTTAGTTTCTTAGTGACTTCCTAAGGACACAGTCTACCAGAAGTTAATCCTTTTCTCCCTCCCTACCTCATTGCCTCCCTCCTTCCCTCACTCCCTCTCTCCTCTTCTTCCTTCCTTCTTTCCTTCCTTCTTTCCTTCCACTAAGCAGGATTATGGAAATTTGAAAATGAGTTTGATAAATATTACATGATTTTATTATTTTTAAAAAGATAAACAACTTGTCCTAAAAAAGTTAGGTCTGCTAATATTTCACATATATTGGAAAAAAATTATTCTTTGTGTTCTGATCCTATAGGAAAATAAAAAAAGCTTTATCATTTAAATTTTATTTGAAAAAGCCTAAGTTCAGATGCTTTCTAGAAGAAGAAAAAATTAAGGAATCTTGGAGTGATAAAAATAGGTAGTCTTGAAAGTCAAATGGTAAAATTGAGAACCCATAAAGAATCTCGACATTGGGTATTAATGATGAATATTTAGTGTTTGAGTATAGGCTGGATCTAAGAAAAGAGATATCATACAGAATGGATGTAATAAAGTTGTTGGTGGCCTAATATGTTTCAAGTGGTTTGTCACTTACAGCATTGCATTCTTTAAAGATGTCTAAGACAAAAAAATCTCTCAAGTGAATTTATTGACTAAAACCAGTTCCACAGAACCAATTAGTATCTTACACAGGCTGCCCTGCAAGGCTTATGAGGCCATCCATCACCTGTCCATTTAACTATTTAGCATTTGTCCCAGTCATTTGTCACCATGTCAGAATGCTAGCATTTCAGAATGGGAGTTTTTGGTTGAAAGAAATCTAACTCAGATACTGCAGATATTTCTCCTTTAATAAGACTTACAGAAGATTTATGTTTCTATTATATTTAACCTTAAACATCTTGTCTGCAGGATGAGGTTAATTCTTTGTACTGCAAATATTTCAAATTTAAATCAATTGTTTTATGTGAATTTTAAAAAATCATGCAAAATGGAATTACTTTATATTTTAACAACAATTTAGAGTGCTAACATTGCAAAGTCCCTTACATGACGGCTTCAGTGATTATTTTATTACTTTTCCAATTCAGTCATTTGCTTTTGTATTCGTTTCTCATATCTTTCTTAATTTCACACTGCTGAATGAATTACATTGTATTTACCACTGAATGAAAGAGAAAATATCTGCATTGCTCTTAACATTATGCAGCTCAGGTAGACTTGGAATTCTAGAAATATTTAATGGTGGAAGGATTACTGCAACATTTTAATTAAATTACACATAATTTACAATCAAATTTGTACCCATTTCAAGCACAGAGTATTAATTATAAAGCTTGGCTGTTGATTATAGATCATAGTCAACCGCTGCATTTTTCTTTCATAAAATGCCAAACAAATACTACAGTAGTATAATTTGAAACATGCTGGTCCCTTAGTGTAGAGTAAATTGACCAGAATCACAGAGTAGAAGACTGTAGCAAAAATATAATTTATAAAATGGGCCCATGTAGTAGAACAATTATAGAAAAATATAAGTTCCACATATTGTTTCAAAGAACCAGCCATTTTACTACCTTAGGCATGCCAATCAAATGAAAATTATTCAGCTGTCTAACCTTTAGATCTGATTCAAAAATAAGATGCATCTTTTACTGGGGAAAACAAATATGTAGATGGTCTCTTTTCCAACTACCCTATAAATTCACCTGATTAAGATTTCTAATGCAAAAGAGACAGGCCAGATGCTGGGGACTCAAATGCCACCTCCGCATATGAATGCTGTTAAGCAGCTCCCATGGCACTTCTCCCAGACTTTCAATGTGTGCTTGTCACTAAACTCAATCCCAGAGATAAAACAGAAAATGTAAACTCCTAAGGGAAGAGAGCTGAGTAAAAAGCTTTCCTGAAGTCCTGGGTGTGCTGTGCTCCTGTCTTTCACCAAGGCTTCAATCAGCAGTCTCATCCATCTTACCTCATACAACCAAGAGTTTGATGTGGGTGGATATTACATGGGAGTAAGGAATGCACAATAAAAATGTATATGTGTAGGTGTGCACACACGCACACATATGAGTGTTCACAGCTAATCTCCACGTTTAAGACATTGCAAATTCAGTCATCCATATTCATCCCTCGTTCCTGACAATGTGTGTTCTTGCTTAGAAAATATACTTAACTAGTAAAGCAGCCTTTAAAGGATAGAGAAAAAAAGAAAAATGTTTTTAAGGATTATTGGTTCCATATTATATGTGTGTGTATGTATATATATATATACACACATACCCTACACGTAACACACATACACATATATTACATTTCCACAGTGTTTTTGCCATTCTTATTTTCAAAATGGGGCTAGAAAAAAAAATAATTTTACAGAGATATTTTCCATTGGATCTAAAAATAATAACATCAAGATATTTTCTTAAGGATTCGTCAAATATAAAAGAAGATATCTGACAAAATTATTTAGCTTAAGTTCTCATTGAAGAAGGCTAAAGGCTTGGTGGGTAGACTGAAATATAACTCTTAGGGAAGCAACAGTGCTCAAGAAATTCTTGAGAAATTGTCTCCCTGTGAGTAAAACAGGTGGAGAGAAGAGAGAGAAAGAGAAAGGCAAGAGATAACTGAGCTAATAATGAACTGATACCTGTGTGTAATTACAAGATGGTTTGGTTGTCTCATAAGCTCTCCAAGAATATGTACTAGGATTGAATAAAGGGAGTTGATGTACAAATGTTGACTGATCTCTTAATCTACTTTGGCATGGGGATTAGAAAAAGTATTGTTTCCTTAGACATGTCTTATCAAATTTCCAGTCATAGCAGCTACACAATGGTTGGAGGTGGACAATGGTCCTGGGTGGAGAGGGCTCCTTTTGTTCAATAAATATAATAATAATAATAGCTACTAACTACACTCCAGTCACTGTTCTTTATATATCATAACTCATTTAATCCTTTCACTGTCTCTAAAAGCCAAGGGGTTTGTGAATTAGGACGCTAAAGTATCACAGTAGTGGGGGTATAATTTGAGCAAAAGGGCTCTAGTGCCCATTCTCTTAAGCATTAGAGTAAGCGCCTCTTAATTGCCAATGCTATTTATAGAGGCAGAGAGAGAAACCACCATTTACTGAGTTCTTTCATTTTTACATGGTAGTCACTTTATATACAATATCTCATTTAATACTTCTCAAAATCCTGTAAGGTGATTATTATTGACCCAGTTTAGTTAAAATTAAATAACTTATAGCACTAGTAATTGACAGAGTAGATAGTCAAACCAGGTCTGTCTGACCTCACAGAGCATATCTGATCGTCCTTTCAACCAGTGAACAGAATACTATTGCCTGTACAAAGCCTCTGTTTCCATTTTAATTTCATCCAGTCTTCCTAGTACCTTAAAGCTGTATGTAGGAACACAAATTAAGATGATGGATACCCAAATTCTCATTATGGTGATAGGAAATCTTTGGACTATATAGGCATATGTCTTTCTCAGATGAAAATACGATTTATGCTATGCATCTTAAAGTATTATTTTGGAAATTTATGTTAAAGCTCGGAAGAGCTCATTACAATATGAAAGTAGATTTTCTTTCTTATGAAAATCAACTTGAGGTGGTCATCTTAAATTTTCTTTAAAAATCTTCAAGGAAGAAGAGATAAATAAATTTTCTTCATGAGCCATATGCAATGCAAGGCTTAATTAAATAATGAGTATCTAGGCATGAATATAAAGGTCTAGATATGCCAATGGTATTATTTTAGGGAAAGCTGACTGGGAGCTCCTTGAGGGCTTGGGTTCTCTCCTATTGAGCATGCTGTTTCCAAGACCAATAATAGTGCCCGGCACATAGTACATATATAGTTGGACTGACTATGTGCAGAAACAGAGGGCTCAGCATAGGTACCGGTGAAGTACGTGGAAACAGTGGAAAAACATTACTTATTAAGTCTACCAATTCAAAGCATGCTGTAAGCTCTGGTTGTCCATGGGCTACTTTTTTAACTTTGTAGGTGGAGCAGAGTGAGAATGGTATAGAGATATTAGAGGGAAAACATTCAAGTGTAGTGCCCTAATTTCTTAATAGAGATCATAAACTCTACTCTAGACATCTGGTGGTTGGTCACACTACCATGCTGTTGTGACACATCACTATTAATTAGGTGGTAGGGTCTTTATGGAATATTTGCAGGAAGACCCTCAAAATTCTATTTGGAGAGGAAACAGGGAGGAAAGTACTGGATATGATCTAAACAGATACAGAGAAAATTGTGTGTGTGTGTGTGTGTGTGTGTGTGTATGAATGGCATATATAGGTGAGGATGCTTTAAATATCAATGTTTTTCCATTCTCCTACAAGTAACATTTGATTTAAGCCAGAGCTAATATTGTCAAACGAGCAAACATTCATGGATAAATGCCTAACATCTGGCAAAGTGAAGTTAGCTGACATTTACTTGGTACAAAGGAGCATGGATTAAATCAGACAGAATCTCACAGGATCTAATATTGGTATGTTTTTCTCTCAGTTTGCTAGTTGTTTTTGAAGAAAAGAAGGAAAATTCATTATCAGCTAGGAGGTTAAAAGGAGGTTAAAATCATATATTATTTATCTTTTTAACTTATTTTTCTTATTATGTCAATAGATATAGATTGTTAAAAAAAAAGATGGAAAGCATAGACATGAATAGCAGATAATTTGGAAAGTGCAGGAACATGTAAACAAGAAAGAAAAATAGCTCGTAACTTCTTAATTCAGGGAGAAATACTCTTAAAATTTTGACGTTTCTCCATAGTATTTTCTTTAGTATGTGTAGAGGGATGATAGATACGTTGAAAGAAAGAAAAATAGACCTAGATAGATAGACAGATTTATTTACATATATGCACACACATTATTTTTTATGTAACTAAAATCAAATTATATAAACTCTTTATGACATTAGTTTAATTGCAAACATATCATGAATATTTTCCAATAAAATTTAATAGTTTTATAAAACATTTTTAAGTATTGCATAGTATTCCATCATAATTATTTTATCTTATAACAATAAAGTGCCATTGAAGGATATAAGAAAATTTAGAAGTGCACTTTTGAAAGGTCACTTTAATTATATCTTGGAGCATGGAATTTTGCTTAAGAGTGAGTGTTGTATCAGGGAAATGTAGCAGTAATCTAAACAGGACATGTTGGAGAGCTAAACCAGTGTTATGAATGTGAAGATGGAAGAAATTGAAAGATTAAGAGGAAGAAAGCATGATGTGGGCAACTGGGTAGATGGATGGTGGTATTTCATTGTTTTGGCAAGATAGGAAGAGGAGTTATATTGTTGTTTTTGGAGGAAGTCAACATGTAATGGTCAGTTGATGCAAAAGGACAAACTAGAGAAAAATGGACAATTTTGGTAAAAATATGATGAAATTAAAAATAATATATTGGATAAAGACGCTGAAGATAAAAGCAGCCAAATGAGGGGCTGGCCTGGTGGCATATTGGTTAAGTTTGCATGTTCTGCTTCGACAGCCCGGGGATCTCAGGTTCAGATCCCAGGTGCGAATTGACGCACTGCTTGTCAAGCCATGCTGTGGCGGCGTCCCATATAAAGTAGAGAAAGATGAGTACGGATGTTAGCCCAGGGCCAATCTTCCTCAGCGAAAAAGAGGAAGATTGGCAACAGATGTTAGCTCAGGGCTAATCTTCCTCACACACACACAAAAAAAAGCCAAATGAGAAGGAGAGAATCAAGGGCCCAGAAAATGATGATTCATATTATTTCAGGAACATATAAGAATAAGATAAAAAATGCTAGAAAGGATGGGAGGTTATAACCAGAGTGAGTTTCTTATGCATATAGTACAATGTCTGTGCAATCTATGGTAGTTATAAACCACGAGAAAACAATGAACCCTAATAATCCCAAAATCCAACAGAAGAATTAGAACATCACCAGAGTCTTTGAATAAACTCATGTTTTCCTCTCCTAGCTCATCCTCATACCCTCTAGAAGTATTTTCTGGATTTTTGAATTTATTCTTATCTTGCTTTTTAAATATATGTCCATACCAAATATGCGTTTCCTCCTTTTCTACTTTGCATCAATTCTAATTCTTCAATCATACAGCTTCATTCTTTTGATTAATACAGGATCATATCTATTGCAATTGGAGACACTCATTGTCTCTGCAAAAAGGGTAAACACAAAATCCCAGCAATCCTGGTAACCATCTCAATTTCAGGAATTCTAAGAAATATGCATTATTCTTTATCAGTTATGTGTGTGGCTTCTAGTGATTTTCTGATGATCTATGAAAGCAAAGTTAAGCCTCACCAAGAATCTTCATTCTAAATGGGAAGGAAAGGGAGATATTTGAATAAACATACATGCAAACAGAAAGATTAAAGTTTGTTTGATGTATATATAACTGGTAATGCAGTGCATATTTTGTAATTGTTCAAAAGGCTATAGTTGATATTTATCACTTCCTTCCCTTTTTGCGTACACCATCTTTCCACCACCCTCAGCTAACTTCTCAGCTGGTTAGTTTTCTCTACTTAACAGGGTGACTTAAATTGTTTTTGAAGGGTCTGGGTCCTTTATGATCTTGCATTTATTGGATTACTATGTTTTCCCATTGACATCTACCATTTATCATAGAAGTACCAAGATGTGCCCAGCAAAGCATCTAGGTTCCATTCATGGTTTTCCCTGCCTCCACTGAGTAGCAGCAGCCTTATTTCCTCTTGGTGTTTGGAATCAATCACCCTAATCGATCTGTTGGTTCCAGGGCATGAGGAGCCTGTTGGCAGTCTCAACTCAAAATAAAAAGACCAACGTTATATCCCATTTTGAAAGTTTTTCTCCATCAAGATCTGAGAATCCTAGACAAAAAGAGCCCATGGTTGAGGGAAGAGAAACCAAATTTTTCCTGCTAATAGTCAAATGGTGTAATAAGAGGGACCACTCATACTCCACTCCTTAGGTCTCAGACCCGTGTATTCTGGCTCTAGAAGAAATAACACCATGATTGTCATTGTTTCAAAGCATATACCGCACCGTGTAGGACAGTACCCCAGCTTCACTGGGAGTTTTTTTCCAGCAGGTGTCATAACTGAATCTTTAATAAGCTATTCCACAATTACGTTAGATTATCTGATTCTGATGATGGTAAACTTTATAGGATCAGTGAAGTCTGTGATCCATGAGCATTGTTTTTTGTTTGTTCGTTTTTAAGAAATGTATTCTTTGGTTAGATGCAGTTTGTGGTATCAGGACTGTAAATGGCTTCCTAAAACTGTGAATAGTGGTACTGGCAGAAACATTACAGTAAAGGAAATCAAATCCATATCCCCTCTCCCCTCCATAATCTCTCACCAAGAAACTGACTGATCTCTCTCTGTGGAAGGACCACATCAGGGGCTCAACAATAGCCTTTGATTTTAACAGCTTTGATACTTAGATATGAGTAGTGAGATCATCTTCAAGGATGGGAAACCCTTTTATTGAGCCTATGCATAGCTTGCATTTTTACACCATGACCACTTTGTAGATGCATAAGGAATGAAGGTGACTGACATCCAAAAAATGGGTCATTTTGTCTACTTGATTATGGAAAATCTCATTTTCAGTAGACCTTTTTGGGGAATATTAATACGGGAAAATTATTCTCACAGACTATGCCCATTCAGAGAAGTCAATCCTCATGACTTTTTAAATACTTCCTTATCACCAAATCTTGTTTCTCTCAAGTCCCTGATCAATCAGCAAATTACCACTGCCCATGAATCCATGAAAACCCATTCTTCTGGCTATCACTTCTTCCGGGCAAAGCAGACTCTCAGATATACTAGATATACTGCCTGAAGTTTTGCTCACTGGAAGGAATTCTGTTTACCACTCTTCCAAGACCACTCTTGAATAGAGTTGTAATATTTTAGACTACTGATGTCTGGTGCCAGCATATCCATCTGTAAAGCAGATCTGAGATATTTTTCTTCTTTTATCAACTGATAGTAAAGAATTTCCCTTGAAGGCATAGAAATTGGTGTAGGAGTAGGTGTTATTGAAGCCTGAATTACTTACTCATGCAATTTATGTGTGTCTTCAGAACCTACTCAAGTACTATCTAATATATACTATTTTCATTTAATAAGGAATTGCTTCTGTCTGTGCCTGTTACGGCTTGGCAGACCACATAGCGCTTAGTTCAAATGGGCAGCATAAGTTGCATAATCACTTGTAACCCAATAGCGACGTATTCAGAGTCTATGAAGATCCAATGAGAGAATTATTTAAAAAGAAAATAATCATCCAAGTCATCTCTTATGTTCTCATCTCAAGTCTGAGAGTTCCACTCCTTTCCGACTAATGCCCTAACATTTATATGAAAGAATTAGTGAAGTTGTTGGAGCCCATATCATTGGCAGCATCTCCTGCTATCAACACAGCCACCAAAATAACTTTTTGAGAAAGCTGGTTTTGTCTTGCATTTTCTCAATGCCTTTTTGAATAAATTGGCTTTTAAGTCCTCTCAAGAGACATAGTTCAGGTTAGGATGAGCATGGCACAAAATGATCCACTCCAACTTTTCAGTTTTCTTGAATATTTTAATTCTTTCCTCCACTTTATGCCAAAAATGTTCTGGCATGTCAACCTCATTGAATATAAGCCACTGTTGAATCCGGCTAACAGTCATCCAACCAAGATCACTCCCGGCATCTTGAGGCTAGTGAATTAAATCCAAAATCTTATATAAACGCTCTGATATGAATAAATTTAGTGTGATCCAATGTTATAATTCATCCTCCCGAGACTAACACCCTAAGAATTCATTTCCACATATATTCTCAGATACTTGACAATAAAAACTAGTAATGTCTCACCGTTATTTTACTGTGTATGCTATGTCTCCATGAAGCACATGTTGTGATGAATTCTGACAGCAGCAATGAAGGTTGGTGGAGGTGAGTCTTGAGGAGAATAGACATCTTCTCATAAGGCAACTGCTTCTCATCAGGTCATTACAGAGTCTTTCAGGCTAGTCTCCAAAGACAGTGGTAAAAGTCGATTTCTGCCGATGAGAGAGATTAAAGAGAAATTGAGGGTTCTAGGTTCTCAGCTTCATCTAATTCCTACTAAATGTCTACATTCCGACTTTCAGGGTCCTACTCCATCCCAAGTAATGCCCTAATCTTAATATAAGAGATGTTGTGAAGTTTTACACCTCATTTAGTCATTTTGCAACCCAAACAATATGCTTTGGGGCCTGTCAGAAGCCACTACCACTTTCAGAGCTGGAGAGATAATGGGAAGAAGTAATATTATCATGGGTCCTAGAGCCTTAGTTGGGACTGCCTTGTATAACTGGGGCCAAAGAGGGAGCTTGAGCCAGGGAATAGGGATAGCCTCTATTTAGATACCACAGGAAGCACATGGAGAAGAAATATTTTGGGTTAGAGAAAGCGTCTTCATACCTCAAATCATCCATCAGTCTTTCTCATTGGCTTAACATACCAAGGAGCCAGAAGACATATGACATATGATGACTTACAGAGAAAAGGTAGGAAACTGTGGACAATTATCTTAAAAGTAAATATTCAGTTTTCCAGCATAATACCATAACGTATTTAGCCAGTCTCCTGTGATGGACGTTTGGATTGTTTTCAGGATATATTGTAATAAAAAATAAACAATATAGCTATGACTTTTTTGGCACATGTGAAAAGTTTTCTCCAGTGTATATGCCTAGGAAAGGATTGCCCCAGGTACAAATAATTCACAAAATAATGTGAAATGCTTGAACTATGTCACTCTTCCTCTAACTTCATAAGAGTTTTTGTTGCTTTACATCCCTGTCAAATTTTTTGCAAATTCAGAGGATATAACATGATAACTCAATGTAGTCTAAGAGTGGACACAATTTTTTTTTCAAAATTAGAGCAGTGAGCATTCATATGGAAGAAGAAAAGGGTCTGTAAAAACCCCACCAAATAAGGAAGCCAATGATTTGAGAGACTAGGATATTTTTTGAGTCATCGTTATAGGTTATAATGCCACTCAGATGATAGCAAGACTTGAGATGAAGAAGATAATAGACGTAGGAGCTAATGTCTGAAATAGGAGGTAATTTAGCTCTGGTGTTATCATTATATTAGTTTTGGGGTATTATATGCAGGTTCAAGAGGAATGGATTAGAGGAGACATTTGTGAAATAAAAAAGATACACCTAATCTTTAAATGACAATGGGATATTCTTTCTATTAGGAAACAAGCAGCCTTCACTAGAATGAACAACAGTAGATGATGCAGTGTTTTCAGGGAGATTAGGGTTCAGTAGAGGTATAATATTGGGAAGAAAATGGTAAACAGGTAGAGGGCATAGGGGACACGTGTTTTGAAATAATATTTATAATACTTTGTTTTAATTATATTTCTAGATGATTTGAATCTCTCCCGAAAAGAATGTCCTATACAATAACTTGCTTTGTTAGAGCTCTTAATCATCTTTCAGGTTGCTTCAAATAATATATATATATAAATATATATATATATATTTTTTAAGTTTTATTCAAGGATGATAGGGTTTAATACTCTTTCATTCCTTGTATTCACTTGAGAAGTAGTCAGGAAATCAAATTCTTTGGTCACAAATGTTTTCCTCAAATCTATGTCGATAAATTATTGTTTTAGTATTTTTTTCCTTTAATATTATAAGTGAGAATATTAAGGAAACCCTAATTTTTTTCCTCTGTGGGTATCTTGCATTTCTTTTCCATTTTCAGTTTTTTTTAAACTTTCTACCTAGAGTTTCATAGAATTATTTCTGTATTCCTGAAATTTAAAGAAAGCCACCATAATTTACATGGACATTGGTATACATCTATTAATCTTCCCTGGAACTCTGCCGAACTCTTTCCATCTGCAGACATGTGACTTTTTTTGACTTTTTTCTATTGTGTTTTTTACTGTAGCCTCTATTCCATTGTGCTCTGAGGTCTCTCTAGGGAGCACCAATTATCTCTAAGATTAATTCTGTTCTTGGTGCTCCATACATACCCTTTCTGCTTGTTATTTTCATCTTTTTGCCTCATCCTCCTTGTTCTGGGACATATTTTTGCTTCACATCACTTTCTACAGTACCAACTCTGTTATTTCCTTTTCCTAAAGTATGAGGGGTTTTTCTCCCTCTTGCTGCATTTGATTTAATTTCAATATTTCCCTATCTCATCCATCTCTGTTTTATTTCAATCTGACTCTCAGCCAGAAGTATTGTCATATGTCTTTTGTCTTATCATTCCACATTTCATCGTTTGTTACAGAGGATCCAAGTTATATTGAATTACATTGAAAACACAGACAGATATATTCTAACAATTATTCTTTTTTCTTACAGCAAGATATTTTTCAAAGCTTCCTTTTTTCTTATTCTTGAATGGTATAACCATTTTTTTTTCGCCATTGTGGAATCTTTTCATAGGCTAAAAATGAGGGCTTTTTTTTTCTTTTCTGTTTAATAATATTAACACTAGAAAGATCTATTCAGGGATATCATTTGCACCAAGTGGAGAAGTTCTCCTGCTTCTTCTCATCCTCTGGTGTATTGCTATTAGAATCTGCATCACAGGCATAGTGATACAGACCCCTATTTCAAATGTTTATCAAGCATAAATTTGTGAAAATTTGACACCCGCTATTCTGAAAACCTATGGTGGAATAGCTTACCCTGATTTATACCTGGTTATAATTGAGGAAATTGTCCAGATTTATAGCTCTAAAAAATAAGAAGACTAAATTTGAGTTAAACAAAATGTGAGCTATGATATAAATGTTTGTATGTTAATATTCCACCCCCTTTTTTTTACATTTTCTATCCATTTTTTTCTGATATTAGAATTTCCCCTATATATATGAGCTCCCTATTTCTGATGACAGGATCAAGAAAACAAAACTAGGAACTCAGTAACTTATGAACAGGACATTAGGGGTTACAGTAAAGATGCATTTGGAAAATATTGAAAACTAGAACAATTCTTCATGTTCTCCAGCATGAACATCAGGGCAGGAAAATCATCAGAGGCCAGCAAACTGGCACATGAAGAGTTATGTCTTGTATCATGTAACAAAAAGATCAGAGCAGAGAAGTTCCAGGAGTGTGCAGACGCTCAATCATAGATCAAGCAATATGGTTGCTCTGTAGCCTTCAGTGTGCTGGTGGTGTCTCCCCTCTTGACCATAAGATGGCTGCAGCAGTTCTGAGCATCATGCATAGGAATAATTATGTCTTATCACAAGGAAGGGGGCACTTTGGTGAATATCTCTTTAATATGTAGAAAAACTTCCCAAAAGTTGCTTGGCAAATTGTTCCATTGGTCAAGATTTGGCCCCATTACATGCATTAATAACAAGGAAGACAAAGAAAATGCATATTCAGCATTTTTAGCCTCTGAGATGAAAGCCAGCCTCTACTAGCAAGGAAGAATGACACACATTCAGTTCGTGGGCTTATGTCACAGAGAACCAGACATGAATATATCTTTTGCTGGGACCCCAAGGAAATATTCAAATGTATCTTCTCACTCTGAACCTCCAGAACTATCACCAGTAAAGTCAAAGATCTTTCTAAAAGTTCCCACAAAGAGGATGCTTGGAACTGATTGATTCCAAAGAGTTTAGAAGTAGGTTTTTCCTACTGGTGTGGCAAATAGGCTAATATATTATCCTTGAACCGTGTTTTGGACATTATTTGATTTAATATATCAAAAAAATATCAATGAATCCTGAACCCACCCCCCCAAAATTTATTCTCTAGGATTTAAAAAATAAATTTCTATGTCCAGACTGATACGACATCTAGAACAAGGATAAAGCAAAATATCTTAATTTCATGTGACTTATCTGCTGCTATACTGAATAGTATCTCTATTTCTTATTTATATCATTAAATCAACTGTCAGAGCCAAAGACTGCTGTTTCTCATCTTATTAGGTAAACCTCATGTAGGTCCATCCAAAGCAGAAATGTTAAACTGGAGAGCTGGTTGATATAAAATTGCATTATTAGTTCAAAGACCAAGTTACCTGAGGTTAGTGGGGAGAAAACCTAGAGTAACCTAACAGAGGAACCTCATATCTGAGTCTTTCCTTCTCTGGGAACGGTGAACCTGCAGCAAAGATGCTCATTTTATTATGTCCATTCTTCTGTTTGGGCAGACCCTGTACCAGGCAATCTTGTGGTTTTGTTGCACATCCTTTCTGTTACTGCCATCAGCCACACCTGATACCAGCTCTACTTCTGGCTGCCTTTCTGTTATTTTAGCCACTGACCAAATTATGATATATAGCAATCATCACTGTGTTCAAATACCACATTGTATTAGGGGAAAAAATGAAGCCCAGATCAAAAGCTCCCTATGTAATTCAAGGCGTCCCTTGCTTTCATATCTTACTACAAATCAGTAACTTTTTTTTTTTATAATTTTTTTAAATTTATTTATTTCCCCCCAAAGCCCCAGTAGATAGTTGTATGTCATAGTTGCACATTCTTCTAGTTGCTGTATGTGGGACGCGGCCTCAGCATGGCCAGAGAAGCAGTGCGTCGGTGCGCACCCAGGATCCGAACCCGGGCCGCCAGCATCAGAGCACACGCACTTAACCGCTAAGCCACGGGGCCGGCCCCAAATCAGTAACTTTTAAGGGGCCTCTGCTTAGGTGTTCTTTAATATTTTCCCTGGGCTATTTTCTAAGGAAAAGAAGCAGGTTTAAAGTGTTCCCTCGTGACTTCCTCAATTCTAGTTCAATACATGCTATATCTAGTACTAATTCCTTATTATTCCCTACATGTGGGTAAAACCCTTCCCCAATTTTCAGCAGAGTTGCAGGATTTTTTTTCAAATTTGAATATTCTATTAGTAATTCCAATAAGAGCCGGCAGGGAAGATTAGACGAAACTTTTCCTTTCTGCACCTTAACTTGATGTCTTTTATGCATTTCTTTAAATTGCAAAAATTTGGGGGAAACAACTGGAAAAACATTTTCACTCCTGAGACATAGAACAGAGCTTCTTTCATCCAACAAATATTTCTCTGAAGCCGCCGAAACCAACGCAAATCAACTCAATTTTTAATTTTCCATCCATGAGTATGTTGTTGTTATTGTTGTTCAATTGTAGATATGGAAAATTTTTACTGAAGGTGACTCAATCTCAGAATATTCTTTAGTATAAGAATAATTTCTCAGCAGACAATACAGAGTGCACTCTAGAATCAAGATCTTTACCATTTCTCCTTATAAGTGAGAGCTTAAGACAACAACAACAACAAAGCAATGAAGTAGTTCAGTTAAAACATCCACCAATTTTTTCCCTCCATTTCAAGAATATACATACTCTTCTTTTCTCTGCTCTATTTCCAGAAAACAACATCATAATAAACAGTTCCCCTCACCACATGGCGTACAGAGGTGCTGACCAGAAAACAAAATGCTTGGATAAAAGAGATAAGAAAGCTAAAAGTAAAATAAATTGATAAACACTTATGTAAATAAACACATAAATAAAATAAAAGAATAGCTGGAGGAACTCTTAAGAAGAAGAATTGTGGGTATGAAATCTGAGGTGTTTTTCAGAGCATATCAGTGGAAACACATCTACTGAGAAATCTTTTAAGAAAGGCTTGAAACTTAGAGCAAACTCTGAGAAATTCTAGATATAAAACCTACAGGTATTCTCCAAATTGTAGTAAAGGTCCTCAGGATCAAGCACGGGAAAGCTTATGAAAGTGGATGGAGACATTCTGGAAATAATTTTGTAACTGTTTAGTGAACCTTAAATTACGCATAGTCTACAAGCAAAGAAGTCCATGCCCCGGTATTTATACGTCCAAGCAAAACTTTTAAGCCAAGTAAATAAAAAGACACATGTGAGGATGTTCGTGTTCTGTGTGTGTGTGTGTGTGTGTGTGTGTGTGTATTTTGTAACAGCAAAGAGAACAATCTAAGTGTTTAGCAATAAATACATGGCTAAAACGTGATATATGGAAACAATAGGATATCTTACAGCAGTTAAAATAAACTACATCTACATATATCAACATGGATCTCAAGATGGATCAAAGGTCAATATTAAGAGAAAAAATAAAACAATTACAGTACCATTAATGTAATTTTGTAGATATGAAAGCATGATGAACATTATTTTTTAGTAAAGAGATGTTTAAGACATACATTAGGTACCTGTAAGTTGTAGGTAACAATGGGAATAGGGAAATGGTTTTAAGACATACATTGAATACCTATAAGTTGTAGGTAACAATGGGGATAGGGAAAATGAAATAAAGAATGATAGATGAACAAGAAAATAAGGAAATATGTAGGGATTCTACTTGGGAAAAAAGCAATATTCTAATATTGAAGGTTATGATACATTTAATTTTGTAAACTTGAGGTCAAATGTAAAACCAAAAGGTGAACAAAATAAATCAGAACAAAATTGAAAATATTAAACTTGGTTAAATTATTTTTTATCATTTCTTATTGAGGAATAAACTGAAAACTAATATTAGAACCTTACAGTATAAATTATAGAGCTTGTTTTATGTTACAGTTAATTGTAGGGTAAATTGTTTTGTACACACACACAGACGCATATATACACACACACTGCAAGGGGTGTATTTTTTCAAAATCCACGAAAATGCACTTTGACCAATGACCTCCATGTCCCTGTATACAATGAACATTTTTCATTCTACACGGTATCTCATAAGCATTTGCCACTCTGGAAATTCCCTCCTTAGTGACATGCTTTCTTATCTTAGTTTCCATGTTTGCTTATTGTCCTAATTTTCTTATTATGTCTCTAATTGTTCCTTCTCATTCCCTTTTCATGGATTACTCTACTCTGCCAGGCCTCCCATTCTCCTTTCACTCCACAGCATTTATCTTTGGAACCTCCAGTCAACAGCTCTTCATGTACACTAGGATATCTCAACAGACCCTCAAATACGTGATTTCCAAATCTGCACATAGGGTCTTTACTTTGCCAAACCTGGTCCTCCTCTAGTGTTCCCTATTTCACTGAGCAGTCCCTATCATCTAAAAGTTTCCTTCTTCTCCTCTTTCCCATGATTCCCACATGTCTAGTCCACTGGGCACTGATAATTCATGTTATGATTTTTTTTTTCAAATTTATCCATTTTTTCCATCTCCACTGTCACTCACAATCGTATCATGCCTGGAACACTTCAATAGCTTCCCCTCTGATCAATCCAAACCTGTTCTCTACACAGCAGCCAGAATGATCATTCCAATACTAAAATCTCTTCGTTCCATTTGCCTGCATAAAACCCTTTAGTAGCTCCCTATTACTCATAGCATAGCACAAAGAACAAGTTTCCAATAGGTCCTACAAGCCCTGTATCATCTGTTGTTTTGCCCTCCTCTTCTACTTCCTCTAATGTCCTAAGCAAGCCAGCTGGGCACTGACTGAGGCAACCTGTAGAGCTCATGTTCCAGCCTTGGTGCAGCCGATCTTAGCCATGCAGGAACATGGATCCACTGCTCCTAGAGCTCACAGTTTGATAAAAGAAGCTAGATTTTTAACAATTGCATATAAACTTCAGATTTCAAAATGTTGGTACGTAACTCAAATATTTTTAAAACACTGTATAAACAGATGATATCTGTGGCAGGATTTTGTAACCACAGGCCCTCTAGGACTAGTTCAACTGACTCCATCTTATCAACAGAGTAATTAAGAGTGGTTTGTCAGGAACCGAGACCTCTTGTCCAGTTCAGGCCAGTTGAGCCCACCAACCCATCAACTGGGCCTGCGCAAATGCCTGATAAGTGATCTTGCTAATGTCAAAGGGCTGAAAACGCCACCCTCAGATCACACTAACACCATCATTTTGTGAACATTCGTCCTATGAAGCACCATGAGGCTTGGCTACACTTGCGCAGATCATCAATTACCTCACTTCTCCTTACCTCCAAATATCTATTCTCCACATTTCAGACTCCTCTGCCCTTCATCCCATAAATTTTGCCCCAAGCCTTGGATGGAGGAGACAGATCTGAGAGCATATCTCTCCTGTCTCCTTGCAGATGTATCTTGCAAATTAAACTATTTTTCTTTTCCCAAAGGCTGATGCCATAATAATTGGCTCTTTATGCACATCAGGTGGTAAGCCCTTGCTGAGCAACAATTTGAGGCACATGCCATGAGATGGCAACCTCTGTTTTGCAGAGGCTGGTTCCATCAGAATATATTTGTTGTTACATGTTACTTAAGGGTTTTTCAGGCTTCAGATTCCTTAGATTTGTACATGTGTGATTATAAATAGTAATGTCACATTGGAAGAATTTATGAACTTGACATTCTACTTTTATTTTTCAGTAATTTCCAGCATGATTAAGTTAACAGATAATCAAAAATTAAGAATTAATGCACAGATAAGAAGACACAGATGGTGGATAAATGAAATAATTTATGTACAATTTCAACTTTAACAATTTAAAAACAGGAGATTTCGGAGAAGAATAAAAGGCAACATAGACCCTAGGTGGGAGGCAGAAAGCCTGGAATGCAATAATGATAAAATTATCTTTGCCTAAAAGCTTCCCCAAATTAGATGCAAGTTATTAGCATGAGAGAAATAGCTCAGAGGGAATAATGTAAAATAAAGCAGGGTCAGGTACTCTCACCTGTACAAATTTGATTAAATTCCCATTTAAGTTCTATATAATTCTTCATGGCAATTGAAAATATTTTGGAAAGAACAAAAAAAAAGCAACACGAAAATGTGCAAGGCTAAAGAGATCACTATTTGTCAAAAGTAAATGAATGATATCTCTATTCTTAACGTCAAAGAAAATGTGATAAAATTCTCAAAGCTTCATATAAAATAGAAATATTCCCAACTAGAAACGTGATGTAAGTATATAATCACTCACAACTGAAAATGGGGGCAGCTAAAAGTTGTATTTGGAGCGTTGCACCTCTTCAGAATTATACTGTGTTAATATGTGAACTTTTAAATACCGAATCAAGTCCCAGATAAATTAGGTATTTTGCCTATGGCAGGAGCTCAGTAAATCGCTGAGACAATTCCCCAAGTTAAGAGACAAGTTAATTCCCTTCCATCTAAGAGTAAGTATTATCCCTTTTCTAGTAAGAGGTGTTTTCTGGATCACATCACCTAATATCTCCTCTTGGACTTCTTGAAACAATTATCTGTTTGGTTCCTAATTATTGACTCTCTCATAGACTTGACTTTTTCTCCCTTCAATCCACATTCTTTGTTTAATCTTATTTAAAAATCTTAATCAACATGTTATCTCACCCCAACTTTTCACCCTCACCTGGCCTACTCAGTTTGTAGTATCACCTTATCTTCCCTCTTTCCTTTAGAACCAAACTCCTAGCAAGAGGACTTTATGCTTTTATAACCTAATAGGGAAGGATGATCATATATTTTGTAACAATTAGAAGTCTTTGTTGCTATAAGAACCAGGAAAATGGTGGTTTTATATTCAAAACTAAAAGCTCAAACCATCATCTCTTCCCTACTCCTGTCTTTAAAATTTCATCATCTAAGATATTTTGCTGATTAAGAGCTAACATGTGTAAAGTGCTGGGCTGAGTATTTTATATGTATTATCTAATTTTATGCTATAATAATTATTTGGAAATATGAAACTGTATTAGGTCAGAATCAAAATTTTTGGACAAAACTGGAGGCAATGCAAGTTGCCAACTATTAATTCAGCATCCACAGTTCACCTTCTACTGGAACAAGCAGACCAGAAAAACAGCAATTAAAAGAAAGTTTTTTCAGAATATTTTCTTAAAATCCTTCATCTACCCCATTACATTCAGAATAAATACCAAAATTTTGAGTGCTATATCTATCAGAAGCCAACTTTTTCCTTTTTTTTTTGGTGGTGGTACCTATTTCCTTCAGGGTTCTGGGATAACCACCCCCAAACACACACACACACACACACACACACACACACACACACACACACAGGACCAGTTGCGAAAAGTACACAAGGAGGCAGAGCCATGTTCTCTTTTTTCATCTGACAAACTTTCTTGTTGATTAAAACCCAATTCAAGCATCGTCCCCTCTGGCAAGCTTTAGCTGATTTCCACGGGTATTCTGTCTCTCTCTGCATTCCTGTGGCATTTCTCCTATTCCTCTTTCAACCTTCCATTAGAATCTTTGGTTTTAGTAGCCTGTCTTGGCCAAAAATGTTGGCTCAATGAGGTTATTGTTCATCTCGTATCCATGAGGCTTAGTGGACTGTCTAACATATAGCTGATGCTCAAATGCAGAAGAAGAGGACGGAGGGAAGAGGGGAAGAAGCAGGGGAGGGAGGAGAATGAGAAGGGAAGAGAGCAGGCAACCAAGCTCTGCAAAAGAAGAGTACCAGGATACCGGAAGTGGCAGAGATTATGCGCAAAAATAGAGTAAGGAAGATTGGAAAAGATGTGGAACAGAAAGGAAAGATAAAATTTATCTTTGAATTCATTGAAGACAAGGAATTACATATTTCTGAAGCTCTGTGACATGTAATGAAACAGTAAATAAATGATAATTAGGAACTATTAACATACACAGTATGTAATGTATCTTCTAATGGTAACTAGTAACAGAGTCAGGCTCTTTTATATATTCAAATTATGTTCTAGAATTTAAAGCAAAATAGCAGGAAATCAACTGTTTGTGTCATGAATATATTTTAAATATTTAATTTACTAATTAATTTTGCTTTCTTTCCAGCAATAGTTAAGATGTGTGAGTGCTTAAATTTTTGTACACTGATCTTGCCATATCTGCGGATGAAGACAGTAATTTTCATGATTATCATTATTACCATCACTTCTAATATTCCTTTACTTGTACACTCTCACATAAAAGTGAAGCCTTAACTTTCATCTTTTGCTAATCTTTCTCACCTAGTTCATTTAATTAATATATCTGTACATGAAAATTTAACAGATATGTCACTGTAGATATGTAGGTTTCCTTCAGTCTTATAGTCTCAATTTGTTATGAAGTCATCTGCCATTGGTTTGTTTCTGTTCTTTTCAATATTATATTCATTATAATTGCAGCTGCAAAATTAATTTTCCCCTCCCTAAGTGCCAGTTACTTTAGTTACTTAAAGAACAATTTCCTGCTCACAGGAGAATTGGGCTGAAACTGTTATTTTTTGCATTTTTGAGTTTCTATTGAACGGCTCCCTTGTATCTAGTTAACAATCTGTGTCTGCACTTTTAGGAGAGAACTGCAGCCTTTCAGTGAATCCATCTGGGCCTTGTTCCATTTTTAAATCTAGGGCGTTTTCCTATTTGTCTCCCTCTTGATGAAATAGTCCACAGTTTGAAGTTCAAGCATATGAGTTATTTAATTACTTTAAGATTCAAATTAATGCAGATTTTTTCTATCATATTTTGTGTGTTTATGTTCATCTGCACACCGTACAGAGCGCATCTTGCTTTTCCTGTAGGTATTGATTTTCTATAAAAATGGGATGTAGCAAGGGTATGGGCATACAAAAAGTGTGCAAAATATATAATGAATGAAATGGTGCTGGTATCAAGGTTACCTCTGCAGTTTTAATATACTTTATAGTAAATTTTGGAACCGTTTTGTTGGATTTTCATTGCTACTGTAACAAACAACCACAAACTCAGTGGCTTAACCAATACAAGTTTATTATCTTACAGTAGGTGAGAAGTTGGACACTGGTCTGACTTGGCAAAAATCAAAGTGCGGGGCTGCATTCCTGTCTGGAGGCTTTAAAGAATAATCTGTTTTCTTGCTTTTACCAGCTTCTAGAGATCATTCACATTCCTTAGCTCTTGTCCCTTTTCCTTTTTCTTCAAATCTAGCATCAGTGGGTGGAGTCCTAATCATGCTGCCATCTCTCTGGTCCTCTGCAGCTGAGAAGGGTTCTCTGCTTTTAAGGACCCATGTGATTAGATTGGACCCACCTGGATAATTCAAGCTAATCTCCTCATCTCACTGTCTTTAACCTTAATCAAATATGCAAAGTCCCGTTTGCCATATAGGGTAACATATTTCCAGGTTCCACAGGTCAGAGCATGGCCATCTCAGAGGGGATGGTCATTTTTCTGCCTACTACACCCTTAAATACATGGTCTGTAAATATCTCTTATGCATCTACTATACGTACTGGTAATGTGAGCTAAAGTAATTCAGAAGCTCAAAGTATCATTTAAAAAGTATTATGAGAGTATATGTTAAATGTAAAAGAAGGAAACAAACAAAAAATGCAAGCATAAATAATAAATGATTAAAATCTTACTTCATCTTAAAACTAACTCCAATCTCATTCTTTCTGACATAATAACCACTATATCTATACTTTATACATTTACATATATATTTATACACATATAAATAGGATCAAACTTTTATTTGGCAATTGCTTTTTAATTTAATAAATATATTTTAATTTTCCCATGTCATTGCATATAGATTCACCTCATTCCACAGTCTAGCTGTAACACAACTTATTAAATGATTGCCATATTAAAGGAATTCAAATTGTTTCCTTTTTTTAACTTTAAAAACAATATTTCAATGAACATTTTGGAGTCAAAACTGTGAGTACATATGTGTATTAGTTAGAACTCTTTGGTTGCACATGACAAAAATGCAATTCAAATAGCTCAGCAACAGAAATGATTTATTGGCTAAAGTAGTTGGAAAAACCAAAAGGTGCATGTAGTTCAAGAACTGTTAGATATGTGGATTAAACAATGTCATCAGGCATCTGTCTACTCATATCTCCACTTTTCTCTGTTTAATGTCATTCTGAGATAGATTCCTACAATATGGTGGGAAGACCATATCCAGATGTCCAAGCCAACGCCCAAAGAAAAGAGAGTAACTTTCTCAGTTATTTTGGAAAGACCCAATAACAACACTGATTGATCCAGTCTGAATCATGTGTGTCCAGTTGGTGGGAAGCAATCACATGGGTAAAGAGATGGAATATTCTTATCTCCAGACTTGAGTCACAGAAGGCTGAAAGAGAGCATGGGGATCCAGCTACACTGACACAGCACAGATAGAAAAGATTGTTGTGGTTTAGAGGAGGGGTAAATTCCCAAAAGAAGGGAACCACGAACCATATGTATTCCGGTGGAGTCCCAAGTTAAAGGGTTTGTCCATTTTTTAAATTTGATAGTTGTTATGGGCTGAATTCTGCCCCCCACCCCAAATTCTTGTGTTGAAGTCCTAACCCCCAGTACCTCAGAATGTGACTGTATTTGGAGCTAGGACCTTTAAAGAGGTAATTAAGGTGAAATGAGGTCATATGGGTGGAGACCTCTAATCCAACATGACTGCTGTCCTTATAAGTAGAGGAGATCAGGACTGAGGCAACACACAGACTGAGGCACAGCCATGTGAGGACACAGCGAGGAGGTGCCATCTGTAAGCCAAGGACAGACCTCAGAAGAAAGCAAACCTGCCTACATTTTGATCATAGAATTGTACCCTCCCAAAATATGAGGAAATAAATTTCTTTTGCTTAGCCACTCAGTTTGTGGTGCTTTGTTATGGTAGCTTTTGCAAACTAATACAGTAGTTATTGACAAATTTACAGAGAAAGATTATAATATTTAACACTACTACCAGCCATATAAGAGAACGACTGAACTATTTTTCATGATTGACTATTATCAATGTTTATATTTTTTGGCTAGTCAAAATGGTATCTCATTATAAAGGTAGTCATTTCTCTAATGAATAGAAAAATTAAATATTTTGCATAATTTTTGGTCATTTTGTATTTCATTTTTTATGAATTCACTGTTTATATCCTTTTTCTGTAACTGTAGATTTATTTTTCATTTAACATCTTTGGTTTGATTTTATGTTACAAATGCATTCTTCTAGTTTGCTACATATCTTTTATTTGTTTGCATTTGTGTCAGAATGTTAGTTTGAGTCTTGTGAGAAACAGACAAAACAAAATGGAATTAAACGTGCAAGAGATTTATTGGGAAACACTGTAAGGAAAAATAGAAAGTGAGCCCAAAGAGGCTGGAAGAGCCAGTTGGACCATGATGTAGGTCCAGCTTCTGGTCCGGCTTCTGGGATCTCTCAACACTACCTCTTCCATTTGTCTCTTGAGCTTCCTGCTGTTCTAATGTCTGGGTTGTCACACCATCCCTTCTTTGGATCCTCAGTTCTTCTGTCACCTATAAACCAATTCTGTGTATTAAGACATGGAATTGTTTAAAATGCCTAGAATGGTTTTTATTTTTCTCGCTTTACAGTAACCGATACAGAATTTTTCCTGTGTAGAAGAATTTTAAACAAAATTATCTGTGGTTTAATTTATGTGTCAGACATTTCTTATCACCAGCTATTGCCAGGCACTGTTAGAGACATTGAGGATAAAATACAAAACAAAAAGGACAAAAGTCCCTGTTGTAGAGGTTACAGTCCAGTAAATGGAGACAGATAAATAATATATGCAACACATACGTAAAATATATAGTAGTTTAGAAATCAATAAGAGTAGTGGAAAAATAGAGTAAGGCAATGGGATTTTTAAGTGTGGTGGTATTTGAATGTAGTGGGTTGTCAGGATAGGCTTCAACAAGAGGAGGACATTTGAACAAAGACTTGCAGGAGGTGAAGAATTAGTCCATAAGACTATCTGGAGAGAAACATTCCAAGGAAAGGAAATGGTTCAAGCAAAGGCTCTAAAGAGGGAACATAGTTAACATGTTAAAAAATGAGCAAAGAGGTCTGTATGGCTGGATAGGAATGATTTAGGAGAGAGTAATAGGAAGTAAAGTCAGAGAGAGAATGGGAAATCACACCATGTTGGAATTTATGAGCCATTTAAAGACTTTGAATTTTACTCTGGAAAAGGAGGGTCTAAGCAGAGGAGGGACATAATCTGACCTAGGTTTTAAGAAGTTTACTCTGACCGCTGTTGTAAATAGACTGAAATGTGGGAGAAATAAAGGAAAAAGAAAGGATACCAGTTCAGAAACTCGCGCAGGTACCAGTTGAGAGATGATGGTAGCTTAGAACAAGATTGTAATTATGGAAGTAATGAAAAATGGCCAGATTCTGGATCTATTTTAAAGGAAAAGCCAAGTAGATTTCTGCACAGGTTTTTGGATATGTAGACAAAGAATGAAGTTAAAAATGACACTGAAGTTTGTGGTCTGAACAACTAGAGAAATAGATTTCTACGCATTGAGATGGTAAAGACTATGGGAATATCAGAAATTCTATATTTTATATGCTAAGTTTGAACTTAGCGTTTTATATGCTAAGTTTGAATGCCACTTGAAGTCTAAGTGGCAAGGTGAGGGGGGCATATACAAGAATGGAATTCGGAGAGAGATTTTGGATGAAGATATATATTTTGGAAAAATAATCATGAAAATGATATTTAAAGCCTTGAGATAGGAAGTGATCATAGAGCGTATGTAGAAAGAGGAATGAAGTCCAAGAACTGAGCCATAAGCCGTTTTCAGTTAGAAGATCAAGGAAATGAGATGGAAATAAGCAAAAAAGATGGAGGAGTGACTAGTGAAGAAGAAAGAAAATCAAGAACTGTGGTGACCTAAACTTCAAGAAAAAAATATATATATATGTATATTTTTAAGGGAAAGGCATGCTCAGCTGAGTAAAATATTGCTGAAAATTAACCCTTACATCTAGCAATATAGAGATAGCTGTTGAACATGCAAGAGTAATTGTGGTGGAATTCTGGAGACACATGCCTGTGGTGAGTAGGTTTTGAGGAGAATAGGAGAAGACGGTGTGGAAGCAGGGCAGCAGAGAGAAGGAAGGCAAAAGACATGTCTTCCAGCAAATTAACGCTATGGGCGATAAGGGTTCAATCCCACTGGGAAATTTGGGGAACGTTGTGGACCATGCTTTAGCATTATCCCAAGAAAGAAATCTGAGATATTTATTTGTCACTACTCATCTGTCATTGAGATAACCTCAGGCACTTTCAGTTTGCCCTGTGTTATGAGCTGAGCACTCATCCGTGGCTGGAAGTGGGGAGAGGGGAATACAAATCTCTCTGGCACAGCACATCTGCACTTATACAAGGTAGAGGCTGAGGGGATGTGTGTTGGGCACAAGCATCATCTGCTACAGATAATGTCCCTTTGGGGACAAAATATGAGTCTACCAAACAGAGTGTTTGAATACTTTAATCAGACAAATGGGAAATGGAGAACATTTTTGTTAGCTTTTTCATTTGTCAGAATAGTAGTATAGTCATATGTGAAGGATGGGATAGGATGGGATGGGATAAGAGCTACTGGGTACCAAAAAATACCTTGTGGGACCATCAAACCGACTTCTTCATGTGGGAGAATTTACGTAATAAATGAAGTCATTCAAGGAATTAATATTTATATATGCTCACTCCCCACATGGACTTTATGAAGCATTGTTTTATCAATTCTGCATTCTGAGCAAAATACTATTTACATCCTATTTTTTCAAACAAAAACATTATAAGGTCTCAGTTAAGGCCTTTCAATTCCAAGTAATAAAACCTATAGAAGTTAGGAGGTTGTGCTTGAACTATACAGAATTATCACATGGTATAAAAACTGCAGACAGGTCTTATGAGAAACTAGAATCAGGAACTGAAAAGACATCCGTAATAGAAGCATATATCTCCTCTCTTTTTCTATGAGTCTCTGAGTTTGGCTGATCTCTTTTTTCAGCTTTTGGATCACATTTTCTCTCTCTCTTAACTGTTTTCACCTCCCCTGTTTGGTTGTCTATGCTTCTGCAAAAATGTATTAGTTTTCTATTGCTATGCAACAAATTACGAGAAATTTAGCAGCTTGAAACAACACTAATGTATTATTTCATTTTATCCAGAGGTCATGAGTGTGGACATGGGTAAACTGGGTCCTCTGCCAGGGTCTTACCAGGCTGAAACCACAGTGTCAGCTGGGGCTCAGGGTACTCTTCAATGCTCGTTGGTTGTTGGCAAAATTCACTTCCTTGTGGCTGTAAGAATAAAGGCAACTGGATTTTTTCAATGTTAGTGGGAGAATCTCTCTCATCCTTCTAATTTCATCTTTTCAGAAGGGCCAAGTCCCTTGTAGTGTTCACCTGATTAGGCCAGACCTACAGAGAATTCTCTCTCTTTTGATTACCTTAACTTATCAGGAACCTTAATTTCATCTGCAAAATCCCTCCTTCTTTGTCATATAACATAATCTAGTCATTGGAGAGAAATCCAACATATTCTCAGTCCTGTACACACTCCACACTCAAAAAGGAGGGATTTTACAAGGCACGTACAGCAGGGAATGGGAATTTTTGGGACCATCTTAAAATTCTGCCTATCACTAGACATATTGCCAAATGTGGCCCCAAATGTCATGCTTTAGCTTTGGAAAACAACTAGCAGAGGGTGCCCATCTCAAAATTAATTCTGAATTCCTAGGAGGAAGACTGAATGACTGAGCTGAGGTCTGGCTAAGATCTCTGCCTAATCATCTATGGCTTGTGGGATTGAAAATATACTATAAGCCTGATTGTCAGAGTTCTCAAAATAGAGCAGATACATAGCGCTTAAATAATAGGGAGATTGAGAAAGAGTGACAGGTGGGAAAAAAAGGAAACCAAGGAATTGTGCTGACTTGAAAGTCAAGCAAAGAAAAGTTTTCAAGGGAAGGGCATAATAAGTTGAATAAAATGTTGCTTAGGATTGACAACTAGATCTAGCAATTTAGTGATATAAATAGTTAATATAATGGTGATATAATCACTATTTCTATTACACCAAGCAACCCTTGACTGCCTATAAACACATACAACTTACTGCATAGTCTTTCCTCTTCTGTATCTAGAACTTTACTTTCCTTCCCTTGTGTGAATTAAAACCATTCCTCCTGTGAACTACTCACCATCAATCTACCATAATATAAATGAGTATTTAAACTTTGGTATGCATTATATATGTAAAATATACACACACAGACACACATATACAGCCTATACCATAAACCTATTAAGATAGGATATAGGTTATACAGGACATCTGTTTTATAACAATCTTTTTAGATTATTTTTTCTTTGCACAGTAAATTTTTAGAATTTTGATAAACTGTACCCCAATATCCAAATATTTGCGGTGCCTTGTATTCAAAATATGAGAGAAGAGAAAACAGCCAAACTACAACAACAACTTCCATTTCAAAAAGCTGGAAAGGATAGAACAGCAACACATACTGATCATTGGTTGAGATCATTTACATTCTGCAAGGAGATGTGATGGAGCCAGCGACTCTCATGGGCCTCGCTGTGTTGACACAGCTGTTTGTTTGGGGGATGATATTGTTGGTCAGCAAATCTTGTTGCTCTGGGTTCTGACAACTGACAAAAATGTCCCTTGCCTAGTGCTTCTAATGTCAATGACGAGGAGCAATAACACCAAAGGGCTTGTGGCAGGTAGCTTCCAGCTAGCATTGACATCCTTTGCACTCACAAACTAGCTGGATAGCTTGGTCTGGAGAACCAAGATTCTCTGCTCTCTTGGTTTGAATCAAGAAAAGTCCATGTTCAATAATATTTGGGGTTTTTTTTTCCAGTTTTATTGAGATATAGTTGACATATTGTATAAAAGTGTATAAAATAATGATTTGATATATATATGTTGCAAAATGATTATCACAATAAGTTTAATTAACATCAGTCACCTCACATAGTTGTAATTTTTTTCTTTTGATGAGAACTTAGATCTTAATACTGTCAGCAACTTTCAATATTTGGGGGTTTTATAATGGGATAAAATACACATGGTACTTGGAAACTTCTTTTAGTGATACTTAATGACTTTAGTCTGGAGATCTATATGGAAAACAATTAGCCAGACCAGAGCTGTCATTTCAAAATAGCCCTGTACAAGGCGGAGTGGTAGAATGTGCTTTAATAATAGAATGTGGATTACTCTCAATATGCTATAAGGAGACTTACACGTAGTTACAAAGAGTGTTTTGGGGCCTATTATTTCATGGTTCTACCACTTCTCATAACCATCTCCATGTATATTTTTATTTGCAATTAGGGCATCACCCTGTGCCACAGGCACAAATAGAAGGAAAGAATTTAGCCACTTCAATTCAACAAGGCACGTGATTTATTTCTTGATAATGTCCAATATAGTACAGTAGTTAAAAGTGGAGTTGTAGAATAAAGGAGAAATGGAATCAAATCCATCTCTAACACTTTGGGCAAATTTCTTAACACTCTAGACCTCAGTTTACTCAGATATAAAAGAGAATGATAAAAGAATCTACTATTTTGAATTTTTGTGAAAATTAAATAAGATAATGCATGTAAATTACTTGGCTCCCATGAACCGTGTATGTAAACTACTTTTGTTATTATAATTATCATCAATCTAATTAATTTGGATCTCAGTAATTTCAGAGAATTGATATGCTTTTCTCTCTCTCTCTCTACTTCCAGCCAGAGGAGCTTTGGACTTTAATTGTACTCTTCTACTATGTAAAAATCTAATCAAAACAATTTGATTATATTTGGCTTCTAAGTCTCCTACAATGTTATTTTATAAGGGCATATCATCTGGTTGCCAAAGGCAGAAGAAAATCACTTGGTTTCACATGCCAGGATGGAGGAATCTTCAGTCCCTCTGCTCTTCATCCACACATGGTTCTGGGACGTGTTACTTACAATCTCAAGCTTTGGATCAAATATTGAGTTAGTAATGACTTTTTTGGAAGGAAAACTTAATCTAGCTTAAATGAAAAAGAGGAAATTATTCTAACCTACAGAGACTAACCATGGGAAGCAGTTCTGTTGGAATACACTTGAGTTCAAGATTCAAACATTAAATAAGAAACAGGAAAAACGGTAGTACTTATCTCTTAGACTATCCCTTTGGATTCATATGCTTTCTAGCTTCTGTGTCTCTCTCAGTCCACTTCATTTTCTAATCTCTTTCTACCTAATAATATTTACTACTTCATATGCTTAGCCTACTTGAGATAAAGGCTAAGCTGCTATTCAAAAAGGGAGGCACCAAGTAAAGGAGTTTAGAAAAAAGATTTTTTTCTCTCAGATATAAAAGTCCCAAAGTAAGTAGTTCAAGTCAGCAGTCATTCAAAGATGCAGATTCTTTCTAAATTTTGATTTCTGTGTACCCTCTGATATTGTCTTCTGAAGTTCAGGCTGGATTATAGGTATTTTTATGTCCCTACACTTCAGGATGAATGTAGGCATGGAGTCACATGATGTGTTAAGACCAAAATACACATTCCAATGGTGAGAATTTAATCTATGGCCTCATCTGGTGCAAGGGAGGTTGGAAAATATTGCCTTTATACTTAGGCAGCCATGTAAAGACCAATATTTTCTACCTCAATACTTGAGACTCTCAAGTCAGTCTCAGCTCTTGAATTCATTGGTCCTAGTTTCAAGAAACCAGGAAAACTAACTAATGTCTTTGAATCTTATTTCTAAGTTTACAAGGAAGAGCATCTGAATGGACCACTCTTGATGCAAAAAGTTATGGACAGAGATAAGTGATATAAAACCAACATGGTTATCAATGTCCATATCTAAAGTCAGGGGGTGGTTCAGTGGAAGGAGTTATAGGTTGAACAGATGATTCATTGGTTATTTATTACCTGAGTATTAGAATTCTAATTCTGTGAAGCTAACATAATGCTGACATCAAAACAGGATAGTACACTCACAAACAGAAAACCACAGACCAAACAAATTTAGTTGATGAAAATATTTTAATCTAAAATGCTACCAAACCACTTTTGAAAGACACTTAAACAGTAAAACACCATTTTCAAGTATAGTTCACTTTATAAACTTAAAGATATTTTATAGAAGGACTCCTTGATACAATTTATTCTATCAATATGTCAAAGTAGAGAAACTATCGTTATTATTTTCAGTTGATGAAAATGCATTTGAATTAATTCAACACACATTTTTCTACTTAAAAACCTAGCACTAGAAATAGATGGATTTACCATTAAAAAGATGCCATATCTCGAAACTTCTCAGTCTTTGATTAGATCCAGTGATACACTGTTTGCCTTTTCCTAATTCAGAAAACCCGTAGAATGCTAACACAGCATGATGCATGAGTTGGCCGTGGGATCCCAGTCCTTGATTCAGTGTGCCAGAACATGAATGCCAGAGTCTCTGGCCTCCTCCTATTGTGTGTGTGTGTGTGTGTGTGTGTGTGTGTGTGTGTGTGTGTGTTTGTGAGAGAGAGAAAGAGAGACAGAAAGACAGAGAGAAGGAAACAGAGGAGTCTCTTCTATGTGTGTATGGAAACTTTTCTGGAATTTTATTTAACAAGAAAAATTGAAATTTTCTTTTACAAAGCTACTGAGTATCTTTGATACTAATAGTACCGATGATACCTATTACTAATTTTTTTTTTTTACTATTCAAAAACAAAAATAAGAAAAGCTAAATATTTTACAAAGTTTTGCATACTTCAGATATTTCATTGAATAAAAAATACTGAAGTAACTATTTAGATTATTCTCAATTGAGAATTTTCTTCCTTCTTTGGTCTTTCAAAATATGAACTAATTCCATAGTTGAATAGCAAATTTCAGCACTTAGAAATACTGTCTAGGGGCCGGCCCTATAGCGTAGTGGTTAAGTGCACACACTGCGCTGGGGGCGCCCGGGTTTGGATCCTGGGCGCATGCCGACGCACTGCTTGTCGGGCCATGCTGTGGTGGCGTCCCACATAAAGTGGAGGAAGATGAGCACGGATGTTAGCTCAAGGCCAGTCTTCCTTGGCAAAAAAAAAGAAAAAAAAGAAATACTGTCTAGATGTATGACTGTTTGCAGTGAGATAGACCTCCAAACATAAAGTATAGCACTCAACTATTCACACATATTATTTGTTCTTACGTGAAAAGGAGTTATTGATTCTTATGTCTATTAATAAATCAGTTTTATAGTCATGTAATCAAAGTTCAGTGAGAATTTCTAATTCAGACTTGTAGATACATTAGATGTGAAATATGTTTAAATCTAAACAAGCAGCACTCGTCTCAAAACTTGCATTGCTATTTCCTATCTTTCAAAAGATGAAATTTTTCCTTCTACTATACAACATAACCTATGTTTCTGAACCCCATAATACCCCAAGAAGAGAATAAATATGCCTTGAATATATCTGCTTTACTACAAAAAAAAAAGAGTTTTCTGTTTTCTTTACATATTTTTAAATCTTTGCATTGCTGAGCATTAATTTAGTACCTGCATTCTCATTGTCTATTTGTGTATTTCTAAAGTGCTTAGGTAAGGGGAGCCCTGCCAAGGAATGCCGTGATCAGTTGCTTCTAGGCCTTGTAAATAACTGCTTATGCAAGCCTGCAGACAGACCGTCTTTATATAGGCCTGATGAAACTGTGTATATGACATGCTTAGTCATTATTATGTAACCATTGAGCAACGTAGCTAGATAATGCTGAGAGCATAATAAATTGTATTTAAGATCTAGACATTAGATCTAGTATTCTTGCTCAAAAAAGGCAATTTTTACAAATAAATAATGTAATTTTGCTGGAGTTTCAAGATGACATAGTTGGGGTATAAGAGGGTATTTGTTAAGCCCCCGATCTCTGCTTGGTGAGATCTTACCCTGGGAGGCTGAATTTCATCACTACCAACCCTAACACATCTCCATTTAGGAAACTGGGGAAACATAAGACTCCCTACACACTGAACACCCTTCCACTCTCAGCTTGATGTTCTCTAGTAGTTAGAAAAGGATCTATTTAGCATATTTTAGTTAATTAATTTCTTTGAAATTTGTATGTCATTTTTGCCAAATACTAAACCCAGTCCTTGGTTGCACAACTTGAGTGGCACACTCTGATGCAATTACTAGAAACTTCGTGAAGGGTTATTGACCAAGCAAAGGGATAAGTAATTACCATACCCTTGAAAATATCTTTGTCATCTCACTACTGGATTCAATAGCTTTATGACCATCTGTCTCTCTCTCCAGTATTTCCTACCATAGTTCATTCAGCACACTATTTCCAGACTATTCTTTCTTAAATGGGACATTTTCTATGGCACTATCTTGTTTATAACCTTGATGTCTTTTGAGAGAAAATGTATTAATGTTTATTCAATTTTATATTTACTAAGGTTCGAAATATGTTATCAGAAGTTCTGTGGACTAGGTACAAAAATGACTCAGTAAAAATTAAATTAAGAGACGCTTGTTGGTTATGTGACTATTGTAAGCATTACCCACTATTCAGCGATTCATCTTGATTATATCTAAGGTAAATGAGAAAGCAATCTCGTGGCAGAAATATTGAGGGTCCACAAAAGAATTACAAATTTTTGGTATCTCTTCTGCTCTTACTTAGGAGGAATAGGTCTCTCCATGAAACTAGTGTTCCATGTTGAGTTTGTTAATCTTGAGCTATCAAACTGGCAGCTGAATATGTGAAGCTGGAACTCAGGACAGAGGAAATCTAAGTATTTATATTTTGATGCCATCAATCTATAATTGGAATTCAATGCCCCAAGACTAAGGTATATTCTCTAGGAAGTAAGTACAAATAGGAAGGAGAAAATGACTCCTCATTTTCAAAAGAAAAAAAATGACTGGGGGCAAGATCTGGGGGATGTTACTTTTAGAGATTAGAAGGATGGATGGTTGATGATGACAACAAAAGACTGAAAGGAAAAGAAGATAATCACGAAAGAGTGTTGTCATAGAATCCAAATTAAGGAAGTATATCAAGAAGGAGAGGTTGATCAAAAGTATCAAATGCTTCATAGAGATGTTGAGTTACGTGAAGATCACTGGATTTGAGAAGATGGAAGATCTTGGTGACCTTAACCTGAGTAGTTTCAGTGAATCATTGGGATAAGAAGTGGGTTAAAGTGAAAATGAGATATGAGGAAACAGACTTAATGAGCTCAGACAAATCTTTCAGAAAGCTTTATAATAAATGAATAAGAGGAAATAATGAGAGAACAGCTGAAGAGGAATATGGGGATAACATATTTTTGTTATTGTTCTGAGACCTGATTAGTTGTTTGTTTTAAAATGAGAACTATTACAGCATGTGTGTATTTGGATTAGAATAATCAGTAGAGAGGGAATATTGATAATGCAGAGAAGGGGAACATTTCAGGATAAATTTCTTGAGTGCAAGAGTTGAGATCCAGTACATGTGTGAGGGAGAGAGTAATCTGACATAGGGAGAGAAACATTCATTGAAGGAAGGAGACAAACATTCATATACAGGCAAGCTTCTAAGAAGATGAGATGATTTCTTTTTAATCTAGTTTTTAAAATGAAGCAAGAAGCACCATCATCAGCTGTAAGTGAGGAGGTTAGTTTTAAAGTTGTATAGCAAAGAGGTGTTGAATTACTATTTAGGGTGGCAGATATTCTTGGGATATATAGTAGGATTGTTGGATAGTGTGAGTATCCATTTGAAATGAGTGGTCCTAAATTGAAAGTGTGATCAGTCAACATGTTGTCCACCCAACCTGTTCAACTGCTCTTAAAACACATGCAATGCTTGGATAATTGGGATTTATTAGAGTTATTGTTTTTCCAGCAAATATTATAGGGGGATATAGGATTTAATGGCATTTATAAAATACTTGGTACAACGATGGATCATGAAATCTAAGCTAAGTGAGGAAAAAAGAGAACATGGGATGTTAGGGACTAGGGAAAGGATGAAAAGTTAAAGGTGGTAGGTTAGAGAACAGGGATTCTCAATGAGATTGAAGAAATACTGGAATGGCATATTGAGCTAGAAAGATAATAGAAGGTGATTAGATAATCAGAGGGTATAAATCAAGATTTTGAATGAGGTGCCGTTATTGGTGATGACAAAGTCAGGGGTTATGGCTGAAGAGTGATGGATATAAATGTTATTGAAATCAAGGGTCCAAGGGCCTCAGTATTTGGTTGGTTCATCCCCATGGGTTTTGACATTAGGCAATATTCACAACAGTGCAGAAATGAAAATATGGGCTGACAGACGACAAACTGTTGGCTTCTAATATTTACATAAGAAAAAGAGGGATAAGGACATGACAGACTTAGAACACACTGAAACTCTACTAAATCAATGTTATACAATTAGTGTAATGTTAATAGACTAAAGGAGAAAAATGATATCTCAGTAGATGTTGAAATGACATTTGATAGAATTACTAATAAATTAAAAATACATATAAACATACACGTGTATATATTCATTTACATATACTATCACCATTATTATTTAACTTTGTCTTGACTACAGAGTCAATCAGAAAAAAGAAACAGAAATGAGGTATAAGTATTAGAAAGCAGGAGGCAAAACTATATACATTCAAATTTTATCAGTTATTAGTAAATTTAAAGAAAAATTAGGTGATTTCCATGGTATCTTCCAGAGTTAACATTCTCCAATGCCTTAATATTTCTTCTCTAGGATCCCCAAGATGGACAGCTTAAGCATTCCTGAAAAACTGTGTGCTGTTTGCTTCCCCCTCTTTGCTTCAACAAGGTAACATCCATTGGCTGGAAGAATCAAATAAAAACACTGATGATTAAATGGGATCTTTATATGTACCTACATTAACCTTCCTCACAAGTAATTTATTTTGCTTTTTTACATTTGTCTCTATATTTTATGCACACACCGAGATTGTTTTCTAAATGATAAAAGGAGGGCACTCGTTTGCTAGGTATAGTTTAAACAAAATTATAATAAAAGCTTAAGCTTGGCTTTCTTATTTTCCTCTCTAACAATTAAATATTCTTTTGTTTAAGAAATCATGATGTGAAAGAGAAGTGGATGAGGAATGAGGTTAACTGGGAAATTAAATGATTGAACTAGTTTGCATAATTTTTGAGTTTCACTCCAGCTAGAAAACGTATTTTCTCACATTTTTTATTCTTATTGTTGTCCTAATTCTTTACTCTCTCTTTTTTCTCCATTATCTAGTCCTCATCTGACATTGTAAAAAAATAAAATAAAGTAAAAGTCAAAATAATAAAACTGATATACCCAACAAAATTTTGATAAATAGAACCACCTTACACAAAGAAGTTCCCGGATATTCTGGAATCTGTGGAAAACCTGAAAGGACTAGTATAACAAAATTTTACTGCTTGATCTATGTCTCAAGGACAGAATGGATATTATTCAACAAGCCCAAGCAGACACGAATGGATGCTCTCATAAACAAAATACTGGAGGCCAGCTACATCATCTCCAGCTTTATTTCTTAAATTCTCCCCTTACTGTTCTAGACCAAGCACATCAAATGATATATCACCTTTCTGGAATGTCAGAAAGGGTGGTGATTACAACCAGGGAACATGTTAATCAGCAGAATTGATATGTTTGTGTCTATATTCTCATTTGTTTCCCGTCTTTCTTTTCTCTCCCTTTTTCCTTTATATTTCAAGTTTGCCCATCACTGAATTTATTGTGGCCTGGATTTCTGCCCTTCCCCTATTCCATTCAGAAGCAAAAACTGTAAAGATGAGGAATCAGGAAAGTCAAACATGTCTATATATTTTTTTTAATTTATAATATGAGAAGGAGTAGTCATATGTACCAAACTGAAGAATATTTTTATTTTTTGCCATAAAACAATTAGAGACTACATCAGTAAATTTTGCTATAATAAATAATAGATAAATTCTCCTTATCTGCCTGAATTTACAATCTAATAGTTGCAACACGATATTTATCTGAAGAAAAATTAAAGCAACATGATACATATTTTCTCTAAGAAGAAATAAACGCAGCACTATAGATTTTAGAGGAGCGATATAGCTCAACTGTGTGGGCACTCGGAATAAGAGTAAGGGGAAAAAAAGCATAGAAAAGAATTTGAGTAAAATTTACAGGGGCTGAATTGAGAGTATATCAAGCGATAGTAAAAGCTTAAAAATAGGAAATAAATAAATATATCTGGAATTCAACTAGCAACTCAGCTTCCCTGAAGAGTATGGGAGGAGTGGTCACTAGAGCTGGGAAAGTACTGGGTATGAAAGCCTAGAGTTTTAGGCGGAAGTCTGGTATGAAATTTATTCATTGTTGTTAGAAGCTGCATGGGCTACATGATTTGCAGGGCCCAGTACAAAATAAAAATGCACAGTCCCTTATGAAAATAGTATTAAGAATTTCAAGACAGCTATAGCAGAGTATGAAACCAAGTGTGAGGCCCTTCTAAGCATGAGGCCCTGTGGAACTGCGCAGGTCACTTGCCCATGAGCATGTAGTTAGTCGTTGGTTGGTTGGTTGGTTATTTAGTCACTGTTTTCGAATGTTGGAGTAAATGATAAGAAGTTTTACTAAGGAAAATAGATCTAGTGGGAATATCCTAGATAAACTTGAGGGAAAGAGAATAGGGAAGGGAAAACAATTAAAAGACACTAGAATCATACAGAAGAGTTTATAACAGCCTGATTGTTGGGAATAAAAAGTAACAAAATTTTTCTGATATATATTATGAAGTAAAAAATTACCCATAGTAGTTGACAAATGACAGTAGCTAAAAAAACAAAGAAGAGAATTGAATAGGAGATGAGGCTACATTTTCATCTTGGATAATTAGGAGAAAAAGTAAAAATAATAAAGATAGTAAAATCAGACAGAGGGGCTGGTTTTAGGGGAACATTGGGATGAGGCTGATCTTAATTGAGGGATGTCAAAATACAACTAGATAGAAAAATATACGAGGAGGCTGGAGATATGGGATTGAATATCAGAAAAAAAAATTATTAGAGAAAGAGATAAAGATTTGAAAGTTACATAACCCAAAGGAGAGAATGGTTTCTTCTTTTAAGGTAAACTTTTTTTTTTTTTTTTTTTTGCATGATAAAGATTTTATTTATTTTTTTTCCCCCAAAGCCCCAGTAGATAGTTGTATGTCACAGCTGCACATCCTTCTAGTTGCTGTATGTGGGACACGGCCTCAGCATGGCTGGAGAAGCGACACGTCGGTGCGCGCCCGGGATCCGAACCCAGGCCGACAGCAGCGGAGCGCGAGCACTTAACCGCTAAGCCACGAGGCCAGCCCCTTAAGGTAAACTTTTAAAACAGTTATCCTAACAATCAGTGGAGTAAATTAGTCTCAGATGATTTCATATCCTGATTTTTTCATCCTAGACTTGCTCAGGTTGTCATGATATGAAGATCAGTTTTTAGGGTATGAAGATGAATAAGTTAACTAGTAAGTATTTGAGTAAAAAAAATAATTTAGTCTCTAACCTTTTAGGCACCAACACTTAAGAATCAGGGAGAGAAAAAGGATACAATATATTAAAAGAACACACAGGACAGTAAAGAGTCACTGAAGTTATAGGTGGAAAGACTTTGAAGACCCAGATATTTGGAAACAAACATGTTTATGCCGTAGAAAAGTCAAGAGAGCATCGTCCCATTAGAAGTTCATGAATTGAATGAGTAGGTTGCTGATACTGATGTGTGAGCTAGCCATTCCAAGGACAGTGTGCAAACAGCAAACAGATTGAGAAGGATGATCACGGGAATGTTTGACATGGCAGGAAGTTCCACCTATATTGCATAGTGTGGAGGTACTCCTAGTGGGAATTGGGCAAAATGGGCAACAGGGAATGACAAGAAAGTGAGAGATTCTACGAACAGTGTTAAAAATGTAGTCCAACTTTGAAGGGGAGGGAAGGAGAAGTAGACTGGGGAAAATGGGAGAAAACGGATAAATTGAACAATTGAAAGTTTAAATATGTTGATTTCAACAAGGACCACTTGTTGTAAGAGAGAGAGAAAAAAGGAAGAGAGACAGAATCAAAGATATTGTGCTAAAAATGAGAATTTCCAGATTTCATGACTGTAAAGACAAGATAGAGTTCAGGGTTTTTAATACCCTATAAATTTAAAAGATGCTAAAAATAACTTCTTGTAATAGGTTTCATTTCTTCTTATTCTTTGAGAATGCTAGTTAAGTTAAAACATTATTGGCATGTTTTTATTTGATTATTTTCATATAACTTATTTTTTCAGTTCAGCTCCTAAAACTTCAGCTTTCTGGTTTCTCATTTTAAATTTTATATACAAGAGTTGTACTCTGACTCTTTTGCTCTGAAGCTATTTAAATGAATTATATTTAGTAAGTATTTTCTGCAATCTGAGAGCTAATGATGCAGCCCTTCACTTCCACTGTCTCATTTAAATTTCAATCCCATAAAAAACAGGAAGCCTTGGGTTACTGGGAAGGTAGAAGAACTGAAACAAATCTCTATCTTTTGACTGTTATACTTGCATTATAATAAATCAGACTTCAAAATTTACTGTGTATTCAGACTAACACAGACAAGGAGCCAGAATTATCTTCACCATTTCTCCGAGCTTATAAAATATATACGTACAGCTAATTCTGACTGAGACAGATAGGTATTTTGTATTCTTCCACATGCACTATTGGGGAGATGGTTTTTAGTAATAGTACTTCAGTGTGACCAAGGTCACATAAGGCTGCTGAAAATACAAGGTGTACTGAACTTGCTGATACTCTAAAGGCATTTAAGAAATATCCTACTACTTTGTCATTCTAGGTGTCAGGGATGGCATATGTGAAAATTGTGAAAAGGGCAAAATTTCCCTTGGTTTCATCTATAATTCTTGTCTTCCTTCCCCTGCTCTGCCCATTACCCCAATAGCACTCTCACTGAACATAATAATTCTTATTAAAGAGTACAAATAATAATTTACTTCTCTGGGTCTCGCTTTAGGCATTGAACTCTTAGATGGGCAGGTCTCTGCTGTAAAAATATTGGTATCAGTAATTTTTAACACAGTGCCTGAACTATAATAGACCCTCAACATACACTTCTTAAGTTAATGTTAAATGTGCACACATGACCCAAATTTTGCGAAATAATGAGATACATTTTCCAATTTCTCCCAGACCGAGAACAAGATTCCCCATTACGAGTACCCAAATAACCGTTTATAAGTTGTTCAATGTGCAAGTGGTGACCCTCAAAGTTTTACAGATATGAGAAACCTTAAGGTAAAAGTCTGGAACATCCTGAAGCTCCATGAAATCAGGCAAAGTAGGATAATGAGAATTAATGAAGTCGAGTTAGAGATCTCCTCTCCATCAAGGGTTCATCTCAGTAATATTTTTATCCTCATGAGAACCTCTAAAAAATTGAATCATACAGTATGTAACTTTTTGAGAGTTATTTTTCACTAAGCATAATACCCTTGAGATCTGTCCAGGTTTTTGCATGCCTCGAAAGTTCAGTACTTTCTATTGTTTAGTGGTATTCCATTGTACCAGAGTTGGTTTAACAATTCACCTATTGAAGAACATTTGGGTTGTTTCCAATTTTAGGTTACTATAAGTGAAGCTGCTATGAACAATTATGTATAGGTTATCATGTGAACATAAGTTTTTATGTCTCTGGGATAAATATCATAGAGTATGATTGCTGAATCATATTGAAATGCATATTTAGTTTTAAAAGAAATTGCCAAACTATTTTCCAGAGTGGGTGTACCATTTTACATTCCTATCAGCAGCATTTGCAAGATCCACTTTCTCCCCATCCTTACTAGCATTTGGAATTATCACTATTTTTTTTTTTTGCCATTCTAATAGATGTTTAGAGATAAATCAGTGTGGTTTTAATTTGTGTTTCCCTATAGATAATGTTGAGCATCTCTTCATGTACTTGCCGTCCATATCCCTTTCATGGTGAAATGTCTGTCCATGTCTTTTGCCCATTTTGTAATTCAATTTATTTTTTCACTATTGAGTTTTGAGAATTCTTTTTATAGTCTATATATGATACCTTTGTTGTATGTGGTTTGCAAATATTTTATCCTAGTATATAACTTGTCTTTTCAACCCCTTGATAAGGTCTTTGATAGCATAAAAGTTTTTAATTTTGATGACCTCAGTGTATCCTTTTTTTAAAAAAAAAACCACAGTTTTGGCATCATGTCTCAGAACTCTTCACTTAGCCATAGTCCCAAAGGTTTTTTCTTATGTTTTCTTCTGATCTGTAATATTTTAAACAAGTGCCTATCTCAATAAATGTTTTCCTGACATATCACAATACTACGGCAGCAAATAAGTGACGTAGTCAGATTTAGTTATAAATTGAAATGTATGAAAAAAATCCTGAAAGATGACATAATTTAACATGAAAATTACATTATCTCACTGTGATTCTGTTTCAGAATGAAGGAGTTGGGAGAAAGATTGCCAAAAGCAAATATGTGAATAGGAAGAACATCACTAAGTATAGCCAAATACTTGAATAAAATTTTCTATACCTACTTTTATGTAACAATTTAATTAACTAATTAGTTAATTGCGCCCACCCATTTCCAAGAAACACATATACATTGATAATCCCATAATATCCATAAATTAAATTATCCCATAAAAAGTGTCACATTTTTAAAAGTGAGGGTAGACAATAGTATTATAAGAAAAAAGTTGGTTAAGCGTAATCACTGCTATTAAGCACAAAAGTTAATTCTGTATTTCCTGGAGTTGCAAGCATAAATGAAAGCATAATTAGTTACAAAATTTCCATTATTTATTAGTAAGAAGTATACTAGCCAGTTAGGAGAAATTTTTCATTTCTTGTAATATCTCAAAAGGACTAATTACATAGATTTTTCCATTATTGCCATCAAATGGGGAAGGAACATTGTTTCCAAATGTGGCTTTACCAATTACAGAAAAGATATTCGTATAGATATATTGACCCTTTGTAAGATCAGTTCTCAAAAGAGCTAAAGAAGTATTTTTTAGTTATATAAATTTCTGGTGGTGTAATTTCATATACCAAAAGAGATGGGGCCAAAGGAATGAATATCTCTTTGTTAATTGCTCTTAAATATTTCAATTAGCTCAATCTGAACTAGGGGGTTTCTGAGAGAAACTGGAGATCAGATTATTAAAAATCAAAGTCACAAGAAAGAGGTGGAAGGAGCTAACATTTATTAACTACCTACTGCTTGCTCATAAGAAAATGGTGGGGAGAAAGAAACTTCAAAAAAATTGCTCTAGTTAATTAACTTGATTCATTTAATGTTCTTCAAGAGATGCAAGAAAGCTTGGAATTTCTTTTAATGTACTATTTGTTGTGTGAGTGTGTTTCTTTGAGTGTAACATCATGCTCTGATTCGGTTTATATTCTGATTATATTTTAGAGCCATTTTAAGAGATGTCGACCAACAATGCAATACCCAACTGGGCCTGCTATTAAAAGTATTACTCAGAGCCAGAATTTTGTTTTCATTATAACTACTCAAACTTTATACTTATGATGTAATGTTGTAATGGTTCTAAACATACATGAGAGAGTCAAGCAATTCCATAGGAATATCATTGTGATAGTAACAATAATTTTGGAAGAGAATTCTTTCTTCAAGAGTCAGTGACTCAAACAGATATCTATGGCATAATGTGAGTTCCTTAAACTGGAGAAATCTAAATACTTTCTGAAGCTATGAATTGGAAATTAGATTTTACCCCCAGTTCTGACATTGAGTTTCATATGCTATTGAGCCTCTCTCTCTTTTTTTTTTTTCGGAATTGATAAAGCTAATGTGATGCTTGTATGGGGATTCAGAATGAGTCTCCCCAGAATGTCCCACCCTAGTATGTGGATTATTTTGAGCTGAAGACAATTATAGCCCAGTGGACTCAGGAAAAAGCCTTTGACATTTCCCCTAACTTCCAAAGAAAAATTTATATAGACCTGTTTCAGGAAGCAAGTTATCACCATAAATAATATGAACTAGGTGGTAGATAGGGAGAAACTTAGCAAAGTCTGTTAGACTTCCCTCTGTGTCCCGTTTCTGTATGGTCCAGCATACATTTGTTTACCTAACATTTGCTTTTGTCCAGCTACCTGTGAATTGCCTTCTTTCTCTTTGAAGTCCCAGACCTCCTACATCCTTCTCCTTAGTCCAAGATAACATATATACCACATTTTGATGACTGTCTTTGGAATCTCCAGTGTTAATGTGGATTCCCCATGACTAAGTAATAAATTAGTTTTTCTCCTGTTAATCTGTCGTATGTCATTTTAATTTTCAAACTGCAGAAGAATGAAGAGAGAAAGGGGGATATTTCCCTTCCCTGACACCTGCCTATATTATTTTATAAATTCTGTCACGGAGGGGAAACTTCCCCTTCCCCTCTTCATTCTTGTGGCTAGTGGAATAATTAAAATGACATACAACAGATTAACAGGAGAAAAGCAAATTTAATATATGCACATGGGGAATCACATCAGCATGAAAAATTCCAAAGACAGTCAGGCAAAATGAGGTATAAATGTCATTCTGGACTAAGGAGAAGGGGGCAGGGGTCTGGGACTTCAAAGGGAAAAGAGGCAATTTACAGGAAGAAAAAAGAGTTAAAGTGTGGTAAACAAGTGTTTGCTGGACCATCCAGAAACAATGGGATACAGAAAGGACTTGGATCAAACAGGCCTTGCTACATTCCTTGCTGTCTACCACACCTAGCTCATGTTATCTTTCATGACATATATCTATGGTGATAGCTCCTTCCTTGAACAGGTCTTCTACCTAAAATTTTTTTAGGCAGTTAGGGGGCAGGTCAAGGCTTCTTCCTGAGTCTTTTGGGCTTTGATTGTTTCTAGATTGAAATAATCTACATGCAAAAGTGGCGCATCTTGGGGCAACTCATGCTGAACCCCTATAATTCTACCTGGCTCCACTGGCTACAAATAGTAAGATACCCCAGAGAAATGTGGGTTGGTATTTTACTTTCGATCAATCATCCTTTGGATATTAAGATACAAGCTAATTTATTCCTACTCTCATGGTAATGAACTAAGGACAGGAGAAAAAGAGTTCTGAGCTATATTTGAGAACAAGCCACCAACAAGATAGTGATGAATATCTTTGGAGGTGAAGACCTGCCAGTGCCTAGGTAGGAGTCTCCATGGTCCAGAAATCAGGATTATTTCAGGCCTCAGGCCATAAACCTGTCCATTTATTTGAAAGCCTCACTTTTTCAAACACTTGCCTCAGGCCATAAACCTGTCCATTTATTTGAAAGCCTCACTTTTTCAAACACTTGTATAACAGAAAAGCAGTGTGATTGGAATCCAAACTTTAAATATGTAATGTGTCACTCAGAAAAGAAAAGATCTGACTTCGCATTCAAAGTGAGAGAATTACGATAGGAAGCCATGTGCAAGGAGGGTGGCTGTAGGCTCAGAAGCACCTGAATCTTTTATACAGGAATAATTTAAACTCAATATTTAGTAAATAACCCTGAATATTTTGCAGCCTTAAGCAACCCTCCTCCCACAATATATCTACACTCATGTTGGTGAGGCTAATTGGGGTTAAGGAAGATAAAGATTCAGATACGGCTACTCTACGGAAATTTGACCAAATACACTATTGGAACTAAGTCCACTTGGAGAACCATAAATGATGGCAGTATGATCCAGTCTTTTTAAGTTGGGATCTCAGAAATTTGCATTAAACAGTTCTGATCAGGGAATTCCCAGATATAATCTAGAACTTGTTTTAGACACCATGCCCCTTAATTTGCTTCTAAGGAGGCAAAGAAAATCACAAGTGGAATCACTATGACTTGTCGGACTTCTAATTTACAGGCATTTGTATTTCCCAGGAGGGGCTGGAAAATCCATAATTATTCTTTGAAACTGCTCAGAATTTTTGGAAACAGAGATAATTGTAGTTAGTATTATAGTTTTAGTAAAGAGAGTGAGAATGGTTGGAATAGATATGTATTGAGCTAGCGTGGACAAGTCTTGCTGATGGGTTGAATCAAGGTTTGAGTATAGATTGGAAGCCTGAGCAAGTAACTGAAGTGTGATACCTTTTGCTTAAATGATTTTTCATACATTTTCAGGATAGTGTGAAATAGAAAATTCAAGAGATCATCCTTAAAGCAGGTTTAATAGATGTCTACTAAATAGCCAAATGAGGATTGCAAACAGGCAGTTATTATGGATTTGGAGCTCAGGAACAAGCTCTGCAATTGACTTCTTAGATCCAGAAAGTCTACACAAGTTGGTAAAAGGAAACTAATAAAATAGTCCAATCTAACCATGACGGAAGATGGGGAATGGAATGCAAATAAAAGGTCCAGGATGATAGCAATAATTACGTGCTCACCTTTTCAAAATTTTAACTGTGATAACATGGCACACTTTAATCGTCAGAAATTTCCCCCCCAAAAAAATCTTGAGAAAAACTTTCAGAATAAGAATGTAATAGTACTGAATGTGCTTCTCTTGCTTCCCTATAGTGAAGAAGGGAGAAAGAGAGGAAGGTGGGGCTTGAAATCGTCAGCTATTCCTACCATCCCAGAGGAAACTGCTCTGCCAATAAGTTTGAGTGTACTCTGAGCACCTCCTCTTAAGTGAGAAATTAGTGTGGAATGTCCAATGGAATGAAAACATTGAAAAGCCCAGATAGACAGGATGTCTAGGAGAGGCATGAGAAATGAGAGAATGGGGTGATGGGGAGATGTTACAGGGCTAGCTGTAGAACCTGAGAGAGAGCGACAACAGAAATAAAAGAGAAAGGAGACCAGTTCCTGCAGATCCAGAAGCAGACTGAGAGGAGCAAATTTCCAACACTTGGTAAGATGGAGTAGGCACACTCTACCCTGCCCCTCCATCTGAGTGAAGATAAAAAATTGACAGAATGTAAGAAGCAGTGATTGGAGACCTCAGAAAATAAATAGTATAAGCATACCAGGTAAGAAGACAAGAATTTGGGGGTACCATCATTTTTCCTCCCTCCAGTATCCTTTGACCTGATCTCAATGAAGCTTGAAAACTGGAAGTGGGTACTGGGACAGAAAGAGAGAGAGCTCCAGGAGAAACCCTCTAATCTGGCTTGAGGAACAGAAAAGGGAACACCTAATACTCAGAGAGAATGCAGAAAGTCCTATTTTATTTCTTTGTCTTTTTCCCCTCTCTGTTCTTTCACTGACAGCCCCCAATAAATCCTATGATGGTGGTGGCAGTGTTGGCTGCGACAAGACTCTGAGAGGAGAATCTTCCTTTCTGATTGGTGGAGCTGTCCTCAATTTTTTCTCTTTCTGCCCTCTCACAGCTTGTCCCTAGGTGCAGAGCAATTGCATAATTATACAGAAGAGTAGGGTAACTGAAGCCCCAGATTTCTGGTCAGATGACCAAATAGGTGATCCCAGGAAACTGGAAAACTCTAGGCAGATCACGGAGAAGGAGGAGATCAGGAAAGCTACTTCATAAAGTTGTTTATGAACTCCTGGATTCGTCTCTGAGATTTGTGTGCATCAATCTAAAAGCAATTAGAATAACAAAGACTGAGAATTGAACTAGCAAATAGGCCACCATGCAGAATCTACTACGGGGATAGTGCACATGCAGGAAAGATCCAAGTAGCATCTCAAAAGGCTTGATAACTGAACTGACATTGGAACCACAGCACAGAGAGAAGGGGTTGCAACTTGTGACCTGAACTTAAGGTAAATTACCCTCTGAAACAAAATATCACATTCTCCCCAGGAGTTAAATAAGACCCCGAATCTCATAGCATACTATTCAGAATGTGCAAGATACAATTCAAAATTACTTGGCTTGAAAGGAACCAGGGAAATCTCAGTTTACCTGGGAAAGGACAATCAATGGATACAAATGCTGAGATGACACAGATGTTGGAATTATTTAATAATGACTTTAAAACAGCTACTTTAAAAATGCTTCAACAAGCAAGCACAAACACTCTTAAAATAAATGGAAATATAGAAAATTTCAGCAAAGAAATAGAAGATATAAAAAAAGAACAAAATGGTAATTTTAGAACTGAAAAATACGACAATTTAAGCTTAGAAACTCACTGGTTGGGTTCAATGGCAGAATGGAGATGGCAAATGAAAGAGTAAGTTAATGTGAAGATAGATCAAAACAAAGTATCGAAATTGAACAACAGGGAGAAGAAAAATTAAAAAAAAATGGATTAACAAAGAGTCTTAGGAACTTATGGAATAATAACAAAGATCTAACATTTGTAGTATTGAAGTCATATAAGGGGTGAAGGAGCACAATGCTGAGAAAATATTTGAAGAAATAATGGCTGAAAATTTCCCAAATATGACAAAAAACCAGAAACCTACTAATTTAAGAATTTTGGTGAATCCCAGGAGGATAAACCCAAAGAAATCTATGCCAAACCACATCATAATAAATCTACTAAAAACTAAAGACAAAGGGACAGAATCTTTAGATCAGCTAGACCAAAAAGAATGCATCATGTATAGGGATCAATAATTCAGATCACTTCATATTTCTCACAGGAAACCATAGACACCAGAAGGAAGTTGCATATTCCTCAAGTGGTGAATGGAAAGAAGTGTTATCCCAGAATGCTGTATTTAGTAAAAATATCCTTCAGGAACGAAGATGAGATAATGATATACTCAAATAAGAGAAAATTAAGAGAATTCGTGGACTGTAGAACTGCTCTAAAAGGTTTGCTAACAGAAGTTCTTCATACTGAAGAAGAATGAGAGCAGAAGGGAACTTAGAACATCAAGGTAGAGGGAAGAATAAAAGAATGGTAAATACCTGCATAAATATAACAGGCTATTTTCCTCTTGATGTGTTTAAAGTAAGTTTGAGAGTTTAAAGCAAAAATTATAACATTGATAGGGTTCTCAATGTATGTAGAGGTAATATACAATAAAATTATAACATAAAAAGGGGAAGGATAAAGGGATCTATATATTGATAAGATTTCTTCATTCTTTTGGTAAGCTGTTGATCCAAGTAGACTGTGAAAGCTGATTATATAGTTTGTAATCCCAGAGTAACCACGGGAGGATAAACGCTATACACATAGATAGAGTAAAAAATACAATAGGTAAATTTAATGAAATAATAATACGAAAAAAGGCAGGAAAGGAGAATCAGAAGAGCGAAAAAGATAGGAACGATAAACCTCTAGCAAGACTGACGAAGAAAACATGAGTGAAGACACAAATTACTAATATTAGAAAGGAAAAGGTGAAAGAAGTCTGAGGATTTAAGGTAAAACATGGTGACTATAGTTTATAATGCTGTATTGTATAATTGAAATTTGCTAAGAGAGTAGAAATTAAATGTTTTCACCAAAAAAAGGTAAAAAATAAATGAAAGAGGGGTATTGCTGGAGGCAAAAATTTTAAAAAGATAACGAGGAATACTACAAAAATGCCATGTGCATAAATGTAACACCTTAGGTGAAATGGACTAATACAAGTATTAGAGGAATTGCACTCGTATTTTAAAACCTCCTAGAAAAAAACTTTCTCTAGACTCTGATAGTTTCACTGGAAAATAATCTCACGCCTTAAAAAAGAAATTATTCCAATTCTATACAATCTCTTCTAGAAAACAGAAAAGGAGGACATAATACTTCATAATCCATTTGTTTAGGCTAGTATTACATCATTACTGAGACAGAGAGAGAGACAAAGAGAGAAACAACAGACCAATATTCCTCATGAATATAGACACAAAAACCCTCAGCAAAATATTAGCAAATTGAGTGGAGCGGTGGGGTTTCTTCTGGGAATGAAAGGCTAGTTCAATATGTGAAAACCAATCCAAGTAATCCAACACATAATATAGGAGAAATCCTTTATGACCTGGGGTTAGGCAAAAAATTCTTCAATATGACACCAACATCATGATACATAAAAGAACAAAATTGTTAAATTTTTCTTCCCTGGGTAAAAAATGAGCCATTTCAATGAATCTCTCCCCCACTATGTTGGAGAAATGTTTTATACAGTAGCAAGTAAAAAATACATGTGAAATAAATGAATAAATAATATGAATTTAAAGACCTTATAAAAATATTTAACCCTAAATAATTTGCACATGATTTTGCAATGAATTTTAAAAATCCAAATTAAAATAATAATGTTTGACCAATGAAATTTGTTCTTAAGATGCTGATATAGGGACTGAAAAGAACCAGGCCTGCAAATCCAATGAGTTTTTGTAGCCGACTGTAGAAATATTAATATATGAATTGAATGAAATGGTATGAATGAATAAATGGCATGAAATATCTGTTTGTTTCCTAAGTTAAATATACCTAAAAGTATATAGATAGAAATAGATAGAGATAGGTGGAGAAAGAGAGAAAGAGAAAGGGAAGATATAAGATAAATATGATATATGATTTACATTTATAGAGGATTGATAGTCATTATCCTGAATCATCTTTGAAAGAGAGAAATAATCTCACGTTAAAGCAAAGCGTTTTTCTGTTATAAGACATATATTCGAAGATTTAAGAAAATTTAAGTAATATGTGTGTGTGTTCAGTAATTTACTAATATTTTAGAGTCTACAGAATGTTTAAGAGATTCTAAAGTGGTACTACCTTTTGGTATTTTCTCAGGAATTTATGGTTTCATTATCTCGTCAGTTCCCTTAAAGTTCGTAGGTGAATGCCATCCTGGCATCAACTCTGCTTTTGAGTTAACAAAATACTTTAATTGCAGTTGTAACTTATTCCTTGCAGAGTAATATCTTTGTGTAGAGCAGAAGTTTAAAATAAGAACTATAAGAGGTCAATATCTGAAATCCTTGCTTCACTACTGCAATAAAAATTCGTGTATATCAAAGGTTGTAAAAGGATCTAAGGAAAGCTAATGTTACTTAATTTCCAGAGTTAACAAGATAGAATTGGCCCTACTCTGGGAGTTGGAACATTTGTAACTATTTAATACGATTTGTGGTAAATCTATAGTAAGAAAAGTAGATGGTTATCCTATCGATATATACCTTTTAAAATGTAATCACACTTTCTTGTGCCTGATGTCTGGTACATCAGAGTGTTATATTATGTAAGCCAGAGATTTCAAAGAGCCCTTGGGTATAATGAACAATTTTCTTGAGAGTCACTGTCTATGAATTTCTCTTCAGTTTATTCTGAATCCCAAATTATCCTCGGTCACAGGAATTTTCTCAATCAAATGGCCATCAATGTCACTGCAACAGAATTTTTCTTGGTGTTTCCTGCAATTAACAGCCATAGAATATAACATGCTCTTCAAAATCATTTTTCCTGGGTAAGAAAAAGTCATGTTGTCAAAAAATGAGCTCAGGACACAACCATCCTAATATCTCTTTTACTTCAGTTTACTCCATCAATGAGAACCATATGCCAATGCAAAAGTAGACAAAGTATCTTAAAGGGGAAATTAAAAGGAGGGATCTCTGTTTAAAGTAATATGTTGGATTGGAGATCCCCAAACCCACTGCCTATAAGACATGCAAAAGTTTAAAAATATTATTTTGAGTAATGAAAGAGATTTCCAGAAAGTAGGAGAATGATTTGAAACTAGCAATGAAGCAAAGACACCCACCCAGGAAAGTAAGTTAAGTGGGAGAACTGACAAAACTCGCTGATGGCATTAAGCCTTGGTGCTTAGAGCTTCGATGTATAGAAACTGCACAGAGGGGAAGAGAAGGCTTGTGCTAGGTGATGAACCAGAAGAGAAACGCCTTCTCACAAATCTGGAATCAGAAAAAGCTATCTTGAGGAAAACCCGGAGCAAAGAGAAGTAGACAGAGTTTCTTCTGGGCTCTGGATAGCAGATTTGAAGGAAAAAAACAAACAAGCTCCTCCTTCCTCCCCAGAATTTCAAAGGCATTAGTCTCCCCCATTTGTTTAGGGCCTGAATGTTTACATCCCCAAATCCAGTTAAGATGATACTTCTGAGAGTACCAGGAAAAATCAAACACAAGTCTTCTCGGATAAACACACCCCCATACACACGTAGAGTGTGAATAATGTTACTTAGGCAGGGAGTGTGGGGCTCTCCAATCTAATATCATGTCTTTAAACTTTTGTTCTAACAGTTCTCACCAATGTGAGGCCACAATAGTAAAAGCAAGAAAATAAGAGGGAATTCAAAACCAATACCTACATAGTAACTAAATCCTTAGCAATTTTCAGTGAATTTATTTTTCATGACTCTTATAAATTACATCATAGGGTACTAATGAACATTGTTGATTTTACGGCAGTTCCACTGTAATTAATCCTGATTTACAATCATAGAGAATCAGAGAGTTGCTTAAAGTGGGGTGGTGGATAAATGCAGCAATATTAAAATTAAACTAATTTATTTCCAAAATTAAAGGGTGGTAATAAAAACACTGTAATAAAATCTAGCCTGAATTGCTACACAGATTGGAAATGCTGGAAGAGAAAGGAGTCATCAATAGCTACCTCAAATGAAAAACTCTGTAGCAAAAAAGAAAAAAGAAAAAAGAAAGAAGAAAAAAAATTATTCCAAATTGTGTTTTCCAAAACCACACATAGAATTCTCAAAACAAGTATATACCGTGAAATTAGGAATATGTAGTCCTAACTATATATATTCTATATAAGTAGACCTATTTTTATATATATTAAAATGTATATAATTTTGTTCAGGTTTCAATGTCCTTGTAGACATGGTAGAGATGTTAGTTGTATAAATTTTGATAGATATGTTGTTATATTGCTATATTGCTGATGGAAACACTGTACCCAAAGAAAGTTCACTATACAACTGTGTAACATGGATTGAAATCTCTTGCAGTGTGCCAAAGAATTCTCTCTTCATTTTACTTATTCATTCGTCATTCAAACATCTTTATTTGGCATTTACCATGTACCATTCACTGTCCTAGGAACTGAGGATATAGCACAGAAACAAAGTGCAAACAAAGTCACTAGCCTGTTACATTTGAGTGTTGGGGAGACAGACATAAAGGTGAATGTGTAATATATGAGATGCAATAAATGCTTTGAAGAGAAGTAAGGCATAGTGAAAGAAAACAGAGAACTACAGGATGTTATTTTATGTAAGGTGGTATGTAAAAAAATGATATTTGTTCAGAGACCTGAAGAAAGTGACAGAGAAGGCCAAGCACCTTGCTAAAGAGTGTTATATCAGAGGAAACAGCAAAGAACCTAGGGCAAAAGCAGGTTTAGCATGTTTGGTGAACGTCAAGTAATTCATCATAACTGTAACAGAATGAGCAAGGAGAGAGTAATAGGAGATAGTAACAGAGAGCTCTCAAGGAACTACATCACATAGAATCTTGTAGACCGTTATAAGTTCTCTAACTTATTCTGAATGAGATGGGAGCCAGTGGAGAGTTCTGAGCAGGATAGTTATATGATCTGACTTGTATTTTAAAATTACAACTGTGGCTACTTTGAGGAGAATAAACAATGGAGAGTATGGGACAAGAGTGGAAACAGGGAGAGAACAATTAGAGAACTGTTGCAAATGCCCAGGTAAGAATGTTTAGATCAGGTTGACAGCAATGCAAAGAACTGACAGGAAGCAAAGATGAAAAGAAACTGGAGCATACGTCAGAGGACTCCATGATTTTTGGCTTGAGTAATTGAAAGAATGGAACTGCCTTCTTTTTCAGATGGGAAAGACGTTTGGTGAGCGAAATCAAGAGTTCAGTTTGGCACATATTACATTGGAGACGTCTATTGGACGGTGAAATAGAGAGGGAATTTGACTTTCAAATTTAGAATTCAGGAAAGAGTTTTGAGTTGAAGATATACATTTGGTTGTCATCAGAACAAATGTTATTTAAAGTTATGGGAGATTCTGATGTTACCTAGGGTGTAAATGTATATAAACGAGAGAAGAGTTCAGAGGACTGTGACCAAGGCTGTCCAACGCTGAGAAGTCAGGAGGAGGAGGAACCACCAATGAAGTGTGAGAAGAAATATTCAGTGAGGTATAAGGAGAACAAATGAGAATGATGGCTCAAAAATAAGTGGAAAAACTGTATTTCAAGAAGAAGTTACGATCAACTCTGTCAATTGCTCCTGATTGCTTGAGTAAGATATTAGTTGGCAATTGAAAATTGTATTTACCACCTAAAGGTCATTTGTGACCTTCACAATAACTGCTTTGATGGAGTGGTTAGGAAAAAACCTGACTGGTGTGAGTTCAAGAGATAAAAAGTAGAGATAAAACACATTCTTTGGAGAGTTTGTAACCACGGGCCCTCTAGGACCCATTCAACTGACTCCTTCTTATCAACAGAGTAATTAAGAGTTGTTTTTAAGGGTCTGAGAGTCCCTCCTTGTCCAGTTCAGGCCAATTGAGACCACCAACCCATCAACTGGGCCTGCTCAAATGCCCAGTAAGTGACATCTAAGGGCTGAAAACTCCACCCTCAGATCATACTGACACCACTATTTTGTGAACATACGTCCTATGAAGAGTCGTGAAGCTTGACTACGCTTACACAGATCATCAATTACCTCACCTCTCCTTTCCTCCAATCATCTATCTCCACACTTCAGACCACCCTGCCTTCATCTTATAGATTTTGCTCCAAGCCCTAGCTGGGGAGACAGATCTTAGAGCACATCTCTCCTGTCTCCTTGCTGATTGATCTCAAAATAAAGCTGTTTTCTTTTCCCAAAAGCTGATGCCGTAAAAATTGGCTCTTTACGTGCATTGGATGGTGAGCTCTTGCATGGTAAGTTTCACTGTAAATGTGAGCAGAGAAGTGGCACAGTAGCTATAAAGAGATGTGAGGTTTGAGGCCAGCCCAGTGGCACAGCAGTTAGGTGAGTGTGTTCTGCTTTGGTGGTCCAGGGTTCACAGGTTTGGATCCCATTCGTGCACCGATGCACTGTTTGTCAAGCCATGCTGTGGCAGCATCCCATATAAAGTAGAGGAAGATGGGCACAGATGTTAGCCCAGGGCCAATCTTCCTCAGAAAAAAGAGGAGGATTGGCATCTGATGTTAGCTCAGGGCTGATCTTCCTCACAAAAAAATAAATAAAGTGTACCAATTAAAAAAAAAATGCGAGGTTCATTTTTGTTTAAAATAAGAAATACTATACCATGTTTGGATGATCTTGAAATGATACAGGAGTACTGTCCTGGAGTGGGTGGGGAATGCACAAATAGAAGGACTGGCTTTTGCTGGGATCATGGATAGTTTATGGAAAACAAATTATATGGGCCTAGATATGGATTTGAACTACATACCACATACCCAGCATCACTATGCGCATTTACACATTCATCCATTGTATTTGGCAACTATTTGCTGAGCGTTTTTAAATTTGGTATCCTCATATACGCCAATGAAGAAGATATCATATAATAAAAATTGAGGTGAATTGAAAAATTGACTGCAGAGTCTAAATTTCCTGGAAGATAATTAAAAATCAAAAACCTAGAGTTAACATAAAAACACCTAAATCTCATCTGTAAATTTGAATTATTTTAATTTTCTCACATCTTGAATTGGTGAATTTATCCTAAGAAGCATCTAGATTTTCTACTCTTCTTTTTCCTTCTCACCTTTAGGAGAAAATGTTCTAATATCTAATGTGAAGGGGAGCAGAATTTGTCACCTCAAAATATACCTCTGTGGCATAAGGATTATTTTAGGCTACTTATTTTTAAGAGACAGCAGACACAGGAGAAGCTCTGAAAACAAGTAGAAGTTACCCTTTTGTAAGAGATATTTACATTCATAAGGGAAATCTCCATGTTTAAGGGTGTCTCCCTTGCTGTACCAGGAAGACAGGGATGACTAAATCTCTAGACACTCTTATTAGTGGAGAAGGCAGAGACTTAAATCTGCATAACCATCTTACCCTTATGTCCTGTGCTTTGCCTGAAAACCTCCCGTAACTGGCCTCCCCTCCCCTCACCAATATCTCCTTTTATCTTTAGCTGAAGATGGTATTTAAGGTGATGGCTTGAGCCATGTCGGGGTGTTACTGAATTGTCCTGGGTATCTCCCTTGTATACAGGGAGTATACGTGTTACTAAACTTGTTTGTTTTTCTCCTGTTAATCTGTGCTTTTATTACAAGGGGGGCGGTCTCAGTCCTAGAAGGGTAGAGGGAAAATTATTCAACAAATGAAATTCAAATTGCCCCTTTTTGGATAGAAGATACACATTCCAACACTTGTATTACCATATGGGCTTGCAAAATATATTCTACTATTGGTCAGAGTACAACTACAAAACAAAAGCCAAGAGGAGTGCACGGAGAGAGAGACAAGCAAAAAAACAAGTCAGCGACACACTGAAGACACATTTTTTTCCTGCTTATTGTCTCCTATGTTTTTTTTGGTCCATGTGCTTGTTTTTTGTTTCCTTCCTCTTGTGATTTTTATGTTGGATGCTGGTAAGACAGCCCCAGGGTCAGTCCCAGCCCATCATGCGCATTTTAATGACTTGGGATCAAAACACCTGGCATTTATTTTTAGTTGTAATTGTCAGATTATATAACCTACTAACAATGTAATTGGTAACATTGCACAGCAAAACAGGATGTTTTGCAGCTAATGTTAAAATGTAATTGAAATGTACACATACTAGCAGGTGTGGTAGGTAGCAATGAGTTCTAATATTTTTCTATTAAAAAAGGAAATCAAATTGGAAAAACAAGTTAAAAACAATTAATAATTTAGAGTAAAACTGTATTTCTTCTCACTGGACATTGATTAGCCATTGCATGAATTCAATAATTATGATGTTTTGGTTTTTTATTATCATTTGTATCATACAGTAATGTCTGTTTTGAATTAGTTGTTGACATTATCAGGAAAAAAGTCCTCCAATATTTCAAAAAATCTTATGTTCTTTATGTTAAAGACCTTTTTATATCTTGGCAATGTAATATAACTCGACAGCATTGAAGGTAAGGTAGAGATGCGTGCATCATTTTTTCTTGCATGGTAATGCTCACGTTCAGAAGTTCTTTTCTTTTTCACTTACATGATAAGCTGAGGTTTTTCTTTTGGTAAAAGAAAATTTGTCTTCTCTTAAAAAATTTTTTGCACCATTTTTGAAGCATTAACTCTATATATCAGCTTACATTTTTTGCAACTGTTCCTACCAATACTAAAGATAAATAAGTAAGTAAAATCAGTAGCAAGAGAATTGTGCTTTATAGATTGAGTTCAACCTCAGGTTGGCTATTGCCTCTTTGGGTCATCACCTTTTTTATGGTGATTGGCATATCTGATCTGACATTTTCTAGCCTGCCTTTCAATTGGCTGAATTTCTCTGTTAACCCTCCCAAAGGCACCACCTTGGACCCTGTGCTTTGTCCAACAGCTGTGCTTCTGAGGAGTAGCTAAGCATTTTCATGAGGAAAGGACAGAGAGGTTAGGAAAAAATGTCAATCATCTCTAGTTCTATTGCATTCCCTACTGCCCTGAAGATAAAGAGAATGCCATTGAAGTGACTTCAGCATAAATGCTATTATGTTGATTTATTTCTAAATGGAATGGTATTGTCTATTTCTAATTAATATAATGTGTGGAATCACAGGTCTATTTCCAATAATTCAACAAAATATATATTAAAATAGTAGATTAACGTAAATAAATAAATATATGATGATGAAATAAACCTTTTAGAAACTGATCATATAGAGTTCCTAAAATACTTTTACATATGTACACATACTTTTATTAAACTATTAACAGAAGGCAATAGTTTACTTTAGCAATAGAACCTTCTATCTCCTATAAGGGAAGGTTAATCATTAAAGCTCTAAAGCAAACCATCTTTCCACAGTGACACAAAACAATCTTTCAAATGCTAACATATATTAGAAATTAGTATATGAAAGGGTTTAAAACATAGATTGCCTGAAAAATCCATGCTTAGAGGTGAAAAAATAAGATATACACAAATCATTTTGGAATAGCTGCATATTTTTCTGAATTATTTTGTATAATTTTTTCTCCGTAATAAGAAATAAGCATTGAACTAAAATTTATTTCTACTTTAATTAATTATTAAAAATTTTCCAAAGTATTAAAGTATGTGAAGGGGAGCAGCATAGGCCACCCCAGCATTGCCACTTTGGCATGTGGATTGCTTTGAGCTGAAGACAATCAAGAACCATCAGATTCAAGAAAAACTTTTACTTCTCCTTTAAATACCTAAAAGAATTTAGATAGGGGGCTTGGCCCAGAAAGAAAGCTATTACCAGAGAAAACTTTTTATCTGAACGACCTATCGGTATGGCAGGGCAAACATCTAATTACCAAACATCTGCTCTTTTTATCGTCCTATGAGTTACCCTCTTCCCATTTGAAGCTCTGGGCCCCCATCCCATTCTTTAGCTCAGGATCACTTACAAATAAGCCTCAATTGCCCCACTTATCCTTGGGTCTCATATTTTTATGCGGCTCCCATACGTATGAAATTAAATTTGTTTTTTTCCTATTAATCTGTCTTATGTCAATTTAATTATTAGACCAGCCAAAGAACCTAGAAGGGAAGAAGGGAAAATTTTTCCACTCCTACATATTCAAAGTAAGGAATTATAAAAATCCATTAATATGGAATTGTGTTACATTCAAACAAATATACTTTGGTGAATAGTTGTATTTACCCATATTTTCTTGCCTGAAAAAATTCAGTACCCACACAAATTAATTGCAATCACAAAAAGCATTAAGACAATTAAGTTGCAACGTAGCACAAATATTTTATCTTTTATTAAATAAAGTTTCTAAAAGGTTCACAAGAGACTGAATTTCTTTTCACAAGGATTTCAAAAAAATCTGGTGGCAAAATGTTTACTATAAACATTCTAGTAACTTTGATAAAATAAAGTGTTTCACTGTTGGGGGAAGAGAAGAGGAAAAGCCTATTCACTTTGTTAAGGAGCTGATCTAAAATGCATCAGCTGTCACCTGTGCAGTCCCCGTTTGACAGTTCAATACCTCCCCATCTTCTGAGAATGGCATGGCTGAGCTCTGAGTAAACTGTGCTTGTATGCAAACTGTCAAAGAGAGCCTGACACGCCATTAGTACTGACCTCCACGATGACAATCACAACATGAAACCAAACAGCACAGCTAATTTTATTAGAGTTCAAATTAATCTCCAAATCCTTCCATCCAGCACTGTGCAAAGCAAGTTCCAGAAAGAAGGCATTTGATGAACTGTGTGATAGACTGACAAAATCCTAACGCTTAGGAATCCACATAAAAGTCTGCGTTCTAAAAGGCTCTATATGATTATTTTCATAACTGAAGCAAAATGCAACCTTTGCGACCAACAGTGGAATTAAATTAGTTTGTGGTAACTCACAGCAAGGATTACAAATTGCCCAATCTCAGCAACGCTGCTCCTTTAATTCCCTTCTAGTTGAGATGCTTCATACCAACACCAGTTGCCACAAGAGGCACATACGTATGGCGTGGCTTGCCAAACTCTCAGATGTTTCTTTGCCCAGCTGCTCCCTAGCCTAACCTGAGCATGAAATGCATGGGGAAATTCGCAACACATGACCTACAGTGTGAGAGAGCCAGCAAGCGAACAGGAACCGCAAGTGTCATGTTGAAACACTGTGCAATAATGCAAATGAACCAATTTTCTGGCATTTGCTCTTCAAATTTCAAGAAGTCACAGAGCTAAGTCATTTGGGGGAAAGAGTCCTCCTTCTAGCCCCAGGACTGTCACAACCACACATTACCCATCCTCTCACCCTGTGAGAGTCAAACAAATGAACGTTGATCCTGACAAAGCCTATTTACTAAAGCCAGCAACACATTCAGTGTCAAATTGTCATGTCAGACATTCAGCATATGTGACTCTGAATATTTGTTCAATTCATTCTGGAAAATACATTTTAAGGATTAAAGGATTGATTTTAAACATTTAAACTGCCTGTTTCTGTATCTTAGTATATGAATTGATTTCAAGCCAAATTTTCCCAGAAAATTATATCAGGTATCTTTGGAAGAGCGTTAAGTCTTTGAGGTAGCCCTGGTCCTGTTCTCAAATTACTGCTTCAGTGCATCAAACACTACACAGTGGCCTGTGTAGTAGCTCTGGGTATACAAAACAGACAATCTACAGTGCATACTGGAAAACAACCTCAAGCACTGAGACATAACTGCAGGATGCTGAAGGACAGGAGCAGCCAACTAACTCGGGAATTTAGCGATCAGATACGGATTGGCTCATTTTGTGCAAAGGCCCTGGACAGCTGGTGAAGCAAAGTGGCAAAGCTACAAACGGTGACGGCTCTGGAGACAGTGACTACATTAGCAACAGTGATGTATATACAGTGACTCATTTTTTTTCCACTTTCAGCCATCCTCACATAAATAGCACAGCATTAGCAATAATAACTAAGCCGAGATATGAAACATCAATGATATATTTTTAATTTTCTCAACATTAGGACATTTGTCATAACTTAATGGAAGCCACATGGCATAGTAAAAAAGAGCACAGGGCTTTGAAATCAGATAGACCATGGTTTAAATCCTGTTTTTGATCCTTACTGGTTTTGTGACCTTGAAATAGTTACTTAAACTCTTTTATTCTCAATTCCTCCTCTGTAAGATGGTGATAATAACATTCAAATTACTTGACTAAGGTATGGATTAGAAATGATATATGAATAGAGAGACAGTATCCCTGGCATATCAAGTGCTAATTATAGATTTGGCTTGGTAAGTCTAGTTTCCTGAGAGTATTATATTCTGCTAGATGCTTGAAGTAAAAATTAGATAAACTGCTACCAGGTTGATAAGGATGTTTTGACTTTAATCTTATGGTTTGAATGCTTGGATTTCCCCAAAGCACAGTTATCTAAGTCAAAAATAATTCAAACTCTGTATTTACTCAATTTTATTTTTCTCATAAAATTGAGGATGATTAGTTAATGGCAGATGCTGACCACAAGGAGGAGCTCAAGATTCCTTCATTCCCTTAGGCTGGGATAAATCCAATGACCCAGTGGGGCACAGGTGACAGGAGTGAGTTTGTCTCTCCATACCTCACCCTCCCATGCTCTCCCATTGCAGCCTCTCTTGAGATTCTTCACACTAGAGCTTTAGTCTCCCAGGTCATTAGGAGCTAATTGGATGAAACAAAGGTCTATACAACTATGAAAAGGCATATCTCTGAGAAAGCCTAAGGTGGGTGGATTCATCTAGTTCTAATCTAAACATTGAGGAAAAAAAACCCACCATTTTTCTTTACTCTTCTTTAGTCTGGTCTTTTCTTCTCACTGGAGTGGTAATTTTTCAAGGGCTGTGATCTGGAAATAGGTTTAGGGAGAAAGAGATCAAATAGATTTTTTTGGCAGATTTAGGTGCTAGAACATGTCTGCCTCATTTCAGTGAGAGGAGTCTTTGCTGCCCCACAGTGATCAGGCTGGGACACAAGAAGACTGCAGTAAGAGTTGAACACAGAACATAAACTAATATAGTGGGAACCTGTATTAGTATAAGTTAACTTGTAAGTCGGTGCTATAAGAGATTGATTGTTGCATATTTGAGCTTTCAAGATTCTAGGTCTCAGTCAAAAAATCATTCTTCTATGCATCAATTTCTTCCTATAGGGAGCTGTAGTGTGTGCTCAGAATTTGGTTTCAAATCATGGATCTTCCACTTGTTAGTTGTATGAGCTTGTGTAAGTTATTTCTGTTAGTTCTGTGCTTGTTTCCTGATCTGTAAAATTGAAGTTATAAAAATGCATTTCTCATAAGGTTATTAGTTCATTTATTTACCAAATATTGGCTAAGCCCCTGCTACTTGATAGACACTATTCTAGGCTCTAGAATATGCAGTAGTCCCTCCTTACCTGCAATTTTGCTTTCTGTGGTTTTAGTTACCCGAGGTCAACTGAAAATACTAAATGGAAAATATTAAAATACTAAAATTTAAGAACTCACTGAACGGAAATACTAAATGGAAAATTCCAGAAATAAACAATCCGTAAGTATTAAATTGCACATTCTGAGTAGTAAGATGAAATCTTGCACTGTCCCAATCCTTCCTGCCTGAGGTATGAATCATCCCTTTGTCCAGTGTGTCCACACTGTATATGCTATTCACCTATTGGTCATTTAGTAGCTGGTTCAGTTATCAGATTGACTATCATAGTATCGCAGTGCTTGTGTACAAGTAACTGTTATTTTACTTAATAATGGCCCAAAGTGCAAGAGTAGTGATGCCAAGGAGAAGCCATACATTTGTAGAAGCATTTGTAGAAGTGCTTCCTTTAAGTGAAAAGGTGAAAGCTCTTCACCATATATGCAGAGATTGCTAAGATCTATGGTAACTTTTATTACAGTATGTTATAATTGTTCTATTTTATTATTAGTTGTTGTTAATCTCTACTGGGCCTACTTTATAAATTAAACTTTACCATAGATATGTATGTATAGGAAAAAACATAGTATATCTAGGGTTCGGTACTATCTATGGTTTCAGGCATCAACTGGGGGTCTTAGAGTGTATCCCCTGCAGATAAGGGGGGACTGCTGTAATCCTAAACAACTAACACCCACTCTGAACAAACTCTGTTCTAGTGAAGGACACTGACAATAAACAAACAGATATATATCAGATAAAGTGCTATTAAGGAAAACAATAAAAGCTAAAAGTTTTGTCAAGAGTTATCTCTGAAGTAACAAATATTAGGGGAAAAATTCTTTCAGGCTAAGGGAAAATAAAGTAAAAGACCTTGAGATGGTGTGTGTTGGACATGTGTAAGGATCTGTGGAAATTCCAGAGCTGAAATTACATGAGCAAGGAGGAGAGTGATAAGAGATGTGGTCAGAAAGGGTCAGGAGACAGATAATACAGTGAAGGAACGTCAGCTTTTATTCTGTGAATGGTGAGAAGGTACATCCCCTTGAGCAGACAGTGACATGATATGACTTCCATTTTGAGCACATGTGCACATTGGAACATAGGAAAGCCAAGAGAAGATGCAGAGAAATATTGGAAGGTATAAGAGTGGTCCAGCCACTGGTTATGGCTTGGACTGGGGCAGAAGTGTAAAAGTAATGGGGAAGAAAGAAACTAGAAACATATTTGGATGGTAGAGCTAACAGAATTGTCTCGTGGATAGATAACGTGGAGGGTGTGAAGGAAATGCGAATAGGAAGTTTTTGCCTTGGAACCAATGGCAATGGTGGGAGAGAAGAAGAAGAATACATCCATAAGAGTTCTGTTGGGATGTCTGCTTAACGTCAAAGCGGAGATTTTAAGGACGTTCTGATAATCATTAAAGTCTTGAAACTACATTTTGCACGTTGTAAGAACTCAGAATTACAGCTATTATTTCTATTACTATTTCTGCCTTATCACCTGACATAATACTGACAGAGAAGGTGAATCTGTGCACAGAAGATCAAGGATAAAAGTGCTGCATGGGGACAACAGGGCTACAATGCTGAGAGCTGAAACTATTCTGGACAAAATCCCTTGTCGAAGTAGCAGCATCTGGCATTTGCAGGATTAGCATTTATTAAAAGGGCTGGATTTATGGAATTTGGGGATTCAGAAGTTCCCTGGTCAATTCTTTTCAGCCCTCACTGGAGACAAAATTGGATTAATAAAAGCTATCTTTATTTTTAAGTAACTGCTCACAGCAAAAAAAAACACACCTTGATAACATTTTCTACTTGATAGACCATCTACGGTTTTTCCTCCCCGTATAATCAAAACTATTTCTATTTTTAGGCCTAATAGAATGTACTTTTCTAACTCACCTAGAATCCTTCTAATATTGTCCGTGGTGCTTACAAATGTGAATAACTTTGTGTCAAAGACTATTGCAGAGAGTTTCAATATGCCTCTTAAATTATCTTTAGTGAGAGAAGCTAAAATGCTTTCAACATAAGTGGAGATATAGGTACTAAAATCTATTTTGAATTTATATTGGGAGACATTTCTAACAGAGAAAGACCTAGAGAACAAATTCATAAATACTTATGTCTCTACCACCCAACTTTATAAAATATTAGCATTTTTCAATAATTGCTTCAGATTTTTTTTTTTTTTTGAGTGAGGAAGATTGGCCCTGAGCTAACATCTACGCCAATCTTCCTCTATTTTATATGTGGGATACTGCCACAGCATGGCTTGATGAGGTCCGCACCCAGGATCCAAACCCAATAACCCTGGGCCAATGAAATGGAGCGTGTGAACCAAACCACTATGCCACTGGGCAGGCCTCCAGAATTTTTTCAGGCATAAAACATTATAGATGCGGTTGAAATCCTGTATGTTCCCCTCCCAGATCTCATTCTTCTGGCCTATCTCAAAGAGAAGAATTATCTTGATTTGGTGTTTATTTTTCCCATGCATCTTTTTAACTTACCTTACATAGTTATGTACTTAAACACAATCTTTAGTACTTTTGCAAGTATATAGCTTTATGTAAAGAGTAACAGTCTGCAACTTGATCTTTTTCACATAACCTTACATTTGTAGAAGTTATCCATATTGATATGTGCACTTTTTGGCCATTTATTTTCATTTTTAGAAATATGCTATAGTGTATTAATGTAGTATGTGAATTCATTCTTCAATGTATAAACTTTTAAGTCATTCTAGTTTTTCAATATTAAAAATGAGATTGGAAAGAATTTTTTCCTACATGGCTTCCTTGTGCACAAATTCAATATTTCCTCTCAGGCAGAGAATATTCCCAGTGTGACACAAATGGATTTTGGGGACACCAGTATTGTTGCGCCCTCAGGCCTCTGAGCAGCTGGTGGCAAAGGGGAGAGAGCCCAAACCTGTTGCCTCCTAGAACAGCCCAATTTATGTACTACAATGGGTCTTCAAATATTATCATTTTCTTGACAAGGAAATATTTGGGAAACACCCATTTAGTTTATGTAGCTAAAAGTAGAATTTCTGCTAATGGGGTATACAGAAAAGACTTAACATACCAAGCCTGACTGTTATCCTTGAAAAGTCTTTTAGGCAGCCCCTTACTTGGCGTCTGTGAACTTGAATTTCAGGAAGTTCTGGCATTCCCGGAGCTGATAAAAGTGGCTCACTGTGCCTAAAATGTTTGTACAAACAACACGATTTATACCAAATAACTGCTTTCCTTCTGGGACTCTAGAATGTTGGTACATGCTAGGCAGAGGGTAACTATGTGACTTGCCCCCAGTAAAAGCCCTGAGCACTGAGTCTCTTACAAGCTTTTTTGAGAGATAACATTCCACATGTGTTATCACAGCTCATTGCTGGGGGAACTAAGCACATCCTGTGTGATGCCACTGGGAGAGGACTCTAAGAGCTTGTGCCTGGTGTTCTGCAGACTTCACTCATGTGGCTTTACACTTTGCTGATTTTTCTCTGTATTCTTTTTGGTGCAATAAACCATAGCCTTGAGTATGACTCTGTGTTGTGTCCCATGAGTCCTCCTAGGGAATCATCAAATCTGAAGTGGTCTTGGGGACCTCCCAACACATGGAGTATTGCCACATTTTTCTTACTGTGCAAGCTTCACTCGAAGCATTTCTGGGTTTTGCCCTGTAAACCAGGTCCATTCTGTTCTTGCAACCCAGGAGACTAATCTCTTACCTGGATCCCAAAGCTTTTAGTTCAGACCATCTGAAAAGAGGAAACTTCCTCCTGGTGGATGTTATAGTGAGTGACACAGCAGCCTGGCTAGAGTGGAGAAGCTCTGGGTTCATGGGCTGTCACTCATGCTTTGTTTTTCTGAGAATTCCTGATGATTCACTTGTTTGTTCACTTGTTTCATCTCAGATCATAGTATTTTTCCACTTCAGAAGTTTCCTTGAAGCTGGGTTTCAGGCTATGGTCTACTTCTATAACATCCCTCCTTTCACTGTTATTAATTGTTATTTAGTAATTTGCTTATAGTTACTTCTCTACTTCTATTCTCAACAAGCACCCCAAAGAGTAACTGTCTTTAAATGTCTTTTTAAAAAAGAATATTTTTGTTCTGTTAGTTTAAGAATATCAACAATTTTAACTGATTATTTTTATCTTCACATTGCATATTTTTCTATTGATAGCACCTACTGAACTGAAGATAAGTAAATAGATAGATAGATAGATAGATAGATAGATAGATAGATAGATAGATAGATAGATAGACAGATAGTAGTTCCTAGGCATATGCTGCAGAATATCTTAAGCCAATGCTCATATCTAGGAAGAGCACTTAAATAAATAATTGACTAGAATTAAATATCCTCATCTCTTAAAAAATTAATTGCTAATTACTTTGTTTAATTAAGAGGCTTTGCTTTGAATAAGGATATTAATAAATCCACCTGGTTGGATTCCACTGTTGTTTTTCTCTACAAGAAATCATATTTTGCCAATACTTTGATATGAAAAAAATTGCTAATCAAAGAAGTTTCTCTTAATTAAAAAAAACTTTAGGAATAAAAAGGTAAACAGGAGAATAATTATTGAAGTTATTCATTATTTTTCTGGCTAAATGATTTAGTCAGACTTAATTTTTGCTCTCTATGAGTCACTCTGAGCCACATTTTTCAAGGTAATGTGTTGTCATTTCTGCGAGTAAATTTGGCAGCTGTGGTAGCTTCTTTAGTTGTTTCACAGTATATGACCGCATTTAACAAGTAACATCCTATGGTAAGTCAAGTCTTATTTTCCCGAGTAGGTTGTAAAGCCCTAGAAGATAAGGAGACAGGATCTAAAGCACTAAGATAAGGTGTCATAATGGTGCCTGGCATAGAGATAGGTGCACAGTAGCTACACACACACACACACACACACACACACACACACACACCATTGCTAAATACATAAACAGGAGAATTACTGTTGACAAAAGAATAGAAAGTATATGTTTGTTGTTTGTTGAAAGTACACAAATGAGTTACCAAGGGAAAGACATCTTATGAAGACTTTTTTTTCCTAAATTTTTGGACAGACTTCCTCTCAAATAGCTCATCTTGGATCCTTAGAGCCCAGGAAAGTCAGTAAAGCTGCTATGACTTCCAGACTTGTAAAAATGGTGATCCCTCATTCTTAGAAGTGATTTTTCCAAGTGTTCTGATCCGATTTCACTTTCAGGCCTTGCTTGCTGTGGTCCATCCCTCTTCTATTTACTGCACAGCATCCACTTAGATGCCCTGCGGTAATTGCTAATGTAACTGCTTTTGAAAGAATAGTGTTTCCCAGGGATAGAGCACATGTTGCCTGCATTAGAACTCACTTAAAAGTCAAGTGTTTGGATGGCAAAACCAGTACAAACCTTAGGGACCTGACACTTAGATACCAATTCATTGCCATTATGAAAAAACGATGCTTCTGGCAGAGTGAAAGAGAATTTTGGGTAGCCCCACAAAAGAAAACATCACATAGAGAAGATTAATAAATAGGTAAAACATTTTATTTTGTACTTTATTGGATAAAGGTAAAAAGGGAATGAAAATAGTGATGCATTTTTTGAAAATATGATGAGTCTAGAATAAAAATAGGTTTGTTTTAGTGCTATCAAGGGTGATTTCAGCTCCTATAAATTTGGCTAAAATAATCAATTTACTGAGTGTCAATGAAGCCTATAATTTCAGACAGGAAAAAGCTATGGAGAATATCTAGTTTGGAGATCTCAAAATTTTTTAAACATGAGAATCTTTTTTTAAAAAACATCAAACAAAAACGTTACATATTCAGTTTTCATTGATTTAGAAAACACTCAAAGATTTTTAAAAAATTAGTATAATTTCAATATTTTTATTAAATTTATACACACACTTTCAAGATATTTTCTCTATTCAGTAAACAGTCAACACTTGGGGCACATATGGATTCACCAACCACTTTAAATTACACCATTACCCACCTCTTCCTCACTCCTGCAAAGTTCTTGATCGAAAATTGGGACCGCTGATATAGAATAAGAAAAATCTGAAATCCAGGAAATAAGTGATTTACATACAAACACAGATGTTCTTATTGGCAAAGCTAGGACTCAACATCAGGCCTTCTGATTTTCAAGACCGTGCTTCCTGAAGACTAGTGCTTCATCTCCTGCTAAGGCTCATTGCTGTATGACCAGAAAGGCATGGAAAAACCTTAGCCTGACTTGCATTTCAGAACAAGGAAAATGCTATTACCAAAATCATGGTCAACTTTATCTCACCTTTCACTTTTCGATCTAGTAGTGAGGTCCTTTCCAGAATGGGAAAAAATGGCTACACAGGCAGCAGGGGTAGAGCAGAGGAAAGTACCTCTGGTCCTCTTCTTTCCATTATCCTTTGTTTATGGTGTCTGCTCTCGCTCATTTACTTCCATTCAGTACTGATCCTGAGAACAGTAGCTCAGAGGAGAAGGGTCTTCTTACTAAGGGTCTGTCTGAAATGCTGTTACATTGTTATTTCCGTTGCAACCAGCAGTAAGTTTTTGAAGTGAGATCTGTAATTTTGTACTGAGAGTTGCTATTCTGATCTCAGTAAGAAAAAACATTAGACAAGAAAGCAGGTGATACACTATTTTATTCAGTTTTCTGACTAAGGGCAGAGGGATTGATTTATACACAAATATTGAAACTTATTACAGTAGATGTGGTTTAGCTAAATGAGAACTGTAAATGATAGCTATCCACTAACATTTAAAGACTGAGTAACCTAGGGGTAGAGTATAATTTTAGTCAGATTGAAATAAGTATGGGGGGAAAAATTATTAAAACAAACATCATAATCCAACTACAGAGAAAAGATGGACTCTACCTGTAAATAATAGAGTAAATAAGCAAATGATAGGGTGAGAACGGAGAAGGTGAGATGGAGAAGGTGAAATGGAGAAATGCTTTTTTAATGGGAGAGCCATTTTGGGGGGAAAGTAGGTTTTTTTGGTGGGGAGGGATATAAGAGTTTCATTGGGGTCGAGAACAGATGGAGCACAGAAAAGTTAACTGATGGAGAGAATATAACTATCTCCCCACATTCCTTAAACACCAGACTAGGAAACATTCCAGGCTCTGCATTGCCTAATGGAGGAATATTTTGTTCTAAATCCAATAACAAAGTTATTGAATTCCTAAAAGTGTATGTGAGTATTTTTTTGTGGGGTATGCTCAATGAAATTGCGGAAACCCTCTGATTGTGAAAGAAGAAATTCTACATGATACGATTATTAATAGACTTTTGAATATACTGATTACCTAAAGCCTCCAATTTCACTATGATAAAACAGAGAGCATTTCATTTAAAGAAGTTAAACTTTGGCAAAAAGATAAGCTATTTATTAGTATTAAAATTATAGCACTAAAACTCAACAGAAAATAAGAAGGAAAAGAAAGAATATATAAATCTTTCTCTTATTAGCTCTAAAGATCATTTTATCAGCTTGTACAAAACTATATAACAATTGTTCACTATAATCCTTCCCTCTGAGTCACCTTTACCCACCAAGAACTGATTTGCTCTCTAGGTCAGGCAACAATTTGCAGAAATGTCACTTACTGAGGATCTTTCTGCAACACTATTACATTATTATGCCCACGCAGTGGTAGGTTTTTGAGGTGGGGTCTGCAATTTTGCACTGAGAGTTGTTATTCTGAACTCAGCAAGAAAAAACATCAAACTAGAAAGCAAGTGATAATACTATTTTATTCAATTTTCTGACTAAGGACAAAGATTAAAACAAACCACAACGGGTGTGGCTTAGCTAAATGAGAACTAAAAATGATAGGTATCCACTAATATTTAAAGGCTGAACAGCCCAGGGGGAGAGTGTAATTTTAGCCAGGTTGAAATAAGTATAAGGTGAAAAAAAGAATTGAAGAAAAAAAATCAGCATAATCTAACTAGAAGGAAATGTTGCTATGAATTAGCTTGCAAGAAAGCAAGAGGGAGTTATTTATTTATACATTTTTAAAAAAATAACAGTTTAAGTAGCGTACTCTCACACTTTGAAACAAAACTTCAATTTCACATGATGCTACCTAGAAAGATGCTATTGGAGAACGGTGTGACCCAGTATGTAAATGACCTCTGGGATGAGAAGGCGCTTCTGGGACTGCTGGCTATTAATGGCTTTGGGCCTATTAAACATTAACAAATAGAATTTTAATGTAGTTAGTTTGGAAAATACAGGAGTGTTTTTCTTTTACCTATAGGTAAGGAGGCTGTTCTTTGCAATTATCAAAATCAAGAACCAAAACAGGAGTTTTTGAAAAATACTGGAGGTAAAAACCTTTAGGACAATGCCATTAATATGTAAAATAACTGATTCTTGTGTACTAGTGTATACTGTTTATTGTCTTATCTCCCCCACTTGATTTCCACATCTCTTACAATAATTTTTCATCAGCTTTATGTCCCACCAATCGCAATTTTTCCTAGAGATTTTACCCTCTGAATCTCTGACATAAAAATACTTAGTTTCTTGCAAGTCCTGTCTTTCTATTATTTTCTTTTTGTTGAGCTCTAGCTTTCAGTTTTGGCTTTGCTGAAGAAAAATAATAGTAAATCCTTTAGTCTTTATATGAATGATAATATCTTTATTTTGACCATATATTAATGCTATTTTATTTGATATCAAAGTTTAGATTTATTTCTCTCAAGCAATTAAGAATTTAATTTATTGTCATCTATAATGTATTTGTTACTGAAGAGAATTCTGAATTCTTTTGCCTAAGAATGATTTCTTTATAGATAATCTGCTTTTTCTCTGACAGCTTTTCATACTGTTTCTTATTCTTACTGTTTTGCAGTTTCAGTGTATCTTCATCCTCTTTCAATGTGAGTGCAATTCTAATCTAAAGATACAATGATTTTGAATCTCAGCAACTCTACCTTCAATATTATTTCTCTCCCTTTTGACCATATTCTGTTGGAATGTCATAGAAGACATGAATGAGCCTCAAATCGATCCTCCAGTTCTCGTCACTGCTATTTGCTTTTGGTTCTTTTTAGAATGCTTGAATTCATAGTATTTCAAATTCACTATGTCTCTTCTCAAATGAATTATGTCTAAAAGTTTATAGAGTTTTATTTTTCTTAAAATCTAATCTTTAGTGTTTACATAACTTATGTTAAGGTGTTTTCAATGAACAAAAGTTTATAGTTTACCTTAGGGTTCACTCTTGGTTCCTGCTGTGGGTATGGAGAAATATATAATGACATGTATCATACAGAGTATTTCCACTGCCCTAAAAATCCTCTGTGCTCCACCTATCCATCCCTCCTTCCTCTGTAACCTCTGGCAACCACTGATCTTTTTACTCTTTCCATAGTTTTGCCTTTTCCAGAATGTCATATAATTGGAATCATACAGTACCCAGCCTTTTCAGATTGGCTTCTTTCACTTAGTAATATTCATTTAAAGTTCCTCCATATCTTTTCAAGGCATGATAGCTCAATTCTTTGTATCAGTGAATAATATTCCATTGTATGGATGCAGCAGTTTATCTATCCATTCATTCATCTTTTGAAGGACTTCTTGGCTGCTTCCAAGTTTAGGAAATCATGAATAAAGCTGCTATAAACATCTGTGTGCAGGTTTTTGTGTGAACATAAGTTTTCCACACCTTTGGGTAAATACTAAGGAGCATAATTGCTGGACTGAATGGTAAAAGTATGTTTAGTTTTATAAGAAACTGCCAACTGTCTTCCAAAATGGCTGCACCATTTTGCATTCCCACTAGCAATGTATGAGAGTTTCTATTGCTCCATATACTTGCCAGCCTTCGGTGTTGTCAGTGGTTTGCATTTTAGTCATTCAAATAGGTGTGTATTGGTATCTCATTGTTGTTTTAATTTGCATTTCCTTGATGACATATGATTTTGAGCATCTTTTCATATGCTTATTTGCCTTATGTATATCTTATTCGGTGAGGTTCTGTAAGGTCTTTGGCCCATGTTTCAATCAGATTGTTTGTTTTCGTACTGTAGAGGTTTAAGAATTCTTTTTATATTTTGGATAACAGTCCTTTATCAGATATTGGCAGACCCTAGATCATATGCGTGTTGATTGCAGGGCCTGCCTAGATTCTGGGTTTCTACTCTTACATCGGGGAAGTAGGGTTCATCATGTCAGCATATCACCAAATTTATGAATGATTTCAAATACATCATATATAATGTTGGTAGAAGTAGAATGTACTAAATTAGTGGATTTAGGATAATATGTCTAGAACAGATAGGTGTGTGAAAATACAAGTGAGATACATGAATAGGCAGATTAGAAAAAAACAGGTGAATCTCTATAACAGGGTACAATGAGATGGGACCCAATATTAATCTGGGTAGGCAATGATCCCTGCTGCTTTGGTTATAGAACTCTATCCCTCTACTAACAGCATTATAATAAAAACAAATTAATTAGTGATCATGGGCCATTCAAGACAAAATCTTACAAATTTTATTTTGGAGCAGACATTATGGAGCATGTCAGAGGTGTTTCAAATAGAAGATAAAGAAAGAAATAATAAGGGAGAACTTGGATGGAAATACAGTCAATTCTTGTTATCCACAATAGCTATTTCTACAAAGTTGTCACATACACTGAATTAGAGTATACTGAACCATTTCTTCTAGGGGAAATATAGGGTTAGATTCCTGCAAGCCTCTGATCACAACATTTTTAACTGATTAAAATAAACTTGTTTTATGTGTGTTTCTTTTTGAAGACACCTTATTTAATATATATTGTTGGTTCATTAACATTGAACTCGTGGCCAACAGCACTATAACTCATGCCTGAATAAAGCTTATCTAACATACATATTTTCTTCCTAAGGCACATCCCAGCCTTCTCACACCTAGGAACACTAGGCAGCACTTCAGCACTATGCTTTGGGGCCATTTTAAACAGTGAAATCATCAACAAAAGGCATAAAAATGCAAAAGACATGGCACTAAAAAGAGTGCAAAAAGGACGCTTGTTTACAGGATAGGAGCTGAAACAGAAGGCAGAGTGTCACCCTGTTTGACCTCAGTTGGGAACCTGAAATTCAGGCAGCTCAAAATTTTTGCCATTCTGCATGTCCAGAAATGACTGTGAAAGCATCATGAGTATTGATTAAAAAATAAATTTGGGGGAGTAGTCAAATTTGCCAGTGTGAAATCTGTGAATAATGAGAATCAGCTATATACGGAACATACAGAGCTTGAAAGCTTGTCATTTCTCCCACTGGCATTGTCCCTACTATGTAGATAAACCAAGTTCCCATAAATCCATGTTGCCTCACCTTTCCTTTTTGTTAATAGCATGTCTGATAAGAAGCCCTAGACGTAGCCTGGCAGGGAGCTCAATATTACATACAACATAAAATTGGAAATAACTTAAATGCCCAACAGGAGGGACTTGGGGCAATAATTTATGTAATGTTTTTAATATTGCTATCCTCTGAAGTCATTAAATATTATGATATATATATTTGTTAAATTTTATTGATGTGGAAATACTTTTATGTATTTCAAATGATAGATCTAATCCAGAATAGAGAATAGTGTGATCCGTTTTAATAACATGTTAATTTACAAGAAATATATTCTTCTATGAATAGGGCTGGAAAATTTTCCACCAAAATTTCTGTCATTGTCATTCCTGGATAGTGAATTTTGGGGTGTTTTAATTTCTATTTTTTTTTTTGACTTTCTATTTTTATACAATGATTACATTTTATTTATGCACTTGAAACTACCTATGAAACAGAAAAAGTTTAGAGGATTAAGATTATTTCAATGAATTATCAGTCATTACTGAACATTGTCCATATGCACAATTGTTTGCTTTCCTCTCCTACCCACTTTTGATTATTTTCTTTTCATTTTCAGTACACATTCTTGGTCCTCCTAATCTCATCAAAGTATTTTCAGTCAAAAATATGAAGGAGCTGTGGCCAGCCCTGTGGCCTAGTGATTAAGTTTGTGAGCTCTGCTTTTGTGGTCTGGGTTCGCGGGTTCAGATCTTGGGCACAGACCTACACCACTTGTCAGCCACTCTGTGGTGGCATCCCACATGCAAAATAGAGGAAGACTGGTTAGCTCAAGGCTAATCTTCCTCAAGCAAAAAGAGGAAGATTGGCACAGATATTAGCTCAGAGTGAATCTTCCTCAGCAAAAATAAAAAAAAATATAAAGGATCTGCACTGAATTCACACTGAAGTGCATATGGCCATTGATAAAAACTAAAATTTGAAGGCTTTTTTTGTAGACCAGGTACAAAGCTAAGAACATTATATAAATGATCTTATTTGGGCTTTAAAATAATCCTGTGAAATGGGTAAATATTATTCCTATTTTTTTATAGATGTGAAATGATGAAACATAGTCTACTTAATTTGTCCAAGAGTATACAACTAATGAGGGGTGGAAGTGAGATTTGTAGTTAGGGAGTCTAATTTCAGAGCCCATGCACAAATCGCTATGCTACTTGGCTGCCTCCAGTAAGACTCTCTGTTCTCTGTTTCACTAATAATTGCAAATATTCTATAAATTTAAAGAATATATTTTTGAAATGGACGCTTTTTTCATGAATATATTTCTAAAATGGGCATTTTTTTCCATCCTGGGGATAACTATTTGAGGAGAGGGATTAAGGTTTGGGATGGGTAGATGAGTTGAACAGGAAGAGAAGAGAGTGAAATTCTCTTGGAAATCTTAAGACAATCTAGCAGTTCTGCTTATTAAAGTCTGCTTTCCATCTACCAAGTCAGAGAAAAATATCAATGGGCATTTTAGACTGTTTGCTCATAAACTCATTTGATTAATGATGTTAGCTGAGAAGCATCAATTACCAAAAGGCACATTTTCCTCCAGGAAACCCCAGGATCTAGTCATAAAAGGATATTTATGTGAGAAGACAGGAGATTTATGCTGTTTATGTAAAGCACTATATGTCTTAGATGATAGTTTGTTTTTACTTCAGAACAGAGATTCCAAAAATATACATACTGTGAAAGATATCATAAGAGAAAGAGGCCCACAACGTGATCAATGCCATCCTGCTTTAAGAACAAACTACTATCAAGTAAACTCATCTCTTTAAAAATTTATGAAAGCACCATATCCACTCACAACCAACTATCATTGGCTGAAAAAAAAAGGCATCTACAATAGTGTATGTGCCTGCTAACTTTATTTTCCAGAATTCATATTGGAGCATATAATTTGCACATTGCACATTTAATCTTCCAGTTAATTCTAAGTCAATCAACAGTGAAAAATGCTGTCTACTAGTCCCTTCAATGAGGATTTATTCTGTGATGCTGAGAACACATTAAATTGTGTGGAAAAATCAGTAGGTACTAAAAACAAAAACAAAACCATAATGCAAGATATATTATCAGTACAAATTATTGTTGCTTTCATTTATCTAATGCCTACCATGTGCCAAGCATGTACAATAGTACAGTATCATTAATTCCCAAATATCTCTACCACTTATCTGGTTTTATTGCACACTGACAATTTAGAAAACAGGATCTAGGTAACTAAATGAAAGACAATGTTAACAAAACTCTATTAAAAATTATATATATATATAAATTTCTATATTTATATTTTTAAATATATTTATATTTTTAATGTATATAAATTTTACACATATATATAAAATACATATATGATGAAAGGCTCCCCAAACTCTACCCAGGCTTGGAGCATATCATTGCTGAAATTCAGTAATATCAAAGTCCTTACAACAAATGTCCTATATAAAAACCTCAGTTTTTGAAAGTTCAGTTTGCCTTATACTTCACCTGCCATAATGCTAATAATAAGAACAAAAATTAATAATGCTGTAGAGGAGGAGGCAACATTAGAAATGAAAGAGACTAGGACAAGGCTAAGAAGAAAATTTAAAAAAAGAATGTACAACTTTTAAACCAGCAGAAGTAATCCGAAGCAGGAAAGGAGAAACAAAGAAAGAAAAAATAAAGTACTTTAAATGTAAGATATAAATAAATAAAGTGGCAGAAATTATTCCTAATAAAACCAGAGATTTAAAATATGTTAAGTAGGGGGGCCAGTCAGGTTGTGTAGCTCTTAAGTTCGAGCATTCCACTTCAGCAGCCCAGGGTTTGCCGATTCGGATCCTGGGCATGGACCTATTCACTGCACATCAAGCCAAGCTGAGGTGGCATCCCACATAGAAGAACTAGAAGGACCTACAACTAGGATATACAACTATGTACTGGGGCTTTGGGGAGAAAAAAGAAAAAGAGGAAGATTGGCAACAGATGTTAGCTCAGGGCCAATCTTCCTCAAAAAACAAATATTTGAGTAGGATAAATTTAAAAATTAAAGAGACTCTCAGATAGGATCAAAAAATAAAATCAGAATCTAGGCATATGTGGTCCACAATGGAGACAGAGACTGAGAATTAAAATACGGGAGAATATACATCAGGCAGATATGAATAAAAAGAAAGCTGGGGTATGAATTTTAATATATATCATTTTGTGTCAGAAAATAGAAGCCTCTCCTGATTTCTCAAGGGAAGAAAATTTAATACTGGGAGTTTTTCAGAAAATGTTGGAAGGGTTAGAGGAGAAAAAGTGACAAGGTGAGATTATTCCAAAATAAGTAAGTTCAGGAAGGTTTTAACAATCCTTAGGCTAGAGGAACAGAAAATGAAAATGGTGTTCCCAGACAGCACCGTCACCCTCTGCTGTTGATGTTGGAAACACAACCATCCCCCAAAATGAGAGGTCGCACCTCTACTTTATTGCAGGAAGGTATAAGCTTGCATTTGCCCACCACTGCCGCTGCTGGGGCTGCCACTGGAGATGAAGCCCAGGAATGTTCTCCTGCTGAGACTGCTGAAGGTCTCATTGCCACCAACACTACCAGAAACTTGCTCCTTGAGGGGAAACCTAGAAGTCTGCACTTGCCCACTACTATTCATCTTGACAAAAGCACTGCTAGAAGAAGAAAGAATAGGGAAAGATATGTTTTCTTTCCTGTGCCTCCCGTTGGCAGAACTTAATGGGAATCTCATTAGTAAGAGAGTGTGATAAATGTAGTTTGCATGTTTCTAGACCCCTACTATAGAGAGGACATCATGGTTAGGCAGAAATGGAACTTAGAGCAAATAAATGGCCACCATAGCCTACCTCTTTGGGTAATAAGTACCCATGCTCATCAACAATGCAATATACAATACCTAGAACAATAATTATAACAAAGTTCTGCCTAATATGATGCAACTATATCTTATAAAAATTAACAAACTCTTACCCTCTCCCCGCCCTCCAATATTTCATTATTCACTGTATCTGTCACTAGGCAATTTTAATACCTCATCTAGTTCAATGACATTCAACTGAAATATCCTATAATTGAACAACTAAATTGTAATATTAACCACCAACACTGTACCTTATAAAAATAGGATGGAAAGAGTAAAAAGTGAAATAATTGGTTAATGTAAAAGGTATATGCAGCACAAGGAAGTAAATACGCATAGTGCTAAGGTTTTCATCTCAGTAACAATCCATGGATATATGTGCAAGATTATTAATCATGATATTATTTCTAGTAATAAAATATTAGAAAGAATTCAAGTGTCCAGAAACAAAGGATTGGTTAAATGGTATATCCATGTAATCATGTACTATGCAGTCATAAAAAGGAATAAGAATAATCTCTATGAAATGATATCTTTGAAGTACATAGTTGATTTTTAAAAGCAAGGTGCAGATAGTATAAATAGTATTACTTTGTGTATGAAATGAAGCAAATTTAAAAATATATTTTTTTATACACACACAAACACATAGTCTTTCACTTGAAAGAAAATAGAAGGATAAATATGAAACAGAGAAGAATTGCTACTTATGGGAGCTCAGACCCATGCATAATAAAATCATCTAAATAGTTTTTACTTTTGATTCATAAAAATTTATCTTTTCAAAAAATGATATAATTCACATATTTCTAAATTAAAATAAACAATAAATGAAACTAACCATATATGGAACTGGTAAAAAAAACTCAGAGAAAGAATTTATCATAAATGACTTTAAAACACAGGGCTTTGAGTGTACAAATTTAGTGGAATATATTCTAAGGGCAAAAGGAACTAACAAAAAATTGTAATCTTTACTCCATAATTTTATTTTTTGTATTAATATTGATGATATCATTGTGGGAGTATTTTTATATTATAATTTATAGCAAATCAGTAGTTATACCTTTTAGGGATTAAGATTTTTCATATAAAAGGTAAAATACAATAATAAAACTTTTAAATATATAAATACATAGCAATGTTAAAAATAATTGAAATAAAATGAATCTTAAAAAATTTTAAATACATATCATCTAGTTCTGTCCACTGACATGACCTAAAATCAATACCAATCCAGGAGCAGTAAGTGCCCCTAGAACCTAAATTTTGATCTTAAATGTCATTTCTTCTTAAAAGGAATCAAAACTCTTCAGAGAAATGACTGATTGCACATCTGAGTCAGGAAAGATACAGAGTAAACTTGGGATATCTTTTTGTACCAGAAAGCAAAGAAGTTTCAAAAAAATTGTAAGGGTCACATCAAAGGGATCAGGAGTCAGCCTTCAGGGGCTGCACCGGTGAAAATTGTGGCAATATAAGCATCAAAAATAATAACAGTATTAGTCATTTCAACTACAATGAATCAATAAAATCCATGAGCACAGAATGATACTCAAAAAAGAGAAATCTAGAAAAAAATGTTCACCATTCAACATCATTGATGAATCATTTCTTTTGTTTAAAATACTGTAACTAAAAGAAAAGAATTCTGTGTTTTTATTTCCTTTCACTCAGGCACTTCTTTTCAAAGTAACTGAATAAGGATACTTGACTGGGGAAAGCTCTACTTTACAAAAGACCTCAAGGGAATATTGCAGGATTAATGCTAGAATTAGAAATCCGTTATCCTTCTATAACCCTTAATGACATTGTTGACTTATGCCAGGATTAGTAACTGGAGTGAAAATAATTAAATGTACCATGTCAAGGTATACATAGTAATACTATATATACCCTGTAAAGTAAATACAAAGTAAACCACACAGGTTACCCTCTAGTCTCCAGAGAGGAAAAACAAATCGCAAGGAAGGGATTACCCATCACCACCCTAAGCCAGGGGTCAGTATCAGCACCATTATTGGAGAGTCAGCCAGATGTTCTGAATCCCCTGAACCGACATATAACATCATTTGTGACATATTCTAACCAAATATGTTTAACTTGAATCTATCACAACTTTAAATCTAAATTTAGGCAATAGATAATCTAAATGATACCACAGAAAAAGCAACCAGATAAATCCAGAAGATGGGACATTTTCAAGGACAACTGGCATGGGTCTGTTCAATAAGCCAAGAGTATGAAAAATAAAATAAATCCATGTTAAAAACAAAATGGTGTTAAAAGGACATTATAACCACATAAAATGTATTTTTATAAGCAAATCTTTAACAAACTAGTTATAAAGGAAGTTTGGGGGGAAATTTACTTATGGACTTGGGCTTTGAATGAGATAAAAATCTATTTACTAGGAAAGATAAGTTTTACTAACTGAAAGGAGTAGTTTATAAATTGACATATATAATGTGATAATATTTTGGTTAAAAATATGTACATATATATGATGCATAATATATTAAAATATATGAGTAATTGTTAACATTGTTATGATCAGGAAGGTAGGAATGTGATGTTTTGATTTTTGCATAATAAAAGTTTAACTTTAGCCAGTCAATATTTGCAATGTGTTAGAAAATACATCATGTACAAATATGAGAAAATATAGAAGTTAACTTAATATTTTGCAACAGCAGACATTTATATCCAACAATGTTTTGGGAATTGAGCAAAAATTTTGAAGATGACTGATCTAGATGAAGATAACTAATAAGGCACTCCTGTAGGTCAACAAAGAAAAGTCAAGAATCCAGTGAAAGAATTTATATGAACAGACAGAATACAGAAGGCTTAGTCAAAAGGCCAAGACACTTAGAAGGGAAGCTCACATTCAACATTCAACAATAAGCAGAAACGCAAATTAAACAGTAGAGAAAGGCCACTTTATACCTATTCATTTGGCATAATTTAGTTGATATGGCCATGTGTTGGTGATGTACGTATACAGTTTCTACTGTCGAAAATACAATGTAGCACATCCTTTCCTGAAAGCAATCTAAGAGTACCACTGACTCTCATGGCGTCTTGTCTCTTCCTTTTCCAGTATTTTGAGTCTGAGCTGACTCTCTTTTAAATTTCTCTGTGAGTATCCTGCAATGTCTAAGTTGAATGTGTCCACCTACAGAAAATTTTATATATATATTTGGCAGGTGCTTCAGTGATTTTCAACCTAGGAGCCAATTTTATTTATTTATTTATTTGTTTGTTTATTATTTGTTTATTATTTGTTTGTTTGTTTGGCTTGTGCTTTTCTGTTTTAAGTATGCAGTGTAAATTTAAACCCCTAAACTACATGAGAGCAGGATGGGATAAAAATTTCAAGGGAAATACTTTATCCACAATACTATACCAGGACCAAGCCATACAAGGTTTCTTGTCAACACTGTTGTTGGGCCAATTCATTCTCAATCCACCTTTTCACTGACTCTTTAAAAATTATCATTGCCTACACTATAGATGGGAAGAATTTGGCAGAAAAAGATCATCAGAAAGCGACAAATACAAATTGCAAATGAGTGAGGAGCTAATTGATGTAGTAAGGACCCAACAGAAGCATAAAGCACTGGGATCAAGAGCCAGGATGCAGAAGTTTTGCTGTTCTGAAGGTACACACAACTCATTCTGAGTGAAGCAAAGAAAGAGGGGTATAATAAAGATAGAACAATTGTTCTGATTGACAAAGGATTGTGAAAGTTCATGGAGTCTGGCTGCTTCTCACACTTAAAAGAAGGAAAATAATCTCCCATGGAGGGAAATATTATGGCTTTGGGCAGTAGTTCTCCATCTTGACTGTACACTGGACTCACTTGGAGAGTTTTAAAAACCATTGATGTCTGCTTCCCATTCTTAGAGTTACAAATTTGATTGATCTGTATCGTGGCCTGAGCATCAGAATTTTTTAAAGGCTCCCAGGTGATTCTAAGGTGCAGCCAAGGTTCAGAAGCACTAAAAATGGGTATGAAAATGGATTCATGCATAAAGAGATAGGACGCCATTTGTGGTAGATATAAGGATTGCTGAATACAGTGAAGGCTTAATTGAGATTGAACATATGTCAATTTGTAGCACTCCCTAACCAGCGTAATGGTTTGACATTTTAAACAGTGTTGACACATATAGTCACACAAATAAAGAAAGAAAACTGTGAGGTTAATATGTCTGTTGGAACCTGGAAACAAATTACAATCTACTGCTCCATATATCCCTATGACCAAGGTAAAAGTGGCTACCTGAATTGTCCAGTAATTTCTCTTTCATGATATAGATCTAACTATTTACCTAGCCCATGTCTATTCCACAACAAAGTCTTCATGTGAACCAGAATCTTTATCCCTGTGCTAGATTCTTCAAAGTAAAGTTAATGTATGGGACCAAACTGAACTTAACGCTAACACTCTAGATCTGAGGAACAATTTGTCTCATTTGACAGCTTTGATTTCCTAATGAAGTAGCATTTTTCCTTCTAGTTTGAAGGCAAAAATAAAAATAAAATTTTAATTACTAAGCTATTAACCTGATGGCATTTTTGTGCATGTTTTTCCGATCAAAAACAAAAGCTAACTCTTTGATGTGCTATAAAATACATGTGCTAGAAACTGCTGTGTCTTTAATCACTGCTTCATCGAACTGTAAGTTCATGGTTATGCACTGCATCACACAAGCCAATCCTGCATGTTTCCTGAATAGCAGTGTTTCTCCAATTTAAATATTTATCAAGGGGGAACAATTCAGGAATTTTTCAGTGACTTAAATTATTTTATTATAAAATTTTAAAAATATGAACATAAAATTGGGTATAAGTTCCTTATGATATAGCTCTTTTATAATTTTAAAACCAAAATATTTTGAAAAATTAAATACAATCCAGCCAAATAATTAAATCGCAAATTAATACCATTAAATAATAAATAACATTAGGGATGATATGTTACAGATAATAAATGCCATTTTCAACAAAATATTAATGCCTTCAAGAGAAGAGTCATCCCCACTTTGTCATTTTTTATTAATTAAGCTTCATTTCTACAACCAAATCAATGACTAGAACCCCTGCAAAATCCTTTGTGCAGTGCAGCATTTACACACAAAATAGCTTGTGTTCTTTTCTCATTAGCCTACAATAACCAAGCAACAATAGAGCTTGGAACCAATGCAATAGTAAACACAAGATGGCCCTGGTAAGCGTATTATAGTTCTCAGGTACAGGGTATCCATTCAGATATTGGATATAATAATATGAGTTTCTGTTAGGCTATAATTGAAAAGAAAAATATTATTTTTATGTAAAACTCACAGAATTCTGAGATATATTCTTTGATCCTATTTTAGAAATAATGATAGGGGCCAGCCCCGTGCGTAGCAGTTAAGTGCGCGTGCTCCACTGCTGGTGGCCCAGGTTCGGATCCCAGGCACGCACCGACACATTGCTTGTCAGGCCATGCTCTGGCGGCATCCCATATAAAGTGGAGGAAGATGGGCACAGATGTAAGCCCAGGGCCAGTCTTCCTCAGAAAAAAAGAGGAGGATTTGCAGATGTTAGCTCAGGGCTGATCTTCCCCACAAAAAAAAAAAAAAAAGAAAGAAACAGTGATATAGTTAGCCACAAAGAAGGGGTACTAAATTGAGTTATTGCTTTACAAATCATGAAACTTAAAGGCATAGTGTTTTATGTGCACAGGTTACCTATGTAAACCTTGAATAGTTGGCTATTTCTATATCTCAGTTTCTTCCCATGCAAAATAAAGATAATATTATTGTCAATTCTGGTTTTCTGCTGTTAAGGGTCAACAGATGTGTCCTAAACACAGCATTGTATTCTAACATACTTTTTTATTATAAGAACAGATTTGGGTTTTGATCTCATGAAGACCTTCTCCATTGTTAACTTTAGAAAAGTTGAAAAATATATTTCTAAATGTAATAGGTGTCAGAAATTCACGCAATTTTTAGTCAAAAGAAAGCATAGAAGAGCATCCCAGAATGAAAAGATAATTACAGAGTAGCAAAATGAAACATTAAATGCAGTAACTAAAAATGAATTTAATTAAAGACCATTATTAATTGTTTTATTCTTAATTTGGCTGCCAGTTTGATGTTAAAATCTCTAACCATAAGGGATGGTTATAGTGGTTACTTATTTTTACCCTATTTTTACTTTATACTGTATTGCAGATGTCATCACTTCGCAGGAAAACCATGTAACAGTTTCAATTAAAAATGGCTTATGCATCCAAAACAGTTTCAATTAAAAATGGCTTATTCATTCAAAACGTAATTTAAGAGATATAAAATGTTTAAAACCTTGAAAAAAAAATCATGTAACTACTTTATGCTAGGCATAAGTGGGTTTCCACAATTGTTTGACAATGGCTATCGCCCAAACTCCCATATAAGTATCTGCCTCCCTGGGTAAGTACAATATTGTGAGTAGTTTTATAAAATTTTGAGTATTATCCATGAATGTTACCATCTAATAAAATCTGCAGTCACCCTTGTGAAATTGAAGTTACAAGTTTCTCACTATACACCAAGTTATCCATTACAGAGAAAACTGACAAGAAACGAACCAAGAAACTTAGTGTAAAAATTATCCATTACTTTTTACTTTTATCATAGAAATGAATTAAGCTAATCAGTAACAATACCAGAGATGAGTATTACAATTCTCTTTGAAATTTCACCTGCCTTGTATCTCTTCTGATATGACCTTTGAACTTTGTAGTTACTGGATCATTGTACTGTTAACTGAAATGCCAAGGGTAACAGCAGATAAAAAAGTTTTCTGAAGTTCATTTACCTATGAGTATCTTTAAATGAGTTTAATAACCTATGCATATCATATAGGTTCATCTTTCAAAAAATCATGAATATTCACTCTCCATCTCCATCTGTTTGACATTATCTTTTTTTGGTTTTTTGCTCACTCTGCTATTCTTTGTTTCAGGTATCTTGACTTTTCAAGAATTCTTGTCTCCCATATCAATACCTACTTCACTTGATATATATGTCTTTAGTCTCAGAATAACCTACTTGGATTCTGCTACCTTTTCATCTTTATTGTTTGTCGCATTTTCAGGATATGATATTAATTTTTTCTCTTTCATTTTGTGCACTGCAATTATAGATGAGGTCCCCTGAAACCCATTTCATAAATTATTGCCAATTGCCTATCCTCAGTCAGACAGGGGGGAAAGATCTAAGATCAGTGTTATAGACAAAATAACTGAAAAGTACAAATAAAGGATATATTTCTTATGTTTCTTCTCTAAAAGGAGGACTTCTGGGAGATCTATGAGAGTGTCAGTAATTGGTAGAGTGTAAAGGTTTAAGAGCACAGCAATGGAGTTAGATAGTTCTGGGTTTGAACTCATAATGCCATCTACTAATTGTATTTCACTGAAAAACATGTTGAATTTTTCTGAGCTTCATTTTCTTATATATATTAGGGGACTATATAGTGCTAACTCCCTGAGTTAGTGTAAGAATTAAATGAGGTAGCATATAAAATAACTGAGCAGAATGACTGACATATAGTAAGTGCTCAAAAATATTTAACCATTATTTTTATGGTTTTCTATACTCGTATGTCAAAAAACATTCTTATAAAGATATACATGCATACACACCCCCTTCTCTCTCTCTTTTTCATTATACCAACCAAACAAATACTATAAACATTTACATACCCAAAGAGGTGCCTTAGAAAGACCAAAAAGAAAAACTGTATTGCCAAAAAGCCACAAAGATTGGAATAGAAAATAGATAATGCATTTTCAGCTTTGATATGCAGAGAGCCTGGAAACTGTCACTCTGCCCTTACTATTGGTAAAAGCAGGACAAAAATCAATGATTTTCTTGAATCTATCAGAGAATCGAGGTTGCAGAGCAAACTGACACCCCCAAATCTGAACAGACAGAGTGATCCATCCCTGGGTCCTACTTACTTGGAGTAAAAGCTGCTGGACACCATAGTGGATAAGACAACTTACTTCACTAGTAAGTGTGATGAATTCCTGGAGGCTGAGTGTGGGCTAGACTAGTGTAAGAGTTTGAAACATCTACGGCCACAATCGTAGGTGGGGTCCACATAATTCCTCAGTCTTTCACTTCAGGAACCCCACTAGGTTCCCACAGTGAGGATCCAAGAAAAATCTCCAGGTAGCCCTGGCAGGGAGAGAAGAGAAGTCATTGTGAAACTCTCCCAGATCCTTTTCCAAAAAAAAAGGCCCACTCTGCTGAGGAAGACTTTGAGAGAGCATAATATAGAAAACTTATCTTACCTGGGATCCTGGAAGAAGGGTTTCCACTTAACTCCATCCCTTTCTAGCTTACTTGTCTCACCTAAAGGAAAAGCCCAACAACAAAAAACAGAGACAACAGGGGAAAGAATTCCAAGGAAATATATGGAGACTGTTGTAGCCTAAGAAAAAAGCAGGGTGCATGGGAAGAGGAAAAAAGCTATATCCCTGGAGGAGGGACAGAAACATTTGTGAAAGCCACACCCCAAGACATAGGCCCACTAATAGACTGACACTTAATAAGAAGGTTATAGAACATTTCCCTCCCTGAAGCCCTACCACTGTACCACAAAGCCTCCAGTGGATTTCAGTTAGCGGAGCTGCAAGACACAGACTTCATCAGAGTAACAGCACAAACAGAAACCCCAAGGGGAAAAAGGAGAGACAAAAACGAGGACACAAATTTTAATCTAAAGTCCGAATAAGATTAACATAACTCTTTAACTAAAGGCCTATTTACTCAATACTCATACATGGATGGCTTTCAACAAAAAATTATAAGATATACCAAAACACAGTTTTAACACACAAAGTTATCATCAGAACCAGACTCAGATATAACACAATATTGGAATTATCAGACAAAAAATTTTAAAATAACTAGGATTGATAAATAGAAGTTCTAATAGAAAATGCGGGCAACATGCAAGACCAAATGAGTGATGTCAGCAAAGGGATGGAAACCAAAAGTAAAAAATTAAATGTAAAGCTAGACACAAAAATCAGAGTAACAGAAATGAAGAATGTCTCCAACAGACTCATCAGTTGACTCGACACAGCAAAGGAAAGAAGCATGAACTTGAAGATAGGTCAAAAGAAATTTCTCAAACTGAAATGCAAAGGAAAAATAAGAACGAAACAACCAAAAGATGGCATCTAAGAACCGTGGGACAATATCAAAAGGTGTAAAGGAAATTAAGTTGGAATAAAAGAAGGAACTAAAGACAGAATGGGACAGAAATAGTTAAAGTAATAATGGCTGAGAACTTTCCAAAATTAATGACAGACAACAAACCACAGACTGAGAGAGTTTAGAGAACACTGAGCAGGATAAATACTAAGCAAACCACTAACAATGTATTGAGTAGTTATAGTATACTGATAAGTGAATTGAATGATAGCAATGTCGCAAGGGATAGGAGAAAGGAATTGGAAATACTGTGTTATAAGATCCTATAAAGAAAAAGAAAAGATGAAGAAAAGAAGGGCATGGAAAGATAAAAGGGTTATTTCTTCAAGAAGACATAACAATTCTAAACATGTAAGCACCTAACAACAGAGAATCAAAATACATGAGGCAAAGACTGATAGAACTGAAAGGAGAAATAGACAAATCCACTATTCTAGTTGAAGACTTCAACATCTCTCTGTCCGTAGTTGATAGTTCAATAGGCAGAAAATCAGCAAGGAAATAGATGGCCTTAAGAGCATTATCAATCAACTTGATCTGATTGATAATTGTAGAATACTTCATCTAACAACAGTAGAATTCACATTCTTCTCAAGCACACATGGAACATTCACCAATGATCACATCTGAGCCATAAAATGGACTTTAATAAATTTAAAGGGATAGAAATTATGCAAAGTATGTTCTCAGATTATTGTAATCCATCATATTAATTGACTGAAAAAGGAAAAACATACGATTATATTAGAAGATACAGAAAAAGCTTTCAAAAAATCATCACTCATTGATGATAAAAACTAACCAAAGAAACTATGTATAGAAAAGAATGCTCTTAAACTAATAAAAGGTATATACAAAAATATCGATAACTAATATCATACTTAATAGGGAGAGACTGAATGCTTTCCTCCTAAATTCAAGAATTAAGCAATGTGTCCTCCCTCACCATTCCTATTCAACATTTACTGAAAGTCCTATCTAGTACAATAAGACAAGAAAAAAGGCATATAGATTCAAAGGAAGAAATAAACCTGTCTTTATTTTCAGATGACATGATCATCTGTGTAGAAAAGCTCGAAGAATCTAGGAAAACTAATAAGCAAGTGTAATAAGGTCACTGGATAAAAGGTCAGTATACAAAAATCAGTTGCTTTTTTATGTTCTAGCAAATAACAATTGGAATATGAATTAAAAAACTATTTACAATAACATCAAAAAATTAAGTTTTTAGGTATAAATCTAACATAAAATGTACAGGTTCTGTACACAGAAAATGACTAATACTGATGAAAGAAATCAAAGAAGGTTTAAGAGATTTTCTGTATAAATAGATTGAGAGACTCAATGTTGTTAAGATGTGGAATTTCTTGACAATATTTACAGATTCAATACAAACCCAATCAAAATCCCAGCAAGCTTTTCTTTATAGATATCAATAAACTGATTTGAAAATTTATATGGAAAGACAAAGAATATAGCATAGCCAACAGCATTTAAAAAGAACAGGGGCCGGCCCCGTGACTTAGCGGTTAAGTGTGTGTGCTCCGCTACTGGCAGCCCGGGATCGGATCCCTGGCGCCCACGGACGCACCACTTGCCCGGTCATGCTGAGGCAGTGTCCCACATACAGCAACTAGAAGGATGTGCAACTATGACATGCAACTATCTACTGGGGCTTTGGGGAGAAAAAGGGAAAAAAAAGGAGGAGGATTGGCAATAGATGTTAGCTCAGGGCCAGTCTTCCTCAGCAAAAAAAGGGGAGGATTGGCATGGATGTTAGCTCAGGGCTGATCTTCCTCACAGAAAAAAATAAGTAAATAAAATAAAAAATAAATAAAAAGAACAAAGGCGGAGGAATCACACCAGTTAATTTCAAAACAATAAAAAGCTAGAATAATCAAGACAGAGTGTTACTGGTGAATTAATAGACATATAGATCAATGGAAAAGAATAAAGAAGCCAGAAATAGATCCACACAAATACAGTCACTCATTGTTGACAAAGGCACAAAGTTCAACTGAGAAAGGTGAGTCTTTTCAGCAAAAGATGCTGGAACAATTTGACATCCACACGCAAAAATATTGAACCTAGACACAGACCTTACATCTTTCAAAATAATTAACTCAAAATGGATTATACACCTAAATATATTCTAGAAGAAAACACAGGAGAAAATTTAAGTGACCTTGGGTATTGGGATCAGTTTTTAGATACAACACTAAAAGTACAATTAATGAAAGAGAAATTGAGAAGTTGGACTTTATTCCAAATTTGTTCTGTGAAAGACACTTGGAGAAAATATTTGCAAATCACATATCTGATAAAGGACTTGTATCCAGAATATACAAAGATCTCTTAAAATTTAACACTGGGCAATAAAAATTCAGTTTAAAAAAATAGGCAAATGATCTCAACAAATTTTTCACTATAGAAGATAAACAGATGACAAGTAAGCATACTAAAAGATGCCCAACATCATTTGTCATTAGGGAAATGAAGATTAAAACAACGAGATAATATTATACATCTATTAGAATTCAAAAATTTTAAAATACCAATTGCCAGCAAGGATGTGGAGCAAGAGAAACTCTTGTTTGGTGCTGGTGTGAATGCAAAATAGTACAGCCACTTTGGAAGACAGTTTGGCAGTTTCTTACAAACTTCACGTAGTCTTACAATTCAGCAATCATACTACTAGGTGTTTACCCAACTGATTTGAAATATCACATGCACACACAAAACTGCACAGAAATGTTTATAGCAGCTTTACTCATAATTACCAAAAAAATGGAAGTAACTAAGATATCCTTCATAAGGTGAATGGATAAACTATGGTATGTACATGTAATTGAATACCATTCAGTGATATAAAGGAATAAACTATCAATCCACATAATGACATGGAGGAATCTTAAATACATAGGTTAAGTGAAAGAAGCTAGTGTGACAATAGTACATATTGTATGACTCCATTTATATGACATTCTGGAAAGGGTAAAACTAGGTAGAAGGAAAGACATTAGTGGTTGCTAGGAGTTTGCAGAAGGGGTAGTTTTGAATAGTTGAATTATTGGGTGTTTTTTTAAGAGCTGTGAAACTATTCTGCATGATGCGATAGTGGTATACATGGTATTATGAATTTGTCAAAACCCAAAAAACTTTACAGCACAAAGAGTGAGCCTTAACGTATGCAAATTAAAAAAAAATTAGGACATTGAGGGATCCCATGATGAAATGCAGACTGTGACAAAATAATCTGTGTATTACAATTGTATAACACCACCTCATTGAAGAGAGTAGGGGAAATAAGTACTAACCTAAGTAACTTTGGAAATTTGTGGAGACTATAAGACTAAGGACGATGGAACTGTACATAAGCACTGTTCTCTAGTTGGCAAAGTTGTTTCCTACTGGTGTATGACTTAACAAATCTGGAACCACTATGGTTGTATTCTGGGATCTAATAAATCAGTAAATAGATGGCAGATGGTGAGAGCCAGATTTCTCATTGTTGGAGTGAGATGTTAAATGCAAGCAAGGGGTGACAGCTAGAATGAGCCATGTGATACTGGATTAGAGTTGGCGACATTAGTGTGAACTTATGTTTAGCGTAATATATTTCCGTCTGTATCAGATGGATAAATATAGAAATAGTTATAGGCATGTGTATATACATTAATTAGTATACACATGTATAATACAAAAATCTGTTGCTAAGAGATTCTAGAAACAACACCACCCAAGTACCAATAAGCATACCCAGTGCCTAGATCTTGGTTTCTAACACTATTCTCCAATAAAAGAAATCAGACCTTCTTGGAGAAATGGCTGATTCTAAGACTGAAACAGGAAACATACAAGATGATCCTGGAGGTAGTGTCAAAAACTAAGGAAGTGTTCAAAAAAAGAAACAAACTATTGAGGTATGTTAAACAGGAGCTAACTGAAAGAGCTCCAATGGCCAAAGTTGGAACAATTTGAGCAGCAAAATAAATGATGTAGTATTGGATTATAACCCAAAATATAAAACAAATATCCCCAAGTCCATGCTGATAAAAATAAATGATTGAATAAATAAATAAATGAGGAGAGTAAGTAGATTTTTCATTGAAAATAATTCCGAATAATTTATGTTGGTATTGCCCCTCAAAGAGATGGAACATAATTCTTCTTCATATTGAAGAAGCTGTATATATTGACTTCCTTCCTAAGAATACAGTATGGAAAGTTGGAGAGAGGGACTTTACACTGGAAAAACTTAACAATACCTCAGCCAGCTGGTGATGGTTAGCATTAATTGTGATAACTCATGTTGATAACATGTATCTTTCATACAGTGTGATAAGAATGGCACTTTACCTCTGTGATCTTCCTCCCCAAAACTCATAACTCATGTCTAATCATAAGAAAATATCAGACAAATCCTAATAAAAGGACATCCTACAAATACCTGACCAGTACTCCTTAAAACTCTCAAGGTCATCAAAAACAAAGTCAGAAAAAGTGTCATAGCTGAGAGGAGCCTGAGGAGACATGATGATGAAATACAATATGATATCCTGGAAGAGACCCTGAAACTGAAAACTAAGGAAATCTGAATAAAGTACGGACTTTAGTTAACAATAGTGTATCAATATTGGTTCACTAGTTGTGTGATATATATCATACTAATGTAAAGTCTTAACAACAGGCAGACTGTGTGTTAGGTGTACATGAACTCTTTGAACTGTTTCTGTAACTTTTCTCTGAATCAAAAACTATTCTAAAATAAAAGGCTATATTATCAAACAAACAACAAACAATGATGCCACATCTGAAAAAGCTATCTAGTTTGTTTGTTCCAAAAGTACAGAAACCAAATAATGAACAAACTCTGATCCCAAATTCCCTTTCTCAAATTAACTTATAATTAGTCATAGTAATTAGAAAGGCATCATTTTGTGATTTTTCCATTGAGAGATTTACTGGAATAAAGCCTGGGGAACAAGTAAACACTTTTATTCAATAATAAATGCTGAGAGTTTCTGGGACTTTTCTCTCTTCAGAATAGAAGCATCATTACCACTTCAAATTGATAATAGTTTTCCATTTTTCTCTTTCCTTTTTTCCCAACGATTAATTAATGGTGCAACTAGTGTTACGTTCTCTTCTTTAGGCACACTAAGGGCCCTTTCTATTACAGTATTTCAAGTATGTAGTTCAATGCTCAATAAATTTTTTCAAGTATGGCTTGTAATAAACGGAAAGTAGAATGAATTTTATTAACCATCAGATATGGATTTTTTCCTAAGAAATCTGGAGTAGGGAGCCAATTTCGAAGGCAGACATAAATCGTACAAATGTATTGGTAGAGAACCAGTGAGTGATGATATCAAACACAGTATGTCTTATAATTTGATAATCTTTAAGTAGATGGGTGTGCAGAGTGCCTGGAATGATATCCTGAATATTATCCTCGCTGCTCTTAATATCATTTTCAGGGCAGCCCACATATGGAGTCATTAGAAAACATTACATATTTTTTTAATATTTTACATTTAATGTTAGAAAGAGATTGTCTTTAAAATTTCGACATTAGCTGAACTCTATATATTTTAGTAAGATACAACACCAATTTTTAGTATAATCAAAATGTCTTGATTAATTACCAGAGATTGATAAAAAGCCTGAGCTTAGCTTAATTAAGTATAACTATTAATAAAAGATTAGAACAATGAACCTCATGACTGATGTGTCTGATACTGTAAGTGTATGCTAGATAGGTGAGAAACAGCTTGAATGCCACATTTCTATCAATAGTCACAGGGAGAAAAGATTTCTTTTTAAAAGTACAATTGAATCGCAGAAAATGTTTAAACGTGAATAATTATCCATGGTGCATTTTGTTAAGAGATACCAGTATGTTATTGTGCATATGTATGAAATTAAATTTTTTTTCCCTCAATCTGTCTTTCTATTATGGAGAGTGAGGAATCTCAGCCAAGAACTTAGAAGGGTATAAGTAAAATTATTTTTCTTCCCCTACAATTGCAAGATATTTTTGCCTTATCAGCAAAAAGGGTGGAGTTGTCATCAAAATAAATGGAAAAGCTAAAAAAAAAAAGAAATGGAAAAGCTATGGGGACTTCCAGGTTCTGGTCTGGTATGTAAGGAGTTTGGAAGTTGTCACTTCATTCTAGCAAGGAAAAACTGAATAAACTGAAAAATCCAACAACTCTTCGTAGTTCTGTCAGAGATGTGAGGTCACAGGGCAAATACTAGTCCCAAAATTGGAGATACAGACAGGTGGATACAGAGAATCACAACTTACCAGAGCAGAAACGCTCAAGCTGAACCTTGAAACACTAAAGCCTTACTGGCCTCTCCACTTTTCCCCTCTGTTGTTACATCAAAACTTCTCTCCATGAGATCGGCAATGACATTCGACTTGCTAAGTCCAATGGTCAATTCTCAGTCCCTATCTTAATTGACTTACTAGCCACATGTTAACAGCTGTGCTCCTCTTCCTCATACACTCTATTTAGTCCCCTCTGTTTTCAACTATTTTGAAATCCATCAGAGCACTCTGTTCTTCTTAACAAGGCCTGCCCTCAAGAGAAACTATTTTACCAGACACTCACCTATTGAAATTTTATTAGAGCTTAACCTTCTGGGAGAAGGGAAATACTCAACTCCAGCCCCCCTTAGCCATCCTGTCCCACCTAAAGGGAGGTAGGGGACTGAGAAACACTTGTGAAGTTCCCCACCCAGAGGCCCAGGCTTACTAGACTGAGACACAATCTCAGCACTATAGAACACCACCCCAGCCCCTATGCCTTACCATTACATTATTTTTCTTTTCCCCACTCCCACAATTGCCCCTCACCACTACATTATTAAAGGCTTATTTACCACAGTACCTTTTACCCAGTACATTATTTATGGCTTTCAACAAAAAATTACAAGGCATACTAAAAGGCAAAAAAACAAAAAAAACCCACTGTTTGAAGAGACAGAGCAAGCATCAGAACTAGACTCAGATATAGCAAGGATGTTGGAATTATCAGACAAGGAATTTAAAACAACTGTGATTAATATGCTAAGGGCTAACAGTAGATAACATGTAAGAGCTGATGGGTAATGTAAGCATAAAGATGGAAATACTAAGAAAGAATAAAAAAGAAATTCTAGACATAAAAAACACTGTAACAGATATGAAGAATGTGCTTGATAGGCTCATTAGTAGACTGGATATTGTTGAAGAAAGAATCTCTGGGTTTGAAGATATGTCAATAGAAACTTCCAAAACTGAAAAGCAAAGAGAAACAAGATTGAAAAAAAGGACAGAATATCCAAGAACTGTAGGACAACTACAAAAGGTATAACATACGTGTAAGGGGAACACCAGAAGGAGAAGAGAGAAAGAACAGAGAAATATTTGAAACAATAATGACTTAGAATTTCCTCAAATTAATGTCAGACACCAAACCGCAGATCTAGAAATCTCAGAGAACACCAAGCAGGATAAATAGCAAAAATAAACTATATCAAGGGTTATCATATTCAAACTGCAGAAAATCAAAGACAAAGAAAAAATCTTTAAAAATGCCAGAGGGAAAAAAAAACACCTTACCTACAGAGGAGCAAATACAAAAATTATATCTGACTTCTCCTCAGAAAAGCTATGGGAGGAGAGGTCTAGGTGAGAACAGAATTTTAGTGTCAGACAATAGGTTTGGACATCTATTAAACTCCAAGTGGAGATGTTAAGTAGTCAAATAGCTATAGAAATATATAGTTTAGGAAAGAGGTCTGTGCTTGAAATATACATTTAGGCATCAATGTCATGTAGACAGCATTTAAAGCCATCAAAGTGGATGAGATCACCAAGGTAGTAAGTGTTGATAAAGAAGAGAATCAAAGCTGATCCCTGGGGCAATACAACATGAAGTGCAAAGTAAAGAAGATGAGCAGCCAAGGAGCCTGAGGAGTGACCTGTGTAGTAGAAGGAAAACCAACATACCTGGTGTTTTAAAAGCCAAGTAAATAGAGTGTACAAGGAAGAAGAGCAGAGTTGTTAATATGTGGCTAGTAAGTCAATTAAGATAGGGACTGAGAATTGACCATTGGATTTAGCAAGTTGAGGGCCATTGCTGATCTCATGGAGAGAAGTTTTGATGGAAGAATGGAGACAAAAGCCTCATTGGAGTGAGATTAAAAGAGAATGAAAAGAAACACAGTGAATATAAATAATTTCCTCAAGGAACTTTGCTGCAAAGGGGAGCAAAGTACCTTGGTGATAACTGATGGGGAAGTAGAATCAGGATTTTTTTTAACATAGGGTACATAGCATTCCAGTGAAGAGTGAAAAATCAGTAATACAGGAGATAGCGAGGAGAATTGCTTAAATGAAGGTCAGAGGAGATGTGCATAAATTAACACTATAACACTATCTGCTCTAACACCTATATCCAAAAACCTCCATGGCTTAACACAATACGAGTTTATTTATTGCTCAAGTCTCCTGAGGGTATTTAGCAGGCTGTTTTCCATGCAAAATTTTCGAGAGATGGAGGCTCCTTCAATATTATGCTTCAGTCCATCCCTGAAGCCTGAGAGTTCTTTTTTTACCCCTGACTAGTGATTGGAAAAAGACAGCATGGAGAAGGTACACTTGCTTCTAAATCACTTGCCCTGAGTGAGGCATATTACTTCCCCTCACATTCAATTGGTGAGAACTAATAATATGCTTTATCTAGGTGTAAGGGGAGATACAAAATGAAACCCCAGAATTCATAGTTTCTTATCATCAAAATTCTTCACTACAGAAAGAAAGCATGTATGTCTCTTTGGTGATCTGTTAGCCCTCTGTGCCGCAAGATGGAATCTAGTGTTGAAGTGGAGGGATTGGCTTTAGATAGAACAAAATCATCACCTTGGAATAAAGATGGAGAAGGTGGTGTTTGAAATTTGAGAAATGGGGAGTGAATGAACTAGAACTATATTGTATGATTCCCTGGTAACATTAATGGCCCATTTGAGTTTCTTGGATATGAATTTATAATGAGAGCAATTAACGAGGCTATATGTTTTATCCAGCCACATTCAGCTACACAGATGTAGGTCAGGGAATTGATGGTGAGTTGAAATTAACTATATTTAAGCAAGTATGACAAAGCATAAGAGGTGAAAAAGCGTAAAGAATGTGTGCAAAGCATGATTTTAATGATTGACCATAAAATTTAAACAGACGAGAGAGGATATTAAGAGGATATGGGACAGGGCCGGCCCCATGGCTTAGTGGTTAAGTGTGCGTGCTTCGCTACTGGCAGCCCTGGTTCGGATCCCGGGCGCACATTGACGCACTGCTCCTCTGGCCGTGCTGAGGCCGCGTCCCACATACAGCAACTAGAAGGATGTGAGACTATGACATACAACTATCTACTGGGGCTTTGGAGAGAAAAAGAGAAAAAAAAAAAAAAAAAAGGAGGAGGATTGACAATAGATGTTAGTTCAGGGCCAGTCTTCTGCAGCAAAAAGAGGAGGATTGGCATGGATGTTAGCTCAGGGCTGATCTTCCTCACCAAAACAAAAAAAAAAAAAAAGGAAGGAATGGGACAGTGAAAAGTTGATAGGATCAATGGATTGTAGGGTGGAAAATTGTAGAGTCAGAGTCCTAGAAAGGAAGCAAAAGAAAACAAAGCAAAGCAAAACAAAATGGGAGGCAGTGATCAGAAAACAAGCTATACAACATTGACGTTGCAGAGGGGTGCAGTTATTGGTAACAACTATATCTAGGGAGTAAGTGGCTGAGGTATGATGGAGGACAAGATTACTGGGAAGAGATTATTTTAAGGACCTTGAGGCCAGATGGGTGGAGTGTTATCTACGAGTTAATTGAAATCACTAAGAATTTTAGGGTAGAAGTAATTGACAGTGAGCTAGGAAATGAGTCATGGAGAAATGAGGAGGAATGATCCAAGGTTTGGCAGATAGCCACAATTGAAGGATAGGTTATAAAATTGGATGATATGAAATACAAAGCTTGAGGTTTTTAGAGGAGTTGAAGGAAAATGCTCTGAAACCTGAAGTAAGAACTCAGACATCTACCTCACTACCATTCCTAGTGGTACAAGGTCTAAGATGGAAAAAACAGTTAGTAGACTACAGAGAAAAGCATACATAGAAAAACCCATCACAATTTGGGAACTGCAGTCCACATATTAATGGCTTATATGGGAAGATTATTTTTTGCAAGATAAAGTGGAAATAAAGTTGTTTTAACTGAACCGTAATGTTTCAAAAAACATAAAGGCAAAGACAGTGGAATTTATATATGAACTGAAAAGTCCCAAATGATCATAATATAGTGTCACTTACTAACTAACCCCACTCCCCATTTTCACCAGTAAAATAAAAATTTAGCCATTCTTTTTTGGAGGGAGTGGGCTTGTACAGAGACTGAAAGCCAGTCATCAACTGAATTGTGTACAAACTGGCATTGTGGTACAGCAATTTTCTTTGCAGTGTTGGATGTATTTCATTTTGACTATGCATATCAAGGAAGCATTCCTGAAAGAGGGCCATATAAATTTTATTCTTTAAAATGAAAAGTTTATTTTGTCTCTTTTTTTAACAGTGGACTCAAAAATATTTTGATTGACTTCCCATATGTTAGACGACAAATCAGAGCTACATCGTCAAATAATTCCTAGTTTACAAGTAATTTGTCCCCACACACTCTTGACTGGGAATGCTGCTGTTTTATATATATGTCCACCTACATATATTCTTGGAAGTAGGAGAAACTGTAACATTTTATTTCTTTTTTTATATAAAAAATTAAATCAAATTATAACACACATACCAAAAAATGTCAAATCATAACTGAACAGTTAGAAGAGTGAACACATCCTTGTAACCACCATCAGGCAAAAAAAACAAAGATTATTAGCACCTTGGAAGCTTTCCTTGAGCTCTATCCCAGCCATTAAAGATGGACACTGTTTTGACTTCTTTCCCCAACATTTGGTTTTTGAACTTTAGATGAATAAAGTTATACAGTACAAATAGAATTCTAAGATGGCTCCCAAGATCCCTCTCCCTGGTGTATATAATCTACATATTCTCCTTCGAGTGTAGGAAGATCTTATGAATATAATGAGATTCCATTACTGTGATTAGGTTACTAATTACTTGACTGAGTTTCCGAATTGGAGATCATCTTTGGTTAGTTTAAACTAATCAAGCAAGCCCTTAGGAGAGACTGGGCCCTTCCTAAGAAAATTTCAAAGCTGTATATGTTCTCCTAGCGGCCTTGGAGAAATAACTTGTTAAGTTATGAGAGGGACATGTGGGTAGGACCTGAGAGTGACTTCTGGGACCAAAGAGCAAACCCTGGCCAGCAGCCAGCAGTAAAATTATCTACCTCAGTCCTACAATTGCAAGGAACGGAATTCTGCCAATAGCTGGAATGAGTTTGGAAGAGGACTTCAAGCCTCAGATGAAACTGCAGTTCCAATGGATACCTTGATTCAGCCTGGTGAGACCATGAGCATAGGACCTAGCTACTCATTTCTGGATTCCTGACCCGTGGAAACCATGAGATAATGAATGTATGCTGTGTTAAGCTGCTAAATTTGTGGCAAGTTATACAGCAATAGAAAATTAATACATACAGTACGTACCCTTCTGTGTCTGGCTTCTTTCACTTCCTATTATATTTATAAGAATATTCCTTGTTGTTGCATGTAGCAATAGTTTATTCATTTTTAATGCTCTGTAATATGCCACCATACGATATAAATATACTTCAGATTATCCATTCGACTGTTGTTTCAAGTTTTAGGCCATTACAGATAGGGATATGAGGAACATTCTTGTATGTGTTTTCTGGTGCACATGGTCTGCTGAGTAGGAGTTGGATTGCAGCCGTAGAGTATGCATATGTTCAGCTCTAACAGACACTGACAAACAGTTTTCCAAAACAGTTGTATCAACTTAGAAGCCCAAAAGCAGAGTGAAAGTTTCAATTGCTCCATACGCTCACTAATAATTGATATTGATCTTGTAATTTTCTTTGTGTGCTTGGCTTTTAAAGTTTAGATACCCTGGTGGGTGTGTAGAAGGATCTGATGGCAATTATTACTCTCCACGTTGTAAACCGTCTTCTTCTTAGTCTTCTGTTTGGGTCTGTGTACTGACATCCTCAGTTTCATTCAAATTGTGCTGCTGTCCCTAGGCCAGCTAACTAGAGGAAGTAGGCATTTGACTTATACTGCAAAGTATGGGAAGATTATCTTTTTTAAGATCAACAGGCAGCTATAATTATAATGAAAAAGATGAGACACTCCTTTACTCATTAGACTCTTTCTTTTTACTCCCCACCACTTCTCCAGAGGCAATCCTGAGCCCCGCGATTCACCCTTAGTTCTAACTCCTACACAGTGTAAGCACAGTTGTTATGCACAGCATTACCAGCAATTTTAGCTGATCTTAATATCAACTTGTCAGGATTCCAGTGGTAAATGAAATAAAATTTTTGTTACTATATCCTTTGAACATTTTCTCCTTTTGCAACAGTTGCTTCCAAATAGAAAAAATTAAAAAAGAAAAACCTCTAAAAGAATGTAATATTCTAATTCCCATTTAATTGATAGTAGAATCACTACAATATATTCATGAAATCATACTATTCCATATCCATTTTTTAAAATATCTTTTCCCTGGATTGTTCTTATTTACTTCATAATAGCAAGGGCACGTCTAACGTAAACCATGAGATAGAATTATAGAAATTACATAATTGCCCTGATGTGCCCACTCTGGTGCTCATCAGTCTACATGTATGCCTTGTTTTAAGTAGATTCCATGTATAATAAATTTTATGATTTAAAAAAATGATTTACTGCTGGATCCTTTACTTACTAAGCTGTCCAAGTTTTTAAAAATTATTCCATTTATACAATACTGGTTAACAGAATTTTTAGGTATGCAGCTAAAGAGACATACACTTGTCATGTACTTTTAGAAACAAATCAGAGAATGTTATTTCCAGGCAGCATTTCAAGCCTACAAAAGAGTATAGAAATAACATAATAAATAGCAGCACATGCATCCTTCACCTTTTACAAATCTTAACATTTTGTTGTATTTGATTCAGAAATGTTTATCCAATAAATAAAAACTACAGATGTTTACATCTGTAAACATGCATACCTCCTCACCCCAAGAGAGAACCTCTAGTCTGAATTGGTTGTATCTCATCCCCGTGAATTTTTTAAAATCCTCAATGCAACTTCAAAGTCATCTATTTCACTACAATTGCCTCAAATAATAAAAAATTTTAAGGTTAATGGGGATTATACAGATGGAAGCTGAAATCACCTCCACTGACTTATCCCTGAGAGCTGATAAGTCACCTGACTGGAAGTATGTCAGGGAGATAACCAACAAAAAGAACACGGGGGACTTGACCTATCTCTACCATAAACCAACCAGTTGTGTAACAAACCACAACACAAATGGCGGCCTGTTAGTGGGTAGTCCTCCAGGAGTGTTTTGCTTGTTACAGTATTTTAAGAGTTAGATTGTGAATGCCTTTAGATTAGGCCTTCCTTTTCTGTTTGCCACAAGTCCTATGACACCCTTTGTCTCACACCAAAACATTTTATTACCCAAATTTAATTCCTCTTAGTTAAGCCCTTTGAGTTAGGTTACCGCCAACCAAATTATTGAAACTCCATGGGCCTGAGTGTTCTTATCTATCTGTCTTATGGCTGAGTGAACCTGATGACTTCCTTGGTCACAATATCTTGAAAACCATGTCCAGAGCGTCCACCTTCTTTACCGCTGTATCTTCAGTGCTTAGAACAGTATTCGGCATATGGTAAATACTCAATAAATGTTTGTTGAATGAATATTTTTTTCAAAAAAATTACACTTCAAGGAAATAAAATTTAAGATGTTAAATTACTAGCATTGCTTGCATTACTGATAGGTAATTGCTTTGAAAACCAATGATCCATGGGTTGAAATGTACTTTGGGAGAGCCCTAAACAGATCATAGAAATTGTAACCAAAACTTTATACATGCACATATTTGTGTGCGTCTTCAAAAGCCTCCAGTTACATTTACAAAATCAAGTGAATTAGAAATTATTTTCTCTTATATCCATTTTGGGTAAGCTACATGATGAATACATTATAGCAATATTTCTAGCATAAAGCATACTAGCTATCTTTATATACTCAAGGAAAATTTCAGAGCATTTTATAATAAAGGGAAATATTTTAAAGTAAGAATAAATGTTTTCAAATTCACTCTTTTATGAGCCATGATGACTCTATAACATTTATTAGTAATAAACTTATTCTTGTTCCCTTCCAAATCTGTCTTTAGACCCTAACACAAACTTTTTATTCCTAGCAGCTTCAGATAATAAACTTCTGCCTTCACTTTTCCCTGCCAAATCTCCAAAGTGCCCTCCTACGCTATGTGCACTACATGCTCTCATTCCCAGCATTTCCTTCTACTAAGGCGGTAGTTCTTGAACTTCAGAGTATCGTGAACTGACAGGCGGATTAAAACACAGATTGCGTTGACCATACCCCAAGAGTTTCTGATTCGGTAGGCTTGGTGTATAGCCCAATGTAATAAAGAGTCTGACTCCATTTTTGATGTTTCAGTCAAGACAGCTTGCAAGTCTCACCACTCCTTTTGCTCCCTCTGTCCTACATCTGCACATGCTAATCAGAAAACCTGTGTGGTCCCTCCTTTGGCATTGGTGGAAAGTACAATCAAGCAACGTCTATTGCAACCTCACCCCCTAACTAGCATAAACCCCACACCAGTCTCCTCTCTCTGTTTTTTTTTTTTCAAGTCATTTTTGAACCAGTTTGAGAGCCTACCCTGGTCTCAGAAATACTCTTTATGAGAGTTACACACCTTTTCAAATACTTTTGGGGTGTGTGTGGCAACATCAATTTGATATCAAAACAAAATTTCGGGTGGGGGTTCCATCCCATATTCTGTAATGTGATCATGACACCCAAGAATTTAAATTTCTAGAAAGTTTCCAAGGGATAATGATGCTGCTGGTCCAGGGACCACCTTCTAGCACCATTGTTCTAAGGAGTCACACCCACCCCATTCACAGTTGACCATTCTGCAAAGTGCATCTAAATGTCTCTTCTCTTTCAGAAATCTTCTATTCCATCTCATTCTGTAATTATTTCCTTAGTAATACCGTATATCCCTAACAAAAGTTCAATTTCCTGGTGAGTAGATACCATATGTCAATTTTTAATTTGTTTTAGCTCGTAGCATAGCACTAAGTTCATAGAGTTATTCGCTCATCTTCATCCCATGTACATAGTAAGGTCCGTGGGGGAATATAGAGATTTAAAAAATCAGGTCTCTAGCCCCAATGTGTATATGTATTTAATAGATTTAGATCAAAAGAAAAAAAATTTGGATAAGGGAAAGCATGATGAAAAATAAGAGAACTAGATTTATGTAAAAAATTATAATCTAACCATTGTATTAGATATGTTGAACTAGCTCATTTAATTTTTTACTGAGTCTCTGCAAAGTAGTATATTATTTTCAGCCCATTTTACTTATGAGTACTTGGAGAATCAAGAGTTTAAATGGACAATCTAGTAACTAAATCTATATTTGTGTGACTCCAAGTCCCCTTCTTTAGTTATATTCCATACTGTAGTCAGAATATACCATGGCAGAGCAACAGCCTCTTCATATAGAGGTGAGTAATCATTTTTATAAAACAGAAAATTTGTTGTAGAGAGTAGTGGGGAATAAGCTTTTTTCTTTTTCTTTTTAAATTATTATAAATTCACAGAATGTGGCAAAAACAATACAGAGAGGTCCCATGCACCCTTAAGTCAGTTTACCCCAATAGTAACATCTGACATCACTATAGTACAATAACAAATTCAAGAAATAGACATTGGTAAAATCCATGAAACTTATTCAAGATTGCCTCAGTTTTACATGTACACGTGTTTTTCGTGTGTGTGTGTGTAAATGTATGTGTATATGTAGTTCTATGCAGTTTTATCACATGTGTAGATTAATGTAACCACCACCACAATAAAACTGTTCCACCACCACAAAGAACTCTCTTGTGTTACCTTTTATAGTTATGCCTATGCCCAGAGTGGCTGTACCATTTTACATTCTCACCAGCAGTGTATGAGAGATCCAAATTCTCTGCATCTTCTCCAGCATTTGATATTGTCACTATTATATTTTATTAGTCTTAGACGAGGTCATCAAGAAGAGATGACTGCTGGTTTGACTTGCAAGCTGGACCTGGCAATCGGAGGCCCCTCACTGTCTCCCCTGTCATTGGAATGTGCTCTCTGCTTGCCTTCCCTGTGCTAGAAGCTACCCAAGGACACAGCCTTGAGACAGAAACGTGGTGTTGAGACCACCTGGACTGTATACGTGACGGAACCCATTTAAGGTCTCTATATAAACTTTTAAGATTTGGCAGGCAGGTGCGGAAATCTACTTGTCTTGCAGTCACCCAAGACAAGACTTCTAAGTTCCCTTGTTTATTAAACCTGCCACCTACCAATCTGTAGTGTTCTGCCTCTTTCTTGGGTCTCTCCTTGCCCTCCACCTATGGGAGCCAGTTTCAGATTACATCTGGGAAGCTCCCGAGGAGGTTGCAAACTAACAATTAGCTGCTACAATATATGTATAGTGATACTTCATTGTGGTTTTAATTTTCATTTGCCTAATCACTAATGTTGTTGAATATATTTCCATGTGCTTTTTGTCATCCATTTATCCTCTTTGGTGAAATGCGTGTTCATTTTTTTTGCCCATTTTCTATTTGGGTTGTTTGTTTTCTTGCTGTTGAGTTTTGACAATTATTTATATATTCAAGATATGACTCCTTTGTTAAATATGCTATTTGCAAATATTTTCTCCCCATCTGTGGCTTGTTTTCTCAACTTAATAGGGTCTTTGGCAGAGTAAAGGTTTTCAGTTTTTGTTAAGTCCAATTTATTGATGTTTTTCTTCTATGGATCATGCTTTCTGTTTCACATATAAGAACTCTTCACCAAGTTCTAGGTCCCAAATATTTTCTCCTATGTTTTCCTTTAAAAGTCTTAAAGTTTTACATTTTTCATCTAAATGCATGATCCATTTTGAATTATTTTTTCTACAATGTTTGAAGTTCACGTTGAGGTTACCTTTTTTTGGCCTGTGGATGTCCAATTAGTCCAGCACCATTTCTTGAAAAGAGTATCCTTCTTCCATTTGATTGCCTATGCATTTTTGTCAAAAGTCAATTGTCCATATTTGTGTAGGGTTATTTCTGGGTTCTCTATTATGTTCCATTGATTTATTTGTTTATTCTTGCTACTAATATCACAGTCTTGATTATTGTAGCTACACAGCAAGTCTTAAAGTTGCACAGAGTGATTTCTCCCACATTTTCTCTCTTTCAAAACTGTTTCAGCTATTCATTTTAGAATAAGATTGCCTATATCTACAAAAATCTTGCTTGGATTTTGATAGGAATTGCATCAAAATTGATTATACATCAAATTGATCACAGATCAGTTTGGAGAGATTTAACATTTTTATTACGTTGAGTCTTTCACTCCATGAATACATTATATCTCTCCATTTATTTAGATCTTTATTTATTTCATTATCATTTTGTAGTTTTCAGCATACAGATCCTCTACATGTTTTGTTAAGCCTATACTTAATTATTCCATTTTGGGGATGCAATTGTAAATGATGTTGTGCTTTTCATATAGAAATATAATTGAGTTTTGTCTGTTGATCTTGTATAATGTAACCTTGCTGAAATCACATATTAGTACTGGAAGTTTTTGTAGACTCTTTGGGATTTTCTACATGACTATTCCATAGGGATAGGGAATTTCATAGGGATTATTCCATAGGGAAATAGGGAAGTTTTAATTTCTTTCTTTCTAATCTTTGTGCCTTTTATTTCCTTTTCTTGCCTTATTGCACTGGCTAGGACTTCCAATATTATGCTAAATAGAAGTGGTAATAGTAAATCCTTGCCTTTTTCTCTATCTTAAGGAAAGACATTCAGTCTTTCATCATTAAGTATGGTGTGAGCTGTGGGGTTTTGCGAATGTTCTTTATTAAGCTGAAGAAATCCCCTCTATTCCTAGCATGCTGAAGGAAGTAAGGTTTTCATATAAAATTATTACTAGACTGTAGAGGACATTAACTGCTAAATTATGGAAATTGAACATAAATTAAGGAGAACATTAAGAGTTGTTAAATGCTGTTAAGCAAGTAGCTATGGATAGAGCATATTGGAGTGTTAAAGAACTAGATACAAGAAGATCAATTTGGACAGCTATTACGATAGTCCAGGTATGAGCCTGAAAATTTCTGAACTAGATTAATGTCTATGGAAGCAAAAGATAAGATGTGAGACAGATTGAAAGAAGAACAAGTAGGCTATGAGTAGCAAGCAAGGGGTTTCAAGCCTGGATGGCATGATACCGTTAACAAGTGCAGTGAAGTTACAAGAACTAGAGGAAACAATGATCAAATTGTATAGTGAGTAGAAGTATAAAGGGGAATTTAGATGGAAAATTTGAGCTATAAATCGAAATGCAGGTTTATAATAATTTGCTAACTAAGAGTTCTTTTTTTCAGGGGATAGCTTTAACATAAGGTTTACTAATAGTAGTTTTATGCTCTATATCTATACATATAATGAAATAATTTGTTTATAATTATTTTTAAGTAATCAAGGAACATATCAGATTGAACTACTTGGTTGAATTATATGAAATTGCCAATCTACTTTTTGGTGTACATTTTTTATGGTTCAATCTAATTTTACAGATTTATAATTCTTTATCTGAAACTTTTGAGTCAAATATATATATATGAATTATAATATATATATAGTATACATATACATTTATTTTAGTAAAGCAGTCATGTGTATTTATGGAATATTAATTACTACCCAGAGCAGAATCTGGAGCAACACCTCATGATCAAATACATTAATATTTTTTGGCAAACACTTAACATACACACTGAGTGTAATAAATACAGTCAATAAATAGCCTCACTTCAATCCAGAACAGATTTTGCTATCAACTGGATTATTTTAAAAATTTGCTTTTCAGAGTTTTTTAGATTTCATAACTGCAGAAAAGGGTTTGGGGACCTCTATAGGCTATCTCATGTGCTATAAATATTTTGTTTAATTTTAAATGTGCATATTTTGCCATACATTTAAATATTTAAGTAACATTTATATTTGACTTTTATAGTGAACAAAGATTTTAATGAAGATCATAAAACTAGATTATTTTGTTTTCTTTATGATGGAATAATCAAATGTTATTGCTTGGTTAAACAATTCAAAATCAGAAATCATGACCTACCATATCCTTAGAGAGAGCCCTATTGTAGCATTGAGCAATGCAGCTGTACACACTTGTAATTCAAAGGCACTGAGGCAAAAACTGTCAAAACATTACTAAAATTGACAAGGATATATGGTTCATTAGTCTAGGAACTGATGTATTATAAACCAGTTGGTGATCAGCTTAATAATTTGAATAAATTTACAGGTCTCTGAAGGAAAAAACTGTACTAGCTGTTATAATTAAATTTCAAATCATGTCTGGAAGAAAGGTACATGCAATTGTGGGCGTTTATCACGAGGTCAAACCTAATGCCTATCAGAGCAAATACTCAATAATCAAATTTAAAATATCATTGTTTTAAATGAAAATTTCTTACTATCTGCTCAGTGTTGACTTGTAAGACTTAACAGTGTCAATAAGCCAATTCTTTGTTCATTAACATAGCATTAACTTACAAATGATTCAACATTCAGAATAGTTAAATAAGACAGAAAAAATAGTTTTACCTGTAGTTGGAAATATATTGCATCTCCTGGAGTTATTTTTTCTCACTTCTGAAATCCATTCATGCATGCAAAATATTTTTATTATTTACAGTTGACATTTTTATTCTAACAAGAGGGTTGTTCTAAAGCTCCTTATTCAGTAAAGATTCTGTGTAAGGTATCACTTATAATTCTTTACCTAATTTCATTTTTAACATGCTAATTATATGATTAGCTTGCCCTGGTGGTCTAGTGGTTAAGATTCCATGCTCCCTTGGGCGTAGCCTGGGTTTGTTTCTTGGTCAGGGAACTACACCACCCGTCTTTCAGTTGTCATACTGTGGTGGCTACATGTTGCTGTGATGCTGAAAGTTATGCCACTGGTATTTCAAATACCACTAGGGTCCCCCCATCGTGGACAGGTTTCAGCAGAGCTTCCAGACTAAGACAGACTAAGTAGAAGGACCTGACCACCCACTTCTGAAAAATTGGCCATGAAAACCCTGTTAATAGCAGTGGAGTACTGTCTGATATGGTGCCGGAAGGTGAGAGGATGGTGCAAAAAGACCAGGCAGGCTCCCCTGCCTGCTAGGGGTCGGAATCAACTCCACGGCACTAACAATAACAAAATTATATGGTTATATGGGAAAGGATGTACATATGTGAATAATATGTTGTAACTTACTGGTACAGAAAATTTTACCTGGACGTGGAGTGCTATCATAAGTCTAAAATGTGTGGAAATGTCTCAGAGGTTGGGCAGTTGGTGGGGAAAATAGATATTGCAGCAGGGAAAACTGATAAGGCTCTTGAGAAAACTATTGCCTTGATTAACACACAAAGTAGACCATGTTCCCACCAAGCCTATTATTTACTCTAGGGGAACGTATTAGCAAAAGTTACAATGATGATATGTGATCATTGTTTTAGTAGAATTCTATAAGGAAAGATGAAGACGGACAAGAATTACATAATTTGTAGACAAAGTTGGAAGGGGAAACAGTCCAGTTAAGAGAAACTTTCCTTGCTTGCAGCTGATTTTCTTTTTCATTTTGCCACAAATTGGTCATCATTAAGTTGAGGAAGAAAGAGATGTGCATGGCATAAAGACGAATAAATACAATATTTTCCAAGCTCAAGAATTATAACAAGATGAAAAGTTTGACTGTGGTTATTTGCAGAAGAGGTTTTGAAGGGAAAAAAACCCAGAAACTGATTACATTTTTAGGGAATTTTATTGTCAAAGGAAACATAAACCCTGCCTGCAAAAAGTCTCTGAGTGCTCTGCCTCTAAAATGATTTCAGCCTCTAAAACTACACCGCAATAAGCAAACTTTGAAAGCTGTGGTTGTGCTGAGCCACTTTTGATCATAAAGACTACGACAATGTTCTAGCAGAAGGAGGAACAACAAGATAGAAAGAACCAGAATATGTTGATGCAACTATGGAGCAGGACATAGTCTCTTTAGACCAGGACCCTACATCTAGATTGTTCCATGGGAGAAAAATAAACTATCTAAGCCAATATATTTTAAGGGGTGGTCTTTTCCTTACAGCTGCATATTATGCACTCTAAAAGTATAAAATGAAACTGGCAGATTGTATTAAATAATCCGTTTAAGATGCTATATGCATCATAAAGTGGATAGATTGATGCAAGAAAAGGAAAGAATAGTAATTAATTAAAACAGAAAAAATGGATGTCTGCTCCTAACTAAAATGAAATGGATTGTGCAGACTAATGCTTCCACAGATAAACTAAAAATGTAAATAAATGAATGAATGAATGAATCATTTGAGAACTGCACAGGGAAGCCCAACTTGAAAGGACAAGATCACACAGTAAGGAGAACCATTCTCTTTAGAGTATTTGCTGCTTTTAGGTGCCAGGCAAGAGGCTGAGAATCTGAGTCATGGATGAAAGGGATCAATATCTGATTTTAAAAACCAGCAGAGTAACAGGCAATTTTGTTAGTACAAGTCCTCAAAAATTATAGACCTGAGCAGCCAGAAGCTTTGGAAACAGAGGGACAGAAAATTGAAATTGATATTTGACCTGTTTTCTCCTTAAGACATTTATAAGATTCAACAGTTATTTAGAACAAGAGGTTGAGAAATTAAAGAAAGTCTCTGAAAAGCAGAGCAGAGACTTCTCTCTGCCTAGGATGTAGAACGCTGGAAAGAATCTTATTCGTTCAAAAAACACCAGATAATCAACAAAACCATGGCTTTTCTTGGTTGAGAGCTGAGGCCACAAACCAAATAATCTGAAACTAAAGAAAGTCAGGCCCTTCCAAGAAGACATGGAGCTTGAGCACTAGATGACCTGTGATAGAATATGGGAGGAAGATCTGCCAGACATATAAATGAGTAAAAAGAATTGAGGTTAAAATTTTAACTAATTGCTAAAATCTGAATGGTAGCTAGCATGAGAATATAAAATCCAAGGAGTCACAGATGTAAGGGGAGATTGGACCACTTACAGGCTCATCTCCATGGACCTCTATCAGACACACACAAGACAGATCATGGGCAAGACAGTGGTGCAGGCCTGGAGGAGGGATCAGGAAAGGTACAGACTCTAACTCAGATTGTTCTCTCCTAGGTAACAACTGATTAAGCTCTTAGAGGAAGGGCCAGCAGAAACTATTGCCCCCAAGAAACAGGTGAATACCCATTGTGGCTGGGGAGAGGAAAAACGAATCTTACCCTCTATCCCTGAAGGAGGAGCAGGTCCTGAGCCCAGACCGTGAGAGGTCTCCTACTGCTGGTACAGGGGCAGATCATTGAGAAAGGCCTGTACCTAAGACTCTGGTACACAGGCCCAGTCTAAGAGTAAAGTTGTTCTGGGACAACAAAAAACACTCCCTACCCCAAAACCAGACTGTCAAGCACTGAATAAAAAGCAATAGCAGTCTACTGCTACGGGAGGGCAAAAAATGTGAGAGACTCTCTCTACAGCATAAGTGCAGAAAAATGGACTAAATGTGAGGTTAGAGCAGAAATATTGTGAAAAACCTTCTCCTTCAGCACATAATAACGATGGAAGAATTTGCACTGTATGGAGGACTGACAATAATGCAGCTGCGTCAAAGTCCACACTCAGCTCAACTCCCGACTGTATTGACTCAACCCTTCTTCCTCATTCACAGCTTAACATAAGAAGAAGAATGACAATTTTCAGGCATAGATGCTATTTACCTGAGTTTACTATCCTACATATGATGTTCAGTACTAAGTTAAAAATGGAGAGACACATTCAAAGAAAAGAAAAAGCAAGGAGAAACAACCCACTGTCAAGAGAAAAAGCAATCAAACGGACCAAACTCAGATATGACACAAATATTGGATCAAAGTGTTTAAAAGAGCTGTAAGTATGTGTAAAAGACTAGCACAAAAGGTGACCAAAATAAATGAGCAGATGGGGAATTCCAGCACATAAATTTCAATAAGATATATTTAAAAACAAAAGCAAAAAACAAACATAAACACCTAGACATGTCATATTCAAATTGTTGAAAAGCAACACTAAATAAAAGTATCATCAAATAACAAAAAACAAAAATAAGAATTACAGCAAATTTCTTGTCAGAAATTCTGCAACCTAGAAGACAAGGGGAGGAATTTTAAAGGGCTGACAGATAAAAATTGTCACCTAGAGTTCTAGACCTGGTGAAAATAGGTTTCAAAATGAAGGAGAAATAAAGCCTTTTTAGAGAAAACATTGCCAGGAGACCTGCACTATAAGAAATGTTTAAAAATTATGAGGTATACCAATATAACACCAGAGAGAAACTTTGATGTACACGAACATATGAATGGCTCTGCATAAATTTTAAATGTCAAATTTTAAATATCAAAAAATAAACCACTGCTATCCTTGTAACTAATGAGAAAGTCTAAAGACTTCTCCCCAAACATTAGGCACGAAGAAAGATATCTGGTCCCATCACCTTTATCCAACAACCTACTGGATATCTTTGCTGGCATAACAAGGTAATTGAAAAATACAGAAGTAATACATATTTGAAAGGAAGAAACAAACTGTCTCTATTCACACATGACATGGTCTATGTAGAAAATCTCCAGTAATTTACAAAATGCTTCCAGAACTAATCAGTGAGTTTAGCAAGGTTGCAGTATACAATGTCAATACATTAGCAATAAACGATTGGGAATTGAAATAAAAATCCCTAGCTTTTGCTGTAGCACCAAAAATATGAAATACATAGATATAAACTTTACAAAATACATGCAAGATCAGTATGGTGAAATCACTTTTGTTGAAAGAAACCATAGAAGACATAAATTAATAGACAAAAATACTGTGTTCATGGAGTATGACTCAAGATATCAATTTTTCTCAATTATATCTATAAATTGGACACAATCTCTGTCAAAATATCAGAAAGATATTTTGTAGAAATCAATTAGCTGAACTAAAATGTATATGGAATGACAGAAGAAATATAATAGCCAAAACAATTTTTAAAAAGAACAACGTTGAAAGACTCACGCTGTCTGATTTCAAGACATATACTAAGAGAGCCTGGTATTGACATAAGAATCAACAAATAGATCAATAGTACAGAAAAGAAAGCCCAGAAATAGACCCAAGCTTATATGGTCAAATGATTTTTTTTAAGGCAACAGAACAATCCAATAGGAAAGAGATACTTTCAACAAATGGTATTGGAATAAGTAGATATCATATGGGGTGGGGGAAGAAGAAAATATGAGAAAACTTTCATGGCCTTGGGTAGGCAAAATTTTATTAGAACACGGAACACAATACACAGAAAACAAATTTAATAAATTAGACTCTCTCACCTAAAAACTTCTGACCATCCAAAAAACAACAACAAAAAAACAAATAGCAAATGTAGCTATTCCAATTTTAGAGGCAATATTATTATACTATCTATAAAATAAACCTTTCATCTGAACAATGATAAGGAAAATTTTATTGATTTGATTTTTAATCACTTAATTCAGATAAACTAATTCAGTATTTTTCAATGTGGTCTTTAAACCAACTACATAAGCTGTATGACCCAATTCCCTGGGTCTAGGACAGTACTACTGGAACAGTCTCGGATGACTCAGCCTGGAAATCTGCACTTTAGCTAGCATCTCAGGTGATTCTTATTACACATTAGTTTGAAATCACTTTGGATAAAATCCATATTCTGCAGGCCAGTTGAATTTACCCTATCTGATCTCTCTGCAAAACTGTGAGATTTACCTTATAATGTAGTTGTTGCTTCCATCCTTTCACTTTTGTACCATCATATTCCCTTTCCTTACTCCCATGACATATAGTACCCTATCTCTATAACTCTATAGCCCTATAACCCTATCTTCTTCAAATAATCTCTTAATCTTTCATTCCCTCTTTTATAAGTGCTCGTGTTGTACTACAAATAAAATAATAAATATTAACACTATTATTCACATTAACATTAATTCCAAATAAGTTAATTTTCATCTATAATGCAAGAACAAAAAAACGAATTGCTGCTCTCCATGGATAGCTCTGCATAATGCCTGGAATAGACCCCTCTCAACAACAATTCCTTCTCACACTCGGCTCACACTTCTGCCTGTATCATTGTTAACATTCAGTATTAAGTTTGTCTAATGAATGAAATACTAGATATGAGAAGAATGATAAAAAATTCACATAAATTTGACCATTTACAAAGTCACTTCAGACATTTATCTCATTGCATTCTCTCAAGAAACGTGGAGTTGAGGGGCCGGCCCCAAAGCCTAGTGGTTAAGTTTGGCGTGCTCTGCTTCTGTAGCCCAGGTTCAGTTCCCAGGTGTGGACTCACATCACTCATCAGCGGCCATGCTGTGGTGGTGACCCACATACAACATAGAGGAAGATTGGCACAGTTGTTAGCTCAGGGCGAATCTTCCTCAGCAAAAAAAATAAAAACAAACATAGTGTTGAGCAAAATCATTATTTATAGATGAGGAAACGGAGTCATAGAGAAATTAAGAATTGGAAAGGAATCAACTCATTCCTGCCACCTCCTATTCAAGTGGTGTTACTAGATTAGTAGACCTGAAGTTGGCAAGAGACAAGGCTTGATATTTGATGCTCCATCCTTTCCAATAATCTACACTGCCTCTTGGGCTTTTGTGATAAATTTTCTCCTTCAGAATTGCCCTTGATGCTTAATTTACTTATGTTCATTTATATAAAAGAGTATTAGAGAGAATAGGACATACAGGTATTTTTATCTGTTAGCACTTTCATGAAGCTTCTTCATGGAAATGAGAAGTCATGGTGTGAGGCAGACTGGGAAGGAAAATGGGTATTGTAACCCTATTCTTGCACTTCATTACCAAATATTAAATTTTAGAATAATTTGCTTGGTCTCCAACTTATCCAATCATGGTCTTAATTAATACTGAATATGACAGTATCTTTGTCTAAAAACAAACACAAAAACTCTTACACTAAAACAATAATATCAGAGAAACAATGCTTAGAGACTTCATTGTGATATTAGCAAAGGAAACTCATCGCAAGAAAAGTCTCTTCTGGGACAACTGTACAAAGCACACCTCTCCTCGTTTGTAACTACTGTCACATATGCAGGTGACACTCAAGGGTAGATAGATCACACCAGGCCTACTCATCCCTGGTAATACAAGTTATAAAGCATTTGTTATCCTTAACCTTGTCGCTGTGGATTCTGATTTTAAAGATCATCATGGCTCGTAGTACGGAATTTTGTGTATAAGATCATTTTAACCCTGGAATCTTTGTTTGTTGCTCCTGTGCAAGGGACAGCAGCTTCAAATCTTAGATAAAGTGAACTAAGCACCTTACATAAAAGGACAGGTGTTTCCACTTCCCTGTTAATGACTCTCTAAGTGTGGATGATGATGATCCTTATAAGTCATTACTAAATTTACTTCACAGAAATTAAGAATTAAATTACAGTTTCAAGGCTCATTAGGTCTTGTTAAATTTGTTGAATTGCTCGCATGTGTATGTCTTGTCCTCCACGGGGTATCTGTAAAGCAGGTGTTTCTATTCATTGGAATTTCCTTGCATTCTATTCTACCCAAAGATTATTATACAATTGTGTTTGGAATTCTAGGTTGGGTTATTATATGTGAAAATCAGACTTCAAATAGTCATATTTGACTATCAAGTTTAGCATAAAGAAGAATAATATGGAAATAGTCTCTTATGGGATTTTTTAAAAAGAAGTATTGAATGTGAAATTCAAGGGCAGGGTAGGGACTATATTCCAAACTTAATGTCTTTCTCACTTGTCTCAATATTCTGATGCCAAATAATTCCAAATACAAGTGCAAGTGGAAAGATCTTTTACGTTTTTATCCATGCCTATGGGGGATGTGTCTTCTAATGCACTCAAAGTACAACTCATTTCTCTTTGTTTGAATGCAGGGGATATCAAACCAGATAAAAATTACTGCTGTTGTATAAGTCCTCTCTGCCCCCACTGCCCTTATACTCTCTTTGGCAACGGGAAAATGCCCCAGACTGTGTTAACTTTAATTTAATGTTCTCCTTTGACAACTTAAACCAAATCAAACAAACTGTATATTTTGGGATACAAAAAAGAACTAGATTCAGGAGCAGATCAAGTAACTGTCTGGGCTTTAAAACAAATGTTTATATTTGTAAATCAGCCACTTTAATATGATTAGAGAATCACATAGTATTGGGAAGATCGGTTAACACACCTGATCTGTTATTTCATAATATCATAAGATGCTGTAGTTTGTGTTAAACTTACATTGGAATTTTAGAAACAGGGTGAATTCTCACATTAAATGCCTTACAGAGGTATCCTGAGGCAATGCAATGTCACAAAAAGAGAGAAGAAATTGATGATGGATTTCAGCTTCTCTAATCCCAGTCTAGTTTTCTCTCCACCAGATAATTCTGCCTGCATTTAAGAATAAGAAATACCTTCCCTGACATTGATGATGATGATGGTAATAAAAATAATAAGAGTAATAATAATAATAATAAAGCCTGAAGCCAGTGTCAACTACAAAATTATTCAAGGACTGTTTGTTATCTCTGCAGACAGAGTGTCACTCATTTTTCATAGATCCATGAAACCGAAAATAGGAAAGCTTGTGAAATAAATGAGAGTTTTTAATGGTCAAAAGTAGAGACTGTAGCAAATTTGCTCAAGAAGCTAGTGTTCCACGCCCCACTTTTAATAGCTGGAGGATTAGTACGGCAGCATGTCCTGTCATCCAGCTAGACTCTCAAGGCAAATCAATATTCAAATCCTTGAAGAGTTTCCAAAAAAGAACTATTTACAGTTGTATCACTGAAACAAAGATAATGAATTTCTTAAATTATGTACACCTTTCCACATAGAGGGTGACTGAAATAGGCCTGAGAACGTAAGTTCTTGATATCGTCTCAATACAACCCTGAAAGGCCAACTAGGGTAGGATAATTGTGGTCTAATAATTGATGCGACACTACGGGGTAGTAATTCAGAATCCAGGCTTTAAAGTCAAACAGACATTTCAATTGCTGATGTACCATTTTTCTCAATATTTGGGTTCTGAATATTTCAAAAAAACAGGTGCAAGTGAAAACATTTTTAACTTTGTGTGCCCTTGGGGAATCTCCTACTCAGTGTAAAATAAAAAGGGTAATACAGTGGTAAATAGGTTAGGGATTTGTTATGAGGGAAAAATGGGATTGTGCTTATTACCTGCTAACCATAGGACGTGGCACAGATAAAGCACTAAAAAATATAAACTATTGTTATTATTATGGTTATTGATCTTACTATTGTTAAGAGTTACTCAAATCATATTGTTTCTTAGCTCTATGGCCCACATGCCACTTATTCTGAAAATTTTGTGTTGAGGTATGTAAGTGTTATATAAATGGAAATCCAAACCATTAAAGCCTCAAATGTAATTACAGTGAAAACATATAAAAACAAAAACAACATTAATCAGTAGACTCCTTTACTCTTTTAAAGGCAAAAAGGTATCTTTAAAAATTAGCATTTAAACATTTTAAAGCACTGCCTAGAATGCTTCCAAGCTTTCAGACACTCCAAACATACCAGAAAATTCTTTCAAGATTCTCTGCTAATTTTTAGTGTCATATCAGAAGCAAACTTTTTAATGGCAATAATTCACAGTATAATTTCACAAATGACAAAAAAGAAGTTCTCACTTCAGGCTTTGATTAAAAAGCACTGATTTAGAGGAGAGTCCAGACTTTCCCAAAGACCAACATATTTTAAAATGCCAGCCTTACTTTTTAATTGTTTTTTTTAATCCAGTAGATGCATTTTCTCTGCAGTGTTATTGTATCCTCCATTATTTTCTTTACTAAGGCAGCAAAAAAAAAAAAACAAAATAGAAGCTTTATAAAATTAATAATTAAATACTGCCTTGAGATGCAATAATTTTGCTGATGAAACATTTTTTTTCCTTGAGGTCTGTTCAAATTCAAAATCCATAAAGAATTGGGATTATGGTACCTAATAACCAGGTTTTAAAAAATGCATTGAAATTCAGTTTGTAACTTTTCCTAAAAAATTACCAAAGGATACATCTTTTATAAAATATAATTTTTGGATATTCTATATATACACATACATTTTTAATTCTAAGTTTTTCTATAGCTTTCCTTTTACCCAGTGTTTCCTAAATCTGTATATATAAAGATAATCAAAATAACCATCAGAGAAAGTTAAGATTATAACAAAATAAATCACACTAGCAAGCCACTCAATAATTTAACATGACCTTATATTGACTAGGGATGCATTTTTATTCATAATTTAAATATAGGTCATTCAAATAGAAATATAAATTTATAAATACCGCAATTAATGGAGGAACATAAAATAATGTGTAAAGATATTTTAATATCTTCCATTTATTCTTCATATAAATTAAATGATCTATTTATTCCATTAGTTTTACATTGAAGTACTTTTCATACCTAAGTTACATAAATTATCTCCCTTTTTATAAAAGTAAAAGTAAAAGAAAAGATAATTATGTTTCTATAAAAGAATCAGAATATCATCAAATTGTTTAAAAGGGTGTGTTTTTCTAATAATTTAATTATTTTGCATTATAAAGCTCCTGTGAATCTCTGTGTGTTTGAATAAATATACCAAATTAAATTACCTATCTGCCTGCTGTATGCCTTTTAGAAAAATACAGTTACATTGCCCCACCTTATTATTCTCCATAGGCAATCGAAACTCAGGTTCCAAATAAGTAATATACTGGTATAAACATAACAACATAGGACTCTTCTAAATCTCTCAATTTATATTTTAAAACCATGAATATATAAATGTTTTCATCATCATTTTTTAGGATATTTTTCAAATAATGTTTAGAACAAACCTACAAAAATACAATCAATTATATTTGTATGTTTTAATTTAATTTTCATTTTAATTTTTCTTGGTCATTTTTAAATCAATTTTGAAATTATTTTTACTGTTTTGTGATGTTCTGGTTAAGAATTTCAAAATATGTCACAATTATTCTTCACTTGTTCCAGATTAATTGTACTGCAACTTTCATCCCTGAGAAGTGACCTTTGAAGACCATTCCAAAGTGAATATGAATCCAGTGGCAGCTGTTCCGTCATTTAGGTTTAGTTGATGGCACCTGACCTGATGGAATAAACACGGTAAGGTTGCCTGTAACTGGTTCCAAGGTATTGATTTGAAAAATAAATTCCTTTGTAGTTTAGATTCTAATCATCTTAGAGAATACTTCGTAAAATCCGGGTCAAGAAAATAGCAATCTCGGAGTCATTTTTTTCCAAGATTCTGAGATTTAATCTGGAGAGGTCTTACATAGAATACGATTTGATTACAAGGAATATGATAAGACAATTCTTTTTACACTGAGGGAATGGGCTTTCGCTTACTGAAAGCGGTATGTGAAAACATGATTGAGCCTCCATTCCCCTCTTTCCACTACCAAAAACACAAAAACTGCCAAACCAAAGTCTCAATATATTCTTTTGCAATAATTTGGTTTTTGTTCTTGCAGAATATGTTACAATGAACAGACTTGGAATTATTGTTAATGTATATTTTTGACCTATTATTAAATATTAGTACCATTGGAGAGTCCCAATCCTTAAGAGAAAATTTAGGAACTGCCTCTATCTCCCCTTCATTCTCTATTCAACTAGACTTTTATATTTTTAGTTTACGCTGACCCTCTGCTGTTGTTTCCTATTCTATTCAAGTGATGTGTTTAGCTAGCCAATATAACCTGTTAACACATTGAATTTCCTAGCAGTGATTCAGTAGCTGTCACAGTAATCAGCATGGGAACACCTAACGCTATAGATGGCTTCCTATTGATTGCTATAAAAACACACAAATAAAATGTGAACTCTAGAAATCTATTTATAGCCATAGATGTAATCCTTAAGTACAGTTTGCTGATTTTCAGCTGGCTTTGCTTGAGCAACTCCTTTCTTTCAAGGACATCCACTACACAATAACATTATAATAAAGCCTACGATTATATGGTATTTGGAAAACATCTATCCTTTAATAAAAAAAAAATTAACACTTTCTTGACAATAAACAAATAAACAAATGACCAGCATTTACTTTATATCCATGTTATATTCTACTGCATAGTCAATGTTCATGTGACAAACCACCCTTTGGCACACACAGTGGCAAATTGAAAAGCCCACTGGAGTCACACGTCTTAAATTGAATTCCTCGTCTGACACTTCCAACTTATGTGTCCTTAGTCTATCTCAACTGCTTTGAGTCTCAGTTTTTCTTTTTTTTTTTTGTGAGGAAGATCGGCCCTGAGCTAACATCTGCCAATCTTCCTCTTTTTGCTGAGGAAGACTGGCCCTGGGCTAACATCCGTGCCCATCTTCCTCTACTTTATATGGGACGCCGCCACAGCATGGCTTGCCAAGCGGTGCGTTGGTGCACGCCGGGGATCTGAACCAGCGAACCCCAGGCCGCTGCAGCGGAGCGCGCGCACTTAACTGCCTGCGCCACTGGGCCGGCCCCGAGTCTCAGTTTTTCTTATCTGTAACAAGGAAATATTAGTTCCTTCCTTTCCTAGAATTATAATACTCAGAAAATTTCAGAATTCCAAAATACCTTACAGGTTATTTACTCTAATATCTTCATTTTATATTTGGAAACTAAAGGCCAGTATCTGGGCTCAACTGTAGTCTTGCATCTTTCTTGAAGATTGTTCCTGAGAGAGAAGTAACAGGAGTGGTATTCACAAATTGAATAACTGGTAAAGCAGGGACATCCATCAGGCAGAATTAATGACAGGTTGATTAGAACACTTGCTTTCTATAAACTATTGATTATGTCTCTACTAGTAGATACTGGTTGGGCAACCTTTGTTACAAGGTTCTGTAACAAAGTACCACAAACTGAGTGGCGCAAACAACAGAAATTTATTATCTCAAAGTTCTAGTGTGTAGAAGTCCAATAACAAGGTGTCAGCAGGCATTGGTACCTTCTGAGGGCTGAGAGGAAGAATCTGTTTCATGCCTCTCTCCTAGCTTCTGGTAATTTGCTGGGAATCGTTGGCATTTCTTGGTTTGTGGAAGAATCCAAATAAGGTCACATTCTGAGATACTGGAGGTTTAAACTTCAACATATGGATTTGAGGTGGGCCACATTTCAACCCATAATAAGTAGAATACAAATGTAGTACACAAGGAAGCTACAGCATGAATTACCAATATTCTGTTAGTAAACTTAAATGCTACCTGAAATATTCAGTAATTTCTCTCTCACAGTGCCATTGATTTTCCAATAATTCTTTTTCTCTAGAAAAGTGTATAGAAAAATGTCACTAGAAATAAATTGATATTTTTTTGAACTATTTGTAATAATGAAATTGATATCTTTATGACCAAAACTTAAAAAATCTATCAGACGCTGTGAAAAAACCTGCTTTTCGTAGCATCTAACATGTCATATCCTGGCACTTTAGCCCATATTCCTTAATGTCAGCCATCAGTAAAATGAACATATTAAACCAGAAGAGCATTCATCACTAACAGTTTGGCAGGGGTTCGCAACAGCTAAACATTTCTCAAGGTTTAAAAACAACAATGACAATTCAGAAAGAAATAAGTAACGATAATGCAATAAAATCTCAGACTGACACCAAACCACAAGTTATATGCACACATATATCCATATTTACCTGAGCACATAAGAAGTGAGACTTGCAGCCTTCATTGCCACTGAGAAAGGGAACATTCTGGTTCAGTCTCATAAAAACACCCCGGGCCAGGCTGGCCCAGTGGCACAAGCAGTTAAGTGCACGCGCTCCGCTGTGGTGGCCCAGGGTTCGCTGGTTCCCATCCAGGGTGCGCACCGCCGCACTGCTTGGCAAGCCATGCTGGGGCAGCGTCCCATATAGAGTAGAGGAAGATGGGCACGGATGTTAGCCCAGGGCCAGTCTTCCTCAGCAAAAAGAGGAGGATTGGCAGATGTTAGCTCAGGGCTGATCTTCCTCACAAAAACAAAAAAACACCCCTAGCCACCCCAATTCAGACATCCAAAAGAGACATTAAATGCAAGGTCGAGGTCTTAATGCCAGCGCTGAGGTTTCTACAGTGCAAAGCTGAGATGTATTTTATTTCCCTGAGCTTTATGAGGGTAATATGTTGTAAATGTGTATTCGACTAATACATAAGCCTGATACTTTAAGGCTGTAGCTGTGGACATTTGGTTGAGAGCACAATGCTCGGGGCATAGTTTTATTGAGGGGCTGTATTTCATCACAATATCCTTCCACTCTAGCTTACAAGAGTAAATACAGTGGAGCTCATTTAAAAATCTCCTAAAGACTGTCTTCGGAGAGAAAGAGAGTTCTGGTTTACCAATAGTAGCATTGGCTTTTTTCTTTTTTAGCCCTTTCCCCATTGAGTAAGTAATGACCACCAGGGAACATTAGCACTTTGGAAATAACATTAACTCCTTCAGGCCACTGGGGTATGCAAATGCGTCATTTTAAACTATACAGTCATTGTAGAATTTCTTTTTACCTCCACTATACATCATATTTTTTCAATATATGGTACTTTCACTTCATTTACATCTTCAATAATCATTTTGCAAACATTCTTTTCTTTTTGGCAACTTTCAATAATTATATTGTAATATATTTCAATAATTACTTTAGGAAGTCTTTTTTCTAACTCCATGAAACAAAACTCTCCACTCTGATTCCTTTGAAACTTACAGAACAAGGATTTGGTTACATAGAAAAGCACTGAAATAATGATCTGCGCTATGTTTATAGATTCAACTAAGGGAAATCTTGGATCTACGTGGATTCACTCTACTATAGCATTTGCCTGAAAGCAGACTCTAGTACATACTCTAGCCATACTAAATACAGCACAAGCTATGGTAAAGGCCTTATTAGTATATTATAACACACTTGAAAGGGATAGGAGGGAGGGAATGTGGACTATGCATCATTTAGAGAAATAATAATAATAGTAAAATAGCTCACACGTATTTGAGATTCATAATGTGTCAGGTACTGTGCAGAGTACTTTCTACAGATGATCATAGTAATATTCACAACAGTCTTACACAGTAGATGATATTGTTATCCCCATTTTGTAGAAGAGAAAACTCAAGTTCAAAGAGAGAAAAAGCGTCTTTTGATCTTCTGCTGCATAGATCTAGTTTATACTAAAAAAATCGAGATAAGGAATCTCAGAAGTCATTTTCTAAAGAAGTGCTTTATTTGATATTAGATCGGAAGTACTGAAATGCAATGGAAATAAAACAGATTAGAAAATAAATACACGCTTGTTTTTTGCACCTGCATTAATACTAGTAATTGCAAAGAGGAAAGCAGAAAATTCATGCTAATTTAAGGTTTCCCTTAAAAGAAATGTTTGCTAAGGAAAAAAAAGTCAACAATGGCTTTCTTTATGTCAAATGTCTTAAAAAGAAACACTTTCTAACGGAAATTTTTAAAAAGTCACTGAAGAATGATTCTTTTTAGGCTTCTAATATATAATGAAAGAAAAAAGAGAAAAATTAAACTATAAAATAAATGAATACTATTTCTTTCATAATAAGGCAAACAATTACACCTTTTTAAATTTTCACATGGAGAGAGAGGCTCCTAACAATTCACCCTTTAGAATCATCACTGAATCTCACTGTAAGTTGAAAAGGCTGCCATGATCTTTTGTAAAGAACTGCATTTAAGACATTACCTGAGTGCATATATATATAACTTTTTTTTCTTTTTAATGACAAAACAAATGGACAAACTAATAAAATCCCCAGTCTCTAAGGTCCCCAGCCAATATCATACAGGGCATTTTAGCTCATTAATTGCCAAAGACCACCTGTTACAGTAGCTCTCAGTGTGTCTGCCACCATAGTGCACAAAGGGGCTGCAGGTATGAATCTAAGATCCTGAAGAAGGTGCCCGGTATCCTGAACACAATCCTGCTTTCCTTCTAATCCTGCAGCTTCCTGCATCAACAGAGACCCCAGAAACCAATAAAATTAAAGAAGATTCTTTTTTTCCCTCTCCATGTCATAATTTTTCCACAACTGCAATGACTTGCTTTTTATCCAGCCTTTCTTTCCCATGTTGTTAGGTTCTCCACCACCATTATGTGCTCTGCTATCTTTGTTACATTTCCACGCCATTAAGTGACGTTGGTCACTGGCTCTTTACAACATCATTTGGTTGCATACATAATAAATATTATTTTTAATTTATTGCTTTCTCTAAGTAACTTTTTTTCTTTCAAAACATCCTTCTTTTATTTTTTTTTCTGCTAAAGTATGGCATCGTTTTCTTGTTAATCATTATTCATTAGCTTTGCCTATCCGGTTTTGTCTAAGATTCTCAGCAAAATCAAAACATAAATGATGAGGAACACTAAAATGAAAAATTCATCTTAGAAGTTATAATTTTAAAAGATAAAGGAAATATCACAAGTCCCATTACAGGGATTACACATGTTCTAAGAAAATAGACAATTTTACCCAATGTTAAGTATTTAAATTGCTAAATCCTAAAGAATTTCTCAATACCATAAAATCCTCATTAAATATGGGAAGAGAAAAATAACAAATTTTATTGTGTGAAAGATGATAAACACTTCATCCTGGAAATGCAGTATAGAGCAGTGGTTAGAAAACAAGGCCCTGGGGTGTAGTGGTTAAGTTTACACGATCCGCTTTTTGCAGGTTTTGCAGGTTCAGATCCCAGGTGCGGACCTACGCACCATTTATCAAGCCATGCTATGGCAGGCATCTCAGGTAAAATAAAGGAAGATGGGCACAGATGTTAACCCAGGGCCAGTCTTCCTCAGCAAAAAGAGGAGGATAGGCAACAGATGTTAGCTCAGGGCTGATCTTCCTAACCAAAAAAAAAAAAAAACCAAAAAACAAAAAACAAGACTCTGGAGTTATGGATATATGGGTTGGATTTCTATTTCCATCTTGTATTAACTATGTGAGTGTGGCCAATACTTTGTTAGTCTCAGTTGATTTACCTGTAAAATGAGCATAATAATGGTATGTATCTTATTGGGTTGTTGAGATGATTACACAAGAAAAAAGAAATAAAAAATTAGCATAGAGAAGTGTCTAGAGAAAAATACTTTGTCAATTTTAAAAACTATCATTATTAGACAACACTGAAGTATTAATTTAAAACCCTGGAATTTTTGATTATTATGATCCTAAACTCATAGGCTAGGTAATCGTACAATTAATAGAAGAAGAGGAGGAAGGGGAGGAGGAGGAGGGAGGGGGGAAGAAGGTGTGCTGCTCACGTGTTGTGCATGTCTGTTGTTTGTAGGCTGTGCTTCCCTTCCACATCATCATGGCTTTGGGACTCAGGCTATCAGAAATGTTTGTTTTTGTGGCAGAAACGGAAGAAAAAGACATAACAAACACCTGCTGGATCTTCAAGCTTTTGCCTGAATGGAGTCTTGTTAACAATAAATCTTAACCTGGCCTAGAAGTGGGTGAAAGATGATCCAAGAGGTCTGGAAAACTTGCTTTAAGAGAGATTCAAATCCTAAGTGTTATAAACTGGGTGATATAAATTCAACCTAGATTAATAGCCTAAATTACCACCTATACCGAATTTTATTAATTTTCGGAAGGAAAGTAGCTACACGTGGAAAGTCATAAAGCCCTGGCCCTAAATCCTAATTTTCTAGGCCACTCATCTGCTTACACTGCATATTAGTAGAAGACAGGTATGTAATTTTATTATTGAAATTAAGGTTTCTAAAAGTATTTATTTTGATGAGGAACTTAGTGCACCTAAGCAATTTTCTTGAAGCAAAAATCAACCCTATAACATAATAAATTTGCTTGGCATTTCTACTATGAAGCCAGAAATGTTTTTTATATAGAAGAGGCCTGCACAGTGCCCCTTCCCTACCAATACCTATATTTCCCCCAAAATTATATTCAAGAACGTATGGTCAACAATATGTCTATTGATAGTTCGCGAAGCTGAGAAAGCCTTAGCAGTTTCCAATTTTAAATGTGTGTTTCCAATGAGAAATGCCACCTCCCTTCCTAAAATCTCCATTAAAAGCCATGGATGAGTCCACATCTCAAATCTCCACAAGCTTAGCTAAAAAGAGAAACAAACAAACATGCCCCCTACTGCTTTGATTACGTTATGATTGACCTCCTTTGCTAGCTAAATTTTCTGAAAAGCTCTTCCTGTCTTCCTCCATTCTCTGATCTCTCCCCTATCAAAATAGTATAAGATTGGAAAAAAAAACTTAAATGTCCCACAATAACAGGGATTTGGAGGCATTTCTTCCATAGACAATATTTTTTTCCTCCAGATAATTATACAAAATTGGTAAGAGAGGCATTGCTTGTCTTCTTTTCCAGATTACATTTAGAGGACCTGTGGCACAAAGTCATTAAGTCACAGAGAAAGTACTCTTGGCTGAGCCAAGACTCCCAGGTATCCTGTTTGCTAACGTCCTGTTACTTCCATTCAACCACAGTCCTAAGTTTTCCCCTCTGAGCAGTTATCATATGTCTTTCAGAATCCACCAATTAATTGACCTGATATTTTTGAGTAAACATGATGGGTTTATGTACCTTCCTCTCTTGTGGTGCTTGAAGATGAAGAGTAAGAGCTATCTTCCCCACATTATATGCCAGTTGAAGGCGGAGCTCTGTAACCTCCAGCCTTACTACAAAGAACTAAGAAAAGAAGCCTTGGTTCTAGTCCTACATACATTGTATATATTTAATTGCAAGCATTTTTATTCTCTCCCCACATTCATGGGATCTGTAACCACTTGCTTACATGTCAACTGTGAATTCACATCCTATTTTCACTAACATATAAGGGATGGTTTTTCAATAGTTTAAAAATTTTTGAGCAAACCCAAACAAGGAATTGTATAATTTGTCTACCCAATTTCAAATGGCTAGATTATAGAAGATGGTAAAAATGTCGATGGCATGATTTACAATATATCTCCTTCCCTGTTAAGGAGAATGAGATAGAAATGCTATATGTTCATAGCTTCAGTAAGATAGATTATTATTTAGCTGGAAACAAGTTAATTTCCTTCACCCTTACCAGTAGAAAGAGTGGGCATTTCATTCAGCTGATTTGGTTTTATGCACTTATGCTCAAATTGAAAAATATAAATGTACAATAGTAAAGTAATGATAACAGTCATGTTCCATTTTCTTTTTCTATCTTAATAGCTTCAGGTAGTAATTTTACTGTGTATATAAATCATTAGTCTTCAGCAGCCACTCAGCTCTCTAGTTACTCTTAGGCTCCAAAGTAGTTTTATTTGGCTAAGAGCCATTCCTGATTGTCTCTGGAGTGATGACAGGGGTGAGGGAGAATTCAAATTATCTTCAAGGTACATTTACTTCTATTACTTAAGAATAATACCCCCATTACATATAGACCATTCCCTAGTCAAATACTACTTTCCAATTGTCCTCTATCGGTGTAACCAGCATGTACTGCTAAATCTTTTCCGACTAGTTTTAATTTCAGTGATAGAAATGGACCATTTTTGATGACTCCAAGCTTCTTAGTGCAAAACAAAAACAACAAAACAACAATTTTCCCCCATAATTTAAAAAGATATCAAAGAAATTTTTCAGGGAGGAGGCCAGAAGGAAAGTCTATGTGATAAACAGAATTCCCAAAATGGAGCCAAATGAAATACCAAATGAACTTCAAGGGTTTAATTGATTTACTAAGCCACCTCAGTCAGAAAAGTTATGAAAAGAAAGTGAATTGTAATCAGTAGACCTTGGGCAAACTATTTAAAGATTCTGGGCCTTAATTCACGTTAGGAATCCTTGGCTTACTAAGGTTTAAGGTTCGCATTTCCATAACTTTTCTGTTCCTACAAATCTATATTGCAAGTGTTTAGGATCTGATTAAATCCAGAATAGCTTTTTTGAAGGAATAATGGAATAAATAAATGGAAAAAATAGAGGAATAATGTATTGTTATTTTCAAGACTTTCTTGATCTTTGCCTATTTTTTGCTATACAAAGTACGGGGTTATAATGTGAAAGTAAAGTGGGAGAAGGGAAACTATGGTCTTCTATTTCCCTCCCAGCTCTAAAAAAGAATATAATACTATAATGCAAGTAAGAACAAATAAATAATACAACTTCTGTGCCTGGCACATAATAAGCACTCAATAAATACTTATTGAATTGATGCTATAGCACCTAATGGGCACAAACTGAGGATAAAAATGACTAAAGGAATAGTAAGAAAAAGTGCAGACATATAAACATCCATAAGGTAGGTCAGAATTGCCTCATTTGAACTAGGCCCTGATTCATGCCACTGAGAAAAGAACAGTCTCTCTTTGGGTTGCTCTCAGTCTTTGGTGGCCTCAGATTGTCTCTTAGAAGCCCAGGTCCACCAGCTGTAGATAGAGGCTCTTGTAGAGCAGTACCCAATGTGCCTAGTTTTGTCACTAATATTTGTCCAGTTTGAGGGTCTACCAGTTACTCTTTTAGACCTCATCTTAGAGAGCCTTACAGTGACTGGGGTAACCTTTGAACCTCTTACATTTTGGTTGGGCTTATGAAATCCAGCCTATATATGGAGAGCTTGATAACTCATGAGTGGAAAGTGGTGGGAGGGTGGGGTGTGCTAGGCAGATAAGGGATGTGGCATGTGACATTGTGTCCTGTTGGCCCAACCATGGAGTAGGGACAAAAGGCTAGAATGTATTAAAACCACATCACCACTACCATCTGACTGAATTTAAGGATCTTCCTAGGACTTCAGGGTAAGCTTGAGCCAAGCCTTTCATAGACTTTCTGAGCCTTGTATGAAGAAATGATGGTCCTGCTCCTGAAGGATCCATTTAGGTTCCCCACCCCTGACAATCTTATCTGGCCCAGCTGCCTTCCTTTCCTCTCCCTTTAGCACTCATGGCCTGCTCCCAAGCGTGTGTCACACCTGAGAACAACTGATGTTTGATCTGACACATTCCTCTGCCAGCGCTCCTCTTCTTCACCCCACTCCCTTAGGAGGCATTAAGTGGTTGTAATTTGCGTTCTTGAAATCTACTGTATCTTGGAAAGTTCCTTTTGAAACTTTCTGGCTTCTTCAGTGATGCTTATGGTTTGGATGAGGAGAAAAATATTTAGTAATTAATAACATACCTTTCAACTAGAAATTCTAGATCCTTCTCACCAGATGCATGTCTTATTTCATAACTAAAGTTTCCTCTTGAAAATGGCGCTCCAGTTTGTGGATGTCAATCAAATGACCGTGTATGTGCCTGAGCAGCATTAGAGGTAACTCCTTACACAGCAACGGCGTCTCCCATCCCTACCCATTTTTTGCCCTGTCTACCGACAAGATCCCTCCATTCTACAAGGTTACCTCTCCAAATCAGTAGAAAAATGAGAGACACACAAGACTACATCTTAGAAAGGAAGCACTTTTTGTTACTACTTTACATGTCTTTGCGTCTACCAAATATATAGAGCAGTGTCATTGGTATATAGCAGTTAATAAAGGACCGAATTATGCAATTTCAGTTATTGAGATCTTACTACATGCCAGGCCCTGTGCTAAGCGTTTTCCATTCAGTTTCCCATTTGATATCCAAAATACACTATGAGGAAAATATTATCTAGATTTTGGAAAAGAAAAATTAAAGTTTATGAGATAAAGTAATCTGCTTAAAATTATCCCAGTTAATTAATATAGGACCAAAGGATCAAGTCTATTTTCACTGTTTTTAAAGAACATAGTCTTAACAAAATAAAACATTACCTTCCTATTTTAATTCTTAGTCTACAAAATAAAATCACTAGTTTGACAAAGGTCTTTTTTTTGTGTGTGTGAGGAAGATCAGCCCTGAGTTAACATCTGCCAATCCTCCTCTTTTTGCTGAAGAAGACTAGCCCTGGGATAACATCCATGCCCATCTTCCTCCATGTGACGCCGCCACAGCATGGCTTGCCAAGCGGTGTGTCAGTGCACGCCCAGGATCGGAACCAGCGGACCCCGGGCTGCCACAGCAGAGCTCGTGCACTTAACCGCTTGTGCCACCGGGCCGGCCCCGACAAAGGTCTTTTTTAATAAGAAAAATATATATATATATTTTTTATAAAATGTATTGATGATGAAGCTGTTATTTGGGGATAAAATAAAAATTTCCCAGCTGTCTATTTTGTGATGTCTAGGAGGTGAAGAGAAAATGAAACGGTTCACAGAGATGTTCGACTTGCTCTAGTGTCATTTTGCTGTATTCCCTGTCACCCTGGGGAGCCAGGCCCTCAGGTAGGAGGTCCACTTTGAACCTGGCCTGTGGTATCATCAAGGAGAGAAAAGCCTTGCACTCAGCTCAGGGCCAGTGATGAAACCTGCCCTTCTCATATTTCCATCATGCTTTCCTGCTCTGAGTGCCCCCTCATTCCTCAGTGAGCTTCAAGATTAACAAAGAAGGTTCAGGGTAACAGGGGTCAAAGAAAGAGCTGTTCTTCCAGTCAAGCCCATCAGCAAAACGAAGTCTGGGCCGGCAGCTGGGTCTGATGCCATCACATCCAAGAAAGACTCTGGGTAGGATAATCAGCTCTTAAAGCAAGGACAGACTTTATTCACCATCTCGCTAACTTTAGCAGAGGAGGAAACTGCAGACTCGAGAGCTTATATTAATGGTCTGTGAGATATATTGCAGATTTATATTCTAATCCTGGGTTTTTGGACTCCCAGGCAATGTTCTTTCTACCATACCACCTGCCTAAAACAACCAAACAAGCCCAAACTAGCTTTACTGGAGGAGTTTGTCATTAAAACACACACACATGCACACACACACACTTATCTACTAGACCATAAGCTGCAATAGGCAAGCACAGCACTGTTCACTATTGTATCCCTAGCGTAGTTTCAGGCACCCAAATCTACCTAGAAGTTAAACTCCAGAAGCAGGACCTCAGCCTCTAGGATGCGAGGTTTTTAGTTAGCATGTTGGGGAAGTGTCAACCCTTCCTGGCATGATCAGGGGCTGGAGTCCTAGTCTTGTGGTTCCACTTCTGTAACTTGTTAGACCCCTGCCATTCCCTGAGCACTCCATACCACTCCTGTGCTAGCTGTGGTCTGGCACTGCGGTCCAAGACTTGCAGGCGCAGCTCTAGAACCTGGGCAGCCAGGGCTTCCAGTCCTGATCTGCCGCCTCAGCCTTCTACCTGGCTCGACGGCCTTAAGCATTTGGCCAGTTTCCATAGGGCAGGGCTCAGGGCTCAAACTGCTCTGCAGGAGGACAGCTTTCTCTGAGAAGCTAGCCTATGGAGAACATCTCCTCAAGGAAACACTTGCTTCTCACCAACACACACTTCCTGTCGTTAAGTATAGGACAAACACCAAGCAGTGTTAGGAAAACCGACAATGTTATTTGATTCTGAAAATAAGTGGCCTCACGTGTATTTTTTAGACAGCCACATTCATGTTTGGCATTTCAATTAAATTTTAAGCGCCAAAGTGGCACAATTACATCTTCTTATTTTGGGGGATTTTCCCAGGAATAAAATGTGTACCTAACGTCTTTTTAATTTGAGATTCCTATGAATCCAAATGTTTTTCTATGTGGTGCTACCACTAAAACTATTTAATGGAGCTCCCAGTCATAGTGTAGGACTTCATTTAAAGGTATAATGTCTTGGAGCAATGGTTCTCAATTCTGGCTGCATATTAGAATCATTTGGGTGGTTTTAAAAATCCAGATGTTCAAGATACATCCTAGACTAATCAAATCACTGTTTCTTGACTTGGGATCCAGTCATCAATATTTTTTTAAACTTCTCAGGTGATTCCAATGTGAAGCCAAAATTGAAAAGCTCTGTTCTTAGCATGTATTGTACGACTGGTGAAAGGATAACAAGATTATATATATATGTATATATCATACGCACATGCGTACATTTGTGTGTGTTTCTTGCTAATAAAATAGAGAATTTAAAACTTTTTCAGTTGCTAATTACAAATGTGTCTATCACAGAGAAGCAGATAGCAATTTTTTTTTGCTACATGTACATGTAGTCAACATATTAAGTATATAATTTTCAATGCTAATTTAGAATGTTTGCATTTTCCTGATGGAAATCCAATAAGCAGATATTTTGAGATCACCTCTATTTAAAGAATGCAGCAAGGGAATTACCTCAAAATTTCACATAAATCAATTCTTGAATATTTTCTGCTGTTACATGATAACTGGGAAGCTCATTTAGATAAAAATACATGCTAACCATCTAAAATGGATTTGCTTGCTGCTATTTAAAAAGAAATATATCAGCAACCACAAAGGCAGTATCATCAAATCATGGGAATTAATCAATTTTCTTAGGCCACTATGATGCAAACTCAAGTTTGAAAGCATGCTAATGGCAATATATCCTCTTTGGAGCTAATCTGGGTTTTCTCCTCTGAAGTTATTTCTTTGGGTTGCACCATAAGAACTTGATCATTCACCAATTATTGAATCAAACACTTGTGAAGTCCATCCTTCGTGTTGGGCCTTTTATATGTGATATTTGGATTTTAAATAAATAAACAAAGAAAACACATTTCTATTTTACAAAAAACACTTAGAAACTAGCTGAGGAGCTCATAGCTATTTTGATAAATATATTTCTGCTTCTACCAAGATGCTAAGGCTTTAGTATGAGGAAGGCACTAAGATGCTTCTGTATTAACTAGGAATGCAGAGCCCTAGAGATACCCAGTCCCCAGTGAAGATGAAAGATAAGCATTTCACAATCTCTCTCTACTGATGAGATAAATTTGCACCTGAACTATATCCATGTGAGTGAATAAGCACCTAAAGTAAGCTGCTAATTGCATAGCATATAATTCAGATAGAAGAAATTATAAAGCCTTATCATATTTTAAGGGTGTGAAAATGCAAGAAGCTTGTTGGTTATGATTTTTTCCAAAAAAGACAATCTAACATGGAGGAATGGCTTAGAAATCATTGAATTCAAAACAACTTGGTTTTTAACTCTATTTGAAAAGCAATGCATTTAATTAAATCATCAGCACCTTCTCAGCCTACATTTCTACAAAAAGATTGTCACCATCAATAAAACTCTCTAAGCGTCAAAATGTGTAATACCAGTGTCACAAGCAGAGAGTTTAAAAATTAACGTAAATAGATCTGATTTGGGGCAAGGAGGGCTTATTAAATTAAATTGTAATTTTTAATTATGACATATAATTCACACTTACTTTGGATGTCTTTAATCATATATATGTTTAACAATCATTATACTACAGGTACATACTATTTGAGAGGAAGCATGTTATGACTGTATTGTCCAAATAAGGAAAACCTTGAAACAGAACATTTAGATAATTTGCTATGCTTCAAATAGCCAATAAGTGGTGGGTCCAAAATCAGGGAGTTGACCAGCCCTCATCTATAAAAATTGTCTGGGAAGTGTCATAAACGTCATGAGTCACATTACAGCAGTGCCAGAATGGCAATGTGGTTTTCTTTTTTCCTTATAAATAATTTTCTTTTAACAGTCTACTTTCTAAAGTGAGTTGAGATTCCTAGGGGATCTCACGACTCTTGTGATGACCAACACCACTTACAATTTGTTAATACTGATAGATTACAATTATATATATTTTATGGCAATAGAGAACACTATATTATGACTACAGTGAAAGGTGGGCGTTTTCTGTCTGAGATTTAAAATACACTAAAGCATACTTCTGTTATAACATAATGGAATAAAGATTGAGCACTTTAGAGGTGCTCATTATTGACATTATTGACAAAAATATAAATATTTGTCCAATGGGGTTTTCCTCACCCTTTGTTCATGCTACCAATCTCCCTACTCAGCCTCCCCCTAAGCCTGTTACACTTCACTTCACATGGGAAGATGAGAACCTCCAGATGAATTTAATGGTGTTGGAAGGAATTGCCACACTGATAGAGGCAAAAACCAGTAACTACTATTTTTAAGGTTTAAGGAGAAAGCAGAGCATATGGCAACCACTTTTAACCGTTTTCATGCACCAAATGAAAAGCAGGAAGAGGATTGAGAGAAATAAAAAGTTCAGTGCCACCTGTGTATGTGTCTATGTGTCTGTAACTCACAGTGAGTGGCCTGCTCTGGACCAACAATAAGGACATAAGGGCTGGAGCACAGGAAATCGGAAAACATTTGGTTTGTTTTCCTGAAAGGATTCTTCTGCTACTGACATTTTGTGTTTCCTCAAAACCTTAGGAATGGCTCAGTTAAAATAGTGGTCTCTGTCATCAGGCTGAGAGGGAGATTGAGAATGCTGTAAATAGGAAGAATGTATGTCGTCTCTCAGAGCGGTGCTTCTCACACGTTAAGATGGAATCTTGTAAAAATGCCGTTTCTGGGTTAGTAGGTCTGAACTGGGGCCTCACGTTCTGCCTTTCTAATAAGCTCCTGGTGATACCAACTCTGCCGTGTTTGAACACTTTGATTAGCCCAGTCTTAGAGCATAAGATGACCTGAAACACAAAATATGTCTCAGAAAGAAACATTGCAGTTTTGGGGTGAGAAAAAAGGGAGTTGATTATGGGATTAGCACCCCCAAAAGAAACAGTTGAACCATTGTTAATGTCATGTGTTTCTTTTCTAAATTTTAAAAGTAACGTTATTTTAAAAACAGTAACTCTTCCTATAGATTGATTTCTACAAGTTGAAAGAGCAAGAATACCAACCGGGCACGAATGCATTTTCGTTCTTTCTTATTCATTTCAACCAATTATCAACATGTGAATTATCTATTTTCTCATAATTATGGGTTTTCCAAGACCAATTGCTTATCCCATACTGGCTTTCTAAAAATAGTGCATTCATGAGCCTCAACCCTGCTATTCTGCCAGTGTGTGCACACAGCAAATACGAATACATTTATAACACAAGCTCAATGAGTATATAATTAGGAAGGAAAGTTTTTCTGAGGGAGAGAGAAATAACTATATTTGAAAGGCAAAGTTACATATACATACGTGTGTGTGTGTACACTATATGTATACTATAATAATATTTTATCGAAGATCCACTGTTAAGTCCATAGTGGAAATTTGAGGAGTCAAAACAGTTTCAGTAGAGGCATAACTGGACTGAGACTCCAGACTCCTCTGTCTCAGGGTTCCCTCTAACAGCCAATTGTATAACAACCTGGGCAAATCTTTGAACATCTCTAGACCTTACTTTCTTTATCTGTAAAATGAAGGATCTGAGATACATGATCTTTAACTTTCCTTCTAGTTCTAAAATTCTGTGGATAAAAAGTAAGTGAACATCCTTTAAAAGGCTTCTGTTTGAGGTTGCCTCTCTTTCTCTAAGGAGATAAATACTGTTACTTTCTGTCTTGTAGGGCAATCTGGCCCCAATCTCTCATCAGTGCAGAATGTTTATTAAAAAAATGCTGACAATGACTTGGAGGCCTGATTTAGTGTGTATTTTCAAGATAAAAATGCTCCTCATCAGTCCTTCTAAATGAAAGTAAATTGGTATTAGAAAAGTGATTACTACAGGGGAAAGAGAAGGGTGGCTCTACTTATGGGCTTCCCATCAATAGCGTATCTTTAAAGAACCCGTTCAACAGCGAGATGCCTGGTGGGCAGAAAACAAGCAGAAAGAAGATATTAGCTTCTGCTGTTAAGTGAATCTGTTGCTGCCTCATTTACCCAAATAACAAAATGGAAAATTAGTTCAAATCCTTCAAGAAAAATACCATCACCACAAGAAACTATATCCTTCCTAAACATTACCATATTATCTGCTAAGGATACCTTTCCTTCTTATATGAAACTAAGACTCTTTGAGCATATGTGAAGCACGGGGCTAGATGTTGGGGTTCTATAGGTGAGGAGATAGCATTTCCTGTCCTGCGGGAATTCATTTGTAAGCTGTGTAGAGACAGAAAAATAAGGGGAAATGACATTTGTTTAGTGTTTGCAACATGCCAGTCACTGCTGGACCAGACATATCTATTAGATTATTTTAGCTTTACTGCTACAACTCCATGGGGTAGGTCTATGTACCCTTTTGCCCCTCCATGGGGGAACTTGAGACTCAGAGAGATTAAGTAGCACGCCCAAGTGGTAGTCAGTACAGCTGTGGTTTGCACTCAGGTTTTTCTGATCAGAGCTTTTACCTTCTCAGTGCAGCACCACTCGACCAAACAGATTAATTGTAACACTCCAGGATACCGGGGGCAATGAAGCCAAGAAAGAGATGAAACTAAATCTGCTTTGAGAAAGCAGATAAGACTTGACGTTGTAGGAAATGTGTGAGCTGTGCCTCAAGGAACAAGGATTTTGCCTGGAGGAAAATGGCATTACAGGCAATGTGAACAATATCATTTGTTCTGCTTCGAGGTGACAACAAAGGCTTGCACTATACAACAGGAATATCGGACAAAAATGCATTGAGCTTACAAAGCCATTCTTCCCTTTTGACAATACTGTTTTTGTCCTAGTCATCTTGGTCTGCTATAACAAAATACCATAAACTGGCTTATACACAACAGAATTTATTTCTCACAGTTTGGAGGCTGAAAGTCCAAGATCAGAGTGCCAGCATGGGTGAGTTGTGGCGAAAACCCTCTTCCAGGTTGCAGACTACCAAATTGTCTTTGTATCCTCACATGGTGGACAGCAGAGCAAAGGAAGCAAGCTCTCTCTTGACTTATAGGAAGACTAATCCCATTCCTGAGGGCTCCACTCTCACAGTCTCATCTAATCCTAATTACCTCCCAGAGGTCCCACCTCCTAACACCAGCACATTCAGGGGTCAAGTTTCAACATAGGAAATTTAGGGGAGGGACATAAATACTCAGTTCATAACAGCTTTTAAAGAATAAATGGAAATGCGTTTAACAAATATAAATTTAGATAACACCATTATGAAAGATAAACCAAAGACCTACTTTACAAAATATACCTATTCATTCAATAAATACTTTGTTCAAAAACATGACAGTTTAATGAAATCTTGCATTTGTGTAAGGGCTTGTCATTTCAAAATACTTCTTTATTATAGCCAGAACCAGCTAGAAGATCATTTAAGATATCATAACTCCTCTAATCTCAGGGTTCTTACCAACTCAGTCACAAGTAATAGTAATTGGGAACAACATATAACAAAAAGCAGGTTGATGAAATTACAAGTTAGTAAGAATCCAATTTTGATCAATTTTCCATTACATACTATTAAAAATATCCAAGGCTTTCTGTGCAGCACTTTTGAAATTATAAAGTAAACCTTTGCCTGAAAATAATGGAATTGTTCCTTATACATGATGCAGGAGAGGATGGAATGGGTTGGTGACAATGGGTTTTGCAATCTCTTAGTATTTGCAAAATCTCACGGGATTTCTAAATTTGCCAATTGACGTCTTCAGAGATGCAAATCAGTACTACTTCTCCTTGGTATTGGTCTAATTCTATAAATAATAACTTGCTAACATGCATATGCCTGAGAATCTGAACTTCATAACATTTTTCACTGAAGTTGCGAAGAAATTTTTCACTCACCCCGTAATAGTTTCATCTTGGTAACTGCATAGTGGTTCATATAACATATTCCCATTTAATAGCACATGGCTTGTTTTATAATAAAGTTACATATTATAAATAAATCACCTTTATTCATCTAAATTTTATAACATATATGTGGTTAAAATCTTTTTCTTTTATTGGGAAATACTATATGCTTATCATTCTCTATCATGTTTCCATCATTTTCATCAGGTCTATAGTGGCCCATGCTCATGGAGTTGCTAACTCAATTCTGAAACAGGGAAGACACTGAAAATACCACAGAAAACATATCACACAAAGGGATAATCATAGACTGTATTAATTGTATATGAAATTAAATTAGCTTTGAAAGGGTCATTATATTGTGGGGTTGGGGAGCAGTGGGACAGAGTATGAGGAGAACGGGCTTTAGAGCCAAACTCGCCTAGATTCAAATATTGACTCTACTGCTTACTAACCTTAAAGCCAAGTTAGAGTACTAAACTCTCTGGGCAGCAAATGATAAGGTTAAATTTTAGTTTTTTGCAAAGTCTTTTCTGATCCTACATCCTTTTCTACCACAAGCTTCACCAAACCACTGTGCTCACATAGAACTGTATTTATATTTCTATTTTAATACTCACACATTTATCTTTTATATTCATTGTATGCCAAGTTCATTAACTAGACTATGAGATCTTTCAGGGCAGGGAGGATTTACCTTTTTATCGTAAGTACTTAGCATAGTTATAGAAATACAGGACAGTAAAAATTCACAAAAGCTCATTGAGTTAATGAAAATTGGAGCAGAGTATTATTTTTAAACCATCATCATAATAAACTTTTCAGCAGAAACTCTTGTATTAAAAAAAGTGATTTCGGGGCCGGTCTGGGGGCATAGTGGTTAAGTTCGTGCATTCGGCTTCAACAGCCCGGGGTTCACTGGTTCTGATCCTGGGCATGGACCTCCTCACCGCTCATCAAGCCATGCTGAGGCAATGTCCCACATAGAAGAACTAGAAAGACCTACAACTAAGATATACAACTATGTACTGGGGGCTTTGGGGAGAAAAAAGTAAAAGAGGAAGATTGGCAACAGATGTTAGCTCAGGACCAATCTTCTTCTTCAAAAAAAAATAGGGTGAGAGGAAACAAACAAACAAAAAAAGTGATTTTCAAAATTGTCAAATAAACACTAGGAAATTTACCTATATACAAGGTCTCAATATCTTTAATTTTCTGTGAACATTCAATTCACAGGAAATATAAATGTAAGTAACTTTCGTATAAGAAACAAGACTATTTTTCTCTTGCTGAAACAACTCAAGCTTTATCAGCACAGTTGTGTCAATTTCTATACAGCAGAATTTAAAATTTAGATGATTATACACACTTCAGGGAATCAGAGCTTTATTTTAAGTACACACATGCATGATTTCTTTTAATATATGTGTGCATTATTATTTTATCTAAAAACAGCTTCCCTGAGCCCAACAACGTGGTCAGCACTGTGTGAGACAATTGAGGGGGCTGAAAAAGAGAATCTGATTCAATTCTTGCCTTTTTGAAGTTCTCGGCCTGGTGAAGGAAACAAAGATGTAAATAAACAGTCCCAGCGCAAACTGTTAAGTGTTATAATAGAGCTAGGTACATTGCATTATGGAGGCAGAAATGCTGGAGTAACTGTAAAATGTCTTTTTTTTTGGAACTGGAAAAAAATTGTGAATTATGCTAATAATGAAATCTGGGTCTCTGCTATTATAACTGCCTTTCCTTTGAAATGCCTTTACTTTAATGGCTTGTGAAATAAAGACTGTGACTATTACAGATCAGCTCTGAAAAGCAAACACTGATTTTAAAAAGGAAATGCATCACAGGGACATCGGCTATGCCAGTGCATTCAAACTGATGTCCGCAAATATTGAAACTTTGACCACACAATGATCTAAACAAAATTATAGTAAAATTACCGGTAATTAGAGAGTGCAATTTCTCATGGAAAGCTTTCAGTTTGGGCCTCTGGAAACAACAGAGTTTTCATTTCTGCTTGGCAGAGTTATGATCTTTGTTTGGATAAATGATGTGTGGTATTTAAATAAGATCCTCTTTCTATAACAGCCAATGAGGATTTGGGGAAAAAACAATTAAGCTGGCACAGACTAACTAATGTTAGTCTGCTTACATTTCACCACAGACGGCACCTAAATCTCTGTCTAGAACAGCATAGAGTGAGAACTTGGAAAATATTTGTTTTTCACTAAACCTCAGGTTTCACCATTGTCTCAGCAATGTAAAGTAAGCTTTATATTGAGACGGAAAAACGCGAACAATCACGCCCTTTGGACGTGACTTCTTAAGAAGTCATTCTCTGAGCCTCAGTTTCCTCATATGTAAAGTGGACCATAGGGTTAAATGCAACCTCCTCTGGGAAGTCATTCCTGAGGCACTTCTTTTCTCTTCCCAGCCCATACATTCCACACTTAGATACTTGCAGAGTACTTTGCTTATACTTTATTTCCCTTGCTCTACCCAGTTTAACAATGGAGAAATTTGTATCAGCAACCAGAGCAATTCTCAACCTCCTTCCTCAATCCCTCTCAGCCCACATAAAGATGTGTAGGGGGATAATTTTCTGAAATATTAACCACTATTCTTCTTGTAGTTTCATGTTCCCCCATACCCTCATTATTTAATCAGGTGCATTTATTACTTCAGGAAACTAAAGAAATGGATTTCAGTTTCAAAAACTTAGGTATTCAGATTTTTCTAAATTTAGGGCCAGGAGAAAGCAAGACATAAATGTAAGATATTGATATAATAAATAGATGCCTTCTGTCCTGGGACCAGAGAGGAGAAAGGAAGAAAAGAACTATGAATTACACGCTGGTCTACATCCTCCAGGATGCATCTGAGAGCAGGGCTGACCTGTGCACCCACTGTCCCAGGTAAAACCTGGGAAAATGGTAGGAACTTGCAGGAGAGCAGAGGAAATGGTTGAGTGGATGTGTAAGCAATGGATTTGAGATGGTCTCCCTAGACCCCAGGAGAGAAGTAGAATATTTGGCTCCATCACACAGTGGCATAGATGTGGCACCAGGAGCTGTGGGACTCTAGAGGTCTGGCATCTGGACCCGGAGGGCATAGCAGTGACTAACTTCCTTCTCTGCAGCCTACCCTCCCTTTGTCTTAGGCACCTTCCTTCCAGGCGCAGCTCAATGCCTCCCCACTTCAGCGAGGGTGCCAATCCACCAGGCTGGAAGTAGTCTGTTGCTCTTTGAAGTATTCACAGCACTTTACCATATGTCATTTTGAACACTTGTTACCTTTTGTCTCTGAGTAGATTGTAAATCCCCTAAGGGCTGAATCACTTTTTATTTTTGTGTCCTCAGTGCCTAACATAGTGCAGACACACAATCAGTATTTGCTGAAACAGTGATCAAATTAGCCTATGTATGTTTAATCATCAATTAGAAAATAGCCCTGATAGGAAATATGAGGTAAAGTGAATGAAACCAGGTGACATTGAAGGCGTTTTTTGAATGATCATAATGTAAAAATCAAACAAAGGTAAAAGAAATAGACTTCATATCCAAATTCCTGTCGTCTGTGAATATAACCATGACAGAAGTAATCTTTCCTTTCTCTGACACTTAAGGAACACCAAAAATCAATATTATTAGCCTAAGTAAAATTTCACTCTGACAGCGCCTGCACCATGGCCATGAAAGAATACTAATGGTCTTGTTGCAGTGTTTGGATACCCTGAAATGTCAATATAAATCAGTTCTGCTTTTCCTGCTGCCATCTTCTATCTGCAACCAATTCATAACTTTGTTTCTCAAACTTGTGCCCAAATAGACCACTTTCTTGGTAAACACTTGGCTATTCCTTCCCAGGCACCTACATCTCTGTGATCTCCCTGACAGCCTTTAGAGAATGCCCTGTCCCTCACAAACTTCTTTCTCCACAAATGTAAAGGAAAACTCCTTTCTTCCCAAGGAGACTAAAAATCTCTTTTTCTCCCTTTGAAGCATAAAAGAAAAAGCTTATTTGCCACAGACTAAGTAAAAAAGCAATAGCTTGAATCAAAGTTGCAAGAAGAAGAGTTTTCAGTCCTCTCTGAAGAATGTTTATATATGTTGGCTAAATCCTTAGAGAAATGATTTGTTGAGTAAAATATTTATCTTCTGCAAAAGTAGTGGTTAAAAATAAAGTTGTGATATCCCTTGTGCAGATGGGAGAAAAAGACTCAACAAATCGTTGTAGGAAAATGTCTAAAGGTTTTACACATTATAGATACTCCATTTGGAAATAATTGTATCAGAGTAAGTAAACATAGGGAATTTTTTTCTTTTTTAGTATAGCTTTAAAAAAAAATCACTTGTCAATTGTGTGTAAGTATAATTCTTGGAAGTGCTTTTCTTTCTTATTAAAAGACAAATCAAAATACTACAATCCCCAAATCAGTGACTTTCTATTGGGGCCAGAGTCAGAGGAAGATTCTAGGCAAATGTTCCTTTAATTGAGAAGCCTGATAGATATCTTCAATCAGAAGCCAGATTTGATGTACACGTTCAAGACCATGCAAAACGGGGTCTGGCTCCGTGATGTAGCAGTTAAGTGTGCACGTTCTGCTGCTGGCAGCCTGGGTTCGGATCCCGGGCTCGCACCGAGGCACCCCTTGTCAGGCCATGCTGTGGTGGGATCCCATATAAAGTGGAGGAAGATGGGCACAGATGTTAGCCCAGGGCCAGTCTTCCTCAGCAAAAAGAGGAGGATTGGCATGGATGTTAGCCCAGGGCTGATCTTCCTCACACACACACAAAAAAGACCATGCCAAACAGTTGTTAAATCTTCCCCCAGGTCTTTCTGAAGAGGGAGAGTGTGAGGTGTGAGAAATAGAAGGTTATTTTATAGACTGGTGAAAAACTTAATTGACTCTCAGAAATATGGGGAAAGTATTTAAAGAGTGAAAACAAACCACAGACTGCAAAACTAACCAGTCAAAGGAAAAGAAGAAAAAGAAGGTAAAAGAAAAGAATTGCTGAGGCAAAATCCAAAGGAATTTAAGTCTCACTGGCTCTAATTATGTAGTAGACATTTTTCTTCTCCGTGATTGCATTTTATTCAAAGTTTTAGCTGTTTCTCAGCAAATCCTAAGGCATTAAAATGTCCCTCTTAAGAGAGAAAGGGGCTAACCAAAGCAGAATAATGAATAAAACTTTTTATCTTACATTTTCTTCAACCTGAATGTCTAAAAATACTGAATGTTTGATGCACAACCAAACTATCAACAAGTCTATCCTTCCTTTAAATTAACCTGAATGTAAAGTAAAATTTAACCACTTTTAATTATCCAGTATTCCTCTTTTTGTTTTCTGTCTCCTCTCTTTCTCTTTGAACATTTGCCAAGTTTCTCGTTATGCTTTTCATATCTTCATTGCTGTTGGGAAGAGAGAATTTCAATAAATCTTATTTTAGAAAAGGGCTACAGTGTCATTTTGGATTACATTTGAAATTATCTTATCCATCTGTGTTTATATGTTATGATAGAATTTGAATCATGCTGAATAGTAAATATATTAGCAGTAAGCAGGATATCTTACTGGTTGAACACAGACTTTATAAGTAAACTGCTTGAGTTAAAAATCCCAGGCCTGAAATCTACTAGCTGGGTGAACTTGAGCAAATTTTTTTATCTCTCTGCGGTTCTATCTTTTTATCTAGAAAATGGGCTTAATAATGATAGTACCTGCTTCCTAGAGGTTTTGGGAGGAATAAATAAGTGATAACACGTGGCGTGCTTAGAAAACTGCCTGAGATACAGAAAATGAAATATAAGTATCTAGTGTTATAATGATCAATTACCAATTTAAAGCAATGTTAGGCTTCTCTCCTAAGTCATCACCCCAGGGAGGCTGGTCACCAACTAAAGGTGCTAGTTTGGGGCTTAATAGGAGCAATAAATGAACTTCTACTGTGTTTGTTACATCAGCTAGCATTAACTTACCTAATTTAATTGTCATGCATGGTGTCTTGACATGAGTACAGCCATGTTTGGCCGCTCCCTTGACCTACAGCCACCAGCACAAAAAGAAATATAAAAGCTGCTTTCTGCGTGGTGGGAACTGGCCCTTCTCCCATGGAGATAGTTGCAATGTGCAAAAGTTTCAAGGCCCGTTGGGCGCTGCAGCCTGGGACAGACTGGCCATCTACCAGGCTGGGACGATAAGCAGGGTAAACAATGCACGTACACAACTATTGGGCTGGGACGATAGCCAGGGGGCTCAATGCACGTACACCACTGATAACCATTTGTGCATGGGAACACTGAATGCTTGCTCTGTAAATTCTGTAACTGCTTATATAAACTGCCGGATACTGACACCCAAGGAGAGTTCCACCTGAGGAAGGGACGCCTTGCCCAGGACATATGATTCCCACCCAGCCGTGTCGATTGACAGGACTTTCCCAGCAGTGGGGCGTGGATATTATAAATAACTGATTTATTGTGAAGTAATTGATCTGATGTGTTCTCTTTTCGGTCAACCTGGTGTTTCTCTTTCCAGTTGATTTGTGTCATTTCTCTTCAGTCGATCTGGTGTTTCCCTTTCCGATCGATCTGATGTTTTTCCCTCTTATTATATGACCTATTCGAATCTGCTGCTATCTCAGCCGATGTGGATGTTTTCCCTTTCCAGTCGAGCTGATGTTTTTTCCCTCTTATTATTTGACCTATTCAGATCTGTTTGCGAACTATCGCCTTGACTATCCTCTATATAATAAAATACACCTTCAGTCCATTTGTTTGGAATGAAAAGTTTCTTTTACGTCTCCGATCGAATCCCCGAGCCTCTCATAACACATGGTTTTATACTTTTTCTACATTTCTGCATCCATAAAGTATATATACTTCACTCTCTGGTTGAAAATTATATAAACGATATTAAGTTGCAAATTTTCTCTTGAGATTAAGGTTTTCTTATATACGTTCATATTTAGACATGTAACTCTAGTTAATTTATGTTTAACTATTACAAATAGTTACCTTTTATGAATCAATGTTTACCTGTTCTGCTACTAATAAACTTTTAGATTATTTTTAGTTTTTTGTAAACAAGTACTCCAGCGAACATTCATGTCCATCTTCTTGAGGTGTGATAAAATTTTCCTATGATGAACCCTTAGAAGTGGATTTGCTACATCATTTGGGATATACATCTTCAACTTTAATAGATAGTTCCAAATTGTGTTTCAAAGTGCACTTATCAACACAGGGAGTTAACAAATTTAAGTTAATTTTAGTAATTTGATGTGCATGAAATAAAATTGTATTTTATTGTTTATTGAATTTTTTAAATTATTAGTAACATTGAGTATATTTTCATGTATCTGCTGGCCAGTTAGGCTTCTTCCTCTGTATATTGTCTGATCAAATCCTTTGTCCATCATTTTATTGGAATGACTAACCTTATATTATTAGTTTCCAGAAGTTTCTTGAATATTCTCAATATTAAGCCCTTACATATTTTAGATGTTGTAACTATATTCTCAGCTGCAATTTATCTTTTTTATTTAATTTGTGGTGACTTAGTTCATTTTAGTAATATTTAGATTATTGTAGGCTAATTTATCAATCTTTTCCTTTATTATTTCTGTTTTTTGTGCCTTTTAAAAGAAGATTTCTCATACTCAATATCATTAGAGAAAAAAATTATTCTATGCTTTCTTCTAAATGTTTTACAAATCAGAAGTAAATCTCTCAGTTTCTTTATATGTGAAAACAGAGGTAGTTCTACTCAATTCATGAGTGTAGTGAAGCCTTATGAAGAATTACTATCCAGGGCTTAACTCAGAGTCTGACACCTAAATGGTAGATTTTCAATAAATGTTAGTTACCATTTCACTGAATTGCCTATGGATCCCGATTAACAGGAGTTAATTCCAAGTTTCAGATGACTGAAGGGAAAAAGCATCTGAGAGTACCATTGGGGGAAGTAAATTAGAAAAAAAATTAATATCAATCCAAATTTAATTGTCTCCCTTCTGCCTCCATCACATATCGAGTCTCCAAACAGGAGACATGATTCAGCGTCCTTGGGTCAAAGAAGAAAGCAAAATCATTTGATTTACAGGATGCTCACTAACCAAGGTAAACCGGAGTGCTTGCTGACAATCTCTTCAAGACAAAAGTAAATTTACCATTGGAGTCCAGGAAACTTGCTGGAAAGGATATCTGATTTAAGAGAATTTTACATGAGTTATAAGCTCAAAGGGTGAGTGAAGGGGAAACAAGGATCTGGGAAATTTGGTGATTAAAGACTTGAGTCAAACAGGGATAGTACCTAGAAGCAAGTACTGGCTGTGAAATTTCAGCTAACAAATGTGAAGCTACTTAATAACACCTTTCATTTTGAAATGACAGTAGAAGTTTATTTTATACTGGCATGTGTACAAGGGGAGAGTAAATATTTCTGTCATAAGGACGTATGAGTTTTATCTGTCCTAGTAAAACTGATCATTAATATTCGCTCTACATCACCATCATTTGAGCACGGAGTCACATGACTGTGACTTGTGTTTCAAATATATTAGTTATAAATCTTTCAGCGGAGCTTTTAAATAGAAATAGCCAACATCACTTGTCAGATTGAAATAAATCTATTTTAGAAGTGTTTATTCTCTTTTTGAAGGATGGTTTTTCTTCCTTTTCCTCGTTTTAAAAAAAAGTTATGTTAGCTGGGATTCAATTTCTGGTGATTCTGATATCAACAAAAACATTTATTATACATAATTCTTGGAATATGAGGATCAAATATGTAATTAGAGGTGCTGAAAAGTATATACCAAATTTAAAAATATAGAGAGAAATTAGATGGAAAAACAAACCTTATTTCTAAAGTAAATCCGTACAGTCTTGGGTTGTGGTTTTTGTTTCAGTTTATGGAGTAAGGAGATGTGCCATTTACTACCCCCTCACCCAGTTTGCTCATCTACAGTTATGGAGGCCATCATCTGCAGACATAGCCCACCCAGCACCTGAGCCAGTCCTAACAACTCCTGAAAGAATATTCAGAACATCATCCACCAAAATGGGTAGAAATTTGAAGTAGTCGTGCTGTTTTTCACTCTGGTATCCAGGGAGTCTGGACCATCACCCCAACTGGTCTGCTTATTTATCAAAATATACTCTTTTCCTTTCTTCACGTATGCTGTCCCTGTACCTATAGTTGGATTTCCTTACCAATTCAGGATTTAACTGCAATTTGCTTACCCAGTCTGCACATATGAGGAGCAAATTCTTGCCTAGATTTTGCTAGCTTTCCTCTTTCTTGAGAGTTGAGTCTGTTCACTATGCCTCTGATTATTATCTGAGCTCCAACATGTCTGGACCGGAACCAACTAGATTCAGAACAATCTACCAGACTCTTGGACACCACCCTTCTCCCTATCCTTCTCCTTCACTCATGTCTCTTGCAAAGTACCTGCACATCAGACCACTTTTGCTAATGTTCAGGCCAACTTGAGGCTTTACTATGTTCTTGACTACCATAGGTTCATGCCTAGGGGAATCTTACCTCAGATACAATTCTTATATCCCAAGGCTTGCGTGATTCTTTTCTATGACAAGTCTTTCCTCATTGTTTCTTTTATTAAGTTAAACTGTTTTATTTATTTGTTTTCTCCTTTACCTTTGCCTTTCCCTGGAGACAGATGTCTGACTATATTTGGAACATGTTTATGACGAACCAATTCAAAAATATATTTCCAATGTATTCTCTGCAAAATTAGTTTGTATAAATCACTCTCCCAAAATCATTTCTCTCCAATTGTTCTTAAGACCTTTTTATAATGGAGTGGAATCTAAATATTAAATCAAATGAAGTTATTTTTTTAAACATACAAATGGATTCTACTTTTAATAGTGATGGGTTAGGTAATTTTTCCTGAAATTTACAGTGAGGACAACTTGAAAATCAGGAAAAATGCCTGCATGAAGGTCTCAGAGAGCTAACACGATAATGAAGAATAAATGGATCAGATTTCAGTAGAGGAGAGGCCCAAGGAAGTGTGTCCAGCTTTGGGGTTTTTTTCCCCCTAAAGCATTTGCTGACTCTAGAGAGGGCAGCTTTAAGGAAGAAAGGCGAAGCAGTGCTTTGAGAGCCAACAGTGTCTGGGAGGACAGATGTTAGAATCCAGGACTGACAAGGTGAGATCCTGTTGAACCCCTGATTATCTGGATTGAGACCTGAAAGAGAAGCACTCTCAGAACAAAAGAAAATCAAAGTAGGCAATCCTTTGCAGGTGCTGCATCTCAGCTCCAGAGCTCAATTCCTGAAATTCTGTTACGGTGATCTCAGATTGCTATTGCCCACGAGTACCTGGCAGAAGCAAGTATAAATCCTCTAAAATTATTTCTACAAACAATTTTGCAAATATAGTGTGTAGATACAACTAAAAATAACTAGAAAAACAAAGTAAAAAACATGTCCACAAAAGTACTTGCACTAGGCACCGGCCCGGTGGTGCAAGTGGTTACGTGCGTGCGCTCTGCTGCAGCGGCCCGGGGTTCGCCAGTTTGGATCCCGGGCGCGCACCGATGCACCGCTTGGCAAGCCATGCTGTGGCAGCATCCCATATAAAGTGGAGGAAGATGGGCACGGATGTTAGCCCAGGGCCAGTCTTCCTCAGCAAAAAAAGAGGAGGATTGGCAGATGTTAGCACAGGGCTGATCACCTCAGGAAAAAAAAAAAAAAATTACTTGCACCAGAAACTAGAAGAAACAACAGACAACAGAAGTAAACTAACCACCAGGGACTCCAGTTAGGGACACATTTTTCTGCTTGCTGTATTCAAGAAGATAAAAGAGAATATTGATAATTCTAGGAGAGAATGACAACATAGTAAATAGAGTAAAAGGAAACTATAGAACTAGGAAAAGAAAAAAACAGAATTATCAATTTAGTAACAGATAAGCCACAGACAGAAATAGAATTGGAAGAAATTATCTAAAAGATGAAGATAGTCTTCCATCATCACATTGCCATCTCTGACTTTGACCTTCTTGCTTCTTTATTATAAAGACTTTTGTGACGTCATTGGGCCCACCCTTATAATCCAGGATAACCGCCCATCTCAAGATCCTTGACTTAATCACACTTGCAAAATCTATTTTGCCATGTAAAGTAACATTTGCACAGGTTCAGTTAAGGTAACATGCACAGATTAGGATATAGACAACTTTGTGGGGGTGGGGGGAACAACACTATTCTGCCTACCACAGAGCCTAATAAGTTTAAAATGCCTGTTAAGTACCCGAGTGGAGATGTCAGGCAGATAGTTGAATATAAATCCAGAGATCAGGATTCAGGACTGAGGTAGAGACTAAATTTGTATGTTATCAACATACAGATGTGACTTAAAGCCAAGGAGTGGCAGAGACTGAGGAATTCCAAATTTAAAGGATGGGCTTCCAGGGTGACTTGAGGATGGAAAGCAAGGAATGTGCCACACATACTGGAAAGCCAAGAGAGCGGCCCCATTCAGGTAGTGTGGAGAACTGAGTTGAATATGGCCGAGGTTAAGCAAGAGAAAAATTATCTACGGTATTTGGCACCATCAAATGCAGAGCAGTTCCAACCTAAGTGAAGTGGGTTGAATTGTGAAATGGATCCAGTGAATGAAGGCAATGCATTGCATTGTGAAGAGCAGAGGAATACACAGGAAGGCTAGAGGAAGATTTGGCTCAAGGAAGAGATATTTTCCTTTTCTCAAGAGATGATACAAGAGAATATGCTTGTTTGTTGATAGAAAGGATCTAGTAGAGAGGGAAAGACTTATAATAACAGAGAGAAGGGGTAAAGGAACGAGGGAAGTCCTTGGCAAGGGAGGAAGGAGGTTCCATAGCACAAAAGGAAGCCTTTGATGGGAGCAGAGCACTTCCCTGGGAACAAAGGAGGGAAGGCAGGAAAGATGGGCACAAGTGGTGGTTGGCAGGTCAGTTTATGGAGCAGTCATGAGGAAGATCCCAAAGTTATAATTTATCTATGTGCTCAAATATGCCAGTTTCTAATTACTTTAAACATTACCATATACACCTTTTAACTTTTATTTATATACTATGTAAATGATTGATGGTTGATAGATTTTGAATATGCACATGTATGTGTATGTGTCTATGTATGTATATGTCTGTGTATAAATATATGTATATGTGTGTATACATACATACATATGTATGTATATGTGTGTATACATACATACATATATATGTGCATGAAACCAGCATTTCCTCTATTTGCCTGGCTTGAATACATCCAAATTAGTATAAATATGTAAATTGACCAGTAATAGCAGATAATTTAGAAAAAAGTTAATCAATTCTAAACTCTTCAAATTCAGTGTATATCCCCAGGATCTGTGCCCTGCTTTAACTGTAGTATGTGCTTAATACATATTTGTTGAAATGATAATAGATAGATCAATAGAGGAATGGATAGTTGAATAAGGATAATACAATAGCATTTTTTTGTGATCAGAGATCAGTGGCCTTTTCATGAACATAGCTGAAAACAATCCATGAGAGCTGAAAATTGTTGCTTCTGTGATGTTATCTGGTTACAACCATGATTATAGGTTAAATATAAAGTAGATACCAGAATTTATGTTTGAATGGGCTGTTTTCTCTGTCCATGACCTGTCTGTCATATTTTCTTCCAAAAAGAGCAAAAACAATTACGTGAAAAAAAATAAACAACAAGGAGTTGCATGTCATTTTAAGTTTAAAATAGAATCTTTATGCAGACTAATTACCAGTGACTACAATGATTGTTTCTTTTCTTAGATTATCATTCCTACTTAAGAAATCTAAATTCAAAGTACGTGTTACAAACATACATATTTTAAAAAGCAGGTGTTTATTTTAAAGTTGTGTTTTGGTCTTCATGGTGGCTATTATATATGATTTAAACTATGCAATGCAAATGTGGAAATAATCTCTATCTTCTAGATATCTATCAAGAACTATTTCTTTACTTAACATTCCGTTCATCAGGCAATCTCAAAAGCAATTTTCTTATGTCCTATACTATCAATGATGAATCCTTGTCACTGGCCATCGAACAATCAAAAGTAATAATAAAAAGATATCCTATATTATGTGTACTCATAGTAGGTTTTAAAAGGCTGAAGTTTGTATAATCAAGTATTTAATCACATTAATAAAATTCTCTCTATAATATTGCTCTTTTATGTTTACACTACTTGAGATATAGTATTTGTTTCAGGTGATTTAATTTTTCAATATATTATATTCTCAGCTTTAAAAAATCTAAATATTAGACCAAATAATGTAATATTTAAAATCATTTATTTGCTGTTATGTATGGACCTATTGTAACACTGTAACATATAGTTATATTACATATAATATATAAAATGTATACCATTATATGCAATTATATAACTGTCTGCTTTCGGCATGTTTTTATTTCTTAAAGTAGTTTTAAATCATCATGACTGTACATCAACCAAGGCATCAGAATCTAATTTTAAAGAGTAAGTATCATCACTATTATTATATTTAAAAGCAAATATTTTTCTTAATTAGCCTCAAATACTATGCTTTGGCAAGAAATCTAGAATATATTGGATTCAAAAGTGATGGAAATAGTGTCTTATCATACTAACTCTTTCATGACTGTATACAAATATATATGTCTCCCTCCTGATTGGTTGTCACTGGGCCATCATGCCAGTCTTCCTCACCAATCATCCTTTAAAAAAGAAAGTACTGGTAGCAACAGTAGTCTGTATCCGTCACCACTTAGGACTGTAGAAAAATTCCTCCCTGTCACTGCTGAGTCCACCTTTGTCATGCTGTGAAGTTTTTCCACCTCCCATATCAAGAAAGCAAGTCCCACATTCACTGCTCTATGAAATTAGCCATGTGCAAGATTCATATGTTATCTACAGGTTATTGATAAGTTAAGACAGACGTGAGTGGGTGGTTTCCACATTCCAAGTTTCCTATTCTGCAGGCATCACAAGCTTGGTGCTCAGTTCCTTCCACTCAGCTTTCTCTTTGTAATGGAAGGGTTCCTCTTCCCCCTCTCACTTTGAGGACTCCAATACTTCCAAACTTTACCTTCCTCATTCCTTCTGCTTCAGTAAGAGTTACCTTTCTACTGCCTTTCACATCCTTTCCCAGCCATGGTATTATCTAGTCTTTGGATGTGAAAAAAGTTTTGATCTACAAGTATACGTCTGATTTTGTCTCTCAAGGATCGGCCAAGGATCTTGTTAAAAACATAAGCAAATTGTATAAAGAATTTGCATTTTGGCCACATGAAAATTCATGATATATAATTTTTATGAAAATATAAATAAAGATAAGAGAAAAAATAAGGTAAAGTGAGTTGGCTTGAGAAGTAAACAGAAATAAAAAGAGAGACAGGTAGTTGAATAAAATATAGTAGTAATACATAAAACTTAACACTAAGTAGTACTGAGTATATGCCAGGAACTATTCTGAGCACTATGATTATACTAACCCATTCTATTCTCAAAAAATCCCAACAGTATTGATAGGAAATGATAGTATTGATAGGATCAGTATTGAAATGATGATTATTGTCCCCAATTTAATGAGGAAATTGAAGCAAAGAAATGTTAAATGACTTGTTCAATGTCACACAGCTGGAAAGTGGTAGCATGAGATATGGAGCCAACCAGAGTACTCACTCATCACCATTCTCCTACCCTGCTTCTTGAGTTAGGAACATAACACACAACATTACAGAGCCTGAGAGAAACAACTTGGGCTCTGGAAGTAAGAGAGGTACTTACCTTCATTGCACTTTAGAATCTCCACATGCAAAATATAAAAGTACCCTGTGACTTCAAAAGGTTATTGTGAGTCTTGAGGGTTCTTCATATACTTTGGATATGTGCTCTACAAATATTTTCTCTCGTCGGTGGCTTCACTTTTCCTTGTCTTGATGAAGTATATCAAAAAAGAGAAGTTTTTAATTTTGTCCAATTTATCTTATTTTTCATGTATGGATTGTGCTGTTAATATTGTATCTAAGATACTGTTAATTAACCCAAGGTCTCAAAGTTGTTCCCCTATTGTTGGTTTAACATTTAGGCCTGTGGTCAATCTGAATCAGTTTTTATACATGATGCCAGGTGGGACTGATGTTCTTTTTTGTGTGTGTAGGGGGGAACACATAGATAATCAATTGCTCCAGCATGATTTATTGAAAAACACTATTCTTTCTCCACTGAACTGCCTTTGAACCTTTATCAAAAATTAATTGACCATATATATGTCAGTCTATTTCTGGATTCCTATTCTATTTCTTTGATCTATTTGTATATTTGTCCTTTACATCTATACCACACTGTTCTGATTAGTGTAGCTTGATGTTAGGAAGTACAAGTCTTCTAACCTGTATTTGCTTTTACAAATTTCTTTTGAATATCTCAGGGTCTCAGCATTTCCATATGAATTTTAGAATCAGCCTGCAAATTTGTATATATATATTTAAAAACCCTTACTTTTTTTTCTTTTTTTGAGGGGTGTTTGTGTTGAATATCAAGATCAATTTAGGATGAGTTAACATATTAACAATTTTTGAGTTTTTAAATTCTTGAACACAGTACATCTCTCCATTTATTTAGCTGCTCTTTAATTTCTCTCAGCTATGTATTGTAATTTTCAGAGTACAGAATCTGTGCATATTTTGTCAGATTTAGCCTTAATTTTTTTATATTTGATGCTATTGTAAATGGTATTTTAAAATTTTTGAATTTCTGATTATTCATTGTTAGTATTTAGATATTGATCAGATACCCTGAAAATTCTGAACTTTAAATTCTAAACTCACTCATTGGTTCTAGGAGCTTTTTAGTAGATTTTTTGGCTTTTTATACACAGATGATCATGTGATCTGCAAGTAGAGACAGTATAATTTTTCCTTTTTAGATCTTATTCCTGTTATTCCTTTTTCTTGCATTTTTGCACTAGCTAGGAATTCTAGTATAATGTGGAATAGGAATGGTCAGAGAGTATATTCTTACCTTGTTATTGATCTTAAAATTCTAGAGTGAGTTTTATTCTTTCTGTACTTTAAAGATGTTGCTCCTTTCTTTTGGCTTGATGTTTTTTTTTTTCCCTGACAAGAAGTCATATCTCTGTTCCTCTTTGTAATCTTTTTCTTTTTCCTGTCTTACTTTACAATTTTCTCTTTATCATTGATTTTGAGCAGTTTCATTATGATATGTGCATTTATGTGTCTGGTGGTGGGCTTTTGTGTGCCTCTTAGATATGTGGGTTTGCAGTCTTCCACATATTTGGAAAATGTATGGTCATCATTTATTCAAATGATTTTTCTGTTTCCTGCCCTCACCCCTTGACAGCTTACTGAGGATATGTTTGTTTGTTTTTGTCTTCTTTATTTTTGTGCTCCATTTTGAATAGTTCCTATTGCCATGTCAATGTTAAGTCATCTTTTCCTCTACAATATCTCTTCTGCTATTGAACCAATCCAGTGTCTTTTTCTTCTCATGCATTTTAGTTTCACATTGGAGATTAGGGCTTCAACATATTAATTTTGGAGAGGGCACAAACAGTTAGTCCATAACATCTTATATACGAAAAAGTTAACGTAAAGAAATATTTAGCAGTGTACAATAAGATTTAGCTATAAACGTTTTTCATATGGTTCAATATAGGATAGAGAGAGAGAGAAATAAGAGTGTAATAAGTAATGTGTAATAAGGTACTACAAGTATAATTGGTACAAGCCAATAATTCTGCATATCTGTGATTATTTCAATTAAATATTTATTGAGCACACATTTTTTGTCAAAAAAAAAAAAAAAATCCAGAAACCCTTTACCCTCATAGAACTTACAATGTGATAGAAAGACAATGTTCTGATTATCTATTTGTTGCATAGCAAAGCACTCCAAACCTTCATGGTGTAAAACAACAATCATGTTATTATGTTCTCAGATTCTGTGGGTAGAAATGTGGACACAGAGCAGAGGGCTGTCTCTGCTCCACAATGTGTAAGGGCTTATCTGAGAATACTCAAAGACTAAAGTCTAGAATCATCCCGAAGCTTTTCCCTCACAAGTCTGGATCCTGGGCTGAGATGACTTGAAGGCTAAGCTCAGCCAGGATTGGCGAGCAGAACACATATCTGTGGCCTCTGCATGTGGCTTTGGCTCTCACAGCACTGCAGCTGGATTCTGAGAGGAAGTGTCCAGTGAGCCTTCAAAGAGAACCAAGGAGAAGCTGCACAGCATTTTCTAACCTAGCCTCAGAAGTCACATGGCGTTACTTGTACCTTATTTTATTGGTTTAAGTAGTTATAAGCCCACCCAGATTCAAGGGAGGGATATTAGACTGCTTTTGAAGGGGAGTGGTATTTATAGAACATGTGAGTTGGAAGATATTTTTAGGGCCATCTTTTGAAAATACAATCTCTACAGAAAATGAAATTAAAACTAATATGATTTAATTGCAGATGATGAGAGAGAGTGAGTCAAAGGATAATGCTTGGTCCCTTTTAGAGAGTGTGCTCAGGGAAGTCATCTCAGGAGAAGCTACATTTAGGCAGAGACTTGGATGATTAAAAGACATAAATCACACAAAATTCTGAGAAAATATGTCCTAGCAGAAGCAATGATTAGTGTACTGGCCTTGAAATGGGGAAAACTTAGCTTGTTTGAGAAGAACAAGGAATGCCAGGGTGTCTGGAATGTAGTGAGAGTAAAACAGAGAAGTAGGAGAGATAGTGGGAGAGACAGTAGGGCCTAAATCATAAAAAAAAAACGCCCACTAAGTATCAATAAGACATATAGAATTTATTCTAATTGTAATTGAAAGTCATCAGAGAGTTTTAAGCAGGATAAATAAGTTGATCTAATTCATTCTTTTAAAAAAAGATCATGCTTGGTGCCATATAGAAGGCTAAGAGTGAAAGCAGGGGCTCTATAGAAGCCTGGTGTAATAAGCCAGAGGGCAGACGTTGGTCACATAGACTATGGGGATAATGAAGCTGGTGGTAAGGAGAGGCCAAAGAGATTATAGAGATGAGAAAACTTGCTGAGGGATTGGAAGTGGCATTGGAGAGAAAGAGAGGAAACAAGGATGACGCCAGAGTTTGGGGACAAGAATTACTGAGTGAATTGTGGTGCCATTACTTGTGAGGGAGAAGACTGCAGAAGAGGATATTTTGAGTGGGAGAAAAAATACAAGCTCCCTTTTGGACATGTTCCTATTAAATAGCTAACATATATTGCAGACATCAAGACTTATCGGGAAGAATGTCAAGAGAAGAATCAAAATATGATGTTTTTCAGCATCTACCACATTTAACTCCAAAATGTATTAGAATAATGTAATGATGCACATGAAACAATTTTATAACTCAAGAAAAAATAACTTAGAACCATGTTCCTAGTTAAATGTTTATATATCATTTTGTAAGGTTACAAGGTTTACAAGGTTAATTTTTCCTACTAAATAGTGTTCTCTCCCTAAAGAATAAGAAATTACAAGGAGAAAAAAAATGTAGGCCAAAAGGGGCCTGTATTATTTAACTCCAGACTCAGTCCCTTAAACATTTAAATTGTTAACATTATCATCCATGTCAATGTCCAGAGACTACATTCTGCTTGCAACCTCATTTCATTATTCAGCTCAACTCGAAAGAAATTCTTCTAGCACAAAATGAACAACGTAGGTTATCTGTCTCCAAAGCCCCAAGTCATCCCTTCCTATGATCTCCAGGGTGTTTAAGAGGAGAGTGTTTGAGGTTGAGAAGTCTGTGTGCTTGCCAGAGGGTGTCTCATTGTCAGTAGAATGGCCTTTGAGAACCTGCTTCTTCCGTTTCTGAGGCTCCTAGGCCACAAGTTTCTCTGTCTCTCTGAGAACAAATGAAAGAATGAACATGTTACCTGGTGTGTTCCATTCCAGGAAACAATTTTGGCAAAAAAGTTTCAGAGAACATTCTTCTCTATTATAAAACTAGTGGGGAAAAAATCAACAAAAGTGATAAGTTTTGATTTATAAAAAAGTAATTGAGACTAATAAAGTCAGATTTGATCATTTTAAAAGATCCAATCTTCAGTACTTTTAATTACATAGATGCAGACTTGGATATTATTATGAGTAATTGCTACCAGAATGCTTTCTCATTGGAAAGGCAACCTTGTGTAGTGGTTACAAGCCTAGCCATCTCCAAAATCAGACACCTTGTGTTCGAATCCTGACTGTGCTTCCCACCAGCTGTATAATCTTGGCCAGGCTTTTAAATTCTCTGAGCCTCCAGTTCTATATATGTAAAATTATTATCATATTAATAAAAACTTCCTCAGAGGGTTGTTTGGAGTACTGAATACTTAAGTAATTTAATAGAAGTAAAGCACTTTAGAACAGAGAATGGCACATAGTATGCCCTATGCCAGCTAAGTCTACGTATTACCTATTATTAATTCTCCTTCCCATTCTTACTCTTTAATTTGCATCCTGCTCAAGATGACAGTACTCATTTTATCATTACATGATCCACATAGATCCTTTAGTCTTCAAAACCAAGAATTCTTCAATTAGAGGCACAGAATACTGAATTGAAATGCTCATAATATATTTGGTGCCAGCAATGTAATTATCCAGAATATTGAGAGAGAGTAGGAAATGATCTTAATTTTTCTTTGGAAGATAAGAATTGTCATTTTGCTACCTTTTGCCAGTTACAGATGTTTCAATGATAAATAATATCTAAAGATTGTTTTGAGTGCCCATAAAATAAAATTACGCATACACATGTGTACGTCTATTCTATGCCAAGCCCTATGCTGAGTGTTTTTTATATATATATATATATATAAATCTCATGAAATTCTTATAACAACCCTATAAGGATGTAGTATTTGCCTCCTTTAACAAATAAAGAAACAGGCTTATGAAGAGAAATGTGTGGCTTAAGTCCCATCAAGGGCAGACATGACATTGGGATTTGACTCCAAAATCCATGTCCAAGTGTGGCAATAATAATGGCAAAATATAAATGAGAGGAAATCACACTATATCTTGCTGTATTAAAGTTTCCAGAGTTATATAAAAGCAGTTTCTCATTGCAAATACACATGGGGTTGTTCTCCAGAAGATGGTTATTTTTTACCTCATTCATTGAGAGAATATTTTAATTGGGTGTAAGACAGAACACAGCGTATTGCAGGACAAATGGCCCTGAACTGAAAGATAAGTGACCTTACTATCAATGGGAATTTGAGGATAATTTTTAAATATTAACAGGCCTGTTTCCTCAATTTGAAATAGAGTGCTAGACATGTTTTTTATATTGTTCTAGATTCAGTTGATGACACACAGAAAAGATAGATGAGAGGATTTGTTTTATATATTAGTCTTGGAATTCTGTAAAATATTTCCTTTAAAAAAATGTTGAACTTCTTTAAAAAGGTCATTAGAGTAAATAATTTATGCAGGATCAATTACCTCTAAGGGTCAGGAAACGTCTCTGAGTCAGTTAAGATGTTAAACTCTTTATGTCAATCTCTTTAAATAATACTCCTTGAAACCATGCTAGGTGTTTATTATTATTCCAGTTTTCTTGAAAGGAAACTGAAGTCCAAAGAATTAAACTAAATATCCAAGGTACAGAGCTAATAAACAGTGGAGCCAGGTTTCAGAACCAAGTCTGTCAGAACCCACGTTATTTCCACTATACTTATATGGTGTCCTTCTGCAGCTATTAAAAAAGAGTGAAGGTTGAGTTAGTTTGACAATCTTATTGACATAAACAGAGGTGCCTTTTTTAGAGGAAGAACCCCAAACAGAAACCTATTATTGTTTCATCAATATATACCTTGTTAAATGTTGGGAAATCTACTACTATGCTGACTGTTCAAGTGGTACTTTCTTTTGAAATGCTACTGTCCTAGTCGTTTCCTTAGCAATTACTGAGCATAGTCTTATTCTCTGATTGTTTATCCAGCATCTCCTAGGATGCTCACTCACTAAAATACCAGCTGCCTCATCTGGAAGAGAATACTTAGTGGGCTACCAAATGGACCCAAATGATGACAGACTTGAACTCAACCTCCGCAGTGGAAAAACTCCACTTGAGCTAACGTATTTAATGTGATCCTTCGTGTGTCTATGCACTTTGATGCTAGCTAAATCCTATATTCTCAGGGAGATGGCTACGTGATTAAAATGACTCCACGGGTTTTCTAGTTTACAGAGTCTTATCCTCTCCATGCGTGAGATTTTTGTATCTCAAATAATGATGACTGCATTCTTTTTACCTGAAAAATATACTGTCCTCCCACACAGAGGCAAAGGAAATACAGAATGTCTTGGGAATTGTTAGTTTAAAAAAAAAATCTACTTATACATTTGGAAGAAAAAGTTCTTGTTAACTACAGAATTAACTATATTTAACTTAATTGTTATTAATAAAAAAGTCTTCTTAAGGGCCTATATCAGCAGTCAAACTTACTAAGTCCTAGACTTTTTTTAAAAAAAGCTTATTAGTTGCAACATCTCGGAGTTGTGTCTGTATCTATTCTCATCTGACTATCCAAATCCAAGATCACACTAAGTTTTTGAAAAGTGAGTTAACTACCACTGACAGTTAAAATCAGAGCAAGGAAAATCTAACATCGGGCTTCCTGTTTGATACCAGGGCATCACACTCTTTAATCTAAGAAAGGATAAAATGCCTGAATACTGTTAAAAACAAGACAACAGGCCCAAAATGGAGTTCCTTATGCTAAGCTCCACATCACCAAACCCAGAATTAATGACGGTTTTGGCTCTCCCAGAAGTGGAATCTTAAACCAGTCAATCAGGAATCAGCTGATCAGCATTAGTCAGGTAATCTGCCTGATAGAGACCTGCCATCCCCTAAAAGAAAGTAACCTCGCAGTAACCAACCTTCTTTTTTGCCTAGTATAACTTCCCTGTTCCTGCTCCCTTCTGGCTATAACTCTTTCATTTCGTACAGCTCCTCGGAGCTCCTTTCTATCTGCTAGATTGGATACTGCTCGATTTGAATCGATTTTTGCACAAATAAACTCTGAAAAAAATTTAATATGCCTCAGTTTACCTTTTACCAATACTTTCAATAGCTCTGTAAAGTTAAATCTCTCGAAGTGACCTTAGGGGTTGACATGGACCTCTAGGTGTCCTCTGGACTGTAAAGGTGTTGGTCTTCTTTTTACAATATGTGCTATACACAGAGTAACTTCTCTGCAATGTCTGCCCCTTATAAGAAAAGAATTTCCAAATTTCCTCTCCCCTAGGAATATATTCCTCTGTTCTGCACCAAATCTTGGTTTACAAACTTTTAAGACATGAAAAATACTTTTAAAGTGTTCCCCAAGTTCTAAGAAAATCTTTTTTTATTTGCTTTCAAATATGGAAGCTGCAAAACACTTGGAAATGTATTACATGTGCTCTTTCCCATTTATATTTTTTAAATTTTAAAACTTTTTCAATTTTCCTGAATGAAAAAGGACTCTCAATAGGATAAAAGAGAAAAAATAGTTTATGACATACGGCACATGGCAGGAAAAACCTCTGCGTCACTGAGATGCCTCCCAATCAAAACCACATCTCTTTTTTTGGCGCTTTCTGTTCTCTACAGTGTCTACCTCCTCCTGCCTTTGTTCCTTTGCCTTCTAGCAGTTCCCAGTGCCAATCCACCCACATGCATCTCTGGATGGTCGTTAAGTCATCTTAGGTATGAGCTAGCAATTTTTGATTTGTAGAATGATTTCTATGTTGAAGTAAAAGAAATGACACATACAGTATAGACCATTTGGCTAATCTGTGAGTGTTTTAGCCTGAGTCTCAGAGATAACTCTTCTAGCTCTACAGCAACAATTTCAAGAACATCCTTGTGTCAAGTTCTGTTATCCTGGGGAAGGCAAATGTCATAAAAACTGTGCTACTGTCTGTGACTACTGTTGTTTACCATACTGTCTTCTTTGTCATATTGTGTGTGTATATACAATGTATGTACACATATATATTTAACACTGAGCTTAAAATGGTACCTCTAAGATATGTAATAATCCCCAGCACATATCCATAACAGTCTACATGCAGAACTGCTCCAGCTTGGCTGTACTTCAGAAGATTTGAAGAAGCAATTGCTAATTTGGGTGTTACTAAAACTGCAGGACTTTGCGTGTAAAATTCTGGGGCATGTGTTTCTGCTTTGGAGAATGTTGCTAAGCTGTCTTATGTACATACTGATTACACCAAATTTCTTACTTGAACTTTAGATCAGAAAATCCTGTTTCATTGACCGATTTATCTGTATCTGAACTGCCTATCAGTGCACACCCACTAATGTTTGTCAATAGGTCTTTCCTGCATATAAAAATTTCAGTGAGGGAGACTATGCAGTGACTATGATAGGATTGCACGTGATGACCACTCTAGGATAAAAATTGTCCTTAGATTTGTGAATTCAAAAATTTTATTTGGTGAGAAAAACATCAAAAACATTTACTAAATGACCTCTATCTAAATATTGGCAAGTACTGATGATAAAAAATGAGTAGAAAAGGGGCCAGCCTTGTGGCGTAGTGGTTAAATTTGCATGCTCCACTTAGGTGGTCCAGGGTTTGAGGGTTCAGATCCCGGGCGCGGACCTATGCACTGCTCATCAAGCCATGCTGTGGTGGCATCCCTTGTACAAATTAGAGGAAGATGGGCACAGATGTTAGCTCAGGGCTAATCTTCCTCACCAAAAAGAGGAAGATTGGTAACGGATGTTAGCTCAGAGCCAGTCTTCCTCACCAAAAAAACATGAGTAGGATACAATTTCTGCCTCTAAATCCAGTAGTCCAAATATGCAAGATATTTAACAACTACCAGACATTGTGGTAAGTACAACTTTATAGAAAAATATGGAATCTTATAGCAGGGAGGATATACACACAGATGTTTCTCTTACTTAAGTATAAATTAGTAAATGACCTCTACACGTAGAAAAATCTGAAGTAAGATAGCTGTGGTAACAAGATCTTCTACTCCCTCAATATAGTGTTTCCCTGACCCTTAGCAATGAACTTCAAATTTTCAGCTGAATAAGTGGCCATCCAGAGTAAACATTACATTTCTCACCTCTAGCGCCACTAGTTATTGCCATGTAATCATGTGCTGGTCAATAAGATAAAGTAAGAAGTGATGTAAGCAATTTTAAGACATGTCCTCAGAGAGAGGGAGAAAGCAAGCCCTCCTCTGTTCTTTCCTTTGTGCTTACTGGAACATAGGCAAGAAGACTGGAGCTTGAGAAAACTTTTATTTCCTGAGAAAAGAGCATGTTGAGAATTGAGAGAGGGAGAAAGCAAGCCCTCCTCTGTTCTTTCCTTTGTGCTTACTGGAACATAGGCAAGAAGACTGGAGCTTGAGAAAACTTTTATTTCCTGAGAAAAGAGCATGTTGAGAATTGTGAAGTAAAAAGATTAAACGAACATGGGTCCCCATTGATGGTGGCAACATTATATTAGCCCTCATCTTCTTATATTTGGATATATTTTTGGATAATCTTTATACATTTTTATTACTTTTTATTGTACTTTTTTCTTGAAAGAAATATAATCTTTTATTTTGGTATAGCTTACATACAATGAATTGCACCCATTTTAAACGTGGATTTTGATAAGTTTTGACAGGTGATTACACTGATGGAACTATAGCTGCAGTCAAGACATGGAACATTTCCATCACCCCCAAAAGTTTTATTGGGCTCTTTTGCAGTCAGTCACACACATTCTTCCCACAAACTTCCACAAACAGCAAACACAAATTTACTTTCTGTTTATTTTTTATGTTTATTTTTTTCTGTTTATTGTTTATTTTCTAGAATTTCATATAAAAGAATAAGGGTACGTAGTCTTTTGTGCCTGGCTTCTTTCACTCAGCATAACATAGTTTCATGTTGCATGCATCAGTAGTATGTCCTTTTAATCCTGAAGAGTAACTCATTATATGGGTATACTACAATTTAGTTATGCATTTCTCTCTTGATGAACTGGTTATATCTGGATTTTGGCTATTGTGAATAAAACTACTATGAACATTCTAAGTACTAGTCTTTGAGCTGACAGAAATTTTGCTTTCTCTGTCTAAATAGAAGTGAAGTCGCTCGAGCTTATGGTAAGTGTATGCTTAACTTTTTGTTGTTGTTAAGAAACTGTCGAATTGTTTTCCAATGCAGTTATATTATTTTACATTCTATCAGTAATGTATGAAAATCCCAGGTGCTCCATATCCTTACTAACATTTGGAATTGTTAGTACTTTTCATTTTTGCCATTGTAATGAAATATCATTGTTAACACAATTTAGTTATGCTAGTGTTTTCTCATTGTGGTTTCATTTGCATTTCCTTGGTGACTAACAATGTTGGCTTCTTTTATGTATTTAATAGCCATTCATATATCTTCTTTGGTAGAGAGTCTGTTCAACTCCTTTGCTCATTTTTAAGTTGGGCTACTTACCTTCTTATTGAGTTGTAAGAGTTATTTATTTTGAGTAAAAGTTCTTTGTCAGATCTATTTAGCACAAATATTGTCTCAGTCTGTAACGTTATATTTTTAATAGTGTTTTTCAATGAGCAGAAATTTATAATTTTAATAAAGTTTTACTTATAAATTTTGTTCTTTTAAGGTTTGTAGCTTTTTCTGTCCTATGTAAGAAATCTGTGCCTAATCTAAAGTTGCAAAAGTTTTCTCCCATGTTTCTTTTTATAGCATTTTTATAGTATTAATTTTTATAACATATAACAATATATATATACTAAATTTTATAGTATTAGTTTTTACATTTATGTCTATGACTCTTTTACAGATTTGTAAATTGTGTGAGCTAAGTCAATGTTTTCTTCTTGATAACAATATCCCATAGTTTCAACACTACTTATTGAAGACTACTTTCCCTCATTGAATTGCTTTGACTCCTTTGTTAAAAATTAATTGATCAGTGGGCCGGCCCCGTGGCTTAGCAGTTAAGTGCGCGCGCTCCGCTGCTGGCCGCCCAGGTTCGGATCCCGGGCTCGCACAGACACACCGCTTCTCCGGCCACGATGAGGCCGTGTCCCACCTACAGCAACTAGAAGGCTGTGCAACTATGACATACAGCTATCTACTGGGGCTTTGGGGGGAAAAAAAATTAATTGATCATGAATGGTTTTATTTCTGGACTCCATTCTGTTCCATTGATCTATAATAATATCCTTTTGCAAATATTGCATAGTCTTCATTACTATAAGTTTATAGTAAGAGATGAAATCTGATATTGTTAGTGTTCCAAGTTTGTTCTTTGCTTACACCATTGTATTTGCTATTCTGTCATTTGCATATCCATATAAATTTTAGTCATCTTATAAATTTCCTCAAAATGCTTATAATTATTATGATTACCATTGAATCTAAAGATCATTTAGGAGAAAATAGCATCTTAACAGTATTCTGTCTCCCAATCCAAGAGAATGGAATGTCTTTCAATTTCCTTAGGTCTTTATTTTAGCAATATTTTGTAGTTTTCAGTATATGGTATTTATGCATATTTTATTAAATACATTCCTAAGTATTTCATGCTTTGGGATGCTACTATATATGGAAATGTATTTTTATTTCCTTTTACAGTTGTTTAATGCTAATAAATTGTCAGAATTATTTTTGTATGTAAACTTTAGATGCTGAGACTTTGCTAAACTTAGTTATTAGTTCTCATAACTTTTTTGTTGATTACTTAGTATTTTCTAGGCACTTTATTTATTTTAATAAATAATAAGAAAACAGTTTATAGATATAGACTTTTATGATATTTTTATTGAAGAGAAATTCACATAACGTAAAATTTTTTTAGAATGAACAATTCAGTAACATTTAGTACATTCCTAATATTGTGCAACCACCAACTCTATCTATTCCAAACATTTCATCACACCAAAAAGAAATCTCATACCCATGAAGCAGTTGCTCTCCATTACCCTCCCCCACAAGTCCCTGGCAATCACTAATCTGTATTCTGTCTCTATGGATGTATTTATTCTGACTATTTCACATAGATGGAATCATACAATGCAGGACCTTTCATGCCTGACTTCTTTCACCTAGTATAATGTTTTTGAGGTTCATCCACATTGTAGCATGTATCTGTGCTTCATTTCTTCATATGGATGCATAATGTTCCACTGAAGGTAGATAGTACAATTTGTTTATCCACTCATCCATTGATGGACATTTTGGTTGTTTCTACTTTTTGGTTGTGGTGAGTAGTGCTGCTGTGAACATGCGTGTACATGTATTTGTTTGAGTAACTGTTTTCAGTTCTTTGGGGTATATACCTAGGAGTAGAATCCTGGGTCATATGATAATTCTATGTTTAACTTTTTGAAGAACCACCAATCTGTTTTCCTAGATAGAGTTTTTAATATTTGCTCATATGCTTACCATTTCTGATATTTCTCATATCTTCCTGGAAATGTGGGTTGCTATCAGTTCCTGGTTCCCTTGAACCCGAATAATGTCCTTTAGCACTTCACAGGTCTATCTACAACAATTTTCCTCTGTTGTCGTTTATTGAAAATGCCTTATTTCATCTTTACTTTGAAGGATAGTTTCACTGGATATAGAACTTTTGGTTGACAAGCTTTCTCTCCATCACCACTGCTTTAAATATGTTATTCTAATATCTTCTGGCCTCCACTGATTCTGAAGTGAAATCATTTATTAAACATTACTATCCCCCACAAAAAACAAGAAATGTTGTTTTCTTTTATTTGCTTTTAAGAATTTCTCACTGTCTTTGCTTTTCAGCAGTTTAACTCTGATGTATTCAGGAAGGTTTTGCTTTATGTTGATATTGCTAAGAGTTCACTGGATTTCTGGGTTCTATAAATGAATGTTTTCAACCTTATTTGGCAAATTTCCATCCATTATTTCTACACATTTTTTTGTGTCTTTTTCTCTCTCTCTTCTCTTTCTAGGACTCAAATAACATGTATACTATACTGCATGGTATTACTCTTCAGGTTTCTGTGACTCTTCGCACTTTTCCCCAATCTTTTCATCTCTAGTCTTTGAATTGTGTAATTTTTATTTATCTAACTTTGACTTCACTGATTCTGACAACACCAGTCTGCTGCTGAGATTATTCTATAAATTTTATTTGTTATCATACTTTCCATCTTGAAAATTTCCAGTTTTAAAATAGTTTCCATTTCTCTGTTGAGATTTCTCACTGTTCCCTCATTAGAACCATTTAAAAGTTATTCAAACATAATGTAATAGCTGCTTTGAGGTTACTGTTACTTATTTTTAATAAGCTTCACACTTTCTTGGGTGGTTTTTTTTTTTGGCATGTTTAGTAATTTTTGGTTGAAAACTGGATATTGCAGGTAATATAGTAACTCTGAATCTTGCTGTGTTCTTTAGAGGAGACTTGGCTTTTCTTTTAAATTCTAGTAGCAGTTAATTTGCCTAGACTCAAACTACAAACTCTCTCCAACAGAGTGCAGTAGCTGATATCTCTTCCCAGTTCTTACAGTTTTAGCTGCTGGTTTATTTTATTTCATTTAGCCTAGCTCCTTGGTGTTCTCCCTTAGGCTTGCATAATTTGGAGTCTGCTAAGGATTTGAGCAGGTTATATACTCATAGTTCATGTCTCACCATGTCTGTGATTTTTTTACTTCTTACAAATCTGCTCTAATGTTCTGGTTTCTCTGCCAACTTTTGCTTTTGTCTTGCTGTACTTCAAGCCAATAAGACTTCTTCAACTTTATTCTGACCAAGTTGCAAATAGCTGGGGGGTGCTTTCAATTAAAAAGAACAAAAATATGAAGAAGAAGAAAAACGATGAAACAAATTCACTAATTTCAACTGATATCCTTTCTGATCTCTCCCTGTTTTTGTTTTTTGTTTGTTTTCCTCTAAATCCCAGCAGTCCTTCTTGTGTATGCATAGTTTAGCAGTCATTCAGGTATTTGGGTGGAGGATTTTCAGATTTGGGGTCTCAGCTCTTCTGCAGCTCTTTCACAGTCAAGACATCTCCCCTAATTTTCCACCTGCTTTTTCAGCCTTAAAATTAATTTCTGCCACCTCAAGTGGAGTAAGTGAGTCTGTGGTTTTCGTCCACTGTAGCCATGAGGTTCGGCGAGTGCCCTTGGACAAGAAAGCCACAAACTTGCATTGTATATCCTTTCTAATTGAAGTTTTTCAGGAGTAAACTCTGATCTGGCTTCTGTAGGCTTTCAAATACTTTCTCATGTCTTTATACAGTTGTTTTTAACAATATATATTTCTCAAGATTTTGTCTGTTATGGGAGGGCTCACTCAACCTTTTCATTTCACCACCTTTCCATTACAAGAATTCATCTTTGGCTTTTCTATATCAGAGAAATAACGTACTCTTTTGTTTAAGCCACAGTTATTCTGAGTTTCTGTCACACGCAGATGGGAGAATTAAATGAATTGATACTTGTAACATGCTTAGAACAGTGTCTAGCATATAGTAAGTGTTCAATATTTTATCTATCATCATTGTTAATATCATTGCCATTTATCCAAACCCATGTATGACTCCTGCTCTACAGAGCCCAGAATGTTCTTGTTAATTATTTAACAGGCACCAAGTTCAAAGAAATTCCCCATTGTAGAAATAGAACAACAAAGATAAGAATAAAGAAAATCTGCCTGCCTGAAATCAGAGTACAGCCTGGATTGTTTTTAAAAAATCATATAAATGATTATAATACAATAAAATAGCTGATAACATAGTGGCATGTTAAAAGGGCAGAAAGTCTGCCTATGATATTATGGGAAGGGTTCTCACACAAGGTAGCATTTGATCTGAAATTTGAAGGATTAAAGGCATTTACACAGTGGACAGAGACACTGTCAGGTTCAGTATCTTCTTTTTATCATACCCATCTAACACCGTGTACAGCTAAACGTTCAAAGTTCCCTTTTTATACTCTCTGCATATTATTCCTGCTATGAGGATTATAATCAATTTTGTTAGACTGTTTTTTCATTTATAGTACTTTTTCATATGCCCAAAACACTTTGTTAGGGCTTCAGAAATCCCAAATCTACTCAGTTTTTATGGATTAGTGAGTTGAACAGCTGGCTACTATCACTCATCACACTCTGAGAAGGTGACATAGTTTCTATATTCTGAGCATATTTATATTATTAAAATCTATGATTATGCTCTTCTTCCTTCAACGAAATACAACACTGCTTTCTGCTCTCTTGATTCCAAACATCCGCACAAAGAAAATATTGGTAAAATCAAAAGCACGCTAACTCCCAAGAGCCTGTTCTTCAAACATTACTATCTCTTGTCATTTTGGCTTGATCTTAAGAGTTTTATGCACCTAATTCAAAATAATGCTTTTGAGGGGGGTGAGATTAGATTTTCCTATTCTCTTCCCTCATAGCCCACACTCTATTTCAGGCAAACCATCTCTGGTTCACACTCAGCAAGTGCTTTCCAGTTTGCCCCTAAAGCAAGTATATACCCCAGGACAGCATTTTTCAAGTCATCCCTGATTAAGAATTATTGTTACTTTATAGTCTCCAATCCAATCGATTCCAAGACTTTTGTAAAATGCTAGAAAATTAATTAGAAAACATGCCATGCATTTAGATGGTGTAAGAGTGTTAAACTGCTATGACAGTTTCTAAATGCTTACCCGAAATGTCAGTATTTCACTGATCCAGGAAGCACACGTTAGGTATCACTGGTTTTGTATGTGCTCACAAAAACTGGTCAAAAGGAGTGGAGGATAACTTTTACTTCAATGAGGGCCTCATGATCTGTGCCATGTAGTGAAGACTGTTTTTAATAGAGCTTTTATCTGGCATCCTGTCATATGGTCTCACTGTAACCAAAATTATCATCATTGAATTCGTTGCTATCCATCTGACAGAGATGATGTTAAATCAATCCAAATTCATCTTATAATTAGACTGACCTTTGTAGCTTGTGTTGATCTTCTGAGTGTTTGAGGAGTCTGTGGGAAATTTCATATTTTTTGAAAATCAATATGCAGTGTATTCTGGTGTGGCTCTTATATATATTAAGTGCAGAGTGGTATTTTGCAGGGATATTTTATAATCACAGTATGAGAAACATTTCATTAAGCTATATTTGCATTAATTTAGTGGTTAATGGCATCTCAAATCAAGAGAGCTGGATGAGCTGAGACCTCACAGGTCTTTTTTTCTCCCCCGTTAGCAATGACATCTCCATTTTCTTGCTATAAAAATTCACTACAGGATAGCATGTTCTCATTAAAGTAAATATATCTTCCCATTGGTTTCCAAGTTGGGATGCAGAGGCCTATGAAAATAAGCAATTTGGAAGAATTCCCATAGTTCCTGTTACTACTGTACATTGTTAAATCAAATAAAATCCTCTTCTCTGTAATGTGCAACCTCAAGCCAAAATAGGTAGATATTTCCTACTATGACTGCCTAAAACGTATATGACAAACATAGCCAGAAAGCAGACATGAATTTTCAGTTCTGACCAATTCACCTGGGCAGAAACCAGAGTGAGTTTTTCATCTCAGGCACTGTTTGGATAGGGATTGCTTTCGCCATGTTTGAATGCATTTTAAGCATTCATTTAGTGTTTCAGAGACTTACCAAAGTGAAATTCACCTCTGCTTCTCTGAACCCTCAGATATAAGGTACAGTCAAGATATCTTTCAGATCTTTTAGACCAAAACAAAGAAGGAATTGTCTCTTTTTCATAGTTTTTCTTTTCCATGGTGTACAAATCCTGAACATCATCAGAATTGGTAAGTGGATGTTTAATTTGAAGACGACGGGGTGGAGGTGTTGTTTTTGGCATTGTTGGTCTGACTCTAGCACAGTTCATCTGCATGTGATCTGGTGCTTTGATATCTCTTTTCCGATATGAATGGGTTTAAATGAATCTCCTAGAGTGCTTCATTCTTTCAAGAAATATTTCCTGAGCATCTAATGTCTGGCAGGAACTGGAGATAGAGCAGTGAAAAAACCAAAACAAATAATACCATGGACCCCCTCCTTTGCCTGTGGAGCCTACAGTCTAGGAGCGGTCGATAGACAACACACAAATCAATATGTATTAAGGAGAGAAATAATACAGAAAGGAGAATTAGACATGCTGAGTATGAGGGACTATTTGGGCCATAAACTTTTGCTACTTTTGAGATTCCTTTGACCTTTCCTTCTTACTAATGTCTTGCCTCCAATTTGCCACTTCTCTGAGTCTTGGATGGAACTTCACATCTCAGGGGTGAGAAACTCTCAGGGCATACTTTGACCAGTGGGAAATGGGAAATAGCTGGGCATATAAATGCCCTCATCTTTTTCATTCTTCTGGACTACGCTGATATACAGTTTCTCCCTTAGGCCCTTCCAGACAAGTCTTCCATACCAAATGAATTTGTCTCTTCTAGGCTCATTGTGAAGACAAACATATTAGAAAACAGACAAACAAGCAACCGAAACCTCTCTGTCTATTCTATGCATTTCTCTACTTCCTCATTCTTTCCTTTACTTTAGAACAAATTTTCCCAAAATTTATGCTTGCATGTGCTTAATTCAATTTTCTTTTCCCTTGTCTTTTGAACCCACTCTAATCATAGTTTTACTCCCATCACTTCACTGATACCACCCTCATCGAAATCACCAGTGGACAAGGAATATTGATGACGCAGGAGAGAGAAGGAAATTGTTGGAATTCATAGAATCTCCTTTTCTGAAAGTCTCTGAAAATAAGATAAATTCTAAACATCATGTGTTAGCTTAGGAATGAGGCTCTTTGAAGACAAATGGTAGCATATGTGAGCTTTTGTATTCTTTGTATAAAATGAACCACCACACAAATGAAGAAAAATTATTTTAGTAATCATTTAGTCCACACACCATTTGTAGACCCAATTTCAAGGATCATTCAAGTCTCATATTTCATTGTACTTGTAAAAGAAGGGAATGCATTCCTGACGCATTAATTTGGTAAGGCACTAAAATGTCATTTTCTGGGTTCTAAGAGCATAGTCAAATAAAATGTGTAAAAGAAAAAAGCAAGATAATAAATCAGTAATAATAGTGATAGCAATAATAATAGCTTACATTCATTGTTTATTATGTCATATATATGTTATATATATATATACAATTTATCTTCATAATGAAAACTTTTGAGGATTATCACCATTTTGCACATCAGGACACTGAGGCAAAGAGAGATTACATAGCTAGTAAGAGACATTATTTGTAAATTAATTGCCAAGTTTCCTCTCATAAGTTTCCATTTAGATTTAGCAGTTCTAAAGTACATGAAAGTATTTTGCAATATTATGCACTAAAAACTAGTAAGTGGGATGGAGCACTGCCATCTCTTGCTAATTGAGAACAGTGCAATAGAATAAATTGAATCTATTTCCCAAGAAATGTTGCATGTTAAAATCTAATTCTTGTGCTCACATTTAGATTTGTTAACATTTTTATTACGACTTTTATAAGTTGGCCTAACTCTATTCTAATTGTTTGAATCACCGCAACTTCAAGTTATATGAACTACTTGGCCATAATTAAGCAATACGACATGACAAGCAATGCCTTTCAGGATGATTACAGGACATTATAATTTCATAATAAACTCCAATGATGTTCTATCTTAATTATACACATTAATAGATTCTGTACACATTTAATTATCTGCTACATTGATATTCCCATAACTTTTAAACAGTTCTACTTGAATATAACCAATGCTCAAACATAGATTCACTAATGGGGCATAATGAACAAGTTATCACTGTATGTCAGGATGGAAACCACCCAGTGAGGTAGTAATTTTTTTATAGTTATAGGTATAAAATTATATAGTTATATATATATATATATAAACTATAGTTTAAATAAAAGTTAAAATTTTATTTAAAAAATTAAATTGTATAGTTATAACTATATAACTATAGTTATATAGGTATAAAATTAAGTGATTAAATCTTATAGTTACATAAAAGCATAGATTTAAAAGACAAATTATTTTCTGCTTCAGCAATGTAGCAGATATTGAAGTAGGGCTATGAATAAAATAACTATATATAAATAATAAAATATACTTTCTTTGCTGTTTTTTCAGAGAATATACTACTTTTATGTATAGTAAAGCCTAGACTAAAGAGTTTATTAAGTAGTAGAAGAGGTTTGTTCTAAATATTTCAACTATAGGAAGCTTAAAAAAGTTTTATTTGACTCCCTTTTTCATCGACATAAATTCTTCCCAGAGACAAATTTCCTCTAAAACATCTCTAGAAATTTGTATCAAATTCTCAGATCTCTCTATTTGGAGAAGTGTTAAAAGATAAAACTTGGTCTCACTAAAGTTTTTCCAAATTAGGGTAATAGATCTCTCTCCTTTTCAAATCATTTTTCACTCCTCTCTTCTATTCCAAATATTCATCAGTACTATCCACTTTTTCCTTATTAATAATTTGAAAATATTCAGTCTTATTATCTGTCTCCCCCTTGCACTATTTTACTGCCACATTACTAGTTCAAATTTTTAAAAAATGTTTTTTACAGGTAATCATTTGCAATAGCCTTCTGGAACTAATGGCCCCTTTTCTCACAACTTTCAAATTTATCAACTACACTAAAGGCTATTTAATGTAACCCAGGTTTGTGTTCTCTCTATCCTTGCCTCCCTCCATATTTCTCTCTCTCCCCAACAAATTCTAAACAGATATACATATACATTTATTAGTTGTCATTCTGTTGTAAGAAAAGTCTTTCCTACTCCTATTTACTTATTTTTATTGGTTGATTGATTGATTGATATCAGTATGGGCTTTCAGATTCTTCTCCATAAAGCTTGTACCAATTTGCATGGCCACCAGAAATTATATGAGAATGCCTGGTTTCCCACAGACTTGCCAATAGAAAGTGTTGTCATTCTTTTAAATGTGCATCAATTTGATAGGTGAGACATGATATCACAGTGTTTTAATTTGCATATCTCTGATTATGGGTGAGGTTTAATATATTTTCCTATACTCACAGGCCTTTTATTATCCATTTTTGAATTGAGCATTTATGTCTATTTCTAGATTTTCTATTCTGTTCTAACACAAAATTTGTCCATTCATATGCCAGTACCACAATGTTTTAATTATAGAATTTATCTATGATTTAATGACTGGGAAGATTAAATCCCTTCACAGGTTTTGTTTTTTTTCAATGTCTCTCTGTCTTTTCTCGCAAGTTTGCTTTTCTTCGTATTAACTTGTTTAGCTCCACAAAAAATAACTTGTTGATATTTTTATTTGGATTGTGTAAAGTTTATAAATCAACTTAATCAGAACAGAAATTTTAGGGGCTGACCCCATGGCATAGCAGTTAAGTGCACATGCTCCGCTGCTGGTGGCCCGGGTTCGGATACCGGGCACACACTGATGCACAATCAGGCCATGCTGTGGCAGTGTCCCATATAAAGTGGAGAAAGATGGGCATGGATGTTAGCCCAGGGCCAGTCTTCCTCAGCAAAAAAAGAGGAGGATTGGCATGGATGTTAGCTCAGGGTTGATCTTCCTCACAAAAAAAAAAAAAAAGAAAAAGAAATAAAAAATAAATAAAAAGGACAGAAATTTTATGATGCTTGTCCTACTATCCAAAAACAATGTCTTTACATTTGTTCAATTCTAATTCTGTATCGTTAACAAGTTTTAAAACTTTCCTCATATAGTTTCATATAATTTTTGTACATCTCTTGTTAATTTTGTTCCTAGATATTCTATCTTCTTTGTTGCTATTATAAATGGGGTTCTCTCTGTCATTATATACTATAACAAGTTATTATTTGTCTATATGAAAGATATCTGTATGTTAATTTTATGTCCTATATTACTATATTCTTATATTGCTTGAGTTAGTTGCATAATTTATTAGTTTTTCAGGTTTACTGTCATATCATCTGCAAATAGAGATAATTTTCCTTCTTTTCCAGTTATTATTCCTCTAATTGATTTTTCTTGTCTAATTGTATTGGCTTATACTTCCAGTATAATATTGAGTAGCAGTAGAGGTTTTTCCTAATCTTAGTGGAAATCTTTATTAATTCCATATTACATAGGATGCTGGTTTCGGGACGAAGGGGTAGTTTAGTATATCTATATTTTCTTCCATTTTTTCTCCATAGTTAATGAGTGACTTGTATATTTTGTTAATTAAAAAATAAACTAGAATTTGATTTATTCATTTGTTACATAGTTTCTCTTTCCTCTACCTCATTAATTTCTACTTTCATCTTTACTATCGTTTCCTTATATTTTCTTTTACTCTTCCTTTCTAAAATTTTGTGGGGAAATTATTTTATTTATTTTTACTCTTTAATTTTAATAATATGAGTGTTTGGAGCTATTATTTTTCCTCTGATCAGTGATTTAAATGCATCTTAGATGATGATATGTATTTTTTATTAAAATTATTTTTTAGGAATTTTAAATTTAAATCTTTGATTTTAAATCTTTGATTTAAATTTAAAATTTTTGTTTAAATTTTACATTTTTATATTTCTCTTTTCAATCAAGTTTGTTTAATAGGCTTTTAAAAATCTCAGTTGGCAAGACTTTTTGTGTTAGTAATTTCTAGTTCATTGCTTTGTGATCAGAGAATGTTGTTTAAAATATTTCTAATTTGTGGAAATTACTCATATTTCAATGATGACCCAAAAAACTATCAATTTTTTAAAGTTTCATATGGGCTTGAGAAGAAGGTGTATTCTTCATATGCTTTCCCTTATTGATGTTTAAGCTTTCTATAACTTTTCTTATTTTTGTCCGCTTGAACTGTCTTGTATTGAAAGTGATATGTTAAATACTCTTCTTATTATCATGCTTCTACGTCTTCTTGAATCTCTTTGGATTTTTCCCTTAAAAAGCAGCTGTTTTGTTATTTAGCACAGACGTACTTATATGTTATATTTTTATTGTGAATTGTGGCTTTAAGGATTAAAAGTGGATCGCCCTCTTATAGTAATGGTCATGATAAGTATGGTAGGCAAAATTCTAAGATGGCTGTCAAGATACTCACTCTTGATGTACATGCCCTGTGTAATACTCTCTCCTTGAGTGTGGGCAGGACCTTTGAATATTATGGGATATCACCCACAAGATTAAATTATGTTTTAGGGCAAAAGGGATTTTGTAGATATAATTAAGGTCTCTACTAAGTTGAAATTGAGTTAATCAAAAGGGAGACAATCCTAAATGGATCTGACTTAATCAGGCAAGCCTTTAAAATAGGAAGCAGAAGCAGATGCTCTCCTGCTAGCCTAGAAGAAGCAAACTGCCATGTTTTGGAGAGGATCACAGGGCAGGGAAGAGTGGGTAACCTATAAGAGCTGAGGATGGCTCCTGCTGATGACCTACAAGATACGGGGATTTTAGTTCTATAACTACAAGAAACTGATTTCTTCCAACAATGAATGAGTTTGCAGATGATCCCCGATGAGATCTCAGTCTTGGTCAACACCATTATTTCAGCCATGTGAGACCCTAAATCAAGAATTTTGACCTATAGATATGTGAGACAATAAAAGTATATTGTGTTCTTTTAATTGTGATGTAATATACCGTTTTAACCATTTTTAGGTATACACTTCAGTGACATTAAATATATTCACACTGTTGTGAATCACCACTATGCATCTCAAGAACTTTTTCATCTCATATTGAAACTCTGTACCCAGTAAACGATAACTCCTCACTATCCCCTCCATCCTGCCACTTTCTGTCTCTATGAACTTAATTATTCTAGGTACCTTATATAAGAGGCATCATGTAATATTTGTCATTTTCTGTCTGACTTGTTTCACTTAGCATAATGTCTTCAAAGTTCATCCATGTTGTAGCATGTACCAGAATTTTATTCCTTTCTAAGGCTGAATAACATGCCATTGTATGTATATATCACATCTTGTTTACCCATTCATTTGTCAATAGATATTTTGGTTGTTTCCACCTTTCGGCTATTGTGAATGACACTGCTTTGAACGTTGGTGTACAAATATCTGTGTCCTTGCTTTCATGTCTTTTGGGTATATATCCAGAACTGGAATTGCTGGATCATATGGTATTTCTATGTTTAATTTTTGTGTGTGTGTGAGGAAGATCAGCCTCGAGCTAACATGCATGCCAATCCTCCTCTTTTTGCTGAGAAGACTGGCCCTGGGCTAACACCTGTGCCTACCTTCCTCCACTTTATATGGGATGCCACCACAGCATGGCCTGACAAATGGTGTATTGGTGTGTGCCTGGGATCTGAACCCGGGCCACCAGCGGTGGAGCCCGTGCACTTAACCACTATGCCATGGGGCTGGCCCCTATGTTTAATTTTTTGACGAACCGCCATATTGTTTTCCAGAGTGGCTGTATCATTTTATATTCCCACCAGCAATGCACAAGCTTTCTAATTTCTCCACATCCTGTACAACAGTGGTTCTTTCCTTTTTTTTTTTCATTAATATCCATCCTAATGAGTGTAAAGTGTAATCTTATTGTGGTTTTCATTTGCATTTCCTAATAACTACTGATATTGATCATCTTTTCATGTGCTTCTTGGCCATTTGTATATTTTTGAAATAACGTCTATTCAAGTCCTTTGCCCAGTTTTTAATTGAGTTATTTTGTTGTTGTTGAGTTGTAGGAGTTCTTCATATATTCTGGATATTAATTCCTTAACAGATACAAGATTTGAAAATATTTTCTTTCATTCTATAGGTTTCCTTTTCATTCATAGTTCTAAGTTTTCATAGTTTTAAATTTTGATGTAGTCCAATTTATTTATTTTTTCTTTTGTTGCCTGTTTTTGATGGCATATCCAAGAAATCATTTCCAAATCTGATGTCATGAAAGTTTTCCCCTATGTTTTCTTCTAAGAGTTTTATAGTTTTAGCTCTTACATTTAGGTCTTTGATCCACTTTGAGTTAATTTTTGTATATGAAGTAGATCAGGTTCCAACTTTATTATTTTGTATGTAGATATCCAGTTTTCCCAACACCCTTTGTTGAAAAGACTGCCCTGTCCTCATTGAATGTCCTTGGAACCCTTGTCAAAAATCATTTGACCATATATGTGAGAGTTTATTTCAGGGCTGTCTATTCCATTCCATTGATCTATATGTCTATCTTTATGCTACTACCACACCATTTGGATTACTGTATCTTTGTAGTAAGTTTTGAAATTAGGAAGTATGAGACCTCTGTTTTTGTTGTTTTTCAAGATTGTTTTGGCTTTTTGAGTTCCCTTGAGATTTTATATGAATTTTAGGGTGCATTTTTCTATTTCTGCAAAAGTATCGGGTTTTTGATAGGAATTGCATTGAATCTGTAGATAGCTCGGAGGAGTATCAACTTCTTAACAATATTGTGTCTTTCAATCCATGAGCACCAATATCTTTCCATTTGTTTGTGTCGTCTTTAATTTCTTTTAGCAATGTTTTGTAGTTATCAGTGTACAAGTTTTTGCCTCCTTGGTTAAGCTAATTCCTAAATATTTTATTATTTTTGGTGCTATTGTAAATGAAATAGTTTTCTTTATTTCCTTTTCAGATTGTCCATTGTTAATGTGTAGAAACCCAACTGATTTTGTGTGTTGATTTTTTATCCTGCAACGTGTCGAATTTATTTATCAGTTCTAATGGTTTCTTTTGGTGTTTTCTGGGTTTTCTACACATAAGATCATGTTATCCACAAACAGAGATAATTTTACTCCTTTCTTTCCAATTTGAATGCCTTTTATTTCTTTTTCTTGACTCATTGCTCTGGCTAGGACTTCCAACACTATGTTGAACAGAAGTGGCAAAAGTGGACATCCTTGTCCTGTTTTTTATTTTACAGGAAAAGCTTTCAGTCTTTCACTACTGAATATGATGTTAGCTGTGTTTTTTTCCCCGTATATGGCAATGTTTGTTATTTTAATCTGTCAAGTTTGTGACAATTTGTATGCAGCAATAGAAAACTGATACAATAATGAAGAAAATTTTATTCCAATAAACTAAAACATAATTAGAGGTGGACTCCATGTGTCTATTTATCTCCTGTTTAGAAGAAGATTCAAGGAAGAATTTAGACAGGGTGATGACACAAAATAGTAAGATCATAAAGGTAAATAACTTTGCTTTTATGTATGAGTTAACTTCTGTACACTCAGTAGAGCATCCAGGTATAGCTTAAGTATTGTGTCTCCCAATTAGGTCAGTTTAGATGAAGCATCTTACAGTAACGTATTTCTGTCAGCTTGCCTGTTCTACTCAGCATCTCTACCTAGGAGATAGGAAAAGGTAAAAGCTCTCACTCCTGGAATATTGTGTATATTGGCCTGCCATCTAGAAAGTTATTTTTAATGTTTTCCTGCTTTTTCTTTCTCTCAAAGCATTTAGTTTGAGGATAGGGCAGAGTAAAGGCATAATGTATACATACACACATACACATACACAGATGTATACACCAATCTCACTGTGAAAACGTAAAATGTATTTCAAGTGCATAGACATATTTAAAAACAAAGTTTATGCTTGCTCATTCTCTCTCTCTCTGTCTCTTGATTTGACATTTCATCTGCTTCCTCATTATTCATCGGAAGATTTATATCACATTATTGGTCTGTGGCAGATCCCCTCTTTAACAAGATCTGAAGAGAATTCAAGAAGTATTTCTTCTTGTCACTAATAAGTATAATATGTTCTTTAAAAAGGACAACCATTTGAGTAAGTGTATGTGGAATAGAGGAAAAATATTGTGAAGATTTAAGGAAAAATACAACTGTAATTTTAAGGTTTATTAACTAAATCCTGGGCTTTCTTTCTTGTCTCATTTATTAAAGCTGCCCTTTTAAATTTATACTTCCTAATGTGTCTGAAGCCACAGCCTCTTGTCTCTAAACACATCACCCTTAAGAACAAGGACTCAGGGGCCGGACTCTTTGGGCTCAGATCCTGGATACATTACGTATTTGTTTTGTAACTTTGGATTAGTTTCCTCACTTATCTGCCACTCTCAGTCATGTGAGATTTCAAGCTGAATCCAGAATCTCTGCTCTAGAATATCCATATCAATAAATTTAGCTAAGTCCTACATTATACTCCTTTTAACATGATTCAGCATCCATTGGAATCTATTCCCATATGTGTGCCCCAAGTTTATGACAATACAAATGGGCAAAATTTATAATCACTTCAGTACGGTTCCTACCTTCACATAGGCCACATTTTTTACCCTACCCTCTGAGGCTAGAGTCTGATTATAGGTCTAGAAGCAATGGGAGGTTATGGGGTATGTTTTGGAGAGGATTAGCTGTCCTGTGTAATTCAGCTACCTCAGGAGAGGCCATTAAGTTTCCTTAGGGAGGAAGAGACTAATTTTGTCAAGTGTTGGGGAAGAGGGAGAATCCCCTTCTGACCTTTCTCTTAAGGTTCTTATGGCTGGCCAAATTATTAAAAGACAGGTTAGCAGGAAAAAATAATACCAAGTTTAATAACATTTATACATGGGAGAAACCAGGGAAACTGAGTTTCTCAACAAAATGGCAGTTTCTCATCTTAAATACTATCTTCAGCTAAAGACAAAGGAGGATGTTGGGGGTGAGGGAAATCAGTTATGGGAGATTACTAGAAAGCACAGCAATCAAGGGTATGTAGATTTAAATCCTCTCCTTCCTTACCCAAAAGAGTTTCCAGAGATAAGGCCATCCCCCCTCTCCCCAGTTTAGAGAGGGAGATACCTTTACAAATGTAAATGTTTGGTAAACAGAACTTTGATAAGAATGGGCTCAGCGAGGACCCTGCCAGTCTGTCCATACCCAGAGTTAAATTCCTTTAGGCAGTAAGTGGGGGAGGTCAAATGTCCGTCAGAGAAAATAATCAAAGTAAAGGGATATATTTTGGGGTGGCCAAATTTTGATCTCCCACACAAGCAAGGGAGGAGTCTGTTTCTGCAGGCAAAGGAGGCTCAGAAGTATTTGGGAATCCAGTTCCCCAGCTTCGTTAGAGTCTGTATATAATTCCATCTATATTTTCAGATAACAATTCCTTCCTAATGAATGTCTCAACTTTAATATAGGAGAACTTGTGAAGTTGTAAATTTAATTGATTTTTTGTGTGTGTGAGGAAGATCAGACCTGAGCCAACATCCATGCCTGTCTTCCTCTCCTTGCTGAGGAAGACCAGCCCTGAGCCAAAATCCGTGCTGATCTTCCTCCACTTTACATGGGACGCCGCCACAGAATGGCCTGACAAGCGGTGCGACGGTGCGAGCCTGGAATCCGAACCCGGGGCGCCAGCAGCAAAACGCGGGCACTTAACCGTTACACCACGGGGCCGGCCACTTTAGTTGGTTTTTAATTCAGCCAAAAACAGTTTTAGACTTTGGGCTTGGTTTTCAGAAATTTCAGTCCTACGGCTACAGGAGATAAAGGTTTATCTTAGGGCAGCCTTATAAGTGTTCTCCTGTCTTACCCTTGACTGGAAAGTTAAAACTCTAAACTCATTATGTACTTTCCTCAAGTCCTTTGGCACACTTAGAAGCAATCAACCAAACCCATTATGCTCCTTATTTTTATAAAATATTCTGTGATAAAAATTACATGGTGACCCAAAACCATTCCTTCTATAGACACTTGATTACAGGCGTCTACAGGTGATATTTTAAGCAACCATTTTGCCATGGGTTAACCATGTCTACATTACCACTGTCCATGTCATCATTAATGTCTTGAGATATAATTAGAACAAAAAAAAATTCCAGATAGCCCAGACCCATTTCAAAGAAGCCTTTCATAAGGTTCTGTTCCCCTAGCGCCCTTTCTGGTATGAATTTCTCCATCATTTAAGGTTCAGTCAGGGAAGAAGAACAACTAAGTGATATAATAAAGGACCAATTATAGGGAATACATTGAATACAATTGTGGTCCTATGGAAAGTTGTTGATTCTGTATCTGATGAGAGCATGAGGTTCCTGTAGATCAGGAGGGCCGGCAGTCAAGGAGAAAAGCTGGGCATGAAGCAGGAGCAAGCAAGAACTACCGTAAGCCGTGAAGACAAACTGGAGCCCACCTCTATCTCTCATGGTTCTCATCTTGACAATGCAGTGATGTGTAAAAGAAGCAGATGCTCTTCATCAGACCCACAGTTTGAAGAAACTAAAGAGTATATCCAGTGGGACCTGGAGTCTCTGCAATCCTAGCTGCTGCCCCACACCATCGTCGGTAAGAGAGAAGATCAGTCACAATGTGTGCGAGTGACAGTGATGCTTGCCCCCTACAATCACTTTCAGATAGTAATGGCTGCTACTTCACTTTTTTTGTGTGCGTGTGAGGAAGATCAGCCCTGAGCTAACATCCGTGCTAATCCTCCTCTTTTTGCTGAGGAAGGCCGGCTCTGAGCTAACATCTATTGCTAATCCACCTCCTTTTTTTCTCCCCCAAAGCCCCAGTAGATATTTGTACATCATAGTTGCACATCCTTCTAGTTGCTGTATGTGGGACGCAGCCCCAGCATGGCCGGAGAAGCGGTGCGTCGGTGCGTGACCAGGATCCGAACCCGGGCCGCCAGCAGCGGAGCGAGCGCACTTCACCGCTAAGCCACCGGGCCGGCCCTGCTGCTTCACTTTTGCCTTGCAAATCTCACACAAATCTCTCCTCTGGCCAAACCTAATCCGGAAAGGAAAAACTAGGAAATGTAGTTCCATGTAACTAAGGTGATGATGTACAAAACTACCACATGAGGTAGATATCATTATGTTAAGCTACAGAATTCAACAACTCTTCAAATATTTTGGAACTCAATCTTACATCATCCTGATTATTCCATTTTTACTCCTCATCTCAGCCCTTAGATCTTCAATTTTTAGAGAGTTACATTGCATTTTGATCTGTTATTTAAAACCACTAAAAATTCATCCTTCATATGTGGATTTCATTTTCATTAAGTGTACTATTATTTCTCTGGGTTAGTTTCCATAGTTTCTATATTCAATAGCATGTTTGTTTGCACATAATAGAGCCCAAATGCAAGGGAATTGTGAAGAAAACAAAATAGGACTAAAAATAACACTATAGACTATATAATTCACTAAGAATTTTACTTACGTCAATTAAGTACCAAGATTAAAGATTTTCATCTCTGGTACTCTTACTCAGCTCCATAATAACTAACAATTCATGGCGTCTAACTAAATTTGGAGAGTGGGGATTTCCATAAGCTTGCAAAGTCTGAAAGATCTATCATTGGAAAAAGTCCTTGAAATAGAAAATACATATTACCTAATACCAGAGTATATTTGACATAAAAGTTGACATTTAAAAACTTGCTCTGCTGCTTTAATTTGTATAGAAATAAAAAAAAATAATAATGTAACAAGGAACATCCTCTTCCTCTCATATCATTCAACATGAAAGTTGTGCTTTACGGGAAGTCATGTCTTATTCCAATTGTTATCAATGGCTCCTGCCAGTGCTACATATCCAGTATCCTGAACGAGTTTATTTAATGCAAGAAACACGGTGTTGCTGACTCTAAAATGCTAATTAAATTTTTATGGAATATTCAACCAACCATTAAAAAAATCTGTATGCTGGTCTAACGCGTTTAAAGCATGTGTGTATTTCAACTTGCATTCCACATAATTCCAGCTAAGTGATGATTAAACAGTTTTTACTACAGAATTAACAAATAGATTAAAATGATATATCTGCCTAAAGAAGTTATTGATTTCAGGGTGGTGTTCCAGAATCGTGTTTGGAAAAGTTGTCAGAATTGTTACATAAATTTCAATGAGGGCCGGCCCCGTCGCTTCGTGGTTAAGTGTGCGCGCTCTGCTACTGGCGGCCCAGGTTCGGATCCCAGACGCTCATCGATGCACTGCTTCTCCAGCCATGCTGAGGCGGCGTCCCACATACAGCAACTAGAAGGATCTGCAACTATGACATACAACTATCTACTGGGGCTTTGGGGGAAAAAAAAAGGAGGAGGATTGGCAATAGATGTTAGCTCAGAGCCGGTCCACCTCAGTGAAAAGAGGAGGATTAGCATGGATGTTAGCTCAGGGCTGATCTTCCTCACAAAAAAAAAAAAAATTTCAATGAGACTCCATTCTATAATTGATCAGTCATCAATATCTTCAATATCTTTCTAGAACAAAACCTCAAAAATTCTGAAAGATATCCTATCAAAATATTTATTGTCAGTTATTTTTAATAACCTTTAATAATTCCCTATAAGTCTTTCTTCCATCTATGTATTTCCAGTAAAGGTCTTTTTTTTTTTTTCTTTTAGGCTCTTTTCCTCTTGGGTGTGCTCATTTTCACTTTCTCTTTTTTTCTATTTGCTTAGTTAATTTCTATTTTGAATTGTCAATATCCATTAAGCATTATTTTCATCTCTATGCATCCTTATTCAACTCTAGGTAAAAATGAACATTCCCTTCTTTGTTCTCCACTGTAGTATGTATACTTCTATGATAGGCTCTATAATAATTTATTCATCTTACTTCTTTATGTATTTTCACCTCTGACTATCCTGGAGGCAACTCGAAGTCAGAGACTGTTTTATTTTAAATCCCCAATGTCAACCACAGTATCGCTAAAGCAGGAAGTGACTGAGGGATGGACAAGAGGATGAGTGAATAATAAAGTCAAAGCATCTTAGGAATCAGAGACTATTTTTCTCACTGCAGGAGTAGTGTCTCTAAAGATATACAGACAATCCTCAATTTAAGAAGGTTTGACTTATGATTCTTTGACTTTACGATGGTACAAAAGCAATACGCATTCAGTAGAAACCATACTTCGAATTTTGGTCTTTTCCCGGACTAGTGGCACACGGTACAATACTCTCTTGTGAAGCTGGGCAGCGGCAGCAAGCTGCAGCTCCCAGTCATCCGCACGATCATGAGGGTGAACAACGGATAGACACATGACCATTCTGTACCAATACAACCATTCTATTTTTCCTTTCAGTAGAGTATTCAATAAATTACATGAGACATTTAAAACTTTATTATAAATAGGCTTTGTGTTAGACGATTTTGTCCAACTGCAAGCTCATGTGTAAGTGTTCTGAGCACTTTTAAGGTAGAAATGGGTTTATCTAGTTGTAACCCCATCATAAGTCAAGGTATACCTGTATTTGAGAATCCATGAAGCAGAGGGAAAACAGTGTTTGTACAATGATTAGGAGTAAACTGCAAGAGAATGATGGCTCTGTATGATCAATGTCTTTAGTGTCCTGGTACTGTTGTAACTGTTCACACACTTTGTGAATGTGAGACAGAGGAATAGCAAAGAGCTTGAATAGGCAGCACATTTTTGTAGGGTTAATTTGATATTTATCTCTTGTATCTCTTCACTTCTGTTCACTGGGAATAAGATTTCTCATTCCCTATACATTTAGGAAAGATCATACGAAAATCTAAGAATCACTGCTCTTGGTTTAAAAGGAACCATAAGTTAAAATATAAATAAACTGTGCGTGAAACCAATTTAAAAACACATTGCCCATGATTCATTGCCTGATGCTGCCCCAGAGGCTGATGGATCTTTACATCAAAGTGGAGAAGGATTAACATGTGCTCACATAGTACTCTGGTCTCTTCAGGCTCCTGTGAGACCTTTAGGCATAGAAGAGTACAAGAGTGTACAAATGTTGGTTTTTCCCAATTACTCCCTAAAACAGCTGTGGTTACAAAGGCTTAGGCCATTTTTTTTTGTTTCTCTTTTAATATATAAGTTGAGAAATATAGTAAGAAGGACTTCTTATCTTCATTCTCTCATGAGTATTGTGAGGGAAATTTTGGCCTCAGAGCTGGCTACTGTAGCAAATGATATTTCTTAGTTTCATTTCTTTTAATTTTATTGTCGTCTTTCTATTGGTGATTCTTACTTATCACCCGAAAGATTAAGGACTTTATTTTGTATCTCTTGAAGGTGGATCAAGCCAACCAAAAAGTTACACAATTTTTTGTAACTTAGAAACACATGAAAAATTAAAATTGACTTGGGAAGAGGAAGAATGTCTCCAAGAATTCCTCCAAGAGGAAAACTTGCACAGTTTTCATTGTGCAAATGGTGGATAAAATTCTGTATTCTGGTTTGAAACAGGATATATGTATATATATACACACACATATTTATATACATTTGTACATATATATATACATTTATATATATAAACACACTCACACACACACGATTGATGTGATCTACAATTTCATCCTCTTCCTGAGAATAGAACAAACTTCTAATATTGTGAGTGAGATAGACATTAAAAAACCTTTTCTTTAAAAAAAGATATAAAGTTAAATATATGATTCCTGGTCCAATAATTTCAGAATTGATATATCTTATTGTGTGCTACTTAATTTGTAGCCATCTCTGTCCTAGATAGCATGTGAATAAATGATTTAATATGGGCTCCAATGTCAATTCTTCAAATTGTTTCCACAGGTAAATGCATCTAACATGAAGTCTTTTTGGTACAAAGCCCATCTAGATGGAGGCTAGAGTAGATCCATTTTAAGGGGAATTCTGGTCTACAGACAATGTGTTACATTGAAGTTACTATGCATTTTTAATTAAAAATAATTTTCAAATTTTTATGATATCCATAGGGTGCTTTAAAACCAGGGTTTGTAATCACCAGGATAGACAGTTTACCATATGGTTTCACATGTATTATGGCTTTGTAAGTAACAGTTTTAACTTTAAGTATATGTTTGTCAAATATGCTGAAGGGACATTATGTGCTTTTTCAGGTTTAAAGAAAGGAAAAACATGTTAATTCAACATTTTTACACGTCTATATCTGTTTCTTGTAGTCTCTGATCCTCATTAACGGAATGCCCTGGAGGGCACTTAAGTGCAACTAAGCATCAGTTGAAAATGCATTATGACTTTATTTTCTTCCCAGAAAAAAGAGTCTCCATGCATTTCCATCCTTATAAATTATAAATTGCTGCTGTCCGTCGCTCAGGTCTTAACTGCACTGAGGCAGAGTTCTTGGCTTGTCGGGTATTAATAATGGCTCTGCCTGTCTGCCCTTCAGCTGAGACATTAAACGGAGGTCTCCTCCGTTTGCCTCTAGTGGCTACTCAAGTGGAGTTAAAGATAGCATCACGCTTTTCTGAAAGACGATGGGGCAACTTCTGAGCCATGACCTTCATTTTCAAAATGTGTAATACACAAGGCTGGGGGTAAGTTGTTGCTTCATATCTGAAGCTGCCAATTTGATTTCCATGGGCTGTGGAATCCTCAGAATCAAAACAATGATTTCAAATTTCACTTTAGGATATTTTGAGATTATGAAACATAATGCAATCTCTTTTCATTCTATTTTCTAATGCTGTAAGGAAATACGCATATTGGTAATTTGATGAGAAATAACTTTTCCATTATAGCTAAATTTTAATTGTCTAGAAAAATGCCTTTCAAGAAGCCATTACCTAAGTAACATAGGCCATTGTAGGGAGGAGGCATAGCAGACTCCTTTGGTTATTAGAGACCAAGTCTATATTTCATACACCACGTTAGATCCAAAGCCTTAGAAGCAGATAGAATGTCCAAGATACCTAGGAACATTCTTATGTTGTTTTGAATGAATTTTGATTATTTGCATACTACTTGAAGCAAGAGGATATACTCACTTAAATTTTACTTGAGTATATAGTATAATCCATTATAAAAGTAACTGGTGGAAACAACCCAAATGTCTATTGATTGATGAATGAATAAACAAAATGTGGTATAGCCATATAGTGGAGTGTTATTCAGCCATAAAAAGGAATGAATACTAATACATGCTACCACATGGATGAATCTTGAAGACGTGCTAAGTGAAAGAAGCCAGACACAAAAGGCCACATAGTGTATGGTTCTATTTATGGGAAATATCCAGAAAAGGCAAAGCTATACAGACAGAAAGCAGATAAATGGTAGCCAGAGGCTGGGGGCACAGGAGAACGGGGAATGACTGCTTAACGGATGTGGGTGATGAAGATGGTCTGGAACTAGATAGGGGTGATAGTTACACAGCCTTGTGAATACTAAATGGCACTAAATTATACCTTCTAAAATGGTTAAAATAGTAAATTTCATGTTATGTGTATTTTATCACAACAAAAAGCTGTTAACATGGAGTTTAAAAAAGTGACTGGAATAGAAGATTTGCAGTTTAAAATTGGGATGAAAGAGGAATTACCAAAATAACCCAAAGCACCCTCATTTGGATTACATGAAGAGAATCGCACCTTCCCAGAAAATAAATTTGTTTTAATTTTCTTAACTTGACTACTAAAAGTGAGACACTACGTGCTATCACACGATTGTATGACATGAAACAGAAAAATGAAAGTGATTACCAACTATGCCTTGCCTGCACGTTAACAGTCACAGGTAAATACTTGAGAGCAGGTTCTCTCCATTTTATGTTATTCCCCCCAGTACCTAGCAAAGTTCCTCCATGTATTGCTTAATGAAGGAATGTTAAATGCACGGGAAGGAATGAAAGAGAAATACTATCATTTAAAAAAGAGCAAGTCTATAATTTTCAAGAGCCCTCTTTTAAATAAAACTCCAAAGATGCAGAATCATAAAATCAAAAGAAGGTAGATTTCTCCAAATACTCATTATCTTAGTAAAGACATACCATCAGACTCTTTGATGTATCTCAGGAGAAAGCCCTGAGGCTACCTCAACTGTTGTAGACCACCTCCTTTGGGTAACTATAATAGGAGGATCACTCTTAGCTTACCATATCAAATAATATATTACACTTCACCTTGTCACCCAGTACAGCAAGAAATATAAAACGTTGTTTTCAACTTTATAGAACAACATATTTCAGAAACCACTGAAGGAAAGTTTATGTTTTAAGAGTTTCTTCCTTGTTAACACCACTCTCCCTACTATGACTTCATAAAGGAGCCAACCAGTTTAAATTTATGACTCATGTGGACTTCTAGGCCACTTCATTAAACTCTATTATACTACTACCACGCAAGAAATAGATCTCACTGGAACTTTGGACTCGAAGGGAAAGAAAAGTTGGTTGAAATAATTCAAAGACAATAGACGCAGGAGGAAGATAGAGAGATACAACGGCTACCATCTCTAGTTTCTCGGGATGTGTGCAATATTTGTTTTGGAAACTGTGAGTTTGACTGAATTCTTTCAGCTCTTGGGCTTGGATTTTACAATCGTGTGTCCAATAGCGTGCTTTCTCTTCTCCAAGGATTAAACCAGGGTGACTCTGAGCTGAAAGATGGAAATAATTACCAAACATTTTTAGAATGATTTCCTCAGAGGGGAAGGAGTCGGGAAAGGATATGGAAGGACCACCTCTGTAAAACTTCTGCTTAGCTTCTGCAATTGAAGCGAAAACTTTGACAGCCAGGAGGCTGTTTCCAGTACCTCACAGTTCTTCATAAAACTCCTTTTGTAACTGTTCAAGGTGAGAGGCCGAATAAAAAGCTATAATAGAAGTAAAGCTGGAAGAAGAGAAAAAAAATTCTGTACAAACACATTTTAAGCACACTTATTAGGGTAAAATAATTTTTATTGTAAATATTTCATGCTAAGTCAGATTTTTCCAATATATGATCTCCTACCTGGAAATAAATTAGGAATTTTTGAAAGCGACATGCATATTTTCAAACCGCTGGCTGAAAAATGTGTTCATGGTACTTTAAGAGACTGAACAATGAACAATTTCCAAAAATGCCTAATTCGGGGTTAAGTGTATAAAATGCCAACATCAACCAGTCAATTCAATCATCAGGTAGAAAGAAAAAATATCAATTACATTTATTAAAAGCATTTTAAAAAGTAAAATCAATCACTTGGTATTATGTAGACATATGTATTAGCAAATTGATGAAATTCTCTATCTTTCCTATTTTCAAAGACTTTGAAAAATATTATGGAAATGTGGCTTTACAGATGTAATACGTAAATACAAAAATATAAATGTATACATCTAAACTAATATGAAAATCACCCAAAAGTTATATGGAAACTGTGGACACCAAGTTAACTGATAAAGAAATAACAAACATACTATTTCCCAGAACACCATTATTATAAGAGATGACATAAGATGCTAGCCACTTCTCTATTCTCTTTGACTATATGACAGTAAAAGTAATTGCCAGTGTGTATTGATTAATTACAAGTGCACTACCTCACTTAATCTTTAAAACAGACCAAGGCACAGAGACATCAATCGTCTTGCTGGAAGTCAGGAATGTAGTAAATGGCAGAATACGGATTTGAACCCAGGTCATCTGAAGCCGGAGCCTGTGCTCTGAGATTTTATTCTGTCTCTATGAGACACCTCCAAAAATATGAAGCTAGATGTGTAAATAATTTGCAGTAAATTTAAATCAAGTTCCTAACTGACTCAAAGTGATGGGGCTAATTATTCAAATATTGCACTTTTCATATTTTCCAGGGCCTTACTTAAAAATTTTATAAATTTAAATATGCAATGTAGGTAATCAGGGTTTAAATTTTTAGAGGTTGAGGATATTTAAAGTGGGGCCATTTCTATCCAAATTCTAAAAGGAAGATAGAAATACTTCAGTTCTTTTTAAAAGTGTTTAATGAGAACACAGTGTCTTTATGGCACTGGGCTCAAACTCAACCCTGTAGCCACAGTACTCAAAGATCTCCTAAAACCATGCCATTAAGGGATAAGGTGAGAAATGGTCTTGAATAGGAACAAACTCATCCTGCTCCCCCGGGGCTCAAGAATGTCATGTGGCAGGAAACTTGATATTAAATTAATTCCAGATCCGCTTGCTTTCTACTCATTTCCTCACCTTCTCTACTGCCTTATTATCTTCCAAGTCCTCCAGCCCAAGGGGAGCAGGTAAAAAACAAGGTTTGAGGTGTATATCCTGTAGAGTAATAAAATTGGAAAAGAATTGGTGGTGGAAACCAAAAACCTAAGTGTTAGTCTTGGTTTCACCACCATCTATCTAGCTTTGATACCTTGGGAAATCATTGGATTTCTCTGAGAATCTTTCTTCGTTTGTAAAATGACAGTAATTATACCTGTTCAGAACTTCTGTGAGAATCAAATGAGATAATGTGTGTGATTTGTCCAAGTGTAAGTTGTTCTTTTTGGTGAAGAGAATAATGTAATAACCAACCCCTTTTTGGTATGATTATAAATCAAAAAGCCATGAAAGTCTTTTTAAAATAATGTATTTTGACTTCTTTGATCTTATTACCAGTCTAAGAAAGTCGTGAACCAAAGTCATAGGCATGAGAGAGGCAGATGCAGAGACCAGGGTTTGGTCCCATTGTGGGGAAGACCAGGCCTGAACCCGAAGAAGGAAGGTTATTGAGGGCAGAATGCCCCATGAACGCTGAGTCAGCAGGCCTGGCTGGCAGGCTACCATTTTGCAAACAGACAGAAATGCCATTTCTTCATTTTTTTTTTTTAAGGATTCTGAATTTCTGATGCACACATATTTAATTGTACATTTCAAACATAAATTTGAATGATTTGAGTAGATTAGCCACTAGCCATATGAATGTGCTAAAAAAATTTCCTTCTATAGCAATTGTTCAAATGTTATTTTGTTTCTATATATACATAATCAAAATTCTTAGACACATAATCATTGCATTAACATTAAAGAAACATTTTTAAAAAAGAAAATTCAGAATTGATTTTTCATTGATGACTTGACAGATTTCTCCATGAACTTCTTTGCTTCAAAGAGCTGTATGCCACCAAAACACATGTGTAAGAACATGAGAAAACAGAAAACAGTAAAACTAGCTTATACACAAATTTATCTAGCAATCATATTAAACATTCCTCTAAGAACTGTGAATAAGAAAAATTAGAAAAAGTTCTAATTTTTAAAAAGGCTGAAATGTGAATATTTATTTCATTTTACAATTAGTAGTGGTTTGGCTACTATTTTATTAGAAAGGGAAGACATAATGCCTGTGACACACATATAAGAAAGGAATAAAATGAGGAAAATATATAGCAGTTAAACAAAGCATAGGAGAATTGGAGCTGTGATTCTACATTTCATTTTCAAAAAACGGAGACTGAATATCCTTTCAAGTCTTGATCCCCTAGGGTCTCCAAAATAGAACACTGTATTGAAATCAGCAGGTCACGCACAAGAAGATGGTTTAACTTCTCATTAACACTAGACGATATACTGAGAATTACATGCTAATTAATTCTCTATAGGTCTAAATGCCCTTTCTTCTATGTCATTTCCAATGAACATATTAATACGAAAACTAAGGTAGCATGTTTGTCACATGAATTAGTAATCAATGAAAATTCTGTGTCAAAAATTACACATATTAGGAATTTTTTAAAAGTGCAAATGATTGAAGTGCAGAAAATTGCTTACTGGAAAAAACTCAAAGACATTCATAAATATGCCAATGTGGATATTTTGAAAAATATAAAAGCATTACCACAAGAAAAAGGAAAGAAAGCGAGAAAGGAATTCAAAAAGGATCCCTTCTTGTAAACCCTTAATTTCAACAGACTTGGACATGTCTACAGTCAAAGAGCATTGTGTCAGTGTGACCCAACTCCACCTTGGTGAGTGGTTCCATAAAATCCCTTTAAGAGTGCTTCTCACGGAAGTTCTCTCAGGAGCCTCTCCAGGGTGCAGATAGCCACGAGGCAGAGCATGCGGATTGTCAGAAGAATGATTTCCCCTTGAGGAAGGTACGCCTACAATAGCTTGGGTTTTGGGCAGTAGCCAGAGGTTGAGTAGATTCACTATGAATTCCTTCCAGAAAGCTCAACATTTTTAATTGTGGTCACCATGTCTAGCTGGTTTGCTAATACCCTTCATCACTGCTTCCTCTGTAGTCTTCCAAGGGCAGTGAGGTTCACCCGTTTAAGAATCTCTCCACCACAAATAAAAACTATCAAACGGGTTTGAAAACCTCTGTGGTCGATCCTTTTGTAAAAGCCCCACTATCTGTCGGTCTTCAGATGCGATTTGTCTGCTTATTTATTTATTGCTTTCATGCATTATTCTATTTGGTCTCCAACATTTAAAAAATACCTAAATATTTTACTATCATTAAAGCTAGCTAGAGAGCTTTAAAAAAACATTGTTGCAAAAGAATTTCTAGCAAAAGGCTCCCTTTTGTTGATGTAAGGTTGAAATGTGACTGAATATAACAATTATAATTTTTCACTTTCAAAATAATTCATCTCTTGAGTAAACATTAGCTGTGCATACACTTTTTAATAAGGAGAAAATATGCATAGCAACTCAGAAATGATAATGTGCACCCAATAATGCATATCACACAAGGGAATGTCGTTGTTCTGCTTTGTATTGACAAGTTTTCTTTTTTAAATAGCAATTTCTTTTAGAAAGGCCAAATTGAAGTCCCACAAATGAATGTATCCTGTGTTTTAACTAATAGAATTGGTACATATGCAAAATCAAAATGAATTTTCATTGGTAATACTTATAAAAAGAGTCAAAGTATGTTGTGATAAAGGACTTGGAAGGTTGAAACAGCAGAGTTTGATGGCTAACACTGCAGTTTAATTGCTTTGTGATCTTGCAAAAGTTTCTAAACTTCTGTCCTTATGTTCCCACATATCTAAAATAGATTTAATACTTTTTCCAACATTGTGGTCTTGTGAGAATTAAATGAGAAAATGTAAGTAAATTATGTAACATATTGCCTGGCATATAGAAGACAACAAATGTTAGAAAATAATGATTATGATAAAAATAAACATTTTTTCATTAATCAGTGGACCCATATATTTAACTCCAAATTAGGTTTGACCTAGGGTAACCAATACTATTACTGAAAAATATTGAATACATAACACGAACATGCAAAGCTAGTGCCATGAAAAGAATCACAGCTCCTGGTCAATAGCCGTGAATATCAATCAATGTTTAACACAATTAATTATGGCTAAGAAATCCGAATTTAGTCCTGGTGTTTTATTAACTAGCCCAGTCTCTTTTCATCTTTCAGTGTTTCTTCCCTTCAAGAGGGAGATGTATAGTAGCTAAATGCATATGTATAGGTTTTGGGGGCCAGACTGTCGATTCCACTCCTGGTTTTAACATCAACAGCTGTGTAACCTGGAAGAAGTCGCCTGGTCTCCTGTGACTCAGTTTCTTCCTCTGTGAAATGATGATAAAAGTAGTGTATACTTCATATGATTTGTAAGGGTATTAAATGAGTCGAGGGTAATAAATATTTAGAATAGTATCTGGCTTAAGTAAGAAGTTGATTTACTATTATCTATAAAATAAAGGTAAGCTGTAGATATCAAAAGTTTCCTGGAGCTCTGAGATTCTATAATAACATGATTCAGATTGTATCCTTACTCTTATCCACTAACATGAATTTTCCCGAATCTGACAGCCCTCTATCCTTTTACTTCCTCTCTTTTACTTTCTTTTAAGCCTGAGGATAAGTAATGAAGACAACTTGCCTCCCTATTCCTATTTTAACATATGCATATTATAGACCTGAATATGTATATGCTGCATCTGAAAATTGCCATGATTTGGGTATAATCAGCCTATCGTTTAGGGCATCAGTTCTACTACCAAAAGGGAAGAGTACAGTATTTCATTCTCCTTTCTGTGGCATTGAATTAATTAACATGGAATCAAGGGAAGGAGTACCGGAGATGTTTAAAGAACATGTTTTTTAGATGTTTTAAAGAACATTTAATTGCACCTTAACGTATCTAAATGCCCCCTACATTTGTTATATTCCCATGCATCTTCACCTTTCCCTGCAATTTCTTTATCTTGACCAACTTTTCTTCTTAATCTTGGCAAACTCTTTCACCTTCGAACTGAAGATTTGTGCACTGCGGGGAATAGAGGGCATCTCAGAGAAATCCAGGGACAAGTATGAATATGAGACAAAGGAGTGATATTTGGGAGAACTTGCTAGTGACAGTATCAGTAATGGTGACTATGCATTTAACAAATACGTTACACTTTTTCCTAACAGTGATTGATCAAGTCATGCAATTTTATATTCCATATTAGTAGCCATTGGCATCAGATTCTCAGTCTGTTTTGCACTCCTCTCCACCCACTACATCCATTCTGATAAGACTTCTCATCTTATCTCCTTGCAATTTGTCCTCCTTGGTGGCCCATTTCTCATCCTTTGCCCAAATACCTTTTGACGTATGTCAGGTTATATCACTTACTATCCCTAGAACAAACATCCCAATCCATGCCCCTATGAAATCTTCATTAACTAGTTTACAAAAAGAACAGAAGAAAGATAGTGGAGGTTTTTACTATTTCAATCGTAGACCACACAGCCACATGTACACATGACTGTAATTACATGTCCTGTACATCTTTTTTTGTACACTTAGTCATTTTACCTGCATGGAGCATACACATCAGCATTAAAAAATATATAAATTGTAAAAGCATACATTGATTTTTTACATTTATCTCTACTCTCTACTAAAATTTTACTAACTTAAGAGTAAAGTCAAAATTAAATTGGTAAACAAATAAATCTATCCGCAAAGGAAAAAAATTAAGAGAATAGAGGGAAAAAAAGTAGATAAACGATTTCAAGAACTTTTCATAGTTTAGAAAGCAGATGAAGGAGTGGAAAATGCCTTAGGGTAGAGGAGGAAGCTACAGTATAATTGCCTGTAGAGGAAGAGATCTGCAGGAAATAATCAGTTTGTGGCTAGAACCCCAGTAAGGGTTCTAGGTATGGAGCTTGAAACAGAGAAACCTAATCAAAAATGTGAATGGACTCAGATAAGTAATACTCACCTCTCTCTCACCCCTCAACCCCAAAACACGGTGTTATGTTTCTGGAAAAGATAACACTGACAGACTTTAGCTTCAAGGACACTAGGCTAGGTTGAGGCTTGGGGTGTAGGGCTGAAAATAGAATACACAGAGGTCTAGTATCAAACAGTGGAACCTCTAGCCTCTCTCAATGTCTGTCCTCTCTCATAACTACCAGAACACGTGCTTCAAGGTTTATAACCCCAAGTAAGAGATAGAAGAACTCTTACCTTGAAAAACTCAATTATTCCAAATATCAGCACTGGGGATTCCCTCCAGTGATCAAGTTTGCTCATCCTTGGGTCATCTGTGGTAACAGTAGACAAGCCCCACCCATTTGAGGAAAGAGTTTAGCCTAAAAAAGAGAGACCAAAGCATACAATAGAGGAAAGAAACTTTGGGGAAATAGAAACAAAGTAGGGAGCGGGAAACCAAAATATAATTTAGGGATATAATTTGTATCCCTAAAGAAAGAAGATATTCCATCCATGAAACAAAGGCAGGGTGCTATTAATTTAAAAGAAACAACCAGGAAACAGGAAATGGCCCTTCAAATTAAAAACAGGACCACCAAACTTAAATACTACTACTACTAACAATAACGGCAATAGAAAGGTTGGAAGATTCATAGAACTTCCTGAAAAGCAGGATAGACCTTTTTTAAAAAATTTTAAAAGCAAAATAAGAAGTTTTATAGAGATTTAATCAAGAGTATCCAAAATCCAACTAATAGAATAAAGAAAACAGAAAAAAACAATCATACAACAAAGTTTCCCATAACTGAAAGTTTTCTTCAAACTTAAAGTCCAAGTGCTAATATCAGAATACCTAGAAAAGAGAGGCAGATGGAATAGTCATTATGCACATGGAGTCTAGTGCCAGACTGCCTAGATTCAACACTCATCTCCGCCACTTATTGGTTGCATGACTTTGACAATTCATTTGACATCTTAGTCTTCAGTTTCCTCATCTGTATAATGGGCTGATATTGATAATATCTATCTCCTAAGGTCATTGTGAAGATTAAATTATTATTATTTAATGATTATTAAAATGCACACAAAGTTCATGAAGCAGTATGTGAAAGTAAGTAATCAAGAATTGGTTATTACAACTATCATAAATGTTTTGGAGGTGGAGTGGGTAAAGTTTACATATAAAGTATCAGGAACTGGAATGGCATCAGATTTTACAAACAATACACTAGAAAAAAAATCAAACAATGCTTTCACAAATTTGAGGGGAAAATATTTTTAAGAGAAATCTTTAGAAGCCAAGCTAACATTTTAGCGTGAGGGTAGAACAAAGTATTTTTAGAACTTCAGAACTGTCCCGTTTTTGTTGTTGTTCTGTTTTGTTTTTTAAACACCCATGAATTCTTTCTCAAGAAACTCCTGGAAGACATGCTATCTCAAAAGGAAGAAATAAATGAAGAAAGAAGATATTGGGAGGCCAGAATCAAGAGCTCCGACAAAGGAGGATAGCGAAAGAAGTCCCAGGATAATAGCGGCACATCAGGCCTGGAGAGAACCAGCGTAGATTCATGAGTGGGCCAGATAGCTAAGGAAAAGAAATTGTTAGAAAAATAAAAAGAACTGACAAATTATTTCATGTATTGGACCACTTGGAAAATATTATTGAAAGGGGTTTAATCCACAAGGCTGAGCATTATGGAAGATTCACTATAAATAAAAACTAAACGAATTTAAAAAATACATAGGGGGCCAGCCCCATGGCTTAGCAGTTAAGTGCGCGCGCTCCGCTGCTGGCGGCCCAGGTTTGGATCCCGGGCGCACACCAACGCACCGCTTGTCCAGCCATGCTGAGGCGGCATCCCACATACAGCAACCAGAAGGATGTGCAACTATGACATACAACTGTCTACTGGGGCTTTGGGGAGAAAAAGGGAAAAAAAAAAGGAGGAGGATTGGCAACAGATGTTAGCTCAAGGCCGGTCTTCCTCAGCAAAAACAAAAAGAGGGGCATTGGCATGGATGTTAGCTCAGGGCTGATCTTCCTCACACACGCACACAAAACACATAAATATTAATTGCCAGAAAAACAATAACACGTACAAGAAAAAAATCATACTCTATTACCTGGCACAGAAGTAAACTCTATTTTTACAAATCATAGTAACACAAGTACTGAGTACTTAACTAAATCCCTGCTGTAACTCTTCCAACGAGGGGAGGAGGTGGTGAGGAAAATTGTTATTTCCTATAATAGGCTGTTGTTGGCTAATGTCTGACATTTATAAGCTAAGAAGGCAGTAAAAGTTTAGTATTTAGAAATAGAGTGCTAAATAACAGAAGAAAACACTAAACAAGCTAAAATCTGTTGCTGGGCAGCATGACAGAGGTCAAAGAGAACAGAAATGTGTTCTTAACAGGTTTTGTAGTATGACTTGAAATTTTAAATTATGTGCCTGTATTAAATGGATACAAATTATAGATTCATTGTAAAATAATATTTCATTAAAACCTTCTGACTCTCTGATGTCAGTCTCCTTCAACTCTAGAACTCTAATCTTAGCTAAGTATTTCACACACTAGTTTTACCACTTCTTTCTCTGACCAGCTTTTAGGCTTCGTATTCTCTTATAAATTTCCTTTTCCCTTCTTTCAGGCCCTGTGGCTTATAACAGCAGGTCTTTCCCATTAATGCTACTGGCAGAGATGCCCAAAATATTCCTGATTGATTGAAGCCTGGTTTGCAAGTCACTCACTTTCGGGAACACTAAATTCCTTTGCAAATTAAAAACAAACACAGCTGAACTATCTTATGTTTAATTTAGCCTAGCCCAGATTAATGGAACCTCAGGCAGTTTGGAACCCTTAGGAACTTTTCTGGAATAATTATGAGAGCATACATATTGGCACCAAAGTCTCTTCTTTCAATCATTACTTTAAATGCCACATTTTTAATTCTAAGATGCTAGGTTTTTACAGTGGGTTTCTGTGTTTGTGGGGGCCTTGAGAGTGTAGAAATACAGAGTGAATAATAAGTAAAATGGATTGTTGTCACAAAGAAGCCCTTCTGTAAAAAATTACATCAGATTTGCTTACAAATTTTTGTCACAAATAATTACTAATTATTAACACATGGGTCAATATATATATTTTTTTTATATAAAATTTGATGCAGCTGAAAGGACTATCCCTGCCTTTTTTCCTCCCCATTATATTAAACAATATAAGGTCTTTCCTTTTGTTCTAAAACTACAGCTGCAATGTGCTGCTTGTTTCTTGGATCTGGCAGTGCTTAAGACCCTGGCTGTTTAATATAATCTGCTCCATGCCTTTGCACAAAAGGAAAACAAACCAAAACTAAAAACAGAGGCAAAAATCCACACCCTATTTTATCAAGCTTATAACAACATAGTCCGGGGAGCTATTACAGTCTCAAACAGCTCATGCCTGTGTCACAGAATGCCTTTATAATATTTCTTTGCTCCTTTTGAGTTTTTTTTTATATTAACTCTCTTTGCTGTGGCTATTAGACTCTCCTGCTACAATTTATTCCGAAATACTGCCCAGTGGAAGAGTAACCACACGTATTTCCTCAAAGATTGTAGTATTCTAGGTTCTCCATTATTTCTAAGGTGCCCATATGTCCTCATTTGCCCGAGATAGTCCCAGTTTGTATGTTTTCCAGCAAGATTAAAGGTAGCAATCAATTTCACTAACAAAATTGCCTGCTTCAGGGTTTTAGATGTTGCATATCTAAGGAGGTAGTGGATACAAGTCAGATCCTTCGTTTTTAAAGGATGAAATATGTAAATATTCTAGATCCCTGCAAGGGAAACAGTCTAGAGTTTGGAAAGGTAAAAAGAAACAAGCACCCGAGGTGGAAGAGAAATAAACAGAGTTCAAGTACAATGAGTTTAGAGAATCTTTAGAATCAAGTGGACCAGTAAGAAACACACTAATACATTGAATCCTGATATCTGACTTAGGCAAAAGCTGTTTTCAGCCTGGTTTGAGATTCTTACCTTGCAGTCGGAGACATCTTGTGATGGGGAACATCAAACCTACTGAGATTCCTACAGTTTGACTAAGTGGATTAAGGAACCTAACCTCGAAAGATATCTTGTATAAGAATCATGTGAGAGCTGACAAAATATAACCACTCAGACCTCTGCTTTGAGCAGCAACTTATAGCCATATTGGCATCGCATTCTGCTTCAACAACCACAAAATACGATATAGGAATGCAGAGGAGGGAGCAGGTCACTCTTACTAGAAAGGAGTCTGGTGATAAAGGAAAGCTTTCCAAGGAAAAAACACTTTACCGACTATTTAAAGATGAATTGAGTTTGCCGTATCAGGGAAGGAGAAGTCAAAGGCTCTTTCAGACCCATCTTAGCCCAGGAGTATGGCTAGAAGTGCAGCACACGCCCAGACCCATCAAACCAGGCCCAAGGCACAACAAATATCGTGACCTTAACTTCACAGGCAAGACTTTATTTGTCCTAAACACTACACTTCAGTGGCAGAAGCTGCAGGTTATCTTCCAATATGTATTTTCCCCTTGTTCTTGAATTAAAAAATAATAAGGATCTAGGCACACGGCTTTCCAGTTTCCATCCCTACCCCCTCCTCCGTCAGTAGTTGTAACCCTATGACTTGGTAATACAAATGGATGGATTAAGTTGTTAAGTAGTGCTTGTGTGGTGTTTACTTTTAAAGGTAAGGAGTATACCCCTTTCTCCTCCACTTCCGTTTCTCCATCTGCTACCTGGAATGTGGTTGGGAGACCGGAGTTCTAGAAGGCAATTTGAACCACAAGAACAGGAGCCACGTATAGGGATGGTAGAGCAATGAGCTGGAAATGACCTTGAGCCATTCTCTCAGTCCTGGGTTCCCTATCCCTGTAACTATTTTAATCAAAAGAAAAATAAACACATCTCACGTTTAAGTCACTGTTACATTAGCCAAACCTAATCTTAATTGATAAACCTTCTTAAGAATGACCATCAATTTAGGGAGACTATAGATGTAAATGACTGGCCTCACATCAGTTCCAGTTCATCTCCGAAAATTGTACCCCAAAATCGAGTCTTATTGAACCAAAAATATCTTAACTATGCTTTCTGTCATATGGTTATATTTTAAAGCACATCCCTCCCCATTTTTAGGCAAGCTGATATTCAGCTCTATTTACGAGCACATTTTAGGGAAAAAATCATTTAAAAGCCTTTGTGTTTAACGATGCAAAGAAATAGCAATCATTTTTTAAAGATGTTGTGGGAGCCCAGATTTTAAATCAAAACAACAATGCCATTTCGAGCAGGGATGGGCAAGCTTCAGAAGGATTAGGATTTGGGTTCTAATTTGCAAACAGGGTTTGTGTTTGGATCAAGATTTGACTCCAATTTCTCTTTGTGGATTTAGGTAAAGCTTTTATTAATCACTCATCCTAAAGAGTGGCTTGAGTCTGCGTGGGATGGAACAATAGATATGTTTTTATTTAATAAACTCAAACAAATGAAAACTCTATGAGTGATTCTGGCTGTTACTCCTTGGATTTCTGTCTCTTAGACACCAATTGCTTTTTAAGAAAACATGTCATTTTGTGTGTGTGTGTGTGAGGAAGATTAGCCCTGAGCTAACATCTGCTGCCAATCCTCCTGATTTTGCTGGGGAAGATTGGCCTTGGGCTAACATCCATGACCTTCTTCCTCTACTTTGTATGTGGGACCCTGCCACAGCTGGCTTGAGAAGCGATGCAGAGGTCCGTGTTGGGGATCAGAACCTGCGATCCCCGGGCTGCTGAAGTGGAGCATGTGAATTTAACAATTACGCCACCAGGCCGGCCCCAAACATGTCATTTTTTAGGAGTCTATGATTCGATTCTTAGGATTCATTTGGAGTCATTACATTGCAAATAATGTCCATGTTGAAATTATTTGTAAGAATTTATTTTTTAAATCAAATTTCTTAAATGTATATATATAGACACATACATGTTTATATAGTATTATATATAATATATATTTGTTTTTTTATATATGTGTACATACATATGAAATAATTAAACATTCAAAGAATTCTAGACAAGTAAAATTCTCTAGTATAAAATTACTGTAATACTCTAAGATAACACATCTGTGATAATACAAATTTTCATATAACTGCTAATTCAGATTTTGGGCCATAGGTAATTGGTGCCTAAATGCTTCCCAGACCACTTTCTCAAATGGAGGCAAGCTAAACTTCTCATCTCCTGTGTATGGAGAGAGGGTGGAGATGGAGAGTTGAGGCCAGAGAGGGAAAGAGTGGGTAACTCTGTCTTGGGAAGCTGGGGTTGGCAGATGATAGGACCTAGTTTTCCCTGAATTCCCTCATCCCAAATCTTCCTGGTGAGATATGAGTTCCAACTACTAAGAAAATTTCTAATGTCTGCTACTGACCAGGAACTCCCAACCAGCCCAGAATTTATATCCTCCCCCAATAATGGCAAGGCACACAATAAATGCTAGAAGGCACTGAGTAGCTAGGAATAGAATAAAGCTTTCTCTATAGATGAGACTCAAAAATTCCAGCAGGTCTGCTTGAGGGCCAGTCCCTGACAGTCATTTCATTAACCTCTTAATAAGTGATTGACTCTTTGGACCACATTTATTGTATTATGATGGAATTGTACCGTATTAAGAAGGAAGGCAAACCTCTTGTGAGTTACACACTGTCCATAATCTCCTCTAAGTTATTGTAAATACATATGCCTAAGTCCATCCCAGGAAATTCTGATTAGTGTGTCTTAAGGGAGACCAGGCATCTGTCTTTAAGAAGCTCCCCCAGTAAACCTGATGGTTATCTATATTTAGAACACAAGTGCAAATTATTGCTTTGTGGGTAAATTTTGTCTTCTCAATAAGACGGAAAAATGTCTCAAAGTTTTAAGACCTGCCTTTATATTTCCTTTTATTGCTCAACAGCAGGTAAGACAGTGCTGAGACCATAGAGCCACTTTAATAATATGATTCAGTGGCTCCATCTGTCTTATAAGTTTTTTCCCGATCTGGCCTTCTATCTCTGAGTCACTCTCTGTCCTGGCATAGAGAAGACTGTGGTAGAAATTAAATATAAATATATTATATTAATAACACATTATGTTTTACATATAACTGTATATGCAGTTACGTATATAACTATATAGCCATAGTTACATATATAACTATATAACCATAGTTACGTATATAACTATATATAATATATATATCACATATGGCACAAAACAGCTCAGCTGTGGAAGCCCTACCCAAGAGAACTGCACACAGTGAAGATAATATTCTACCAGCCATGGAGAAGAATGAGAGGAAGGAGGAGCCTTGCATCTGAAGTTGTGACTGTAGAGAAAGTGATATCTCATGATCCAAGTGGTGTTGAACGTAGAATGTAACAAGGAGTTCATGGATCATGTGGGTATTAGTAGTACAACTTGCTCAGCAAATGGTGTAAAGAGTGGCCTGAAATGAGCAGAAAGACAGCAGACTACAAAACAGTAGCTAGAACAGGAGAGATGAAAAGGGCAGCCAAAGGCTCTGAGAGAGGTGGGTACCATCCCTCCTTGGGGATTCCTAGAGAGATGGAGGCTGTTAATGCTGCATTCCTAGAGGAAAACTGAATAGTGGCTTAGCCCAGGACCACCAATCTGGTGAGGTCTAAGGAATGTCAGTCTAGACACATGAAAATAATGTGGATTCTTACAAGTGTTGATAGAGAATAACTCCTAAAATGATGGGTATTTCCTATTGGCCCATGAAGTGTTACCAAGTACTGAAAGATAGGAAATAATACACATGTGACTATGATTGTATTCAATAGTTAAAAATTTCAGTTATATTAGTGATATATTCTTTGTGGAATTAGTATTTTTTTCCTGAACAACAATATGGACTAAAAATTATTTCCATAGGATTAAAAATAATATTACACAGACACAAAGCAACTTCATTACATATAAAAATATTTGTTCATTCAGCTGTTGTGCTTTGAACTATCTTAGCCTGTACTGATAGAGACTTGAGATTGGCATCTGAAGTTGAGGGGGGCAGGCTTGTGAGACTGAGCCCTTAACCTGTGGGATCTGATGCTATCTCCAGGTAGACAGTGTCAAATGGAGTTAAATTGTAGGCCCCTCAGCTGGTGTCATAGAGAATTACTTCGTGTGGGGAAAAAAACCCACACATCTGGTGTCAGAAGTATTGTGAGTGTGAAAGGAAAGGAGAAACACAGGGAGTGGTTTTTCCAACACTAGTGTTATATATATTTTTTTATTTTTTTATTTTTTTCTGTGAGGAAGCTCAGCCCTGAGCTAACATCCATGCCAATCCTCCTCTTTTTGCTGAGGAAGACTGGCCCTGGGCTAACATCCCTGTCCATCTTCCTCCACTTTATGTGGGATGCCGCCATAGCATGGCCTGACAAACGGTGCGGTGGTGCGCGCCCGGGATCCGAACCGGGCTGTCAGCAGTGGAGCGCACATATTTAACAGCTACACCACGGGGCCGGTCCCATATTTTTAAATAAAATGTACTTTACAAATGCTTTTCAAAACATTATTTGAAATAATACATTATTCCATAGCTATAATTATTCATTTAATTAGCTAAGATTGAGGATTTCCAATAATTTGATATTATAAGCAACTCTAGAATAACGTTTACGTAGAGAAATATTTAACATATTTGTCATAATTATCTTAGGGTCAATTTCTATATGTGAAATTCATGCTCACAGCAGAGACATGTATAAGGCTTTGGATGCTGACTACAAATTTAGCACTAACAGGTTGTGCCAGTTGGACTCCCATGTAGTTTGCAAGAGAATATTTGCTCGTCCTTACTTGCTCACTAACACTGGGAATTTTCTTCTCTTTTTAGCTTTTAATTTTGAAAAAAATTCAGATTCACACAGTCTTGCAAAATCAGTACAGAGAAGCTTGTGGTCTCTCCATCCATAACTCTTTTTATATATATTCTTTGGCATTTTCAACTAGTAATTGAATATTGATTCTCCTAACTTGGTGCACATGGTAACCAAGTGATAAAGAAAATGTTATTTATTAATTAAAGTGGGTGCCCATAATGGACTAAAATTTTTTCAGGTCTTGGAACTTGTTCCCAAACCTCAAGCAGTACTCGAGCACATTACATGGAGCACTGTGCAATTGAAAGAATTGTATGATCAAGTTTGTAATGTTGTGTTCAGTTCTGGGAAGTACACTATAAAGGAAATATTGAAATCCTGAAGAAGGTACATAGGTGAAGAATGATATAAGGGATGGAAGAAACAGGGATGATTATAGGAGAAAAAGAAAAATTAAGGGGACATGACACTTGTTCTCAACAATTATCATAAAATGATGTCATTGGGAGAAGGATTATAGGGAATTTTCATAGAAAACCAATATGCAAGTTACTCTACACATATTGCTATTTCATATAAAAATAAAATTCTCCATTGTTATTTTGCATAAAAGAGAAAATACTCCATTGGATAGAGGTGTATAAAGGGGAATAATAACAGTATCTATATCATAACAATTATTTTCGTCACTTAATGCAATGCCTAGTGCACAGTTAATACTCATAAATAGCAGCTGTATTATTTTATTACTGTTATTCTCATCATCATCATTATTATTATTCTTTTGTGTGTGTGAGGAAGATCAGCCCTGAGCTAACATCTGCCAATCCTCCTCTCTTTTTGCTGAGGAAGACTGGCCCTGGGCTAACATCCCTGTCCATCTTCCTCCACTTTATGTAGGACGCTGCCACAGCATGGCTTGCCAAGCGGTGCGTCTGTCCGCTCCCGGGATCTGAACTGGCGATCCCCGGGCCGCCACAGCGGAGCGCGTGCACTTAACCACTTGCAACACCGGGCTGCCCCCTCATTATTATTATTATAGTGATGGATTTACTGCTTTGGGAAATACTAGACCCAAGATCTTTTAAAAAAGTTGTTGAGATTGGAAAGAGAATGTTAATATTAGGTGGGAGTTTAGGCTATATCATCATACTTCCTTCCAGATCTTAGATGCAATTATTATAATTATGATTTAGTTTATATTCAATGAGATATCATAGAAAAAAATCTCATAATTAATTTAATTCAGCCTTTCCTAGGTCTACCTGGGAACTTTCTGAAATGCTCTTCTCACTCTTTTTGCCACTCTTCACAGGAGAAGCTAACCCAAAGAGAAATGATTACACAAAGGGGCAAGAGATGAAGGAAGAAACAAAGAGATTGGATAATCCATCAACTAGTGAATTGCTTCCTGGGAAATCTAGAAATAATTCTGCTTTAGGACAGGAGAAAACAAAGATCATAAATTATTTTGATGTTTTCATTTTCATTTAGTTGTCAAGGAATCATATTGGACCAAAAGTGTAATAGTGTGTTTCTAATGCTCCTGCTTCTCCTTTGTGTAAGCGTCTTTCCTATTTTCCACTTCCATATAGGTGGTAAGAGTCACAAGGTAAGAGTCTACCTGCCTGGGACCTGACTCTAATCCACCCATGCTGGCCCTCTAGGCACCCATGGAGTCCCGAACCTCTGTCTTATCTCCCCTGATAAATTCCCTGCATTCAATGCTGCACTAAGATGCAATAACCACTCTGGTGAACTCTTGCTATGGCAATACAAATTTAACATGTTTCCACTCAAGGATAATAGAGTTAATTTTAACAAGTCCTTTCAATCATATATCAAAATAAATAATAATTCCAAGCAAAAATGAGGACTGATAGATAATATTAGAAGTATGCCTTTTTTTTTCATTTTTGTTTGTTTGTTTTTATTTCATTGAGGTAACATTGGTTTATAACAGTGTATAAATTACAGGTGTACATCATTATACTGCTATTTCTGCATAGATTGCATCATGTTCACCACCCAAATACTAATTACAATCCTTCGCCACACACATGTGCCTAATCATGGAAGTGTGTCTTAAGCTAGACATAAAACTTTGTATTTATTTGAGGAAAGAAAATTGACTTGGTGAGCATGGCAATTCGTAAGTTAAGAATAAAATTGAATAACGTGCTGTTCCTGGACAAATAATACTGAGTAGCCCCACTATAGTAAGATTTAGTATGGTACTGGCACAGGCCAGGTCTATAGTCCAAGTTTGTTTTGCTTCTTAATTGGTGCTGGCTGTTTTTCCATGGTTCTCGCTCTCGTGAGGATCTTTAGCACCTAATAAATTGATGCTTTTCACTTTAGACCAAAGTGGTATCAATGAAGGAATGTCATGAAGGGTCAATTCTGAATCTTTAGCCATCTAACAAGGACTTGGTATGGTATCTGAATAATGGAACATTTCTGGAAAAGCACTGGGCCCTAAACTTTGATCAGGACCTTGTGGCTTAGATCATCTCAAGTGTGTACTCCCTGGAAATCATCCTATGCAAAATCAATAACCAAGGTCCTGTCAATACCTCTTGATAAAGATAGAAGATGTTTATGCTTAATATAGTGCTTTGAGGGTCAGAGAAGGCTAAAGTTATTATATACAATCTTTCATCATTTTCTGATTTAATTAACTTTGCTGTAATACTAAATTTCAGGACTGAGTCTCTTTCCATGAATGATGTAAAGATCTCTTTTTAAACTAATTTTCTAATGCTTTAATACAGAAGTAAAACGTAGGAATGTACAACCAATTGCCCAAAGTTATTTAAAAATATAATTTCACCCAAGAACAATGAAATGAGGAAAGCTTGACTAATGAATAAATATAACGGAACAAAAGATCATCATACTGAGAATTAAGTTTAATAAATTATTCCAAAAGAGAAACCCAGGAGAATTAATAGAATACAGCTATTTTTTTTTAGATTGTAAAAATGAGTTACCCTAATTTTTATGCAATCAGTTGCTAAGTGCGGAAGAAAAAGTAAAAAAAAATCAAAGGTTATAGTGTTTATAACAGAGCACATATTCAAAAGACTGATGAGCATAAGAATTTCAAGCAATTAAAATATCTGATAGGGGAGGGTCTTTCTCTGAAAATATCAAAGGGATTTAGAGTTAGATCTCTCTAATAGGTAATTATAATTTCTTCACAGCTGGTTAAGTTGACAGGTAGGTTGGAAGAGTTAGCATAAATCTCTTACACACTGAGTAGAACAATTGCAGTCAGCTGGGACTAAAGTACCCACTGCCACAATCCACCCATGACTACATTCCTCAGTACCTTGATCAAGATTCAACGTTTTAGGGAGTTTTGGAAGTGAAACAAGGATGAATGCCACTGAAATAATTGTTACAAAAATATGTCCAATGAAGTGGAAAAAAATTTTAGGATTTGTCCTAGGATTTGCTGTCTTTTAGCCATCACCATCCTATAGTTTGGTCTACAGTCAGATAGATTCCTTTTCATTTTCTTTTTTTTTCTCCATGAGAGTTTAGAGCCCCCCTTCTTTAGTGGTGTGGTGGCATGTGATTTGGTTAAGCACCCTAATTTTCTTAAGAATGTCATGCCTGCTTTCCATTTCAGTCAGTTAGGAAGCAAAGCAGATGTATAGAAGCTTGCCTGCCTGCTCTGAATATCCTCACTTAAATTGTTGCCAGAAAACATAAAGTGCGGCACACTATGGCTCAGTTCTGGTAAGGAAACTCAGTGACTTCCTGAAGAATGTAAAACCTACGTGTATCTCTAAGTCAGTGTTTGATGTTGCTATGACAAAGTAGAGGTGTGTTGAAAATACTTTATTTTTAATAAAGTATTGAAACGCAGATTAATTTTTTTACAAAATTTGGAGGATTTGTCAAGCTAAATAATTGGAGAGAAACACCCATCAACATTATTTAGCTGTTCTTTTACCTTTAGAACAGCTTTTTCTCAATTGCATTTATGTCATCGGTTTGACTAGAGAGAATAAGACTCATCTGTTAAACATATACTATTTTATTTACTGAAAAAGTTGTCAAATCATCACACCATGTTCTTTGAGAACCCAGGAGAACAATTTCTTTAAGGCATCAATATCAAGAAAACATGTACTTCTCTTGGTTTTCTGGCATGTTCTAATAAGATTATAAATAATTATATTGACTATGCTTTCACTGAATGAAAAATTTAAGGTTTTGGCCTTTTATTTTTATTTAACAATTAATTATGGAAAATTTCAAATATATGCAAGCTAAACTGAATAATGCATTGCACTCCATGTATCCATCATCAAACTTCAGTAATTATCCAGTCTTTAGTTTTTGTTTCATCTAAACCATGTCCCACTCCCCATATTTATCATTGTAATCACAATTATTTTATACAAAATTTACATAACTTAAACTGCAAAAATGTTAACTATACAATTTTGATACAACCACGTAACCCCAGAGCACTATCATGATAAAGAACATTTCCATCTCTCCTTCTCAGTTCATCCCGTTGTGTCTCACATTTAATGACTGAATAGATCCTTATGGCATTTAAGTCTATTTTACTTGCTTCTTCCCGCACGCACTTTCTTAGTTCTGCTTCATCCAAATGCCTTCTACTTCTGTTACCTTTTTATATTATATATAAATATTTTTAAGCTATTTTTATTTTTTGGAGTAAAGTAGATAAATAAATTAAAGGGGGATTTTCGTTTGGTTGTTTCTAAATGGATATAAGTTGATATATCTTTAAAAGAAAAAATGATTTCTCAAACTATTATAAAAGTTCTACAACAAAAATGAATATGTAGGAGGAATGTAGGCACATATTTTTCTGGGAAAGCTGTTAAGAATTTATGGAATTATGATGTAAAAGCATATTATTACCTTCAAAATAAATTGAAACTTAATTTAATAAGCTGTTAGACCTAATTTAACGACATTTAGAAGAAAACAATTTTCTACAATTATGTCCTTTTATGTAATCAGCATATGCTAGAACCATTTACTTGCATTTTAGTGGTTTACACTTTGATCTCAAAATCTGTATTTGGCATAGTGGCTACATCCTTTCATGACAAGGCTTGTTGCTTATGATTAGTTAATGCTTTCTAACTAAGGTAATAGATTACTTTGGTTTATTAATTTTAATGGATTTATTTATAAAATTTCAACATGATCTCTTTGTAACATAACTTGAAAATATCTAGATCAGAATAAAAATTCCTTCTTAAAATTTGGTTTCATATAATATTTGTTTATATTGATTAATAATAATAATGAAAACAAAAATAAAAGTAACCCATATCATAATTGCTATGTGCCAGGCTCTATTCTAATTGTTTGAAATATAATAACTTATTAAATCATCATAACAGCTTGGTCAGATATATGCAATTATTAACCCCATTTGATAGTTGAAAATTCCTTATGCAGTTTACGGGTTAAGTAATTAATCTCTGGAATCATCAGATTGAGGAATGAGCCTCAGCACCAAGTTTTACTAAACATGAGACCTTAGTCAAGTGCTTTTGCTGTCCATTACTATGTAAGTGTCAAAACTAAGTAACTTACATGAACTCTCTCTTCTCTCTCTCCCGCTCTCTTTTTCCATAGAGTGTCTCTTCCTGCAGGGATTCTCCACGTAGCTTGAGCTTCATAAAGCAAGGTGATCTTAGGCTATTCACATATTTCTGTATTATGACATAGACATACATAAGCCTCACAACACAATCTATCTTTCCTTGTTATCAGTATTTGGCACCATTGCTATGCATCTACCATTGTCTAACCTCCTTAATTAAGTTTTCATTATTTTTTAAAAATCCACTATTTCTAGAAATCATCATTCCCTGAAAGGTAAACTCTCTGTTTTAATCCTTTGAATGAAGAATACCTAATATTTTAATGCTCAAATATCCAAAGCTAATATTTTTTCTGATTTCCCTGATTAGTACATACTCTGTTATACTATGCTGTATAAGTGAAACAGTACAGAAATGTATTTACTTAGAAATTAATTAAATAAACCAATATGTGTAGATGGCTGAAAATATAATAGTAAAACATAAAACAAACAGAAGTTGAAAGAACTACATTAAAATAATGAGAAAATTTTATGGCTTTTTCTAATGGAGTAAGGAACTAAGAATATCTTAGGCCTGAAAAAAACTTCAGGTTAGGCGTGGCCACCTCTACCTGGGCTACAAGAAAAGTAAATGAGGCACATTACAACTCAGTTTTCTGTGCATTGGGTGTTTCCCGGACATGAAAGTTAAAGAGAAAGAATATGAAGGAGAAAAATTATGCAGAAACTGGGAAGGAAAGATGAAGTTATTTTGATGCCACAACAGGCCACAAGGCAGGCTTAATGGGCAGTGTGGGCTGTCATCCACTGACAAGACGCTGTGCTGTCACCAGGAGAAGAAAAGGTTTTCCTACTTGTGGGTCATTGTTAAGAACTCCTCCTCAGCCTGTACTTTTTTTCATTTTTTTAAACACTTTTATTCCATCTCTGCAGAGTCTTTAGGAGTTCAGGGTGAGTAGCATGGGAACGACTAATTTCCTTTAACAACAGTTTAGAACAGTATATGACAACCCTCAGCTTCTACCTCTGGGTTTACTCAAGGAACTCCTAGATGGATATTTGTCATCCTTTGTAACTCCTTTGTCCATACTGTGAAAGACATGGCCAAGTAAACCCTTCTTCTCACTTCCTTTTGTTTCTACCTCTGTAATGCTGAGTATGGTGAAGGCAAACTCCTCTCCCTGCCCCCGAATCCCCTGTCTGATGATAATGGTCTTTGGAACACTGATCTGTGCCTGTCAACACTCTTCAAACAGTAAGTCATCTATCCTTAATTTAAACTTATATGTAAGAAAAATAATAAAATATTAGCTTCCTTTTTCCTTTATTCAAGAATAAATTATATTGACTTAGTGTTGCCTTTATTAAAATTAGTGAAGTCAATCTTATTCAAAACTTTATGTGTTTGCTTATATAGCATGAGTACGACCACATGACCCCCCCCAACTTTACTACCTATTGTTAAAAGATAAACTGAGACATATGAAAAATTTGAAATTTATTTGAGCTAAAATCTGTTTAGATTGAGCAGTGCTAAACCAGAAGTGGTTAGGAGTGCTCCTCCAACAGAAGCTAAGACAAAGAGTTATATAGAGAAGGTGTGGAAGCAAAGAAAGGAAATTATGATTGGCTGTACCTTAAAGCCCAGTTGCCTGTTTGTGATTGCTTGTCCTTGGATTTTGATTCATAACCTTGAAACATGTACAGGCTAAATGTCACATTTACAACTACATTTAGATTCTGGTTTGCTTACACAGGCCGCCATAGCATTAGAGCTGCCTCAGTCTAACGGCCTCCTTCTTTAATTAATTTAACACCACTATGCTGTTTCTTACTTTGTCTTAAGTTCCTAAAAATAATGAGTGCAGTTTCACCAGAAGTTTCCTACTAAAGTGCCAATTGTTAGCCGGAAGTATAAGTGAGAATTTTAAGAGGATCTTCCCTTATACCTTAGTGCAAAAGAGTTTACTTTTGAAAAGGTTAGTAAAAACATTCTGCCTAGAAGGTTTTTGCCTTGGGAGTGTGTAGTGAAAATGAAATACATGAAACAAAATGTAATTGGGATGATCGCTAGCCAGTAGGTACAAATTAGGTCACACATTGGCTAATGGCCAAATTGTGAGAGCTCCAAGCTCCCCTGTGCCTGGCTGCAAATCTCAGTATGTCCTTCACCAACAGACCACAAGGCAGTGCCTTCTAGGCACTCACAAAACAGTTCAAGCTGGCACTCATTCCTGGCTCCACCGCTCTGTGCCCTGAATAGCATTCTTGTCTCTTCGGCACCCAGCTGACCTTTGTCATGCCGTCTAGTCCTATGTCAGTCAGAAGGCGTGTATTCCTACAATCCCATTGGGCTACCCAAGACACAAAGCATGTCGTAGACTGTCAGATCATGGCAAAGAGAGAAGGTGCCAGTCTTTTACGTGCCCACACTCAGAGGGAGCTTGCTTGAGCCTGCTCTTTCTTACTTTATACACAGAGCCATTTTATCCTCAAGGTACTTCTGTGGCTAAATTAACTTGGAATTGGAGGAATTCTAGAATTAGCTGATCTGCTAATCTCAGAACTACCTAAACCCTCTCTTTTGCCTGGCTTTTCCTTCCTCCTTTGTGGTGAATTTTCTCTTGCAGTCCCTGTAGTGCCTCGCAGAACTTGAGCTTTCATTGGCTACCCTTCTCTCTTCCCATCCGAAGCTCCCAGAAAAATTTTGTGGATCTGATTTTCGATTGAAGACATGGTGCAACTTATCATCTTCCTGTTGGAGGCTCCACAGAAACCATATAAAGCAGTGGATGTGAACAGACACTTGGTTTTGAAAGAAGAGTTGTTAGTGACTTCACCTGCCTATCTGAGACCCAGCTGGCACTTCATTTCCATAACCACTGGAATGGTTTTTAGAGATGCAGTCTTATAAAGAAAATGACACCTGGAGCAGCCAAAAAATGTTTAATCTCATTTACAGTAGCTAATGACAGAGTCCAATGTCATCTCCTCTCTGCTTGATCCCTCAAAATAGGTAAATTCACCCGAAGGGTAGAGAGTAAAACAGGAACAAGACAGAATTGAGAAGAGAAAGGGTATGCAAGTTAGGTTTTACAAAAGCGTCAGCAATTGATTATGAGGTTAGCTTCCTGAAAATGAGGAGGGAGAGCAGCAAATGGAAAAAAGTCATCTCTACTTTAGAACTTTTTCAAAAATGCCCAATAACTTAAGTATGTCAAGGACACAAAATAGAAATATTTTGTTTCCTTAAAAAAATTTATCAGTAGATGATTTTAGTTAGAATAAAAGAATCACTGCTACTCCAAAGCACAGCTTTTAATTCAAATAGCACCTAATCAAAATATTATTAGGGCCAAAGTCTAACTTCTATGGTACATAAGTCAAAATTACATTCTAAAAAAAAATGGAACAGGCATTTCTGACAATGCTTATCTCTGCAGCATTGTTTTCATGTGTTATTTCAGCCTTTTTTTTCACCCTTTGTCCTGTCCCTTCTGCTTTTCTCTGAGCCTGTGCCCATGTCCTAAATAAGCAAATGGGCTTTCACTGATATTTCAAAATATTTCCACAGACCCGTGCAAAGGAAAAGACAAACAGCATAAGAGTATAGTCCCTATGCCCATTTTGACAGAAAGGATGAGAAACACCACTTAAAAAAATGATTTCACAATAAAAATGTTGACAAAACAAGGTCCCTCACATGTGATATAGCCCACGTTCCTGCCAATAACAGTTGCTGAGACCAATAGGAAATGGATTAAGTGAGCATTTGCTTAAAAGTGTTTTCATATAATATTGGTGCCGCCTGAGTGAAAATAGCCTCTCCATCGCAATAAAATATGAATTTAAGTGATCACTTGGAATTGCATTAATTCATTGTAATTGGTAGACAATACGCTGGTGTGTTATGGACTGAAAAATAACATCAAGACATTTATGGAGGTGAAGCCCTGATTTTTTTTTACTTCCTAACCAAACTAATTATATACTACAATTTTATTGAGTTATTATTCTTCCATCTTTCCTTACTTAATGAATTTTTTATAATTCATAATGTAAATGATAATTCATGAAATATCTGGTTTTAAAATCAACTGAAATAACTAAAGAAGGAAAAATAAATATGTGTAAATCCTTATTCAGACATTATTTGCATGCACATTTATAAACATGACTATTTATAAATAGTATGCTAAATGTCTATGTACAAGTATAAATACAAGAATGGATACAATTATATGGCTATCAACGAGTAAAACATTCAGTGCACATTATACTTTGTGGAATATATTTTGCCTGGATGAGTTGAGACAGATTGTATAATAGAATGAACATGGCAAAAGTGGGTTTTAAGTCAGGAAACAGAACAGTAAAGCAATTTCCTGAGTTATTTAAATGCTTTCAAAGAGAAATGTCATTACATACTTGAGCTACACTGGCATATAATTACATGAGTATCACAAATAACAATGTCTTACTAAGAAAAACAGAAGTTGTTAGAGAAAAATTATTTCCCATCATAAATCTTCATTTCAAGCTCAGGTAAATACACACAAAGGGGATTTACATGTTTCCAAAATCAATTATAGTCATTAAATCATCAATTATTATGATTCAAAAAACATGTTTCTAATTACATTTTTAAAAATCTTCCTCAGTCTTAGTAATATTATTTATTAAATGTAATATAACAGTAATTGTTAACTTAGAGTTAAATTCAACTAAAATTTTTATTTTAAATTATGATAATTATAAAGAAGGTAGTAAAACCAAAGGTTCAATTTTTAAAAATATTCTATTGTTCTTTGTATTAAAATTAGATATTTGCTGAAATTCCAAGAAATCTGGCCTATAGTTATAAATAATTTAGAATGCAAAACAGCACAAGTGAATATTTATCCCACCCTAATGATGAGAAAGATCCCAATATTCTACAAATTCATAACTTTAAGTCCATAGGGAGCTGAAGTCACAAGATAATCAGATGAAGTGAATTCTCAAGGGTAACAAGACTATCTGAGTAAAGATCGGATATATGAACTGTTTTACCCTTTAGCAGAGTATAAGAGGAATAGGAGGTAGTCATAAAAGTGAATAAGAAGAAAATAACTGAAATTTTAATAAATTATTTAAGACCACTACAGGCTGGAATATCAGTTTAGAATCTCTGGGAGTCCCATATACAAAAAGAGTCAATCAATATCCAATGACCAACTCTTTTCCATTGGTCCCCACTGATGGATACAAGAAAAACTGTGGGTAGGGCAAAGCCATAAGAAAGCTCCCCTCACTGGTGCACAGAAGTTTCTCAAATGAAGCAAAAGCATTTGGTACCAGAGAAGGGAAAGGATGACCTCTTTTTCCTACTTCCAAGAAAAGGTTCATTGCTGTTGGGAAAGTAGTAGAAATAAAAGTCATCTGCTGCTGGGGGACAGGGAGAAAACCTTCCAGCTCCTTGGTCCTTGGCAAAAATTGGCTGCTCCTGGAAAGAGGTAGAAGAGAAAGCCGTCTGCCACTGGAGGAAAGGCAGAAAATCCACATGAGACCAGGGCTTTGCACCAACACAAAGTGGATGTCTGAGGCTGTTCGGAGAGAAACAGGACGCAAGCTTATACCAGGAGTAGGGCAGAGCTTTAGGTGGCACAGGGGGCAGGATGGTGTGATGCAGGAGTGCTGGGAAAACACCACCACTGAGACTGAGATGGGAGCAAGAGAATCAAACCTTGACTCCCACCCTGACCATGAACTTTGCACAGAGTTACAAGCAACAGCAATAGACTACTGAGGAGGGGGAAGAATGAGGAGAGAATACCTCCATGGTATCTGTGTGCAGGGCCTGCTAAAAGCTGAGGGTGGATCATGGAGCAGATCCACGAAGAAACACCCTTGATGCCCATATGATGCACAACATAGCACAAGCCCACCACTGAAATATACCATCAGTAATTGTAGCTACAGCAAAAGTCAAACCCAGCTCAACTACTGATTAGATGGCTTTCAACCCCACAGAATGGCCTGAAGGGAAGGTGTGCCCATTTCTGGGCATAAATACTATTTACTTCTGCCTTTCATGTTCTGTTTTACCCAACATCTAGCATTCAATCAAAGAATGTATTATGAGTTATAAAACAACAGCAATAATAAAAATGATCCATTGTCAAGAGAGAAAATAGTCAACAGAAAGAGAAACAGACATGGCTCAGAAATTGGAACTATCAGAGAGATACTTTAAGATGACTGTGATAAATTTCTTGATTCTAATAGGAAACACGTATGGACAGTGGTGAATTTCAGTAGAGAAATGAAATGAAAACTATGAAAAAAGCTGAAATGGAAATGCTAAAAAAAAAACAAAAAACAACTCGTTGTATTGGAGATGAAAAATCCTTTCAATGAGCTTAAGAGCAGAGTAGATATAGCAGAGAAAACAACAGAACTGAAATATAGGTCAATACAAACTATACAAATTGAAACAGAGAAAAAAAGAAGGTAGAAAACAGAAACAGGCTTTCTGTATCTGTGAGATAAATATTCAACAGTCTAAAATACATATAGTTGGATTCCAACTTGGAGTAAAAGTAGGTAACAGGTCAGAAGAAATGTTTCATAGATAATGTCTGAGAATTTTCCAAAATTAATTAAAGGAGAAAAAAACACAGATCCAAGAATCTCAGAGAACTTCAAGCACCAAAATACAAAGAAAAACACAAATATGCTAAAATCCAATGGAAATAGAAAATCTTGAAAGAAAAAATATTATTAATAAAGAAGTAAAGTTAATATCAGACATCTCATGTAAAACTAAGAGACATCTTGAATGTAATAAAAGAAAAAATAAAGTGACACTTTTAAATAATGAATGATAAAATTGTCAACCTATAATTGTATACCCAGAAAATAAAACTTTCAGAAATAAAAACAAAATAAAGACTTTTTCAGAATAATACAATCTGAGATAATTCGTTGGCATCAGTTAGGAACTATGAGAATTGTTCAAGTGTTTTTCAGGAAAAAATAATATGATAGGAGATCAAATGTGAGCAAATATAAAAACATTTTCTTATTTCAATATCTTTAAAAGATAACTGTGTGAAGAAAAAATATAACAGCATATTTTATAAGCATGTAGAATTTATAAGCATGTAGAAATAAAATGTACAGACAAAAAGCATGGAGGATTGAATGGGCAATGGAACAGGTACTGTTGCAACTGAGAGTTATAACTGAGATAAGTTAAAGATGGACCTTGTAATTGCTAAAGAAAAGTTTTTAAATGATGTAACTAAACAGTCAGTAGTGACGATAAACAAGAAACAAAAATTACTAAGTTGGTATCCAGTTTCAGTTCTGATATGTAAAAAGTCTGGAAGTCGTCATCTCTGACTTGACCACAAGAAAAAACTGGACAAATTGAAATTTAGTAACTTTTCTTGGGCTTCTCAGAGACCTGAGATTGCCAGGCAAACTGCCATCCCAAAATTTGGAGGTAAAGGTGAGTCCATAGAGCTACAACCGAGATTAGCTTATCTGGAGCAGAGGACACGGATTCACATAAATTATAATTTTGATGAATTGCTGGTGGGTGATTGTGCACCACTGGGAGAATGACAAGCCTGTGGGGCAACAATCTTAGGAGCCCCACACTTTTGTGGGCTTTATCTCCAGGAACCTCACTAGGTTCTCATTGCAAAGATCCGAGAACAATCCCATTGGTGCTCTGACAGATGGAGGGGAAGAGCGGTCCTTGTGAGATAAGACAAATGATCAAAAAAAAGAATATCAAGATCCAATATTGGGAAGGATAGACAGAACTTTATCATAGTTTCTGCAGACAATACAAATGATAAAAAGGGAATATTATGAACAACTTATGTTAATAAATTTGATTTAGGTTAAATGGACAAATGTCTGGAAACTAAAAATCTACCAAAGCTCTACCAAAAAAAGAAATAGATAACCTGAATAGCTCAATATCAATTAAAGCAATTGAATAAATCAATTGAATTTTAACTTAAAAACTTTTCCACAAAGAAACTCTCAGTCCCAGATGGCTTCATTAGTGAATTCTACCAAATATTTGAGAAAAAAAGTTCTGCAAAGACTCTTCCAGAAAATGGAGGTGTAGGTAATACTTCCCAACTCATTTTATGAGGCTAGTTTTACCTTGACATCAAACCAAAGATATTAGAAGAAAACTATAGATCAGGGGACGGCCTGGTAGCGCAGGGGTTCAGTTTGTGTGCTCTGCTTCAGCAACCTGAGGTTCATGGGTTCAGATCCCAGGCACAGACCTAAACACTGCTCATCAAGTAATGCTGTGGTGGCATCTCACATACAAAAAAATAGAAGAGGATTGACACAGATGTTAGCTCAGGGCCAATCTTCCTCACCAAAACAAACAAACAAAAAGCTACAGACCAATATCTCTCATGAACACAGAAACAAAATTCCTTAGCAAAATATTAACACATTAATCCCGCAAATGGATTTCTGCTAAGAATGAAAGGCTGATTCAAAATTCATAAATCAATGTAAACCATCATATTAACAAATAACTAAGGAAAACATGTGTTAATATGAATAGATTCAGAAAAATCATTTGAGAAAATTAAGCAGCCATGCATACAAAAAAAAACTATCAGCAAACTAGAAATAGGAGAAAATGTCCTCAACTTGACATAAAACCTACGCCTTACCTCATACTTGGTAGGAAATGGGTGAATTATTTTCCCTTATGATCAGGAACAAGCTAAGAATGTCTGATCTCACCGCTCCTACTCAATGCTTTACTACAAGTCTTAGAAAGTCCTATAAAGCAAGAAAAAGGAACAAAAGTCATATAGATTGAAATAGAAGAGAGTAAAACTAACTTTAATTGAAGATAACATGATCACGCAAGTAGATGATCCCAGGGAGTTACAAATAAGCTCTAGAACTAACAAGCAAGTTTCACAAGGTTTCAGTATACAATATCAATTTAAAAACTCAGTTGTATTTCTATATATTAGCAATGAGCAAATGGAATTGAAAATTTAAAATCCTGTTTACAATAGGATCAAAAATTATGAAATAATTTGGTATAACGTTAACAAAATATGTGCAAGACCAAGGCATGAAAATGTAAAACATTGCTGAGAGAAATTAATGGGGATTTAATTAAATGGAGAAATATATCATCTTCATGGGTTGAAGGATTCAATAGTGTTAAGATGCCAATATCCTCTGAGTTGACCTACAGATTCGATGTAATTCCAATCATACTTGATGACTGTATTTACGTTAACTAATCAAATCAAGTTATATTTTTAGCAGTTTGTGTTATAAGTCAGGATAGTGGTTACTCTGTGGCTATAGCAATCGAAATAGGGCACAAGGCAGGTGCTAAGTTGCTGGTGATGTTCTTTTTTTGATTTGTTGCTGTCTACATGAGTGTATTTGCTTTATGAAAATGCATCAAGTTGGACATTTGAGATTTGCACGTATTTCTCTGTGTACATTATTCTTTTAAAAAAGCTTTCTTTAAAAGTGAAAGAAAAAAGGAAAAGGAAGAAATATTTAGTGTTCAGGCAAAATCACTAGTGGTAGATCAAAACTAAAACCTTATCTTCCAAATCTGTGATGTTCTTGTTACCATGGCTATTTTAAAAATAATGTTTGGGGTATCAGTGATGAGTACAAGTGCATAGTAATTTCTCAATTGATATTCAGAATTATTATGATTTTAACTCTGAACGTGCCACAGACACATGAGCCACCTAGACAATCCTGTAAGTCACTCTTCACTTCAAGCTGATGCCCAAGGGGTGGATATTTCAGAAAGAGATGGGGAGAAATTTTTGAGATTTGGTCATGTTTACAATTATTGAATAATCTGCATCTAATTAATGGCATACTGAACTTCAACCTTGCTGTCTACACATTTGGGCAAGAATTAGTCACACAAAGAGTGCCTTAATGCCCAAATCTATAATAATTTTCAAATTCTGCTCCCCACCTTGGAAGCAATTATTTCAAATATTTGCTCTGATCAGGAGGAAAGTGGGAGTCAATTTCAGTGACACTCAAATCAAGCCTTATCCTTTGTAATAAACAAGTAGTAATAAACAAAAGTAAGGAGACATTAAAAAGATGGAAAATATCATGGGACAATCTTTAAAAGATATTTAACTTGGATTATTTAGTTTCTAGAACAAAATTGTTATCACTCATTTTTAATGCCCTGTTGTAAGCAGATTTGTCACCACTATTATAATTTAGTCTTGAGAAACATTTTTTAAACTACAAAAATAATGGCCTCAGTTCAATTTCTAGAGCATAGAGTTTGTAATACTGGTTATGCAACTAAAAGCACCCTTAGATACAGTAAGAAAGATACAAAACTAGAAAATTTTCATTTTTAAGGATTTCATTAAAATCAAATGTAAAATAAATATAGGTGACATTTAATTTTTCTAACAGACATCATAAGGCGAGGAGGTTTCTTTCTTTTATCCCTACCCTCTTCCTCAAACAGCACTCCCTGGTAAGTAAGGAGGAAGACTACTAATCATGATTATGTTGACTCCAAGTGACTGATTTTCCATAGGTGGGTTAAGAGAGGAGGTTAAGCCATCCTGCATTCGGATCCTCTTTTCACAAGGAAGCATGCATCCAGGTAAATTCTTTTTGCCTGGAAGTGAGCTTGTGGTGACTTGGCAAAGGGTCACTCTACCACTGTTTAACTCCAGGATGATGGCAAATTATTAAAAACTCTCTGTGCCTCAGTTTCCTCATCTGTAAAATGGGGATAATAATATGGTTATTGGGAAGATGGACTGCATTAAAGAAAGCACTAAGCACAGTGCTTGGAGGATATAAGCATCCAATGCTGGTGGTTATTATTATTGCTACTACTTAGAGTTTAGGCAAAAACTCTTACTTCAGCTCAGTTTATTAAGAATTCTGTGATGGATTATTGGAAATTCGCCTAGTTAATAATCAAGTGATTCATTGATCCCTCATTTGTTATTATTCAAGTGTATAAACAATGTGTGCCTTGAAACCTGGATAAGGAGGAAGTAATTGTCCTGGTAGGACTGGGATATTTTTAGGATTCTTAAGCAAACATCCACTGTCAGTACCCCAAATACTACTAAATCCCCAACTGAGGCAGCATGTACAGCAGGGCCACAAACTTTATGACCTGGACTCTACTCAAATTTCTAAGTTATGGCACCTAGAAATTTCTTAACCTATCAGTGTCACTTGTCCTTTTCCATAAAATGCATGTGAACAGCACAGAGAACAGAATCTGGGGACCGGTAAACACTCCCAAGTTTAACCTATTCTCATTAATATTATCAGTTCCAGCAAGAGATTTTGACACTTTTAAAAAAATAAATAGACATTTTCATTTGTAGCTATGCAGTAAATATTTGGTGAGTGTATAAATGAGTGAATGAATGAAGAATGAATGACTTTTTTAAAAAAATACATCAGTAACAAATCTCATGTTCACATTTCCCTTGAAGTTGTCTGAGGCGTAATGAATTTTTAGTTGCTTCAACGTGGCTTCAGGGCTTCTCCTTTATTTTGGTGATTTATAACGTATAACAACAAATTAATTATCAGTGGAATATGTATAATTAAAGTTCTACTCTAATGTTCTTGAGATATGAGAATATTTTTCATTGTCGTTTTCCTTGTGCTCAGACTTATCGATCACATTGGTTGCTGCTTCTTTTAAGTAGAAACGAACCAAAATCGAATGTGCATGTATTCTTGCCCACCATGATTTCTTGGTCATAAAGATCATTTCCTAAATGCATGTTATAATTAGGTTAATGAAATTTTTACCAGTACTAAAGTGATGTTTGAGAAGAGTACTTGCTAGGACTTTGAAATTCTAATAAACCCCTTATGGTTTCTCAGGGAAGAGATCCTTCAAATTTATGTAGAACATAGATCATTCAAACAAAAAACATCTCGGCGCTCCTACTCCATCCCATACACTGGGTTGGGGCACAGCAGGAAACAAGACAAGTTCTCTCCTTGACCCTAGGGAGCTTGAAGTCAAATCCTGAGACTCTCCTCCTACCCTCTTGTTCAGAACTCTGTTTCCTAACCCACTTGGACCTCTGAATTCTTGGCCAAGTCCATGTATTTCTTCTATACTTTAAAATTTTTTGTGTGTGTGTGAGGAAGATCAGCCCTGAGCTAACATCCATGCCAATCCTCCTCTTTTTGCTGAGGAAGACCGGCCCTGAGATAACATCTATTGCCACTCTTCCTCCTTTTTCTCCCCCCAAAGCCCCAGTAGATAGTTGTATGTCACAGCTGCACATCCTTCTAGTTGCTGTATGTGGGATGTGGCCTCAGCATGGCCAGACATGTGGTGCGTAAGTGCGCGCCCGGGATCCGAACCCAGGCCGCCAGTAGCGAAGCGTGCGCACTTAACTGCTAAGCCACGGGGCCGGCCCCTAAATATTTTTTGATTGGTAGTAATTGAAACAAATTCTAGGTAAAAAGACTTAAGATAAAAGTCTACCAAAATCTGAAAATAAATCTACTCAGATTTCAGAAACAGATGGAGCCACAAACTGGAAATGAGGAAATTCTTGTTTTCCCTTTTCTGTATTCTAGTGAGGGACATCAGCCTGTTATACTCAAAATAAATTCATGATACATATTTTAAAAGTTATAAACTCTGAACAAATACTGTGACTGTCTTTTTTTTTACCAAATACATATCTGAATTGCTTTTCAGATGTGTATACTTACCTATGTTTACTGTATTTATTTTCAAAGTGGAAAAGTGAATATATTTTCAAAGGTATATTTGACCTCATGTAATGTTACTTTCCCTGTGTTCAAATATATGCTTAACTACTTTTCATATGTATATAAGTCATTTGTAGGTTACATTTTATACTTATGAATATGAGGGCCTGTCTTACCTGAGGATCTCAAAACAATTTCTGGAAGATTATGTATATACATGCATGTAGTGGGTGGGGAGTTGATCCCATGTGTGGAAAAGAAAACATAAAAATGATATGTGAAGAACCGTCATAGTCAACTTCACTTCTTGCATAAGAATGTTTTAGTAAATAGCAAAAGTCATGTTTCAAAAAAAATTGAATCTCAGTTGTATAACCCTCCTCTTTTCTGCAGAACTATTGGTTCTGCAGAAAAACAGAACCAATAATATACATATATTATAAGGAATTGGCTCATGTGATTCTGGAGGCTAAGACGACTCATGATCTGCCATCTGCAACCAGGAGACCCAGGAAAGGCGGTGGTGTAGTTCCTGTCCAACTCCAAAGGTCTGAGAACTAAGAGAGCCGCAGATGGTGTTGAGTCCCAGTCAGTTGGAGGGAACGAGAAGACGGATGTCTCAGCTCAAGCTGTCAGACAAAGAGAACAAATTCTCCCTTCTTCTGCCTTTCTGTTCTATTCAGGCCTTCAACCCATTGGATGATTCCCACCCACATTTACCACATCTACCAATTCAAATGCTAATCTCATCCAGAAACACTCTCACAGACACATCTAGAAATAACGTTTAACCAAATATCTGGGGCGTTGTAACACAGTCAAGTTAATCTACAAAATTAAGCATCACAACTCTTCTTTTCTGCAAATAGTTATCTTTCTTCTTCCTTATTGCAGACAAGTTCACGTGGAGAAAGGTATGGATACCACAATCTGCATGTGTACAAGTAGCTATTGCAGCTATGTGGACAGGCTGTGACTTTCTTAGTCTCCCATCCAAATATTCCAGGAAGGAACTGATCAACCTACCTCAAGTAAAGTGTCCCAAACTCACAATTTATTGTCACATAAAGTCAGAGTCACCTTTAAAAGGATGTGAATGTTTCCATAGCAACTTTTGAAAATGAAGATCTCTTGGGCCAGCCCAGTGGCATACTGGTTAAGTTCACGTGCTCCACTTGGGTGGCCTGGGATTCGCAGGTTCAGTTCCTGGGTGCAGACCCACCCATCACTCATCAAGCCATGCTGTGGCAGTGTTCTACATACAAAAGAGAGGAAGACGTGCACGGATGTTAGCTCAGGGGTGATCATCCTCAGCAAAAAGAGGAAGATTGGCAATGGATGTTAGCTCAGGGCCAATCTTCCTCACCAAAAAAGAAAAAGAAAAAAGAAAATGAAGATTGCCTCAAAAATCAAAGATTGTTAACATAAAAGGATCTCCTAAAATGAAGCCACTATGTAATTCAGGATGCCCCACATTTTCCAGGCTACATCTTCATGTCTCAATAAAGCTACAAATTAATATTTCTCTGTTTCCTTCCTTGGCTATCTATAGAAATTGAGCCTTGTTCCCTTTTCTTTTGCCCTGTCCCAAATCACTTCCTTCTAAATACCCAAGTATAGCTGAAATCTCTTGAAGAGCTCTCTTGCTGTCGAATAGAGTCATCTATGATTTCTTCTTCTTTGTTCTAGCTCATCATGGTATTGTCTTCTATTGCTTCCACTGCTAAGATCTATTTTGCTGTTTCCATCTGGGGGTACATTATCTACTTATAATTTTCATAAACATATTCACTGTGATGAGGCTTCCAATATCAGAGGCTCTCTTTTCATGCAAACTTGCTTTAGGCCCATAGTCTCTGGTCTCCATATCGTTTTGCCATTCCATCCCTTCTCCCCTGCCCAGAACCCACCCCTGACTCCTCTTATACTAATCTCATCCACGGGTAGACACGATTCAAGATTCATTTTACTTAACCTTTGATCAGATTAATAAATTGTTGTTTAATGATGTGAACCTTTAAATATAAAATCATCCCATACTTTTTAATGTATTTACTAAGAGATAATGTTTTGTATGCCTTATTTTAAGTATTTTAGCTGAATTCATTTTCCCATCCCTTAAAGACTATGTAATTATTTGTAATATTACACATACACAACTTAGTAGCATACAAGCAGTCTTCCAATAACATAATGTCAGAAAAATAAATTTATAAAATAGGAATGCATAAATAAAAGCAAACCAAAAAAAGTCAATAAACCAGATCTATAGGAATGAAGCGAAGTAGTTGAAAATGTCAAAAATTTCAAATTAATTATGTACCTATATAACATGTTACACAGACAGACAAAATAAAGCCAATTTATTTTAAATTTTTTAAAAAAGAAAAAAAGCAGTTGTATTCAAACTATAAACTACAATCACCCGGAAAGGATTTCTAAAATTCATATACCCAATCTGATAAGTGGAGATTTTGATTCAATAGATCTGTAGTAAGGCCTGAGCAACATGGCAGTCAGAATTTGCAAAACACAGCCATGAGGGGTACTGCAGATCTCAGTTTCTCCTCTCTTTTTCTTAGCATCTTTCCTATAAGAGTTAGGGTTATTTATATGAAACTGAAGTTGGGTACCTGAGGGTCACTGTAAATATTCCATAAGAATATGGGTACCCTCCAACCTTTTCCCAACACAGACACAGACGAAAAGAAGTTAATAAATAACCTTAGTCCCCATTAGATGAGTCCGAATGCTTGCTTCATGGTTTGTGCATAATTATAGCTTGCTAACTTGTTGTTTTCTTGCCTAACCAAAGGGGCGACTCAAGAGTCACAAGAATTTATAAGCTTATTTTGCAGAGGAAAAAGAACGCCTTTAAGGAAGTTACAACCACCAGATGACCAGCCCCCAGCTGCCATTGACGCCAAGAAGTCTGGTTGCTCAAGGTCTTATCTGAAGCGAAAGAAACATGGACTTCTCCTGTGTTTCCCAGAAACTCCTCCTTCCAAGCCCCTCAGCCCTGTAAAGTCTCCCTGCTCTCTTCTTTGGTTAAAGCAGATCTGAGAGAACCTATTCTCCTGCTTTCTCGTTTTGGCCAATTCGAATAAACCTTTCTCTATCTACAGGCACTGGTGTCTCAGTGTTTGGCTTACTGCACATCAGGCATGGACCTGAGATTTAGAAGTTTGGTATCATAATCACAGCTGGGCCTCATTTCCACTACTAAATTTCATGGCTAAGAAAAAGTATTTTTTTTAAATGACTAAATTCCAAAATTCCAACATCAGAGTAAGTATCATGTATACTTTTCTGTCTGAGGAGGATAGTTAACTATTCCCCAGCAGAAGACGCCTAGAGATATTTATTATTAACAAATAATAGGTAGAACCATTCTTCTCAAACTTTACTGTGAGTGCATTATCACCTGGGTGTTTCTTTAAAATGAAGATTCTGATTCCGTAGGTCTGGGGTGGGCCCTGAGAGTCTGCGTGTCTAACAAGCTCCCAGGAAATGCTGATGCTGTTTGTCCTCTATCACACTTTGCATAACGAGGACAGAGACTATATTCACATGTATGCTTTAAAGCTTGCTTACGATGTGAAATTATTCCTCTTGCTGATGCTATGGTAAACCTTACATGAACGTAATAAATTCTTAGGGGGGAAGAAACTTGTTTTTAAGTATAACAAGACTGGTTTTCTATTTTAAGTATAAAAACTCAATACATTTGTTAAATTAATCTGTCTATCAGAGTTGACTTTATATTAACTGATTTGGAAAAAAAATCTAAAGAAGTAATGTATTATAAGAGCATAGTATTAGTGTTCTGTGTGTATAACAAATAACCACAAATTGAGCAGCTTAAAATAATACACATCTGTTATTTCACAGTTTCCTTGGGTCAGAAATCTGGGGAGGGTTAGTTCAGGGACTCACAAGAGAAATCAGTCTATCGGTTGGGGTTGGGCTGCACTCCTTTCTGGAGCTTGGGGGTTTCTTTTAAGTTCACATGGTAGTTGGCAGAATTCAGTTTTTTGTGCTGTAAGACTAAGGCCCCCATTCTCTTGCTGGTTGTTGGAGGTGTGCTGGGAGGGGACACTCTGCTCCTGGAAGCCTCTTCCAATTCCTTGAACATGGCGGCCTCCATAGGCTTCTCATGCTTTGAATATCTCTCGCTTCTGCTGTCTCTGACGTCTAGACTGAGATTTACAAAGTTCCTACGATTAGGTCAGGCCCACCCAGATAATCTCTCTTTTAACTAAACTAGAGTCAATCGATTAGTGACCTAATAAAGCAAGTGAGATCCCATCATATTTACAGGTTCTGCTCACATTCAAGGGGAAAGAATTATACAAGGTGTGTACGCCAGGCACTAAGAAACTCAGAGGACATGTTAGAATCTTGCCTACCACAAACATTTATATCTATCTAACAAGTAGTAACTTTATCTTCCCTCCTCCCACAGCTATTTAGACATGATTATACTCTATTAAATATTTTTTCATAACCTTTCAAAAATTTTAGTCAACTTCATACAGGGATAGATTAAAGGCATTTGCTGATTTACTTCCACCCAACGTGTTTCAACATATTAACTGAGTTTTTAAACTATAACGTTTTGGTTTTTAATGCATTGGAAATACACTAAAGTTAACTAAAGTTAACATAGCTTTCTCTCAGCTCTTTATCTACATAATATCCATGATAGTGAGTATTTTCTGAAGTTATATAATAGAAGAAGCCAATATAAAAAGTAATAATTTACGTAGCACTTTACTGTTTGTAAAACACTTTCAAACATATTGTATTATTTTATCTTCATAATAGTAACATGGAATTGGTATCACAATTTAAGGATAAGAAAACCAGACTCAAAGAGATGAAGTGACTTTTCCAATATCATTCCAGGTAGTAAATGATGATGAGACCACGTAACCTAACTCTTGTTTCTACTTTTGAGTCCAGTGCTCCAGGTTCAGCACAACCTATCACCCATAACAATAGACTAGAAGGATTGCATAGTTTGATTTAATGCCTAGAATAATTAATGTGACACAGGTGCCCCAAACGATAGGGAAGCTTAAACGCTAAGAGAATATGGCCCAGAAAGAAGAGAAAAGTGCAATGCATGCTGATAAAGTACAACGAGTGCTATGAAAAGGTAATGTTGTAGCTGACACACAGATCGATAGTTTAAAAGCTTTGGCAAGCCACATGGTTAGGAGGAGCTATAAAAGGTCAAATAAAAAGGTGATTATTATACACACTGGGAAAAATACTGTTGTGATATAATGTATCCCAAAAGAGTTTCTAGAAAAATATAGTTTTCATTTATCTTGGAGAAGGTAATGGAGTGGTATTACACAAGTGGATAAGAGAATAGTTTTATAAAAAGAGAGAAGGAATGAAAAAACATATGTTGGCATGTATAATAAGCATATAAATATATAAATAATATGTATTAGTATTTTATAATTTTAGCCATATACTCATATTTTCATCTACTTTACTATAAATAAGAACATTATATATTACTAAAGTTATTTATAAGCCCCAAATAGCATCACTGAAAAATATGAAAATGAAAATATATGAATTATTTATTGTATAAGTGGTTTTCTAAAACATAGACATACAGTTAAACCTAATAAACTAGATCTATACTATTTTATGCCTGTTAGTAAAATCTTTACCTTTTCTTTCATCACTGAGGTTTAGGTTGGATATTTATTTTATGAATTTCTTTTAACCACTACTATTTAATATATAAAACAGATTCAAACCAACAAATGCATAAGTTCTTAACTAAGAACAGGCCATGACAAAACAAAATATTTACTTTAAAGAACATAATATTATAGTGGTAATTTCTAAGAACGAAATTAAACTACGATAACTTACCCAGAAGACATGTTATATCTCTGCATTTGCAAACAAGGTTATTTAAGCTTAAACCAAATTAAAATATTGATCTGTTCTACTCAAACAGGGATAATTTCAGTCAAAGACGAACAATAAAAATACGATGGAAATAGATTAAAAACACCAGGGTTTGTACTCATTTAGGAGAAAAAAATATTAAAGAAAAACTGGTGAGGGGCCGGCCTGGTGGCGCAGCAGTTAAGTGCACGCGCTCTGCTGCGGTGGCCCAGGGGTTCGCAGGTTCGGATCCTGGGGGCGCACCGATGTGCCACTTGTTAAGCCATGCTGTGGCTGTGTCCCATATAAAATAGAGGAAGATGGGCACCGATGTTAACCCAGAGCCAGTCTTCCTCAAGAAAAAAGGGGAGGATTGGCGTCGGATGTTAGTTCAGGGCTAGTCCTCCTCACTAAATAAATAAATAAATAAATAAAAACTGGTGAGTATGAGGATCAGGTAAAGATAAATGAAAGAACCAGATTTAGTATCTTTTCAGTACTGTATAGAGGATGAACATGCTTTTCCCCATTATATCCACTTGGGCTTCTCCCTCACGTCATTCACATCCCTGCTCAAATACCATCTCATCATAGAGGACTTCCTCTGCTGGCCCATCTGAAACCACACTCACTCACCTGCTCCAGCTCTTAATCTGTTGAATTATTTTAATGGCACTTACTAATGCTCTTATACCTATTTGGCTCTCTCTTCCTACAAGAACAGAAACTCAACAAACAATAACTTCATCAATTCTATTTCTTCCTTCAGTAGCTGCACTTACTAGTTACTCAGTAATACTTGATGAATGATTCATTGGGAACACAACTGGTGACAAATTGATTAAAATGGAGGAAAAGCTGTTCAAATACAGCAGAGCAAAACAGTTCTGAGTGACTCTTCATTGACATCTAATTTTTTTTTTTTTTTAACAAATGGTTGTTAAAAACTGTCTTGTATATTTTGTGCTTTTCCTTCAAACAATCAAATTTCAATTTTTGTTTTTATTATCATAATGACTAAAGGCAATGATGATGTGGAAACATATAAATTTTGGTCTGTCATTTCATGTTGCTAAGTATTAATTTAATGACATTTAATTTTTTTCATCAATTTTAATCAACAAATTAATCTTATATTAAAAAATCAATGATCAATTAATAATATATTGCTATTTATTACTTCAGCTTTAAATAACAAATATAAGTTTTAACTATTAAAAACTTTATATCAATATTCTTACAGGGAAAAATAAATTTATCTTTAGGATTCTGAAACTCTCAGCTCATTATCAAGTTTTTCTAATGAAGTAATTATTTTTATGGTATAGTTTTTAATAATATGTACGTTTTAAAGTGTAATGTAACTTTGGAGGAAAGTACACTTTTAGGTAAAATATGATATTATTATAAAAAGTATAACCAGGTTACTGAATAAACTAGACTTCCTAGTGTGAAATTATAAAATAAATACTTTTCTTCTATACTTTTGCTTCCAAAAGTCATTTGTCTTTTACTCTGCGTAAAATCTTAGGTAGATAACATAGCTTTTCCAGACACATTCTGCACTAAACAAATAGATTTATTCTTTAGATATTACAAATCCTGACTAACCTAAACAATATTGTATTCTCTCACTTGATTATTCATATTATTTCCTCTGCTTAGTTCTGATTTAGGCCCAGAAGCCTGGAGTGGGGACAGGGATAGATTCCCCCCGCCCCCACTTCCATATTTACCCCTTTTCATTAACTAACTGATATTTCTAGACTCTTCTCTTTAGGGCAAAGGGAGCAGCTGGGATTTAAAAAACAGCAAAGTAGTGGGAGTGGTTATTATTTGGCCTCAGGGCAAATGTCCAAATGTTGACTCTGACTTCCATTTTTCAAGGGGCAGTTTTGTTCATTCTTTTTTCTTTTTTTTTTCTTTTTTTGCTGAGGAAGATTCACCCTGAGCTAATATCCATCACCAATCCTCCTCTTTTTGCTTGAGGAAGATTCACCCTGAGCTATTATCTGTTGCAAATCTTCCTCTATTTTATATGTGGGCCCCTGCCGCAGCATGGCCACCAACCAGCGGTGTAGGTCTTTGCCTGGGAAACAAACCCAGGCTGCCAAAGCTAAGTGCACCAAACTTAACTACTAGGCCACTGGGGCTGGTGTTGTTCATTCTTCTTAACTGTCCCTATAAGCCCTTGGATATGATTGACCTGATGTCTCTAACACAATGGTGCCTCCTCTAGCTGAGTGCTTGTGATGACATCCTCAGTCTTTGACTTCAGGTAGTTCAGCCCATACACTACTTCTTTCTTTTTTAGAGTTACTTGACCTCTCCAGAAGGGCCTCTGAAAAGGATCATTTTTCACAACTGCCAAAATCAGACTCCCTTCCTCAGAAATACTTAGTCCACAGCAACATTCAGCATTCAGGCATTCTTGCCTCATTATCAATGGAAGAGGGCTCTTCCAGACAATATCTCTTTCCTGAGCCTCCATTAGCCCTAGGACTTTTTAATGAAGGTGTATCAGTCAGGGTTCTCCAGACAAACAGAACGAATAGGAGATATGTATGTGTGGGTGTAGTATAACATGTAATATAAACAATATATACTTTCTTCTTCTCCAGGAAACATCAACTTTTGCTCTTAAGGTCTGCCAACTGATTGGATGAGTCCCATCCACATTATCAAGGGTAATCTCCTTTTCTTAAAGTCAACTGATCATAGATGTTAACCACATCTACAAAATCTCTTCTCAGAACACTGAGATTATTGTTTGATTAAATAACTGGGTACTGTAGCCTAGGCAAGTTGACACATAAATCTAACCATTACAGATGGTATAAGACACTGGTCTCTGTGCTTTCCCCAAATCCTGAGAACACATGTCAGATTCTTAATTGGCTTGAAGTATTATGAATGCCTCCCCCATAAAGGGAGAAAGAGGAAATGTACAGTTCACCTACAACACTCCAAAGGAAGCCTTACTATCAGCTCCTGAATCTTTAGCTTTTTTCATATAATTTAGAGGCAGCTCATAGGCCAATGGATGCTGAACTAGTTACGAGCCCCTCAAAATACATGTCCCATATAAATGACCAAGCACCTTGCTTTAGAATATGACTGTATTCAACACATATCTTTTTTATCTTTAGGTCATCAGCTAAGATTCTGAAATAAGGAATTTTATTATATCATCCTATTGTAGGTGACGTACAAAATACTAAAAACAAACAAGGAAGAGAATGATATCCTAAGTACAAAATCAGAGAAATTATGCAAAATAAGATATAAATGAACTAGTTTCTAAGGGATGAGTAGGACTTGCTAGGCAGAGAAGAAAATCAAGGAATTCCAAACAGAGGAAACAGAATCTTCTGGAGTAAAGAGGAGATCCTAACTCATTCTATGAGATTAGCATAACACAGATAATAAAACTTAGCAAAGACACCACACAATAGGAAATTATAGACCATATTACAGTATCCCTCATAAACATAGAAGGAAAATTCCCTAACACAGTAGTAGCAAATTAAATTCAATGGTACGTTAAAAAAAGATAATACATCATGTCAAAATGGGATTTATCCCAGAATAGCAAGATTGGATTACAACTCAAAAATCAATTTAATTCCCGGCGTTCATAGGTTTGGATTCTCGGTGCAGACCTACACACCACTCATCAAGCCATGCTGTGGCGGTGTCTCATACACAAAATAGAGGAAGATGGACACAGATGTTAGCTCAGGGCCAATCTTCCTCACACACACACAAAAAGGGAATAGAAGCAATATGATTGTATTTTTAAGAGGTGCAGAAAAAAATTGGTAAAATTTAAAACGTATTCATGATAAAAAATATTTAGTAAATTAGGAACAGAAGGAAACCCCTGGGTTATAAAGGGCATTTGTAAAAAAAAACTATAGCTAATATCATAATTGATTATGTTAATTTGTTAAAGGTCTGAGCCTGTACACTAAGGCCATCAAAATAAAGGCTAAGGTGAAAGATCAGACAGAAATAAGTAAAACTGTCTCTATTTAGACAAATGGCATAATTGTTTATGATGAAAGCCCTGACAAATCTACAAAAAATCTACTAGAAGTAATAAGAGTATTTAGCGAGGTCACAGCTACAAGTTCAATACACAAAAACAGTTGTATTTTTAATATACTGTTAGCAAATGGTTAAAAAAACAAAATTAAAGAAAACATTCTCTCTGCAGTAGAATCAAAAAGGATGAAATATTTAGGAATAAATTTATAAATGGTTTTTAAGACTTTTATTCTGGAAACTACAAATTACTGATGGGAAAAACTAAAGGACACCTAAACAAATGGACATATATAGCATGCTTATAGATTCGAAGACTGATATTGTAAAGATGTCAATTTTCCTAAAGTTGATCTATAGATTCATTGTAATTCTAATAAAAATCTTAGCAAACATTTGTGTGGAAATGGAGAAACTACCTCTGAAATTTATATGGAATGTGAAGGACCTAGAATATACAAAGTAATCATGATGAGGTAAAATATAGTTAGAGGAATTACACTACCAAATTTCAAGACCTACTGTAAACCAATGAAAATCAAGATAGCATGGTACTGACAAAATGACAGATATATGGATCAATTGAACCAAACAGGTTCCAAAAATAGTCCACACATAGTTATTTGATTATTGACGAAGATGTCAAAGTAATTTAGTAGGGAAAAATCTTTGACTTCTACCTCACCATTTACAAAAATTAATTTGAAGTGTGTCAAAGAGCTAAACATTAAAACAAAAACTTCTAGAAGAAAATATAGGATAATGTGTTTGCAACTTGGGTTTAAGCAGAGTTTTTCTTAGTAGGACACTTAAAGCAATACTTACAAAAGGAAAAGACTAATAAAGTAGACTTCATTAAAATTAAAAACTTCTCATGAAAAGACACAATTCAAGAACGTGAACAGGCAAAACACAGATTCAGAAAATAATCATAACATATATGTCTAACAAACACATGAAAATATATAAAGAACTCCTATAAATCAACAATAAAATGACAAAACTTCTTAATTAATAAATGGGCAAAGACTGATAGACCTTACCAAAGGAGTTATACAAATAACTAATAAGCACGGGAAAAACTACTCAACATCAGCAGCCATCAAGGAAATGCAAATTAAAATCACAATGAGATACCACTCTACGGAGCCAGAATGGCTAAAACTGACATTATTGAATATTGGCGAAGTTCTGGAGAAACTCAAACTGTCATACATTGTTGGTGAATGTGCAGAGTGATACAAATTCTTTGGAAAAAGTTCCAGCTCTTTCTTATAAAATTAAATACACATTTATTTCCTAACCCAATAATCCCTAGGTATTTACCCAAAAGAAATTAAAGCTAAAGTCAACAAAAAGACTTGTATAAGAATGTTTATAGACACTTTATTCATAATATGGAATAGCCTTGACAGCGGAAATAGCCCTGGTTTCTATCAACAGAAAGGAAAAACAGTGTACTGTATTAATACAATGAAATACAACTCAGCAATTAAAAGAACAAACTACTGATACATACAACACCATGGTTGAATCTCAAAACCATTATTCTGAGTGAAAGAAGCCTTACACAAGAGAGAACATACTTTGTGATTCCATTTTTAGGAAGTTCTAGGAAAAGCAAAACAAAGTTATGGTTTAAAAAAAAGCATAACAAAACAGAACAGTAATTGTAGCTGAAAAGGTAGGGAGTTGGGATTGACTGGAAAGGGACATGAGGGAAATTTGTGGGCTGGTATCGTAATAATTCGGGATTACACTGTTACACAGATGTATGTATTTGTCAAAACTCATTGAATAGTATACTTAAGATTTTTGCATTTCACTCTGTTAATTTTACCTAAAAGAAAAACAAAAGAACCATAAATATTTAACTTAGAAGCATGCTGAAGGGTTTAGAGATAAAATGTGGTGATGTCTGTTACTTACTTGAAATGGATAAAAATAAGATGGATTGATAGGTGAGTAGATAGATGGATAGCTATGTGATATGAAACAAAATGTTGATTGTGGAATCTAAGTAGGGAGTAATATGAGTGTTCAATAACATTTCTTACAATTTTTCTGTGTGTTTCATAATTTTCATAATAAAAGGTTGAGATCAAGTATGGAGAAGAGAAACAGAAGGATATGTTACAGGAAAGCTGAGTGTCTTTTGAGCATAGTATTTATTGAAGACTAACTAGAAACATGCCTGGGAAGTAAAAGAAATTTGACCTGTGAAGGAAATTGTGTACCATACTTTGAACTTTTTACTATATCCTGTCACCTATGGAAAAATATTAATGTGACATGCTCAGATCAGGTCAGCTCATTTATTTAACCATTTTTACACTATACTTCCCTTATGTACACATCCCATCTGCTAGATCCTAACAATATAATTGGAAAAGAGAAAAATGTAGGGGATGCATTCTAATCAGTAGAAAACTAAAAGATGTTTTACGTAGGATGGTAGATAAAGTACAAGGAACTTTGGAAACACCTAGAGTGGATGTCTTCCATGGGCAGTTTTAGAGAAAGAACTCTGTCGTCAGTGTAAAGGATAGACTGGAAGTCTTTGCAATAGTCCAGGTAAAGAGAATGTTCATGAGGAATATTATCATAAAAGTGAAGAGGGGCACATCCTAAAATGCAAGTCCACTTACCATTAAATAATTCACTTTTGTTTTAAATGACTTGATGGGGTAGAGTGGTGTCAGGAACAAAATGAGTCCAGGGAAGATGAAAATAATATTACGGTTACATAAGCATTTAATAAGATGAAAGAGAAAGATTGCATATGAGTAATAATCATTGCCTAGTGTTGAGGCTGGAATGCTGAAAATTCCATGTAACCTAATCCAAAGCTTAAAGTTACCATGGTTATCCTCCCTATCATTCATGCTAGCTGCCCAAGGTAGTCTTTTCTCTCTCGTTTTTCTGAATTGATCAAATAATTCAGACCACCCCAGTAAAGTCTAATTAGGATGAGCTTTTAAATTTATCTAGGGAAAAATGTATTCAGAGCTAATGAGGCATTGCAGGGAAAATAGACCTAGCCGTAAGCAATCTCTGTAAGAAGAGAACATTCCGGCAGCAGAATTCAAAGACGGCATTGTGTGTGCGTGTGTATTCAAGAGAGGTTTTTTTCTCTTCAACTTCTCACCCTTAAACCAAATTTCACTTGAAAATAGTAAAAGTGTTAAGATGACACTTTAAAATTTTATTTTCAGAAAAGGACAGGCAACATTCTTCTGTGAAAAGCCCATAGCATTCTTTTCTTCAGAAATAAAATTCCTCAAAAATTAAAGGTTTAATTACATCTTACAGCAACTGAAAATAAAATCATGTTGAAAACTGAAGAAAGCATGCTTAGTACAAGTATTTGGCATACTTGTGTATAGAGGAAAAGCAAGGGTTTTTTTGTTTGTTTGTTTTTGTTGTTGTTTTCTTTAGATAAGGTGTTATCTGAAAGAATGATATACTTGGATTTATCTTAACTGATTCAGACTATTTCAGGCAATATTTAATGCTATGAAATACTGATTTATTTGGTGACATCTTAATTATGGAGAGCAGCTCTCAACCAATGAATGATGCAGATTCTTTTATAAGCAACCCAACTTGTTCCTGCACAAGTGAGGTTAATCTCAGGCAGGTGGTCTATGCTGGGTCCCAGGACATCCCATCTGAAATAACCCCAGTTGCCCACAGTGGTGACTTGACGCTAACAAGCCCGTTGTTAACATCCTTCCCTTCCTTGAATCACTTTCTCACTTTCCTACTAGTGTTTCCTGGAATCACCTCCTAAATATCTTACTTCCATGTGAATCTTTGTCTCAGTGCCTGTTTCTGAGGGAATCCAACACAATCATGGCATGTTCATTTTTAATGCACAGCTGGATTCCCTTAGCCAATATGTTGTTATTTTAATAAAGGAAATGAATCTTTTATTTTTCTCAATTATCTTTACCGCTTGTTGGAGTCGAATTAGAGTAGGCTCATGAAATTTAAAATGATTGTTACACAGTTGTCCATAATATGATTTTGCTTTTAAATATTTTGTGTCATGATTTTGTTTATTTGCACCTGTTCTATTTTTTCTTGTTCAGTCTTGTCAAAGATATGCTTATCTTTACAAAGAACCAGTTTTTTATTTTATTAATTTTTTTCTGTTTCTCTATTTCATTGATTTCTAATTTTATCTTTACTCTTTCTTTGTTTGTTTCTTTGAGTTTCCTGTTTCTCTATTTTCTAATTTCTTTTGTTGAATGCTTAACATATTTGCTTAAACCATCTGTTTACATATTTTAAATATATTTAAGGTTGTTATTTCCATGTAAGGACTACTTTACCTGTGCCTCATAATTTGACATATACTTTTATTTTCATATCAAATAATTTTGAGTATTTTTAACTTTTAAAGATCTTTTGTGGGCCGGCCCCGTGGCTTAGCAGTTGAGTGCGTGTGCTCCGCTGCTGGCAGCCCGAGTTCGGATCCTGGGTGCGCACTGACGCACCGCTTCTCCGGCCATGCTGCGGCCGCGTCCCACATGCAGCGGCTGGAGGGATGTGCAGCTATGACATACAACTATCTACTGGGGCTTTGGGGGGAAAAATAAATAAATAAATAAAATTATATATTAAAAAAAAAAGATCTTTTGTGATTTCCAACCTAAAGATTATCTAGCAAAATATTATGTTGTTTCCAAAAATAACGCATTTTTAAAGCTACCGTTTAAATATCAATTTCTAATTTTAGAACTGTAATTTAGTTAGAGAGGGAAATCTGTAGGGTATTGACTTTTTTTTTCTTTGAGGAAGATTGGCCCTGAGCTAATATCTGTTACCAATCTTCCTTTTTGTTATTTTTTCTTCCCAAAGCCCCAGTACATAGTTGTATATCCTAGTTGTAGGTCCTTCTAGTTCTTCTATGTGGGATGCCGCCTCAGCATGGCTTGATGAGTGGGTGAGTAGGTCCGTGCCCATGATCCCAACCAGCAAACCCCGGGTCACCGAAGCGGAACACACGAACTTAACCACTACATCACTGGGCCAGCCCCAAGAAGTTGACTTTTAAGAATTTAATGAAGCTCCTTTTTAGGGTAAAATACATGCTTATTTTTATAATTTTAGAATGTGGATATTTCCTTGTCTCTCTTATTTGCTGTTCTATAAGTTCTTTCAATCAGAGGATTTTTATATTTAACTGTGAACATTTCTTCTCCATTATTTTAGAAATATTTTCTATTCTTACAGATCTTTTCTATCTTCCTCCCTCTCACTTTTCTCTGGGATTTCTAATTTCAAGATAGTAATATTTCTACTTCAATCCTGAATAAATCTGTATTAGTTTTCTATGGCTCCTATAACAAATTACCACAAGCATAGTGGCTTAAAACAACACAAATTCACTATCTTACAGTTCTGGAGGTCAGAAGTCTGTGATGTATTTCGACGTATTTCACTGGGCCAAAACCAAAGTGTTTAGCAGGGCCACACTCCCTCTGAGGGCTGTAAGGGAGAATCTATTTCTTTGTCTATTCCAGCTTCCAGAGCTTCATTCCTTGCAATCCTTGGCTCACGGCCCCTTCCTCCATTTTCAAAGTCAGCAGCATAGCCTCTTCAAATCTCCTTCTGCTTCCCTCTCACGTTTGTACTCACCTGGATAATCCAGGATAATCTTCCCATCTCAAGACACTTAATCACACCCTCCAAGTCTGTTGTGCCTACAACAATTACTTAGCTTTTTTTTTTTTTTTTCTATCTCTCCGTTCTGTCTCCTGACTTCTGGGAATGTCTTTCATTCTTCAAGTTCACTAAATTCGTTATTTGGCTATCATCTCCATTCTTGTCATTATTCTATCAATATTTTAGTGATTATTTTTATCATTTCCAACATTCTCATTTGATTCTTTGCATGACTTCTTATTCCTTCTCCATTCAACTATGTTTTTGAGTTTATTTATTATGCTTATTTTAAATTATTGTTCTATGAGGTCTAATAACTCAGCTTCATGTCGCATGTATTGTTCGGTTTGTTGTGTTCTATCCATACGTATCTAATTATTTTACAATGAAATTATGACCGCTTGGGGGTTGCAGCTACCCTTTCTGGTGAAACATTCTTGGAAATTTTCTAAAGGCCATATCTTATGTTGTGTACTTTCTGGTAAACTGGATGGAATGAAATCCAGAGTGGAGGCTCCAGGCACCACAGAACAAGGGTACAACTCCTGTATGATGCTGCTCCACCACGAAACTCTTCTGGTTTTAGCTTTTAGAAATGTGCAACATTGGCAGAAGCAGTTTCCTTAGGTTGTAATCCAAGCACCTTAGGTGCTGGAGGGGGAGGAGGTAAGCTTGTCTCTGTTTTCCTCACCCCAGTCAGGCTTTTGGCTTCTCTGGGATTACCCATCCAAACCCTGCTGCGGCTACTGATTCCTGTCACTAAGGAGGGCCATGATTATCCAAGGCAATGCAGCAAAAGCAAGTTTTCTTCTACCTCATCCTCTTCCCGCCACCTAAATTACCATCTGTGTCTGGCTGTAGCTCTCTCTGCACAAAGAACCACACACACCTGCACCAGTTTATGATAATTTTCAGTCTTCCCAAAGATTTCTCCATTTTTTTGTTAGTTCCTAAGATCCATGTTCTCTTTTATTTCTTTAGTTTCTATACATTTGCTTTGGAGAGAAAAATCCAACAGTGTCTCCACACTAATTCTCCATCCTGACAGGATGAGGAAGCCTATTTCCAGAATAGGGTTTGTTTCTGTTAGCCCCACATGTTGGAAAATAATTGGTTTAATTCTAGCATGGCATCTTGTTCTTCACTTCCCAGCCTCCCTTGCAGCTAGACCTAAAGTGACCCACTCTGCCCAATGAAATTTAGGAGATGTCTGCTGTGGGACTTCTACAAATCCTTCTGCTTTCCTAATAAAGAACCTATCACCATTTTCTCCTTGTCATCTTGAATATAGATATGATGCCTAGAAAAGTTGCAGCCATTTTGTAATCAGGAGGGGAAAGCCAAACTGCAGAGGGTAGCCTTGATGTTATTGAGCTCTTGGACCCAAGACAGCTCCTACTACCTGCAGATTTTTAAAGAAAATCTGTTATGCCACTGTTAATAGTGGTTTCTGTTACTTGAAATATGCAAATTGCCAGCTTCTTATTTTATGTAATATCTGTCTAAGAGAAAAGAATGAATATTTAGGGAATGCATAGGAATTGCACAACAATTATGCCAGGGACTTTAAATAAATCATTCCAGTTAAACCTTACAGAAAGCCCACACGGGGAAGTACAATTTTCTCTTTTTTTTAATTAAAAAACAAAGGATCAGGGAGGTGAAAAAACCTTGCTGAGGGCTAAAATTTAAATCTGCCTTTTCTGATATACCATATTACCCACCCAATCTATCCGGATATAATACCTAAATGGACCTATATGCAAGGAGTTATATATAATATATATATACCTATAGTGACCTTTAACTTACCTCCCTGTCCTGAAGAGACTTCTTATTTTTGTAAATGGCATTCACTTCTGGTAAAATTATACCCCTTAATTTCTTTGGTTCTCAAGGTTTTTGTGAGCATTGAGAGTACACTGTCATAAGGCAAACGCCCTTGAGTGGGCACTACCTCAAATACTTGCCAGCTAACAGGTAATATGGAACAGAAATCTAACCCTAGAGAATGGGGCACAAGCTAGGCACTTGGTGATGGTTCTGCAAAGGAAGGTTAAAATGTCCCAGAGACAGCCTTTGTCTCTTGTGCTATTCTGTCTGAGACAGGCCCTGGGGATATTATTAGTCTCTTTAACATCTGTGAGGGAATTAAAGTTAGAACACAGGCCAGTGGCCTCACACTAGGGAAGTGAGATATAATGTGCAACAAAAGAAATCTAAGCAACAGAAAAGATGCTGTCATGCCTCTCTTTTAAATCCACTCTCTGTGTAAGAGAAACCAGGCTTTGTCACTGGCGCTGACAAGGAACAGAGGCAGATCTGAAGACTATGTCAGACTACAGCAAAGGCATTAACGAAGTTGCCCACAGTGTTATGTAGCTTTGAGCTATAGGGAACAATGAGTCTCAGTCTTGATTTATTTTTAAACAAGGGAAACACTTAAGGAGATGGTAAATAGGCTTTGTTTTGAATTTTTCAGCTTCATGCCTACATCAAATTATGTAACTCTCCTTCTCCTTAGAATATTTTCATCTATTTCTAGTAAGTTATAGAATATTCTAATTTGGGAGCAGAGGTTATTCTTGTTTATTGCTGCTTTAAACAATGAAGGATGCAAACTTGATCACAAAAGACCTCAATAATTAACTCACAGAGAATCATAAAACTTTATCTCTCATAATGACCTGGGAGATCCCGGAGTTCAACCTCAATGTACAGATGAATAACCTGAGATCCAGGGAGGTTAAATGACTTTGTCCAAGGTCACAGTGCTCATCTATGACTGCACTGGAACTAGAACCAAGAACGCCTGAAACTGCTTCATTGCAATTCTACCGCTCCATGAAGTTTCCATATGACGAACTACAAATAGGCATGTTAAAAGACCCCAAACAGAAAGACAACTCTAGATTCATCTTCCATATTCATCTAGGTCATAAAAATTCCCAAATCTTCCCAAATTTTAAAAGATGTGTGGAGTTATCAGCATTGCAATGGCACATGCCAGCATGCACACATACACACACAAATGTACACACAGACACATAAACTTGTGTTACGTTTCAAAGACATGCCATGGTATTTTTTAGTGGGGTTACGTATATGCCAACATGGATCATAGAGAAAGGGTATTTCAGTAGATTGATTTACCCCTGGATTTTGTTCTTCTAGAATACATGGGTTCTCTTTGGAGATTACAAACTATATAGCTTTGTATACATTATAAATAACATATACATATTTTAATACTTCCATTAAGGGAGCATAGTAAATCATAACTGCTTTGCTAGTGGACTTTAAGATCTATGCCAAAGAAATGCCCTATTATCCTGCTGTTTCTTAGATTGTCCTTTATCATTTTCTTAGCTGGCATAATTACTAAAACATAACCTTGGAAAAGTACCTGGCTTTTCTTAGTTCTAACTATTGAAGAACATCTTTGAGTAAGTACATTTATAAAACACTATCCTCATTTCTCTATTCTTACAATCTTTATTCTCAGACTGCAAAGAGAAGCCTCTAATTCAGTCTCGCTTTTTTGATCAAACTTCTCGTTTCCTACAGTGGAAGTTGTAAAGGTGGGGACTGACTGAACTCCTCTTTCTACTGGTGTTTCAGACACAAGACACACTGTGATGAGCCACTTGAGACTTGATCGAAGCTCAGCCAGTCCACCCCTCCCTCTGGAGAGAATTTGTTGACAAAGGAGAGAGTCTATTACTGTTAATAATAACAAAAACAACAAGAACTAGCATTTATGGATGCGCTGTAGATTACAAAGAACTCTCCTTGTTTTATCTCATTTGATATTCACAACAATACTGTGACGAAGATATTATTTCCATGTTCAGATAAAGAAACTGTGGTTATATCATAATTTATTATTTATACAAATAAATAGTTCATATAAATTATTATTCATTATTTATGAATTAGTTACTCTGAAAAATCTTCCCGGAAGCAATAATTGCAACTAAAATTTATTGAGTTTCTCCTATATGTCTTCCTGAAAAAATTCTGTCATATCAAAATTTCTGCATTTCTCATATGAGTGGAATAAGACTTAGAAAGCGTAAGTCATTTGTCCAAGTTCACATAGCTAATAAGCAGTGGAGCTGTAATTGAATTCAGTCAGCATGAGTTTATAGCCAGTGGTTAAAAGTGCGGTTAAGTTGTGAAAATTGAAAAAAAAAATCGAAGGCATGAAGAGGAACAGGAAACAAATAAATCAAGTATAGGTATTGCAAACATAGTAACTATTATTGATCATTGATGTTACCTAGGGCTTTTCTGCTGGCAAACAAGTTGAAAAGGAAAACATAGTGGATCTGATAATTTCCTTTTTCTGATTTTGTAAAGATGAAGAGGGGGCTGCAAAGAATTCCAAAATAGAGATATACATGTCACCGGAATTGAAGGATAAAAGACTTTCTCTTTGGTAATCCGATATCCACAGATCTGGTGTAGGTGCTGGGTGTACTCAGTCGCCTTCCCTGACCTAGTTTCTGTGCTTCCCCATCTTGCTGAGCAGCTGCCCTTTAACAATCTGCTTAAATATGTTTCTTTACCCTCTGCCTTCTGTTAGGTTTGTCCAGTGTAAAACTAGCAGGAGATTTGAGGGCCAGCTGTAGGAAAGTGAGGTCAAAGTATTCATTCTCCCCAGATCCCTCCCTGCTAGGTCACTGTGGGTAGGCTGTGTCCTTTTATTACAGGCCACCTGTCAGGCAGCTCTCTCAGAATGCTGCCAATAGCTCCTTCCCTGTCCCTTCAGACATAGAGTAATGGCTTCTACCTGTTGTGAGACCAAGAGTACCACACTCTGTCCACCTCCTTGTGAATAGTCCCCTTTTTTTTTTTTGTGAGGAAGATTAGCCCTGAGCTAACATCCATGCCAATCCTCCTCTTTTTGCTAAGGAAGACTGGCCCTGGGCTAACACCCATGCCCATCTCCCTCCACTTTATATGGGACGCTGCCACAGCATGGCTTGACAAGCAGTGCGTCAGTGTGCACCCAGATCCGAACCCCAGGCCGCTGCAGCAGAACACATGCACCCAACCGCTATGCCACCAGGCCAGCCCCATGAATAGATGAATAGTCCTCTTGTAAAACTCTCCTCAACTCTTCTATTCTCCAGATCACACAGCTCAAGAAGTGTGAGATCTTGGCCAAACTTCCAATGTAACCCGTGTGTCTTTGGAGTCTGTAGACGTTCCGTGACCCCATAAAAGTTATATCACACTACACATACCACTCGCTGATAAGAAAGGACTGCCCACTTGCCTTTTAAATGTGTCAAATGTAATCAGTCTGTAACAGGAGAGTTGCTTCACATTCTGCTTTCCAAATACCTTGTAATTAAGTACTTGCTGTTTCAATTACTGTGCTGGAAAGTTTGTTTTATTGTGTTTAATTTAGGAATGTTGAATTTCTACGGCTTTCTGACAAAATCAGCAGCACTTTTCCTAGAGTTACCCACCTACCTTATGCACATTTATGTCAACATTCACATTTTCTACTCATGGTAAAAAGCACTTCACCAATAGCATTATGGTGCATGGTATACTTTCTATATCTCTGTATTTATAGTTTTTCAATCTCAGTTCTGTTTTTCCTAAGTTACGTGATAAATATTTACTTTTATTTAAAGTAGAAATTATATGCATGATATTAATCAGTCATGCCAATTTTTAAATATCATGTAGTTGTAGGATTCACGAAATTTTTTCTTGAGACACTATTTTATGCTACTTAATAAATGAATACTGGTTTCACTGTTTTTAACATCCTTGCTACCTTTAATAAGAGATTTCTTCTGTGTTTTCTTCTATCTGCCATGGTAAAAAGTCCCTAGAAAGTTAAGATCTTTGAAATCAAAAGTCATGCCCTTTTAGGGTGGAGAACGGTGTATGAGACTTCCTAATAACGGGATGAGCCAAAGAAGAAACAAGGTTGGTCTTAACAAAAATTTTATTTGAATCTAGTTCCTTTTTGGCAGCACAGACTTAGAGGTATGGAATCTGTGTCCTCTGAGGTTAACCACTAAAACAGATGTCATTGGCAGTAGACTAGATTCTACTACAGCTGTCTCAGATGAGTACTTTAAAATCAAGCTTGGTGATAAGTAAAGAAGCCCAAATGGGAGACTCATACAAAAGCATTAGTAGACACATTTCTGCCTTCTAAAAGTGGATCATTAAGGAAGGCCAGATCTATTGAACTACACTAAAAATCAAATTAAAATTTGTCATATTTAAGATGAATCACTCCTTGATCTCTGGACCAAGAGATTCCAATCTCAGAAATTGTTGATGAGTTAGTTATGTTTTCCTTTTCTTATAATTGGTAAAAAGTAGTTTTTTATGGAAGAATAAATTGAATTAGATTAATATGTGTCCAGATGTGCTTAAAGTCAAACAGAATTGGAAAAAACTGACACATTCACCATCAAGAATATATTGCAGCAGCCAGTCCTGTGCAGGCCAACTAACAACATTTTTTTTTTGGAACTGTACTGAGTGTTTATCTGATTTGCTTTCTTTTCAGCTCCTGCTGCACTGTCTATTTCAGATCTTACTCAAGGTTTTTCTTAGGTTAAAGAAACAATTGATGTAAAGTTGCTGAGAAAACCTCAGGGGCGTATGTGTGTGTGTTTGCTTGTGAGACTGTGTGTGTTTCGGTAGTTCTGTGAAAGCCGTATTTTCATCTTCAGGGTTCAAAGTAAAATAGACCACTTTAATAAAAAACATAACAAAAAACCTTTATTGGTTCTCAGTGGCAACACTACAACTTAAATCTTTGCCTATTCAGTTACTGTTTGCTCACTCAGGAGCGTTGGCTATAAGACACTTATTATTTTAGTCCCTGATACATGGTCGGAGCTTAATAATTGGTATGTTTTAAATATATTATTAATCCTGTTTCTGATATAATTTCCTTCTCTAAAATTATTGATTTTTTTTTCAAGTTCTTTCTAAAAACAAGAGGCCACTCTATGGCAGCATATCGACAGTATCTCTTCAATGTGAGTTAATAGAAATGGTTTCGAGAAAATTATGAAATGAATGACGTTAACCTTCATCTTCCCTTACTTCTCGTTTAGGTACTACTTTTAGCAATCTTATAACCCATGATCAATCACCCCTACTCCAAAATACACTCTACTGGCATGATGCTCATTATAGAGAAAGAATGAAAAAAAAAAATCACAGACATCATTCTAGGGCTCTTCATTAGAGTCTCTTTTAGAATGCCATATGTCTCCATCTATAATAGTTATCATAATTTATAACTACATATTAATTTGGATGACTACTCATATTCTAGTTATCTATTGTTGTCTAACAAAATGCTCAAAAACTTAACAGCTGGAGACAACAAAAATATTATGTTTCATTGTTTTATGGGTTGGAAATTCAGACAGGGTTTGTTGGGTGGTGCTTTTTTCCATATGCCATAGACTGGGTCACTTAGTGCTATTCCACTGGTGTCACAGCTAGTCTGGAGGGGACAAGATGATCACTCACATGACCAGTACCTTGGAGGCAATAGATGGAAGGCTGGGCTCGGCTGAGCCCTCTTCTACTCCATGCAGACTGAGGGCCTCTCCACAAGGTCTATCCTGCAAGACAGTAGGACTTTTTGCATGGCAGCACTGGGTTCCAAGAGAACAGGGTAGAAAAAATCTAGCATAGTGTCTTAGATATATAAAAGAATGAATAAATACTTATGACCTGAATGAATACATAGCCTGGAAATATTTTCATTGTACTAAATAACTAGAAGGAAACTCCATAACTCAAAGGTATGGTTAATTAATTTTAGCGTCAAGGGCACTATATTAAATCACACTAAATCAATGAGTATGAGTTTGTGGATAATATACTGTTGCTTCACTTAACTTGGCCACAACAAACTCTGCATTTGAGCACTGACAGTAAAAGTGTTTGGGTACCAGTTACATACATTGCACTCTTTCGGATGCTGCAGATGATGTAAGAATAAAAATGGATTCAAACCTTCCTATATCATAAGCCATACGAGGACATGGACCTCCCACACTGCATGGTGTGCAGTATTTATTGGATAAATAAATGAAACCCTCTCAATAAGTATAGGTTTTTCATACTGCTGAAGAGTCCATAATATTACATGTAGATTTGTTGTCATTTGTCTTTTAAAAAAATATATTTTAGGGGCTGGCCCAGTGGCGCAGCAGTTAAGTGTGCAATCTCCTTCGGCGGCCTGAGGGTTCGTAGGTTCAGATCCCGGTCACACACCGATGCATCACTTGTTAAATCATGCTGTGGTGGCATCCCATGTAAAATAGAGGAAGATGGCCGCGGGTGTTAGCCCAGGGCCAGTCTTCCTCGGCAAAAAGAGGATTGGCAAGGATGTTAGCTCAGGGCGGATCTTCCTCACAAAATACATATATATATTTTATTGTTAGGAAAAAGTATAAATATTCTAGCCCTTAAAATATTTATTATCTCACACGATTCCTCTGCATGTTTCTATTAAATAGTGGTAAATTTAGATGATAATTCATCTGGTCAACGAGAATGGGTTATACATGAAACAAATTCAAAATCAGTATATTCAATTCTCCAGCCTCATTATAAGATTCTTTAATTTTACTCAATTCTTATCAAAAGAAAAAATAAATTTAAAGTATGAAGACATGATTTGCATCTTTGAATTATAGTCATAAAGAGCAGAAAGAGGAAATATTTGTGCTTCATTAATCATTCAAAAACAAATTAAAATCAAAACCAAAATTAAAACTAAACAAAACACCAGTTTATGTTAGGGAGAATTAGGAAAGAAGAATAACAAATCACATTTTGAGCACTCACATAGCTACTATCTAAATAACAATATCTACCATTTATTGAGCACTTACAATGAACAAAGCACAGAAATCTGTGTACAATTTACTGTTTAAAAGAATCAGTAAATTGTTACACCCATTTTACAGATGAGGAAACTGAGCCCTACAGTTGTTAACTAGTTTCCCCAAATTCATACAGCTAATAAGTGACAAGCTGATATTTGAACCCAAGTCTGGTTAGTGCCCAAGTCTGCACCCTACCATCTTAGGGTACATGTGCTCTATCTATACATTTATTCATTCAACAGATAATGATTGGGTGGTTAAGAAGTTTAAGGCATAGTTCAGGTGGTGGCAATAAAGATAGGAACAAACCAGACAAAGTCTCTGCTACTTTGCAGCTAACTATCTAGTTTGAGGAGAAATATAATAAACAAGATACGTATAGAAGTCATATTGTAATAATGCTATGAAGAAATATAGAGTAAGTGAGGGGGATATGGAGTATCCATACCAAGGTTGATATTAACATAAGGTCAGTGAATAATATCCTGCCGAAATATTTAAAGCATTTTTCATTTGTATGCTTTCAAGACCTTGAAATCACTTTTAGGAGGATACCAAGTTTCTAATTATAATGAAAATCAAGTCACTGTAAGGAGATTTGTACTCATTTATCCCTTCAGGTACAAAATGGGTTTAAACTCACAAGGACAGCAAGCTTCCTGATATATGTAGTAGTAGCCAGGTTGGTAATCTCTCATGAGGCCTACAACATTACCTCAGATATATAGAGTGCTAAAATCATAGGAAGTGAGAATGTACTTTTTTATTTTATGAACCATCTTAAGGGATGAGTATGATCAAATTAAAAATTACTTAACTAATAACTGTAGAGCAGAGCATGGTTGTACAGTCTACATTTTGATTTACTATTAGACAATATATTCTATTTTATAGAATATATGGGTCGATGTAATCATATATAATATAATATTATGTATTGACTGACATTGTATTGGTCAATATAATATATTTTGGGGGAGGGGAGAAGGATTACAAGAAACTGATTGCTTTGAGTCAGCTTAAAAGCAAGAGTGGATCTAGTGGAAGTAGAATAAGATGACGATAAGGCAATTCCAGCTGTCTCATTGGATCAATTTTGGTCCTCCCTGTGTGACATTAATATGGCTCAGTCTCAACAAGCCCCAAATTTTAATGCCTGTTATTACATTTTCAAGACAGACACCATGAATAGCCAAGCTTGTCCAAGCTTGGCTTGGACATCTCAACCATCTCAACCTCTGGCTCAGTTAATGATGGCCTAGAGGACTGGGTGATGCTGCACAGACCTGGTCCGTTGGAGAGCTGTTCAAGTCTCTGCTTCAGTGGGTGCCACATTGTCTGTTTTCACTCACCAGAATTTCTGCATTGCCCAGCAGAGTGCCTGGCACATGATAGGCAATTAATAAGCATTAGTTAAAAGAATATTTTTCAGATATCAATGTAGCTACATGCTATTTAGCCTGTTATGAGCACTGGTACATAAAAGAGTATAATATTCTCTTTTCAAAAAGTTTCACTGACTCAGGCACTCCTAGGAAAATTGGTTAAAACCAAGCAAGTATCCTCTTTTCACTGCTTCACAGTTCATCTGTCAAAGCATTCAAATATTCAACATTACTTAAAACAGTTACAGTTGTTGAAGACTGTATCATTTATTGAATGTTTTTATCAACAACTTGAATGTATTTATTAATCAACTAAATACAATAATGAATAATCGGTCTTCACTTTAGCAACATAAAAGGCTGTAGTGAAGCAGGGTTACTGAAAGTAAACAGGCAAAGGATGCTTAAACAGAGGAATGCACACATGTTTTGGTGTTTTGTCTACTCTGGAGATCAGCCTTAGGATTCAATTCACCAAATGCCTTGTGCAGTGAAAGCAGCAATCTGCCATACTGGTTACCTCAGTAGCCCAGACTTACATGATCTGCCGTTATCCGTCAATATAAGGACCACTAAAGAATTAAAAAGATAGCTATGAAAAGGATTATAATAACCATTTTTTAAATTTGCTTTATAACTATTTTGATATTTGCTTTATAAATCTGAATAAAACCTAGGGACAGGAAATCTTACCTCTATTTACAGATGAAAAAACTGAGGGCAGAAAAGCTGACTCCCCAAAGTAAGTATAAACCCTCATGTATAGAACCAAGGTTCAAAATCTTATCTGTCTGGCTCTGAAGTCCATGTTCCTCCCTTTACCTTATCTTGCCTCCAATACATTTTTAAAAAATGAGACTTGAGATGTTAATGTATATCTTTAAAAGAGTACTAGGAGAAATATCACGAAATCAACTTATCAACAGTTGGAAAAGGGGAGGCTACTGAATAACCGGAAACCAGATCCTCTGTTTTAGGAGTAAATCGTAAGAAACTGACAGCGACATTCATTCTGCAATTGTAGACACTTCTGGGAAACCAAAAGAAATTATTTTTACCAATGAAAAAAAAAAAAGTTGCCCAAACGCTTACAAAAGACATCATCACATTAAACTGTGACTTGAAATAAAATATTCTTCTGACACCTGCAGACTAAATTTGAATTCTTGTGACAAATATTTTAGGTGATAAGCAATCTAATAATAACATTAACCGCTATGGCTTCATCCAGTAAATTCATTCTTTAGAAATCTTGCATGAGACATTTCCTAATAGTTGTAACTTTATGTTCTCTTCTTTGTATAGAAAGGTGAAGACACTGCTGCGTGGCTGATAATCTGGTTGAGAGCACAGACTGTATCTTTTACATTGTATAAAACAAAGCCAGCATCTAACACAGCACCTGGCATAGAACAAATATTCCGTAAGTGTTGAATGAACACTTTTCCATTATACGGGATGGATTAGGACTGATCAAGCCACACTGTTGGACTCGGTCACTGATGGAATTGGAGAGCTAACTGCAGAAAGCCGCCGTGCAGGTGGTGTTCCTGGAGCCACCAGAAGTTAATAGGCCCAGGTGGAAATGTAGTCATGATTACAAATTACCCTGGCAGTACCACCAAGGCCTTCGGAATGTTTTGCCAATTAACTCAGGAATAAAAAGAACTTAGAACGTAGAATCAACTGAAAATTTAGCCCACTTCCAACACCTCCCAATTATGTGACTTGTGTGAATATCAAATGAGATAATCGATAGAAAAGGTCTCTAAGTTTTAAAGCACTTTAAAAGTGTTAGTATTGAATATTTTGGCATGTATTCCTTGAAATCATGTTTTCATTAGTATCTCTCTTTTAACGTTTTGGGAACATGGTCCAAATTCTGTCAATGAATCTGCAGTTCTCTGTATGGATGAATTTTCTGAAAATTTTGAATGCATTTAATGTGAATGTTGTGTAGAAATGATTATCTGTAACTAGATGATTCTGCTGTCTCATCCCTGTGTTCTAGAGCCTTCACTCTCATTTTTCCCACTGAGAATCTGAGGAGGCAGGGGTAGACCCGAAAGAGTACTGAGCAAGGATTCTGGGGACCTGAATACCTGCTATATGATCTTAGGGAAATAATTCAAGTTTCCTTAACTTCCATGTACATACCATTAAATGGGATTTTCTCCCTAACTTATAGTATAGCTGTGAGGATCAAATAAGATGATGTACTTCATAAACAATTATACAAATGTAAGATAATATTGCTGAACATCAGTTCACCATTTTGATATTTTTTTCAGATATCAATGGCAGAATCCTAGAAGAATGCGTATTTCCACCACAACACTTAATCTCTTATAGGTATTGGTTTTTTGTCTCTTCCCTGCAGTACAGGCGATGCGGTTTAAGTTTTTAGTGTCTCTTCAAGTGCTTCTGTTAACTTACATGTCAGTATTTCAGCAAGTATTACTAAGTGCCATAATTAAGTGTAAGTTATGCTGGAGGATGGGAACACAGTGATGAGCTAGATGCCCTCTCTCTTGCTCTCACAGAACAACCACATCACCAGAATGTGGCCAAGTCGTTCTTTACTACTCAGTGCTTCTCCATAAGATAAAGCACTTGGAATATGAGGAAACTACATCAGAATTGCAGAGAAGTCACAGACAGCCTAGTACCACCAGACTCTCGGAATCTCTCCCGCTTGGAGCTAGCATCTCTACTTTCCCATTTGCACGTTTTGATGAGATAAAAATAGCAAAACATCCAGGTTGACCAAGTTCCTATGCAGATAGCCTACATTATAAAAACAATATTGCTGCGATCACCTGAATTTTGCAATCATAAAGCACTATTTAGAAATAGCCTGATATCATACAATGGAACACATATGAACCTGTAAATGAGAAAGAAAAAGGATTACTGTGAAAATTTATGTTAAAATAATTACCCCTCACTTTTGTTCATTGCCGAAAATGTGATTATATATACGTGTCCAAAACTCCTGGTTTCAGTTCATGATGAAAACTCCTTCAACTCACTTTGATCAAGAAACAAACAAATTTGCTAGAAATCATGTTTTCCCTGGAATTTGAAGGGCAATGATGACACTAATGACATTCTGTTTTATGTCAAACTGATATAAAAGCTACAAACATCTGACAAAAGACTCCCATCCCTAAATGGCAGGAATTATTGAAACCACAGGGCATATAGCACTCTTTCTGGGAACATTTATCAGGGAACGGTTGGAGTTGAGTTTTTTTTGGAGCAGCCTGTAGTTACCCCTCAATTCATGCTGGTGAGGTCTTTTACCAAGAGAGTTTGCTTTCAGTATTTATGAGGTGCAGCAAGCAACTGTTTACCTCAGGGCATGAGAGTAGATCCAGCCTTCAGAATCAGTGTGCCACCGGCAGGGGCAGCTCTGTTGCCCATGGAAACAAAGGCTTCTTTGGAGGGAGGGAGCTCTGCAAGGGGCAAGGCAGAAGATAATCCCATCAATTTTGTCCAGTACCCTGTTTGAAGGTGTTTTTCCTACATGAACAATAGCCACAAAAAAATTGTACAGGATTACAATATTTTACGATGATTTAAGAAATTGTTTTTGAGATCTCTAAATTGTACACAGTAATATGTCCATACTCCTTTAAATAAATTGGTCCTAAGTAGAGTAAACATTCAACTGGGAATGACTTATATGCTTTCTCCTACCTCAGCAAAGAGAGGGCAAATGTGGATGCTAATTCTTGTCTAACATGTAGGGGAAGATTCTCACATCGTGTCATTAAGAAGAAAGCTTTGGACATAGATTAAGGCTGGACCACAACACTTGTTTTAAAATGTCATGAAAATGGCTTGAACTAGAATTTCATGGATGTCTCCTATCTTTCTTCCCACATTCAAAATATAAATTAAATCTCATGTTAGATTTCATTATTAATAACATTTCTGGGGATTCGCAGCCTGACCTTCCCAGTGGCCTTGTAATTAGCTCACTTTGTGCCCAGACAGCAGAATGGAAGATGGATTGCAAAAGAGATAAAGAATGAGAAACCATGGAGGACATTATGGCAACAATCTAGTGAATAATGCAGAAAGCAAAGGGGACAGAAATGGAAAAGAGGAAGAGGGAGAAATTTGTATTTATTGAGCATATCACTTGCACCAGGTTCTGAGCCAGGAACTTTATGTAAATTACCTCATGTAACCATCCTAGCAAAACTGAGACAGATATCATTATCCCAATTTTAGGTAGTATGGGATTGAAGGGGAAACTTTGGAGATAGACTTCATAGGTGTCTCAATAAATATGTGGGTAAAAGAAAGTAACCTTTGAAAACTATTTCTGAATATTCCAACGAGTCAGATTGTACCTATCTTTTTTGTTACTGTGCTTGCAATACTGAGGGCATGGATGATGTTTAGAAAATAGTAATGTTTTATCAATGAATTATGTCATTCACTGAAATCAAAGTATGACTGCCTACATTATGTGATATATTCTGAGCATAACATCGAGCCTAGTGGAGGTTGAGTTGCGAGAACTCTGACTCACTTTGTTTCTTGAACATCTTTATAATCTAATTTCACTTTACTTAGATTCAGTTTTGATATCCCCAAAAAGAATAGAGTAAATTCAGCTCCATTCTACATCAAAGGAATATCTATGAGAGCAAATAAGGCAAAAAATACAACTTGATTTTCCAGATATATAAAGTATGTGGAAAACCTGGTCATGTTCTTGTATGGATCTAGTTATGAAACAAGCAGATTCCTGGATACAAATCTGGGCTCTGCCACTTACTGGCTGTGTGGCTTTGGACACGTTACTTAATATTTCTGTGACTCAGTTTCCTCACTTCCACTGTGAATTCTACTATTTCCACCGGAGTTGTGGTGAACAAGTTACATTAGACAAAACTATTTTAATCACCTCCCTGGTTGCATATTGTAGGAAAACTTATCAAGTCTTTGAATCACTGAAGAATATGGGGGAATAACTGATATAACATTTGTAATAAATATCAATTCAGTTCAAGATGCATTTATTGGTACCTATTGTATGTGCCTATTGTACAAAATATGTGATGACACATAGACATATAAAGACAAATCAGACATCATCTCTGGCCCTGAGACACTTATCATCTAGTGCGGAGAAAGACACCTAAATTATCTGAATACAAGATAGTAAAGCTATTGGAGAGATCTATACATAGAATATTACAAGATGACAAAAAGGAAATAGTTATGATGAGCCATAGGCTTCCTGGGAGGAAAACTAACCTAAATTATAAAGGACGAACACAATTAAGAAAAGAAAAAATTTTAATAAATGCATTGTAGATAGAGTGGGTACAATATCAACCTTAAAGAGATCCCAAACAGCAAAGTGTAGAGAAATGTAAACAATATGGTTTAAGCAAATCTTTAATACCAAGCCAAAGAGATTGAGCTTTATCTTATAGGTGGTGAGGAGCCACTGAAGGGGTGTAAAAAGAAGAGTGATATGGACAAATTTTTATTTTTGAAAGTTCACTCTAGCTGTAAGATGGGGATAGACTGGCTGATGAGGTGGGAAGGAAGGGGCACACTGAAGGTAAAGAGTAATGTTAGTTGGCTAGTTCACTATTAACTTCTAATGAGAATGCAAGACTGTTTGAACTTGGTCTTGTTGGTGAGGAAGAAAATTTTACCCTTACCAGTCTTGGTTCTTTTGACTGTTCTAATAGTTAAATTGACACAAGACAGATTAACAGGAGAAAAAAAAATTAATTCATACGTACGGAGGTCTCATAGATATGAGAACCAAAGAAATGACCAAAGCAGGCAGCTTTTATATTTTTTAGAGAAAGAAATAATGAATTTGGGAGGAATTGACAAGACAAAGAAACTTAGGCTTGGGAGCTTAATTACTGAAGAATCTAAGCAGAGTTTGTTTTTAGCCTTCTTGGCCCTGTATTCCCTATATCTGGCGATAAGGTTGTCTCTCTACCTCCTGGTGTAGGGAGGGTACCTTTCACCTGGGAGATTTGTTTCCTGCTTTCAGAGGGACAGAGGAGGGTCAGAGTGCCTTTTTCGCTAGCTATTTCTCAAGTAACTCTAATTCAAAATAATCAGTATGCCACTGTAGCATATCTTGGGGCAGCTTGTCTTGAGTCCCAACAGTTCCAGATGGTTATAGTGGAAAGTAGGAAATAGATTTCAGAACAATTTAGAGATGAGATCAGAAAGATTTGGCAAATGGTTGGATGTGATGTGTAAAGGATAAGATCAATGATGATTCCAATATAGGGAGACAAGGTGGATAGTGATACTTTTTACAAAGCTATGTAATGTGGGAAAAACAGAAAATCTGGAAGACAAAATTATGAATTCTCTCAAGAAGGACTTGTTAAATAGTAACTATTTCTACACTGTTTAGGTGGAAATGTGCGGCAAGAAATTAGATTGCCTCAGGGGAAATTGGGGTTATGCAATTTACATTTGTCTCTCACACGCATATACAGGGAAAAGTTCCATCTAAAAGAGAAAAGAATGGTATCCACGGAAACTAAGATTTAAAGTGAGCAGACTAGTAGGCTGTCAGAGTGGAATACAAGAAATCATCCCAGTTTAAGTGGTATGCAGAACAGATGCTTGTGGGAGAAATTTAGAAATAGAGGTCAGAGAATGGTAAGAGGATAACTGGTCCCACAGAAGGAAATTAAGAATTTCAAGAAAGTCAAAGAGCTTATACATCCATCCAATAAAAGTTATTGCTGTAGGCCTTTATTCCAGGAATATAAAAGTTGAAACATGTCCATTGGCTGTTGACCCTTGCCAGAGCAGTTTCAGTTTGTTTGGTACAAAATCTAACTGCTGTGAGCTGCATTGTAAATGAGAAATGAGGAAGTGGGAACAATGAGTGTAGGTTACCTTGTCATGAAGGAGAAGAGGCCGATGAGGCTGTAACCACAAGGAAGTACAAGGCCAAGACAGGCAAATTTAGGATGAGAGAGACCTGAGGACATTTAGAAGGAAAAATAACACTAGAATGGGGAAGTTTAGAAAGGGAGTGATAGTGGTAAATGACAGAGCAAGGTCAGAGGGGATGAGAGGAGTTGTGTTTGAGAACAGCAGGAGGGGCAGAAGGAGAAGGAGAGACACCTCACCTTTGAGAATAAAAAAGGCACGTAGACCCTATGTCCAATTCCACTATCTGCCACTTAGAATTGTGACATTAGACAATTTACTAAATCAAATTCCTAATAATATTATCCCCCCACATAGAGGAAGTAGTCTAAATAAAGTAAAGCAACTAGAACACAGAACTTTCAGTTAATATTAATATTAATATTGGATTATAAATGAAGATGGACAAGGTATTGGTGTGTGTCTGTGTGTGCGAGTGAGACAGGGAGAAGATGAGCTGAGGAAAACTAAACCTATTTCCTCAAATTTCTTAATGTTGTCAGTGAGATCTTCTTTCCTTTTGCTCCTCTGTTTGTCCACATTCCTTGAGACAGAGTTGGGGCAGGAGGTAGACAAGATATGTGTTTCTAGAAATGTCAAAGTTCAACTCAAAGTTTGTTGATTATCTGCTATATTCAAAGCACCAGACCAAGAGAGAGTGTTAAAACATTAATTAAGGCAGAGATCTAGCCCATTCAAGCTTCCAGTCTAGTAGGATAGAGAGGTAAATATAAAAACACCTAAAGGGTAAATATATTGTCACCTAAGTTGCACCTTTTACCTCTTTAAAAGCAAAATAGAACCCAGCTATTTTAGAACACCACTCTACTTTAAGGCCTGAGATATTTGGAACTCTTGAAATGTCATTTGATGTGTAGAACCATTTGACATACATTAAAGAAGAAGTAATCTAAGAGGTTTGTCAGACCACAGCAAGTGTGACTTTCCAGCCTAAGAGGGGGTGATGGAAGCCATTGGAATGATTTATTGGTAAGTGATGATGTGCAGTTGTAGTTCAAAGAAGGGCAGAGTCAGCTCTTAATAATAAAAAATTCCATTCTAAGGGTATCTTGCATTTTTTAATTTATTTCAGAGATAAAAATAGGATGTAGGCAGGAGAAATGCTTTCCTTAAAACAAGAACTTTTACAAAGTGAAAAACTTGAAATTAGATCATACATCAGCATGAATAAGATAGCCTAGCATGTTCTCCACCTGCAACTTTGGTGCTTTGGTAATATACCTGGCCTTGACAGAGTTGTTTGTGTAAAATAAAGATTATCTTCCTCACATGGCATTCTCTCCTGCTTGGACCTGTGGAAAACACAAGTTCTTCATTTGCAACTCTAAGATTATTTTCAGATTAGTAAATAGGCTATACACGAAGCTCTGCAGCCCAGTTGTGGAATCTGTAAGAGAAAGATTTATGTGTGTAAGAGAATCTCTTATTCCTTTTATTCAATATATCTTGGTGGCACAATTTATTTCAAAAGGAAGATTTTAAAATGTATAACATTTACTTTAAATGCTTGTTTTTACCAAATTTATCCCCATAAAGTGCCCAAGTACACCTACTAAGCAGTTTGAGTTTCAAAATTCTTTGTGAAAAATAAAGTTTTATATAAGGTAGAATCTGCGATTTTCAGTGGACCACGCAATAAAATAATCAAAACAATAGAAGGCAGAAAGTACCAAAAGTAAAGGTCCAAGAGATTTAAAAATGTAACAGAAAAAATTATAGATATGTAAAATATTTATATAAACTCACCTATGTACGTCTAACTTGTAATTTGCTGTTAAAGATTTTGAATTCAGCATTTCGGTTAATCCATGAGAATCATATCTTCTGGATAGAAAAGCATTCTGTGGGGAGCATCCTCATCTCCATATAGATCTCTCTGGGGTCTACTGAGCATAATTCACCTATAAATCAAGGAAAGGTTGAGAGTAATAGCACCTTCTCTGCAGTTGGACTAGACTTATTGGAGAAATATCTCACCCCTTGCTTTACATTGATGGCCAAGTGACAAGCTTGATGGTTTGTCAGAGATAGAAGAGGTCTCAACACAACAAAACATCTGGGAAAGGGAAGAGTGGCAGCCCAGGGTTATGTAGAATATTGGGTCAGATATTGTATCTGGAGATATTTGGGGTCCCAGGGAAAATTTAATTCAGCTTTACAGTCTTTTTCACAGTTGCTCATCCTGTTGTGGACTGAATGTTTGTGTCCACCCAAAAATCACATGTTGAAATTCTACCTCCTCAATGTGATTGTATTAGGAGGTGGGGCCTTTGGGAGATAAGTAGGATTACATGAGGTCATAAGGGTGGAACCCTCATGAATGTGGTTAGTGCCCTTATAAGAATCATGAGGGAGATTGCTTCCAATCTCTGCTCTCCACCCTGTGAGGATACAAGAAGTGTGCAGTCTGCCACCCAGAAGAGGGATCTCACCAGAATACAACCATGCTGGCCCCCTAATTTCAGACTTCCAGCCTCCAGAACTATGAGAAATAAACTTCAGTTTTTTATAAGCCGTCCAGTCTATGGTATTCTAGTGTAGCAGCCTGAATAAACTAAGACACTTTCCTTCTTTTCTTTCTCTTTAATTCTCCTTGCTTTGTCCAAACTTTTTTTGGCTGAATTTATATATACATATATATATGTTGAACTCCAGATCCTCCTGCAACAAAATTGTTGCTCTTATTTCTTTTTAGAGCTATTTGAAATTAATTCAATTGGCTTAAATCAATTTGGATTGTACTTAAAAATGTGTGGATTAAGTGTCTTTGAGACAAGGATATAGTGTATCTTTCCCTGAAATCATCTCAGATACAAGTACTACACAAAAGCTCATTCTATATCTTCATCTCATTACTCTGTACTTCAGTACATTCAAATTCAGGTAGGATCTATGTTTAAATATCAAGGATAAATATTTGCAGGGAGACTAGTTGGTGAACTGAGCAAAGTTCATAATGTTTATGCTACAGGAGAGCTTTTCAAAAAATTCAAGTATAAGTTAAAATGAGAAAAATCATATTGTTTTGTATTTATTATTGGTATTTCTTATCCCTAAGAATATGGTAGTAACAAATGGGTGTGCGTGCGTGTGTGTTGAAATGCAGGGTAGATTTAGTTGATCCAGCATGAAGCATAATAAGAGGAGAATATTAATACTCTTTCAAATAACTGTACATAGATGCTTTTTCTGTAAGTACTGGAATAGATTATAATTTATATATCGTAATGACTACTTACCATAGATCATTACTTAAAAGCAGATCTTGTTATCTGCTTCTGTTTACTACTTCTAGTTCATTTCCTAGAGAAACACGAATGCCTAAGACTCTCATGTCACAGCCACTTCCTTTTAGACAAGGCTAACACAAAAATGATTCGCCTCTTATGTCAGAAAGTAATAAACATAGGCTTACATGCTACAGGAAAACAATCCTCCTTCACAATTAAAATTTAAATCACTCTGAAGATCAAGGAAATGTTGATGTGTTTTTCTAACATTTTTCTACGTCACTAAATAAATGGGTCAGAAAACTAGTGTGAATTGTGGACTTACAGAGGAATTGGGGTCACAAATTCTAAGATGCAGTCAGTAATATATTGAGAGAGTTTTGCACTAGAGCTAGTGTTGAACTCCAGACAGGAGGTGATGGAATATGATACAGAGGAAAAGGAAACAGAAGCAAAGATGGAAGAAGACATGACAAAGAATGGCAAAGAGAGTGCTGGTTTACACACACACAAACACACATGTGCGCGCACACACACACACACAAATCCTGATTCCCAACTGCAGATCCAAGAACAGCAAGCTATTTCAAGTTGTATGTGTACATTCCCACTCCATCCCTCTCCACTGTCCTTTCCTATCTGGGTCTCAGCCTCCTCCTTGCCTAATTCTTCTTCAGATTATAGCCCTTTGTCTGTCATGCACACATTCATGTCCCTACACCTAGCAAAGACTATGTTAGTATATTCATCTGGAATTCTAAGAGTGAAGCCCTCATGGCCACAGATGCTTCACAATAAAAAGAGGAGTGGGACTCCATTACAGTAGCAGGCATCACTATGAGATGGTCCAAGAGGGCTGTGGTGTTGGGATCTAGAAAGCTATTCTCACTTCAGAATCAACTTGTCTTCCCACTTCGACATCAAGTAGCTGAAACAGGCTTAAGCCAGTTTTTCTGTTCTGGTTGCTGAGCCCAAAGGACAGGAAATCATTACAGGGAAAACATTTCTAGCAAAGGTCACTTTAATAGAAAATTACATCAATCACCTTGAAGAAAAAAAATACATTTCAATTGATGTCATCTGTCCATGGGATAACATCCGTTTTAGTTTCTGACTTGAGATTTTAAAAGTTAGTCTAACTTTTAGAGAAAGCACATTAAAAATTAACCATGCCTTCTACAGTGATTTCAATCTTTTGGAAAGGAAGTGATGGTTATTAGCTATTTCATGTCAGAAGCTAAATGGTTACTTACTTAGAAAGGGAAGGGAATTTTTTTTTTTTTTGGATGTACTCCCAATGGAATGCTAAAAGGAGCAAATCTTTCAGAGTTAGAAGATCAAGTGTTTACTTGTTTAGCATACTTTCTTACATGATTGAAATTTGGCAGATGCACATCTTCATGATAGTGATAGTTTTTTTCCATGCATTTTAAATAGGTGCTATTTACTTCCTAAAAATGCCTTAATTACTCTGCTTGTATATATATGTACAAGAAAGGAAGGGGGGAGCGCAGGAGGGAGGGAGGAAGGAAGGAAGGAAAGAAGGAAAGAAACTAAGGAAATTTTTAAAAAGTCAAGTAAGTGACAAATACAAATGTTGCAACTGTTTCTGGTTGTCCTCCAACCCTGCAGAAGAGCTGCCTAGAGTCTGGTGGCCTGAAATACCCACAGTTCAAACCATCCTCTTTCCCCCAAATGTTTCCAAATCTAGACAGTGGCTGAAACGACCTCTCAATCATGTCCTATAAAAAACTATGTAGAATATTTAAGACTGATATTAATTAAGTATAGATTCACCATGTAGGCAAATTGCTACAAATGATTCTATTTGAATGATCAGCCTTAAGAGGCCTGGGTGCCCCTGGCTCCCAAACTACACACAATTCCAAACTTGGTCTCTGAGCCATCCTTTCCCTTACAGGCAACTAAAGTTCCAAGTCTGAGCAGCACACCTGGGAAAACAATTGTATGAACACTAAGAACTTCTACTTGCCCTACTGCAGTGGTTTTTAAAGTGTGGTCCCCAGACTAACAGCATCAGCATTACCAGAAAGGTCTCAGACTTCATCTCAGACTCACTGAATCAAATACCGTGGAAGTAGAGCCCAGCATCCTGTGTGTCAGCAAGCTCTCCATGTGATTTAGATGCACACGGAAGTCTGAGAACCACTGCCTTATCAGAATCAGACTAAGAATGGGTCCCACCTTTCTCTTCTCTGCCTAATAACCCTGGGCCCCTGGGCCCAATAAAAATGAAAGAGATTATTTGACAAAATGTGCTGGAAGAAATAGCTAGAGCTTCTGGAGCTTATCTGAAAGTTCGATTTCATTGGTATAGTCTGCTTCTATTTCCCAAGGCCAGGTTCAAAAAAATCACCAGGCCAATGGCCCTCAGGAGCAAACCACTATCAAACCTGAAAGGATTTACTTTGGAGAGTAAGTCTATCTTGTACAGTGATCTGGAAGCACATTAATCATTATCATATGGTAGGGTATAAACTGAGCTGGGTGAGCTGTTTGATCAAAATACCTCGCATGGTTTCTTCAGAGCCTTACCTGAGTACATCACATTCAGCAAAGAAGAGATAAAATGAGACAACTTGCAAAGTGTTGTCCCAAGGATGGCCTGTCTCTCCATATTCACATCACAAGGTTTTTCTTCTCTGTGTCCTGTGGTCAGGGGATCAAGCCAGAATAAATGAGTTCATATTTCTATTATCATGGGGAGATGAAGGCAATTGGTAAGAACCACAACCTCTTAGAATTTAGTAATTAGTAATCTCCCTCAATTGGAGAAGCTTTCTGAGAATTTCTCCTTTCTGTGTAAACTCACATATTTTTATTGCAAATCTCACTCCCACCCCACCACCAGTGATAGAGATCCTGGCATAAAAGAGCCTGTCATTTCATCGGTTATTAGAAATCTTACTCAAAATGTCTGCTCTTCAATACTAAATTTATTTCTCTTCTCTATATTTTTATGCTTTGACTAGATTATGTAATTTTTTTTTCTCTGGTATTATTTTAGGCCCAAAGGCCCACATACCAAAAAGCCTTAGCAAAATAATAGCATATCTACCAAAAGAAAAACTTTTGTTCCAGTAATTTTTTCCCACACCAGAAAGGAATAAAAAATGCTGTTGAGAAGTCTCAGTGCCAAAGAGATATTATTATATGTGCTGTGGTAGGATTGTATTAGTTTCTCTGGGGATTTAGAATATGTTTAAGCTTGCCTAACTGAGCAATATCATCCCCTAAATTAACTAACTAGTAGCAACAAAACATCTGAATTCCAAACAAAATGGAAAATCCATTTTGGGAGCCAAAGTTGATGCAGAGCCTTGGGTCCCTCCTCTCTCGGATCTGACCTAATACGAATGATGAGCAGTAGACTATGCCTTTGTAGGGGAGGAAAAATTATTTTTCCTCTACCCTTCTGAGTTCTTAGCTGAGACCTCTGCAATAAAAGACAGATTAACAAGGTAAAAACAAACAGAAGTTTATTAATACGCATACCTTACGTACATATGGGAGATATCTGGGGTAAAAAGAGTAACTCCTCAGCGTAGCTAAGAATTCAGACTTAAATAACATCTTAATATTGAAAGGGGAAAAGGAATGTAGGCTTCTTAGGGAAGAGTAAATGATTTTTAGGAAAGATGAATGGGCCCTTAGAAGAATAGATAGAACGTATGATAGTTTGTGACAAAGTTTAAGTGTGGTGTAGACTTTAGTCTCCTGTCCTGTGATAAGAGTCAATCCTCCATGGTTGATGAAACTCCCTGGGAGGGGATTTATGACAAATGAGTTCTTTTTGGAGAATCTGTCTTTAGGCAGTTAAGGGGAGTTCAGATAAAGTCTTCCCCTCCACTTGCTGCTTTTAAGTGCCTACGGCTCAAAATAATACCAGAGGGACATGTTTTGGAGTGACATGTCCTCAACTCCTACAGTCATATTTTAGGGTAGCATATTCTGCTACCCTTCACCTTCCAATGATGACTTCTCTTCAACTGGCAGAAATCTCAAGCCTTTGCAAAGATGGTTCCGTCCAGGTCTCTAAACTTGATGTGGGAGGATTCATTTTCATTGGTATCATGGTGGGGACAACGATCCATGGGGTGGGATGTCTACTTTCCAGATTCTTTCCAAGCTTCCAAAATCCAAATATATAGGGCTGAGATAATAAATAGTGCTTATGAATGTTGGACAAATCTCCTCTCTATCACTGAACAGGAAGCTGAAGACCTTAACCCATAGGTAGACTGGGAAGTCCTGGCCAGCATTGTCTTTCTCCACCTGTTGACTTATACATAGTGGACTAGAATCCTGTTCTGGCCCCAGGAAAGCTCTGTTTCAAACCTTGGGCAAGATGTCATACCTTGGATTATGACATCTAACAATTTAAGGAGCTCTCTCTTCTAGAAAAGAGACTTACCAAAAACATTCTAGTGTACCAGCAATATTAAAACATCGACCAGATTAACTGGGTGTTCCTCCTTCATCAAGGGAGATACTACCATTCTTATCCACCTCAAGGCATTAGTAGATCTTACTGTGCAGCGAGGCTCAGTTGGGATCCCAGCATACCTTTGAAATGCAACCAGAAATGCTCTCCTGCGGAAATATGTATAATCCTAGCACAGATGATGTGTGCCTTTCTTCCCTCCACACTCAACCACTAATGTCTGTGGGGAAACAAGATAGCTCAGAAGCAGTTGCACATTAATCTACTTGCCTTAACGTCAGATAAAGGACTGGGTTACTTAAACCAGAGACTTCAATTTCATAAGGAAATCCAATGTCCTTACCACTCCTGGGCAATATGCATTAGAATTTAAAATACAGTGTTCCAACAAAGAACCCTTCACTTGCCTTGAAATTCTACTCTGGAAAACTACATACACAAATAAGTAAATACTTTTAATAAGTTTGATTTGCAAAGAGGCTATATTCTTTGCTTTCCTTCTTTTCTGAATATCTTAGTCTTCAATGCTGGCTCCTGAGAACCACATTTAGAAAAGGAAATTCATGAGAACAGACTTTCTATGTGTTGCTATGTTCCCCCTCAGAAACAAACTGAAAGCAAAAATCATTATGGTTACTCAACAATCTTAGTGTGGTTGGATAATATTTTGAGATACTATTCTTTTTCTGTCCTCTTTTATTTCCCTTTTGTTCCCTTCCATTTTGGCAGTTAGCTGGTTCTGTTCCACATTGCCTCAGGGTATATATGTGATAAATTAGAGGGTTGCAGTAGCATTCTAGAATTCTTAGCTCTTGTTTCTGAAAGTTTAAGCCTATAGCAAAAGTAACATAAGGAAGATGGTTTAGTGGTTAGGGGTGGACTCCAGAGTCAATCAGTCCTTGTTCTAAGTCTTACTTTGCTATTTAATACTTGTGTGACCTTGGGTAAAATATTTAACCCTCCGTTCCTCAGTTTTTCATCTGCTAAATGGAATTAATGATAGTATTTATCTCATAAAGTTTTAATATTGAGATACTGTATTTAAAGTGACTAAACCAGGGGCCTGCATGTGGTATAGTGGTAAAGTTTGCATGCTCTGCTTCAGTGACCTGGAGTTTGTGGGTTCTGAACCCCGTGTGTGGACCTACACCACTCATCGAGCCATGCTGTAGTGGTGTCCCACATACAAAATAGAGGAAGATTGGAACAGATGTTAGCTCAGGGCCAATCTTCCTCAGCAAAAAAAAATAAAAAGTAAAAAAATAATAAAGTGACTAAACCATGCTTTAAAATGGTAATGATAATAATTGACACTTATTGAGCACTTACTTTGTGTCAGATACTGTTCTAAGATACACAGTGACTCACTTAATACACACAGAGACCCTGTGCTATAGATATTATACCACCACCACCACCATCATCATTATTCTTAAACAGATGAAGAAACAATGGCATACCACAGTTGATTGCCTGTGGGTCTAATGGACTCGGCTAAGATCAGATGACTCCACTTCAGGCTGCAGGTTGGGTTCAGGACTTCTCCAAGTGTTTTTTCATTCTCGGAACAGTTGCTATTGGAACCCTGTACTTCTCATGGTGAATCATAGAACACAAGAGAAAAAGCCATATTTAACAGCACATTTAAAGTCTCTGCTTGTGTCACATCACAATCAAGACCTATAGCAGAGAGTGAGGAAGTAAATTTTGGTTGAACACAAGCCATGATAAGGATGGGGAAGTACAATGTTAATGAGAGGAAAAGAATGAGAATTGAAAGATTGAAAGCGTTAACCCAATCTACCTTAATAGTCTAACAGAGAAAGTAGATATGCACTGAAGTATTTATAATATTATACAATGAAGTCACATTTAAGGTAAAGGTTAGAATACAAAGTCAGTGAGTCAGAGGAAAATTATATATAGTTAAGAAATTTCCCAGAAAACCCTTTAGGAAGACATCTTGTTGAAGATTGAGCCTTTCATTAAATCCTATTCAATCAGTTTTCCCTTGAGTGTTGGAACGGATCATGGTTTTATTGGTTGATTATCAGATCAAGCATAAGCCTGTGTATAGGGGTCATGTCTAATGAACCCAGTGTGATGGTGAGATCTTACTTTCTAAGGTGTAGATAATTGAGAACAGCTAAGGGAACCAGTCTAGAAACTCATGCTCATTCTGGACATTTGCTTTGAGTGGCATGGGATATGGTTGGTGACTATAAAATCACCCTCTATTTAAAATATCTCTCTCACTCTCTATCTCTTTATCCCCAATCCCTGTCCACGTACATCTAGTTGAATTTGTATTATTAAGTGAATGTTTAATGCGATTACTGGAGGCATATACTGGAAAGAGAAATAACTATGGACTGGACTACAAATCCTTCCTGGAAGAAAGCAAGCCTATGGCTACTTAGTGAATGCTCCAAAGGTAAGGCACTAGGCTGGCATACACAATATGAATGACAATTAAGCTGAAGCTTAAAAAAATGGTTGGGATTTAAACAGACAGAGATACGAAGGAAGGGTATTCCAGGTGGAGAGAACAGTTTGAGCAAATGCATAGAGGAGGAAAATTAAACAACCAAGACTAATCCCAATTCATAACAAGTTAAAGAATAAGAGTCAAGAATCAATTACCAAGGGGTTATTTTTACTGAAATATGTAATGTCATTCAGAGCTGATATTTACAATGGTAGAATGCTGTTAGCACAGGAATTTGTTTAAACAATCATTAGGCCAAATTCTTTCTAATTCTCAAAATAACAGTTTTAACAATGATTTAGGAAATTATTTTCAAAATAACATCCCCATTTAAAAAATATACTTTGAGTCAATATGAAACCTGATAATGTGTCATCTATTTAAATTACAAGCGCATTTATTGTACAATAGATAACGTCCCAACAATAAATTGGCACTTTAGAAAAAATGAAGTTTAAAATAACTAAAGAAGCAATTCTGGCATTAGGATTATAAACTGTGAGTTAATTTAAAGAAAATTACAGTTGCTATTTTGTAGTCAGACAAATATAAAGGGCTACTTGTACACTATTCATATCGTGGCATATAAATAAAAGCCAATTTCTCTACATGATTTGTATTTTACCTAAAAAGTAGATATAACTGCATTTCCCAGGTTTTCAGGGTAAATAATAATTCCAAAAAGTTCAAAATTTGAATTTCTTTAAGTATGAGGGTAGATACCATGGGCTATTAAATATATATATATAAGTGCTGGGGCAGGCACTGTGGTATAGTGGTTAAATTTGTGTTCCACTTTGGTGGCCTGGGTTCGCAGGTTCTGTGCCACTCATCAAGCCATGCTGTGGCGGCAACCCACATACAAACTAGAAGAAGATTGGCACAGATGATAGCTCAGGGCCAATCTTCCTCAAGCAGAAAAGGGAAGGATTGGCAACAGATGTTAGCTCAGGGCCAATCTTCCTCAACAGAAAAATAATATACATTTATATATATATATATATATATATATATATATATATATATATATAAGTGTTATGAATAAAATATCACATAAATCTGTGTAACTGATAATGTAACAAACAGCCTTCCTATGTGTACCTGTTCTATGATTTGTAGGGCCATTTAGTAAATTTAACTTCCCTAAATCTCAAAACCCTGTAAGCAAAACTTATCACTATCCATTATCTTACACTTATAATCATTAATCCAACAGCACAAAACAGACTTCTATTGATTAATATTACTGAACTCTCAGAATCGACATGACAATGTACAAGCGCTATAGACATTTAGAAAGCAAGCATTTCTTCAATTCATGATGTATTTCTTTTATTTTTTAAGATGGCTCTTTTGAAATCTCAGTCTGTGTTTGTGATATTGTGGCCAAGTCTTTTTGAAAATCAACTCATCCTCATATTTAGTTAATGTCACTCTTTTACATGAGTCCAATTCTTTTGCATCTATTAGCATACATAATAGCATAGGAGTACAAAGCTCAGCAATTAAAATTCAAAAACCTTTATTAGCACATGGCCAGGCACTGTAATAGGAGCTCGAATACAAGGATGAATAACATAAGATCCAGACTACGCTCTACAAGAGCTGAAAAAACTGAGAAAAAGTAATCATCAGGCAATGTGAGAATGCTAATTAATAAAGATGGTTCAAAATACTAACAGTAGACAAACCCTGGGGGTCATGGAAAGTGTCATTAAAGAATATAATGTATAAGCTAGAATTTTATGAAGAGAGAGAGAGAACTTTTCCGGTTGACAAGTGGTGGGGAAAGATGTAGTTTCCTAGGATGCTAGGGGATCTACCTGTGTATATTTATTTAGATAGAATTCCCTCCTTTCCTCAACCTCAAAACACCATATCCATTATTCCTTTTTTTTTTTTTTTTTTGGTCTCACAATCTCCCAGCAGGGGATGATAACTTAAAGTAACACTGTAAAAGTCCAACCATGAAGCAAGGAAAAACCTTACAGTAGACGTGAAGGTCATCTCCCTTATTAAGGTTTGGGGACTTGCTACGTGGAGCATTTTTTCCCCTAGCAATTGGACCACTGTTCTTGTGAATTTATAGTTAAATTAAACACCATGAAATCATTGAAGACAAGCAAATTTAGTATTATTTGCATGTGGTCCCCTCTTGTTTTGGAATCTCCTCTGTAGTCTCAGATTGGGGTTAATTACTGATGATTTCTCCCTTTGTATTCATAATTTTTCTCTGGCAGTTCACACTGTTATTATTGGGACTTTCTTTTGTCCTGCTTAATTAAATGCTGAAAAGCTTCCAGTTGATTTTGCAGTCTGCTGAGGTAGCTAGATAATTTGCAGTCTAAATAAAGTGTTCAGCATTGACTCAACTCTCAAGGCCCACTCTCTCGCAGGCAATGTGTACAAGATGATGCTCTTGGTGTTATTCATGTGTGATTAAAAACAAAAAAACAAACATCGGTTTAGAATAAGCTTCACTATCCTTCAAATAGGGCCTTGCTTCTTGGGTTTTGGCTTTCAGTGTTTTCTCTACAATTCGTTCAGTATTGAGAACTAATTGCCATTGTCACCTTGAGCCCACTCATACTGGAGAAATAAAAAGCAGCACTCCTTGGGTGGCAGTGACCGGCCCAAAGCGGCAGCTGCATGTGTGAAGCAGTTGAAAATGGCTCCGTGTCACCAAGGAAAATGGCCTCTTTGCAATATGCCAGAAATCTCACTGTATGCCTGTAAGAGTCAGTGCTCTAAGAAGGCAGCTTAACACACAGAAACACATTTCTGTAAGGTCAGCTCAAGAGCAGGCTTTTCTCAAAAAAAAGCAGTGAAAACAGAGATACCAGGTAGCAATGGTGCACATTTGTGTAATAAATAACAGCGCATGTGCCCAGGCAGACGTGCTTTATTGTAACAAGTAACCAAAGCCGTGGGAGGAGATTATTCGAAATCTGAAAGCCAATCACCATAGCATACAGACCTATGAAATACACACATGCAAGTACTGTGGCTTTCTGACCGCTTTGGGATCTGTAATGCACTGCTTTAGGCTAATTAAAATAAAATGAAGCCCACAATTCCCATTTCTGTTCAGAAGAGGCACTGTGGGAATAATCAGAACCAATATTTTTCCACAAAAATTTCCTATAGATTAGGCACACCTCTCGTCCCTCTCCACAACGTTTTTAATCCGTGGGCACTTTCTCTGAGAGCTGCTTTATGCTGGTGAGAGGGGTTCTGTAGTGCAGCAACTGCTGTTGACTACTGAGCGTATCATCTACTTGAAATGCATGCTGGAAGCAGAAAGGAGATTGACTGTTAGGGTGTGTTGTGAAGTGGGAGTCAGCAGTCCTTTCAATGGAAAGATTACCACCTCCAAAGCCATTTGATCTTCAGTATGGTTACATTAGGGTCTTTGAGAAATCTCGTAATGCCCCCCTCAGCCTTTATGCAAAGTTAAACCAGAATCATAGAATATCACTCACCTGTTAATTATTCATTGAGTAGTTTCTCTGATCCCAGGTACACCAGGCATTATCAGAGATAAGGAAATACAAAACTTGATTCCTGCTTTCAAACGGGTTACAAGTGAGTTAGAGAGGAGAACTGTAACCAAAATAATGAAAAGATAAAAAATATGTGCATTGAATATGATTTAAATAGTATATTTCATAAGAAAACCATAGATTTGTACCAATTAAATAATAGGAGTTACTGAAGCTTAAAATCACCAAGGAAGAGGGCAGGCCCCGTGGCCTAGGGGTTAAGTGCTCGCGCTCCGCTATTGGTGGCCTGGGTTCAGTTCCCCGGGCGCGCACTGATGCACTGCTTCTCTGGCCATGCTGAGGCCGCGTCCCACATACAGCAACTAGAAGGATGTGCAACTATGACATACAACTATCTACTGGGGCTTTGGGGAAAAAAAAGAGGAGGATTGGCAATAGATGTTAGCTCAGAGCCGGTCTTCCTCAGCAAAAAAAAAAGAGGAGGATTAGCATGGATGTCAGTTCAGGGCTGATCTTCCTCACACACACACACACAAAAATCACCAAGGAAGGATAAAATCTTACTACTTATAGTGTGATCCACCACCAGCAACATGAGTTTCACCTGGGAGCTTGTTAGAATGCAGAATCTCAGGCCATGCACCAGATCTGTGACATTAGAGATTGGATTTTAACAAGATCCAGGTAACTTGTGTGCATAATAAAGTTTGAGAAACACTGGACCAAACTCTATGGCTCAAGTAAGCTGGGATACTAGCTATATATTTTATGGCTGATGCCCAGTGACTAGTCTCCTAGTATTGATAGGTGATCAATAAATATTCATTAAAGAAGGGCCGACCCTATGGCTTAGCGGTTAAGTACGTGCGTTCCGCTGCTGGTGGCCCGGGTTCGGATCCCGGGCGTGCACTGACGCACCGCTTCTCTGGCCATGCTGAGGCCATGTCCCACATACAGCAACTAGAAGGTTGTGCAGCTATGACATACAACTATCTACTGGGGCTTTGGGGGAAAAAAAATAAACAAAAATTTAAAAAAATAAATAAATAAATAAATAAATATTCATTAAAGAAAATAATGCAGTCCATTGCTAAGCACATAGATCACATGGGAAAATCAAGAGTACATATGAAGATAAAAAGGATGTACGTATTTATAACATATCCAGAAAACCCTCACTCTGGACATGAAAAAATAATATTTAGATTAATTAGAAGAGTCTTCATTTGGTTTGAGAATATAACCTGAATTACTGAGGAGTGATATTTAAAATATCACTTAAAGAAAAGACATTTTTATTTATTAACCTCTATTAAATAACTAAAATTATTTATAACATTGTAAATAAAAAGTTGCCTTTTGGTATGCATGTATAAAAATGGAAAATTATGAATTTATGACTTCAGAACATAAATTAAAATAGACTTTAGAAATATTTGGCTTTCATCCAATTGTTCTTTATTGGCAAGATTCTATGAAAATGAATTTTATATTAAACTCTCAAAAGAATATTAAGAAAAAGTGTGACATCTCTTACTATGCCCATTATTGATTAAATGAAAAGTTAGAACTTCATAACATTAGCAACGTAATCAAGCAGGCTTTAAAAAGCATGTCTGTCTAAATTTTATTATCAAGTTTCTATAACTGGGTATAACTTTGTAATTTTTTCAATGTTGAAAAATTCCAACACAAAAATTAATTCAAATTCCAATTAGAATTTGTAAAATTCCAATACCAAAAAGCCCAGACAACATTACATAAAAACATCCTGTGAGTCTGTGAGTTATGTTTTGAACTAGGAAGAGGCTGATCTAAATCAGTGATTCTCAACAATGGCAATTCATTTTAGTAGCCTGGATAGCTTTACCAAAAATACCAATGGCCAGGCTTCCCCAAGTCCTATTAAGTCAGAATTTCTGGATATGAAACTTCACTACCTATTAAGTGAAGGAGTTCTGGCTATATTATGTCATCCTTTTATAGTCTCCTTCATAATTACATTTCTCACTTATACACATTATATTTTGTTATCAGTATTCATATTTTGCAGTGACATTATTGGCATAAGTCATACAAGTACTTAGGCTAGGAATAAATGTAAGACCCATTATGATAAAGTTCAAAATCAATCTATACTTCATTTTTTGTTTACCCTTCAAGAAAGACAAAAAGGATGTCGAGCTTATAGGTTTTCATTAAATTCTAACTCTGAGCCCTGTCTCTGATTCTACTCTTGAATATAGCTATAGAGTTGATGAAGGTGGATGTTGATGATCCTTTGCAAGCACCCTTCCTCTCTGCTTAACTCACTCCATTTTAGGAATTCATTTCTACAGTCATTTCCCTTGGGGCAACAGCTTAGTGTGCCTTCATATTTCTTCCACCAAACCAGGAGTCAAATTTTTCAGGTTACAAAAATTACATAAAGTAATAAAAGTTTAGTTATTATTTCTAATTTATTCAACACTATTTACCAAGTATTTATTGAGGGTTTACATGTGTCAAGCTCTGTTCTACATATTGGGATATGACGGTGAAAATGGCGGACACAGTCCATGTGCTTAAGGAGCGTATGCTCTAGTCATGGGAGACAGGTAATAGATAGCAGCAAAGAAGATAATTTCAGGTAGTGGTCAGTGCTACGGAGAAACGAAACCAGAATAATGTGATCCTCAGTGATAGGATGGGGTGGATGGTCAGGGAAGGCCTCTCTGACAACGTAACATTGGAGCTAAGATTTAATTGCAGAAAGGAGCCATTCACAGGAAGATTTGGAGAAGAATATTCCAGGCAGAAAGAACCGCTTATTGTAAAAGCTGTAAGGTAGGAATGAATTTGGTATTTTCCAAGAACAGAGCGAAAACTTATGTGGCTGGAACAGAATGAGCAAGAGTTTGAGGACTAAGAAATCAAGTGAAAGAGGATAAATAGAAGTCACATGATGTGCCACTTTAGTGGCCATGGCAGGAGTTTGAATGTATGATCTTGTATGTTCATTGAGGGGAGAAGCCTTGTAATTTAAGCATTTCGGAGAGATAGAGTAGGAAGAGGAGTAGGAGGATTAGGTAATAAATAGTGTGTCTTGTATAATGAGTGTCTGGGACTCTCTCTTGATTTTTGCATTGATTTGTATGGAAACAATTCCTCTTATAAGCATTTTGCTTCAAGTTGTCTTTTTTTGGAGCATATCCTTAAAATATAATGCAAAATTTTTGCATTATTTTACGTTCCATGAAACAGACTCAGAGAGTTGCAAAGAACTTGTCCAAGGCCAGATAGCTGGGAAATGGTAAGACTTGGAGTTAAATTCAAACTCTAAAACTTGGAGTTACATGTTCATTTTTGGCGTTAAAAATAAATGAGAATAAAATAACAAAAACAAAATAACAACAATAAACAAACAACTCTTCCTATTTAGTAAATATTAGAATTTCTAATCTGAAGATTTGTCCTTATGAAAATATCCTATAAGAGTAACGTGTGGGAAAGCTGCAAAGTTCAAAATGTGAGAACTTTCCGTTTAAGGCAGTATGGTGATAACAATCTGTGATAAGCCCTGTCCTAACTCACCATTAACTTATCCATTCAAAACAAAGAAAAAGACAAAAACTATCAATAGCTTGAACTGAAGCCGACTAAAATGACCCATTTTTAGGAGTCTGGGAGGCAGCCTGAACATCTCTGTTGATGGGAAGAGCTTCTCCAGGCCCCAGGGAGGTGGGGCAGAAATGAACAAGAAGCACAACACTGGAAGGAAGCTAAGGATGGGTCTGCGCTACCTGCTGTTGTTAAAAGTTTATTTATATGGGTCCCCTCCTTGAATTACCTCTAAACTTTCCTTAATATATTAAAGTTGGGGCTGGCCTGGTGGCATAGTGGTTAAGTTCACACACTCCACTTCAGCAGCCCAGGGTTCATGGGTTCAGATCCTGGGCACAGACCTACACACTGCTCATCAAACCATGCTGCGCAGTGTCCCGTATATAAAGTAGAGGAAGATCGGCACAGATGTTAGCTCGGTGACAATCTTCCTCAAGCAAAAAGAGGAAGATTGGAAACAGATGTTAGCTCAAGGCCACTCTTCCTCACCAAAAAAAATAATAATAATAATTAAAGTCATAGTCTGTGCTCCTTATGTGTCCTATGTGTCCATGCTTACAGAGAAGCAGACAAGTGGAAGGTAAAGTTACAGCCCCAAAATCAGAGTAGGGTAATGGGGCTATGACCCATGGAGAAGATCTGTCCCCAGCACAACTGTCAGTGGCCAGGGAAGCTCTCAGAACCCGCTGGAAAAGTAGTGTTGGCACAACTTTCTAACATACAAGAGCTTTTGCCACCATAATGTGGATTATCTGTGGATCTCAGGAGCAGGACAGTTTATTGGAATCTAGAGGCAGGTTGCCTGGGTTCAAGTCCCACTCTTCTGCTTACTAGCTATGCGATCTTGTGTGAGTCACATCTCTGTGCCTAGATTTCCTCATCTTTAAAATAAGGATAATAACTGTGGGTATTTCATAGAATTGTAGGGAAGCAGAATTTGCTACCTGAAAATGTGTCTCATTGGCTTGATTATTTTTTTTTTTAATTTATTATTATTTGTGTGTGTGTGTGTGTGTGTGAGGAAGATCGGCACATCCGTGCCCATCTTCCTCCACTTTACATGGGACACCGCCACAGCATGGCCTGACAAGCGGTGCGTCGGTGTGCTCCTGGGATCTGAACCAGCGAACCCTGGGCCGCTGCAGCAGAGCGCGCACACTTAACTGCTTGTGCCACCTGGCCGGCCCCGGCTTGATTATTTTTAAAAACAAAAGACTCAGGAAGAAACTTTGACCTTCCCCCTAACTGCTTGAAAGGATTAAAGGCAGAAGGCCTGTTCCAGGAGGGAGCTATCACCATAGATAAGTGTAGAATAATATAAACTAGGTGTAGTAGACAAGGAGGAACCTACAAAGGCCTATTTGATCAAAGTCCTCTCCATGTACCATTGTCTCTACAAGGCATAAACAACAAACAAACATTTGCTTTTCCGTCTCCATGTGAATTGCCTTCCTTCCCTTTGAAGTCCCAAACCACTACTCCCAATATCCTCTTTTGTCTTTAGCTTAAGATGGTATTTATGGTGATGGCTTCAGCCATTCTGGTGAGTTACCCAATTTTCCTGGATCTCTCCCATGTATACATGCTATTAAACTTTGTTTGATTTTCTCCTGTTATTTTGTCTCATGTTAATTTAGTTCTTAGATTAGCCAGAAGAACTAGAAGGGTAAAGGAAAATTTCTTCCTCCCCTACAGAATTAATGTGAAGACTAAGTGAATTGAGTACTCACAGGGCATGGAAAAGTGCCTGGTACGTAATAAGTGCTATGCAAGCATTGACTATGATTAGCAGTATTAGTATTAGTATTGCTGTTGATGTGGTTATATAGCTCCTAGGCTAGAAGAGGCTGAATAAATGTGTGCATTGGAGAAGGGGGCTAATAAAGGCTATAAACTGGTTCTGTATCTGCAGAATGTAAATAGCAATTCGCAACTTTTGTATTTAATCTATTTTTAATATAAAAAACAAATACCCCTGTAGATTGTTGATGAAAATATATGTACTTTTCTACTTAAGACTCTCAATGCTTATTTACAACAAATGGAGTAAAATAAATGAGGTAAAAGACTATGTGTACCATAAGCACAATAAAATTATATACAATCATGTGCCACACAACGTCATTTCAGTCAAGGAGCATATACACGATGGTTCCATAAGATTAGTAGCATATAGCCTACCATCTAGGTTTTCATAAGTACACTTTATGATGTTTGCTCAACAAGAAAATTGCCTAACAATGCATTTCTTAGAATGTATTCCATCGTTAAGTGATGCATGACTTCTATAAGAGAAGGTCTCCAACATAACTCAATTTATTTTTATAATCTTAATATCTGATGCTGTAACAAGATTCATCATTAAAAACAAATATTAATTGACATACAATAATTTATTAATTGATGCTATTTGATTTTTTCCAGTTTTATTGAGATATAATTGACCTTCAGCACTATATTACTTTAAGGTGTACAGCATAATGATTTGACTTACATATATTGCAAAATGATTTCTACAATAAGTTTAGTTAACATCATCATCTCGTATTTAATTTTTTTAATGGAGTAAGAGCCACAAGTTAGGCAGAGACCAAATTCAAACATAGTTAGTGAACAAGTAAAATGGACATATTTAAATGTCTTACAAGTTGGGACACCAATCCTGGAAGCCACCAGTCAGGCCCGGTCATCTTCCTGGCTAGCAACTTTGTCATTCACCCACCTCTCCCTCTCCTCCAGTTCAGCAGCCCTGTCCAACCACTCATCCCAAGAATGTCAGCATTGTAATTAAGTGCCTACTGCAACTGAAATAGCATCTGAAAGAAACTTTCAACCTTCAAAATGAGTACATCCCTTATATAAAACGGTAAAGTCAGGATGTGAAGAAGGAAAATAAGATTCTCCTTTTATCTCCTTCAGAATGACATTTCTTTTCTGGCCTTGCACAGACCGTCTTTTCACTGAGTCCCACAATCATTGGACTATCACACCTGAGCTCACACCTCAGTCAGCCTGCTGCCTGCTTCACTTCTCCACATACCTAGTTACCCTGCCAAGGCCAGATCTTCCTACTGATTTAATTCCAAGCCTGCTAGTGAGTCTTGGATGCTTTCCTTGGCTAAATTTCACTTTCCTAGTTGACTTCTGTTTTATAAAATGTCTCAGCACTAAACTTAGCTCTTTATGTGACCCTTGCTTCTCAGCCCCAGAGAATTTCCATATCTTCAATTAGCCCCGTGTCAGTTTTATCCACTACATAATAAACATTACTTATGGCATTATCTGTGGGCATTCCAGGCTGTGATCTAGAAACTGAGAAATCATGGCTAAATCTGAGGTAGCCATGCTTTTGAGGATCTCATAGTTCAGCCAGGAAGCAGCATCCATGCATCATTAAAATATTTTATATGCAATAAAAGGAGAGTATACAAAGTACCTAGGAACACAGAGCAGAGACTGACTGGGGAGGAGATGGGGGCCACTTGCCAAGAGTTGACATTTGAGATAAGTCTAAAAGGACAAGACAAGGACCATCGGCAGAAAAGCTGGGGATTTAGTGGGTGGGATGGAAAACACATTTTAGGCAAAGGAAGTAATGTTTATGAAAGCCGAAAATATTACTGATTCCACCTTAATTTTACAAAACCTTTTACCTATGTAGATTCTGTATTCTTCTACTAGTATCTGTTTCTCACTTATCCCCAGCACAACTTAAAAAATTAACACCTGGGCCAGCCTGGTGGCGTAGTGGTTAAGTTTGCGCACTCCTCTTCGGCAGCCTGGGTTTCGCGGGCTCAGATCCCAAGTGCGGACCTATGTACCACTTATCAAGCCATGCTGTGGTGGGGTCCCATATAAAGCAGAGAAATATGGACACAGATGTTAGCCCAGGGCCAGTCTGCCTCAGCAAAAAGAGGAGGATTGGCAACAGATGTTAGCCCAGGGCTAATCATCCTCACAAAAAAAAAAAAAAAATTAACACCTACTTCTAGCCCCTATTCTTTGAGTTCTCATACCATCACAGTAAAATATCCAATCAAACCATACCTCCAGAAATGAATAATTTAATAAACTGTATTCACATAACTAGTTGGACATATGAGACATAAATAGATAAGAAAATGGAACACATTCCAGATGGATCAAATATTTAAATATAAAAAAGGAAACTGTACAAGTATAGACATAGAAAAAATATGAAGGAATATTTTTTATAATCTTGGAGTGGGAATAGCCTAAATGTGACATCGATATCAGAAACTATAAAGAAGTTTAACTAATTTGATTAGGTAAAAATTAGACACGTAAATTAGGCAAAAGGCAACATGAGTAAAGATAAAAATGACACAGTAGTTTTGCCCCTTGAGATACACTTTCCATCCTTTTTTAATCTGCTCTTTCTCCCTGTGACTGAATAGTGGACCTCCAGGGCCTCTGGGAATCACTGAAATGGACTAAATCAGTGGCTCCTGGGGGCTCTCTGGTTTCCTTGGGCCCAGAGAGAGCCCCAGTAGGCTTGGTGGTCACTTAGAACTTACTGTGCTGCTTAGACAATGTTCATTGTTCTTCTCAGTTTCCAGAAACCTCTCCCTCCCTTTGTCCCTTCACCCTAAAGATAGTCAACTCTGAGTTACTGCATAATCCCTTGTGGTTCCTCCCTCCCATGTCTTTTAAAATAAAGTCCTGTGAGCTTTGTAATAGAATTTTCTCAAATTATCCTAATTTGATCGTGCCATGGGTTTTTTCTTGGGACCCTGACAGATACACTGGGAAATTGAGATACATATAACAAAGAGTGATGTTTACAATATACATCATAAAGGAATAATAATTGCAACATTAACAGAAGCTGCGGAGGAGGATTGGCAATAGATGTTAGCTCAGAGCCGGTCTTCCTCAACAAAAAAGAGGAGGATTAGCATGGATGTTAGCTCAGGGCTGATCTTCCTCACAAAAAAAAAAAAAAAAAACTAGTAGCTGCTATTTATTGTTTACTCTATGCCAGTTACTTTGCAAAACATTTTCCAAGAATTAGTCCATTAATTCTCATAACTAAACTAAGAAAATTCCAATTTTATTAATAAATAAACTAAAGCACAGAGATAAAGTAGCTTGCTCAAAGTCACATGGCCAGTAATTGGAGAGTCGATGTCTGAATCCTATTTGATTACAGAACCCACACTCTTACTATAATGCTATACTACTCAGAAGGGGAAAAAAGATTAAGTGATTTGAATAATAGCAACAATAGTTAGCACCTGAATAGCATGGGAACTTTTATAAGCATTTTATTTATATTAAGTCATCTAATCCTCAGCAAAACTTAATGAGGTAGAAGACTAAGTAATGTACTCATTACTTAGTCTTTTCAAATGTAGATATACTGATTTGAGAATCTGTGAACTTCATCTCTATACTTGACTGACTCTTAGTAATGAATAGAAAATTTACTGGAAAAGAAATACAAATGAATATGCCCAATACATCAAATAATCAAAGAACTGAAAATAACATTGAGATATTTCTTCTTGTCTACAAGATTGGCCAAAATTATCAAGATTTTTTAAAAGCCAGTTTTAGTGAGATTGAGAGAAATTGGACACTGTCATATGTTATTGGTGGTAGTGTAAAATGGAGTGATATTTCTTGAGAATCTAAATATTTATCACTAGAGAATCCATTAAACAAATTGTGGGATCATGCAGCACTGCCAAAACTAAGCTCCGTAGATATACCCATTGATGGGGAGATGATCTGGAATCATATTTTTCAGTTTTAAGAGAACCTTATAAAACAGTATGCCAAATGTGATTCCATTTATGTAAAATTGCATATGCCATAGAGGAATGTCTAGAAGCTGTTCGCTGAAATGTTCATGGTGATTATCTCTGCAGAGGGCCATTGCTGCCCCTTATGGTGGCTGTGTGAATTAAAGATGCCCTTTCCTACCCTTCTAACTCCCAGGGGAGCAGACTGTTGGCTGGATGTTAGTTTCCATTGGTCTTCTGAGCCAGATGCCTATATAGACTCCATAGCTTGCCAGTGTACATGGCACCTTCCTCTGGGTGGTGTTATACTTTAACTTAAATATATTTTATCAGAAAGAAAAAGCTTTCTTTTTATTTTGAAAAAATAAATAACTAAAAATCCCATCCCTTATGAATTTTTCCTACCCAACCCACATTAGGTTTGTAATTTAACTATCTGATTCTGACATGCAATGATAAATATTATTTATTGGCCTTGCCTATTTTGTCTAATTTAGACCACATGATTGATCATCTGAACTATTTTTTACCAATACTCAATTATGATTTTATGCCAGAACCTCCCAGGAATTCTCTAGCCCTTAACAAATTTCCAAATTCTTCTCATCCCATCCTACACCCTGAATAGTGAGCTCCTTTTAATATCACACAATTCAGTGGATGGTTTTCAAATTCAGTAGGTCTTGATCTAAATCATATTAAAATGTTTTTACGGCTCTTGTTCAGATATGTCCCACACTTACTTCATTAAAAAATTCCAAACTTTCACCACCCTCTATAAGCATCCTATGCAATATTCAACCCTCTTTTTCAGAAGGCTGACTTTCCACTTAATCAAGAAAATTAAAAGCATCAACATAAACTACCTCAAACTAGAAGCATCTGCCTTTTAACCATCATGTCTCTTTTGAGGCCAACCTCCAACCATGGTTTTAATCCCATTCCCTTTTGCCACCTTTGCTCTTTTCTCCATCTGTCCAATATCCTCAAGTTCTTTCTATCATTTCTTCTCCCTCAAATATCTCTGAGCACATCATGCCATTTCTCCATCCATGGTGCAGCCCTTACTGACACTCCGTCTCTTCTTTCTCAGCCAAGCTTCTTGATAAAGTATTATACTCACTTTTTGCGTGTCTTTCTTTCCATTCACTTCTTCAGCCACTGCATTCTACCTTCCACTGTCCCCACGTCTCTGAAACTACTATTACCAAAGTCATGAGACACTAGACCATCTATTTTGCTAAATCTAATGGACAATTCTTGCATCTTATTTTATCTATCTTACTGGATCACTGCTGCTTTTGATATAGTTTTGCATTGATTTCTTCTTGAAAATTTTCTATCACTGTGGCTTTTGTGACATATATTACCTCATCATATTTCACCTATCCAAATACCAATTTAGCCTATTTCACGCATTTGGCACTGCCTTTCAGTGTATTTGTCATGCTCTCCAGATTCCACCTTTAGCCTTTACTTTAGACCCCTTTATCAAATTGCCTACTGTGGGGATTAGGGATACAGCAGTGAGCGACACAAGGTCCTTACTCTCACATAGTTTGTATTCCAGTTTGTATCTGGGTGTAGTAAGTGAGGTCAGAGACAGAGAGACGGACAATCTATAACAAAATAAACAATAGAAAACAACAGATGATGATATGTGCTATGCAGAGAATTAAATTAACCTGATGTAATAAAGAGTGATTGGGAGTCTAAGGAGGTTTCATTGAGGAGGTGGCATTTGAGCTGAGATTGGATGACAAGATGAAGGTAGTCATGTTAAGTTGCCTGTAAGAGCAGTTCAAACAGAAAGAATGGCAGGTCTAATGTTGTAAATGAACTGAGTATGTTTGAGGAGGACAGAGATGTCTATTGGGTTGAAAGTCTAGATAATGAGATATGGTGTAGTCAGAGAAAGTGCTAGATCAGTAGAGGCTTTAAAGCCAGGGTGAGGAAAGTTTAATGGGAAACGGTGGAGTGATATGATAGAATGTATAATTTTATAAATCACTCTGTGGAAAATAAATTACAACCAGGGAGAGTGGCAAAAAGAAGACCATTTACGTGGCTTCTGTAGTGGACTGTTGAAGATATACCACTGGTCTCGTGGACTAGAGTGGTACTGGTAGAGGCGGCAGCAGTGACTATTTCGGGTTACATTTGGAGATAGTGGCAGAAATTGCTGGTAAGTTGAGAATAAAGAGTGATGGAAAGGAGCAAATCAAGGAATGAGTGGCTTGATCAATGTGTTACCAGTGATACAATTCATTAAAATGAGGAATGAGTGAGTGGTGGTGATGGTAGAGAAACAGATATTAAAAGTTTTGTCTTGTCAATGTTTGAGATTATTACTAACATGCCTATTGAGGTGTAAGTTAGGAATTTGGAAAAGTCTAGTCTGGAATTTGAGGGAATAAACAATGCAGATAGTACAAATTTAGAATTTATTGCATATGACCTGTATTGAAAGCTAAGGGACAGGATAGGTCTACCAGAGAGACTGTGTTGACATAAAGGGAGGAGAGGATGGGGCACTGATTCATTCCAAGGTTTAGTAATCAAAACAGAATGAGCTAGCAATAGAGATTACGAGGAGAAATAACCAGAGTAACATAGTATTGTAGAAGTTGAGAGAATAAGGTGTTTTAAGAAGGAGAGAAAGAATAACTGGTTTAGTGCTGCTTTGAGTCAAATAAGATAATAGTGGTGAAAACATTTGGTTTTGACAAAGTGAAAGTCACTCATGACCTACACAGGAATAGTCTCAGTGGAATGGTGAGGGCAGCGACCTTGTTAGAGGAGCTGAGAGGACACGGTGAGAGGAAATGGAGTTAGCAACTGGGTAACACCGAAGAAGTTTTGTGATCAGGGGTAGCAGGCAAATGAAATGATGCCTAGCAGAAGAAATGAGGTCAACAGAGGATTTGTGCTTTTTGTTTGTTGTATTTGTTTGATTTCATTTTTAAGACAGATGAAACTTCTTCATATTAATTCCAGATTTCTGGTAAGGCACCACAACTCCATTCCTCAAGACTGGAAATGGAATGTGGAAATTTTCTACAGCCCTTTGTCTCCCTCACTCATATTCCATCAAGTATTGTAGACAGATTTACCTCCCGTTTCTTGAATCTAGTTCCTCCTCTCTGTCTCTATTACTGTTGTTTTAGCTCAGGATTTACTTAGATAACTTTCCTTCTCCAATCTTACCACCCTTTAAATCCTTTCTTGAAGTTACAACCAGAGTCAACCAGATAAAATACAACTATTTCAATACCTTGCATAAAATGGCTATTTCCTATTGTCTACAGAACTAAGTTCAAGTAAGGTAACTTATGATAGAAAGTCCAATCAACTTTCTTTATTTCATTTCTTCTCACTGCTTGCTTTAATATTTACCAATGCTGCGGAATATGAAAATATTTTTATTGAATGCCCATATTGTTTGGCTGAGGTATTTCTTTGGCTGTCTTGCCCATTTCTTACTGGATAATCCTTACCTATTCTTTAATATTTAGATTAATATTCCACATCTTAAAAAAAAAAAAAAAAGCATTCCCTGAAATTTAAAATTAAGAATACAGCGTTGTGTATGCCCATAGAAGTTTGAATATGCTTGTGTGTGTGTGTGTGTGTGGTGTTTGTGTGTGTGTGTGTGTTTTATTGAACTGAAATTATCTGCTTAAGCATTTGTCTCTATCACTAGTGTGGGGTCCTTTAGGATAGGGGCCATTTATTATTCATTTTTGTTGTCCCAAGCCATGGCTGTTACTTTAGAAGCACAGAGTAAGTGGTTGTTAATCACTAGCCCACTATGCAGATCTAATGCTCAGTGATACTTATGCTTGACAAATACCCTTTCCCAAATGGAATTTGCATGCTTAGAAGATAAAGGGCAACTTACTATAGCAAAAACTATAGACTTTGGACACAGAAGAAATTGCCTTCAAATTCCAGGACTATTCATTACCTGCCTTGTCAGTCGTTCAGGCTCTCTGATCCAGAGTTTCTTCAACTGTAAAAAAGAGATACTAATAATTATTTTCCTAGTGTTACTAATACTTACAATATTTTGAGAAACAAAAGACATAATATTTATAAAACTATATACTGAGGATAATGCCTGGCAAATAATAAGTGATCCATAGATGATAATTTCCCTCCCATCTGTGAACTTCAGATTCAAGCATTCCCCAAATATTTATTAAGCACCAACTATGATGTAGACACCATTCTAGGAATTAGAATCCAACAATAAGTAAGAGAAACATGATTCTTACAATAATAGAATTTATATACCCTAATGGAGAAGACCAAGGCTCAACAAAAAATTACACTTTTTGTTACTTAATTACAATTGTGAAAAGTGCAACCAAGAAGCAGAGCATGCTATGAGAGCATTTTGCCACCCATAACTTTCTTTTTGTTATGTCCCTCATCTGTCCTTTGTTACTAAAGTTAGTTTAGACACTTGCTCAACAATATTACTTTTGATTTGGAGATAATCTATCAGTGATCAGATATATATCAAGTCCTCATTAAAGCAAAGAACTGGGTTAGTCACCCTAAGGGACACTAGGAAGCAAACCATAGTCTCAGGTGTCAGGGAGCTTAACAGTGGAAATTAGCACTAAAATTTCCATAAGTGCCATAGGAATTTAAAGGCAGAGATCCCCAGATGTGAAAGGTTTCAACTTGAAGATGGAGTCTGATTTGGACCTTTCAGAATTAATAGAAGTTTGAAAGTGGGTCCTCATTCCAATACCTAACAACTATTACCAATAAATTATGCATTTTAATCTCACAAAACCCTCCCTCCTATCCAAAAATCACTACATTAATTTAGGCCTTTATTATTTGTCACTTAATTATGAAAAAGTGTCCTAAATGGCTTTCTCCTCCAATCCCTTTCCTCTTTGTTTCTAGGGTGATCTGTGCAAAAACACAAATCTGATCCTGTCACATCCCTCTATTCCATCTGTCAGTGGCTCTTTAGGTTTTCAGATAAAGCCAACATTCTTAACATGGTATCTGAGCTCTTGCATAATCCAAGCTCCCTGGTTCAGTGAAATCCCTGCATGCTGAAATCTAGCCATAGCAAACGATATACAATTCCCAATTTGCCATGCTCTTTCAGATCACTGTACTCTTCTCCCTTTTCCTTCATGCTTCTATGCTTCCAGGTTTAGATCGTATGCCATCTTTTATAGGGAGCCTTTGCTGACTGTATTCTGATTTCTGATAGAAATGTTCATCTGCTCCAACAAAGCTCACTGTCCACCTCTATCTTAGCAGCTGTCATCTGTATTCACTTGTCTCCTTGTCACTCTCCCCCATTAGACTGTGACCTTGCAGGGCAAGAACTATGTTCCTTGTCTTTGTTTCTCCAACACCTAATAGACTTCATGGCATCACAAAAAAACCCACATTTTTTCAAATAAATACATGAATTCTTGAAGTAGTAGAGGTATTCCAATTCACAGTGTTAAACTGAGCAAAATGGCTGAAAAAGCAAGGTGCAATCTGTGAGAGGATAGAAACCAGTCTAATTTGGCAAAAGAAGAAGTTTTCTGGAAAGAAACAATAGACAACAAGTCTAGAAAAAATATGGAGCAGGACTACTAGATAGAACTTTCCGTGATGATGGATATTTTCTATTTTGCACTGTCTAATACAATAGCCACCTATTGTGGCTATGGTACTTGAAATGAGCCCTTGAAATGCGGCTAGTGCAGTGGAAAAATTAAACTTTTGATTTTATTCAGTTTTAATTAATTTTATTTTAGATAGCCACTTGTGGTCTACTATATTGGATAACACAAAAGGGACAAGTTTGTAGAAGGCCCTGGATATCAGGGTAATGAGACAATACTTTCTGGAGGTAATACAAAAAATTTGAAGGGCTCTAAGCAGAAAATTGACATAATCCAATGAGTATCTTAATGAGCAATGAAAGCTAAATACTAATAAGCAATAATATAAAAGTATGAAAATCATATATTTTTATAATGGGTATTCTGGTTTATATCTTCTGGAAATTTTGTCTCTCAGTGTGTAATGAGGTGAAGATAATGGACAATATTTTTTTATCCAATTTACTAATATAAAGAGATAATGTAGTTTTTTGGAAATATTACTAATAGAACTGTAGTAAAAAGCTTGACTATCAATTATTTCCTTATAATCTAATTAATTGGATAGTAAAATGCAATTTACAAAATTACAACTTGTAATTTTGAAAATATTTTGACTTTTTAATGTATATATTTCGTATACTAGATAAATAATACGCTCATATGTTTGATCTGTGTCGAGAAAAATTTTAATATTGTTCATCTATCTGGCAGTGGCTTATGCATAAGGTGACCACAAACCTTACTTTCCTGGGACAGTCCCAGTTACACATGATGTAAATGAGTTGACATCTGTTAATAGATTTTTAACATTCCCTTTCAGCCTCAAAAGGGTCCATGTTTGGATGATATATTATACGGTCACGATTTATACATCCCTGTCTCAAACTGCAATATATTTTCTTTTAGAAAATATGGACATTATACTACATAATAGTGAAAATGTCCGGTACGCTTCTCTGATTTGTTTTGTTCTTTGTCAGCAAAAACATAAGCAGAGAGCCTGAGATTCTCAACAAGGGAGAAAAGTTCAGAGACTGAGGTGAAGACATTCTTAACATATTTCAAATGCTTATGAACATCAGACTGTGAGGTAAGCTTCCTAAATTGGAAACACACTTGTATTTTCCCCATATGGTTTATCAGGATTAATTAAAATGATTGTATAAAACACTCAACACAGTACTGGGCAGAAGCTAAACTGATTAGTGAGTATCGGCTATTATAACTCTTACTGTTATTTTGTGTTATAATTATTAATCTTGATTTCCTGTTTTACTACCCTTCTGGGCAGGTTCAACCATCCTGGGGTGAGGGTTGGGCAGCAATAACACGCCTAGCATTAGGTAGCTCAGGTGCTCCAATCCTAGGCAGGACATGCAGGGCGCCAGGAGATTGAATTTCTGCCTTCTCCTCGGCCATGGATTCTAACATGTGTCAGAACAGGGCAGGTGTAAACTACACCAACTTGACCAGACTTAGCAAAGGAGGCAATGTCTGAAGTATCCCATGAGTTCTCAAGTAGGAATCCTTGCACTTATATTTTTATACAATACTCCCTGAAAGACTGCCTATTTTCACACCCAAAGCAGGCTTGCTGATGCACATTTCAAATTACAGAGGCCTTATAGTATGCGGTGAGACTAGGGGTCCTTCATCACCTTATTTAGATAGTATTTCTGCCTGAGAAGTTGTGATAATTAAAGACTAATTAAAGACTTTCTAAAGTTTAGAAAGTACTGGTTCCTACTAAGTGTTCTAAAAAAAATAGTAACTATTATTATCTTCTGATTGATTTAGAGATCATGATAGATGAACTGTATTGGGAAAATATGAACAAAGACATATGAGAAAAAAAAAGAAAGAAAAATAAATTAATTCAAAACATGACCGTTTTGGATTTAAGAGAATTAATGAATTTGGAGGAAGACTCAAAATCTTTCTAAAAATCTGAGAAGTTTACCTGGAACTTAAAAGCATTCAGGTAAAGAGTCTGAAGTTATTTTTTTTTAAATTGTAACCTAAGTCTATAATCCTCGGAAGGAAACAACTTCAAACATACCAAAGATGTTTAGAGAGGATTTAAAAGCAAGGATGAATGAAAGGCAGAGCTGTACGGACATGCTCTATGAGAGTGAAGGTGAGATGGGTGTATATTATGTGAACCTGCTTAGCCATCAGCAGAAGACCAGGGGCTAAGGAGCGAAGAGACAAGAGCAGAGGGCTTTGTTATGACAATTAGGCCTCAAAAGAAAATTATAAGCTTCTGAAAGAGAAAATGCCAGGATCTAAATGATGGTTCAGGAAACTGTTCTGTACTGGTTTATGTAGGATGACTTGTACATGGTGAGAGGCTACAGAAAGGTAATAATGTAACTGAATCCGGATGAAAAAAGCAGCCGTTAGGACACAATGGGGGCAGGGTGAAATATTAGTGATTTAGCTTTCTTGTTTGTTCTTTAGAAGAAAGGAGAAAGCCACTCATGTTATTTTGATAGTACTACTTTGGGATATATTAATAATTTCAATGGGGATAGAAAAACAAAGCAGTGATTCCTATATAATAAGCACATGAACCACCATATTAATTAGATTCAGTATGGAAATTCATCTACAAAACACTACTTTAATTACATAATTAAGCACAGTAAATGAAATGATGAGCTGACAAAATAGATTGTTCTTTTCTTTTTGCTGGTTGATGCCACCTGATACATAGCCAGTTGATTTTTATATTGAATCACACAATACTTTCCCTTAAACTTGGGAAGATGTTTAGGCTTTTGCTCAGTGTAGGACGGTGATTTTCATTAGTCTGAAAGGAAATTCATTCTAAATTTAACAGCAATATTATGTCTAACGACCCAGACTCATCCACTCAGGGCCAAGAGAACAGGACTTATGGGGAAATGTTGCCAGGTACTTTTGTCAAGAACTTACCGTAAGATTGGGACATTGAGGGAAAGAGATGATATGCCGCAAAGACAAGTGAAAATGGGGAATTTCCTAGAAGAATAGAACTGAGATATTGTCAAAATAAAAACAATCTAGACTTAGATAGGAAGAGACTTTCTTTAGAAGAAAGGCTATTGCATTAGGGAGAAAACTCCAATCTCAGAAATCCGCAGCATCTTAAAATGAACAGAAAAAAGCTTTTCTTTTATGGAGTAAGGAGGGAAAAGCAAAGACAAGTGAAATCTTTTAAATGGAAGTTGGACAAGCAAGGAGAAATGACCAATTGGATATGACAGGAAAAATGTCTTGCTGATTCCCAGGAGAAGCTAATAAGTGGACACGTTACTCTCTTTAGTGCTTGCTCAGGCTGGGGGTGAGCAAAGTTCAGGGGCCTGTAAGAAGGAGAGAAGTGTAACTAAAGTTTGGTCAAGACAAAGTGAGGATAAGAAGCGGGCAGCTGTGAACACTTGGTCAATATTATTCCAATAGTAAGAATCTCAGACTAAGATGCATACTTGGGTGGGAGGCTGTATGCAAATTTCAGGGGAAGATAGGATTGTGGGAAACTAGTGTAGAAATTAGGACTTGTTTCAGAGCTAGAAATACAAGATGAGGGAGGTCAAATGTTGGCAACAACTAGTACCAGGGCCTAAAATCGTCACCCAGTCCCCCAATCATAATGTTCGAATGCACTGCATAGTTGAGGGGAGCTACCCAGCCAATGAAGGAGGAGCTAGGAGCAATAGAAGAAGCTCCTTATTCGAGCAGAATGAAAAAATAGAACAAACTCCTCAGATAATAAAAATATGTATTTGTGGCTGGCCCAGTGGCATAGTGGTTAAGTTCACATGCTCCTCTTAGGCGGCAGCCCAGGGTTTGCAGATTCGGATCCCAGGCACAGACCTATGCACCACTTATCAAGCCATGCTGTGGCGGCGTCCCACATATAGAATGGAGGAAGATGGGCACGGATGTTAGCTCAGGGCCAATCTTCCTCAGCAAAAAGAGGAGGATTGGCAACAGATGTTAGCTCAGGACTAATCTTCCTCACACACACAAAAAAATAGGTTGAGTAGGATAGAATAGAAAATATATATATATATTCATACTGTGGCTCCATTATTTTATATGACATTTTTCTCAGCTTTCTCATTGTAATAAGTAGCTTTAAAAACTGGGATATCTGAAATGTCATCTGACAAAAGTAAAAAAAAAAGAAATTAAATTAGGACCGCCCTGAATGATTCAAGAAACAAAACTACTAGTCTACGTTCACCAAGATAGATATATATTCACAACAATAATAGTAGTGGTGGCTAATATTTACTGAGTGTTTACTGTGTGCCAACCACTGAGCTGAGGTCTTTCAATCATTATAATAACATGTAATCTTCTCAACAACCTGATGGATAGGTATTATTATTATTATCATTTTGCAGATAATGGTAACCTTTGCTACAGTCCCATGAGGTAAGTAAATGAGGCTCTGAGCACTTAATTAATTATTGAAGGTCACATAGCTCCTAAGGGCAGCGCTAGAAATTGAAACCAGATGTTTCCAATTTCAAAAGCCATGCTCTTTCCCCTACTCTACACTGTATAAAAGACTCAGTTACGATCCAATGAACGTGTTTTCATTATCTGATGTTCTGCCATATTTAGACCACTAAAATCCCTTCACATACACATACATTTGGACTGGACGTATATATTTAATACACTCAGATCATTCCCACTGAAATCTCTGGAGATCCACCTTCGTTGGTTTAAATCACCTTACTTCATAATTCCTCAGCTCTGGTGTAACCTATGTACCATGTTATCTCCCACTGTTTATAAGGTCTTGAGGTTTCTAACTTGTGAGTCTTGTCTGTTCAACTGGATATCAGGAACCTTGAGGGCAACTACAGTAGTATCCTTGACATTTCCCAAAGACTCAAAGACATTAGTTGATGATATTTATATTATGAAATTACACAAAAAAATTTATAAAACAGTCAACAGCATGTATAATAGAAACAATGTCTAATACACAGAATTATTAACTTACAAATATAATCACTATTATGCTTCAATTCTACTCAATTATTTAAGGGTTTGAGGATTGGAGAAAGAAAGAAAAGGAACTAACATCTACTGAGAGCAAACTACATGCCAGCCATCTCATATACATTATTTCATTTAATCTTATCAAGTACCATACAATTTAAGCATTACTGCCCCTCTTACATATGAGGAAAATAAGGAGCAGAGGTTAAACAACTTTCTTGAGTAAATATTGTCATTATGTTCATAAAACTGAAACGTGAAGTTAGAGTTCTATGACTCTGAAGCCTGTAACTTTCTCACTTCACATCTGCTCCATTCAGTCATCCAGGGACCTCAGTAACTCTTCATTTGAAGATTCTGCCTCATCACTAGATAACAGAACAAACTCAAGAGCTAATCAACATGCATTTCTAAATTAATTTATTTAAACTACTATTCATTCTACCTTTCTTCCTCCATGAGTATTCAGCTGTCTACTGTTAAGCCAGACATGAAAGAGATTTGCAAATATGTAAAACAACGCTGCCCTTCTACTTTTTTGTTGTTGTTGTTTTGGAAAATGTAGTTATTATTCATAAAAGTACACTATTTATGTTAACATGTAATGGGGTCATTGCTGTTATTTTTAAGTGAATTAATATTTTAATTCTCAGTTTTAATTTCTAATGGAGAAGGCATCTGTAAATAGCACCCACACAAACAAAAACACTGGTATTCTCAAGAATTTTTAAGACTGTAAAGGAGGAGGAGGAAGTCAAGATGGCAGCATAGGCAGACTCGGAACTCACCTCCTCCCGCAGACGCAGCCAATTTACAACTACTCGTGGAAAAATTACCCCTGAGACAGAACTGAAAACGGGATAAGAGGAACGCCTGCAACAACGTACAATCCTAACTTCTAACTGAGTTAGAAGAGGCAGAAACTCCCTTCTGGAGAGGAAAAATGCCGCCTTCACAAGCCGCAGCGCCTCACGGCTGCCCGGGAGCAGCGCACAGGTCCGCAGCCCTCCCTGGAGGCGCGGGGCCCCTGAGCCAGGAGCGCCCCCGCTGTGGGCATTTTGTGGACCCAGCACAATCGAGACCAGCGGCATAATATCTGACTTCGCCTGCTACTAAAACATTGGGGAGTACTCCCAGAAAACCTGGTTCACAAAGAAAGTAAAACTGGCTCTTAAAGGGCCCATGCGCAAACTCACTCATTTCAAAAAGCAACCTAAAATCACCAGAAAGAAAGGTGCACAGTGCTTTGGTGAAAAGAGACTCACCTGATAGCCCCTGAGTGCATCTCGGTGAGATGTGAGGTGAGACCTCTCCAGGGACTGGGACATTGGCGGCGGCCATTGTTGTGGCCTGGTGTGGGCATGCTGACACAGATGCAATTGGAGTTCTCCCTGGGGGCTGCTAGGCCAGCGTCTGCCCCACGGCTAGAGCACTGATTTAATCCAGCTCAGCCAGGGCAGGCAGCCCACCCTAGAGACTGGCCCCACCCAACAACAAGCCCTCAGGCAACTTGTGGGCCTGCATAGATTGGTGACTGGATTCTCTGCAGCCTGGCAACTGAGCCAACTTCAGTGGGGCAGGGCGTGCACAAGGAGTGCGTGGAGAGTGTGGGGCGGTGGTGGAGTGTGTGGGACTCCCGCCATGGAGAGACTGGGTCCGCTTGGGGAGGTCGGGGCGCGCACACGGGGCAGGACTGTGTTGACTGTGTCTGTGGACCTGTGGGCGGCAGGGCTTGTCAGCTGCAGAAGACTTGTGCTTCTCAAAGACCCACATAGGGGGTTTGCCCCACCTTCCAAAGCCTGAAACAATTGGGTGCTCCCATGCCTGAGGCCAACCCCACCCAGCTGCAATCCTCAGAGAGCTGACAAGAGACTTAAAGGCTGGAGGCTTATAGCAATTGTAAGGCCCTGAGCCTAACAACCTGCCACATTGGGGGCCTACACACTTAAAAGAAATACTGCAACACGAATGTGCTATTACAACTTGCAGCCAACTGTGCTGGGGCTGCCTACGCCCAATAAAGACACTGAAGGGCCCACAAAAACTATAAGCAGCTGAGCATTACAACAGCTGGCCAGGAGCATAACTCGGTCTCCCTGGGCACCTGCAGGGAGAACAAACAGGCCACAACAGAAGGAAACACGTAGCCCACATGGGGTCACCCCTGGAACATTGAGAACTGAGGGAAGCACACTGCAGGCCTCCTAAGCCATCACTTACATAAGATCACCTATCCAAGAGCAGGAGACGTAGCTGACCTACCTAATACATAGACACAAGCACAGCAAAAGAGGCAAAATGAGGAGGCAAAGGAATACATTCCAAGTAAGGGAACAGGATAAAACCCCAGAAAAGGAACTAAGTGAAACAGAAATGAGGAACCTACCCAACAGAGAGTTCAAACTAAGAGTGTTAAGGATGCTCACTGATCTGGGGAGAAGAATAGATGAATTCAGTGAGAATGTCAACAAAGAAATGGAAGATATAAAAAAGAACCAATCAGAAATGATGAATACAATACTGGAAATGAAAAATCCATTAGAGGAACTCAAAAGCAGAGTAGAGGATACAGAAGAACGGATCTGTGAGTTGGACAAAAGAGTAGAAGAAATTAGCCAAGCTGAACAGGTAAAAGAGAAAAGAATTAAAAAGAGTGAGGACAGTCTAAGGGACCTCTGGGACAACATCAAGCGCACTAACATCCGTGTTATAGGTATCCTGGAAGGAGAAGAGTGAGACAAAGGGGCAGAGAATCTGTTTCAAGAAATAATAGATGAAAACTTCCCTAACCTAAGGAAGGAAACAGACATCCAGATACAGGAATCACAGAGAGCCGCAAACAAGATAAAGCCAAAGAGGCCCACACCAAGACACATCATAATCAAAATGTCCAGAATTAAAGATAAAGAGAGAATCCTAAAAGCCGCAAGAGAAAGTCAAGTTACATACAAAGGAAACCCCATAAGGCTATCAGCTGACTTCTCAGCAGAAACCTTACAGGCTAGAAGAGAGTGGCATGATACATTTAAAGTGCTAAAAGGAAAAAACTTACAGCCAAGAATACTCTACCCAGCAAGGTTATCATTCATAATGGAAGGAGAGATCAAAAATTTCCCAGACAAGAAAAAATTAAGAGAGTTTGTCACCAAGAAACCAGTGCTACAAGAAATGTTAAAGGGACTGATTTAAGGGGAAAAGAGAAGACCACAAATAGGAAAAATTATCTATTTCCATGATAAGAGGGAAATGGATACAAATGCACAAAAAAGAAGTTAGATATGATATCAAAAACATAAAATGAGGGAGGAGGGGAGTTAAAGAGTACAGCTTTCAGACAGAGGTCAAACTAAAGAGACCATCAATTCTGTATAGAAGGAGAAAGGAACAGAGAAGGACTACTAAAACACTGAGAAAAAAAAAAGTTAAAAAATGGCAGTAAGTACATACTTATCAATAGCTACTTTAAATGTCAATGGACTAAATGCTTCAATTAAAAAGCATAGGGTGGCTGATTGGGTGAAAAAACAAGACCCATATATATGCTGCATACAAGAGACACACTTCAGACCTAAAGACACTCACAAACTGAAAGTGAAGGGATGGAAAAAGATACTCCATGCAAATGGCAATGAAAAGAAGCTGGGGTAGCAGTACTCATATCACACAAAATAGACTTTGAAACAAAAACTGTAAAAAGAGACAAAGAAGGGCATTACATAATGATCAAGGGAAAAATCCAACAAGAGGATATAACACTTGTAAATATCTATGCACCCAGTGTAGGTGCACCTAAATATATAAAGCAATTATTAACAGACATAAAAGAGAAATAGACAGTAACACAATAATAGTAGGGGACTTTAACACTCCACTTATACCAACAGATAGATCATCCAAACAGAAGATCAATAAGGAAACATTGGCCTTAAATGACACACTACAACAGATGGACCTAGTGGATATATACAGAGCATTCCATCCAAAAACCGAAGAATACACGTTCTTTTCAAATGCACATGGAACATTCTCCAGGATTGATCACATATTAGGCCACAAAACAAGTCTCCATAAATTTAAGAAGATTGAAATAATACCAAGCATCTTTTCTCACCACAACGGTATGAAACTAGAAAGCAACTATAAGAAGAAAATCAGAAAAGCCACAAATACGTGGAGATTAAACAAAATGCTACTGAACAACGACTGGGTCAATGAAGAAATCAAAGAAGAAATCAAAAAATACCTGGAGACAAATGAAAATGAAAATACGACACGCCAGAATTTATGGGATACAGCAAAAGCGGTTCTAAGAGGGAAGTTTATAGCAATACAGGCCTATCTCAACAAACAAGAAAAATCTCAAATTAACAATGCACCTAAAGGAACTGGAAAAAGAAGAACAAACAAAGCCCAAAATCAGTAGAAGAAGGGAAATAATAAAAGTCAGAGCAGAAATAAATGAGAGACCAAAAAAAGAATAGAAAAAAGTAATAAAACGAAGAGCTGGTTCTTTGAAAAGATCAACAAAATTGACAAACCTTTAGCTAGACTCACCAAGAGGAAAAGAGAGAAGGCACAAATAACTAAAATCAGAAATGAAAGAGGAGAAATTACAACAGACACCTCAGAAATACAAAAGATTATAAGAGACTACTATGAAAAGCTATATCCCAACCAATTCGACAATCTGGAAGAAATGGATAAATTCTTAGAATCATACAACCTTCCAAAACTGGATCAGGAAGAAGTAGAGAATTTGAATAGACCAATCACCAGTAAGGAGATCAAAATAGTAGTCAAAAACCTCCCCAAAAATAAAAGTCCAGGACCAGACGGCTTCCCTGGTGAATTCTACCAAACATTCAAAGAAGACTTAATACCTATCCTTCTCAAACTCTTTCAAAAAATTGAGGAGGGGGCGAAGCTCCCTAACTCATTCTACGAAGCCGACATTACCCTGATACCAAAACCAGACAAAGACAACACAAAAAAAGAAAATTACAGGCCAATATCACTGATGAACATCGATGTAAAAATCCTCAACAAAATACTAGCAAATCGCATACAACAATACGTTAAAAAGATTATACACCATGATCAAGTGGAATTTATTCCAAGTATGCAGGGATGGTTTAACATTTGCAAATCTATCAACGTGATACATCACATTAATAAAATGAAGAATAAAAATCACATGATCATCTCAATAGATGCAGAGAAAGCATTTGACAAGATACAGCATCCATTTATGTTAAAAACTCTAAATAAAATGGGTATAGAAGGAAAGTACTTCAACATAATAAAGACCATATATGAGAAACCCACAGCTAATATCATCCTTATTGGTGAAAAACTGAAAGCTACTCCTCTAAGAACAGGAACCAGACAAGGATGCCCATTGTCACCACTCCTATTTAACATAGTACTGGAAGTCCTAGCCAGAGCAATCAGGCAAGAGAAAGAAATAAAAGGGATTCAAATTGGAAAGGAAGAAGTGAAACTGTCACTATTTGCAGATGACATGATTTTATATATAGAAAACCCTAAAGAATCCACCAGAAAACTTTTAGAAGTAATAAACGAATATGGTAAAGTTGCAGGATACAAAATCAACATACAAAAAGCAGTTGCATTTCTATACACTAATAATGAAGTAGCAGAAAGAGAAATAAAGAATACCATCCCATTTACAATTGCAACAAAAAGAATAAAATACCTAGGAATAAACTTAACTAAGGAGGTGAAAGTGCTGTACACGGAAAACTATAAAACATTGCTGAAAGAGATTGAAGAAGACACAAAGAAATAGAAAGATATTCCATGCTCTTGGATTGGAAGAATTAACATAGTTAAGATGTCCATACTTCCTAAAGCAATCTATAGATTCAATGCAATCCCTATCAAAGTTCCAACAACATTTTTCGTAGAAATAGAACAAAGAATCCTAAAATTTATATGGAACAACAAAAGACCCCAAATAGCTAAAGGAATCCTGAGAAAAAAGAACAAAGCTGGAGGTATCACACTCCCTGATTTCGAAATATACTACAAAGCTATAGTAACCAAAACAGCATGGTACTGGCACAAAAACAGACACACAGATCAATGGAATAGAATCGAAAGCCCAGAAATAAACCCACACATCTATGGACAGCTAATCTTTGACAAAGGAACCAAGAACATACAATGGGGAAAAGAAAGTCTCTTCAACAAATGGTGTTGGGAAAACTGGATAGCCACATGCAAAAAAGTGAAAGTAGACCCTTACCTTACACCATACACAAAAATTAACTCCAAATGGATTAAAAACTTGAATGTAAGACCTGAAACTATGAAACTTCTAGAAGAAAACATAGGCAGTACACTCTTCGACATTAGTCTTAGCAAGATATTTTCAAGCACCATGTCTGACCAGGCAAGCGAAACAATAGAAAAAATAAACAAATGGGACTACATCAAACTAAAAAGCTTCTGCACAGCAAAGGAAACCATCAACAAAACAAAAAGACAACCTAACAATTGGGAGAAGATATTTGCAAACCATACATCTGATAAGGGCTTAATCTCCAAAATATATAAAGAACGCATGCATCTCAACAACAACAAAACTACCAACCCAATTAAAAATGGGCAAAAGACCTGAACAGACATTTTTCCAAAGAAGATATACAGATGGCCAACAGATACATGAAAAGATGTTCAAAATCACTAACTATCAGGGAAATGCAAATCAAAACTACAATGAGATATCACCTCACGCCCCCCGTCAGAATGGCTATAATTAACAAGACAGGAAACAATATGTGTTGGAGAGGATGTGGAGAGAAGGGAACTCTCATACACTGCTGGTGGGAGTGCATACTGGTGCAGCCACTGTGGAAAACAGTATGGAGATTCCTCAAAAAATCAAGGATAGAACTACCATATGATCTAGCTATTCCACTGCTGGGTATTTATACAAAGAACTTGAAAACACCAATGCGTAAAGATACATGCACCCCTGTGTTCATTGCAGCATTATTCACAATAGCCAAGACTTGGAAGCAACCTAAGTGCCCATCAAGGGACGAATGGGTAAAGAAGATGTGATATATACACAATGGAATACTACTCAGCCATAAGAAACGATGAAATCCAGCCATTTGTGACAACATGATGGACATTGAGGGTATTATGCAAAGTGAAATAAGTCAGAGGGAGAAGGTCAAATACCGTATGATTTCCTTCATTAAGTAGTAGATAATAACAACAATAAACAAACACATAAAGACAGAGATTGGATTGGTGGTTACCAGAGGGAAGGGGGTAGGGAGGAGGGCGAAAGGGATAATTCGGCACATGTGTGTGGTGATGGGTTGTAATTAGTATTTGGGTGGTGAACATGATGTAATCTATGCAGAAATAGAAGTATAATGATGTACACCTGAAATTTATACAATGTTATAAACCAATGTTACTGCAATAAACAAACAAAAAAAGACTGTAAAGGAATCCTGAGTGAAAATTTGAGAACTGTTCTTCTAAGTTAATATGAGTACCTTCTCAGTTTCTAAAACCCAAGGGGGCAGAAAGCTTAACTTCTCACCGCCCTACCCAAAGTAATCAAGCAACGCCTAAAAGCTGAGGCTTTCAAGAATCCTTTGTTTTATATTTGTTTTGTGTTTACAATAATACCTGCCATCTGCTTTGTGCCCAGTAAATAGACAATACCTGCTTAACAAATAATTTGCATCATTTAATACCCTGCCTTCCAGATTCAGCTATATCGTTAGGAAGCAGTGTGTCTGGTAGAGGTAACATTATATTCCTGAAAAAGTGAGAGAGTAAAGGTCCAATTTAAGGTCACATCTCACAGGATTATTTTGGATAGTGACTATGGTTCATTCATTTCTTCAACAAACATGTGTATGATACTACTCAGTGCAGACACTATTGTAAGACACTGGGGAGTCAGAACTAAATATGACTGACAGCTCCTGCAGTCTTAGAACTTATGTTTTGGGGAGAGAGCCATTATTCAACAATTGCACAATTAATGGATGAATTATATTTGTGGTAAGTGTTACAACAGAGACCCATAAGGTGCTATATAATACTACAAGGCATATAAAAATGAACCTATATTGTGAAGTGCCTGCCTCTATAAGCCAGAAAAATGACTTAGGCTAGTTTCTTCCTATTTAGAATAAGGAGGGGAGTAGCACTGGAGGAGAGTGGCTTATCCCATGTAACACTTAGCAAATTTTTATTCAGATAATTATTGGTTCAATAATTCGATCAATGTCTGTTTTCTCCACTAGTCTATAAGATCCATGAAAGAAATAACTATTTCTGATTTGTTCACATCAGAACTCCCTAAATCTAGCAGAGCACATGATACACGGTGAGACATGGTAGGTGCTCAATAACCCATTTGTTGGGTAAATGAATGAATACCACATCTATCCAGAAGGCTTAGTAGAGCTTCCTGATAGATTCCTCCTAGGTTTATATTGAGCTTTTCTTAATATATATAACTTATATTAAAAAAAGGCTAAGGATTTTTAAACTGCAATTAATTTTTGCTAAGCAAGAGTCTGTTCTAGTACATTAATGTGGCAAGATAAATTCACTCAAAAACAAGAAACTAGTGAATACCAAATGCAGAATTTTCTTTTGGCAAACAAATAGCCAAAGCAGAAGCAACCAAAGAAGGAAACTGAGGAAGAAAAGCAAAGCAACTAAGGACACAACTCAATACAAATGGTGCCATAAATAGGACAAATGCAAACAGGAAAAGAAGGATCCAATGCATGAGATAATAGTATGAACAAAAAAGAAACTGGAGAAAAGAGAAATATTAAATTAATAACAATTTGTGGGATAAGAACAGAGGTTGATGGTCACATTGATAGATACAGGTAATGAGCAGAAGAAAAAGGGAAAACATGAGAGAAGGAAAGAGAAGGGAAGAAGTAGAATGAAAGCCCATCCAAATCACCTTGGTTGCTTAATTTTAACTGACTCCCTGAGAAAGAATTAATGATTTGAACAAAATTTTGCTTGTAAAGGCTTTCATGTACCTAATTTTGCATGCTGAATACAAATGGTTGATGCGTTTATCTTATGTCTGTCCACAATGGTAATAATACATTATCAAGGAAATACTCCAATAAAAAATAACAGAAGGTTGAGGGTTATGTCCAAAATACCTAAGTTTGTTTACATGCTATCAACCATTTGATCATTAAAGTGGTGCGTAGGGAGATTCTTTTATTGTTCCTCTATAACTATGTGCAGTACTTAGAGGTACTTATGCTGGTGGTACTCCACATTTTAGTACCTTCACCAGGACCGCTGATATGTGTGTATATGTGTGTGTGTGTGACTGTGATATTGTGATTTATAGTAAGAAATATATATTTGGTCCTTGTCTTTATGTCTGGCATGGAGCTCCTAAAAGTTGGAATTTCCTAAGTGATGAGAGAGATAAAGGTCTCTTTCATTATTCATAGCAAGCGTCTTTTAACCACAACTGAGTTTATGTTAATTAGGTGACTTTTGAAAAGCCCCTAGGTAAGTTAAGGATGGGGCTAGTTGCCAGGGAAACTAATCATGATTAGAGGGTTAGAACTTGCAGCCCAACCCTGGAGAGCGGAGAGGGACTAGAGATTGAGTTCAATCACCAATGGTCAATGATTTAATCAATCATGCCTGTGTAATAAACCCTCCGTAAAAATACAAAAGGAAGGAGTTTGAAGAGCTTCTGGGTTGGTGAACATGTAGAGATGTGGGGAGAGTGCTGCCCAAAGGGCATGGAAGTTCCATGCCCCTTCCCCTATACCTTCTCCTACGCATCTGTTCCATCTGGCTGTTCCTAAATTATACCCTTTCATAATAAACCAGTAATCTAGTATATAAACCGTTTTCCTGAGTTCTGTGAGCCACTCTAGCAAATTAATCCAACCTGAGGAGGGGTCATAAAAACTTCTGATTTATAGCTGCTCTGTCAAAAGCACAGGTGACAACCTGGACTTGCGATTGGTGTCTGAAGTGGGGGGAGGAGGGCTGAGTCTTGTTAGACTGTCTTTAACCTGTGATATGTGTCACTACCTCCAGGTAGATAGTGTTAAAACTGAGTTAAATTGTAGGACATCCAGCTGGTGCTGGAGAATCTGAGAATTATTTGGTGCGGGGAAAAACTATCATACATTTGGTGATCAGAAGTACCAGAAGTGAAGCAGAGTATTGAGAGTAGAGGAAACACACAGAGGAGTGTTTTTCCTTACAATAATGGTAAGTCATTTATAAGAGTTTGGTTTTATGAAAATAAGTATCGTTAAAGAACAAAAATTCGACTGAATAAGTTTAAAAATCTAATTGCCTTTATTCAATGATTCATGAATTCAGCAGCATCCCTAGTAAGTAGAAAGACACTTCAGGAGTTGTGCAAAATGGAAGCTATTTATAGGCAGAAATTGGACAGGACAAGAAGGTTATTAGTAAAAGAAAAGAAAAGATTGTTTCAGGCAAGGTCACCTTTCTTTGGGGGAAGGGCTGCAGGGGTCTTATCAGGCAAATTACCACGCTAGTGTTGATCATGAATTTCCAGACAGATTGGTGTAAAGTCACATTCCTGGGAGGGGCTGAAACTGCAATTAAGTCTTGATTTGCTGTCCTGGGGGCAGGTGACTCCCCTTTGGACCTGCTGCTTCTTTTTTTTAACAGTATTTTCATGTAAAAACTTTATATAGATTTGAACATACACATGACTTCAAAAAAATTCATGCATAAGCAGACATCACTCATCAGATCAAACATGCCCCCCACCCATGGTGTACCTTAGAAGAAAAGGTGTAAATTTCTGCATTGGGTCTGCTTACTGAATGAGGAAAGGAAATGCCATAATACCACAGAAATTGTACAAAATAATTAATATTCCCTTAATTTTAACTTTTACAATGTGGACAGATAATAGATAATTAAAAGCTGAAGATAAAATCAAAATTCCTTTCTACCTAAGGTTATCTTCATTTTTATCTAGCCGTTAAGTGGTACTAATAATTGGTAGCAAAATTAACTGATTTTAGTTCAGCTTTCTTTTATCCACAGCCTCATCTGCAGGAAAATCCTTCTACAAAGATTAAGATATCTATACAACTCAAAAACAAGAACTACTATGGTCTGAATATTTGTATCCTCCCCAAAATTCATATGTTAAAAACTTAGTGCCTAATGTGATGGCTTAGCAGGTGGGACCTTTGAGAAGTGATTAGGTCATGAATGGAATTAGTGTCCTTATAAAAGAGGCCCAAGACAGCTCCCTTTCCCTTCCTCCTTGTGAAGTTCTAGTGAGAGACCAACCTTCTATGAGAAAGTGGGCTCTCACCAGACACCAAATCTGCTGGTGCCTTGATCTTGGACTCCCCAGCCTCCAGAACTGTGAGAAATCAATTTCTGTTGTTAATAAGCTACCCAGTTTATGGTATTTTTGGTACAGCAGCCTGAACAGACTAAGACAAAAACCAAGAGTGAAAAGAATAGTCAGTGTTCCTGCAAAAAGATGGAAGTCTTCGGTGTTGCTGGGAGAGGAAGTCCTGCGTTGATTATTGGTTTTTTTGGCCATTTATGATGTTTATAGCATGGAACATATGGCTCAGACACTTCCTGTTGCTTTTATGTTCCTCTTGTCTCAACTAGAAAGAAAACAAGAATTCTTGTTCTTGTCTTCTTATTATTAAGTTAACTCTTCTAATATTAATGGCTGTTGAGATTCTCATTGGATTGGGATACAAATAGATTTTGTGACTATTGGTGGGTTAACTAATGATAATACTTAGGAAACAAATCAGGAGTATAAATTGTTGACTAAAAATAACTGCTTCATAGGGACCCAATCCCACAGTAAGTGGGAATGAGTAAAGCATTTTCCTCTTGGGAATAATGAATTTTCCGAGATGAATTACAAGTAATAAAAGAAGAAAGCCACACTCTTAACTGATGAATGGAAATCCCTGTGGAGAAACGCGCTCATTTGTACTTTTCTCCTTTTGTGGGAGGCTGATTTCTAAAATGTTGATTTTATCATATGAGCTGCTTCTTTTCTGCTCTCAGGTTTGTCTGGATAGAGAAGATGGTCATATAATTGCTCTGATTATTTTTAACTCAACTTTACTAAATGTTCCAGTATTTAATCATTTCTTTACAGCCTTTAATTGATATATCATTTATGTTGACGCTATTAAGAAAAGGTATAAAATATACATTAACCAAAATAACAAAGAGAACTTTCCTCCCCTGCCCACTCTCATTCACACTGCAATTACTGGCCCCCCATCACCTTGACAAATCCTGTCTTCCCATTTTATTTTTCTCCATGATACTTATCACCATCTGACATATTGTATGTGTGGATAAGCATAATTCTAACATGACCCCAGTGGATCACATCCACATATAACCCCGTACTCTTGAATCCAGGCAGGACATGTGACCTGCTTCCAGGCAAGAATATGGGAAAGTAAAGGAATATCACTCCCTTGATTAGGTTATGTTATATAAGACTCTTTCTTAGCAAATTGGAGCAAGACATTCTCTGCATGGCCTTGAAGATGGAAGTTGCCAGGCTGGGAAGGGACCACATGGCAAGGAACTGTGGGGGCCTCTGGGAGCTGAGAGAGGCCCCTGCTGACAGCCAGCAAGAAAATGGAAACCTCAGTCCTACAGCTTCAAGCAACTATATTCTGCCAACAACCACGTGATGGTGGAAGAGAACACCAAGCTCCAGAAAGGAACACAGCCCAACCAACACCTTGACTGCAGCCTTGCCGAGGACCCAGCTAAGCTGTGCCCAGCCTCCTGCCTATGGACACTGTGAGATAATAAAACATGTTGTGTGAACTGCTAACTTGGTGGTAACTTGTTATCCAGCAATAGAAAATTAATATACTATGCAATTTATTCATCTGTATATCTGTATATGTGTTACCTGCCCCCTCTCCCTCCCAACGTATTCATAAACTTATAAGCATCATGAGAAGAGGATTTTTTTTTTTTTTGCCTGATTTTCAAACTGCTGTATCTCCAGTGCCTAAAAAATTACTCAGCATCTGGTAGGCTTTCCCTAAATGTATGTTAAATGAAAGAATATTTTTGGAAAGTTCCAAGTTTTCATCAGTGAACAGATCTTACATCAAAGCTGCTATACAATAAAATTCAAGATCGCATGTTTTAAAATGAATGGCCTATTAATTTAGAAAATTGGGTTCCTTCTATCCCATGGCTCTATTTTAAATTTTGATTAGAATGTTTTTTTAAACAAAAATAGAACATTCAAAGATTATTTAATCATGCATTCAACTAACATTCAACAGTTACAGTGAGCAGATAACTGTACTGGGTACTGGGGAATACAGAGCTGAAGGAAACTCACTTCTCTCTTCTCTTCAGTCCAATATGGGAGATAAGCAAGCAATCCAGAATTGCATAAAAGTACAAAGAATTCCACAATAGCCATATTAGCAAAGTGCTACGTAAACGAAGAAGGGCGAGAGTAATAACAGCTGACATCATTGAAATTTTGCTGTGTGCTGCACGCTCTTGCAAAGCACTTTACATGCATTATGCTATTTTGTTCTTCACTGTTCACAGCTCTGTTTTATAGCTGGAAAAATTAGGTTCACACAGTTTAGGTAACCAACTCATGGTCACACTCTAAGTGACTAAACTGAGATTTGGACTCATATCTGCTTAATTCTAGAGCCCAAACCTGCAATCGCTATACCAATGGCTCTCGAACTAATGTGAATAAGCATTACCTGGAAAGTCTGTTAAAAATGAGGGTTCTAGAGGTCTTTTCTTCAGTGAATCTAGGAGAAGCTCAGAAATATGCTCTTTAAAAAAAAAAAAAAAAAAAAGCAATTATCCAATTGATTCTGATGCAGGGCTTCCAAGACTACACTTTAAGTAACTTGTACTTTACTATAAGTTCAGTCTTTACTCCAAGAGGTAACACTTGGTGAGGTATAAATCAGGTGGAAAAGGCAAAGGGAAGATGAAAGCCTAGGCCAGTGTCTCAATATACAAAATAAATGTAGATTAGGGCAGCATTGCAAGCGGCAGTAATTGTAAGTGAATGTAGCTGAGACAGGGTGGGTGTGGCCATGGACGCTGTGCAGGGAATTAACAGGAGATGCAGGCAGAGGCCTGATCATGAGAGATCTGTCTGCCACCCTAGAAAGGATTATCATGTAGTAATTAAAAGCACAGGATCTGGAGACAAACTACCTGGAGTCAATTCCAAGCACCTCTTTGTAAGAGATTTGAGAATATAGATAATCTACTTAACTTGTTTCCTTATCTGTAGTTGGAGATAGTAATCCTACCTTGTGGATTTATACAGATAAAATAAAATACATAAAGGACTTTGAATAGTGCCTGACACATAACCACACAATAAACATTAGCCATTAATTTTCATGCTGAAGTCAATGTGTGGCCCCTGAGTAATTTTTATGCCAAGTCTCTCTCTGGTAGCTTTTTAGTGGTTGGATTTAATGGAGGGAAATGCTGAAAACAAGATTACCAGTTAGAAGACAATTTACAGTGTGCCAAATGTATACAGTTGGAGGATGGATAGAGAGGCAGAGTCAGATTTGAGAAATATTTAGGAGTAAAAGTTACAGAACTTAGGAATGATTGGATAGTGGGAGTGAGAGAGAGTGAGGATGACTCTCGGATTTCTGACTTGAGAGACAGGTGGCTTCACTAGTGAATTTCCCTCACCATGGCCTGGATGTCTGTGTTGTTAGGTTATGACAGCAGATGTTAGATTTTTTTCCACTTTTCATTAACTGACTGTCTAAGGGGGTTGCTAATTCTCTCTATGCTGAAAGCAGCATCATAGCTTCATCTGCTCCAGGGACGCTAACACAGCTGATTTCACAGTTTCATCAAGCTGCCTTGGCCTTGCTTCTGGCTATGTCTTGATTTATAACAACATACTTAAAGCCTCGTTAATGTCACCCAGGGTAGACTGTCAACTGGAATAAACTTTCTAGCAAGTTTTCTCCCACCTCCCCTCACTTTCAGGTTCATCAAACAAGGCATATGTTTCTGTCATTGCCAAATTACTGACATACACCACAGAAAGTGCATTCCCATTAATTACAGGTCAGTGTCGGAAACACCTTGACACTGGAACTGGTGAAGATACCCATTATGCATGCACTAATGGTACACCTTGCACCCATCTCCCAAAGCCCCACTACAAAATGCCAAGCATTTGTCATCATGAAGTGAAATCATTAGAGAATATGGATGACTTTTGACAAGCGCTCACACTTGAATAACTTTTAGTGAATAGCAAAGCAGGGTAGCATATTTTTGGAGAAAGTGAACCTTAGAAATAAATACCTATTTTTAATATATATTGATAAGTAATGAAAAGTCCCTGATTCTATCTGAGGCTCTATCCCTTATCCCATAATAACAACTTTCCTCAGTATATTCTGTTAGCTATACCTGAAGAATCAGAGCCAACGAGATGCAGGTTTATATAGAAACATGAGGAATGTCAGTGGGGTAGAAAGTCAACAATATAGGAACCAATATATATTTTACAAAATCAATATGTGGCAAGATGAAGGATGGATTTGAGGAATAAAAATTGGAGACAAGGTGATCAGTTGGGAGATTATTGCTGGTAAAAAAGGATGAGGACTTGAGCCGGACCAGTGATGGTGCAAATTAGTCTGGATGAAAGAGATAGTACAAACACAGTTATTCCTTTGCCAGAATGCACAAGTATCATTCCACGATTTAAATCATCTCCAATGGTTCCCTCTTCTAAAGAATAAAATTCAATCTCATTGATACCACAGCCTTTTTTTGCTACACTAAACCTGCCATCCTCTGAATGATTTCCACCCCATTTATTCTATTTTTGCCACATATGATTAAACTAATCATGTTGCTTCTGCTAATTCATTTAAAAATCTTACTCAACAAATATTTATTGAGCATCTACTGTATTCCACCCCTGTCTTTCTTATGGTCTCTATTCTATTCTAGTGATGCAACCACTCAACATAAATTAGAAATCTGAAAATCACTTAGTCATGTAATTGATAAGTTTATTAAGAAGGTATCATGTTTCAGGCAATGTTCTAAGTGCTGGGAATGTGATAATGAACAAAATAGATTAAAGTTCTCAACTGCAGGGGACTTAAGTCTAGCTAGGGGACCACAGTCCATAAACAAAATAAATAAAATATTTGCTGTGCCAAATGCCTCTAAGTACTGTGGAGAACAGTAAGTTGGAGGAGTGGAAAGGGGTGGATTAAGAGTGTCAGCTTGGGGGAATGAAATTTTAAATAAGGTTGTCAGAGAAGAACTACTGCCAAGCTGTATTTGAGCAAGGCCATGTAGAAGATGAAGAAGTAAGTCATGCAGATATCTGAGGGAAGAGCATTCCAGGCAGTGGAAAGTGTGACTGCAAAGCTAGGCAGTGGGAGCGTGTCTGGGGTATTCCAGGAACAGCAAGGAAACTCAGTGTGACCAGAGTAGAGTGAGCCTGGGGATGAGAAGTAGAAGATGAAGTGACGTAGGAAATGTGGGGCCAGATTGTAGAGAACTTCACAAGGATTTTAGGTTTTACTCAGAACAAGAATTTTGAGTAGAAGAATAATACAGTATGACCTAAATTTCCACAAAGCACAAAGATCAGAGCAGGGAGGCCATTCAGGAGGCTTTTGCAATAATCCTGACAAGAGGCAATATTATTGTGGACTAAGTGACTGTTGTGCAAGTGGGAAGAATCGATTAGATTCTGGACAAATTTTTATTTGATTGGTTTACATATAAGATATAGGGTGTTAGGGAAAGAAAGAACTCAAGGAGAACTCAAAACTCCTATGTTGCCATTTACCGAGATGGGAGAGACATTAGGAGAAGCAGGTTTCAGAGAAAAGTCCAGAAGTTGGATTTAAATCTGCTAAGTCTAATGTCCATTAGAAACCTGAGTGGAGATATTAAGTAGACAGTTGGATATAGTCTTGTGTTAAGGGGAAAGAGCCAAGCTGAAGACAGAAATTTAGGAGTTGTCATTTTTGTTGCCCAATCCGATAGTCACTAGGCACGTGTGGCTTTTCAAATTTAAATTAATTAAAAAAATAAAATAAAAAATTCAATGAGTCCCACTAGTCACATTTCAAGTGCTCAATGTGGCTAGTAGCACATGTACCTAGTGGCTATCATACTAGACAACCTTGATATAGAACATTTCCATCATCTCAGAAAGTTTTATTGGACAGCACCAGACTGGTAGTATTTAAAGACATGAGATATGAGATTTGATGAAATCACCAAGAGAGTGACTCTGTTACTAAGCTTGGAGAGAGAGAGAGATGTTGGCAGGAGTGCAGTGGAGGTTGAGGGGATTCTTTTTCAAACAACTCCACAAATAATTGGTTGAAAAATTCTTCGGATTTTACTCTTAGAAATTTATCTAGTTGATGTCTCCTTCTCCCCCTCTGTCTTCACTTTGTATTTCTGGCTTGCGTTATCTCTTGCTTGAGTGATTGAGTGATGATTACAGTAGCCTCCTTACTGATCTTCCAACTCAGGTCTGTGTCTCTCATATTCATCCTCCACATCCTTAAAATAAAAAGCAGAGTGAGTCATTCTCCAGTTTAAAAGCTCCCAATAGCTTCATTACAACCTAGAGAGTAAAGTCCAAATATGGTGTTATTGCATATGAAGCTTTAATAACCTGCCCCTTCCCTTTCTCTTCAACCTCATATCTCATATTCTCTATCTGTAACTTTATGATCCAACAATAACAAACTCCTGGGAGTCCTCTTTCTAACCTCTGTTTCTTTTATTAGCTCCTTCTGGTCTCCTTTTTCTGAGATGGAAAAAGAGAAATGTTCCACCTTTGACAGACTTTTACCCATTTTATAAGGCAGAGCTCAAATGCTGCCTCTTCCAGATTTGGATAAGATGTTCCACATCTGTGCTCTTATAATACCCTATACTCCTCTCTATCATAATATTTAACACCTGTTACTGGAATGATGTGTTTATTCATCTCCCCAGTGAACTAAAGCTCCCAGAGATCAGTGACTATACTTTCTACATTTTTCTATTTGCAAGGCTGACTATACTACCTAGTACATGGAAGACAAGCAATGACTGCTCTCTGCATTGAAATGAACAGAAGGAGCCTTTGTGGTTTGCTGGCATATACACTATTCTCATGTGTTTGCTCACACTGTTTCAATATCCTTCTTATTCCCTGAGTTGTCCTATCCCTTCTCATCCCTCAATGCTCAAGTTAAATGCCATTTTCTCTGTGCAGCTTGTGTGTCCTCACCCCAAACAATCTGATCTTTTCTTCAAATAGAAGCCCTTAGCATTATTTGTATGTCTCCAAGATAGCACTTTTCACAGTAATCACTATGTCTCTTTGACTCTTCTAAGTTTTATAGACAGTGAGGGTGTGACTCATTTATTCCACCTTGTTTCTTTTGTATTGTTTAGCACATAGTAAACATTCCATAAGTGCTTGTTGAATAAATCTCTTAATTAATTATTACATTAATTTACTAAAAGATCCTGAAGTGGAACAGTTATATAAACCACTTGATTACAAATTAAAAAAATGTGATTACAAGTACATATGAGTGTCAATGATTTTTTAAAATGATTAAATCTAGAATGAACTTTGAAATTAATCTAATTTTACAGGTGAAGAAACTAACGCCAAGAGAGTTAAAATTAGTTTTTGAGCCAGAAAAAAGATTTCTAGTATCTTGGCCATCACCCAGCCTCCTGCCTTGCTCACTCTACATTCTCTTGCCTTGCTTCCTCCCAATTCTTCCACATCTAGCTTCTCACCCCATCCTCTCCACAGTTCAATGCTTGCATGAACATTTGATCTGATGGACAAAGATAAAACTATGTATTTCCCCAGCTATGTATTACAGTGGCATTTTGATTATGAGGTTAAGATTTCTTTCTGAGTAGAAACAAAAGCTAATATAAGATTTAATTTAGAAATAATATAAATCACCAGCCCAACCCCTTTCTCCTCATAGGAGTCTAAAACCTCCTGTACTTATTTAATAAAAAGAAATGGAATGATCAGGTTTCTTGCAATAAATTGTTTCAGGCCAGAACAATGCTTAGAAATACTTGGAAATACTTCTGTCTCCTAAATGTACAGTGAGACGAACAATTGCCACACAGAGAGCCGAGCTTCTTAATACCCGTTTTCTCACAGACAGCTTAATTGCAAGAGAGTTGAATTTTCTAGGACAAAAACAATCTATAGACACAATCTCCACTACATAATCATGCACGCATGCACACACACGCAGGGGAGAACATGCAGAAATAAACTAGAGTAATTTCCCCCCTAGAAACTACCAGAGATATGTGCAGTCGTACCAAGAATATTAAGAGACCTAATAATGAGCATTTACCATGAGTGAAACTGAGCTAATTACAACTTTGCAATTAAAAACATTTGAACAAACAGCAAAATACTCATAAATGTAATTGATCCAGAACTCTAACCTTTAAAATACATATTTGTCCTTTTTCTTGGAAAGTGGAGGGCATATCTTTAAGAAATATTCTCTAAAAGTATTAAGGAAATGACACTTGGCCATAATTCTGAATTAAAATTATTAAGACTATTTCTGGTTTCCAAAGAAACCAGATTCCAAAGAAACTATAACATAATTATAGTATGCCTGCTGTTTTTTTTTTTTTTTTTGGTTTTATATCTTTTCTCCAAGACTTTTGTCTCAAATAAGTTTTTTCAATATATTTTTCTCATATGAAAAATGTTATTTTAAACTAATTTTCTATTTTTTCACATACATATAACGAGCATGAATAAGAAATTTATGTGAGACTCTCCCAGGGTGTCATTTGCTCCCAGATTGGGTAGTATAAAGCAGAAAATAGTCTAAAAATGATAGATTTTATAGCTAAGTTTATACATCAGTATTTAGTCTTTAAATCTAGTGCTCTAAATACTAGATTTGGTTACCCTTGATTGGCAGATCACAAACTCTGGTCCCAGTCCAAAGGATGGGCTTAGTTCAAGGTTGCATTTACCATGATTTACTCCCAGAGCAACTAATGAGTTTTATAATAAATCTAAATTAGATAAAGAAGCAGAAGGGTGGACACAGCTTTCCGTCGCCTTCTTGTATTCCTCTTAAGCATGTCCTCCAGTGCAGAGCTCTCAGAAGTCTATGTGGAGAGAGAAGTCCTCTGGGTCAGAGACTCTTGGAATGGTAGATTCTCTGACTTTTCTATTCAGAGCCACATCAGCATGTAGCATCAGCTCATATTCTTCTACTCAGGAAATTGCATCACTAGGCCTGCTTTCCAAGATCCGGTCCTTACAATTCTTGTCATATTGGCACACGGATAATGTCCCCTTCTCTGTGTGTACCTGACATACAGATCCTGCATGTTTTTTAGTTATTTTTGAATGGGGACTTCCCAGAGCAGGTCAAACATAGACTCCATATCACTCAAGGAAAAGAGGTGCATTTGTATCCTTATGGGAAAATAAAGAAGAGTAGCAGTATTACCAGTGGTTAAGTCCTTCATTACCACAGCTCTTCTCCTATAGGGAGAGAACATTAGGCAAAAAAGAAAAGGAATCCAGTCTCTACATTCTCAACGTGAATTATATAAAGGGAGCTTCAGATGAAGTTCTGCAGTGATTTTTTTTATTAAAGCCTATCTTAGAGACTGCCAAAAATCCCAATTATCGTCCGAAATATTGCAACATTTCTATTTGAAAGCAAAATCTATTTTCCAACAAGCCAATGTATGTTAAATGGTTTATGTTATCCAGCTGAAAGAAAACTACAAAAGGAAGGGGGCAAATTAATATTCCTGCAAACAATTTTGAAGTCTACCACCATGAATTATTTAAAAACTTGTAAGAGGTTATTATATATTTCCAAGGGATATTTTAAATTTAAAAATTAAATATTCTTATTCCAGATGCCCTATTGTAAATAATATGGCAGTCACTTCAACATATTTTTCCCTTGTCGAAAGAAGAGAAAGAATTCTATATAAATCTCTTTAATATCCTCTTTCTGGTGTAATGATATTCTGAGTGGCTAGGGACTCAATTTATCTGAAAGGAATATTATCAATATTAAAGAACTGGAGATCTATCCCAGATTCTCCAAAATTGACAGATTGACTCAGCTATACAACCAAAAGCACAAAACCTCCCCATTATAGCCAGCCTTCCCCACCTATACAGATTGCTTTCCCCATTGTCCTTGAAACACAAGCTGGTCACTTGACCTCTGCACCATTTTTTCATGTTGTTTCATCACAGTTATTCTCAAGAACATCACAGAGTGATAAATGTTATAACAGATGTGAAAACAGGATGTAATGGGAACATACGGGTGATGTTCCCAGCTCAGATTATCAAAGAGACATTAACAGTATTTAGCCAGGCAAGAATAGTTGATGGACATTTTAGAAAGAAGAATTACATGAAAAAGAATAAAGAATTGATATTTTATAGGACAGAAGGTAAGAAATAATTGGCTAAGTTTAGGTTCTGGAGGTCTTGTGCAATTACCAAGCCTGGACTGTATCCAGAACATTAGAATGAGTCAAAGAACAATTAAAAGAAAGGAGAGAAAATGCACACAACTGCATTTTAGAAAGAGAACTATGGAAGCAGTATGGAGGATAGATTCAATCAAGTTAAGACTAAAGACTTAACTTAGTTTAGAAGTAGCTAAAATGCATTCCCTCCCCAAAAAGAAATGATGAGTGATTGAATTCAGTGAATGGCCATGAGAATAGAAACAGGATGGATCCTAGAAATATCAACTAGATTGGGGTCCAACAAGATGGGGAAAGTAATAAACAGGAAGAAACTCAGATTGATTCCCAAGTCATTGACTTCAAGAACTATGTGAATGACACCACTACTCACAGAGACATAGACTTAAAGAACCAAAAGATTTTTGGGGGTTGGGGGTGGAAATGATGAATTTAAGTAAACTGTAGGTTGTGAAATAATAATAAAATTAATAATATCGACTAACAGGGACTACTCTCATCTATTTTTATCTTTACCTCATTTTCTCCTCACAAAAAACCTGTGTGAGGTGAATATTATTATTATTATCATTATTATTATTACTCCAGTTTAGAAACAAGGAAATTTAAATAAACTAAGCAATTTTTTCAATGTTACTGAGATAGTTAAACTCCATGCCCAGTAGACTATTGGATATATATGGTTAGAGCTCAGAAGAGAGTGCTCAGGTGGACATTTAAATGTAGAACTTGCTGAGTGGCGGAGTCAAGATGGCGGCGTAGGCAGACTCTGAACTCACCTCCTCCCGTGGACACAGCCAATTTACAACTACTCGTGGAAAAATTACCCCTGAGACAGAACTGAAAACGGGATAAGAGGAACGCCTGCAACAACGGACAATCCTAACTGAGGTGGAAGAGGCAGAGACTCCCTTCCGGAGAGGAAAAACGCCGCCTTCACAAGCCGCCAGCTTCACGGCCGCCGGGAGCAGCTCACAGGTACGCAGCCTCCCTGGAGGCGTGGGGCCCTGAGCCGGGAGCGCCCCCGCTGTGGGCATTTTGTGGACCCAGCACAATCGAGACCAGCGGCATAATATCTGACTGTGCCTGCTACTAAAACACTGGGGAGCACCCCCAGAAAACCCGGTTCACAAAGAAACTAAAACTGGCTCTTAAAGGGCCCGCGCACAAACTCACCCGTTCCAGAAAGCATCCTAAAATCACCAGAAAGAAAGGTGCACAGTGCTTTGGTGACAAGAGACTCACCTAATAGGCCCTGAGTGCATCTCGGTGAGGGGTGAGACCTCTCCAGGGACTGGGACATTGGCAGAGGCCATTGTTGTGGCCTGGTGTGAGCATGCTGACACAGACGCCATTGGAGTTCTCCCTGAGGCCTGCTAGCCCAGGGTCTGCTCCACCCACTAGAGCACCGATTTAATCCAGCTCAGCCAGGGCAGGCAGCCCACCCTAGAGACTGGCCCCACCCAACAACAAGCCCTCAGGCAACTTGTGGGCCTGCACAGATTGGTGACTGGATTCTCTGCAGCCTGGCAACTGAGCCGACTTGAGCAGGGCAGGGTGTGCACAAGGAGCGGGTGGAGAGTGTGGGGCGGTGGTGGAGTGTGTGGGGCTCCCACCGTGGAGAGACTGGGTCCGCTTGGGGAGGTCGGGGCGTGCACACGGGGCAGGACTGTGTTGACTGTGTGTGTGGACCTGTGGGCAACAGGTCTTGTCAGCTGCAGAAGACTTGGGCTTCTCAAAGACCCACATAGGAGGTTTGCCCCACCTTCCAAAGCCTGAAACAATTGGGTGCTCCTGTGCCTGAGGCCAGCCCCACCCAGCTGCAATCCTCAGAGAGCTGACAAGAGACCTAATAGGCTAGAGGCTTACAGCAATTGTAAGGCCCTGAGCCTAACAACCTGCCACACTGGGGGCCTACTCACTTAAAAGAAATACTGCAACACAAATGTGGTATTAGAACTTGCAGCCAACTGTGCTGGGGCTCCCCACACCTGATAAAGAGACTGAAGGGCCCACAACAACTACAAGCAGCTGAGCATTACAACAGCTGGCCAGGAGCAAAACTCAGCCTCCCTGGGTGCCTATAGGGAGAACTAACAGGCCACAATAGAAGGACACACGTAGCCCACATAGGGGCCACCCCTGGAACATTGAGAACTGAGGGAAGCACATTGGAAGCCTCCTAAGCCATCACTTACATAAGGTCACCTATCCAAGAGCAGGAGACGTAGCTGACCTACCTAATACGTAGACACAAGCACAGCAAAAGAGGCAAAATGAGGAGGCAAAAGAATACATTCCAAGTAAGGGAACAGGACAAAACCCCAGAAAAGGAACTAAGTGAAACAGAAATGAGGAACCTACCCGACAGAGAGTTCAAACTAAGAGTGTTAAGGATGCTCACTGATCTGGGGAGAAGAATAGATGAATTCAGTGAGAATGTCAACAAAGAAATGGAAGATATAAAAAAGAACCAATCAGAAATGATGAATACAATACTGGAAATGAAAAATTCATTAGAGGGACTCAAAAGCAGAGTAGAGGATACAGAAGAACGGATCTGTGAGCTGGAAGAAAGACTAGAAGAAATTACCCAAGGTGAACAGGTAAAAGAGAAAAGAATTAAAAAGAGTGAGGACAGTCTAAGGGACCTCTGGGACAACATCAAGCGCACTAACATCCATGTTATAGGTGTCCCGGAAGGAGAAGAGCAAGACAAGGGGTCAGAGAATCTATTTCAAGAAATAATAGATGAAAACTTCCCTAACCTAAGGAAGGAAACAGACATCCAGGTACAGGAAGCACAGAGAGCCCCAAACAAGATAAACCCAAAGAGGCCCACACCAAGACACATCATAATCAAAATGTCCAGAATTAAAGATAAAGAGAGAATCCTAAAAGCCGCAAGAGAATGTCAAGTTACATACAAAGGAAACCCCGTAAGGCTATCAGCTGACTTCTCAGCAGAAACCTTACAGGCTAGAAGAGAATGGCATGATATATTTAAAGTGCTAAAAGGAAAAAACTTAGAGCCAAGAATACTCTACTCAGCAAGGTTATCATTCAAAAATGGAAGGAGAGATCAAAATTTTCCCAGATAAGCAAAAATTAAAGGAGTTTGTCACCAAGAAACCAGTGCTACAAGAAATGTTAAAGGGACTGATTTAAGGGGAAAAGAGAAGACCACAAATAGGAAAAATTATCTATTTCCATGATAAGAGGGAAATGGATACAAATGCACAAAAAAGAAGTTAGATATGATATCAAAAACATAAAAGGAGGGAGGAGGGGAGTTAAAGAGTACAGCTTTCAGACAGAGGTCAAACTAAAGAGACCATCAATTCTGTATAGAAGAAGTAAGGAACAGAGAAGGACTACTAAAACACTGAGAAAAAAAAAAAGTTAAAAAATGGCAGTAAGTACATACTTATCAATAGTTACTTTAAACGTCAGTGGACTAAACGCTCCAATTAAAAGGCACAGGGTGGCTGACTGGATAAAAAAACAAGACCCATATATATGCTGCATATAAGAGACACACTTCAGACCTAAAGACACTCACAAACTGAAAGTGAAGGGATGGAAAAAGATACTCCATGCAAATGGCAATGAAAAGAAAGCTGGGGTAGCAGTACTCATATCAGACAAAATAGACTTTAAAACAAAAACTGTAAAAAGAGACAAAGAAGGGCATTACATAATGATCAAGGGAACAATCCAACAAGAGGATATAACACTTGTAAATATCGACGCACCCATTGTAGGTGCACCTAAATATATAAAGCAATTATTAACAGACATAAAAAGAGAAATAGACAGTAATACAATAATAGTAGGGGACTTTAACATTCCACTTACACCAACGGATAGATCATCCAAACAGAAGATCAATAAGGAAACATTGGCCTTAAATGACACACTACAACAGATGGACCTAGTAGATATATACAGAGCATTCCATCCAAAAACCGAAGAATACACGTTCTTTTCAAATGCACATGGAACATTCTCCAGGATTGATCACATATTAGGCCACAAAACAAGCTCTCCCTAAATTTAAGAAGATTGAAATAATACCAAGTATCTTTTCTGACCACAACGGTATGAAACTAGAAATTAACTACAGGAAGAAAATCAGAAAAGCCACAAATACATGGAGATTAAACAAAATGCTACTGAACAACGACTGGATTAACGAAGAAATGAAAGAAGAAATCAAAAAATACCTGGAGACAAATGAAAATGAAAATACGACATGCCAGAATTTATGGGATACAGCAAAAGTGGTTCTAAGAGGGAAGTTTATAGCAATACAGGCCTATCTCAACAAACAAGAAAAATCTCAAATAAACAATCTAACAATGCACCTAAAGGAACTAGAAAAAGAAGAACAAACAAAGCCCAAAATCAGTAGAAGAAGGGAAATAATAAAAATCAGAGCAGAAATAAATGAAATAGAGACCAAAAAAACAATAGAAAAAATTAATAAAACGAAGAGCTGGTTCTTTGAAAAGATCAACAAAATAGACAAACCTTTAGCTAGACTCACCAAGAAAAAAAGAGAGAAGGCACAAATAAGTTAAGATCAGAAATGTACGAGGAGAGGTTACAACAGACACCTCAGAAATACAAAAGATTATAAGAGAATACTATGAAAAGCTATACGCCAACCAATTCAACAATCTGGAAGAAATGGATAAATTCTTAGAATCATACAACCTTCCAAAACTGGATCAAGAAGAAGTAGAGAATTTGAATAGACCAATCACCAGTAAGGAGATCGAAACAGTAATCACAAACCTCCCCAAATATAAAAGTCCAGGACCAGACGGCTTCCCTGGTGAATTCTACCAAACATTCAAAGAAGACTTAATACCTATCCTTCTCAAACTCTTCCAAAAAATTGAGGAGGGGGGGAAGCTCCCTAACTCATTCTACGAAGCTGACATTACCCTGATACCAAAACCAGACAAAGACAACACAAAAAAAGAAAATTACAGGCCAATATCACTGATGAACATTGATGCGAAAATCCTCAACAAAATACTAGCAAATCGCATGCAACAATACGTTAAAAAGATTATACACCATGATCAAGTGGGATTTATTCCAGGGATGCAGGGATGGTTTAACATTCGCAAATCAATCAACGTAATACACCACATTAATAAAATGAAGAACAAAAATCACATGATCATCTCAATAGATGCAGAGAAAGCATTTGACAAGATACAGCATCCATTTATGATAACAACTCTGAATAAAATGGGTATAGAAGGAAAGTACCTCAACATAATAAAGACCATATATGAGAAACCCACAGCTAATATCATCCTCAATGGTGAAAAACTGAAAGCTATCCCTCTAAGAACAGGAACCAGACAAGGATGCCCACTGTCACCACTCCTATGTAACATAGTATTGGAAGTCCTAGCCAGAGCAATCAGGCAAGAGAAAGAAATAAAAGGGATCCAAATTGGAAAGGAAGAAGTGAAACTGTCACTATTTGCAAATGTCATGATTTTATATATAGAAAACCCTAAAGAATCCACCAGAAAACTTTTAGAAGTAATAAACGAATATGGTAAAGTTGCAGGATACAAAATCAACATACAAAAAGCAGTTGCATTTCTGTACACTAACAACAAAGTAGCAGAAAGAGAAATTAAGAATACCATCCCATTTACAATTGCAACAAAAAGAATAAAATACCTAGGAATAAACTTAACCAAAGAGGTGAAAGATCTGTACACCGAAAACTATAAAACATTTCTGAAAGAAATTGAAGAAGACACAAAGAAATGGAAAGATATTCCGTGCTCTTGGATTGGAAGAATTAACATAGTTAAGATGTCCATACTTCCTAAAGCCATCTATAGATTCAATGCAATCCCTATCAAAGTTCCAACAACATTTTTCACAGAAATAGAACAAAGAATCCTAAAATTTATATGGAACAACAAAAGACCCCGAATAGCTAAAGGAATCCATGAGAAAAAAGAACAAAGCTGGAGGTATCACACTCCCTGATTTCGAAATATACTACAAAGCTATAGTAACCAAAACAGCATGGTACTGGCACAAAAACAGACACACAGATCAATGGAATAGAATCAAAAGCCCAGAAATAAACCCACACATCTATGGACAGCTAATCTTTGACAAAGGAACCAAGAACATACAATGGGGAAAAGAAAGTCTCTTCAACAAAGAGTGTTGGGAAAACTGGATAGCCACATGCAAAAAAATGAAAGTAGACCCTTACCTTACACCATTGTCTTGACATGAGTACAGCCATGTTTGGCCGCTCCATTGACCTACAGCCACCAGCACAAAAAGAAATATAAAAGCTGCTTTCTGCGTGGTGGGAACTGGCCCTTCTCTCACGGAGGGAGTTGCAAGTTGTAACATTTCAAGGCTCTTGGAGCGTCGTAGCACGGGATGGACTGGCCATCTGTGCCGGGCTGGGACGATAACCAAAGAGAACAATGCACGTACACAACTACTGGGCTGGGACGTTAGCCAGGGGGCTCAGTGCACGTACGCCACTGATAACCATTTTGTGCATGGGAACACTAATCGCTTACTCTGAAAATTACTGATGGTATAAAAACTGCTGGAAACTGAGACCCGGTGAGAGTTCCACCTGTGGAAGGGACACCTTGCCCAGGACGTGTGATCCTTGCCCAGCCGCGTCGATTGACAGGACTCTCCCGGCAGTGGGGCATGGATATTGTGAGTTTTTGATTTGATGTGAAGTAATTGATTTGATATGAAGTAATTGATCTGATGTGTTCTCTTTTCGGTCAACCTGGTGTTTCTCTTTCCGGTTGATTTGTGTCATTTCCCTTCAGTCCATCTGGTGTTTCCCTTTCCGATCGATCTGATGTTTTTCCCTCTTATTATATGACCTATTCGGATCTGCTACTATCTCAGCCGATGTGGATGTTTTCCCTTTCCAGTCGAGCTGGTGTTTTTTCCCTCTTATTATTTGACCTATTCAGATCTGTTTGCGGATTATCGCCTTTACTCTCCTCTATATAATAAAATACACCTTCAGTCCATTTGTTTGGAGTGGAAAGTGTCTTTTACATCTCCGATCGAATCCCCGAACCTCTCATAACATAATTGGCGCTGTGAGCAGGATTCGATTAAGGAGATGCCTTTCCTATTCAAACGAAAGGTAACTGAAGCCAAGTTGGAAGAGATCCCAGGATGGGAAGACCCTCCCTTTTGCATTCTGGCTGGGGAGTGGGCTCATAGGTCAGGATTATGTGAATCTTGGGATGTTCGTCTGCAAGATATGAATCATTGGATGTGACCAAAACTTTGCAGACAGTAGGAAAAAAGAGATAATGTTTCTTTTCTGGCACGGTGAGGTTAATGTTTATTGACTGCTTATCGTCGGGCTATGGAAGATAGGGATAAAATACAAGGGAGAATGTACTCTTGAAAAAAGAAGTTTCAAATTTACAGTCCCGGCTGATGTCACCCAAAATAGAAACTCTTTCCTTGCCGTGAGCCTGGCATTCTAGTTTTATTTGGCCCCTCTTAAGTGACAAATAGAGAGCCTAAATATGTATCCAATAATAATTTGGCGAGCCAGCCGGGAGGCTCTTTGTCCGTGGCTCGGTGGGCCCGGGCCGGGTGGGATGTCCTGGGAAACAGTCCAGCAGCTGCCTAGGTGATTTGCCCTAGGGACTGCTCCCAGTGCTTTCCATCTGACCTGGCACTGCTGACCCTGGGCACATTTTTCTTATGACAAGGAAACAGCCTCTAGAATTATTTGTTTGTTTGCCTATTTGTTTGTTTTTGCTTACACCAACAATTCCCTTCCCCTCCATCTGGAGTCCTGTCTCTTTAAGAGGCAGGGCTATCCCTACCGGAGTGGGAATAATTGTAGGACTTTTACCCGGAATCTGTTACATGCATCTATCTGTTCTGTTTGGGATCCCATTTAACTGTCTATTCTGTATGTTTGTAATTTTGAAGGGGGGAAGTTCCATCTGTCCCCAAGGAGAGCCCTCTGGGCCACCTCTTGGCTAAATGGGCTATATTCAGCTAGGAGCCCATGTCCAAGAAGAAGATAGTTTTTTTCTTGTAACACCACATGGCCACAATATTCCATAGACTCCAGAGAGGAAAAGTGACCAAAATGGGGCAATTTCAATTTACCAAAACTGATGTATTTGCTTATGCAATTGGAAAAAGCCAGCTAAAAAGTTAAACCACTAGTGGGAAGCCTATTTTAATCTTTTGAGGTTTTTAAACAAAATCAGGAATACTGTATTGCCTCTTTAAGAGAAAATAATTAAGCAATTAAACATGCCAGCAGCCTAAGCTGAATCTGCTGCTCCCCTCCCCTCTCTTGCTGAGCTTCCCCGCTTCAACTCCCCCGGAATTCCTGATCTGAAATTAAGCAAGTGAAAATAAATAAACTTTTGAAGTAATTTGAAATTGGGATGGCTATTCTGGAGAATCTGTTTCAGATGAGTTCACCTTAAGGGTCACCCTTAAAAGAGAGGATTCAAAACCTCTCATGATGAAACGCAATCTTTAATTAATACACAGAGACTTCTAAAAGACAAAGTTATTTCAAAAACAGCTTCCAAAATCTTTTTGGTAACTTGAAGCTTTAGAGTTTTGCTAAATTAAGTTGATAAAAATTTATTGAGTCTCTGGGTCATTCCCACATAAGATAAAACATTAAAAATTGGTTACTAAGCATAGAATTGTCTGCCTTTGGTTTCTTAGAGAAACTGACAGATGCTTACGTTTATTGATAAACATGTTCTGTGCATGTTGAGGAATTTTCTGTGAGAAAGTACACATTTCTGGAAAGTCTGTATACAAAAAAAGCAAAAGGTATGTTGTCCATAAAGAAGGTATAAAGAATAGAGATATTTATGTTTGTTTTGTTAAGAAAAATAAATTTGTCCTAAAGTACTAAGAAAAGAAAAAAGGCGTAGGACAAATTCTAAATGTAAAAAATAAGTGACAGAAGGTTTGTGAAAGTAAAGCCCTGAGGAGTTTTGCACGTGGTCAAGTTGGCTAAAGTAGGCTAATGATAAATTAAAATTTGACTTTCTCTCTTATAAGGGTAATTTTCTTAAACTTTTAGTCTGCTCTTTATATAGAGATTAAAAGGTGTTCTTTTGAGTAAGTCTATGTAAAAGACAAAACATCTATGTTTTGTTAAAATAATTTCCCACGTTCAAAAGGACTGAAGTCTTTCCCTTAAGGTTTTTGTTTTTGTTTTTTGACTGTTTTAACTCTCTGTTTGCCTTTAACTGTTTCTGTTGTCAACTTGATTAAATAAATAACTAGGCATTGTTTCCTATTTGACCAAGTGTTTTAAAATCTTTGATATTTTTGATAAATTTCTGCCAAAATTAAAGTTTTTTTTAACTTAAAAAGAAATTACAAAAAGACATATGATTATGATGCTAAAATACAATACTGTATTTCATGTTGATGCTCACAGTTCTTTAATTTCTACAGAACAAAAGTATAACTCTTATGCTGATCAGCTGGTGCAAAGTCATGCAACGCACAGCCCAGGCTTAGCACAATGGGTCCACGAAAAGAGTGGACACTTGGGAAAACAAACATCATACAGGTGGGCACAACAAAGGGGAATCCTTGTCACCCATGATGATATTGCCACTGCAGTAAAACAATGTCAGTTATGCCAACAGTTACATAAACGGGGAGTTCCACACCCCTACCAAGGTCATATCCAAAAGGGATTATTTCCCGCCCATACATGGCAAATAGATTTTATTGGACCATTGCCAAATTCTTGTAGATATACTTATGCCTGCACTGCTGTTGATACATATGCTGGTTATTTATTGGCTATGCCAGCTAAAGTGGCCACCCAACAGAGTGCCATAAAATTATTAGATACAATTAAGTTATATTATGGAACACCAAGGCAAATTCAGAGTGACAACGGTTCCCACTTTACAGGTAAGTTGATTCAAACCTATACCAAGGAAAATTATATAGAATGGATTTATCATATACCTTATTACCCCCAAGCTGCAGGCCTCATAGAACGAATGAATGGATTGCTTAAACAACAATTGAGGAAACTTGGTCATGGCTCATTAAAGGGGTGGCACAACCATCTAAGTACTGCTCTAAATGTGTTAAATAACAGGCCACTAGGCCCTAATGAGACTCCTCTGTCAAGGTTGTTACCAGCAAAGATTACAGAAGTGGCAGCCGCCACCCATGAGTTTATGATCTTAACCTATTGGCCCTTGACTCAATCTGCTAAACCGCCTTTTCGTGCCACGGCCGAAGCGGCTGGATTGGATTTATCTACTGTTCATTCTATTCAATTGCCCCCTAAGAAGCAGTCTATAGTCCCTACTGGGATAGGGGTACAATTTCCCAAAAATACCTTTGGTTTATTAAAAGGACGCTCTGGACTGGCAGCAAAAGGTATTGATGTACTGGGAGGAGTCATTGATCCAGATTACCAAGGAGAAATAAAATTTATATTATATAATGGTAGTGACACAGTACTAACTGTAGAGGCTGGGGAACGAGTGGGACAATTATTGGTGCTTCCCCTCTTGACTCCAAATGTGTCACAAGGACAGCCTCCAAGTGAATTAACTAAAAGAGGAACGCAAGGATTTAGGTCTACAGATGGATGGAAACCTGGAGCAAAGGTGTGGGTGACACATCCACCCAATGCGGCTCCCCGTGCCGCAGAAGTAGTGGCCCAAGGGCCCACTGCAACACTCATAGTTATGTATCCAGGAAATAAACAGTTATATCATGTTCCTAAAAACTCTGTTTCTTTGCGTGAATAGATATTCCTGCTGTGTTCGCTATGCTGTGCTGCACCTCCATGTCTGCTGCAGACCTACACACCAACTAATGCCTCTGTAGGACAACCTTTGACCCTCTACTGTTAGACCAACTGCTCTACACCAGTGGGACCTATAACCTGGACTATGAATGGCCGAGAAATTTGGTCTCAGAAACATCAAGCAATCTCTCAGTATAAGCCTATATCTGACCAGTCATGGAGAACTAGTTATAATTTCTCTATTACCCTGCCTTCTGCTACCCTCTGTGATGGGGGCTGGTCTGAACTTCTACAAGCTAGTTTGTTAGGCCTAAGTGTTACCTTATCTAATGTTATCTTTGATGCTGTACATGATTTGCAAGATCAAGTTAATAACATGTCATATTCTAAGGGGTTGTTTGATTGGTTACCTTGGGGTTTGGGTCCTTTATTGCGAGATAGTTTTATAATTATTGTAGTCATTGGATTTTGGATTCTTGGATGTGCCTTATGTACTTGTGTACGAAGTTCATTGTCTGTGCGTATGGTGTCTTATGGTTAATGGAGACGGCCACGGCCGAATATGTCTTGACATGAGTATAGCCATGTTTGGCCGCTCCATTGACCTACAGCCACCAGCACAAAAAGAAATATAAAAGCTGCTTTCTGCGTGGTGGGAACTGGCCCTTCTCTCACGGAGGAAGTTGCAAGTTGTAACATTTCAAGGCTCTTGGAGCGTCGTAGCATGGGATGGACTGGCCATCTGTGCCGGGCTAAGATGATAACCAAAGAGAACAATGCACGTACACAACTACTGGGCTGGGACGTTAGCCAGGGGGCTCAGTGCACGTACGCCACTGATAACCATTTTGTGCATGAGAACACTAATCGCTTACTCTGAAAATTACTGATGGTATAAAAACTGCTGGAAACTGAGACCCGGTGAGAGTTCCACCTGTGGAAGGGACACCTTGCCCAGGACGTGTGATCCTTGCCCAGCCGCGTCGATTGACAGGACTCTCCCGGCAGTGGGGCGTGGATATTGTGAGTTTTTGATTTGATGTGAAGTAATTGATTTGATATGAAGTAATTGATCTGATGTGTTCTCTTTTCGGTCAACCTGGTGTTTCTCTTTCCGGTTGATTTGTGTCATTTCCCTTCAGTCCATCTGGTGTTTCCCTTTCCGATCGATCTGATGTTTTTTCCCTCTTATTATTTGACCTATTCGGATCTGTTTGCGGACTATCGCCTTTACTATCCTCTATGTAATAAAATATACCTTCAGTCCATTTGTTTGGAGTGGAAAGTGTCTTTTACATCTCCGATCGAATCCCCGAACCTCTCATAACAACCATGCACAAAAATTAACTCCAAATGGATTAAAGACTTGAATGTAAGACCTGAAACTATGAAACTTCTAGAAGAAAACATAGGCAGTTTGCTCTTCCACATCGGTCTTAGCAACATCTTTTCAAACACCACATCTGACCAGGCAAGAGAAACAATAGAAAAAATAAACAAATGGGACTACATCAAACTAAAAAGCTTCTGCACAGCAAAGGAAACCATCAACAAAACAAAAAGACAACCTAACACTTGGGAGAAGATATTTGCAAACCATGCATCTGATAAGGGCTTAATCTCCAAAATATATAAAGAACTCATGCATCTCAACAACAAAAAAACTACCAACCCAATTGAAAAATGGGCAAAAGACCTGAACAGACATTTCTCCAAAGAAAATATACAGATGGCAACAGACACATGAAAAGATGTTCAAAATCACTAACTATCAGGGAAATGCAAATCAAAACTACAATGAGATATCACCTCACGCCCGTCAGAGTGGCTATAATTAACAAGACAGGAAACAATATGTGTTGGAGAGGATGTGGAGAAAAGGGAACTCTCATACACTGCTGGTGGGAGTGCAAACTGGTGCAGCCACTATGGAAAACAGTATGGAGATTCCTCAAAAAATCAAGGATAGAACTAACCATATGATCCAGCTATTCCACTGCTGGGTATTTATCCAAAGAAATTGAAAACACCAATTTGCAAAGGTACATGCACCCCTGTGTTCATTGCAGCGTTGTTCACAATAGCCAAGACTTGGAAGCAACCTAAGTGCCCATCAAGGGACGAATAGATAAAGAAGCTGTGGTATATATACACAATGGAATACTACTCAGCCATAAGAAACGATGAAATCCAGCCATTTGTGACAACATGGATGGACATTGAGGGTATAATGCAAAGTGAAATAAGTCAGAGGGAGAAGGTCAAATACCGTATGATTTCCTTCATTAAGTAGTAGATAATAACAACAATAAACAAACACATAGGGACAGAGAGTGGATTGGTGGTTACCAGAGGGGAAGGGGGGAGGGAGGAGGGTGAAAGCGGTAATTCAGCACATGTGTGTGGTGAGGGGTTGTAATTAGTATTTTGGTGGTGAACATGATGTAGTCCATGCAGAAATAGAAGTACAATGATGTACACCTGAAATTCTTACAATGTTATAAACCAATGTTACTGCAATAAACAAAAAATTGAAAAAAAAAAATGTAGAACTTGCTAGTTTTGTAGTTGAAGTCATGAAAGTAGACATGTCCACCCAGTTATAATGTGTAGAGTAAGAAGGGAAGACCAAAGGCAAACCTCTTGGGAAGATCAGTCTCTCAAGGACAGAGTGAAGAAACAAAACATGGACAGGCAAGTCTAGGTAGGAAATATCAAGAAGGATGAAATGCGTTAAAGTGTAAAATCTTCACATTGGTCAGGTAATACAGCTTGGAGTATGTCTTCTGAATTTAGCTAGGAGTGGTTTGGAACAGAGAGAGTGTGTTGGATTTCTCAGGGCTGAAATCAGTTGACAGTGTGTGCAGACACGATTAGAAGGAAAGTGGAGATAGAAAACTGAATATGAATTTTTAAAGTAGCTTTGCTTTGAATGCAGAGGAAAGAGTAGCAAGATCTGGGGAATAGGTTGGTTTATTGGGTCGTTGTTTTAAGATGGGTAAAATTTGAAGAGAAAGTGTCAGAGTGAGTCTAAAGTTAGGGATAAAGGAGGGGACAATGATGTTCCTTAGGAGATGGGATTTTAGCAAAAAAGGAACTGATAAGCCTTGAACAGAAGCAAGAGACTCTCTTCCACTAAACAGAGGAAGGGTCTTTTCTGTCAAGACCTGCCTCCTTCATTTAGGCTTTCAAAACAAGATGGAGGGATGTATGAGTGAAGTTGTTTATTTTTGTTTTAATACTATTTTAAGTATTTTCAAGAATTTGAAATTCCTCTTCCCAACAATAGTCTAATGACAGAAGTTTCAAGATCAGATTTTTTCCTTTTTGTTTATCATTGACTTTAATCTTTAGATCTCTTTTAATTCTGGGATAGTTGTGGAAGACATCATACATTCAATCTTTTAGTGAAAATGTGCTTTATTTTTTTTTTTCAAAATATTTTCTTCTGTTGGAAGCTTAATAGCAATTGTAGGTAAAGGATGAATTACCTCAGAAAAGATGGGGTTGCATATTAGAAAGTTTTATTCATTTTACAGTCCCTGCTGTCTCACAATTCTAGATTACACTGATTTTTCACTCTCCATAACTGTCTCTGTGCCTCCAAATAACATTTCTAATCCTTGGTTGTCTTAGTCTCCTCGGGCTGCCATAACAAAATACCACAGACTGGGTAGCTCACACAACAGAAATTTATTTTCTCACATTTCTGGAAGCTGGAAATCCAAGATCAGGGTAACAGCACGCTTGGGTTCTAGTGAGAGCTCACTTCCTGGCTTGCAAACAGCCGACTCTCCCTATGCCCTCACGTGATGGAGAGATCTCTCTCTTCCTCTTCCTATAAGGCTGCAGTCCTATTGGATTAGAGCCTCACCTTTATGACCTCATTTAATTTTAGTTTTCTCCTAAAGACTCTTTCTCCAGATATAGTCACACTGGGGGCTAGCGCTTCAACATATGCAGGAGGACACAATTCAGCCCATAGCATTAGTATTACAGTTAATGTCCTTGGTTAAATGACCAATCTGCCTCTCTAGCTTCATCATCTATTGATCATTTGAGGGTCCATCAGCAGATAGCACAATTACCACACCTGGAACAGCATTTAGTGAGGGAAACCTAGCAATGAATTCACAGTCCCCTCATTGTCTTGGCTCTGAGGCCTCACAAAGGGACTTAGCAGGGCCTGTGGACAGGGAGAGGGATCCTGGCTCTTGGGCTGTGGGACATATAACCATATGATAAAAGAAACATTGGTGCCTCCTCTAGAAAGATCAGCAGCTGGTTCAAGGCTCACAGTTAGAAGAGCAAGAGGTGGTGAAATCTTGTTCTATCTTCTAGGTAGTCTTCTAGGATATGTATGCCTTACGTCCTTTTCCATTTATTGACTTTCTGTTTCCAAGCCAGTCTTTCTATGCCGAAGGCCAGCTTTTGCTCTGGGCTGCAGCTGCAGGGGACCAGTCTCACATCAGGTTAACCCTAACCTCTCATTTTCCTACCCTACACATATACTAGCTACTCAAAGCTGATTATTTTTCCAAAGTGGTTATACTATTACACAGACCTAGTGTTTGGGTTCCCTCCTCCTTCTGCCTAGGGTGTCTCTTTCTTCCCTTCCACATGGAGAACATCTTCTAACCATCTTTCATTTATGAGATATACTCTGTCCACCACAACATAGCCGAGAGAGCTCTTCTTCAGTCATCTTACCACAGCATTGGAGTATTCCTCTATTACTTATAATAACATATAAAAAGTATTTAGTCTATTTACTGAATATAAATTTATTAAAGGCAAAAATAGTATGTCACTCTTCCTTGAATTCCCAGGTTTTGTTACCGTATGTGGTATATGGTAGATGCTTGACGAATATATGAGTAAATCATTAAATGAAAAAATTTCTCCAGTTTTGGAATTCCTGAAAGCATGTGTAACATCTACCTCACATTGTATTCATTCATTCATCAATTCATTTGTTCAACAAAAAATTAATTGATACTCTCTCTGTTCCAAACATCACACTAGGCCTCCTGTACAACTATGAACAGCAAAGTAGAGTCTGGAGTTGGATGGACTGAGTTCACTTCTTGGCTCTTCCACAGTGCATGACTTTGGGGCCAAAATTATTTTCCCTGTTCAAGCTCCAGTTTCCTTATGTATAAAATGGGGAGGATCATACTGCTTTCCTAGGCCATGTGCTATGAGAAGTAAATATGATAAATCAATTAAAAATGTTTAGCATTTTTTGACACATAATAGACACTCAGTAAAGGATATTCTCTTTCTTCTCTTTCTACTTCTTGTCATTGTTACTTGAAGAATGATCTCTGCTCTCATGGATCCCATCCTTAGTAAGTACATAGGAGCCCTTTGTGTTGACATTAAGTTGTTTCACGTGTGTAAATATTACTCATCTGATTGGATTTTAAATTCCTTGAAGGCAGAGATTTTGTATAAACAGGATCTTTTTGTGAAGAGCAATTTCTCCTTTATGATAGCACTGTAATATCATTGTTAAAGGGCTGCAATACTAGTCAGGAAAAACTTTAGTTGTTTGATGTATGCATTAAAGAGGGTGAAGAGTGGCCAGCCCGGTGGCGCAGGCACTTAACTGCGTGCGCTCCGCTGCAGCGGCCCAGGGTTCGCCGGTTGGGATCCTGGGCACGCACCAATGCACCACTTGTCAAGCCATGCTGTGGCGGCGTCCCATATAAAGTGGAGGAAGATGGGCATGGATGTTAGCCCAGGGCCAGTCTTCCTCAGAAAAAAGAGGAGGATTGGCAGATGTTAGCTCAGGGCTGATCTTCCTCACCAAAAAAAAAAAAAAAAAAATTGGGTGAAGAATCAGGGTTGAATCCAATTCACTGGATAAACAACAGTAAGAGCAATAATAAAAATATGCTTTGACAGAATGGTTGCCATGGATCAGGCTCAGTCTCTGTGTGGATTGTATCATTTTCTCCCCACAGCAACCACTTGATGTAAATATACTTTACTACTGTGGAAACTGAGTTTCAGAAATCTTAAGTAAACTGCCCAAAGTCACTTCCACTTCCACTCGTACTTCACTGGGCTAGTGAGCCCCAGTTTTTAAAACAGTTAGCAAAATCCTGGCACTTTATACTTTATTTTGTGATGTTCTGTCTCTTCCCAACCCCACTTCCATCTCTCTGTCCGTCCCTAAACTGTAAATTAATATGCGACACATCATATGTTTGTCTTTTAGAAATAGTTAAAGGTTTTTGTTTTGTGGTTTTTCTTTTAAATAACCCTGGAGCTCTAAAGAAGAAAAGAAATTCACTGGGAAATAGAAAAATCAGGGTGGGAAATGAACAGGAATAACTTTGCATATGTTGGATATGAAGAGAGTCAAATAAGTATTGTTCCATATTTGGTCTCAAATATCAGCCAAAGGGAACAAATGTATGCAATGGATGTCATGGGTAGCCCCATTAGTTTGACCCATTTTGTCTTGTCTTAAAATGCTTTATAGTCGCTATTGGTGATTATTACATAGTTAGATTTGGGATTTTTTGTGTTCTTCATTTTGTTATGTGTGTATTCTTAGTGAATGGTAAGTGGATACAGTAACCCTATGTTCTGATCTAGCAATTTCCCTGCATTTTTCATTTTTTAATAAAGTACTATTGTTAATAGTTGCAACGAAATAAGCCAGCATAGATCTGGAAGACCCCCCCCCATTTTATTTTTCCTTCTGCTAGCATGATCACATCTGCTGGTTTGCAAAGTTTATACGTAGTAAATAGAAATCACACTTTAACACATGGTTAAACCTGAAAGATAACCAAAGATTACTGATTTTTCTTTCCCAGCTCTCTTTTGGGGCAATGTAACTAACACTACCTTTTCAAGGTAAGCATGCAGTGTACTCTCTGATAAAATGAAGTGCTCTCGCACACCAATGGCTAAGAGCAGCAAATTCTTTCCAGTCTTGGATAGAGGTTGAGAAGTAGTCTATGCTGCTACTCTTATGAGACATTTGGTGAAGCAGCTGTTGTGCAGGGGCTCATATAGTGACTTAAGAGATGTATGAAGCTACCAGACTCTCAGTTGGTCTGTAGTGTGCTGGATAGTAAAGACATGACAGTCATCAAAGCATACATCATAGAACAATGATCTCCTCAAATCTCTATGTGATCATTATTCCAGTGTTGGGAGAAGGTCACAACTACTGAGTAGAGGTCTCTAGTATTACTAACCATCTAAATAGACCCGTTCTCTCAGATAATGCTTCTCACTCTCAGTAACACCATTTATTTTGCCCATTGGTAACAAGAGATTGGGGTTCAGCTTCACTCTCCATTGTAAATGCCTCTGCTTGTAATGACCCAGGCCTCTCCTAGGCTAGAAGTATGACTGTGACATTCTTGCAGTCATCCTTCTCAGAAGATGAAGCTCTTCGTGATCATACCTCCTGAACATGAAAGGCACACTCATGATGACTTCTGAGTGTTGACTCACACTCCATTTTTATTTTTGTGCTCTGAAGTCCTGGAGAGAACTTTGCCTTCTTTTGAAGCCCCCAGTGTTTGTCTAAACTTTGAGTAAAGAGTGCTGCAAACTTTGGCGTACAGTAACTAGATTTTGCTAGATTTTAAAAGATTCTCTAGTGTTCGGTTTGCTCTATCAGACAAATCTGTATTACCTAAAGATAAGAAATGTGAGGGAAAGAATAAAGCAGAGAAGTGATACAACATTCAGTTTTTAGATGAAGTAGTCACAGAAGGTTTCACTGAAAAGATAATGTTAAGGAAAAAGCCTAACAGAAATGAGAAAGATACTAAGTAATGTTGGGGGAAGGAACCTTCCAGACTGAAGGAAGATTAAAATGCAAAGGCCCTGCAGCAAGAGCATGCCTGCTGAGTTCAAAGGAGAGCAGTGTGGTAAGAAATGGTGATGAAGGAGCAGGGGAGGAGGTCAGAAAGATAATGGAGAATAGATTGTTGACAGCACAACTGTCCAGTAGAAATATAATGTGAATCACATAGTAATTTTTAATTTTCCAGTAGCCATATTATAAAATTAAAAATGGAACATGTGAAATTAATTTTAATAATGTTATTTATTCCGATACATAAAAACTATTATCATTTTAACCTGTAATCAATTAAAAAATATTGACATATTTTTGTAGAGAGTTTTGAAATCTGATGTGTATTTTCTACTTAGAGCACATCTCAATTTGGACTCCACTTCTGGGGTGCTCAGCAGCCACGTGGGGTGGATGGCTACTGTGTGGACAGTGCACACTAGAGTCTTGAAACTATTCTAAGGCCTTTGGATTTTACTCTGAGATAGAAAGCTTTGTTGTTAGTGCCTTCGAATCGATTCCAACTCTTAGCGATGCTTTCTACAGCAGAGGGGAGCCATGCCCAGTCTTTTTCCTTCATCCTCTCATCTCTGGTGCTATATCAGACAATGCTCAGCTGCTATTCATAGGGTTTTCATGGCCAGCTTTTTCAAAAATAGATGATTAAGTACTTCTTTTTGGTCTGGAAGCCCTGCTGAAACCTATCCACCATCGGTGATGCTGCTGGTATTTGAAATACCAGTGGCATAGCTTTCAGCATCACAGCAACACGCAGCTGCCACAGTATGACAACTGATAGACAGGTGGTGTGGTTCTCTGACGGAGAAACAAACTCAGGTGGCGGAGGTGAGAACGCTGGATCTTAACCACTAGACCACCAGGGCTAGCTGGATAGAAAGCTACTGGAAGACTTTTAGAACAAAAAGTAGGCATGATTTGACTCCACATTTTACCAAGATCACTCTGACTACTCTATTAAAAGACTGAAGAGTGGAGACTATTGCAATATCCCACGTGAGATATGATAGTAGCTGAGGTGTCAATCGTGGAGGCTGTGAGGAGTGGTTGTGTCCTGGATATATTTTGAAAGTAAAACTGACATAACTTGCTGGCAGATTGGTTGTCAGATGTGAAAGAAAATAGTCAAAATATAAATTGGGCCAGATACGTATATTTTTGAAAGCTTCTCTGATAATTCCAAAGTGCAATATTTGGTCAAGAATCTTTGGTCTGATGGCAGCTCCTCTTTCTCTGTCCTAGTGTGATCCCCATTGCTTTGCTTTCTTGATGAATCTCTAGGCCTACAAAGGTATTTCTTTTGGACAGGGAAGTAGTGGGATTTGGAGCTGGAAAAATAGGTAAGGACTTCCAAGTACCTGAGAAGTCAGGCCATGGGTAATCAGTGAGTGTCTAGAAGCAGAGAGATTCTGTAGTTAGAACTATGATTTAGAGAATGTCAGTGAAGAGAAGCAGGAAGGCTGCTCTGGAGTCTATTTCAATGGCCCAGGTAAGAGGTTCCAAAGGCTTGAGCCATAGGGCTTTTGGGGTCCTGATTATTTCTGTTTCTTGATCAGGATTCTGGTTACATGGGTATTGTCAGTGTCTGAAATTTATGGAGCTATACAATTATCATATATATAAAATTTCAATAAAAAGAAAAAAAAAAAAAAAGAAGTTGACTGATCTCTCTAAAATGTACCAGCATTCACCGAGATCATAATATAAAACCCAGAAGGCCAATGTTTTGAGTTACTATAATGAAACTGATGACTTATGTCATTGAGTCCTGATAGTGTAATTCACCCATCCTCACTACAGAGACACAAATCTTGAAGATTCAGGGTTCAGAGCTGGGCACTATTTTCTACGGAGATTGCTGAAAACTGTTATGACACAACTTTTTGTTGTAGTTTCCTTGAAATGTTTTAACACCTTAATAAAGTCTTGGCAATAAGGTTATTTTAAGATTACTTTTTAGGTCCTATTCTAGAATACCTATATTATAATTTTACTAAGGAAAAAAAAACCTTCTCAGCTTTTTGAGGAAAGCCACATTGCTATTCTCATGTAAAACTCACAGCATCTTGGTGAGATGCTGGATGCAGCACTTACAGGATGTTGAAAAGTCGAAGATGACCTGGAAGATCCACACCTCGGAAGAATATTACATTCTTCCATTAACTGAAACAAATATGCAGGAGGAGGAATAGGACTGGGGAGGATAGTGATAGGTGCACTTTGGACGTGTCAAGTTTGAGGTGATTCAGCCAACTGAGTTCACTCTGTATCTTAGAAGTCCTAGAGGATAAGACAGTTTGAGGTATAAAGATGCTGACCATTTCCCCTGGAGGGAGACTAAAACTGTGAACATCATTGAAAGCAACAAAGGAACAAGGAGGAGGAAAGAAGAAGACTGGATCAGGCAGGACCTTGTGGAGTATGATTGTTTAGAGAAGGAAAGAAGAAGACAGTCTGAAGATGCAGGGAAGAAAAAATGTCCAAAGATCTAGAAAGACAGTCGGGAGAAAGTTTGAAAGAGTGTGTAACTAGCATTATAAAAATAATGTCAAACTATCCAAAATATTAGGACTGAGATTCGGAAGCTTTATTTCTCTAATTTAAAGATCCTGAGGAATCTATTCAATAAATGAATGATTCACAAAGCCCGGCCCCATACCTCACTGCAAACTTGATGTGAGTAGGTAAAGTGAGGAGTTGATAAAAAAATGATACTTTGGGGGCCGGCCCGGTGGCGCAAGCGGTTAAGTGCGCGCGCTCCGCTGCGGCGGCCCGGGGTTCGCTGGTTCGGATCCCGGGCGCGCACCGACGCACTGCTTGGTAAGCCATGCTGTGGCGGCGTCCCATATAAAGTGGAGGAAGATGGGCACCGATGTTAGCCCAGGGCCGTCTTCCTCAGCAAAAAAGGAGGAGGATTGGCGGATGTTAGCTCAGGGCTGATCTCCTCACAAAAAAAAAAAAAAAAAAAAAAAAAAAAAAAATGATACTTTGGGGGCCGGCCTGGTGGTGTAGTGGTTAAGTTCACATGCTCCATTTCAGTGGTCTGGAGTTCGAGGGTTCAGATCCCGGGTGTGGACCTACACACCGCTCATCAAGCCATGCTATGGCGGCATCCCATATACAAAATAAAGGAAGATTGGCACAGATGTTAGCTCAGCAACAATCTTCCTCAAGCAAAAAGAGGAATATTGGCAACAGATGTTAGGTCAGTGCCAATCTTCCTCACCAAAAATAAAAAAAAAAAAAGATACTTTGTCCCATTGCTTTGATTTACATTAAGTCATAACATTAGTATATGCTTTATTCTGAAATAATATTAGAAGTGAGTGAAGGCTTGCAATAGAGAAATAACCATCTTCATCCTAGACATTTGAAGAAAAAATGAGTGAAGAAACATGAAAAGATGGAGAAGAGCAAGATTTGAGGAACCACTGCCAGATGGTCTTAACATTTTCAGTGATGTGATATGTAATGCCTGTTATTAAGGCCGTCGGTTGTCAAAGTAGCTTAGGGCTTTGAGACAATTTGAAAAGATTTATAACTGCCTCAAAAGAGAATACAGGTGTATACAGGGATTGCTGAGCCATTTCTAAAGAATCCATAGAAGGTTAGACTGCAAAAATGTATAGTGGAGTCTTTTTTTTTTAATAGACTTTACTATTTAGAGCAGCTTTGGGTTCACAGCAAAATTAAGTGGAAGTTACAGAGATTTCCCATATACCCTTTGCCCATAGAGGAGCCTTTTAACACACTTAAATGAGTTTGTTCTAGCATCACTCAACAACTATGGCTGGATAATATTTTACAAATAAAAGGAAATAAGGAATGTAAAGGCCAAGCAATATAATTTCTAAGCTGAATTCCTTAGAAAGAAAATTCAGGATTCTAGTCTTGAAAGCGATAGGGTTTGGTTTGGTTTGGTTTGGTTTTGCTTTGTTTTGTTTTGTTGTTTGATACTGAGCTAGAAGGTATTAGTGAGTTGCTGAAGCAAAATGCTGGAAAAGTTGGGAATTTAAGAGATTAGGTAACCAAGAGTCCAGGACTTTGGAAAAGTTACTGATAGGGATTTTTTAAGTGATCAAAGATAACCACATAGAAGATGAATATATCTGCATACTATGTGCTTCAAAGAAGCTAGGGTATTATTCTGCAGATGAGTGTTGAAAACAGAAACAAAGATAGGGGAAGGTTGTGGAGCAAAGACTTCGAAGAGTGAGAGAGAGTAACAAACAAAACAAAAACCTTTCAGAGAAGCGAGAAGAATACCACCTAACTTCTTGCATTCAGAATTCTGGAGGTAGCATCTCCACCCCTACTGGAAAGGTTTTAAAGGAAAATGTCTCAACAAATTTGTTATATTTTAATAAAAACTATAATGGCTGAAGACATATTTGGAGAATTTCTGTTGCCATCTCATTAGATATTTTTCTGAACTGTTTATTTGTAGGTTCCAAAGGTGAGTTTTAATGAATTTATACATTCCACTTTCAATTCAGACAGGAAAGCCACATGTTGATAAACTTACTGACACTCAATCTGCTTATCACTGTTTCTCTTCAAACCTCAAATTGAATATAAACAGAAAAACTAATCAACTGAAGCAGAAACACAGAATCAATTAGGTTAGTGCCTGGAAACTGAAAAAAGAGCAAACAAAATTAATTTCCATCAGTTTGGTAATAAAAAATCAAAAATATGTAATAACTCAAGATGACTATGCCAGAAAGTAGCTATGATTTGGCAAAGGATTTTTATATAAATGTTTAGAATCCTTCAAAACCATATTCATAGATGTATCTTGTTATCATTTTTTTTTTTTTTTTTTTTTTTTTTTTTTTTTTTTTTTGTGAGGAGATCAGCCCTGAGCTAACATCCGCCAATCCTCCTCTTTTTTTGCTGAGGAAGACGGCCCTGGGCTAACATCTGTGCCCATCTTCCTCCACTTTATATGGGACGCCGCCACAGCATGGCTTACCAAGCAGTGCGTCGGTGCGCGCCCGGGATCCGAACCAGCGAACCCCGGGCCGCCGCAGCGGAGCGCGCGCACCCAACCGCTTGCGCCACCAGGCCGGCCCCTATCATTTTTAAATTATGTTTAGAATCACTGTTAAGATAGTTAAGACTATATGAAACAGGAAATTGAGCTTTTCAAACATACATCTATTTCTCTTTTGTGGCTGCAATCACATGTTGTAGATATTTCAAAACTTAAAAAAGAGAACAATAAAAATAGACGTTTATTGAGCATTTATTGTGTACTTTGTATACTTAAAAAAAAATCATTATAGTAGTCATTCAAAGCATGTTGGACTTCACTGTATTAAACGACCTGCAGGTAAGAGAATCCTAGTGGTGGAGGGTTCTTCAAATTACTTTCAAAAGTGCCCTATGGTAAAAGAGGAGATTGAAGACCTTAGCAAGCGAAGAGAGTACCAACCCTTGATAACCTGGATAGAGCCAGTTGAGTAGGATTCTCAGGAGGCATTACATGCCACTTTCTGGGTGGGAGAGGAGAAACAGAAGCACAGATTCTAGGCAGGGAAAATAGGGAGATAATGGCCATGCCCCCTTCTGCCTGGCCACACAACTGGCAATGGGATGAAGCTATGGTTGGAGAAGCCTTGAATAAAGTTGGAAATTTTGATAATTACCTGGAACGGAACATATTAATTACTGAATCGATACTTTTTACTAGAATTTATTATTTAAAAGTGTCCAGAAAATTTATTGTGATTTTTCTTAAACTGCATCCCACAGATATAAGGGTACCAACAAAGTGGGCTCGCAAAGGCGTTTAAAAAAAAGATGCAGCTGTGTTTTTATTTTAACCTATGGGTCTCCTGCGTTCAACACGACAGTTAATTCTAGTCACTTAACATAGCATGCAAGGCCTATAAAAACTAGGCCCTGCTTGCCTCTCCCGCGTCATGCATTTGCCAAACTATTCTTCTCTCCTATATTTTAGACGTATGTACAACTCCTAGATGCCAGGCAATTTTATGAGTCTGTCCTGTGTTCAAGATGATTGTTCTAATGAAAGTTTCCATATGGCATTGCTAAAATATAATTTTCAAAAAGCTAAAGACAAGACTCACGTGCAAATATAAAATGGACACCTTAGAAAAGATTTCAACTCATTAATTAATGAGGGAACCAGTAAGATGTCAATACCATCTGAAAAGAAATAGGAAGAAAAGATATATCTCTCTCTTTATACATATGGATATATATGTATATATATATATAGATATATAAAATGGACACTGGGCCTACACACACACACATACACACACTCACACAATGCTTATTCAAGAAGCTGGAATAAGTTTGTATATATTCAAGTCTAATATCTCATATCCCATAGGGCGACAAAATGCAATGTTCAGGGTTATCATTTGTACTGGACAGAAATAAATTCTATCTTTACTGAAAAAAATTCATCTTCATTGCTATAAATATGAATCATTTGTGTGACTCTTAGTTTTCTAAAAGTTAACTCTTAGCCCTTCAGAGTTGAAAATAGCTTAGTCAATAGGAAGTTAACCAAAGGTGGACAGCCTTGACCCACAAAACATCACTCAGCATTCCCCTGAAAGGACAACCAACAATTTCTTTTGCCCATTTCCATGCCTTGGACAATTTTTCTGAAACCACTAATTTTCTAGTAAACAGTAACTCATCTGTCAAGACACAGCCCAATTGCTGTCTCCTCTTGAAAATGTTTTGAATGCCCCCAGGAAAACTCTCGGTCCCATTTTACCCTCTGTGATTGCTCTATTACCTACATTGTACTTTAGATCGACAGGGTAGTCATTTTATGTCTTGTCTCTCTGCTCAATGACTAATAGTATTCCTGGCATATAGAACCCTATTCAAGTGGCACTGTAATTAGGAAGTCCTGGTTTGAAGCCTGCTCCGTCATTTAGTAACTGTATAACCTCAGGCCTGTTATTTAGCTGGTCAGAGTTTTATTGATCTCATCTTTTAAATGAGAATAATGTCTAACACAAAGTTTTATTGCGAGGAGTAAATGAGGTAAAATATATAAAACGTTGATTAAAATAGTCTCTCAATAAATAATACAGCAATGGTAGTAAAGATATCAAGAACATAGCAAATGGTGGAGGGAAGTGAAATTTAGATACACAAGGTTAAACTCATGAGCTCTGAGAATTTCTCAGAATGTGTGTTTTATGTGTGATTTGATATATTTCACTAGCCCATGGGAAGATCCTTAAATCTGAGTCAAAAATGTGACAGTTTCAAGTCCTCCTGAATGCAGATAGGGAAAAAATACAAATCATTTACTTTATCAAATTATGTTCATCGTAGTAATTCACAAAGCAATTCAAGTTATTTAAAAAATTTGGCTCCAAAACAATTTTCTATGTTTTTTGTTGTTGTTGTCGTCGTTACTTTAGCTTATAAACTACACAAAATAAATTTCCTGGAATTGTATAATTTTCAGACCATTCTACCCAGATATTATTAAATTTTTCAAAAGAAAAAACTCATAAAAATTTAATAATTACCTTTAGGAAAACATGGCTTAATCAGTGAGAACTTTTTATTTTAATGATTGTATGGAAAACACAATCTAGGCACGAGAAATGATGCAGGAGAAATGAGAAACACTCTGTTTCCCAGCAGGGTACTTATATTCATGTGAGTGTTCACACAGAAGAAAATACAGCACTGCTTGATCCAGAAAACCTGCTCTATTCATTTTCTTCCAAACCATCAGCCTTCTCATTTTGGAGGGAGAATGAACAAAAAAATAAGGAAGGTTTTTTTTTTTCTTTTCAATTTTTTTAAACAATTTCCTTTTTTTGTGTGTGTGTGAGGAAGATCAGCCCTGAGCTAACATCCATGCCAATCCTCCTCTTTTTGCTGAGGAAGACCAGTCCTGAGCTAACATTTATTGCCAATCCTCCTCCTTTTTTCCCCCAAAGCCCCAGTAGATAGTTGTAAGTCATAGTTGCACATCCTGCTAGTTGCTGTATGTGGGACACGGCCTCAGCATGGCCGGACAAGCAGTGCGTTGGTACACGCGTGGGATCCGAACCAGGCCGCCAGCAGCGGAGCGTGAGCACTTAACCGCTAAGCCACAGGGCCGACCCCTAAATGTGTTTTAAAGACAGAAAAAATGGGAGCCTGAAATAAGACAACAAATCACCTGAATTCTTCACGGAGCTTTATCTTCAACCCAGCAGAACAACCACCACCAAAACAAGTGAAAAAATAACCTAAATATGTCCTCAAAAGAGGTGTGTCACTTCCACACAATAGTTCGATTCCTGAAAAGTTTTTTCTAAGTTGGATTTTTGTAAGTTGAGTCATGTTTTAAAAGCATTGGAACGACCAATGACTCAAAGGAATCCTTAGTTCAATCTGTTTTTATAATGCAAAAATTCAATGGCTTTTCCCTTTTTTCTATTTTATGAACTTGTATTTCATAGAACAGAACCAGGAGTTAGTTGATTAGGCTATTCGTTCTTAATATTGTACATTCTGACACCAGATTTGGAAGGCCAGTATATGACCATGAATTGTGTTATCACGAATAATAAATATATCTAACACATTGAGTACTTGCTTTGTGTCAGACAGTGTTCCCAAGTGCTTTATATAGATTGTCTCATTTGATCCTAGCAATTCAAAATGAGGTGCATCTTTTTACTACCTTGATTTTACAGAAAAAGAAGCAAAGATGAGGTAATTTGCCCAAATGAAGTGGTTGATCCTGGATCAGATACAGTTAGTTTGATGCCAAAGCCAAAATCCTTAGCAGCTTTACCATCCAGCTTTCTCTATTTTAAAGAGTCTGCGAGAGTAGTCACTTGAATACATGAAAAAAATAATTTGTTCTTTAAATATCCAAAGACAAAGTTTCTCATTTTCATTGGCCCAGTATGAATAAGCTTAAGAAAAAAAGAACTATTTATTTCTTCTATAATCTTAAGAGGAATTTTAAATACCCTTCTTCGAGAGTGTGGAGGAAGTAATGCTTACTTTATTTTTAGTTTTTCATGAAAGGATTTGGGTTGGTTTGACTCTGAAAAGAAAATTGTTAAATCTATTAAATTCACCTACTACTGGTGGGTCCAATTTTCAGGCATACTACAACATTCCAGAGAGTAAATAATGAGATGAACTTGTGCTTTCTCCAATAAAACTAACAAGTCACATAAAGGGGCCAGCTTGGTAGAGTTGTAGGATGCCTTATCAGGATGGCCCTGGTTTCTATCTCGTTTATTTCTCTCATGAGAATACTGCATAATTATACATTATCTAGTCAAAGGAATAAATTAGAAATCCTAAGGGGAACAAACTTCTTTCTTTAAAAATAATGACTAATTAACATAATCATCTCAGTATATCAATTAATAATCAAGAAATTTTGTTGAACCCAAAGGGGTTGCAAGAATGAGGTCAGATACCAGAAGAGGTGTGGGTGGGTAAGTAGCTTTTGGTGATTGTATGCAAATCCTTCCCAGCTGTTTAATTTCTCCCTTTACTAGCCCTTCTATGACATAGTAAGCAGGAGGCATATGACTGTCAGCATTGCTTTGACAACAGGTCTGTAATCTAGCAGAAGACAGTGAGAAATTATCGCAAGATGGATTGTAGTTATTGGAAGGATCAATTTGTTGTCTTGAAGAAGATCAGTGAAATTTAATCTTCCAGAATCCATATTTTAGGTGTTTTTTTACAGCTTAAAAGCAAAATGACTCACTTGGGGATCCTAAGCCTATAGGTTATAACCTCTGACATTTTTAAACTTTGTGAAAAAAGTGAAAAGAAAAATGAAGCTAATAAGAGGACTTATAAACGGAATGGAACAATGAATAATATAAAGAACTTAAACGCCTGCTAAAAGACAGCGATTAATAGCATTAGTATGTGACTGAGTCTACCACGTGTAATGACCAAGCATTTTAAACTTTGGAGGATTAACATATTAAAATAAGAGCTAATCTAGCTATTTTAATTGCCTTGTCAATTATCCAATTATGTAAACTGGATAATTTATAAATCAGAGTTAGAACTAAACCCTTCTTTCAGAGTTGATCCAGGAATCTAAGGTTAGTGGTTTAACTCAAGCAGTTCTGTTTGGCTGCTTTTGAAAATGTGGAATCTTCCAAACCACAAACTGCTTTTGTTGTCTAATAATTATACAGGTAAAAAGACTGTGTGTATGTAACTATGTGAGAAACCATTCTACTCCTCATTTCTCCAAAAAGAAATGAAACCTAAACAATTCCACAGCCTTTTTGTCATCTTAATTTACTCATTGACAATAAGTGCATTTTCTGTCTTCTTGCTAAATGTAATTCTCAAGCCTTAGAAACTAGCTTCTTTTCTCATGGCACAAAAGGCCATGTCACTTAGAAAACAATCATTAAGAGCAGAGTGGATGTTGCCCCTGCCCCCCAAGATTGATGAATCACAGTGAAGATGGCTTCACTGTAATCCATTATCTCCAACATAGCCCACAACATAACAAAAGCAAAAAGGAAAAACTAATGTCCTTTTCATGGATAAAATATTACCAGGTGAATCATCTTTTTTTTTCCTACATTACACATTCCAAAAAGAAAAGTGAAATTGGAGTGACATTGTATTCCAAAGTAATGCTAATGTATCTGCAATCAAGAAAGAAAAAAAGAAACAAGATTTTTTTTGTTATAATTACGGCCAATGCACATTGGGATTCTCAAGTTGGAATGTGCATTGTGGCATAATAAAATAAAAGTATTTTCTTTCATCATCACCATCAAAGTACATACAACTAAGAAATCTGCCATTAGATAAAAGATTAGTAGTGAGGCTGATTTCACTGTTTACATGATTAAGTGCCCTTGTGTGGTCTAATGTATGTTGGAAGATGCATCAGTCTCTGAAGGTCAGACATTGAGAATACAAAGTAACAGAGAGGAAAAAGATAAAAGCTTGCCTGTGGCAATAACATTTCACAGGAAAAAAAAACATCTAGAAGTGACTATCATATTTATGGGACTAGAATCTATCCCTAAGTACCTTGTGAAAACTCATAGACAAAATGCAGTTATTAAAATGAAGAATGTCTTCAAATCTTTACAGAGAATATATTCTCTACATGACACAAAACAATTGTCAGTTAATTTTTATATAACCTAGAAGTATGTCATTGATCAGAAACAACAAGAAAAATACAATAGTGTATTGGTATCCCATTGCTTTTGTAACAAATTACCACAAACTTAGTGGCATGAAACAATGCAAATTTATTCTATTATAGTCTGGAGGTCTAAAGTTCAAAATCAGTGTGTCATCTGGTCTGTGTTCCTTCTAGAGGCCTTAGAGAGAAATATGTTTCCTTGCCTTTTTTAGCTTCTAGATGCTGCCTGCATTTCTTGGCCTGTGACCTCTTCCTCACATAACTCCAACTTCTGGAATCACTCCAACTTCTGTCTTTTGTCATCACATCTCCTATTCCCCATTCACCCTCTTGTCTCTTTCTCATAAGGACCATTATGATTATATTTAAGGCCCATCTAGATAAGAGAGGGTAATCTCCCCATCTCAAAATCCTCCATTGAATCACATCTACAAAGTCCCATTTGATGTATAAAGTAACATATTCACAGGTTCCAGGGATTAAGATGTAGTCATCTGGAGGAGGGGAGGAGTAATATTTAGCCTACCACAGTGTACCCTCTGGCCTCCAAATATTCACATCCATCCCAAGTGCAAAGTAAATTTACTCCATCCCAAAGTCCCCCAAACTGTCAAATCATTGCAGCATCAACTCAAGTCCAAAATCTCATTGTCTTATCAGTTCAAAAATCCCAAATCTCACCATTTAAGTCATCTAAATTAGGTTTGTGTGAGAGTCTAGGTTTAATACATCCTGGGACAAAATTTCTCTCCATCTGTGGACCTGTGAAACTAAAAATCAAATTATCTGCTCCCAAGCTACAATGGTGACAGGCATAGGGTAACCATTACAGATATTCTCACTCAAAAAGAGAGAAAACGAAAGGAAAAAAAGGAGTCATCAGTCCCAAACAATTTCAAAATCCAACTGGGTAAACCCATTGGGTTTCAAGGCCTGAGAATGATCTTCTCCTGCTGGGGACTCTGCCTTCTGGGCTAAAGACTCCACCCTTTGGGCTCATAGCTCCACCTTCTGGGCTCACAGTTCTGCCCTCTGGGCCTGCAACTCCCTCTGAATCATCCTACCTTTTTCATGAAGGGTAGTACATGTTTGCAACTGAGTCATATTATTAGCCTATTTCCTTCCTATAGAATTTTGGAAGTTTGAAAGCCTCCTTTCATTTCATCCTTTCTCTTTTTTTTCAGTCCAAGCTGACAGCGCTTCTGCTGGTATAACATTCTCAAAAATCTGTAAGTCTTCTGTGTATGTCTCTGGAATTCACTCCATTAGATAAGAGGCTCCTCCACAGATCTTTTGGGGATAATCTTATCTCCATTCCCTACTTCTGCTGACATGGCTGAGGGGGATCCATGAGTCACATGCTCAGTCTCTTCAAACAGCCCTCTGTGTGACTGAATATTTTGACCTTTTGATCCATTGGAAACACTGGCAAAGGTTATCTAGCCAAACCCTTGACTACTTTAGCTTCAGAGCAAGCTTTCCTGATGGTGAATTTCCTAATTTTAGCATCTTTTGTAATCTGGATAGGCTGAGAGTTTCTCAAATCAAATTCTGTTTTTTGTTTGTTTGTTTGTTTGTTTTGCTTAAGAGGTCCCTCAATTTATCTCTTTCCTCTTGCATTTTACTATAAGCAGCAAGAAGAAACCCAGCTGCACCTTCAACACTTGCTTGAAAATCATCTCAGCTGAATATCCAAATTCATTTTTTACAAATTTTGCTTTCAACATAATGTAGAACATAATTCAACTAAATTTTCTGCCACTATATAACAGGAATATCTTTCTCTCCAGTTTCCAATAAACTGATCCTTATTTCCTTCTGAACGCTCAGCAGAAGTACTTTTAACATTTATACAGCCATAAACATTCTGTTTATGACTAGGTATTCTCTAAGATGATACAGGTTTTCTCTACTGTGTTTCTCACTTCCTTCTGAGCCCTCACCAGCAGCACCTTTAACATTCATATTTCTGCCAATAGTCTATTCAAGACAGTCTGGGCTTTTTCTATCATTCTTCTCAGACTTCTTCCAGCCTCTGCTCATACAATTTCAAAACCACTTCCACATTTTTAGGTATTTATTACAGCAGTACCCCACATTCAGGTACCAAAATATGCATTAGTTTCCTATGGCTGCTATAACAAATCACCACAAACTAAGTGACTTAAAACAACACAAAGTTATCCTATTATGGTTTTAAAGGTCAGAAGTCTAACATCAAGGTTTTGGCAGGGCTGTCTTCTTTCTAGAGGCTTCAGAGGAGAATTTGTTTCCTTGCCTTTTCGAACTTCTAGAGTCTGCCTGCATTCCTTGGCCAGTGACCCCTTACAACCCTAGTATTACCTCTTTCTTCCATCATCATATCTCTTACTTCCCACATTCTCCCTCTTATAAGGACAATTGTGGTTATATTTAGGACCCATTCAGATAATCCAGGATAATCTTCCCATCCCAGGATCCTTAATCATATCTCCAAAGACACTTTGCCATATAAGTTAACATATTCACAGGTTCTGGAGACCAGAATGTAGATATCTTTGGGCGGATGTTATTTAGCCTACCATAGACAACCAAAGACAAAAGCTAAGTGGTAAAATTATTTATGATTTATGTTCCTTCATTCATTCAAGTATTCATTCATCATTATTAGTTCCTTCTACATGGAAAATATTGTATTTAGTGCTAGAGATACAAAGAGAAAAGTACAACTCCTATCCTAAGGAATTTAGTGCCTTACATGGAGAATGACAAGAAGACAAAAAATTGAAATCTGGTAGATGAATGAGAAAACACTGAACTCAGATTGAGGGAAAAGGATATGTCAAGGATGTTTCCTAGGCGGGATCAGGACTGAGGTGTGAAGAAAAAGCTGGAATCAGGCCATGAGGTGAGTTTAGGCAGAGGCAATGGCACGAGAAAGAAGTTTTCATTATATTTTCTGTCACGTGGTTTAATATTTCAGAGAAAACTATAAATAAAAGTTGTAATAAATGTTAGGCAGCCATTTCCTTTTCCTCTATTGATCTGCAATATTCAGTCTTAAACAAAAGTGTATATCAATTCCTGTCATTATCCATTGCTGATTAGACCGTGGTTAGACATGAGGACGAGCAAACCTTCGCTGGCTAACAATTACTCAGGTTTTCTCTCTTATATATTGAAACTAAGAGAAACACAGACTGAAGTCAGCTGATGGTAGGCACTAGAGCTGAAATACTATGATGTAGAGCAATAGTATACAAGAATCACCTGTAGAACTGTTTAAAAATATAAATTTAGAATATTATGGCATAGTTTTGTATCTTGAATTCTCACATAAAAATGGATAAAGTAACTAGATAGCAAAAGCAAAACCACACAGCATTTACAACAAAACTATGTGACGAGATATCCCCACAAACCCCAATATATCCGCAGGTGGGGACAAATTGCCAACAGCCACAGGAACGGCATACCACCAACATGAGGTCTGATAGAAGCAATGTGACATCTGAGAGATCTGAAAACGACAGAACTGCAAGTAGCCAACAGACATTCCCTGGAACATGCAGTCGGCCAATCTGAGAACAACAGCTGAAACTGAGGGGTTTCCCCCCACAATAGCAGGTGCGTGAATTCCAGGGGTGCACAGCAAGATGGTCTGCAGTGCTGAAGCAGTTTGTCCCCTATGAACCCTCAAATTGACCCATGAGAGCTCCTTCTAGAACAAGAATCCACATTAACGAGAAACTACTAACTATGGGGTCAAAATAGATCAGGACAGAATAGCAGAAGCAAAGAAAGGAAAGAATCCAGTGGGGAAAGCTGGCAGAGCCATGAAATCCTAGAAAGCAAGCTACTATATATAATTTTTTTAATTCTAAATAAATATACAAACACACACAGAGAAGAAAAAGCTCTGTGAAGCTAGTTAATTAGCTCTGTGAAGACAAGCTACCTAAACCACGACCCTTTCTAAAAGTTCGGGAAAAATAACGTCACCAAAAAATGAGCAAAATATAAGTATCAGACTGAAATTCTGTTCAAACCTCCACAGTTTACAAAAGAATTACACAGAGAGTTTGTTAAAAATACAGATATCTGGCTCCTCTCCCAGGAGGTCTTAGCTATCAATTACTCGTGGTAACATCTGCACCCCACCCCCATATCCAAACCATTTCCTTTGTTATGCAAATATTCAAGTATTCCCTATCTTAATACCAACAATGAGCCTCTAATTACACTCTTTATATACGTATTTTACTAGTTTAATTTTCAAAAGATAGCATTTTTTCTACTTTTTATCTATATGTTCATTGTATCCTACTACATTTATATAGACTACATTTATCCTCTTAAAAAATGGCTTACTTCTCCAACTGTATCATGGTCTATTTTAATGAGAAAATATGAAAACAAAGGAACTAAGGTTAAATCTAGTCTAGATTAAATAGTGAATGAAATTGTATCTTTAAACATTCAAAGGGGTTACCAGTGAACTTAAATATATGTGTATTAGAGGAGACAGAGTGAAAAATATTATTTAAGTGACAGATATAAGAAAATACATTGGGAAAACTGATTAACCTGACTGTAAAGAACATAACAAAACATAAATAGAGAGAAGACAATTTCAATATTTGGGGTTTCAAAATTTCTATGACAAATGGCCTGTCAAACTTACTTCCTAGGTGATGACTAAAAGCATATCATCACTTGAAGAGTATTTTATTAAATTTTGTAGCTTATGTTTTTGGATTATAGTTCAGCATGGTTTAGGTAGAGTGGCATGAATTGTATATAAAACCACCAATTTCAATATATTAAAACAAAGCACTGGGGAAATGGCAGGTTAATATGTAATCAAACAAGAAATTTCATCCGTGATAGTGTCAAATACATTTGTTACCAGGGAAATACTCAGGGCAGATGTTAAAACCAAATGATGACATGAAATGTTGCTTCCGACACTTAAATTATGCACTGAGGTTGATGAAACTGAGCATGACGAACATTCAAAAAAGTATTCAAGAATTTGATGCATCAAATGGATTTCTTACTATTGTATTTCCTATATCATTATACTCATTTTCATGAATACTCCTACAATTTCTGCAACTGCTATAAGCAGAGGAAAACATAGCTTTCATGTCGGATTTCTCTGTTATATTCAAAATAAATTTATAAAATAAATACAACAGTATGAAATGTATAGCATCTTGTTAGTATAAATCTTATGCTGGCAATTTTCATTCATAGCAACTAGGAACATTGTCAGTCACCTATGATGACCTTATCTACTGTATCAATAAGTTTAAATATACTAAGCATTATATCACAATCAGGATCTTCGACTCATGTCATACATTTAGCCTACTGTGTCACTAAAATCCTCTGATTTACAACTTCAATATACAATCTGGAAATCTAAATAAGAATTAACAACATTGTCCAATTTTACCACATCTCTACTTTACAAAGTGGTGTAGAGGCGATTAGCTAGGTACTTTGATCAATATTCATAGGCACACTTGTCCACTTTGACTATTATCCTAAAAATGTGTTGAAAATTTGCTTCTTTTCATTTTTATACTTATTTTTCTATGATTTTTAAGTGGAATATTTTGTTTTTTCATTTCTTATTTCTTTTACTTTTAATTTTATAAACTGAAGGTATAAACCTTGTGAGTTTAGTTTAATATTCCCTGAATTTAGAATTGGGCTACAACCAGATCAAAAAAGTTATTTTATCTCCCTCCAATGTGAGAAATGTTGATACAATCCCTATATTCGAAAAAAATAGATTATAGAAATAAAATATACATCCTGAGTATTTTTTTTACATGTGACTCATAGGTTTTGCTTCGGTTTTCCTAGATTTAAAATAAATCTTTATTCGTCAAGATTCCCAGTTTATTAAATATCTTTCCTCCACAAATAAAATTAACACTAGGATTTGTCAAAAGATCCAAATGAATTATATCCCTTACATATAAACTGAACTAAATCCACTGTGTCTGGAATCTATTCATCATAAAATTCAGTTCTGGTACCTAACTCCTTTCCATTATCCACTGCCGTATGTCCTTCCTTTAAGACTCCGGAACAGAGACCGTAAATTGGCTAGTGCAACATAGCAGTCACCGTAGACCTTCAAAAAAAAAAAAATTTATTTTATGACATGCTTATTTGGGTGATTACTTACTGGTAATTAGCATATCTACATTTTTTTAAAAGGCAGTCATTTTAAGTGCCAATACATATTAGGCTAGTAGAAAAAAGTTGAAACAAAGCCATCTCTTTGGATCTCACAAAGTCATTCGATAAGACAAGAGAAGGCATATCTGATATGTTTCAATCGGGATTCTTGAAATTATCAAAAAAAATTTTCTGGCAAAGATGAACTTGGCTCATCATAGAAAGAAGGTTCTTTGAAGGCTGCTGCTAACTCACCTCTTTTTTTTTTTTTTTTTTTTTTTTGTGAGGAGATCAGCCCTGTGCTAACATCTGCCAATCCTCCTCTTTTTTCGCTGAGGAAGACTGGCCCTGGGCTAACATCCGTGCCCATCTTCCTCCACTTTATATGGGACGCCGCCACAGCATGGCTTGACAAGCAGTGCGTCAGTGCGCGCCCGGGATCCGAACCAGCAAACCCCGGGCTGCCACAGCAGAGCGCGTACACTTAACCGCTTGCGCCACCGGGCCAGCCCCTAACTCACCTCTTTTTGAGAAAGTAAATTCCAAAGCATGCTAGTGCAAGGGGTAAGCTTTTCATTTATAGACTAATTATAGAACATTTATAGACTACTTGTGCTTAGTCTCTAATTTCTAAATTATTTTAAAGAACAGAAATTTTACTTTGTCTAAATTTAACAGTATATCCATAAATCACACCAGAATTACGATAATTTGATTATCTTAATGATTCTGTCTTGAAACCTACACACTGTGTCTAAATGTGAAGATCCTCAGACATGAGGTTCCTGCAAGTTCTGTGCACAAAGACTCTCCTCTTGGGAGTCCAGGGGTCTGAGAAAGCAGTTCTCCCCCCAGATTAAGTTCTCAAATATTCTCTCAATAAGTAACTAAGAAAAACAGTGCTAAGTGGAGAGTTTCTTTTCTTTAGTTAAATCTGGGGAGTTCTGTGTGTTCTTGGAGCCCCCATGGAGATGTATCATGGATCATGAATTCCTTGAATGTGAGTATTCCCTATTAGAAATAGGGTCAGTCAAATTTTCATAATCACTGTTGTCTGATTCTTCAACTCTGTCTCCAGGTACTCTTTGGGAAGGAAGAAGGTCTGCTCCACTTCCAGGGTACTTCAGTCTGGCACTGGTGGAAGCATAATTGGAAGAGCCCATGGCTTGAGGTAGAGGCATAAAGACACTATTTTCCATGCAAGAAAGGCTCAAAGTATGTTCTTGACTGTGTGAGTGAAAATCAGAATAAGAGGGAGGAGGACCAGAAGGCTCTGCATCTCCCAGTGTACTTCTATCTTCAGCTACAAACCCAATTAGGGCATCGAAGACAGAACACTGGTTCCAAACTTTGAGACAGCATCTGTCTTCTTAGCATCGCCTGCTGCAATCTTCTTTCTTGTTCTTTTTCATTTTCATCTGATTGATGTGTCTTCTTAATTTGTTCACTTCTGCCTGACAAGATTCAACAACTTGCTCACTGTTTTCTACATCTGCACACACTGCCTGCGTGAAGGGCATTATAAACCTGTAAATTGCCCTGATGTCTTTCATTACCCCATCCTTGTCAAAAAAAGTCAGTACCATGTTCTTTAATAACTTTGGCATAACTCTGAGAAGTATTTGGCACTGAAGGCACTTTTGTACTCTTGCTGACTAATATTGCCTAGATTGGGAATAGCAAAAGATTTCCTAAAGAGAGTGTATTCTAAACCATGAGTGGAATTGTTGGTGGTGGAGACGAAGGTGAAGAGAAAGAAGACAGGTTGGGCACATGGAGGATGCCAGTGAGTTGCTGAAGGACAACCCCCTCTCCTCGTGTTTCTGCTGTGTGTTTCACGGGAGTCTGTATCACCAATAACTTTCTCTGATCTTTAAGACTCTCACCCAAATTCTCTTTGTTAGCTTGCATAGTCATAAAAACTAAAAAGTTTTGAGCAAAGCTGATGGTGATGGATTTCAATTACTTGCAGAAATTCTGTGTTACTGATTCTAAGGCACTGATGCTAAAGGTTTTATCTTGTCTTACCTCTCCCAATAAAAATGCTTCCTTGAATGGTCCCTTACAAATAGCAGTCCCCAAATATAGGCATGCTTAGGCTGGCACCTCAGTGAAGAGAGTCAATCTGATGCTGGCAGGAAGGGGCAGGGGGAAGTAGATGAAGCCCTGCCTGGCCCACACCTGTGCTTGGGACCCCCAACTCATGACTAAGAGGGGGAGAAGCACTGAAGGACTGGTGGCTCCTGAGGACCTGGAGACTGGAACAGTCTCCATAGATGTTTATATGAAGATTTTTACTATTTAAAATATATATTATATATTTTATCAATTCAATTTCAGATCTTTCATCTTTTTGTAGAGATTTTAAACCACTTAAAGTTATTATTCTAATTGTTATTTAGATGTCATCTTTTATAACCCTGTTTTATGTTCTTATTTTACTGTTTTCTTCTTAATAGCATATTTAATCATTTTATAATGTATCACAAGTTTTGAAATACTAGAATGGTCTTTTTCCATACTGCTTTTGAAAAAAGAAAAGTTGACACTTTTATAGCTTCTCTCTTACCTTCTGACACTTCCCATATATCTTTGTTTTATCGTGAAGGTAGAGTCCACTAATTTTCACTTTTTTTCCCTTTTGTATCCTATTCTGTTCCAGCAGTTATACCAGTTAAGATTTCCCAGTACTAGCTCTCCTTTAATTTTGGTGTTCTGTATTCTAATTTATTTTTGTTAGTCTTTTCCTGATCTTGATGATGATGTTTAATTAAATCTAATTGTTTCTTTTCAAAAACAACAGCCACGTTTAGTGGATAATCCATTATTGGTACAAAATTATACCTATACTTTGAGATTGTATTATTTAACTCTTCAGTGCTCATCATTGACCCCATGAGTCTTTTTGAAATATTTTTGGACATGTTAAAATATAACCTGCACAAAATATACTTATACAAGACTAAAGAATGATCATGTTGGATAAAATGGGAACATTTACTAAGTGAACTAGATGCTAGGAAATGCAAAAAGAAAAAAGCCATTGTTGCTGAGCTCAAAGTGTGGAATTCCACGTTTTAAGATGCTAGATTACATCTGCCAATGCTTTATTCAGGGAAAGGTATTTGGATAAATTATTTAATCAGTATTTATTTAATATGTTATTTTATCGTATATTGGCATTAAAAATTAAAGTTAAAAATTGTGACTATCTTTTAGTAGTGCTTTACATTTATACATTTTACTTGGAACATACTAGGCCTTTTTTGAATTTCTCTCAATTCCTAATCTTGGGAATTTATTTACTTACTTTAGTTCTAGAATGTTTTCTTTTATTATGTCCTTGCTTATTTAGTCATCCTTCTTTGGTCTGTGTTCTACCGTGGGGACTCCTACTACCTACATAGCACTCTCTCATTCTCCATCTTCTGTTGCGATTATGTATGTACACTTTTAAAATTACGTCTGTCTTCCATTTCACTTATCTGGTTTCCTTCGAGGAACATTTTATTACACTATATTAAATGTTTTCAATGCTGATTTTATTTTTTATATCTTAGAAGTCATTTTAGTATTTTCTGGGCTCATTATTAAGACCCAATTTCAGTTTACAGAGCATTGATATGAGTTATGTTTTTGCGAGGAAGATCAGCCCTGAGCTGCCATCTGATGCCAATCCTCCTCTTTTTTGCTGAGGAAAATCAGCCCTGGGCTAACATCCGTGCCCATCCTCCTCTACTTTATATGGGACGCCACCACAACATGACTTGACAAGCGGTGTGTTTCCCTGTGCACCCGGGTCCAAACCTGAGAACCCTGGGCCGCCATAGTGGAGTGCGTGCACTTAACCACTGCACCACTGGGCTGGCCCCTGGTATGAGCTGTTTTTATAGAAGTTTCTAGGAATTCATGCAAAAGTTCCTCTTTAGGTATTACCTTTAAAATTTTTGTAATTTCTCCTTTTTCTTTGATGCTTCAGAATATTTTGTTTGTTTCTTTGTTTTAAACCGAGAACAGATTTTCTTTAACACTCTCTATTAATTGGCTTGCTTACTTCTGGGGAATAGAATTTGAAACAGACTTAAAAGCCCAATGTTTAGAATTGAAGGATAGACTAGCTTAAGAAGTTCCCTTTTCTTGCTTTCAAAACTCAAATATTTGCAGAACACATTCCAGTATTTTTAAAAAATTACAATGCAATTCTTGATTTCATGTTGGCAGTTCTGTATCCTAAGAAAAGGATAAATCAATAACAGAAATGTACATGTAAATGCTTACTGAAAGTTATATGTTAGAATGTACATAGCAGAACTCCTTCTAATAGCCCCAAACTAGTAAACAAAAACAAATTTTCAGCAACAGTAGAATGAATAAATTGTAGTCCATCCATAAAATGGGATATTAAACAGTAGTACTAATGAATGTACTACTAATAATGAACGTACTCACATACATAATATCGAAAAGAATCCAGATACACAAAACTGAAATTCATCTATGGTGATGAGAGGAGGGTGGTGTTCCCTTTAGTGAGGAGAGTTTTGACTGGGAGGGAGCACAAGGGGGACCACTTGGGAACTAGTAATGTTCTATTTCTTGCTTTGGAAAGTGGTTATATAAATAAGTTTGTGAAAATTTATTGAGAGATACATTTGTGATTTATGTGCCTCTTTGTATGTGTGTTATAAAAAATGAGTGGGATGCAGGAATAGCCACTCTGTGTTTGTTTCTGCCACACATCTGTAACTAAGTATCTGTACCATCTGTAACTAACATGTTATCTGATGATAACATACATTATATGCTATAAACAAGAATAAGCGCTGTGCCATAAATGAAGAGAGGTCAAAATAATTCTGATGAGAAATCACAAATGGCTTCATAAAGGAATCATTAGTGTAGAGGATTGATTGGCTGCACAGAGAGACAAAACACAAGGAAATCAGTTAGGACACTATTGCAATACTCTAGGATCACATGTTAGTATTTAAGGGCTGAGCGTTGTGCCTTGGGCAGTTAGGGGATTCATAAATATTTGCTAAATGTGAACAATATTGGACCGAATGTTATCTTTGACAATAAACTGAGTTACCACATAGGGGGAAAGAAAGCACAGGCTTTTCTCATCATTTGTACTAATTATCTTTTTGGGAAATTCTGGACATAAGCATAGGTTTTTGGAGATTTGATTCTTATTAAATAAAAATACATTGAGTAAGGGGCCGACCTGGTGGCATAGTGATTAAGTTCCAGTGCTCTGCTTTGGCGGCCCAGGGTTTGCAGGTTCGGATCCTGGGTGCGGACCTATGCACCTCTCATTAAGCTATGCTGCGGTGGCGTTCCACATACAAAATAGAGGAAGATTGGCACAGATGTTAGCTCAGGGCCAATCTTCCTCACCAAGGAGAAAAGAAAAATACATTGGGCAAAATTTTGTTTATTTAGTCATTAGCATGTTGGAAATATGGAAAGTGATAAACATCACAAAAGTGACAAAATACTTGCAAATTGCATGTTGTGAAGATTTCCAATTCAATGAACTCCTTATTGATTTATCTTTGCACTTATAATTTTTTTGATAAAGAAGCATAGCAACATTTTAGAAAGGCAGATGTAAGAAAATATGAAAGGAAGAAAAAATTATGTATACTTAAGCCTAAGGTGACCTTCCTACCATGGACTAAATCCATCCAGTCATCCACTAAAACAGCACTTGCTATAGAAGGTCTAATTTCACTTTTAGCAGCATTATTCAAAGAACAAACACAAAAACCTAGCAAGTCCACTAAATGTGGACTTCATCAATCAGCTAGCAAACACAACCATGTGTAAAGCAAGTCAATGATTATTCCTATTGGGTCAGAAGGCAGAAAATCAAATGCAAAGCACCTCCGGTTTCCTTCAAGAGATGCAAGTTGTCTGAGGCCAACATCACTTTCCTCAAGAGTTCTTTCTCCCCACAAAAGAGACGATCAGTATCACAATTGTGGACAATTCTGTCATCTTGAAAGGGATTTGGAAAATGATGTCACAGCAACAGATAAACTGTGAAATATGAATGAGGGAGAAAGCAGATGTAGAATCAAAAAAAGAAAAATATCTTTAAAAAAACTTCAAAATTAATTCTTACCTCATTTTGTAGCTGTGACAAATGAGAAACCATAGAAGGGAGATAAAGAAGGAGACAGTGGGGTGAAACTGTATGTAGGGAGACAGTTACATCATCGGAAAGCCATGCCCCATGTGCCATTCTCACCCTCTCCTCAGACTTCCCAGCTTTGGCACTTTATGCAAAGATGCACCTGCCTAGCGTATTTCCACAGATTTCCTCCACTCTCCACAGAAGCTTGGAGAACTCCCTGAAGAGAAATGGTGGCAGAAAAAGCCTCTGTTCACTCACCCACAGTGGGCAACCTGGTTAAATAAACTTGTTTTATTGCAATCTCCAATTGCAAGTAAACAAAATCAAACGGGGAGTATATGAAAAAATAGAATGGATAAATGTGGGAAAGAAAGATAACAACATGCGTATTTAGTGAAAAAATTCTCAAGTCTTATTATATTTGCATACCATAACAAAATTAATTTCTAGATTTTCAAGTCAAAACTGTACGGAATCACTGGCATTCCATAAACCAGAGCAAACCTCTGACTTGGTAGCATGAGTCACCCAACTAGGTTATGCAGAGCAGCTTGAAGACCATAGAGCTTCACTTTGTAGCTCACAGGATAATTCTCACTGTACCCTTCCTGCCCATATGAAGCAGAGATGTTAGGGCAGAAAGCCTCTAGGGTAATATGGTAGTTTTTTGAACTGTCTCATTCCTAGGCTCCTGTACTCAGCTGGATTGAAAAAGAAAAGCCACATGAGCAGAGAGTGAGAGAGAAAAATGCTCAGATTTTTTTTTGTTTTGGATGAAGGGCATGTACTTATATTTACCCCCAGTACCTAGAACAGGCCAAGGGAGTAAGTGCTCAGTATATATGGTATAGGAGGCAAGGCACCTAGCCTTGTTCATTAGACACTTGCTGTGTGACCTTAGGTACATCACTTCCCCCTTCTCTCAACTTTAGTTACCCCTCGTAAAGTGTGGTTGGTAATAATACTCGTCCTGGGATTGTTTCAAGAATGTAATTAGATAATGTCTGCGAAAGCACTTTGTGAACTCTAAAGTGCTCTGTAAATATAAGGGATAAAAGATTGGAAAGCTGCCTCTGGGTCGCTCCTTCTCAAATATGCCCAGACATTAACATTTTAGTGGTGAAAAAGGAGTGCTAATATTTCCCATTGGCATTTTTTTACTGCAGAAGTAAGTAATCTAAGTAGAAGGAATATATTTTTCCTTGAGACTCAATAAAGCTATTTTCATTTTAATTGGAAAATTGTGGCCTATAAACATTTTTATTTTCCTTGAATTGACCCTTTTGGAAAAAAAATTAAAATGTTGCTCACCACTTGTCTAATGGAAAAATCTGAAAGTCAGAGGAAGCCTGTGCTGGTCTTGTCATCACCTCCCTCTGTGTGACCTTGGACAAGTTACTGCTTTTCCCATCAGTCAGTTCAGTGCAACAAATATTTATACAGCCCCAAACGTATGCCAAGGTCAGTGGTAAGCTCAGCCTGAAGAACAAAGAAAAGAGCAAAAGACAGTCTTTTTCACCTAAGAAGTTTACAATTTAATAAACGTTTTCATCTCCCAAACAGAAGTGATAATCACCGTGCTACCCACCTTTCACGTTTGTTATGAGGATGCAAAGATAGCATGGGAGAGGGCTTGGCAAAATTGAAAAGTGGTACATAAATGCAAAGTGGTATTCTTACTAGAAGTAAAGCCATCAGCAGCATACAGATGGTTACAGAGCACTTACAGAGAGAAGTGGAGAAGGGATGAATGTGTACAGAGCCTCCACTTCACATAGAGAGATCTACATATATTATTTCATCACACAGGAAACTGGTCAGGTGACTCTTAATCACTGCTTTTGACCAGTGGGGAAAATGAGACTCATATCAGTTAAAACAACTGGGCTAATTAATCAGAGCCACTATTCAAACCAAGGTCAGTCTGACTGTGAAGACTCTACAGAACAGTTGATGCAGATTGCACATTTCTTCAGAAATCCACACTTATTTTTGCCAGGGAAAGGAGTCACCAAATCTTAGCAAGCAGCAATAATCAGTTGCAGAAATGGCCAAGAACATATTTTTTCAATTTATTTTTTTCAAAAAAGTATTTGAAGGAAAAGAACAAGTTGAACTAACTTACTCAATATGACAGCATAAAAGAATCAAAAAAGGTATCATTATCTTTTCTTAACCCCCTAAAGATTACTTATGCATACAACAATTTTTCTTTAAAAGCATAAATCATGTTGTTTTCTGAATCCTTGAGTAGTTAGAGTGGATGGCGATACTGCACGTTAGCATTCACATGGTTAAAAGAATCATTTTGAGAGGACTTTATGAAATCAAAATTTCTGTGACGCTTTCTGTGTGGATTAGCATACCAACTGAAATACAAAAGGTAGCTTAATGCCCAGATATATTAAAATCAACAGCTTAACTTCTAATATCCTCTCTCCAATCAGGTATGGATTTACAAAATATTTTACTATGGTTGTTATTTTTCTAGCTAAAACTGACAACTAAATCCACCAGCCTAAAAGATTGTTGAGTTATATTGGTATGATTTTCAAAATTTATTTTCAACACATATAGCAGAATAAGATAAACTCTGGGGGTATGCAAAAGCTGGAAACTGCTTAGAAGCAGCTAACAGGGGCATGTATAAATCAAGCAGCCTGGAATTATAAATATGTAATGACTATTTAGAAAAAAATTTAAAATGATTGAATCTCTTGCTGACCTAAATTGATATTAATTAACACTTCTTCCTCACAGCAGGAAGAAAACCAGTAATATTTATCTAGCATCTACTAAAAGCCAGACCCTGTGGTACATGCTTTTTGTATATTATCTCATTTACTTCCCACAAAAACCCTACGAAGCAAGTAAAATCATCTTTACATTCCAGCCAGATGATGGAACTTCCAGATGATAGAATTGAGATTTAGAATTCAAATAAAGGTCCAAAAGCACATAACTAATAAGTTGCAGAGCCAAGATTTATCTCCAAATCTGTTTATTCCCACTTCAATGTCCTGTATCCCTCTTCCATGTTAGGTACTTAGAAGGTCACATCTCTTCTGTGTGCCATTTGCCATAAAAGGCTTGAAAAGAATTCCTAGTATAGATTCATTAATTCATTTAACAAATAATTATTAAGTACATGCTCTCTGCCAAGCCCAGTGATGGGCAACACAGTGGTGAAGGAAACATACATGGGCTTTCCTCTTATGGGGCTTAAAGTCTGAATTATTTTAGCTTTGAACCAGAGGCTTCTCAAAATACCCCCAAATTGAGAAGAAACTAAACTTTCACATAGTGAACCAGATGTATCTATCACTGGCTGGTGACTCAGGTTAAATAGTAAGCACACCTAACCCAGTTCTGTCATCTATAAAATGGAGATAATAAAAACTGTACTATTCATCTCAAGGGGGTATTATGAGGAATAAATAAGATAATGCATGTGAAATTACCATGAATATTCAAATACAGACAGATGCATATATACATATATACATAAAAGGATTACTATTCTGCTTACTAAGGAAAGATAATACATTTTTAGTTTATAAAAAAAGCAATTATGTGACATGACAGCAAGTTTCTACAAGACTGCAAAGTTTTGAGGCTCCTGCTCATGTAGACATATGGATAATAAATTGGAAAAGGAATAACAGAAAAGAATAATTCATTAATGATTTCAATTATTTGATATTTGATATATAGTCTCAAGTCAACCTGGAGCAGCCTCATAAAGCTTAACTTTAGATTTTCTACCTCATGGATTAAGATTTAGCTAATCAACCTAAAGCCTTCCCGACACCGGGGTGGTGAATATGCATCAGGTTAACAGCAGGGCTTAACACACAGAGATGCTCATTGTCCAGTGTGTCAGGCCCTGCGATGGGCAATGAAGATGGAACGGTGTGCAAGAGATGGGCCATATTCTCAGGGAACTTGTAGTCAACTGGGAGAGACAGAAAATAACCAGATGCTCTTCACTGCTGTTAAGTGTTAAAATAGGGAGATGCAGGGCACAACAGAGGCACAGTTTGAAGGCACTTAAATCCATCCTAGTGTTTAAGAAACCCCTAAACTCAGGACCAGGGGTAAAGGCCAGTACTTGGTGGTAGAAGAATGTTTCAAGCAGAGAGAAGGCTTTATGCAAACACATGGAAGCAAGAAGGAGCAGGAAACACTGGAGACTAGAACCTACCTCTTCCATGGTGGCTGGAGTATCATGTGCAGAGGGTAAACTGGAGAAGTAGTTTGCAGCAAAATATGAGACTGGAGAAGTTAACAAGGGAGAAGGACACTGGGCATAAAGACTTTGGAGGTTGTATTAAGGAATGTGGAATTTCTCTTCATAGTAAGGGAACTGATATGAAGAGGCTTTGATTTTGAGTTTAACTTTGGCTTGGGGGAGGGTGAGGAAGGTCACAATCAGACCTGCTTTTAAGAGACATCCCACTGGTTTCTGGGTGGACAATGAGTTGGTAAAGTTAAGCCAGGAGGCGGATTAGGAGGATGTTGAAATCTCTAAGCTTAGAGATTTTACCGAGTTACCATGATCCATGACTGAAAATAAGTGAGTACCGTAAATATAAACCATTAGCAGAGTAAATAGTTGGCCAAAGAAATTAAACACTAATTGAAAAAAGTCAGCAGAGTACTGAACATGGTGAGGAGGAGGCATAGAGGTGAATAAAATTGTTTCCTTTGGCCTAGGATTATTGGACTTCTAAGTTTGACTAGAATATTCCCCCTCCACTCCCCCCACTGATCCTTTTTGTTCAGACTGGGGGAAAAGTGTGATTGGTGCGCTTTTAGTGAGTGAAATGCAACACCATCTGTGGGATGCTAAAGGCCAACCAGGTACAGCATTTACTTAGTAGGGGGCAAGGGTCTCATCCGACTGAGGGTTCATTTGTTACTCAGCCCTGTGTTTGTCATCACAACCATAGCACTCAGAGTATCTCTTCTCTGCAGACAATGCTGCTTTAGAGCAAGGAACTTTTCATCTCCCGCTGGAAGACAGACTTATTTATTTCAGTGGTATCATAATATTGAACAGCTGGTCATTGCTTCTCACTGTCTTGCTTCTCACATACTTCTGCTCTGTCAGCCACAAGTCCCATGGCTAAACACTGCAAAAACCAGAGGAAACATGTTCTAAAAGCAACCATGCTAGTGAACAAAACATATAGACCCTCTGGATATAAGTGAAAAATCCAACAATTCATTTTTCTATCCTTTTAAAACATAAATTCTAAAAAAAAAAAGTTCTGCTGATATAAAGCCCCATATTTGAATGATCTGTCTCATATTTTCATAGTTATGATAGCCATCGATCTGATTTAAATCATGATAAAAAAAAAAAAAGGTGTATCTTATTAGGGAGATCAGTTTTGCAACCAGAACATGGAAGTTAAATAAACTATTCAAAATTCACAGAGAAATTCGATAATTACTGGTACTTAAAGGCAGATCACCTAACTCCGAGATGACTTGCCAACTTCTAGACCACGTCTAAAGGCTCTGAACTGGCCCCTTGATCAAACCATACAGTAGGCTCAAGGGCAATCTGTTCAAAGTCAAAACCCCATATATAAATCTTCCCACTACTACCTTTTGTACCATCTGTGGACTTTTTATTGATATTGGGATGATAATAAAAATATAATAGTAATGACAAAAACAATAATAATTAAGCAGCTGTGGCATAACGGTTAATATTAAAATAACCACAGCAATGGTAGAGCAGCTGTAGTAAGGTGATTAAGCATGCACACCCCAGGTCACACTTTCTAGATGTAGTTTACTAGCTCCAACACTCCTGGACTATAGGAGCTTAGGCAAGTTACTTACTCTCTCTGTTCCTCTGTCTCCTTTTTTTTTTTTAAATAACTTTGTCCTTCATATGTAAGAAAAAAAAGTGCAGGGGATTATAATAACACCATCTAATAGAGAATTATTATAAGGATTAAAAGAGATAATAAATATTAAGCACTTAGAAAATTATCTGGCATATAATAAACATTCAATAAGTGTTTCCTACAATCATTATTTTAAAAATATGTGCATGTATGTATAATATATTATTTTACTGTTAAAATAGTAGTAGTAGTAGTAGTATTACTATCATTACTGTAACTATTTCCTGGCTCACAACAGCCCCATAAGGTAGGTGTTGAGTAAAGCTGTGTACACTCATGTGTCACTTAACAAGTTTAATACTTTCTGAGAAATGCATCCTTAGGCTATTTCATCATGGTGCAAACATCATAAAGTGTGCTTATACAAACCTAGATGGTATAGCCTACTATACACCTAGGATATAAGGTACTAATTTTATGCGACCACAGTTGTCATATATGTGGTGTGTCGTTAACCTGAATGTCATTATGAGGTGCATGACTGTAGTTACCCAGCTATTAAGGGACTGAGTCAGAATTTGAATCAGATATGCCCAATACCAAAGTCCATGAGGCCTCCTGTATTAGTTTCCTATTGCTGCTGTAACAAATTACCACAAACTTAGCAGCTGAAGCAACACAAATTTATTATTTTACAGTTTTGTAAGTCAGAGGTCTAGCATGGTCCTGACTGGGCTAAAGTCAAAGTCTGGCTGTATTCCTTTCTAGCTTTAGGGGGCAATCACTTTCCTTGCTCATTAGGTTGTTGGCAGAATTCAGTTCCTTGTGGTTGTCAGACTGAGGTCCCCATTTCCTTGCTGGCTGTCAGCTGGGGGCTGTTCTCAATTTCTAAAGGACAACCATTTTTTGCTTCATGGCTTCCTTTCTTCATTGTCAAATCGAGCAATGAAGGGTCAAGTCTCTCTCATGTCTCGAGTATCTCCTGCCTATTCTTCCATCATATTTCTCTGACTAGCTCTTCTGCCCTCCCCTTCTGCTTTTAAGGTCCCATGTGATTACATTGGGCCCACACAGATAATCCAAGGTAGTCTCCCTATCTTAACGACCGTGACCTTAATTCCATCTTCCAGTTCTTTTTGCCATGAATGTAACATATTCAATGTTCCAGAGATCAGGCATCTCTGATCTGTGTCGGGGACCAGTTGGAGCATGAGTAGTTAAGCCTAAACAAGAATTTCCTAGAATATAACTTCTAAATGTTTATCTCAAGGAAATAAGCAGAAATATACATGAAAAATTATGTATAAGGATACTATCAGAGCATTACTTACTTATAATAGCAAAGAACAATGAAGAAAAGGGCATATGTAACTAAAATTATTCCTTGTGTTTACAATGAATGTCTTATATAATTACTTTTTAATGTTTTTGGCCAAATATGTGAACAAGTTTTGGTATTGAAAACAAATAAATGAACAATCTATTCAAAGTGTTTTGAAAAGAAAATAAAAATCAAACTATTGAGATTATCCCAAGAAAAGAGATTTGAAAGTAATTTGAGAAAGATGTCCAAGCCATAGTGAACCCAGTAGAAAGCTGCTTTAAAATCTTTTGGAAGTATTCAAAGCACAAATATAGAATTATTGGGGAAAGAATAAACTAAGATAAAAGCTAAAATATAAATGTGAAACAAGCATATAAATACATCTAGTTTCATGAAGACTAGAGAAAACATGGAATTTAGAAAGATACTATCATGATTTGAGTTAGATTTAGTCATTAGTTTTCATTTAGTGATTCAGAATTAACCACAATTTTTCATTTAATGAGTAAGATTTATGGTACTATACAAGAATGAAAATATTAGTAATTAGTAGAAAAGGCTTGGTAAAGACATATGATCACTCACTCAAAGACAATTCAGTATTGGAAATGAGGCATGATTACTTTACATCCAGAAGAAATTTATAATATTAAATTGATATTACCATTTAACTATAGGAAGAGAATGTAAATTTCACTCAGAGTTCACCCTGTGAGTAATGAACAATCAGCTGAGGAATAATTGCAGTCATAAAACATCATTATCCATACACTTTACCTCCCAGGGCATCTTTGCACAATATTGAATATGATAAGACTTGATCAGACATGGAGAAACGGTCACTTCTCACTGACATCTGAAAGGGCCTAATAGACAACTCCAGAAAGACACAAGATCATAAATGATCAGTTAACAAAGTACAAGAGACATAAGGTACATAAATTAAAGAGTATACGTTTCCCTTCCTTCAGGATGTTCACTCAGAAAGAATGGGCCTACAATTTTCAGAGATTAAACACAAAGGCATATTCCATGTGTAAAAACACAGGTATTTTGATCATTACCATCTTCCTCTGAAGAATATGTCATTTTCTCCATTATTCCCTTTCTAAAAATCTGCTTTTTAACAAAACCTTTCAATTCTGCCCAAAAAATTATTTCCTGTACTCTGCCACTTGGATATTGCTCACATGCTGCAGCATTATATCCTGTGTGTGAACCCTCATATCCCAGGCCAAATTTATGTTTTCCAAGCCTTGAAGCAAGTGCTCTACTGCCCTATGGAAATAGTATACTACTGAAAAGAAGAGTAATTGATTTGAAAACTTTTGAGATTTCTTAATCAGTATTTCCTTTTTTTTGAAGTAGTATTCAATGGAGGTCAAGATCCCTACCTGGATCTGCCCTCAGTCAGGTACTGTGTGAAGATGCTTAGGGAAGTTCAATGAAGGGAAAAGACAGGTTATCCCCCAAGCCCAGGAATATGACCTTTGGATTATTTGGAATCTTTTGAAGAGACATAATAAGAACATTTCTTGTTTTCTTTTCTTTTTCCTTTTTCTCCGCAAAGCTCCAGCACATTGTTGTGTGGCATAGTCGTAGAGTTGTAACTCCTCTATATGAGACGCCGCCTCAGCATGGCTTGATGAGTGGTAAGTAGGTCTGCTCCCAGGATCCAAACCGGCAAACTCGGGGCACTTGAAGCAGAGTACGCGAATTTAACTGCTACACCACCAGGCTGGCCCCAGAACATTTCTTAATCAGTATTTAATTATATGGCTGGAGAATTCATGTGAGTCATGCACAGGGAACTCTTTGTTAGGAGGCTCAAGATGCTCTCCAATTAAAGTCCTACAGTAAAATTGAGCCTTGGTCTAGCGTCATCATGCAATATATATATAACCAAAAAGCCAAAGGACTAAAACGAAAAAGTGACAAACCAAAACATATGAAAATACATTTTTAAAACTACTTTTAAGCCCCAGAGATGCGAAGAAGGAAGAGACGACTGTTTCAATGACTGAGAATGTTAACAGATTCCTAGTCACTCTTTAGCCCCATCAGTTACGACATCAGCACTCTTCCCTGTCTGTTTCCTGTAGTACAGCCATTCATACTCAGCCTGCAAAGACTTCAGGGCTGGGAGATTTGTCACGTTTTCCGCATATACTAAAGGGTTAGATACTGCTAGGAGACAGCACTAATAATAAAGCATGCTCTCATGAATCCACACTAATAACTAGAAAACCAACACAAACTGCAGAATTGGAGAGATTAACGAGAATGCAGAGACATACAATAAGCAAATCAGCCCTACTTCATCAAGCGAATGTTCTTTTCTGTACAATAACAAAGATAATTGAAGACTCTACTGGAAGGGAGCCTAGCAGTCTAATAAGTACTTGGCTGTGATTCACTTGCCAATCAGAAACTGAGACATGACAAGTTCTGAAGCAGGGGATGCCTGATATGAGCAGTGGCTTTATTGTTTATTGATTTCAAATTTGGCTTAGAGGGTTACATTGAGTTAAAAAAAAAAAAAAGAAAGAAAAGATTCTGAGGGAAGGACCAATCAGCCACCATAAATTTAACTTAAGTTCTTTCATGATTTAAGTTAATTTTATTGGTTTCTCTGTAATCAAAATACTACTTTTTTTATATAACAAAAAGGAATGCAAATCAAAGCAATCAAACTATGGCAGTTTCCCGCTCATGCACTGGGCTGCCGACGTTTTCTAGTAATGGAATCTTACTAGTTGTGTACCCTTGAGCTAGTTTTCTCTCAGCTTTAGTACATTCTGCTGTAAAATGTGAATAGTAGTGCCCACCTTGTGGGGTTGTTGTGAGGATTAATTGAGATGCATTGTGGATTTATTTGGTAGCAAATAAAGATTGGACCTGTAGGATCAGTGATACCTTCCAGCATTTCTTTGCATGAGTTTATATGAATGAGAAATTTTATTTTTGGCTTCAAGAGGAAGGAAGAGGATGGTGTATGATGACCAGAAGCAGAGGAAATGAAGTCAAGGAAGTAGAAAATGATGTCTATTGTCCAGCCATCTCAAGCTCTAGAAAAGCAGTGCAAGGCAGAAGATGAGGGGTCATTTTGACAAAGGATAGTGAGAGACCAAGTGTGCAGTCAGCCACACTTCAAGGCTCAGGGAACAGAGAGTTAGAAAGAGCAAAATTCTTCCCATTTTTCTATCAAACAAAGTGACTGCATCAAGCCGGTGTGTACAGCAAACGAGAAGCATCAGCTATGCCTGGGAGAGAGGTGAAAATTTTAAGACCACTGTTAGCAGTGACCGTGGTAAAATATCTCTCTCAAAACATTTTTGGGCAATAAATGCCCAAAAGAATGCTAACACAAAAGAATATGAGTAGATTTTCTTGAACACATGAGAAAAATCTCTTAGAAATTCCACAGAGTAATGGAAAGGCTTGGCAGGGAAGTGGAGAGGGCTGCCAGAAGGAGCTAAAGAAACATTGAAATCTGGAGCTCAATGTACTTTGTACCTGCAGGTAATAGCACCTGGGTCATTTGAGTTACATGTTCTCCATATTTTTTTTTTTTGCTTTTTACCCCAACTGAAGAGAAGCTCCTGGAGGACAGATGCCTATCTCAAATGTTTTGTATTTCCCACATTACCCAGCACCATGCTGGGCACAGGTTAGCTGTTTAATACACTCTTACTGACTTTCATAGTACATAGTTCAGAGGAATTGATCAATAAATAAATAAGTTGAGAGGATACTATAGAAAAAATTGACAAACAAGACATAAATAAATCACCAAGAACAGATGGCATCCAACCAAATGTTTTCAAAGCAGGCAGAGGACACTGGATCCCTGGCTGAAATGTTTAATCTTTCATTAAAGTTAGACACTGCACCAAACCATTGCCACATTGCCATCTCACTTTTAAAAAAGACTTGGAAAGTGACCTTGGACTTGGTTTGCTTCTACAGAGTTTAAAATTGGGAAATTATGTGATAAATATTAGTAATGAAATAAGAAGTTTTTAATTGTTTTTAGAAAGATAAAATGGGCCAAAAAATAGAATTAAATTTAACTAAGTGGTATTCATATTTTGAAGAACAGAGGACAAAGGGGAACCAATGGAAATAATTTATCTCAACTTTTAGAAAGTCTTGGGAAGGTTCCAGACCAAGAAATTCACCAGAAGATTAGAGAAAATGCTTACTCATAAAAAGAAAACTGACTTCAATAGAGGAAACAAAGGTAGGACTATATTGTTTTTCTTTATCTATATAAATGGTGACATTGAAGTTTATGAGGAATGGTGACAGGACAGATAGATTTAATATCTTCATGACTGATTTCAAAGAGGAGGCAAACAATTTTAAAGAATGAGCTTTTGGCAAATAGAGAAGAGAGGGAAGGACAGTTCAGATAGAGGAGACAATGTGTGCAAGGATGCAGAGACCTAATGCCCGTGTTGTATCAGGAAACAGCCTCTGCTCAGGTGAGGAAGACATGGTAAGAGTGGAATCTGGGCCAGATCATGTAAGCCCTCACTTTGCCGGATGATTCTATCCAGTAGGCAACAAGGAAGTACAGTATTTCAAGCACAGAGTGGAGGTGACGTTAAGCCTATTTTTAAGAAATAATTTCGCAAATAGAATTTGAAGAGAAGTCAGAGGAGATGCAGACGTGGACAAAGATTAGCAATAATTAGAAGGTAAAAGTGACAGGTTTTTGGTGCGTTTTCAGGTGGTGAGATACAGCCAAAGAAGCATCCGATGTGTTAGAGCTTGAGAGAGTGAGGCACTAGATGAATAAATTGTACAGGAAGAGAGTAGGTAGAGTGAGCTATAATGAGTTTTGCACGTCACATTTAATTAAAGATAGAAATGTTCAATTGACAGAATATAGGTTAATAAAAAATTAACAATGTAGACATACAGACTTGTATAAGGGATAGTTAAAAATCTCAAGGATGTCTATTTTATACCAAATTTTTTTGAACAATTCTTATATACCACAGCATTGAGAACGTCTTTCCTGATCTATCATTCCGCCACTGTTAAGGCAGGATGTAATATCTCCCCTCTGGGTTATTTGGATAACCCTTTTACCATTCCCTCTGCTTCAGTTTGTTTACCCTCAAAATCATTTGACTCCTTGTAGTCCAGTGTGCTCTAGACCACTTGTTTCCCAAGTTGAGGAAACACTGTCTCCTGTCTCCCTCTGGGACATTTATATGGAAGATCAGCAGTTTCTGAGGGCCTGGATACCCTGAAGCTTGGAAATACGCTTAGCTTTATTTAACTCAGCATTTCCCAAATTTATTTGGCTATCGAACATGCTTTATTTTTTATTTTTCTAAGTAAGATATTTAATGCCCAAGAAACTAACTTTGGACCTCAGTTCACTATATTCAGTAGTAAAAATGCCACTTTATTCCTATCACTCTTGGATTAAAAGGAAAATTTTCTACTCTTTTATGTCTTATAGAATCAAGGCCAAATGCACAGGTTTTTTACTCAACCTTCCAGAATCTAACTCAAATGTACCTTTTAAATCTAATTTTGTTCCTTTATGAATCTTACCCAGCTCTTCCCCTGGGACATGGCATTTTGAGAGACTACTTTGACACAGCTGTTTATCAATACCAAAGACATTCCAACAAGACCATTTTAACTAAGTGTTTTTGCTGTGGGTTATTTTGAAGTAAACAAGTAAAAAAACCCCAAACTTTCAATTATTTCAATTCTGGAAAACATATATTTTTACCTCATCCTTCAGCCTCACTCCATCTGTAAACTCTACCACTTTACGATCAACCTAAGGTAGAGAGTGAAATAATATGCAGTCCAGGGATGTGTGAGGCAAGAAAGAGGTTGAAGAATGGAAGGGTTTGAGAAACGTCTAGCAAACAAACCACATATAATTGAGATTCATGTCGCCAGACTTATTTTTCTCGTGGGAAACCATTAATCAATATAAAATAAGCATTTCCTTATGCTCTCCATGCTAACGTATATTTTGTCTGACCTGTCTCTCAGTCTTTGATTTCTCACGTAAAAACATCATTTTGAAATGAAAGTAGATAGACCAGATAGTCAGCCTCATAACGATACTTTTTCTGCTTATATATATGGGAAACTGTTTTTGGTAAGCTTCCTGATTTGGCCAATGCCATTTCATTGAGAATATTTACTTGAAAAAGGAGGATTTATGGGGAAATAGGGCAAAGACTTGGGTCATAATATGATTACTTACCCCAGCATCAAATTACACAGAAAATTCTCAATGATATTCCTATTATTTCCTTTAATAATCAATGGCATACATATATTGTATTTGTTAAATGTTTTTATAGTGATGAAAAATCATCAAGTGTTAAACTCGTAAATTGCTAACCTAGTATCGGTCATTTTCTTGTTGTAAGAAAGTAACGCTTACTGAATAACAGGAAATGATGGTTAACAAAGAAGTCAGGATGTGTGTGTGTGTTGCAGCATGACTTACTAATAAAAATAAACATACATATGTAGTTCAAATGAGTCTGTGTTTTAAAACTCCTACCTTAGAGGTTCATCTTAGCCTTGTCACATTGATAAGAAACACAAATCCAACTCCAGTAGCCTTGAAAAAACTCATGCAATTCACTACTGGAGTACCTTGAAGAGGTGGCGGAGTAGGAGAAGCACATCACACAAAACACTCCAAATGTTCTAATCAGTCCTATTTACCCATTTAACTCCTCAAAAATCCTCTTTGCAAGACAGCTGCTACTCTCTAAATCTCTTTTCTTTCTCTGAACATCAGCCCCCTTTCCCTGACACCTTGCCTTCCTGAGAAGTTCTTTTTGTCCATGACTTACTACAACACCTTTCTTATGTAAATCAATCACACCTTTCCTTTCCTCCAATTCTTCTCTATTGTAGAGAGAGACATTGGAGATCTCTCTCTAATGGGAGATAAGTCCCATTATCTGATCAGCACAACAAGATCCAGAAGGTGAGTAGAGAAAACATAGGCTCTTCCTTTGCAGGCATAAGAGAAGAAAAGCCTCTGAATATTTGCCATGTGATATTTTTGCCACTGTCCTATCTATTTTGCCAGAACCATTTTGATGCAGCTGCATCAAAAAAACTGCAGCATCAAAATGGCCGTATCGAAATGTCCTGCTTTACATCCTGTTATCCTTAATGCACTTTGTACTCTAGCCAACTACTTTCAAATATTTATTCTGTTACATACGTGCTTCAGTTCAATTATTGTGGGCCCTGCCAATCCACTGCCACTGCAAGCTACTATACTTTCATTCAAAAGATATTTACTTAGGGCATGTGATTGCCAGAGATCTGGGGAGGGGAGACGCAAACAAGACAAGCATTAGTCTAGCTTTTAGCATACTTTACATTTCATTGAAGTGGAGTGGGAAAATAGAAGACAAACACACTCAAGAAAACAAACTAACAAGAAAACGTCAAATAGTGCAAAGAGTTGAAATTTAAAATTAAAATAGGCTTATGTTATGGAAGTGAATAGGAAGCTGCTTTTGGTGTGTGGCCTCTCTCAGATCTGAATGACAGAAAGGAACCAGTCATGAGAACATGAGGAAAGTGCATCAGAGGAAGAAAAGGCTAGTGTGAGTAGACAGGAGTGAGTTGAATGTGTTTAGGGAACAGAAAAGAGGCTCTAGAACTGCTGAAGATGAGGTACGAGAAAAGGCTAGATTAGAAGGCAAATGACAGGTCATTAAGGGCTTATTAAAACAGAAGTTTGGATTTTATCCCAAGCATAAGGAGGTACCATTGGAGAGTTTTGAACTGGGAATTTACATGAGCTCTTTTATATTTTCTAAGCATTTTCCCAATACTTTTCTAGATATAGAAATTATATCCATTCCTCAAAACTCAATTCAAGCATTCCACCACTATCATTAGGCCGTTCCTATATAAATACTGACCCAAATGTTTCTCCTTTTATGAATTCTATTAGAACATCAGGTTTTGGGACCAGATAGACTTGAAGGTCAAGTTTTGAAACTAGGTAGCCTTGGGTCCAAATCCCAATTCCACCACTTAAAACTATATGGCATTTAAAAATCTACATAAACTTTCTGAGTCACGGCTCAATTATCTCTAAAGGAAAGACTTGATTGGCCAAATTAGAATTACTGACCCATTCTACACCTATCGCTGTAACAGAAAAGATGGAATACTTTAAACAATCTGGGTGTAAGAATACCTATCCACAGTAGGCCATAATGAACAGGATGAGCCACACCTGAATCACTGGGCATGGGGTATGCAGTGGCTTTAATTGCGTCTTCCTAAAAGATATGTCCAAGTCCTAATTCTGGTACCTGTGAGTGTGATGTTATTTGGAAATAGGGTCTTTGCAGGGATAATGTTAAAGATCCCAAGAAGAGATTACCCGGAATTTAGGGTGGATCTTAAATCCAATGACTGTTGTCCTTATAGGAGAAAGGAGAGGACGATTTGAGGCACAGAGACACAGAGAAGAAGGCCAGGTAAAGACAAAGGCAGAGAATGAAGTTCTGCTGCCACAAGCCAAGGAACACCAAGAACCACTAGAAGCTGGTAGAGGCAAAGGAAGGAGCATAGCCCAGCCGGCACCTTGATTTGGATTTCTGGCTTCCAGAATTGTAAGAAAATAAATTTCTGTTGTTTAAGCCACATAGTCTGTGGTATATTGTCATGGCAGCCCAAGTAAACTAATACAATTCCTGTTACTGTTTCCATAACTACTTACAATAACTGACATTTTTGTTCTTATACAGTACCAGGCACTGATAAAGGTATTACATATATTATTTAATGTATTTCATTAATTTCATTAATTTCCATTTAATTTCAACACAAAACCCATAAGGGAAGCACTATCATTAACCCCACTTTACAGACAGAGCAAACTAAAGAACAAATAAGCAACTTGCTCACATAAAGATTTGAGGATATAGGTTTGGATCCAGGCTATCCATCTCTAGACCTCTCAACGCCACAGGCTATCAAAAACAAAATACAACTGGACCACAGTGTTTAAAACTCAAAAGCTAGACAGTGTCTTTCATTTTCCATGAGATCTAATGCCTCTCCTCCCTGTAGCCACATATTTCTGGGATATTCTTCTCCTGACAGATCAGGTTCCGTGGGAAGGAAGGCTATTTGCCCAGTTAACCTGCACCTCAAATTTTTTCTTCCCTTTTGCAAGCCCAGATTGTAAAAGTTACCATTCCCTCCATCAAAAAAGAAGGCTTTGGCCATTGTTTCTATGAAATAACCCCGCCTGCTTTAGACATGGTTTTGCGGATGTGGAGTTTTACTGTTCCTCTTTTCTTTTTCCACACACACATCATGTTCTTGCTAACTTCAAAGTGTGGAGGTCAATTTAAATTCTCTTTCAGTTTGAGGCTGCACCCATTCTTCACCATGTACTGTTTCTTTTTCTTTTTGTTTCTTTTCAGGACTGAAAATGCTGCAAACACATATATTATTAAGCTCTTCCTTGCACTTAAAACTATGCCGAGCCCTAGACTGACCAAAGAGACAGCATTACCGCCCTATAGAAACTGTAAATATATGTAAGAGTCGTATCTATATCTACAATCGGAAGGAAATATCTACCCAAATAAGTACAAACAGATTCTTCTATGCACTAAAAGGTCATGTGGGCAGTTTATCAATGCTACTGCAGTTAGTGAAATTACTGCTTCTCATTTTAAATAGAAGCTAAATCTATTGGTGCATAAGTTGTTTTGAAATGAGAATGTGCCCTTTCCTGTTTATTCCAGAGGCAGCAGTTTTATGAGCTCTGCTGTAACACTATATTTTTGCAAGGGACAATTATGACCATAAAGGGAATTGTGTGGTAAAAACTACAGAATCTGCCGTTAGGCAAGAAGATGACCTTTTTACTCAGCTGGCTTGCCAAATTTGAGCAGGTTCTTAGCATTGGGAGAGACTTATGGCCACTAAAGGAAGCCTGACTGCCAACCATAAGACTGAAAGTCCTTATTTCCTTAAAAAAAATCTATGTGCAAACAGTAACAACTTGTGATTCACATTGGTTCAAGAGCTCTCTATTCACTAGCGCTTTTCTCCTGAGCATTGAGACTTGAGTTTCTTCCACTCTATACTCCATGCTCTGCCCCTCCACTCAAGGCTATTTCCTCCCCTAAATCCCTCAAGAGTACACTCATTTAGTGATTGTCTACATACACACTTGGAAAAGTTAAATTTGCAAGAGCAGAATTTCCCAGGAGGAAACTCTACTTCAGACCAGAAGGAATAGGCCTGGAAATTTCCAAGTCTGCTTATCAAGAAGCTCTTGGGGATATATCATAAATAACTTATTTCATTCTGATAACCAGGAAGAAAGAACATTAGGGGACCAGTCAAGGTGATGGAAGGGCCTATATTACGCATCCTTCTGGCTTGAAGCAGGCATTGATTACGTTGGCAATAAACACAAGTTGATCTCATTGCTAATGTAAGAAGTTAAAAGGCATGAAGAAAAGGCTGGCCCCGTAGCTTGGGGGTTAAGTGTGTGCGCTCCGCTACTGGCGGCCCTGGTTCGGATCCCGGGCTCGCACCGACGCACTGCTTCTCCGGCCATGCTGAGGCTGCATCCCACATACAGCAACTAGAAGGAGGTGCAACTGTGACATACAACTATCTACTGTGGCTTTGGGGGAAAAAAAAAGGAGGAGGATTGGCAATAGATGTTAGCTCAGAGCCGGTCTTCCTCAGCAAAAAGAGGAGGATTGGCATGGATGTTAGCTCAGGGCTGATCTTCCTCACAAAAAAAAAAAAAAAAAGGTATGAAGAAAGACAACATTATTAAGATCCCCATCAAAATAAATTCCAAAAAAGTCAAAAACTCAATTCTTTAAATATTAAAAAAGATATTTGATTAAAATGGGTATATTGACAGATAATCTTGGAATGATATTTTCATAAGCAACACAATACTACAAAATACAAAAAAGACTACTATTTTTAAAAATTAAAGGTTTCCAATGGCTATTTTTTCTTAAAGTATAAAGACTAACTTAAAAAAATATTTGCAACACATGTAAATTTTAAAAGAATTTACAAAACAATAGTGAGAAAGAGACAGACTGTCCAGTAAAAATAATAAACAAAGGATATGACCAAGTATTATGGGTTGAACTGGGCCCTAATCCAATATCTAGTGTCCTTATAAGACCAGGAAAACTTGGGTTCACAGACACACAGATTAGATGACATTAAAGAAGGAGGCCCAGATTGAAGTTAATGCTGCCACAAACCAAGAAATGCCTGGAGATACCAGAAGCTGGAAGAGACAAGAAAGGATCCTACCCCAGAGCCTTCAGAGGGAGCGTGGCTTAGCCAACCCTTGATTTCAGACTTGATTTCAGACTTCTGACCTCCACAACTGTGAGAAAATAAATTTCTGTTGTTTTAAGGTGCCCAGTTTTGGTAATTTGTTACAGCAGTACACCAAGCAAATGATATAAAAACAAACACAAATGATCAATAAAATATTAAAATTCAATTTGAGCATCCTTTTATGAATTATTGGCCATTTGTAATTTTGCCTCTATCTTTGCTGCCATATATCCCATTCTCCACAGAGCAGCCAGAATGTTCTATTTAAAAAGTACCTTAGATTAAATCAGACTCCTGTGAAAAAACAAACAATGTCTGCTATGTTAGGATCCGTTTGGTTACAAGTAACGACAAACCCAAACATCAGAGGCTTAAACAAATAACATCACTTAACAGGGGACTAGAGGTACGCAGGTCAGGGACTCAACAGTGTCAGGAAGGACTCAGCTGCTATAAAGCCATGAATCTACTCCTCCATTCTCAGATTAATATGACACTATTTCCTACCCCTTCTTTACTTGTCCCACTACTCTATTTTCTGCAACTCAAGGTCGTCAAACCATAACCACCAAAATCCCCTAATTACCCAAACTCTTCTCAAAATGTTTCCTTCCCTTCATTGTTTGAATGGTTACCTGCTCTCCTTGGAAGTCTCTGCTTCCTTTGCAGTCACTCTTAAGTAATGACTGTGTTTCCTTCATGCTCCTCATGCTCTGAGCCTGGAGAGTATCAGATGTCCTCCTTGATGCACATTAGTGCTTCATGACCATTTCCCTCCCTTCTCCCTTAAAATGCCCAGCTTTGGGGCCGGCCCCGTGGCTTATCAGTTAAGTGCACGCGCTCCGCTGCTGGCGGCCTGGGTTCGGATCCTGGGTGCGCACTGACGCACCGCTTCTCCGGCCATGCTGAGGCCGCGTCCCATGTACAGCAACTAGAAGGATGTGCAGCTATGACATACAACTATCTACTGGGGTTTTGGGGGAAAAAATAAATAAATAAAATTATAAAAAATTGTATATATATATATAACTTCTAAAAAAAAAAAAAACGCCCAGCTTTGAATTTTGAATTGTGAATTTTGAAACTATCCCACTAGCTACTCCTCCATGCTGCAGTCATCCACAGGCCCTCACTATAATTCTTTAAAGATTTTAGCTCCTGAATTATGGTCACCTTCTCTGATGTCATTTCTGTCATAATTCTTGGTAATTTAATTATCCATTCATATGATCCTTCCGGTCTCCTCGCCTCTTGATTCCTTAACCTCTCCTCCTCCAAGTTCATCTTCTACTCTGCTTTAGCCACCTGATATCATGGTTTATTCCTTAGACATCAACATTATTAATAATTACATCCTATTCATAAACTCAATTTCAGGCATCTGCTCACTAAAGATAGTCTTCTATTATTCCATCTTAGTGTCTCATTTCCATGGGACTTTAATCCATTAAGTGTACTTTTTCGCTGGCCCTCAATTCTTCTCAGTTCCTGACTTCCATCTTCATCAAACTTAAATTCCACGGTTATATTCATTATAATCACACTCGTATAAAATCATGATCCCCAACATCAAATGACCCTTATTGTTTTCGAGTAAGCCTACATTTCCCTGGTCTATTCAGTTTTCCATATTCCTAGATAACTATTTCACACTTTTCACACTTTTCTCAAATGAACGTCTCTCAGCATCCCCTTCTCTCCTAAACTCAAATCTAATATTCTCAACTGCTTTACTAGACATCTCTGGTTGACTGTCCAATAGGTATCACAATTTTAAAATATCTAAAACTAAACACTGCATCTATTATTGAAAATCTGTTCAGCTGCAGAATTCTCACCACAATGAGTGGTAACTCCATTCTTCCCATTTCCATAGGCCAAATACGTATTGCATAAAAATTAATTTAAAAAATTTGGGAGGCTTCTTTGTCAGCTCATGGCTTCAAGATAGCTACCATAGTGTCAGACATTACCAGAATATTCAAAGCCAGAAAACGATGGTGAAAAAACTTGTCCAAATCTTGCCTTTTGTAAGGGAGCAAAAACATTTACTAAATTGCCTCTCTGTGGCTCACATCTCCTTATGTATTATTGGCTAAACTAGTTTACATTGCCAACTCTAGATGCAAGGAAGACTGGGAACTTGAGAATTGAGTTTCTCTGACTTGTTTAGACCAGTTACAACTCATCCCTTGGTCCTGGGAACCTTTCCTATCTTATCTTTTAATCCTTACTTGGACTTTAATATGTCAGTTATAAAATTGGGATCTTGATTACTTCGATCTCTTCTCACATATTTGTTTGACGTAACTAGCGTTTTCTGTCATGTTTCTTAAATAAAATTCATTCCTGAATAGGACATTTTGTACTAGCTGTTCCCTCTTCCTGGTAGCTCTTCCCTCTTTCTTCATGTGACTGGCTCCTTCCTGTCTTTTAAATTTGAGTTTAAAAAACACTTTCTCGTATAAGGATTTCCAGTCTAGCCAAAGTAAAATCACCAACTAATCAATGATTATCACATAACCCTATTTTAATGTCTTGCATAATTTTACCACTTTATGATATTTTTGTTAGTTGATTTATTTCTAGTTCTCTCACTCCAACCCAAGCCCATCCTAGAACTGGAATGCAAATCCTTGCGAGTAGTAACTTTGTTGGTATTGTTTACAGTCTATCCAGAAAACATAGATTAAAAATCAGCTATATAATAGGTCCTGAATTAATATTTATTGAATTAAAATATATTAAAACAATAAGACACAATTTCTTGTCTAAGAGATGAACATAAATAAAAATTTCAATATCTAGTATTAGCAAGTGTATAAGGAAATAGGAAGTGTACACTTTTGGTAGTAGTACAAATTAGAACAATATGTATAGAAGGTAACAGAGAAACACATTTAAAATTGCATTATGTTAAAATTATGAACTTCTTTAGTCACAAGATATTATTAGGAGAATGTAAAGGTAAGTCACAGAGTGGAAGAGATACTTGCAATGCATATAATTACCAAAGGCTTTATGATTATCATGAAAAAAAATCATTCAACAAAAGCTTACCAGCAGATATCGCATATGTAGAAATTAGCAGAAAATAACTTTAAAGAAACTATAATAAATATGTTAAAGGATTTATAGCAAAAGATGGACAGAATGGGTGAAGAAATAAAGAATCTCAGTAGAGACATGGAAATTATAGAAAAAGAACATAGTGGCATATTAGAACAAAAAATGTTCTATTTGGGGGGACTTTGGCTATCTGTTATGATGAAGTAAAAAGGGCCAGATTTAACTGCCGCTTTAAACAACCAAAACACCAGACAAAATACGTGAATCAATGGTTTTTAGACTTCCAATAATAGATGTCACAAGACAGTGATGAAAGACGAAAGACACTGAAAGAAAGGAAGCAAATGAGGTTAGACGGTTGTCTTAACAGACTAGCTAGAACATGTCCAGGCCACAGCCCAGGGAAGGGGACCATAAACACAGCCTGGTGGTCTCCCTGAACTGAACAGACATTGGTGAGAATTCAGGATGGGAAAGGCAGCTAAAGTATACAGGGAAGAGCAGTAGAGAAGATAGAGCTGCACAGAGAGAATTTGGGAAAACTTGAGCATATTCCCCATGAGTATTCATCTGAGTACTAATTAGTGCAAGAGTGACAAACAAGTCACAGGAAACGAGCTATAGAAAGAATTCCTGGGGTTAACACAAGACTAGATATTGCACATGTCCCAACAGACAATAGCAAACCTCATAATACATAGACTTGAAATGTACTCAGGAGGGTATTCCTTCGTTAATGGATCAAAACTAAAGACCGCTCTAATCTAACCCAACAAAGCTTAAAAACAAGCCTTGAAAGGATCAACCTGTTTCAAAGGAAACTTGACTATAACTCAGAAAAAAACTCAAGTATATATAAAAAAATACAAAATATCCAGCACCCAAAAAGATAGAATTCAAAATATGTGGCATGCAATCAAAAATTATCAGGCACGCAAATAAGCAGGGAAACATGATGCATAATGATGAGATAAATTAATCAATAGAAATGCAACTGAAGTGACAAAAATAATGGATTTAAAAGACAAGGAGAGCCACCCTGATGGCCTAGTGGTTAAAGTTCGGCACTCGCCCCTCTTCAGCAGACCGAGTTCCTTTCCCCTTCATGGAACCAAACTACCCATCTGTCACTTGCCATGCTGTGGTGGTGGCTCACATAGAAGAACTAAAAGGACTTAGAACTAGAATATACAACCATGCACTGGGGCATTGGGGAGAAAAAAAAGAGAGGGGAAAAAAAAGACAAGGATATTTAAGGATAAATTGAACTATATTTGAGGTGTTCAAGAAAGTAAAAGAAGCATGCAAGAAAGTTGAGGAAGCACAAATGAGCGTGTTAAGTAGAGTCATGAAAGATAGTTTGTAAAAAATTGAACTTCAAGAGATGATATAAACAATATCTAAGATTAAAAATATACTGGATGTGGGGCCAGCCCAGTGGCATAGTGATTAAGTTCGCACACTCTGCTTCAGCTGCCCAGGGTTCACAGGCTCAGATCCTGGGCACAGACCTACACACCACTCAACAAGCCATGCTGTGGCAGCATTCCACATACAAAATGGACGAAGATGGGCACAGATTTTAGCTCAAGGCTAATATTCCTCACCTATATGTATATACACATATATATATACTGGAAGTGACTAACAATAGATTAAACACTGTAGAAGAAAACAATGGAGAACACAAAAATACAACATTAGAAACTATTGGAAAGGAAACATTGAGAGAAAAAAATCCTAAGAAAATGAACAAAACATCAGTGAGATGTGGGACAACTTTAATGAGTCTAAGATATGTGTAACTGGAATCCCAAAATGGGGAGTGGAGAATAGGAAAAAGAATATTTGAAGGCATATTGGCCAAAATTTTTCCAAACTTGATGAAAACTATAAACACATATTCAAGAAGCTCAATGAACCCAAATTATGAGAAAACTGCACATATGCTCATCACAATCAAATTGCTTAAAACCAGTGACAAAGAAAAATATGTTAAAATCAGCTAGACACATACCACAAAAGGGAATAAAAATAAAAATAACAGTATATTTCTCCTAAGAAGAACTGCAAGCCAAGAAATAATGGAGCAATATGTTTATAAACAACAAAAAACAAAACTATCAACATGGAATTCTATACTTCCCCCAAAAAATTTTTTAAAAACAATTATATATATATAATACATATAATTATATATAAATAATAATTATAATATGTATAATATAATATATAATATATAGACTAATGTTTATATACAATTATATATACATATAGTCTTCTTTCTTTTTTCTTAAACTTTCTTAATTTCTGTAAGCATACCTCTGAAGGAAGAGTTTCCTCTAAAAAAGAAAATTGATGAGACAGAAAATCACAATAAAGAAGTTTTCCAGTATTCTTAAGATAAAAAAAATACAGGGATGATCTGAAGCAAAACTGAAATTACTTGACTTAGTAAAAATGCTGTTTTACCCACTTGCCTGTAGTTCCGTAAGAGTAGAAAACAAGTCTGTATTTATTGTCCTATCCCCATTGCCTAGCACAACGGCTGGTACACAGTAAGAATACAATCTGAATCAATAAAATTAACTTTGGGTATGGCCTGAACTGTGTTTATGCCATTGTACAAACAATGGGTGAAAAATTGGGGGCTTGACATTTTAACACAAGCAGGCAAATATAGTTTTATACATAATAGCATAGTTTGGTGCTATGGAGCTGACTACTAACATGTCAACAGAAGGAGATATCTCAAGTAAATACCTCTTATAGAAAGGGAAATGGCAATACTTAACAAGAAGTGTATGTGTGTACATATCACAAATCTAAGGATAAAAACCTAGTGGTTGTAGGAGAGTGCTAGGATGGTTTGCTGATGATTCCTTAAAGAGAAGCAAGAGAGAAACGACACTTTCCTAATCTATACTACAAAAGGAGCAAAGAGGAAGGAATTGAGTGTTTGTGAAAGACTACTTCTAGAAGATTCATTTGACTAAAAGCAGAATATTAGGAAAAGTTTTGATGTATCTCTGATAATATCTACACTCATAAGAACAAGTAATACCCACTCTACACAAAGTCTTCCAGCAAATAGAAGAGGAAGGAACATTTCCGAACTCTTTTTGTGAATTCTCAACTTGTCAGCTTCCGCTACTTTGAAACCTGAAAAAAGATATTACAGGAAAAGGAAACTACTATCCTTCATAAACATAGATTCAAATATACTCAACAAATTATTAGCAAATTGCAGCCACCATGACCAAGTGGGGTTTATCCCAGGGATGTAAGTTTGGTTTAGCATTTGAAAATCAATTTAATTCACCATATTAACAGACTAATGAGTAAAAATCATATGATCATTTCAACAAATGCAGAAAAAACACTTAATGAAATGCGGCATTCGTTAATGACATGGAATAGGTCTCAGCAATCTAAGACTTAAAAGGAAACTTCCTTAACCTGATTAATGGAATTTACAAAAAAAAATCTATAGCTAACATCATATTTAATAGCGAAATAAAGAGCATTTCTCCCTAAGACCAGGAACAAGTCAAGGATTTCTTCTCTCATCCCTCCTATTCACCATTTAAAAACTGTGCAAAAGATATGCACAAACACTTCAACAAAGAGGTTATATGGATGAAAAATATGCACATGAAAAGATGCTCAACATCATCAGTCATTAGGAGAATGCAACTAAACGCACAATGAAATACCACTGCACATATATTAAAATGGCTAAAATAAAAAATAAATCTGATAATACCAAGGCCTGGTGAGAATACAGAGCAGCTGGAACTCTCACATCAACTGTGGGAATGCAAAGTGCAGTACTTTTCAAAACAGTTTAGTAGTTTCTTACAAAGTTAAATCTATATTTACCATGAAATCATATAATCTCCACCCTCTGGTATTTAATCAAGAGGGAAAAAATATATGTCCATACAAAAAAAAGTTCACAACCATTTATGGTGGCTTTATTATAATCATCCCAAACTGGAAATATTCCAAATGCTTACCATCTGGAAATGGACAACTCTGCTATATACATAAAATGGAATACTGCTCAGCAATAAAACTCAAGGAACTATACACATAAAAAGGTGAATTACACAGTATGAAAATTTTACTAGTTATCTATTGCTGCCTAGCAAAGTATCCCAAAACTTAAGTTGGCTTAGAACAACAAACACTTATTATCTCACAATTTTGGGGGGTCAGAAATCCAGGCTCGGTTTGGCTGGGTGCCTCTGGCTCAGAGTGTCTCACAAGGCTGCAGTCAAGTCGTGGGCTGGGGCTACAGTCACCCCAAGATTCAACGGAGGTAGAATCCACTTCCAGGTCCACTCAGGTGGCTGTTGTCACAACTGAATTCTGTTGACCAGGGCGTTCCAGGTGGATCTCTGCATAGGGTAGCTCACAGCACGATACCTGGCTTTCCATAAAATGAACAAACAAGAGATGGAGAAAGGGCAGCCTGAGATAGAAGCCAAGGTGTTATTTAGCCTAACCTTGGAAATGGCATCCCATCACTTTTGCCTTATTCTACTAATTAGAAACAAGTCACTACATCCAACCTTCACATGAGGGGAGGAGATTACACAAAGACATGATGAATACCAGGGGGTAGATCACTGGGGGCCATTCTACAGCCTGCTCACTACACAAATTATACCCCAATAAGCTTGACTTTAAAAAAAAAAGGATTAGAGATAGGACTAAAGTAAAAGTACTAGTTAAGGGCAGCTAAGGCAAGGAAATTAATGTAGAACAGAATGTGTCAACAAGGTAAGCCTGAGTTGCGTGCTTACACGTCAAGAGCAATATCTCTATCAGGAAGATCAAATAGCTGAAAAGGCAGTGGGGAGAATGGGAAGGGACAGGGCTTTGTTGATTAGACACAAATGGGAGTTTAAATGCAAGACTTGAGACAAGCAATGAAGATAGCCGTCTCAGGACTTGGAGAGACAAAAGATGGTGCCAGTTGTTAATACCAATCTCTCCAGGAAGAACTTCAATTCAAAGAGCAAAGCAAAAAAAACAAAACCTATTTAGCAAATCAGGTGACAAAATTATGAGTTAACAAATGTTAAATTGCCAAGCCTCAAATATAGGATTTTTAAAGTTTACTATGGGGTCTAAATTCCCTCATGATTGGCATGTGATGGGGACAGGAGCCAAGCAGATCATTACAGAGACCTGATTTGACAGCAATGCATGTGAAGAAACTCTGAAAAGCTTTAGCTTACCACAAGTTCAATATGTGCCAGCGGTGAAATTAATTTGCTTGAAAGGTCACTTCAATATTAGGCTGTGTTCAAAAACTACCATGTGCATTCAAGGGACATTCCCATGTACCTTTATGGCAAAATCATACCAGACTTAAATTCTTTGACATACAGTTTCTCTGTCAGTGATATTGATCTTTAATGTTTAAATGATACAATAAAAATTTTAATAGGGAATTAAAACCTAAAATGTAAGATGGGTAAAGAGAATTTAATGGAACATGTAGCATGCACACACACAGAGAACCTAAAAATATGTAAATGTATTTTATATATTAACATATATTTATTACACTTACATATGTTACAATAATATAATATATATTTTATCTAGTATATATATAAAACATTTCAAATACTCTACCCCATTGCCAAAACATATCCAGATTCTTTCCTGGAGTAGTGGCTAATCTTCAGAGAGAAGTAAGAATTCTAGTTCATGTCATTTTGCAGGTTGGGAAATGCTAAAGACTACAGTGGAAAGCAATTATCGTTCTGTTCTGCCAAGCCTACTCCTTTAAAGGCAGGACTGTACATATAAAGTTGAAGGGGAAGATCACGATTTATTTTTCATATGTATGTAAATAATAGACAAGAAGAAGAAGAACTATTTACTATCATGTTCCCCTTTGTGTAAGTGTGTTTAAATATCCCGTTAATTTGGATGTGTTTTCATTGATGATTCCTAATAGAAAAATTTGATTTTCATGTATGACTTCAATGAGAAATAGAGCCATTTGGCTCTGGAAGGTTTTTTGAGTCACTCTTGTTATCTCTTTTCTTAGAATGTAAGATCCAGGGGATTAGGAACCATATGTGCCTTGTTTACCACCCACTAGAAGAAAGCCTGCTACATGGTAGGTATTCAATATTTGCTTCAGAACTGGGTGGTAGCCTACTTACTTTTTCTATTCTCTAATTGTGGCAGTATGTATTCTTGTTGGTATAAATGGTCTTGTCTCAAGTGTTACCATGTTAAATTTTTTTCCAAAAAAAAATAAATAGTCCCAGAACGCAAAAAGTTTTCTTGCATAATTATCCATAAAGTCAAGCCAGCCCTTTCAAACAATCTGGAGAAAAAACTGGAGGGGTGGAGGAAACAGTTACAATGATTTTTCTGAAGACATAAAGGCTCCATTAAAAAAAAAAAAAAAAAAGGCTGAGCAAATATGCATGAAGCCAGTTACCAAAAAGCAGAGCTTACTCTGAGAAAAATAAAAGATGAAATTCAATCGAATTATATATTAGACCCAAGAAACTGCAGCTTGAAGAAAACTGCGATAATTGACTAGGTGTTTTAGTTGAGAACACTAATGAAAAAAGAATTTAAAACCTTTGGTATCTATAATGATAACATATAAATAAAAAGAGCAAGCATTACTTTTTGGCCAGAATTTACACATATGACCATACGGGTGTGCAGTGTACAACTGCAGGGTACAACCCGTATATTTGAACATGACTGATAAATCACTATTTACCAAGCAGAGAGTAATTTGCATACAACATTTTATTTAGTGTTTGCAACAATCCCACTAGCATGACATTACAATCTCCATTTAACATATGGGGAAATTGAGGCATACAGAGATTAGATGGTATCCCCAAGATCCTACAGCTGGCAAACAGTGGGGCTGAAATTAAAACCAACATCTGTTTAACTCCTAAGCCCAATTCTCTTTTCATTTAGCATCTCTATCTGAAATACTACTATCCAATCAATTCAGTGATTTAGTCCTATATTTATTTGATAAATAGAATTTCTTGATCTGATTTCATTTCTACAAAATTATACTAAAAGTTAGTTATAAATGTAAACAAAGATTTAGGTAAAATGATATTCATCATGATATTGCTTAAAAAGTAAAATAATGATAGCCAAGAGAAAAATAAGCAACCTACAATTCTAAAATAGGCAAGTAGTTAAAAATTATGAAATACAAGCATAGTCTCAAATATTAGTGACAGGGAAAGTGTTCACCAAGCATATAATCTTAAGTGTTTATATGTACTAAGAAGTTCACAAAGTAGCACCACAGTAAACTTAGAACTTTAATCTCTTTTTCCTTATGCACTACATTCATGAAATTCTCTTCAACTTCTGAATTTTTAAAAATATTCCTGTATGATTCTAAATTTCACATGGTTCCAGATCAATGTAGCAAAATATGTCCCTCTTTCCCCCTAAAAGATGATTTCAATAACAGAAGAAATGTAAATATAAAAATAATCCATAGTTTTGATGGAAAACCAAGAAGAGGCTATCCATTGATCAACACTGATAAATAATCTGAAAATATAAAGGTGATTGCACTAGATTAAGGACAGAACCTTAGAGCACCAGAAAACATGCAACCCCATCAGCAAAATAGGATAACTTCAGAATAAAATAGAATTGCCTCTAGGGAACCTGGACCAAGGTCTAGATTCATCACTACAGGATGGAGAGAGACTAAGCCAAGAAGTAGTCAACAAGGTTATTCACTCAAGACAAATCCAGTATTCCATGTGCCTGTCTGTGATGTTTGTTCTCAGTGAACACCGTGCAACTAACTCTTGAAAAAGTGTAGAATATGTTCCTTGATAGAGTTCAAGAATAGACTTTGCAGCCAGAGAAAGAATTAAGGGAGTTCCTTAGGTAACTTCAGCTGGTAGTATTTGTACCAGAGAATCAGCAAAAGCTGCAAAACTAGCTTTGTTCACTTCCAGAAGGCTGGTTGTTAAACATGTGCCAGAACACCACATACAGCTGCAAGGGAGGCTAGAAAATAAAGGGTATTCTTTTTCTTCTTTTTAGCTGAGCACCTTACCATCCCATATTCTCTTGGCAAAAAAGGTGGAGGAGGAAATGGTAGAAAACTCACAGTAACTAATGTGAGGATAGATTTGACTTTAGTTTTCAGAAATGAAAAACCTGATTTCTAAAATAGTTTCAAATCTCTACACAAAGAATGAGTTGAAGAACAAATAATACTTAAAACAGAAGTAGTAATCTATAAAGACATACGTATTTTTTCCACAGTGTAGTGCAAAATGAAAAATAATGTAAAACTATAAAGAAAATTTACAAGACAAGGAAGGTTGATCAGAAAGATCCAATATCTATCAAATAGAAATTGCACAAGCAGTGTAAGTGCTCTACAAACAGAGAATAGAAATAATGGAAGAAGAGAACAGATCAAATACTTAATGCAGAAATACTTAATACAGAAAATGTTCCCTTAGAGACACATATCTAGGACAGATCTTTGTGAAATCCGGAAAATCAAAGAATAAAGAGAAATTCATATCATATTCAGGATAAGAAACATAAATTACTTACATTAGATTGAGAATCAGACTAGAAATACCCGAGACTTGCTAAAGAGTGGGAAATGGACACACTTTTAACTATGGATGGAAGTGTAAATTGGGGGCAATTTAAACTGTTAAATGTACATATCCTTTAAGGGGTCAATTGATTATCCTAGTATCTATCATCCACAAATATTGGCACAAATATACAAGGAGATACGTAAAAAGATTGCTGTACCATGTACAGCAGCAAAAACTAGACTCAGCCTAGAGGTTTATCACTTAAGAATAACTCTAGTAAATTTTAATATTTTCATATTATAAAAATCTATGTAGGCAATCAAAGGAATAGTTATATCTGAATGTACTGCTATGGATGGATTCTACTATATGTTGTTAAGTGAGGAGCAAGCTGCAGAACAATGGATAGAATTTGTACACAGGAAGTGCGGAGGACACAGAAGAAATTGTTAATGGTAATTAATCTTAGAATTGGTAAAAGGAGATGAGAACTTCCACTTTTTATTTTATACATTTGTTTAATATTTGATTTTATCACAAGGAGCAAGCTCTTCTCTTATAATTTTTTAAAAGTTATACTAAAGTATATTCATGAATAAAAGCTAGATTTCCAAGCATAAAAATAGTCCAAAAATGATGGGAAAAATATAATAATAAAGAGCTTATGCCCTTATGAGTTATAATATTCATATTTAGGCAGAAGTCATGATGTTTGATAAATTTGACTCTAAGAAAATAATCGATAAGTATTCAAAACACTGTTATCAGTGACTACAATTGTGAAACTGTGAATACCACTTAAGTATCTAACAATAATGGATTAAAATAATTACTATGTATAGGTAGATAAAAATTTAGATATGTAGATATCCACATATAGGCATAGAAATTTGTTATTTTTTTACATTTTTAAGGAGTTAGACTACAGTATATTTCGTATGCTTCCATTTATGAAAGAAAGAAAGTATGTACATAGAAATGTGCCTGGAAATACATTAAGTTCACTCCAGAAATATTTATTAAGTATCTATTACAGAAGGGCAGCATTGTATAGTGGTTACAAGCACCCACTCTGCAGCCACATAGGTTGAGGGAATCCTGCGTCTGCCACTTCCCAGCTGTGTGGACTTGGGCAAAACTACATATGCTCTCTTGGTGGTAAAGAGAGCTACGAAGAAAAATGCAACGGGGTAAGAAGAACAGGGAGTGATGGGGTGGGGACTGGTATTTCTGTTGTAGTGTTTATGGGAGGCTATGCTAAGGTCTTAAGAAGAAAAGTGTAAGAGATGAAGGAGTAGATAGTAAACACCCCAAATATCCAGCGACTAGAATTCCAAGCAAAGGAAACTGCGAGTGCAAAAGCCTGAGGTTGGGGAGCGCTTGGAGTGTTCCAGGAGAAGCAAGAGGCCAGAGTGGCCATAGCAGCGTGAATTGCATGTAACTCTTGGGAGTGGAATTCATAGGAGCTAGTTTTCTCTTCATACTTGAAACAGTTCTATTGTTTGGATTTTTACAATTAGCAAGAAGTACTTTTACAATGGAAAATAGCAAAAATATTTACATTTGGAAAAAAGAAAATAACAAATGACTCTCTTTTTGATTACTCTCTCCAAGGAGTTTTATTAGTGCTCAGTTTCTTAAAAATACACACTCATTCTAAGCAAAATCCCAAGCCCTCTGCTTCTTCAGGCTTTCATGAGAGGGTTTAGCAGTGAAGAGGGTGTGCTCACGATTTTCTTTGGGACAGTGCTGTTTTGCTTTGTTTTTTGCTGAGGAGGATTCGCCCTGAGCTAACATCCGTTGCCCATCTTCCTCTATTTTGTATGTGGGATGCTTCCACAGCACAGCTGATGAGGAGAGTAGATCCGCACCCAGGATCCGGCCTGCAAACCCGGGCTGCCGAAGCAGAGCTTGGGGAACTTGAATCACCCAGCCACGAGCTGGCCCCAGGATAATGCTGTTTTAAAACTTCGCTCTTCCCCTTTCCTCCACCCTCCAACCATGTTTGATTAGAAACCATTTTTAACTTTAAATAACTTTTTTTAAATTGGCATTTCCCTCATGTGCCAAAAATAATGAGCATATATTTTAAAAGTAGGAAATGAATTTGATAAAATATTTTGAGTGGCTAGAAATGTTTTCAGTAGTTCATTAACTGCAAAATAATTCCCTCCTGAATGCCAGAGATCCTGTGCAAGATGTTGCCTGGGGCTACATAATATGTGTTCACCTTTTAATCACACTGACAGAAGGGAAATGGAAAGCAAGTCCTCCAGTATTCAACATGCAGTCTTTGTTTTAACGGAGAGGAGCTGAAGCGTGCGTAGTACAAAGTATCAGATAATTCAAAAAATGTTTATGGTTTTGTTGGGGGTGAATATAGCTTTACTACATAACTATTTCCAATAATCTTAGAATGTACTCCCATTCAAATAATGAAACATTGTAAAATGTTTCATTTGACACATTGTAAAAACCTGATGCAGGGGGGCAGTCCTTTTCTTATTCCTCTTGTCTATTTCTGCCTGATCTTCAAGCCAGTGATTGACAGCATTCCTTCCTAGACTATATATTCATGATTTTCAAGAGCAAGGGCTTAAAAAAGATTATAGCTTTCTTTGGTCGGGTTAGTTCACAACTTTACCAGTACAAGAGGGACACTGTTTATTGAACTACTGTATAAGTCTCTGACTTCATAGCTGCGCTATAAGCAAGTTGAGGGCAGGAAATAGTGTCATATTTACATTTTTATCCTGAGCAACTAGCACAGTGCTTGGCAGATAATAAGTGTCTAATATTTGTTTGTTGAAATTAAAAGATAATTCTGACTCATAGTAACTTGATACTTCACATTGTAATAAAATAAATGTGCAATTTTATTCCAATAGCAATTTTCTTTCGACTCTATTTCTGATTCTCTGACAGGCCAGGCAGAAGGTCAGCAAGGATGCACTATAATTGCAGAAATTTGTTTTTTTTTATGAATGAGTATCATTCTGGTCTAAATTTATATTTTCAGTTTCATATCCTTAATGTTTAAAAATTTGTTTTTTTAAAGATGAAGCCAAAAGCAGTTACAATGAAAGATCATTAATAATTCCGAGGGGTTTGTTCATTGTTTGGTTTTTACACTATTACGTAAACCTGAAGTTTTTGGTTTTGTTTTGCTTGGGGAAAAAAAATGTGAAGGAGAGTTCTAGAGATTTAACAGGATTAAGTGAATTATCCATTCTATGTGCCCTTTCCACCGCTAAACTCACCCTCAGTTCTATGATGATGATTAATCCTCCTATGAAAGCAACAAAAACCAGAGAGAGGAGTACTTAAAGCAAATTATCAGCGCTTCTATTTGCAATATGTCTTGCAGAGCATTGCAGAGAATATGTGTCTTCTGTCACCTCCATGGGGAGGTCCATTAAAACACCCCAGTATGGCAGTCAGGCACACATCAATGGCTACCTTCAGAGTTACTTCTATATATTCTTTTTGTTTCTTGAAATCCCCTCCCCTGAGAAAAATTACAAGGTGGAGGTAAAGGCAATAATCAACAGCCTCTGCCTGCATTGTTGAGGAGATTTTTCTTCTTCCAATACACTCCGCAAAACGCAGACCACTAGTCACTACCAGTAAATGGCATCTCTCTCTTTGCCTTGTCCTATACTTTTCTGCCTTTCTTTACTGAGTCTTTGTTTTTCACATGCCTCAAACAGCTATATCTGCTTCCCTGAAGTGATCGGAAGATTTTATAGTCCCTATCCTTTTATCAAGAACTTTCATTTGGTATGTGAACAAAAAAATCCCCTCCATCCATGCAGAAGTCATGAGCCTCCTAACACTTCCAGTCTCACATACACTGCTGTGTGCCGCAGACCTGGATTTTATTTTTGAAAGACTGCCTTCCCATATCAGGTAGGCTACACAGTGACATCCACTAAAACAGCAGTTGAAGTCTTTTTTTTAGATCTAGAACCTCATTCATCACCTGCCAGCAGTTTAAAGTTTTTAAATGATACTGTATCATAGTCTTTAGGAATGTTCTATTTATGACACATTGCTTTCACTCAACGCAGTTTTGTGGGTGGGTGCATCATAGCAGGAGCTGAAGCAGAAGAGAAATTTCATTAAATAATCCTTTCGCACTTTATAATATATGCACCTAATAAATGCATTGAAAGATTTAAAATATTCCAGGGAGGACATATTCATAGAGGCAGTTTGACATATAATTTCAGCAATTATAAAAATATATTTATCAAAGGCAGACAACCAATCTGTGTACTTCAAGGGAAAATACTTTATTTAAACTTTGACTTCACTTCTTATTCATCATTACAGCCAAAGTTCTAACGTTTCATTTTTACTGCAGACTCACAACCATTTACTTTGTCTCTACTATATTCTGCTCAAAAATGTGTATATTTATGTATATACACACATATATATATATCAAGTTTATAGCAAACATTAGGTGAAAATTAAATTGAAAATGTGTTAAATAATGAAATAGTTAAATGAAACAAGTTATTAAACTGGACTATCTTTTTGAATAATTAATTTGACAGTATAACGTAATAATGATTAACCTACTTTCAAATATTTTATATCTTGTTTGTCTATCCAATAATGATTAACCTACTTTCAAATATTTATATCTTTGTCTTTCCTCACCAATGAGGTTAATGTGTATGTTAAAGAATGTCTTATAAGGTGGAACATTAAATATTTTGCTAGTGTTATTAGCAAAAACCTGGCATTTAAAGCTACCAGACCTTCTAGATGTAACATAGAGAAAAAGGTCTCCATGGTATTACTGTGTTTTGTTTCAACCTCTTCCTTTTTAGAGAGAGGATCCTGGACAGATGATCTGGCCCAGTTCCAAACCCAGCATGGAGCTCTATAAGCGGACAATGGTTGTGCCGAGTGGTGTGTATGTGCACATGCGTGCACATGTGTGTGTGTGTAAACTGAAACAACTGTGTCATGAAATAAGCCAGAAAGGCCCTGGAGCAACCATCATCTGGTAGTGATTTGGTGGTCTTCCTCGAGGGATTATGTCTGGGTTACAGCTCTAGTGGCAGGAAAGACCGTACAAGTCAGCCACACCGTTTAGCATCAATGGGAGCAGCTGCAGAATTAAACAAAAGCATTTCTTTGGATTGTCTGATTTTCACTGGCTTCATCAGGGCCTCTGGCTTATTTCGCAGCAGCAGCAGTGTCGCAGCGTGTTTTGGAGCAGCCAGCATCTTGTTGCAATTGCGGATTCCTCAAGCTCTAAATTGACACATCTACAAGCTGGCTTTAGGAATGAAATAAGAGCAAGTAGACCATGAGGAGAACAATGCCTTTAAGCCAATGGCAAATCCTAGTGAGGGATGCAGATGTGAGCTGTCAGTGACCAGTGCTCCTGGAAGCTGGGTGAGTGAATGCGTCTGTACTGAAGAGGAGATCTGAGCAAAACATCACAACATCCACTATAATCCACCTCTTACACTCTTACACTGCTCACTCCCTTCTAACGGAAAGATTGGCTCAATCACTGGTTTGTGTTGTTTCTTAAGGAAACTTAGAAGAAAGTTAGTCGAATGAACTACAGTTTCTCTCTTGGCAACCACAACCAATACCTATCCTCTTTCTAGCAGGGGAGGCATGATGGCACTTTGGATCCAGTTATCGCTGTCGAATAAAATGTTATGCCCAATAGTTCTTTAAATGTCTGGGCATTCCCCTTTCTCCAGGATATGTTTACCTGAGCAAGTAGCCATAATTCCTTTTGGGGAAGGACTGGGGGAATCATTACCATACATACTTGCTATGGTATTTCAGGGTCTTTCCCCATGAGGTCTCTTTGTTCTCCAGTCTATGGGTTCCAAGTAAGAGAACTAAGCAAAGAATGTAAACCTTTATTAGGATGATTGTCTTCTGTCTGCAGGTTATACATTCCAATTCATTTTGATTGCATAAATTAAGTGACACCCTTATTGACTGCGCATATATCTGGCTCCTATGGAAACTACTAACCATCTTCCTAGCACTGTGTGGACCAGCCAGGTCCCCTGGCTGACGCTCCAATCTTGTCATTTATTACAATAGTTGTACCCACATTGCTTCTGGTATTTGATGCTGCCTTCTCTTTTGGGATCCCATCATACTCAATGCTACTAGGGAACCTGGCTCTGAAATAGTATCTCTTAATCTTAGCCCTGGCCTACAGAAAAGACCTACCACTGAGCTTCTCAATGATGCTAGGACCATTCTAACCAGCATATTTTTTATCATGTCGGTAAATAGCATGCCCTTCAGGCTCCCCATGGATCATGGTCAGCTGATGTGTTTTCCTACCTTATATAATTTATCTAGAATTCCCACTTCTCTCAGCATTTTGATCCCTTCCTCCACTATCTGGCAAGAGCATTTCTACTTAATATAGTATAGGCCATCACTTTTCCCAGCTTCCAAGAGCCCTCCATACAGCATGGTAGCACTAAATGTCTTGTGTTGGGCTTTAAATTCTTATTTTGGGAGAGCATTGCCATATCAATAAACTTTCCCTTATTAAACTTTATATTCCAACTCCCTTGATTTAGCAACTTCAAGATCCAGTTCCATATGTACTTTCACAACTCCCGCCAGTTAAGTATTGGCTAGATCCTGGAGCTCCATCAGCAGATAGTCTCTTTCCTCTATTAGTGGGCTCAGAACAACCCTTACGTTCTTGTGAGACAGAACTCTCTGCATCATCCTCCAGCAAGGGGGTTTGCTTGACTTTACTAGGGAGGAGTTTTCTGTTTCTGCAAGCCCAGAGAAGTGTTCTAGGTTCCATGGTCTTAAGTGCATAACATCAGATATCTCCATCCCAGTTTCAAGGTCCCAATCCTCAATCGGAGTCCTCACTTTGCTACAGGAAACTTCTGTGATTGAGAATTCAACCTTCTCTAGAGTTCCACTACCCTTGTGATTAAGCCTTGGTTTCATCCTCAGCTTTGTCTACCTTCTGGCTGCAGGAGATGAGAGTCTCTATATATGCTGCCAAGGAAAGCAGCTAACATTCACACTTTACATTCAATTAACTATTAATCGATCTCAGCTTGGTTTTCTCCAATACATCATTGTTACCTAGAAACAGCCATTTGATTTGATAGTCTTTATAATTATTAATTTCCTTGTACCTCTCAAACACTTGACATTACAATCATTGATGAATTCCTCTCTACCCCATTCACCACCATTAAATTCTTAACAATTACACCACCACAACATGACAGGAGCTATACTCGCTGTCAGTTGACCAACAGATGATGCAGTTCCCAAATCCCATTCTAGAGTCTGCTTTTTAGGTTACTTCCAGTATTAACTCTTTCAGGTTAAGTTTCCTGTATATAGAAGCTGATAAGATGTGTGTGCAAGAGATTATAGGTGAGTACACTTGGGAACAACACCTGGAAGGAAGGGAAGGAAGCAGCACTGGCAGAGGGATAAGTTGAAGTTCACTGTAGTTGCAACAGAGTCCTCGGGCCTCAGATAATTCTACAGAGAGTTCAGGAGCTGAGATGGTACTTCAGAGTTTCCCAGGCTTCGTTCCTCCTACATCAACCAGACTGTGGATGCAGGCTGCTTCAAAGGAAGGAGTACACCATTAGCTGAGGGCAGTTGAAGGAAGGCAACCATGAGCTGCCTGGCAGCACCAGCTTTGAGTGCCCCCGCCCCGCAGGGAGCATTCTAGATGATAACTCTGTAGTGCTTGTTACACAAAGTTCTTTCAACTATCAAAATAAAATGGAAAGACAAAGCAAATATTCAGATAAAATTATAGAATAAATATTACATTGAACAATTTCTGAATCACAGAAAAGAGTAAAGGAAAGAGAAAGGGAGGGATGGGGTACATCTTTATATACCTATTCTCACAAGGCATCAAGCCTTACACATAGTATATATGCTGAGGAACAAATGAATGAAAAACGAGGCTACCCTTTCCACTCTATAAAAATAGCACGTGCGTATATTGTTTAGACTATAAACACCTTCAAGAAACTCTGCCTCACTCATACTTACCATCATTCATGAAGATAGAAGCTCTGATTGGTTCCCTGTAAACTTTCCTGAAAATCATCTCACAGCAACAGCTAATTTGTGTTGGTATATTTCATATTTGGCAGGAAATTTGCTCTCTTTAACCAACACAATGCAGACAATTGGGCTTTACTTCTTTTGAAATGAAAAGTGAGGTGTATGAAATATATTTAGTAAACTTATTATTTTGTAGCTTTCATTAGTCTATACCTAGTAATGTTAAAGGTGCCTTAAAATCAGTAATTAAATAATTAAATATGTGCTTTGAAATAACTTTTTATTTATTTGGGTTTTTTTTTTTGGTGAGGAAGATTGGACCTGAGCTAACATCTGTTGCCAATCTTCCTCTTTTTGCTTGAGGAAGATTGTCCCTGAGCTAACATCTGTGCCAATCTTCCTCTATTTTTTGTGTATGTGACACCACCACAGCATGGCTTGATGAGCAGTGTGTAGGTCCATGCCCAGGATCCGAACCCGTGACCCAGGTCGCTGAAGTGGAGTGCGCAAACTTAACCACTACACCACCGGACCGGCCCCATCAAAATAACTTTTTAAATATTCAACCTATTACCATGATTATATTAATAATATTTACTGCACACTTCTAGCCAAAAAGACTTTATATTTTTTCTTAATTTTCTTAATATTCATTTCAGATTAGACTTTTTTTTCTGTTTTCAGGTATATTAAAACTTTAAAGCATGATAAACCTTCAAGTAAGTTTAGATTTTTTAATTGTCTTTAGGAGCATTTTACGTTATATAAAATATAATATGATTTTATATATCTTTATATAATTACACAATTTTAATATATAAATAATTATAAATAATGTAAAAATATACATAAATCATTTTATACTTTTTTATTTTCAGAAAGTTTAATGATGCTACTGTAATAAATCATAGTATTTAATTAAAAGGAGCTATGTAACTCTAAACATAAAATACCTACCTACCTACAAGCTATATCAAATAGTCCTAAGTAAAGACTTCCAAAACAATTTCACATCCTTTCTAATAGAAAGATTATTTTGATTAGAAGTGTCATTTATAGACTAGTAAAATATTAAAGGTTTGCTCTGCAAACCTTTTTGAACAGCTGTTATCTGGTCAAAGCATTGTGCTAGATGCTGTGAAAATAAAGCAATGAATAAGATCTTTTATTTGTCTTCATGAATGTTATAACATATTGAATTAAGAGATTATGAAAATAATATATCATAATACAAAATAAAATAAGCAAAATAAAGTTAGTATAAGCAAAGAGAAATGGTCAAATTATTCCAATCATAGGGATGAGGGAAGACTTTATATTAACGTCTATCATAACATTTATCTCAGAGTACTCTTTCCTTCTCTGTCTCTCTCACTAAGCTGTGAATTTATGAGTGGAATTGAAAGTTCATCTCATTATTTCCTGTGCCTATCACAGAGCTCTGAGCTAACAGATGAGCTTTTAGGTGACTTAAACATGTAAATTATCTACCCCTTGAATGATGAGTACCAGTTCCGCAGAGAGTTTTCCAAGAAGAGAGGGAGGTGTTAGCTTGTCCACACAAGTTAACTGGTGTACGTTTAATGTTCACCCTGAGGAATGTAAGGCAAATGTTTCAGAAGTAATAGGTTGATAGCATATTGTAGAATGCCTTGAATGCCTTACACCAGAATTTGATATTTACTCCTTTTGTAGGTAAAGCATTGAGAATTGTCTTCATAATAACATAATCTGAGAATTCATCAGGCTATTTGCTTACTTAAATCACATCCTTTATTTCATCTGGATTCCCATGATTAACCTTTTAAACTCAGTCTTGGAAGAGAAGATAAGCGAGCCAAAGGGAACCAAAGAAATGGACTAGTTTTGCTCCTAATTTAGATAAACCATTTCTAGAAACAAGGGATTGAGGAAATTGGAATATATTTTTTAAACCATATCTTTATTAAATACCTACTATCTTTCAGGTAAAAATTACATTCCTTGAATATGTTTCTAATTTAAAGAATTCCTTGTATGTTGCTCCAATTAGCAATTCCTCATAAATACTGCCTCTGTGGTTAATTGCATCCCACAAATCTAATCTTATTGGAAAAAGATTGCATTAGCTAAAGTGAATTCAAATGTGTTCAGTAATTATTTAACATTTATCTAACTCAGAACTCAAAACTGGAACTCAGAACTGTTGGTGGTAACATCTCAGAGGTTGAAGGTAACCACTGAACTTCAAGTTTCTCTCTTCATCCTGAAGAAGTTAACAATTCCGCCCCACCCTAGTCCAAGTGAGAATTTATCACAAATTTGAAACCAGAGGCCTTTACTAGATGATAGATTTTACTATATAGGCACTAAAGGGTAAAAATGAACAGCTTTGTAAAATTAAACTGCTTTAAAAACATACCAGAGACTTCAGGTTTCAGCTCCAACATGTAAAAAGCTTGGAAGAAAAAAGAAAAAGCTTGACACACTGAAAAATCAATTTTTCTTGGATTCATCAAAAAATATTTTGTAGGGCAAAGAGTCATCACAAAATCTGGAGAGAAAAGAGAATCCATAGGGTCACAGGTGAGATCTGCTTACCTGGAGCAGAAGCCACTGGAGCCATAAATGGTAGGAACACTTAAACTAATTTTGATGAATTGCTAGAGACTGAATGTGAGCTAGTGTGAGTGTGAGAAAGTCTTGGGAGCTGCAGGCTTAAGGGGACCTTGTACTCTCACGGGACTTTCTGCCTGGAATCCCACCAGATTCTCACAGCAAAAATCCGAGAATGATCCCCTCTGGTTCCAGCAGGAAGAGGATGAGAGTAATTATTGTAAAATCTCCCTACTTTCCAGGAGGAAAGACTTTACCAGACCGTGTCTCAGAACCGTGGGGGCAAAGTCATTCCTCTCACTCTAACCACGTCTGGCATTCCTGTCTCAACTGCGAGAGTGAGAGAAGGAAATTATTTAAGAAGAAACATGTGTGAACATCACAGCCAGAATATGAGCCCACCAAAAGATTGAGATTCAATTGGAAGATTATAGTGATTTTATGTGTGCATGGAAAGGCAAAAGGCATAGAATAGCCAAGACAACACTGAAAAAGAAGAACAGAATTGGAGGACTCAATTTATTCAGTTTTAAGATTTCACCATATAAGGCCATAGTAGTCAAGAAGCCATGGTATTGGTGAAAAAAGACACAGAGATCAAAAGAACAGAATAGAGAGCCCAGAAATAGACCCATACAAGTATAATCAACTGATTTTGACAAAGGTGCAAAGGCAATTCACAGAAGAAAGGAGAATCTTTTCAACAAATGGGGCTGGAACTGTTGGATATCCACATGCAAAAAAAAAAATGAACCTAGACACAACCTTACCACTTATATAAAAATTGACTGAAAATGGATCATCGATCTAAAAAGATTCTAGAAGAAAGCATAGGGGGAAATTTGGGTTACCTTGGGTTTGGTGGTGAGTTTTTGGATACAACACTGAAAACATGATCCATAAAAGAAAAAACAGAGAAGTTGGGTTTTGTTAAAAACAATTGCTCTGTGAGAGACAAATGGGGAAAATATTTGTAAATCGCATATATGGTCAAGGACCACATCCAGAATATACAAAGATCTTTTAAAACTTAGCAATAAAACACAAAACACTCAATGAAAAATATGGGCAAAAAAAATCTCAGTACCTCACTAAAGAACATATATAGACGACAATAACATGAAAAGATGTTCAATATCATTTGTCACTAGAGAAATGGAAATTAAGCCACAATAAGATACATTATACACCTATTATAATGGCTAGAATTCAAAGATTTTACAATACCAGTTGCTGTCAAAAATACGGAGCAACAAAATCTCTTGTTCATTGCTGGTGAGAACGTAAAATGGCACAGCCACTTTGAAAGACAGTTTGGAAGTTGCTAATCAAGCTAAACCTAGTCTTAGCATACAGTCCCACAATTGTGCTCCTAGTTATTTATCCAACTGCTTTGAAAATGATATTCACACAAAATCTGCACGCAAAAGTTTATAGCAACTTTATCCACAATTGCCAAAAATTAGAACAAAACAAGATGTCCTTCAATAGGTGAATGGATAAACAAACTGTGATAAATCCATACCATGGAATATTATTCCATGATAAAAGGAAATGAGCTATCAAGCCACAAAAACACATGGATGAATCTGAAATACATATTGCTAAGTGAAAGAAGCTAGTCTGAAAAAGTTACATCCTATATGATTCCAGTTATATGACATTAGGCGGGATAAAAAGGAAAAAACAAAGAAAGAAAGGAAAAAGATGCATGGTTCCCAGGAGTCGGGGATGGGAAAGAGTTGAATAGGTGTAGCACAGGACTTTTTCAGGCAGTGAAAGTATTTGGTATGATATTGTAAGGGTAAATACATGACATTTTGCATTTGTTAAAATTCCTATAATTTTACAGCACAATGAGTAAACATTATGGGATGCAAATTAAAAATATATATTTAGAAAGTTAAGGGATCCTAGGATGGAATGTAGACAGTGATAGAAGAACCTGAATGTATTATAACTGTATGAAACAACCTCATTGAAGGGGTTGCGGACAAAAACGCTAACCTAATAACTTCGGAAATGAATGAAATCTATAACACTAAAAGCAAAAGTAACTAGGAACTAGGAACTAGTCCATAGCATTATTCTCTATTTGGTAAAGTTATTTCCCATTGGCATATGGGTTAGCAATTCTGAAAGCCATGGATACTGGAATTGAACTGTTAAGGTAAATGGACTGCAGGTGGTGGGAATCAGGTTTCTCACTGTCGGCGTCGGAGTATAAGCCAGGGGAGGAGGTTAGAATGATCCATGTGATAAAAGATTAGAGTTAGAGACTCTAATGAACTCATGTTTAGTTTAATATAGATACAGGTGGATAGAAATATTTGTAGATGTGTGTGTATAAATGGGTTAGTATACGTACATACATACATCTACTTAGTCTGTCAGCTTAGCAGGCCTAGAAGCAATAAGAACCCAGGAGGAATGAGCACACTCAGTGCACAGATCTTGGTTTCTTACACCATTCTCCACTAAAAAGAACAGAGCTCCTTGAGGAAGGGTTGATTCTAGGAACGGTCAGGAAATACAAGATGAGCCTAAAGCATGTTGCAGTGCCAGAAAATAAGAAGTGCTCAAAAGGGAAAAAAATGATGGGGTTATATAAAAGAGGGCTAAGAACCAACTAAAAGAGCTCCCAATGGTCAAAACTGGAACAATTTGAGCAAAAAAAATTTATAAAGTATGGACTTGAGTTAATGATGATGAGGAGGAGGATGATGATGTATCAATATCGGTTCATTAATTGTGACAAATGTACCCACCAATCCTAACTGTTAGTAATAGGGGAATTGGATATGGGGTATACAAGAACCATCTTCAGTCTTTTTGCAATAGTTCTATAAATCTAAAACTGTTCTAAAACAAGTTTATTTTTAAAAACCACACACTCTCCAGAGCTAAATATGTGTTTATGATTTGAAATATCTATGGATAGGTAACAATATCACAACCCAAAGATCATTGAAAGGTCTTATCCTCAACGTTTCAAGTCTATTAACTGCAAGATGCTTCAAGTACATGGTCTAAGTCAATTTTATGCCAAAAGACAAGCCCTACAACCTTCCCAAAATAATTTATAAAACAAATTTTTATCGATAAAGACAAAACTAACGTTTTGTATTTTCTTTCAGATTAAATTTCACATTGCTTTTAATCTTCATTGCTTGTATACGAAATCCATTGCAGGTTTCAAAATAAAATTCACTTAGACAAGTAAATGACTTTTTTGCTGTTTATTTCCATACATCAATAGCATCATTTGCATGCTAAAGAAATGAAATTTTTTTCTTCTGTGGTCACCAAGGATTAATTTAAGGAATTGAATAGAGTTTGGATTGCCTTCTGAGAGAGAGAAGGTTAAAAGGTACATTTTGCTAAATATTTAAAATTTTTAACCTTTGTAGTATAGATCTCTATGATTTAAAAAAATGGTGGGTACTAAAAGCACAGTTATCTTGCCTGAAATTTTTCATTTTTAAATTCAGAGGTAATCTACATGATTGTTTGAATTAATACACACTATTTTCTAATAATGTTATAATTCCGCTATGGAAGAATTTCCAGATCTGTTTATCAGATTTCCTATGATTCTGTTTTATCAAACCTGGGTGCATAGAGCAGGAAGTTTTACACATGTGCAAGCAGCATTACAAGTCTCTTATATGTCTTTCTTCTGCAGTAACACATGGACTCACCTTAGAATTCACTGTTTCCATTCCTAAATGAATAGCCTTCATAGTTCTATTTAATTTTTAATTTTGTCACTTGTGGAAAAATTAAGAATTATCTTTTAATTTGTGTTGTTGGAACTTTTGTATCAATTTGTTAGTTGACGTCTGGTATTCCCATCATGAACTGTCAAACATAGAGGCAGCCCATGTACTAGAGGTTTTGTGAAGCAATGGACACTATATATTGCATCAGATCATTTCTTTTATTAAATACAATCTCTTTCCATCATAAACATATCACAGCAAATCTATCAAATATGAAAGATGATTGAGGCATCTCTAAATATCTAAGGTAGTGGTCTGAGAAAAATTGATTAAAACAATCTCTTGGTAGGAAGGAAGAAAAATCAGTTTTAAGTGGGAAATTACCTTATAATATGTGTTCTATATTCTTGATATCAGCGGAGAAGATCTCGACTTCAGCATATAATAATAAAAGATAAGAATTTAAAGTAATATATTTTCTTGAATCATTAAATTTAATGCAACCCATAATGTTTCTATTTGGTATTTCACTTACCATTTAGAAAAAAAGTGGACTCTTTTTGAGGTTTAGAATTAAATGAACTTTCCATACATAAATATACTTTATTTTTTTATTATCTTTAGACTTTTACATTATAAAAATATTCATGTCAACACATCTGAAAGATAAAGTATTAAAAAATTGTCTTTTAAAAGACTAACTGGGAGTCAGCCCAGTTGCGTAGCTGTTAAGTTCATGCACTCCGCTTCTGGCAGCCCGGGGTTTGCAGGTTCGGATCCCAGGCGCTGACCGCCACATTGCTCATCAAGCCATGCTGTGTTGGCATCCCATATAAAGTAGAGGAAGATGGGCACGGATGTTAGCCCAGGGCCAATTTTCCTCAGCAAAAAGAGGAGGATTGGCAACAGTTATTAGCTCAGGGCTAATCTTCCTCACAAAAAATAAATAAATAAAAGACTGTCTACACAACATATTGTAGTTGCTTACTACCCACAGTCACAGGTCTTTCCATTACTGTCACTCTAGTCCTTTTCCAGGAGCCTTTGGACAGGAACCTGAAGCCCTGAACTGCTGGCAAACCTTTGCATTCCAGCCAGATGGAAGTTGATTCTAGAAAGATTACTGTTCATATAAAAGCTGACATCTGACAAGCAATTTCTATTGTCTGCTTTCTTTTCTTATGTATGGGTCATATTTGTCTGTTCTTTGCATGTGTCACAATTTTTTGTTGAAAACTGGACATTTTAGGTAATATATTGTAGCAATTCTGGCTATTGATTTCCATCCCCCTCTCCAGGGCTTGTTTTTACTGTTCGTTGCTTGTTTATTTGTTTACTGACTTAGCTAGAATATTTTGGTGAAGTCTATTATGGCCACTGTGTGAAACCTCTGATTTTGCTCCTCCTAAGATTTCACCTTTGGTCTGTGAACAATCACCATGAGATGGCAGTTGTTTTAAAAGAGCTCTCTTTGTCTCTTCACTTGATTTCTCAATTAAGATGTCTGCCTCTATTGGTATCACACCCAGCTCTTAGACTCTACTAATTATTGACTGATTGCTCTATTGTTTTTGACAATATCTGTGGGCATGAATTACTCCACAGTCTGGTCCAATTAAATTTAGACAGGGATCATTTTTAAGGCAAGTCTTGGAGGTTTGTTCTGACTCTAGGAGGGCTTTTCTTAGCTATTTCCCTGTTTGTCTCTGGTAAACCAGCTGGCCTGTGGTTTAGCTTGGTGATCTCATAGAGCTAACAGCTTTCTCTTAATTGTTTATAACTTAAATCCCCATTATATTTTTTCCCTTGGTATTCAAACTACTCACACTCTGTTTTAAATGGGATTAATTTCTTTGATGAAAGCTTTGGAGTTCTCTGTTTTTTATGGACTTGCTCTTCTCCTGAGCAACTGCACTGGACACCAGGTGGAGGCAGTAGCCTCTGTTTTTCTCAGCTTGCTTTCCTTGGCATTAAAAATGTGCCCTACAAGTGAGCTAGGGTGAAGGTGATCAGGGACCTAATATTCTTGGCTTGCCATGCCCGGGTAGAGCATTCACCCTATGAGTGGAGGCTGGCTGGAGGAAGGAAGCCTCTGACTTCTCAATTGCATTCACCAACAATTTAGCCTCTGCAACTCAGAGTTTGGAGGGTGTTAGAAATGCTGATGGCCTACTCTTCCCAAGAGATACAGTGCCCCTTGATTGGGAGCTGAGCAGAGAGGGAGCGCTGTCTTCTTGGTCACATCCACCGGAGTGCAGCTTCTGTCAAGCTGAGCTGGGGGCGCAGGTACTGAGGGAAGACAAAGGAAGTAAGTGAGATATGGCTCAACTTCCACAGACTCTCAGTGTACTTACCAAGTTTTAGTAGATTTTTTTCAATAAATATTTCTTCATTTATTTGCTATATGCCCTTAGGACAACTTCCAGAGACTTTAGTTGTGTTGTGTTGTGTTGTGTGCGTGTATGTGTGTGTGTACAAATATAGATATATAATTCTTTCTATCTTATCTATCATCTATCTATCTATATCATCTGTCTATCTATGCTTCTTTACTGAGGAGCAGGTCCATGAAGCTCCTCATGTTGCCATTCCTAATGTGGAAGCTCTGTTAACAGCATTACTTTTTGAGCCAGTCTTCCTAAGCTATCATCAGTAGTAACAGGAGCAAATAATCTTATACTTTCTTTTAACAAAGTCAACCGTAGGGTCTTGTGATAGTTCAATGCTGGAGTCTGTAGCTTCAGAGCTCTTTCTTTTCCCTCAAACCTTTCCCAGGAGAACAAGAGTCTCAACTTCCCCAAAGCCTGACTTAAACAGCAAATAAGTCTTTTAGTAACTTTCTAATCTCTTAAACATGTGAAAATATGCAATAAATTCTTGCTGTAGACAACACAATAAAAACTTTAGCTTATTTTGTATTACAAAATATGATTGTCTTGATGAATTAAAAAAATGTGTCATATCCATATGATAAAATATTGTTCGGCAATAGAAAGGAACAAACTATTGATCAGGACTCAACATCAGTGAATCTCAAAAATGTTATGCTAAGTGAAAGGAGCCAAATGCAAAATACTATATATTATATGATTCTATTTATATGAAATATCCAGAGAAGGCAAATTTACAGAGACAAAAAGAAGACTAATGGTTACCTGGGGTTGGAGGAGGGAATGGAGATTGATTGCAAATAGGCACAAGAAATCTTATCGGGTGATGAAAATGTTCTAAAATTGAATTTTAGAGATGGTTGCAGAACTCTGTAAATTTACTAAAAATCATTGAATTCTACTCTTAAAATGAATTAATATATGGTATTAAAATTATACCTTAATTGAATTGTTAAAATGATTGTCTTATTTGTCTCTATAATCCCTATATTTTCACAATGCCTTGAACATAGCCTGTTCAATAATGCTGATTAGATGAGTGAATCAATCAATTGATTAACATAAAATCCCACTGAACACAGAGATCAACTATGCCCAGATGGTATGGTACTGTCAACAGAGTGGAGAGCACCAAGCATCCATGGATCTATATAAGCTCACCATGCACTAGGAGAGGGGAATGAGTGACAAAACACACAAAATGCAAATAATAGGAAATTAAAGGCAAATCTTATCTGGGCCTAGCTCTGATGATCAAGTAGGCAGTTGCTTTAGCACCGTTCCACCGCCAACCCACACCTCTATCTAAGGAGAAATGTAGGGAAAAAAGAATGAAAAGCTGAAAAGAAAAGGATCCAGGACCCCCTCTCTACCCACCATGTTTCAATCAAAGGAGATCACTAGTCTGATTTTGTACTAAGATATCTAACTTTTTGTTTAAAGAAATTCTCCATGGCAAACAAACAAATAAGCAAAAAATATGAAAGCAATTTTGATTAATCACATTGATCTCAATGCCAACTGATTTTAAACAAATTATTTCCTAATTGACTATATAGATCATCTCCTCAGGAAGCCTTCATTGACCTCAAGGCTTAGCACCATTTGCTTACCCATACCACAGCATCAACCACATATCAGATTGGGAAGGGTTGGCCAAGGACTTCCTCATTCATCATTCTACTGAAAACATAGTAGGTTCTTAAATAAATATTTGTTGTATGATTTAATGAAATCTTGAAGTTACTAAAACACAATGCCAAACAAACTCCGTGTTGTAACATACCTTGCAACTCTTAATTAGCTGAACAAAGTATAATATCCATTTGCCAATTTGCTGTAGGTTTCATAACCCTCTTATGCCCACATTGAGATGTTGATATGCTAAGAAACTTACTGAATAATCAGTGACAGGTTATACACCTGCTACCCTGTTCACAGCACCATTTTGCCTGATAAAAAAAGCAATAATAAGGCCAGTATGAAAGCTATTTTTTCCAATTCAAAGTATTATAAAGCTCAGCCTCTAATGATAATATAAAACCAGCTAAAAGTCCATTTCTCTTATTCGTAAAGTATTCAAAATTACCTCAATAACTATATTTAAAAGCTTTTGGTTTAATCATTGTTTTACATACTATAAATATTTCAGCCATCCAGGTTCTGAGCTGCCTCTAGATAGGAGCCAGGTACGTTTTGCCTTCTGCTCTTTATTAATGTAGGCATTTCCCTTCCCATTTAAGTGAGAAGAAAAGAGAAAGGAAGTGAAATTTAAATAAGTTTTTGTTACTTGATTGTAAAGCCAATAAAAAATTTGGTATGGGTTGAGGTTGAGAAATATTGCTAAATGCAGTTTTTCAATTATCTATGGCTTTCAACTATCTAGGGATCCCTCTCCTTTATTAGAATAAATAACTGTGAGTTAATGTAACTTGTTTGGATAGAATTTAAATCTCACCACGCTCAACTTCATTATCTGGAACTGGGCATTCATTTTCAAAGACTGAAGGGAATTTAGGAAATTACATTATTGTTATTTTTTCCCTTCTTTGTAAAAGCTGACACAAAGTGTTTCATGCATCAAGAAAATAATAAACCAGAAATATTGTCAATTAGCCTCTTTTTAGTACTTTATTGATAATAGGACTGATATTCTATCATATTCCTGAAACTTAATGGCTATGATACTTGGAAAACATTTTGAGATGCAAAAATATAAATAGATAAATAAGTTTCATTTGTGTATATTACATGCACATACATGAATAAGCTGTAACGCCTAAGTTTTGAAAGAAATTTCTAAACTTAAATAATTAAATATGAAAACATTCCACAAAAGTTTACTGTCTTCCTGAATGGAGGTTCAACATTATCTCATGTCATCAAAAGGTCTAAATTGAATCACCATGGTTAAGAATATGGCCAAGGATTTTGATTATGACCTTCAGCAAGTTATTTGACTTCTTTGAGCCTCAGTTTCCTTCTGGGTAAAATGGATATAATAATGGGTATTTGTGAGGATTAGATTACAAATATATATAAGTATGTATGTATATGTGTGTGCATATATATATATATATATATATATACATACATATTAGCTCGGTGCCTTGTGCATAGCTAACTAAAGAGTAGTTGCACTGTGATTGTTATTACAATCTTTGACTCCTTTCTTTTCCTCATGTCCATATCAAATCAGCTGAAAAATCATCTCAAGAAGTCAATTTCTGTATCTCTCAAATGTGTCCAGTCCTCTTTTCCCTTCCACTATTTTTACCTAGGACCATACCAGGACTACTTCCTGGTCTATTGCAATAGTCTCATAACTGTTCTTACTCTCTCCAGTCTTTCTCCTTTAATCTACCCACAGTCCTGCAAGAGGTATCTTTTAAGGATAGAGTTGCACATGTGTCACTCCGTGGAAGAAAAGCTTTAATACTTCACCATATATCATTAAAATCAGAGCCTCACCTAGGCATTCAAAGTCACAATGTGCTGTAATCTACATTTCCAGTGTCTTCACCCTCTGTACCGCTTGTCTTTCTCCTTCATCACCCAAAACACATCCTAAATCGTACTACCTGCCTGGTGACAAGCTCTAATTTACCCAATTCACGACCTTGTCTTGAACTGTTTTCATTGCTCTTAAAATCCGTCCATCTATGGTAAAGCTCGAAACACCCTACAAAGAGACATCTGATTCTGAATTCTGTTGCTTTATGAGATCTCCACAGGCACTGACTCACATCCGTCTTCCAGAACTCCTCTATTGTGCCTTTTGGCATGCCTCACATTTGCTGGAGCACTGCATCAGAGCTGGCTTTTGTTTATCTGACAATTCCTTAGATCGACACTTTATTATGACTGCATGTTTGATTTTCCAATAAAATTGTCACACTAAACAAGGGCTTTTAAATTCCTGATAATGTTCTTGAAAAAGCCTCATGCCAGAAAGACTCACTAGCTCTAGAACGCCAGCCTGAACAAAGCGTCCGAGCCCAATTTATATAAGAGGGAATTCGTAACAGTCTGTTCTTCTCTTCCTCCGATACTCTAACTAATGCGTCTTTCAAATTTGTACTATATATTTCATCTCTCTCAAGAAGTATTTCACAGCTCCTTTAGTTGGAGTCCTCTGTTCCTCCCCTATAATCCAGTTGAGCTTTGCATGTTTCCTACAACTCAGATCACATACTCTTTTTTCAGAATTTTTTGTATTTGTGCCTTTCACTTTTACTATATCACATGCTCTTAAATAAAATATTTATTTTACTTTCCATGATACCTGCATCAGAATATCTCTCATGGCAAATATTCAACAAATGCATGACGAGTTCAATTGATGTAATAAGAATATCACCTAATATTTATAGAATACTTTACAAGTTTGAAAACAAAACTACAGATATAGACATATGGCAGAGCAGGTAATAATATCAACGCCCAATTCCAGAAGAACATAGAGACTCAGACAGTCATAAATACATTACTTCAAAACAAGAAACCTAATTTCCACTGCTTGTCCAGAGTTTTCCCACAATCCACAAGACCAGCCTTCTAGATTCAAATATAGCTGTGATTCAAATTTTTGTGGTGATATTCTAATACTATAGAGATAATGTACAATAGAAATCAATCCATTGCCCTACATATGCATCCTTCCTCCCGCAAATGGAAATAAACCTATTGCTTATTAAGAAAGAACTGGTTAAAATAAAGGAAGATATGGTCATACTGCAGGACACCACGCAGCGTTTTAAAAGGAAGAGGTAGAGCTAAATATGTTCCCATGGAAGTGTCTCTAAGACATATGGTTGAGTTAAAAATTGTTTCAAAATGACAAAACAGCATTACATCACTTACATATTAAAACTATAAAATAGACGGTACTATATATTCTCTAGGAGTGCATATGTATGTATGCAAATGCACAGCAAAACGTCTGGAAGAGTATGTACCAAACTGAGAAGCTGTTACCGTTGAGAAGAATCAAGGAGAGGTAGGCTGGGGATAGGATACTGGTCACTGAATTGAACTTTAGAGGGCTTTTTTAAAGTTAAACAATGTTTTAATTTCTTTTTTAATAAGAAAAATGTACTCTGGCTCTGAGCCAGATGCCAGAGTTCAAATCTTGTCTCTGCCTTTTACTACTTGTGTGAACTTGAGCAATAAAGTCTCTCCACCTCTGTTTCTCATCTATAAAATATTTATAATACACCTACCAAATAGGTAAGGCTGGCCTCATGGGTCTACAAATAGTTTTTTAAAAATTCAATACTTGTGGTAAATGGTAGAATCTTTAAGTAGAAAAGATACATCCCCACTCATAAAAACATATATTTTACCTTTTAGATGTTCCATATTACATCTGGGAAGTTTATATATACTGTAGATTGGGATCTGAAAATGAAAATTAACTGTACCAATTTAGAGGCACATATGTACTTTGTACACTGAATTGAATTATGTCCTAATAGGTTAGAATATCTTTCAGACAATTCTAAAATTTCACTGAGATATTCAAATGGAAAATTCACCAAAAATTTAATAAACTCTTTATCTATTTGAGTAACTACATTGAACACTCCTTCTTATATGGTAATATCAACTTCTTATTCTTGGCTACATTTTTTCTTATGAAAGAGTTCTCCTCAATAGTTGCAAATTTATTTTCATTATTATTGACCTCTCAAGTACAGAAAGTTCTGATCACATGGCAACATGATTTCCTAAGTCTAAATAAATACGTAAAAGTGGCAGCAGTAGCTCAAACGATTAATCCAAAGGGAAGCCTAGATCATACCTTAATGGGTCTCAAAAACCTGTTACTGCTATGTAAAGAAAACAAAAGAAATACTGCATTACCTCTATAACAATGCTACTTTATTTTACATCTCTACTTTAATTCAATTAAAAAAAAATTAATTTTTAATTTAATTAAAACTGGGGCTGTGCCAACAGGAACTATCAAGCCTTGTTTTGCTCAGACAACTAAATGCCTTAAAAACTTCTAGTCTCCACCAGTTTTTTGGTTTTTCTTCATGTTCTCTCTGATGTTGAGAAAACCCATAATTGAAAATATTTTTGTTCAGCATCATCATCCAACATTTCCTGAGTATATACTATGGGTCAGGAATTGTGCTAGGTACTGGTAATATAGATAGGAATAAGGGACATTCTTTGTCTTGTAAAAATTGCAATCTAAAAAGAAAAACAGACAAGCAAACAAGTGATTTTTTATTTAGAATTTATCTGCTAGAGCTAAGGCTCATATACTATATCCACACAAACAAAACAGTCCTTTAAAAGCAATTATATTAGGCCTTAAACATATTATTTTGGGAAAAAATGGCAAATTTAACCCAAATAACACTAATTATGTTATATACTAATTATTTGTTATCGATGAGTTTTTTTTTAAATGTGTTTTTCTGGCTGAAGGTATTATTTTTCAATCTTTTTCTAGCGCAGTCTATAGCTATATCTACAGCCCAAACATTCCTCCAAAATTTATTGTGACTGATGATATTACAATGAGAAAATCAATTCACTATGTGATTTCCTTTTAGGCTCTGGCTTATCTTAGATCAGAAGACTTAGATAGATCTTAATTAGCATAACACTTTTTGTCACAGAGCCACAGGATATCTCTAGCTCAAAATCTTAGCACTTAAGAGGCAGTTGAGGATCAGTGAGGATTACTGTCCTGTGGACACCTGTTACAAATCTGAGTAAGCAATATCTTGGCAACATTACTTTCCAAGTGTTTGTCTTTGATATTATCAGGCCTGATCACCAGCTTACGTTTCTGCCAAGTCTATTATGTATAATTTTTAGTTGATGTAATTCTCTTAAAGCCAAATCAGAGTGCTGTGCTGTGAATAAAGCTCCCTCTTCTTCCCAGCAGGCAACCGTGTGATTACTCCTACTAACCTACGAACTTCTCTACCCTCTGCCAAACCATGCATTTTGCCAGGAGGTGCCTGAGTGTAAGAAGAAAAGAATAAAGCATTCCTGAACTGTAATGATGTGTACTTTATCAGCCATTGACTTGCACTCTGAAAGTAGTAGTAATTGCCCGATGGTGTGTCAGGTGACCTTTAGGTTTTACATATAAAAGAATTCAGAGGCGATAATACATAACAAGTAAAAATAACATTTTCAATATCACAGCCGGATCAGAGCAACCTACTATTTAGTCTACTATTTCCATGTGAACACTGAGTACTTGTGTCAGCTTTTTCATCATGTCACAAATTTGACTACATTATTTGGACTTTCGAAAAGTTGTAAATAAGCACTACGGTTACTAATTTCAAGGAAATGATTCTAGTCTTGGATATTTTCAGTCATTCCATTCTCTGAGTTCCTGTAGTGTCTACAGTCTGAATCACCCAACCCAGTGCTTAATTAAATGTAAGCCTTTAATTGTGTTCTTGGGGATAAAACAGAATCTTCTATTTCTGTTGTAATACTCATTAACCTACAAACTACTGGCACATAATAGGTTTTTGATGAAAACCCTAGGATTTGTTCGTTCTCTTAGTTCCTGACCTGTTACACTTACTATTCAAATGGTTAGAATATTACAGCAGCAAGGGACTTTAGCCCACTTTACAGATGACAATCAAGCAATTTTCAAAGGACAGTAGGTTCTTGGCAGAAGAAAGAAACAAACTCCCAAATCCTAAAATAATTTCCTTTCTGCTACCTATGAGACACCATACATTTTGATGCAAGATTCAGAGATATGTTCAGGCCTCTAAATATTTTGCAAGAGAGGAAAAAGCGTTTTCCAATCTCAAGAGAAATTGAAGGAGGGGACACAGAATTCAAGACCACATTGAAAAAATTATCTGCTTCTGAATTAGGAAACCAATGGCCCGTTACTCTAAAAAAACACACACACATACACAAATTCAAGAAAGTTTGAAACAGGCTGAAAATTAAGGAACATATATTGGTATTTTCATCAAATAAAAAGCGAAATTAACAAAACTCCTTATTTATGGAGTGCCTGTATTGAGCCTGTGTAACATTGTTCCACAGGGAATCAGGGCTGAGATATTAATTTATTGCCTGCTATATTCTAGCCAACCTAAATATGTATTAAAGACAATACAGAATCCCTATTTCTCAATAAAAAGTCATTAATTTACAGACAAGGAAAATTGTCCTCACTTCTAATGTGTTCTGAGCTATTAATTAAAACCATGATATTTTGAGGCATAGAACAAAGTTATTAGGTATTTAAAGCAGGAATTGGACAGTTGTCCAAAAGCAAAGTAAAACAAAAATCTCACGGGTTTATATAATCTCATCCAATCCCAAATGGCCCTTGTTGAAATACCATTTGCCTTAAGTTGCCCCAAGGAAAATCAAATAGTTCTGTTCCCTCTCCCTGCGATTGCCAGCTGAGTGATAAGGACGATTATGACTCTTTAATGCCTAGATGAGAGATCAACATGAATCCTTCTGTACTCTCCTTTCTTTCTTGGCAAATATTGCTTACCACTAAAACCAATGTGGTTTCCATTCAATTCCTCAGGCCACTGAACTCCTGCCCTTTGAAAGGTAACTCCAGAAGCCATTAGGCCATTTTGACAAAGGATAGTAATTCACCTCAACATACCCTTCAACTCTGTTAAATAAATGAGAGTAAGCTGGGTGTTCCTTTTATGTTGCAGTTCAATTGCTAACTCAAATGGTTGTGAAAAGTTAAAGTGGAGATACAGCAACTGCACCGGCCACCTGCTGTTCTTGGTAACAGGCACCACTGCCCTTTGACACTGAAAAGCATAGCATTGTCACCCAATTACCTGGCAACTCAGAAGTTCCGGCATATACATATAAGAGTGTACTGCAGTGTACATTGGTCTGAGGATTTATGCTGTCATTCTAGCACCAAAAGCAAAAGCTTGGTACCTCTGCTTCCAAATGTACATTTGCAAAACTGTCAAGCCAAGGTGGTTTTTCTGCATTAGCAGAAATAGTTGCCTTTTCCAACGTCAGGTGTGGCCGAGTTTTGTAATTTTAGGTCTAAATTAAAGCTAACTATTGTTCTTAAGATTACATGGATGAAGAAAGGAAGCTTTGGTTTCTCATTTTCAGGGGAATTATGTATCATGAACATATTTTTAGGAGTCCTGCCCAACTCCATCACCAAAATCCTCTCTTTTATAAGTGCCTAATGATCTATTATTCAAGCCAAAATGTTGTAGGCTTTATGGTTTTCACTTATTATTCAGACCAACCGTCTCATGACTATGTAAGATCTCATATCCTGTTACTGTCTCCAGCCTGAGAAAAGTTGGATGTGTTTTTCTCTCTTATTTGAATTGTGAAATTCAAATAAATGTGCATAAAAGAAGACTTAACTCTTTACCAATATTAGCTATTATGGCCTGCTGGCTAGCTGATTAAAAACACAAACTATTAAATGAGAAACTATGTTCAAAATGGAGAGCAAATCCACACAGAGCAACTTCATCAGAAGTAAGTAGAAGTGTGTAGATACAAACATAAGACATACTTTCTTCTCCCATGGGGATCTCCTTTGACAAGCAGAGCCACAAAAAAAAAAAAAAGGTAAAACTCTCATTATCAGCCCAAGAACACAATATGGATATGGTAACTGAATTGAATAGGAGAAAATAATTGGGTTAAAATTTATTTTTATAATATGGGAATGGAGATTTTCTATTATTAGTGTAAGAAAAAACACGATTCCGGTGTAACGCTGCTGTTGATTTAGCCTCTGCCCTTATCTTTTTTACGGAAAACTTCCAATGAATGAGCTGAAGAGAAACTTGTGCAATTTATAAATACTCTAACATGACTAAAACTGTCCCCTGACCTTTAGTGGCCAGAACTTACAGATAGACACCAAGAGACCCTGTGGTGTCTGCACTGGATTAATTCACTAGCCTCTCACTTCTTTAAGTTTCTAGAAGACCAAATCTTTAAAGCTGACATATGAGAGAGGGGTGATATACTGGATTAATTCTATAGCCCCTTACTTTCATTTTAGATCCCAAGTGTTTCAAAGGACATTTGTCTCCATCACAGCCACATCACACCAAACATTCGATTTGTCGGTTCATTTGGTCAAATACCACTCAAGTCAGGAAGTGCTTACATAAAAGAGTCTAGCTCACGATCTGCAGCCCATTGCAGAAGTTGCGCCAAATGTCTTTCTCCTTCCAATTTCTCAGAATCCTGCCTCTGTAGTTGTCTTTCCCTCTGATCCATCCAGGACTTCAAAATGATAGTTTGGATTATTCTTGCTCTTTTTTCTCACTGACGAGTCTATAGGTAGTGTGAATTTTCCATATTCTGTTTAATGCTAAACATCAGAGTTTTCAGAGTGTGTAACTCACTTCCTCTGATGCCGTTCTATTTGCTATGTAGTCTCTGCCTAAGATTGTAGTTTAAATATGCTTCCTGAATTCTTTCTGCTATGGCAAGCATGGCATATAAGTTTATTGTGGGCAAAGAACAAGAAGAGAGGAGAAAAAAACATGGAGAACTCTACACAAGCTCTGTCACCACCTTTGAAACATTCTGAAACTGGCTATAAAGCAATTAATATTTGTAGTTTGTGCATAAAAACATTTCCAAGTACAGTATTTCACATAATCCTCATAGCAAAATGAAGTGAACTGATTATCAGTTTCCACCTAAATTTATGTACAAAGAAACTGAGACTTTGACAAGTTAAGTAACTTGTCCAAGGTCACACAGCTAGTAAATGTCGAAGTTGGGAATTTAACCAGGTCTAGTTAATCCATATCATTTCCCAAAACCATCTTGCTCTCCAGTGAAAGTTAGAGAGACTGTGGTTTAAAACAATAAGATATAGATTAACATCAATGAGTACAGGCAGTACACACAGCAGCTGTGTTCTATGGAGCGTTTCCAGCATAGTAGAACAGGCAGTGAATATCTGCATGAAATATGTATATCGTTGCACTTTGAAAGAGGAAATATGAACCCTTTTAGGATATGTGAACCAAACACAATGTATAATGTTCCCTACAGTTGCCCTTTTGTGAAACTCACACGATAATCACATATTCAACTTTTGTCTTCCCCGCAAGACCGTAATCTCCACAAAGGGAAACAACATCAATTCTCCTAAGCATACACACCAAGAGGGAAAATAAGGTAATTCTTTGTATTCTGGATTCTGGCAGCTGTCAGCTCTAGAGTTTCTAGGTTGCCCAAGACTGTGCATATTTCATCCTATGCACAATATTGAAAAACAGGCTTATGTTTTGAACATGGATTCTCTGAAAAGTGTTTTTAAACCCAGGCATGGAGTATCCAACATACACTTATTACTTTTTTAATGAGCACTTTGAAAATAATCCTTTAAAAAGTGGCAAACAGTTTAATCGATATGAAATGGTAGGCTGTGTAGACACATGGCATCATAAAAGAATACTTGGTGGATAGGACACGAAAAGGAAATGAAGTCAGGAGTTATGCCAAGTTAGATGGAAGGAGCAAGGCAGTGTCTGGTGAAAGAGAAAAAAACAACAACATGAATTGTCTAGGAGGAGCTCTGCCAGAAGCAATGTAGCCTGTTGGAAAGAACTCTTGAGCCACAAGATCTGGTTCCTTATATACTAGCTATGTAGCTTGAGACAATTCATTTGAATTTCTGAGACTTTCTCCAGTATTGTTATAAAAAGACTTTTGAGATAACATGCACAAGCCCCTTTAAAACACAAACATGTGAGAAGTGGAGGGGGATATGCTGTAAAATGTTCTGGAAATATAATTTAATGAAAACCGACTTTACTACATTGGTGATTTTAAGTGGACTTTCAATCTGTGGTGATAGAGAAGAAATGCCCAATTGTCTATATAGTGGATAACATGGTAGCCATTTTTCAATTTCAAGTTTGACCTTCAGTGAATGATCATTTCCTCACTCTCATGATATGGCCAATAACTAAAATTATATCTCTGGCCTTAGTTGAAACTTCTATAATTTAAATGTTTTTTCAGTCTTCTCCACATAAAAGCATTCAGAGAGCTACTGGCTGTTGTCATAGACTATGTCGTTTCATTTGTTTTGTCTCCTTTTGTTTTGTATAGCTACGAAGGTCTACTGGCCACTCCTGCAATGTTTAAATTAGGCTCATGCTTCCCTCAGCTAACAAAGATAAAGAGTGACTCATGTCCCAGTTGGCTTGGGAAATGCTGGGTAAAAAGAAAATAAGCATTTTTGGCAGGGATGTGATCCATCCGTTCATAATAACTGCCCCAGATAAATGGGCTTTGAAATGGGGAGTCATCAGCCTTCCCATCGTGAGATAGGCCTACAGGAGACCTTACCTTCAGTTTCCTTGTTTAATGTAATAAAGAGTCTTCTTAAGAACTCATCAGGGGACATAATGGTGGATGAAGCACAACTCCAACCATATCAAGGTAAGTAGACAGAAGCCATGAGTCGTCCAATATGCTGAGAAGTGGGGAGGTATGTGCCACCTTCAGGCAAGTTTATCTAGACTAAGTGCATTGAGGTTATTGAGAATTATGGAGACCTTACATGCTGTTGTCATATAAGATTCAGATCAGAGGGAAGGTAAATTAAAGCCAACATAATTTCCATTTATTTTACAGTGCAGCACAGTTAAGGGCGAAGAGTGGGGATGGGGAATATTTAACTTGGCCTCAGGAAACCTGGATTATAGTTCTAACTCTTCCAATAAATTGAAATGTGATTTTGGGAAAAACTGCTATAAATGTTTTAAAGGCATTCTAAATTATAACATTGTATCATTCTTGGTTTATATTCTCAATAACTAAAAGAAACCACCATTGTTCATCTTTTGGCCAGTCCCGTGGCTATTTCTATTCTACATCTGTCCAGAAGGTCAAAAGCCGAGTCTAAATTAGGGCATCTCCCAAAGACAAGCAGCATGGGGCATATTCAATATCAGCTCATTCAGGACACATCAAAGGCATGATCTAAAATTTATCCTCTGACTAAGTCCTGAGTAGAGACTTTAAAACTATTCTCTATTTTCAGATCTCTTTATTTAATGCTTCATGGAATCTGGAAACTGTAGAAGAAAGAGAATCACTTTTCTTTGTCAGTCAACATGATGTCATGATAACGAGTCGAAATGTAAAAGATTGTCAAATTAACAATTGTTTCGTCTACGTGATGCCAAATAACAACGAGTTTGATTGATTTGTTTTTTCAAGTACAAATTTATTCAGCTGTTGGAGCATGTAGATACAAGCCTAATCGTGCCTTCTATTTTCTTCACAGTGTACAAACCAGTTTCAAATATATTATCTCATTTTTATTCTGATTTTCCCAACAACCTCTGGACTATCAGTAGAGCAAGTATTATTATATTTGTTTTACAAAGATTACTCTAAGTGGGATTTACATAGCATAGGCATAACTATGCCAATTAATATTCTATTTCCTCTAAGTGGAACTGAAAAAACTACAATGTATTGTACACCAAATAGTAGTGTGTATAATTTGCCTGGCCCAAATAAAATTTTCAGTAAATAGTATGCAATTAGAGTCTCTTATTTACCATCACCAACAGTAGAGTCTCCACTTTCCTGCTAGATTATTCCCCTTCCATCTACAGGCATATGTTGAGCACTCTCGTTGTCTTGAATAGCTCAGATGCCGGAAAAGCAGAGTTGTTTTCCCTTTGGTACCCAGGTTTTCCTCCTTTACTTCAAGATAAAATAGTTATCCCCTCACATATATGAACTCCTAATTCAGTTCCAATAGACTGATTCTACTGACATGTCTTAACTAACATTGCAAAGATACTGAGGCTTAAGAAAGTAATCTGGTCAAGATTGCTTGATGGTAAGCGTTCTAATCAGGACATGAATCCTTGTCTATATCACTCCAAAGCCTATTCTTTCAAGCACTTCTTAAAATATATTTTCAGATTTTATGTCAAATCCTAAAACTCTGGTTATCCTGGAGCTTCCCATCCACTGTGCCAGTGGTTTTTTATACCCCCAGGGAAGGGCAGACACCAAGTAGAAAAGGACACTGTCGCTCAGCTTTAACTGTTAAATTTGATCTTGTATTTATTTTATTTTGTTCATTTTATTTAGTCCCTAGACACAATGTTTTTAAAAGCCAAGTATTATTGAGCAAGAAAATGATTTTCTTTATTCTTTTGGCTCCCCTTAAAATAGCAAGAGCTGGCCCTGAATCCTTGAGTTGTGGATGAAGAGACCTGCCATCTGCATCATCCTAACCTGTGATCTATTCATTCTCTCACTCAACAGACTTTATTGAGTGCCAACTATGCAGGGAACAAGATAGTCTCATGGAACTTGCAATCCAGCAGATGGCGCGGATATTGACTCAGTAATAGGAGTGTGATGTGCAGAAGTGCAGGGTGCTATCAGGGACATTTGACAGGGAGTGAACTTGGTCTGGGGCCCAGAGAAAGCTATTCACCAAAAGTGACATGATACTTATTCTGCAACCTGAAGTGTGACTATGAGTTAGCTGATGGAGAGCAGATTCAGGCAGCTAGACAAATTCAATGGCTGTGATGGTTAGGTTTACATGTCAACTTGGGCTAGACTATAGTTCTCAGTTATTCAATTAAATACTAATCTAGGTGTTGCTGTGAAGGTATTTTATAGACGTGGTTAACATGTGCTATCAGTTAACTTTAAGTAAAGGAGATTTTCCTTCATAATCTGAGCAAGCCTCAGACAATCAGGTGAAAGGCCTTAAGAGCAAAACTGAGGTTTCTCTGAGGAAGAAGAAATTTCATTTGTGGGCTAAAGCTTCAGCTTCTGCCTGAGAGTTTCCAGCCTGCTTGAATCCACAAGTTTCAGACTTGTTAGCCCCACAATTGTGTAAGTCAGCTCTTTGTAATAGATCTCATATACATTCACACACACGCACGCATATACACACACAGTATAATTCTTTTTCCTCACAAGTATATATATGTATATGCATATGTATGTACAGTAGAATCCTGACTAATTTACATGTTAGACCAGGAAGTGGGGTGCTGTTGTAACAAATACCTTAAAAATATGAAAGTGGCTTTGGAATTGGGAAATGCGTAGATATTGAAAGAATTTTAAGACACATGATAAAAAAAGCCTAGATTGTCTTGATGAGATTGTTAGTGAAAGTATGGATGCTAAAGGTGAGCTCTCAAAAGGAATTGAGGAATATGTTCTTGAACACTGTAAGAAAGGAGATACTTATTATAAAGTGGCAGAAAAGTTGACTGAATTGTATTCTACTGTTGTGCTGAAAGCAGAACTTTTAAGTGATAAATTGGGGCATTTAGCTGAGCATATTTCCAAGTAAAGTGTGGAAGGTATGGCCAGGTTTATCCTTGCTAGATTGCAAATACTGCTAAAATTAAGAAAATCATTTTGAGAAAGCACACTCTGGACAGAAGGCTAAGGGTGTGGCTGAGTAAGCTTTTGTTAAAGAGATTAGGTGTGTGATTCATGGATTCAATCAACCATCTCTGCAGAACCCAGGTATGGTGATGAGGTTACTCAGGAAGAATTTGTGGAGTATCATCTTGTCGACTGCATGGATCACCTTGACATGCAGGGGAGGCCCACAAGGTTTTTGAGACTGTTATATCAGCAGAAACATTGCCATCTTGGACAGAAAGGGATAGAAACAGGACAAAATGAAAGAAGGTTGTTGGACTCCCAAAATTCTATAGGCAAGAAACAGATTGATAGAGTTATCCAACTGAAAACATCTGTTTTTTTTGAAGAAAAGAATGACAAAGGTGACGGAGCTACCAGTGAGGGCACAGAGGGTGAGGGTGCCCCCACTGAGAGTGCATGAAAAAAACACACATATCTCTCAAAAACACCAGCTCACAATCCTTTCATCAGGGATCACCATAGCCATAATCTACTAGCAACTGTCTCTTCCTGTAATTTGCACTGATTTAGGTTATTTATTTTTATAAAATTACTAATGCCTCTTGTTCCAACTTGTTTTTACATACTCCAGAGAAGCACACTACATTTATATCAGAGGTAGTGGGGGTTTATTAAACTGACATAATCTGAGTAGACTTCAGTTTTTACTTTTTCAGTTCCTAAAGAAAGACCTTCCAATGATTATAATTTAGTCAACCAAATTCTGACTTCCCTTTCTGTTTTTTAATATTATGGAGAACCACTGGAGATAAAGCTGTGTGTCTTGACTCCCACTACATGCTATTGCTTAACATGAAAGATCTGAGTCCTGGCTCTTTAAACTTCCCTAAATGTTCCATTCTCAAGCTCATCTCTGTTCGTTTACTCACAGTCCATTCTTACCCCTTCCTCAATGCTCTCTGTACATTCCCCCTACCCCTCCCTGCCTCCCTAATTCTTACTCATGTTTCATGGTCAACTCACTTTCCAAAATCCTTCCAGACTGCTCGAGCCTACCTAGCCCTTTTCTTTTACACTGTACTTAAAGTCATTACCAAAACTTTATTTTGTAGTTTTTGGTTTGTAGCTTTTTACAAACTTTGGTTTGTAATTTTTATGTAATTGTTTAATGTGTTTCACACTCATCTCTTAACTAACCACACCATAAGCCACTTGAGGACATTGACAGTATCTTATATTTTTGCAAACATCAAAACACAAGGGAATAAAGCAAGCAATGTTATAAAAGCTATAAATATGACTGAGAGCAGTAGGGCAATGAAAAGCATTTCTGAATCAGCAGGGAGTCATTTTCAAACCTCACTTGCCCGTCTCTGTTTCTGGAAATACATCCAGAGAAGTGAACCTCAAAGTATGGTTCTCAGACTTCAGGCACCATGATCATCTAGGATGGTGTTTAAATACAGCTCCCCAGGGGCTGTCCTGCAAGGATTCTGTAGTGAGGCCTTGGCATCTATATTTTTACCAAGTGAATCAGGTGTTTCTGATTCTGAAAGTTGAAAGACAATCTTGTGAGAAATATTTCTCTAGGATTAGTAATGAAACTAGATGTCCTGGCATGCAAGATTGAAAGAAGAAGAAAAACACAAGCTATACCCAGGCCTGGAGACAATTTCCCATTACCTGTAAGCTGTGGTCTGAAACTTTGAACTCTCAGACTCTCTAGCTCTTTCTAACTATAATGTCTCCAATTCTTCACTTGACAAGCCTACCTTGAACATACTATGTTCTAGTAAGTCTTCCATATACATACTAACTCTTTTAAATCTAATAAAAATTTATGAGCTAGAGTCTCTTTACTTTCCCTATATTACAAGTGAAGAAACTAAGGCACAGAGGTTAAGTAACTTGCCCAAGTCCATAAACCAGGTATGTAGCAGAGCTGAAAAATCAAACCCAGGCAATCTGGTTCCAGAGTCTATACTCTTAACCACTACAAAACACCATAGTGTCCTGCCTCATGAACTCTGCATTTTGGATCTCCTGCATGCTTTTCCCAGCTGCTAATGTCAATAAAATCAAAGAATAAGTACTCAATATCTGTTATGTGTGAGATACCATGATAGGTACTAGGAATACAACCTAGAATAAGACTCCATCCATCCCTGCCTCGAAGAACACTATAATAGAGAATCCAGGCAAGTAAAATAACATATAACCAAATATATTGATAAGCACTACAATAGGGGCAAGAACAGGATATTATAGGAACTCATAGGAAGGGAACCAATCTTAGTCTTGGGAGCTGGAAAGACTTCCCAGAGAAAATGTCATCTAAGCAGAGAGCTGAAAGAGCTCCTGTAAGCAAATTAAGGTGATGGGCTCATGGCTCTGGTGGTGTTTTGAAGATGTTGGTCATTAGAGAGTATTACAGTCGAAGGTAGGGCATGTGCAAAAAACATGAGATAAAAGAAAACTTGGAACATTCCAGAACTTTAAGTAGTTCACTGTCACTGTGAAGTAGAGTAAAAGAAGGTAAATGGTAACAGATGAATGAAGGAGGAAAGCTTTCACAAATTTTTCCTTGATTTCTCTATTTCAACTGGAGACCTTAAGAGATCTGCTCAAACTCTTAATTATTATCCATGATCAACGGTTTAGTTTGAAGTTTTCTTGACTCGTGAAATAGGATTAATCAAATCCAAGTGGCTCAGCAGAGCTCACCTTAGATCTTTTCCCTGAAATTAATATGTGCTGATTGATTAATTAGCCTGATAAATAAATACTTTGACTGAACATAATCTTCTTCAGACAACAAACACATCAATGAGGATTCAGAACTCTATGTGTAAATATATCCAGTGAAAGCAAGCTTAATCTAATACTTGAAAACTTGAATACTTTTTGTCAGTTGTTTAAACACTTCTTATTTATAGTTAGGAACCTTCATTTTCAATCTTCATTAACTAGCACAGGGCAATAAAGATGGATCACTATATTAATAAAAGAGAATTATTGTGTGTTATTTATACAGGACAGCAATAAAGTCAGACCGAGAAGATTAAGCACTCCAGCATGCTGTAATTTATGTCAAAGTAATGTCCTACTTTGAAATCAGATTCTGTCTTAAACAATGAATTAGGACAAATATTCAAAACAGCAAAGGCAGGTGGGAAAGTAAAAATCTAGCTTCACATAAAATATTGAAAATCTTTTGAAGAATTTAAAAATGAGATCACTTGAGGGATATAATCTGGGACGAAGGAAGATTGATGGTGGCTTGTTCTCTCTTTCTCTCTTAATCCTCCAGATTTAGTCAATGTCATTTCAAAAGCTACCTTCATAAGAGCAAATGAGGTGAAGTGTTTCAAATGTCCTCGGAGAACTCTCTGATGCTCTATCTGGCCCTGACACTCTGAGTCACTCGCTAGAGAAGCCCAGAGAAAATACTTCAGCATGTTTAGAGAGAGTTCTTACAGGAAGAACCTCCACAATCAAAAAATGGCTTGTAAAGGAAAGCTAGTGCTAGGAGCAGGCTGAAGCCTTACTCCTACTCCATTTATCCCTACTAAAACTATCAAGTATCTCTTTAAAATAAAATTTTGAAAATAAATGAACAATGTGGCTTATTGCAATGTTTCTGAGCCCTGATTTTAAAAAATGTTTTTAAAATGTTTTAAGGCCGTCATTTTTAATCTGAGGCCCCATCAAGAGGTGTGCAGCAATATATCAGGGGAAAATGATAGCCAGAGATATAAATCTGTTGCATCACCCTAGAGAATCAATTTCACCAAATAATTTTGGGGAAAAGTTTTGGGTTTTTTTTTTTTTTTTTTTCTACTTAAGAGGTTTTGTCACATCCACCTACAACCAAAATTAATTTTTGGGTGTGAGCCTAGAAAGTAGAAGTTTTTATGGGCAGTGAGTGACTGTCAAATTTTATACTTTTGTGTTATGAGGAAGCCCAAGATATTAGCACTGCAGTTGAATTAAAGAGGATGAGTCCTCAATGGAAGACAGAACAAATTATGATCTTGTCCTAGTCTTCAAGACTGGTGTTTTTTCAGAGCTGCAATTTGCCATTTTTTCCCGAGTCTCCTTTTTCATTCTACACACACATACACAAATCATTAGCTCACCAAAATTATCTCATTCTCCTGTGACAAATGTGTTCATATATATTTTTTCTAAAATATTTGACTTCCATCTTCCCATACTGTAGAAGAATCAAAAATTTTGGAGTTTGACAATGTATGTGATTTTAGTCTCCGTTGCTTTTGTGATTTAAAAGTTTAATGATTTTTAAATTTTTTTTTTTACAATGAACAAGGACTTGAGGTTCAAAAGAGAAAGTCTGGAGAAAACTTCTCTGAATCTCAAGTTTTCTCATCTGTAAAATGTGGATAATAGTTGCCGTGAACCTTCGCATGATGTAATATACCTGCAGGTACTTTTAAATCTGTAGATCACTGTCTGCATGTCAAGTGATCCTATTTCCGTTATATGATCACGTTCATTGCCTCATATAACTTCCCCCACATGCATAAAAATAGCAAACTATCAGATAGTTTGTGAATGTGTAATTAATATTTCCTAAAAACCTTAATGCAAAGAGCATGAAGAAGCATCATTAAAAGTGACCAGCACAATGTCTGACACATAGCAAATATTAAAAAAAGAAAAGGAAAATATGTTAGATATTGTATTTGTCCAGCTCCAATCAGGAGATATCAGACACATCAGTTATTTTGACCATACTGTACTGAAGAATTGAAAGTGTAGAAAACAAACATTACGGTATTAGGGAGGTAGCAACTGCCAAAGTAGTTAACATCTTCCAAAGAGAAGAGATTGGAGTGATTTAAACTTAGTGTCCAGAGAAGAGCTCAGACAGCTGACACTCAGATCTCTGAGGATGAAGAGATGCTTGGTTGATGCATCTCCAAGCTTAGTGAAGGGGATGGAGAGCTGTGGTGACCAGACCTCTGAGGAGGTGGAAGAAATCTCTTCCTCTAGCTCTCCAGTCTCCCTCTCAAATCCCGTATTAGTTCAGCCTAACATAGAGCCAGCTATGAGCTGGCAGAGTAGAAATGTGGTGAGCAGAGTCCCAGCACCAGCATCACAAAGCAGAGTATAGAAAGATGGGTTTGGAGCTGACACAATAGCTTCACACCTGGCTCAAATATACAAATGGTAGACTGAATGGAAGAATAAAGAAACAAAGAGAAAAAGGAATGAAGGAATGAGTCATTCATTTAGTCAGTGGCTGACTGGGCAAGGATCTAAGCTCCCTATGGTGCCTTCTAATACCTGTATTCCCAAAAACTAGATGTAAGCTGAAATTTATGAGTCATATCACATTTAAATGCACTAAGAAAGTTTGCTATTTAGAGGAATTTTGTGGAAAATTGCTTTGCAAGACAAATAATCACTCACTAATTTAACTGGTGCATAAATCACAATTTTTATACATTTGGTTTGCTTAAGCAATTTGGACCTCTATTGAAAAATATGAAATTCACAAAACAATCATCATTATGAACCCTATAATACCTACTTGGCTCTAGAGGACTTCCTCAATATATAAAAATGTGCCAGATTGAGGTGGCACAGTTTTACTCCCTGGCAAGATGATAAACTCCTGTGATCCCTCACTCCCACCCTGGCCCAACTTTGACAATGCTACAGAAGAGATTGATAGAAATGGATTAAATTGATCAAACAAAACTTAAAACCATGAGAAATATTAAGAGAGAAAATGTGTGTGTGTGTGTGTGTGTGTTAGATGGAGTTGTGCTGAAGTCTCCTGGAACAGAAGGCTTGATACTTCACAAGAAGAATGGATTGTAGGACAGCATTTTGGTTATCCTATTTTGCCCCACTGCATTCTGTCCTGGGTAGATCATTGTTTTCTCTTCCCTCACTCCCATGACTAGTAGGAATCAAAAAATTATGACACTAGCCAAGTACCACCACAGATATGGCTTAACAAGCACAGCTGGATTGGAGAGCAACTTATAACTAATCAAAGCAAATTAGCAAGTCCATGAGCATTCTCTCTGCTTTCCTCCACCCCCTCCACAAATGAGGCTAAGTAATTATACCCTTAAGAGAAAATTGTTGGAAAATATTATTCCTGGGGGTAGACAAGTGGAAAATATAAAGTGGTCAAACAAGAGCCCTCTACCTTATGTTGCATCCACTTCTGACCCCCACATTCTAAATCCACCAGGAGGTGTGTCAGCTAGGACTTGAGTTTTGGCTTTCAATCTGAGTGCACATTACCAGCCAATGAAGCTAATATTCCTGTAGGACCAGAAATAACTAGATAATTGAGAAAGACAAAAACTAATACAGAGATAATTCAACAATCTAGATGGAGCCTAGACATACTGTAGTAAAAAAAAGTAAGAACACTAAAGACAAAGAGGAAATTTTAAAATTTTTCAGAAAGAGTAGATTGCCAAAAAGAAAGACAAATTAGATTGGCAACAAACACCACAAACATAAGACTAGGTGCAAAAAAGACAATGGAGTGATATTTTAAAATATTTAGATGAAAGAAACTTTGAGAATTATATCTAGCTAAATTCTCATTTAAATAGATCAGTCTATAAATAGACCTAATACAAAACTTAAGAAGGTTTTGTACACACAGACCATCTTTGAAAACATTCTTGGAAAAATATAAACAAATTCAAGATTTGCTAATGGTGTGTGATAATTTGGTGTCATTTACCATTACTTTATAAATCAGTCAAAACAACACCAGTGAAATAAATCCAAACAATCTATGGCTATAATTATACAGGATAGCAACATCAGGGGAGTAGTGGAAGGTGGGTAGCCTGGGGAAAATGAGAAGGAAGTGAGGGCATGGAAAAGTCTTTTTTAGGACAAAGATATAATCATTGTTAAATTAGGAAATTGAGAATGAAAAATAATAACATATATGCAGGATTTATTCTATGTAAGAATACAATTGGAATGTGTAACTTCCATAGCAGCAGAAAAATCAATAGAAAATATGTAGGAAAGGAGAAAAAGAGAAGAAAATGGTATATGGCAAAAGATCTGAATATAACAATTATTAAAATACGTTTTAAATTCACCAATTAAAGCAGCAAATTATCATAGTGAATAATAATACTAGTATCCTACTATAAACTGTTTATAAGTGAGGGATTAAAACTAAAATAGTATAGAAAGTTGAAATTAAAAGGAAAAGAAAAAACATACCACACAGTTACGAACCAAAACAAAGATTAGGTATCAATTTTGATATCAGAAAATAAATGGAATGTATATATATATGTACACATGCACATGTGTACACACACAGGCTTGCACACACATGATAAAGAATGTAAAGTAATGGTAAATGAAAAATAGATCAAAACAATATAAGACTCACATACGTGTGAACCCAACAACATAGCCTCAAAAGATATTAAAAAAAAAGGACAACTATAATGAGAAACTGGAAATTGAGAGTTGCTTTGTTCATATTGTTTTGTTTCATTTTATTTTTACGGAGAAAAAAATCAAAGTGCATCTTTACAGAAATAAAGTACAGGTGGATTAAAGATTTAAAAGCAGAAAAATATATAAGGGTGATAGAAGAAATTTCAGAATATTTCTGTGACCTTCTGATGGAAAAGGACTTTTTTAATTAAATCCAAAAAAATCCCTTCAAAATATATGCAACAATAACAAAGATGTATTTGACTACCTCAAGTAAAACTTTGTGTTTAATGAAAGACAATATAGATAATGTAAACAAATGAGTGATATACTAGCAGAAGATAACTGTTAAATCTAAAACTAAAAACATTAGTATCTGGAATATAAGGGGAACTCCAGAATGACAGTAAGAGATATATCAAAATCTAATGTAAACATAGGCAAAGAATAGGAATAGGCTAATTTCAATGCTTATCAGAGAAAGACAAGTTAAACTACACGTGAGATACAAGTTTGCATCCACTAAACTTGACAAAAAAGATAAAAAGATAATTCCAAGTGGTAGAAGAAGGGCATGTAGAAAGCTTCACACATTGCTGGTGGAAATATTCTGGCCTAGCCATTTCTGGAAATAAATCTGATAAGATCTAATGAAAACTAAGTTAAATATAGTGTATACTATAACTCACTTATCCCACTCCCAGGAATATACTCCAGATAATAGAATATACAGTCACGCGTTGCTTAACAACAGGGATACGTTCTGAGAAATGCATAGTTAGGTGATCTCATCTTTGTGTGAACATCATACAGTGCACTTACACAAACCTAGGTGGTATAGCCTACTAAACACCTAGGCTACATGGTACTAATCTTATGGGACCACCGTCGTATATGCAGTCCATTGTTGACCAAAGTATTGTTATGCAGCACATATATGTATATATACATAGTCACTGCATTGTTTTGTTGGTAGTGGCTGCATACTCTGGAATACCCTGAGGCAGTAATGAAGTAGAAGTTTCCACAATAACTTCAGCATTTAAAAAATATAACATTGGATTTTTTAATAAAATAAGAAGATTATTTCTATAACAAAATACCATATATGTTACTTGAAAATGTGTACATACAAAAACAACACTGTAACGGATAAGTACATATCCCAGATCTCAAAAGAATATATTTCAAATCCATTGGAAATGGTGCCTATGGGAAGAGACAAGAAAGGGAATGGGATTGGTTAGTGGGGAGAAAATAAAACAAGAGAGTCCTTGCATGGACTAATGAAGTTGGCAGGCTACAAATTGAAGAGAAGGATTTATTTGATTCTCTGTACATGTTTTTTAATCTTTTAGCAAGAAAAAACCAGGAAAAAATTGACTTTATAGAGTTTGTGTCACATATTGTCATACATTGCTGGTGAAGGGAAAAGTAGGAGTATTTTTGGTGAAAAATATCCATTACCAAATACTTTCTGATACTTGAGGTGTGGCAAAAATCAGCCTCATCCACCTAACCAAGACTTAAGCCAAGCTGGATCTTGGCTCAGCAGTGGAATCTGTGCTATCCCCAGTATCACTGTGAGGCAGCAGCAAAATGAGCCAGTTTTGACCTGGAGCCCCCAGGTGTCTAGGTGCAAGCAACTGAAGACTCCTGCACAGATTATACACTGTGATGAGCCTAGAGAGAGAGAGAAAAAACAAACCAAAAACTTAAGATGAGTATGAAAACTAAAATTTCAGGGGCTGGCCCGGTGGTGCAAGGGGTTAAGTGCATGCGCTGCACTGCGGCAGCCCGGGGTTCGCCAGTTCGGATCCGCACCGACACGGACACGCACCGACGCACCACTTGTCAGGCCACGCTGTGGCAGACGTCCCATATAAAGTGGAGGAAGATGGGCATGGATGTTGGCCCAGGGCCAGTCTTCCTCAGCAAAAAAAGAGGAGGATTGGCAGATGTTAGCTCAGGGCCGATCTTCGTCACAAACAGAAAAAAAAAAGACTAAAATTTCAAAACATAAGAAGAAAATTAATATTAAAAAGACAATAGCATTAGTAATCAAATAAAATGAATAAAATTAAAAAAGAAGATTCTGGGCAGGCCCCATGGCATAGCAGTTGAGTCTGGGGTGCTCTGCTTCGGTGGCTCAAGTTCAAGGGTTCGGATCATGGGCACGGACCTACACCACTTATCAAGCCATGCTGTGGTGACAACCCACATGCAAAATAGAGGAAGATCGAAACAGATGTTAGCTCAGGACTAGTCTTCCTCAAGCAAAAAAAGAGGAAGAATGGCATCAGATGTTAGCTCAGAGTGGATCTTCCTCACCAAAAAAAAAAAGAAGATTCTACAATGAATATGCTTAGAATCTCTCATAGACATATGATTTTTCACCAACATTTACTCCCCTTGCCTGAAGAAGTATTTTAATTCTTCACTCTATTGAACTCAGATGTGGCTAGGTGACTTGCTTTTGCCAAAAAACATATATATATGTACATATATGAGCAATAAAATCCCCTATGAATCTCCTGCTTGAATACTTCCTATAATATCTATCATCTATCTATCTATCATTTATATCTGTATAGATATTTGAACTCGGGTCCCTTTCCTGTGGCTTCTACACTATAATCCTGTTTTACCCTTCAATGAAAACAGAAAATACAGCTCTGTCTTACACATTACAGCTCTTTGAATATTTTAAAATGTCACATATCTTCTTTGTCTTCCATTCTACCAATTAAACATCCCTAACCTCATAATTTTTCCTCATGTGGCATAGATGTCAAAGTCCCCGCTATCATGCTTACCTATCTATTTCTCCAAAATGTTTAGTGTGGAAATCTTAAAGCTGAGGAATAAAACTTTACATTGTTGGGAAAAACATGTCAAACAATTATAATCCCGGGACCACAACAAAACCCACTCTTGGTACTCATTTTCCTTCTTAATCATTTTAAGAAGCATCACAAGAAATATGGTCCTAAAATCAGAACAAAGCAGCTGGAACACGATGGGAAAAAAAATATTATTCTTAGTCAAAAGTCTGGAAGATAATGCCACCTCTGCCCCTCAGAGGTTGTATGTTCCATGAGCAAGTTATTTGACCCTTATGAGGCTTGTTCACTCAACTTTCATATGAGAATTCAAAAGACTTACCTCCATGATAATTTACAGTGTAAGCAATTACGTTAAGAAACTCAATGAGTGGCTCCTTCAAAATATTTGGAAATAATGATAAAATATATTTCAAGAAAGCACTATCAAACTTTTGATCTTACATTTTGACAAAATAAATATTTAAGTGCAACTCCACCAAAAGTGTGAATTGTATTTATCCAGTTGCAGAGATTATTCTTGAAAAGACATGTCTCAGTAGCAGTCATTTTAATCTAGCTCGTTTGGATTAACCATCAGGGCAGGCAAAAAAAATCCCTGCTTCTATATAATTTTTCCACGGTTATTCTTCCCAGTTCTCAGGTTTCTGTATGATGTATTTAATTGAATGGAACTCAGTGATGGAAGGGATGGGATATTTTGTAAACTTGGCTGACAGTTTACAATTGATGGGGAGAGTGCCTCAATAAAAGAGAAATCTGGAGCTGGAAGTCAATAGAATAAAAATATGAGAAGCATGAAAACTTCATTTGTATAAAAAAATCACTGATTTTTATTGGAATTGGAAGAAAAATTATTATTCTAGGTGTGAAAGTAGCATGCAGTATCTTGATCCATCATGGTTACCTGAAAGTGATCTTTTGTACTCTTTAAATTTATATAGACACACACACCATGAATAAATGCAGGAATGCAGTAGAGCAGAGCCTAAATAGGCATTGGCTTCCCCAGAATTCTGGGAGGAAAACCCTGTTGCCCAAATGTGACAACCCGTGATTGAATGAGTTAAATAGTAGTTGATGTTTTGACTTAGAAATAGGTCATTACTGGCTAATCCAGGAAGGCAGGAAAGAATTTAGCTTGTCAAGTTAAAGAACATTCTCAAATTCCCAGCTTCTTGAGCAAGCTGAACTTGATCACTTCTTGAAGGAAAGACACTTGATGGCGAAGGAGAGAGGGACGCTTTCTCAGCCATTAGAGTGCCTCCTCAAACTGATCCTTTACTCAGCCTTGGAAAGAACAGCAGCTGCTGCCTGCCCTTTCAGCAAGGAAAGAAAAAAAACTGGCCACAGAAGCCATAACAGCTGTCACTGCCAGAGAAAAGGACATGGAGAATTCAAAATGGGATAAATAGTGTTGGCACTACAATAAAGATATAGAGAATTAATAATGCACCAGGCACCTTCCTCTAGATCTCCCTAGCCTTCCGTCAAAAGCAACTGAGACTAATTAAATCAAGGCAAGTATTTCAATTGACAAATAAAAGGATAGGTCTAGCTATGAATTCTTTTCTCTGTTTGATATGATTAACGTTGCATTATACTATAGAACGCCACTTGGTAAGTGGTTAAACCATGATACATTTGTCATTTACGAAAGAATTTTTGTCATGTTTGACAAAGCTTGACCACACAGTGTTGAGTTTGGCTTTGATGGTGCCCTGCTGAAGGCTGTCTGTGGGAACATAGTGAAATATTGTTATCCAGCATGTAGTTAGCCCTGCTGTTTTCAACACTGAGGCAAGATGTAGAAACCTTTGCTCAATTTCAGATCAAAAACACTATCCTGACTTGCATGCCCATATATTTCTTTTAAAAATGCTTAACTAATTCTGTTGACATAAATGTTCAAAGAAAATATTATTATTATTACTATTTCACAATCACATTGATCTCATAGTAGCTCACATTTTTAATTAAAAATAATACTTCTACCAGTCCTTTCAATTTTTTACCTCCACTCCAATTTTTTAAATAAATTCACAATCTTCAGTACATTCATGTTACATAGAATGCTACATCTATTGCCATAAAAACATTGAGAAAGAATCACAAATGCCTAAAACTTGTCAAACCCTGTTAGACTTTCTCCCATTGAGCAATGGATTCATTAAGAGTTAACTCCAGCACCAGCTAATGAATGTGTTATTCTTAACAAATGAGTTTAGAGAATAGGGAAGAATTTATTTAAACAAATCTTAATGAACATTATAGGAAAAGAAAAAGAGATGCCATTATAGAAAGCATATAAGTACCATCACCGCAAAGACAGACTTCTATGAGGGTCTATTTCTAAGCAATGTTTTCTTTTAATGACATGATTTCCATAAGACCTTTCACTTTAAGTTGAACTATCTCCAAATTTGTATTTGTCAGTATGGGTCCTCTTTTTTCCTAAACTCGTTTAGGAAAGCTAAGGATGGCCATTCTAATTAGTCTACATGGTAATAACTTTCACACATAAGAAAAAGATTCATATTTTTTAGGTCCAGATAGATGAAAAATGATTTAAATGGAAAGTATGTGCTAAATTTAGTGCGAGAAAAACTTAGAAGAAAGAATTCTGATGAACCAAGGCTTGCATTCAAATAATTAAGAATAAACCATTACACACTGTAAAGTGGAAAGATGAGATAAGGGCATGCCACATTCTTAAATATATATCTCCCATTCTATTATTCATTGTTTAACATTTGCTAAAATAGAGCAAGTGTATGTATAACAGTCCTTATGTCTCCCAGATCATAACAATTATTATAGTCTCAAAACAATAAGCAACATTAGGATTGGTACAAAAGAATGAATTCCAAAACATCTGTCTGTGTATCATTGTGTGGCTCTTGCTAATGGAGGTCAAGGAAGGCCACCTCCAAATGTACTGCAAAATTCGTCTAGAATGTGTCTACTTGCTGTACATTTCTAAGCATTCTCCCAGGAAATTTCTGGTTCTTGAGTGCTCCTCCTTATTTCAAATTGAAACAGTGTATCTGACCTAAAGTACAGAACTTACATTCAACTAGGCTAAAGCTCTCTATCCCATCACCTACCTCCTGAGCAGATACTCCTCGGGTAGAGCTCATTATCCGAAGGTTTAGTTCCAGGCACTAATGCACTCAGGTAAAGTGGTCATTATTTCCAAAGTGACTTTTTGAGTCATGTTTTCAAAGCCACATTTGATTATAAGGATAGCACTCCTAACAATCTTCCTCTTACTCATTTCCTCTTCCTGTGCAAAAGGCCATTGGTAGGACAGTCAGGCTAATGCTGAAGAGAACTTTTGTCTTTGAGAATTTTCAAGTCTGGGAGAAATTGTCAGGAAACTTACTCCATAAAAAATTGACAAAATAAATTTCTGATTGGTGTCATTTGCTAAATAAAATCCCAAGATTGCCTGCAATATTAGATTTACTTGAATGCTTCTTGTGGGGAGAATTTGTAAATCAAGGACAAAATTCTAAGTGTTCTGATTATATAATATTAACCATAAGAGCTCTATCTTATTTACAATATCACCTAAGAACTAAAAGACATTATCAACTTTTATAGAAATGTTTGTATACATATAGAATGCATATTTATACCAATACATATATCAAGTTCTCATTTTAAGGTGATTCATTTTTGTTGTTATTTTTTCATTCAGATCATGAGCTTCGACCCAGTTTCTAAAACTAGCTAAATTCATGCATTGTATCTTCCCATCTTTGTTGATCATCAAGATGATGTTTTTAATTCTCTTCAACTGATTATCATGATTCAAATTCATCTATTCATAATTTAGAATTATTTTAGGGAGGATTAGGTGAAACTGCCTGCTTTGGCAGGGGAAAAAAATCCAACTTTTTATTATTTTATTTTTTTATGCTAGAGAACACCTGAGTCTTTCCTTAGCTTTGCTTCACTGTTTTCCAGAGCAAACTGCCAAGACCATCCCATTATCATTCACTTCCCTAAATACTTCCATATTATTTCTCCTGTGCACACTCTACTAGAATTATAGAACAAACCAATTTAATTTCTGATGATGGACCGTATATTTCACAGGTTGGTCTCTCTTTTATATAATATACTTATATATGTGGACTGATTAAATAAAATATTTAGAAAAGGTTAGTCTTATAAGAGATACTTTGATTATACCAATTTATACTGTATAAGCCATGCACACTCTTTCATTTCTATGTCTGTATATAGCTAGCTAGCTAGATACATGCTCTCTTAGCTTGCTGCACATAAATAAAATTGCCTATATTGCAACCATTTGTTTACCTGACTATCTTTAAGTTAATCTAAGCTAGTGTGTGTGTGTGTCTTTCTATTCTTGTAGCATAATTTCTTTTGGTTTATGGCTCGATAAATAAAACATTCTATCATTTAAACCAGCTCTTAAAATTTGCATTACCAGGATAAGGATGCGGTGAGGATGTTGTTGCATAGTCAATCATGGTTTCAGCGGGAGCTAAACAATAAATACTGTGGTACTCATATCCTCTTATAAAAATCAAGCCACCATTACCTCTTGGCTTTCTAACAGATTTGCCTACAAGTTGCCTCTCATCGTCTCTTCTACGTTCCTAAACATAATTCTAATTGTGACAGTTCACTGTTTAAAATCCATCAATGATTCTCCATTTTCCTCAAAATAGAAATCAAACTTATTAACTTATATTATAAGCTTACCGTTTCGCTCCTAAACTTTATCTCTTGCTGTCACCTCCCCATTTCCCACTTCCTACTGAACTCAATAGTTTCATGAGCTCTCCCAGTTCGATGACACTCATGATAAAAGTTGCTCTTGCTGTCTGGTACATATTGTCCTATCTGAATCTCTACTTCACATCAATGATTCCTACCTATCCTACATGCCTCAGCTTTAACGTCATTTACCCCGGAAGCCTTTCTCTCTTCTGTGTCCAGGCTTGCTACCACCTTGCCTTTGTTCCCACTGCAGCCTGAACTTTACCAATTTAGCATTATAAGGTAAAAGCAGGTTCCTTATCTGTACCTCCCTCCACATCATATGCTCTAGGAGGGCAGGATCCACGTCTGCCAAGGTTGTAGTTTATACCTGTGGCTAGTGTCATACAAGGGTTCTATACGTTTTGTTAAGACATGGATTTGCAGTAAACTGTACAATTTTTATGAGACTCACTAACTATGACTGAGAAACTTAATAACACTGATCAACATTCTGTAAACCATTTGGTGTGGACCCATTTCCATGAAATATTGAAAATTTTAAATTCTTATTATACACAGAGAAAATCCAATTCAATTAATGTCTGTGAAAATCAGAGTAGGCAAATGACACTGCATAAGCCAGTATCAAACTTAACAAAATTCCCTTAAATTCTCTGAAAGTGCTAACAAGAAAGATACGCTAGATGTAAAAATAACAATGCAATACACAATGAGACATGCTATAAAATAAGTCCACAAGGATGCAGAACTACAGAAAAGGGAAAAGATTATTGTAATGTGTTACTGCTCTTAGCCACTCAATAGTCCAGACTGTGAAGACCATCACCATGGAGGTGGAGCCCAGTATCACCATCAAGAAGATAAAGGACAAGATCCAGCATAAGGAAGATGTCCCCCTGACTAGCAGAGGCTCGTGTCTCCATGTTCATCTCCAATGGGAAGACGGCCGTGTTCTTTCTGACTACAACATCCAGAGTCAGCCCTGCACCTGGTCCTGCATCTGAAGGGGTGGCTGTTAATTCTACAACTTTGCATTCACAGTGTCCAATGATGGCATTACTCTGCACTATTGCCATTCACCCAACTGAAGTTTAGAAATTACCAGTTTCAGCAATAGCTGAACCTGTTCAAAAAGTTAATAAATGTTTTGTTGCACGGTTACAAACAAAAAAAGCACCTTGGGGAAATAGACAATCTATTATCCGTTTTTTTTAAAAAAATCATAGCATCCCACTGAGACTTGGTATATATGTGTGACAGTTTTAAAATACGGCCCCACAAATCTTTGATCCTTCCTCATTGAGAAACGAGGTCGTTGTCCTCACATCTTGGATCTAGACACACTTGTGTTTGCTTAACCAATAGAGCACAGCAAAAATGATACTGTGTGATTTCTGAAGCTAAGCCATGAAAGGCCATGACCTTTCTACTAGTTCTCTTGCAATACTCAGCCTCTTGACTCTAATTCTTGGGATGTTCTCTCTCAGAACCCAACTGCCATGCTCTAAGAAAATTTAAGACACATGGAGAGTGTCCCAGCTGAGACCAGACATTTGAGTAAGAAAGTTTCCAGATTGTTCAGACATCTGAATCTTCCTATATGAGGCTCTAATCACTGTGGTAAGAAACAAATAATCCCTTCTGTGATCTGTCCAAATTCCTAACTCATAACAAATTTCCATACACATAACAAAATACCCATTGTCTTATAGTGCTGACTTTGAGCTGGTTTGTTATGCAGAAATAGATAACAGGAATGAAGGTAGCTGCTCAAAACGTATTTGAAGAAGGAAGCTGGAAAGAACAATGGAAGGAAAGAAGGAAGGGAGAGAAGAGAAGGGAAGAGAACAAGAAAGCAAGAAAGAGAAGACAGAGACAGAAATACAGAGACAGAGAGGATAGAGAGACAAGAGACACAAAGACAGAAAGAGAGAGAGATACGGAAAGAAGAAAGAAAAGAAGGAATGAAGAAAGAAAGAGAGGAAAGGAAGTCAGAGAAGCAGGAAGTGAGGAGGAGGAAATGAAATCTCTAATTCAGACAGAAGTGAAAGAAAGGTTTTCTGAAAGGTAGAATTTAAGCTAGGACCTGAACAATGGGTAAGACTTAGAGAGACAGCCTTGCAGGAGAAAAGGCATACCAAGTGGGTCAGCTAGGTGTCAGTCGAAAAACAGAAGCCACTTGATGTATATCAGATATGAAACATTTCATACAGGAATTAAAGGCTTACACAGCCAATGGAAAACCTGGGGTCAAAGATCTAGAAAGCCCAGCATTAGATGGGGCAGGAGAGTTCTCACAAGCCTGCAGCGAAGCCACTCAATCTTACATCTACTCACGTCTGGTTGCAACTGAGCTTGGGGAATAAAGACTTCGTCTTCTCTTAAGCCTTCCCACTCTTGTATTGGTACTTTTCCTTGGCAAAGTCTATCCTGGATTTATTCCGGAAAAGGAATTCTGGGAAAAGTATTTCCTGGCTTCACCTCTGCATTACAGAAGAGGTGATGTTAGTCATGCTGAGCTGACAATGGGTAATCAGCACTCCAGACAAGTGCTGGTAAGTAAAGTATCAATGTGGAGAGACACACAGCATACTCAAAAATAACAAACCTGTGCCTTAACTGGATTCTTTGGTGGAAGATAAGAATTGAAAAATAAGTTGGAGCCAGGTGTTTACTTCTTTTCTGTGGGAACTAGAAGGAGGAAAACAAACAGCAGAGGAAAGAATAGCAGGGCGAGAAACTGCGGAATGATAACTAATAAATAAGATTTCGTGATTGTTCATGTTGGGGCTGGAATTGAGATTCAAAGCCAAGGATGTTAGTCTACAAGAGCCATACTTTCCCCTCTAAGTCAGTGGTTTCTAAACTTTAAATTTTTCATCCACCATCTTGAAGATTTTTATTAAATCCATGTACCACCCATAGTATTACTTACTTAATGTTTTTCTTTAAACATGTTCATTATCTTAAATTAATAATTGTATGTTACAAGAAATATTTACATCCTGGTCAAAAATGGAAGGTGTGTATCACTCAATAAAATAGAAGGTATAAGTGTAAATCCTGAATCTAGTGGCCTGAAGATTCCTGAGACTCTATGCAAATAGAAACTGTTCTTTCTTAAGAGGGGAAAAAATGGAATTAACAAACTGACTACTAAGCAAGTTACACCAAGATTTATGCCTCCTTTCCCAAAAGACAAATTATATATACGTCACAGCAAGGAAAGAAAATATGCAGTATTTGGGGAAAAATCCTATAAGAAGCTCTTCTTCAGAAATTACACTTTCTTGTGTTTTACTATTTACATTAGTGAACAGAGAGTAACTTGCTCCCAGTGAAAACACGGGGTGACACCATGACCCTGCTAAAATGTTACCGGAAGGATGCAACGAGATGTGACCCAGGCACGTGGATTGTGCCTCCAGGGGGTTAATTAAAGGCTCCTTTGCAGTGATTGTCTGATCCCCCCAGTTAGCAGGGCTGTATATTGAGTATCCATCCTTCTCTAGTTCTAGTTTCTATCCTACCTTTGACAGAGAACTAAAGCATTGCAAGTAGTGTAGCTGTGTTGTTCAGCATTGTCTTGAACAGAGGGAAAAAAAGTGAGAGAGGATATATACAAACAAAAATCTTTGGTGTGTGTCTCTTCTCTATGTCCACCTCATTGAAACTGAAAGAATAAAAGGAGAGCTTAGCTCAGAGAGGGATGACAAGTCTGGTTTTAGAGAGACTTAATTACGAAAACAAAATAATCTTTCTTAATTCTGGCTAGATATTTTTTACCTGTGAAGCTTATGTCCCTGAGATCTGTTCACCCTGTCTCTAAAAAAAGAGTGATTATCAAGTGTTGCACAAGCATAAATTCATACAACATCAAATATGCTGGTTCTGTTTGCTGTAATCAAGGGTCTGAAAGGAAATTGTAAAGGAATACTCAGTGAGACAGTTCTACCCAATGCTGCAGGAGGAACAAGATCAAGTTTGCTGCTATTGTTGATCTCGGTGTTACAGTTTTGAGGTAGAGGTAGAGGATAATTCCAGAAGCAGTAAGAACAATTCCTGGTGTCAGGGAGTTCATTTTAGAAAGCTTTTATAGAAATGCAAGCAGGAAGGAGATAAAAGTCTAACTTAAGTTATTGGTGATTGCAAAACTGGGCAAATCATCTGAAAAAGATTTTACTGAGTGACATGGTAGAAGTGAGACAGAGAGGATATGAGAATGGTACAGAGGCTTCTAGATTAAAGGCTATTTAAATAATGATGTTGTCAATGCAAACTAAGATTGCAGGAAGCAGAGTAGATTTTATTTTGGACAGAGGGGGTTAAGATAAATTTCTGTTAGAGTTGAAGTGCATGTAGAACACCTTGTTGGATATATCCAGGAGGCAGCTGATATACCGAGCTTGGAAATGCTCTGATCTAGTGATATAGATTTGGGAATCAACACTCTATGCTATCTGGAGTCCTAGAAGTAGATAGGATAACCCGCAGAGGCATGGCAAGAACAAGAACAAGAGCAAGAACACAAGAAGACCAAAGGCAGAGTCCTCAGGTGAATTCTACATGTAAGGGGATGCCAGGGTAAATCAGGAGCAGCCAGAGAACAGAGAGGCTGGGGAACCTCAGATGCAGATGACAATGTCAAAAATAAAATGGTCAGGGGGCTGGCCCCGCGGCCTAGTAGTTAAGTTCGGCACACTCCGCTTTGGCAGCCCAGGTTCAGTTCCCGGGTTCAGTTCCCAGGCAGATATACACCACTCGTCAGCAGTCATGATGTGGCAGCGACCCACATACGAAATAGAGGAAGATTGGCACAGATGTTAGCTCAGGGTGAATCTTCCTTAGCAAAAAAAAAAATGGTCAGAAACAAATTGATTAAAAATCATTAACCCTGAAAAGGAGAAATAAAGCTTGGTGAAATTCTAAGAAGAGAAGGAATAGGATAAGAACTTAATACCTGTTGTATCTGATTTTTCAACTTGTGGTTCTATGAGCTGTTGTACTTTCTCTTTCTCTTTATGTTTCAAACCCACTCAATGCTCTGGCTGGAGGCCCTCCCATTCCATCTTCTCCCTGGCTAACTCCTGCTCATACTCAATCTTGCCTACACACTAACCCTACCTCAAGTATAGGTTTTGCCCTTCCACTGTCCCCTAATAAAAACATGCACCAGCCTCCATCATACACTCCATTTAATACCCTGTATAGCTGATACCCTTGTCCATGAGCGCTTGGAAGTAAAGATGTTACATCTCTGTGGGCAGAGATGGGGCAACACTTGTCACACTGTAAATGCTTGTAGATTATACTTCACAGCCTCTTAATCAGAAATGAGAGAATTTGGCTGGAGGAAACTCATCTCAAACAGTTTTGATGGTACTAACTGGAGGTGAAGGAGGACTTAAGCAAACATAATTAGGAAAAATTATGGCTTATCAGTCAAGCGCGCGTAGCGAGAGTGGGCTTGCAGGCAGAGAGAGAAAAAAATGACTAATTGCTTAATTTTCACTTCTAAAGCAATGTTCCCTGGTTGTTTGACCACCAGCTCCTGGGAATTTCCCATAATCAGCGTATTTCTTCTCTGCCCCTAATTTGTGTTTCCAAGTTTTCCTTGGCTCTCTCCCACGTGGCTTGCTGCCCTAAAATATCCCACTGCCTGATGGAACACTGCTTAGCCCACAAACCAGTGACACTTTTCTCTTCCAGCATGAGGACTGTGAATAGTTTACTCTTTAAAGAACCTCAAAGTGAACTGAAGAGATCAATGAGCTTCACTTCCAAGGAAGCGAAAGATCTTTTACCTATACTAGTGTGTTTCTGGATTTTTTTTAAAGATAGCCAGGTATCTGGCTATCTTTATTTTTAGATACCCAACCATCCTTATTTTATTCTTCTTTTAAAGATACCCAACCATTCTCAGCATGAGTTGTATGATAACCATATAGCGGAAACAATAGATGTGGTTTAGTTCTGTTTTCCTTGAAGGTGACCTAACAATATGTTTCAGTGAAAATTTAGGGACCAAAACTTCAAGTCAGTTCCAATTATCTGAAGAAGTATTTGTTGTACTTCTGTAAATGTTAGATGCTATGCTGACCTCTGAGGATGAGACTGAGACTAAGACAGATGTGGACCTTCCTTCATGTTCCTTACAGTCTAGTAGGGAAATCAGATGAAGGTTTAATCATAAAATAAACAAATAAATAAGTAAATAAATGACAGCATAAAGAACAAAAAATTTCCAACTTGTTAATTTAATGGCTGAATATTGTGCCTTTTAAAAAAAATCAGAGTTTTAAATTTCCTTACAGACTCCACTAACTCTAAAAACCTCAGTAAAGTGTGAGGATTTTAAAATTCTTATTCACAGATTTTCTTTCCATTGGAAAGCAATGCTCTCATTATAGCAAGAGCCATGTCAAAAAGATCCTCAAATTCACCTGTCCCTTCTATCCATTCACCCTCAGGTTTCTAAAATGCTGATATGATCACATTATTCCCCTGCTTATACATTTTCAGTGGGTTTTCCTGTTGCCCACGGAACAGGCGCAGTTCTTTTACATAGCCTATGGGTTTGCTTGTGTTTTTATCATTCAACCACTAACTGTGGCTTTTCAGCCCTATTTCTACTAAATATCCCACCACCTTGATGCATACACCACACATACACGAACATTTCATGATTCATAATGTAAAACCAAGAGTTCTCGTAACGTACTATGATGGCTTACAAAGTCTGCCTGGCAGAAACTATTCCCATCGCCTGAAAGCTTCTTCTGATCACTTCTGCTCTCTCCCTTCCTTGCTGCACTCTCCTTCTTCCTCCTTTGTAATATAGCCCCTATGTCCTTCCACGCTCCCCCAGGAAGTGTTGAAAGAGTTCCTTCTCCCTCTGAATGCTCTTTGTGCTCCTGTGGCATCCTCCATAGGCTTCTGTCTCAGCATTTGCCACAGTGGGTTTATTCATGTATCTCTTCTGCTGGACTACAAAAGCCTTAAAATCAGAGACTGTTTATTACAGTATTTTTGTATCCCCAGTGCATAAACCAACACCTGGCATATAGTACACACTCAATACACATTTACTGAATAATGCATTTATCCACGAGAAATTTGTGCCATTAACAGTAATATATATCTCACACAAAGCAATGATGCTCAAATAAAAGAGCAAGTAATAAAAGGACATTATTTTAAACTAATTTGGCAGGGACTAGAATTCTATTTCTATAAAAGCTGTCATGTATCAGAAGTTGATCTGGGGCCCAGCAGGTGCAATCCTGGTTCTGGGGGAGTATTATAAAGCATCAGTAAGTAGCAGGTACCTTTTTTTTTTCTTAATGGCTATAAAGATAAATTGGTCTTAAATGCTCTGGCCTTATGGGGCTGTACCTAATACCACAGACTAACATTTGGATGGTCCTTTAAATAACGACATTTATAAACATAAGCGTGCAAAACACTAAGGTGAGAATTTATAGATCAAGCTACATTTACAGCAAATCTAAAAGCTTATAGAATTTTTGCATTTTAATTAAAAAATATGTATTTCACAATAATCTTACTATGGCTTGCTCTCAGATTGCAACTATAATAGTCTCTGATTTTTATGGCTGCTTCTCTGTGGCATATCTGATGTACAATCAGGTCTTAAATGCTTTCTTATTAAGGAATTTTAAATACAGGTTATGTGATTCCTCCTTGCAACACTTTCTGCTTCATGCCCTTGTTCTGCAGAGAATTTCATTAGCACATGCCCTGCTCTTGTCCTCCAAGCTCTCACTGCTTCAGACAAGCATGGGTTTAATTGAGAGAAAACCAAGCTGTGACTGTGACTCAGGTGTGAAGCCTGTTTCTCTCAGCAAATTAAATCCAGTGGAATGACTGAGTGTTCTTTTCCATCCCCTTCTGATAGATTTAATACTTCATATTAATTGTTGTTCTTGTATCCTCTGCTCTGTGATTGTTTTCCCAGGATCCTATTGAGAGTGATTGATGTGGAGATAAATGTGATGGTTTCATATAGAGAAGGAAAGATTAACATGTGCTAGTAAGAACACCAGGTTACAAGATCTTACATTAGCCTAAATATTAACACAATATTAACCCATGCTTTTGTAGATTTAAAAAGGAACAGTCTGGTAAATAAAATTCAAAGCTGATAACCAGAAAAAAATGGTTTCTTAGATATAGTTTCTAATACCTAATTTTTGTGACATACAAACAGATGTGTCCTTTGATTTACCAGTTAACACAGTTGGAAAGATAATGTCTTGATCATATTCACAGCAATGCTAAAAGAATTGAGGAGAAAATTCAGATTTTAAAGTACGTGTTCCCACTACCCTCTGACCCCCATATTGCACTGTGTCAGGACAGGCTTGGGGCTGTATCTTGCAGTGCCCAGAGGCTCCATATGTGTTTATTGAATTCCACAGTAATATATTTAAGTTTACTTAGTACAGGTGTAAAGGTATTATTTTTTAACCAACCCTCATTTCCCTTTCTCCTTAATTTCTTTATCAGTATTTCATTATCATTATTAATTATGTCTATAAATAGCCTCAAATCCTTTGTGGAATCAGGGAGAACACAAAAACAGGAAGAAATGAAGAAAGTAAGTTAATTCAACATTTTCACAGAGAAGGAAAAAGTGAATTGGTAAATTCACTTTTGTAATCATATTTCTAGTTTACCTTATATTTTCAGAGTATTATGTAACCAAAAACTTCTGCTTAGGGCAGCTAATAGTTTATGTAAAATATTTTTGCTAAACTGGACTCCTTAGGGTGAAACAAGTTCACTTGTGAAATCCAACCACGTCTTTATTAACTAAAGGCCATAATGAAGGCTGAAATTCTTGCTGAAAAAAATTATCTTGGGTATAGATGCTAATCTAAACCCTACTTCCTGAATTTGCATATTTTTCTGCTCTCTTCAGAAATTAGCCAGTTAAAGCAATTATGCATACATTAATTACACCAATTAGTCCCAACTGCACATAGACATATATCCAAGACTTGATTATCTGAGCTAAAAGAAATGGTTAGGCACGGCACAAGTAATACAAATGAGCAAAAATTTCAAATCCCATGTACATTGAACTAATGAGTACATTATACATTTTTGGCACAGCTCAGTTACCTTATTATGCTTTTCTTAATTTAATAATGCAATTACCTTACATTTCCTTATTCCACCCAGGTAATGAAGGGGAAGCAAGCCCAGACTTACAACAGGCACTGGGAAAAGCCAGCCTACAGTTTAAGGATTTAGTCATAGTCTTCTTTTCTTCTTTATCTTCAAATACATCTTCTTTACCTATCTGGACATCCTCCATTCTGTTGCTTTAATGCTCCACAACATCCAACACACATGTGGAAAGATTATCTTCACAAGTATAAAAATAAAGATTCATTCATTCATCCTCTGTGATTTAAAGAGGCTGGAAGACAGGCAGCCCCTACCTAAGAGTAATTCCAACTTTCACTTCCTTGGAGTTTGGGGAGTTAATTAGTTTTTAAAGATAACTTTCATAAAATACTGCTAGTTTTGATCACCCTTTGTAATACAGCATAGTGTAATGCTGTGGTTCTCAAACTTTAGTGTGCAAAATAATTCGGGGGGCTTGTTAAAACACAGATTGCTGGGCTCCCACTTCCAGAGTTTCTGATCCAGCAGGTCTACATGAGGTCCAATAATTTGCATTATTAGCAAGTTCTCAGATGATGCTGATGTTGCTAGTCCGGGGACCTCACTTTGAGAATCACTTGTGTAATAGTTAAGAGTGTAGCTTCATGGGTTTAAACCCAGCTCCAGGACAACTAGCTGTGTGACCTAGGAGAAAATATTTAACCTCTAGCCACAGTTTTCTTATCTGTAACCTGAGGATAATTATACCAACTTATTTCTTGGAGTTATTTTGGTGATTAAATGAGTTATACATTTAAAATGCTTACAATGATGTCTGGCACCTGGTAAGTAGTAAGTGTTGACTATTATTACTGTTACTATTTACAAACACAGGTCATCCAGGGTAATCATAAATGAATTAACATTAATAAAAGAACAAGATGTCTTTCTCTGAAACAGTTGGCTGAGCACCAGAGGCTAGGAGAAAAAGAATGTTGATAAACCAACCCCTCAGAGTAACTTAGAGAGGAAGATTCTGGAACAGCATGTGAGCCTTTAATATATTATGATGGATCATCACAAAGCAGGAAGAGAATGCATGAAAAAAGTGAGGGAAAGGGCACTAAGGTGAAAATCTGATTTTTCTCTGATGTGCAGATGCTAGGCTTACATTAGGGATTCAGTAAATATGTGTTACATGTCTGATAGTTGTTTACTTAGGCCCTGAGTTAGAATTCTTATGCAACTGTGAGCAAAAACAGATATGTTCTCTGCTTTCCTACAGCTTAAATTTTAGTGTAAAAAACCATATTAATCCAAGTAAAAAAGCAAACGTCACAAATGCCAAAGAGAGTCTTATTGTTTTCAAGGTATCAGCTGACATTCCTCTGAAAAAAATATTGAGCTGAGGTCTGAAGAACAGTGTAGGCAGGAGTACAGTTGTAGTCCATAAACATAGCAAGTTAGGTCAATAGAAATTTCTCAGTTTCTGAAATAGGTGATAGATGGATGAGTGGATAGACAGACAAATGATAGATAGTGTTGAATCAGTGCTTATTGAATGAATAAATTACTAATAACGATTATTTCTAACATATAAATTAAATCAAGACCAAACTTTTTAACTATGTCTAATAGGAATGATTTCAGGACAAGTTACAGAAAACTCAATTTTTCAGAGGCCTAAATTAATAGGAATTAATTTTTCTTGGGTAAAATAAGTCTGGAGGCAAGTGGCTGCTGATGTTGGTTCAGTGGCTCAACACGTCAAGGCCCATGGCCCTGGAATTCCATAGGCCTGATCGTTGCTTCATGGTCACAAGATTGCTGTATTCAAGGTGGAAAAGGGGTACATTTTATGCATTTTCACTTACATTCCTGATAGTCCCCTCTCCCCCCAAAATAGATTTCTCTTTAAGTATCATAGGTCAGAACTGACTTACCAGATAATCCCAGGGGCAAGGCAGGCTGCAAAGTGGAAAACAAAATTGTCATGATTTTCTTAGGTTAATCATGACCCCCTTCCCCAGGAGGGGTCTGGGTAGAAAGCCAGGATCTTGTTACATAAGAAGGAGCAACTGATAATTTCTACTACAAAAACATACATAATTTTGGTTTATAGGTGCATTTATAGTTATTGGATTTTAAATCTTGGAGTTTGGTGCAGATTGCAATAAAGATTGACATATGTCTCTGGTGGTCTTTTATCTTGGGTTGGTAGAGTTTCCAAAACCCACAGAAACATTCATTAAGGCTTTTTCCAGAGTGATTATTATTTTAATAATATGAAATGGAATTCTCTTTTGTTCCTTGAGCGGTAGAAGGAAGGAGCAAGAAATTAACAGGAAATTGCGCATTTATTGGTAATAAATTTTAATTTTTCTTTTGGAAAAGTTCAAAATGATTGAGAATTTACTATTCACTTGGTTCATAAGATTGTGGAAAACTCGAGCATTTCAATGAATTGTTTTGAAGTAAAAATCAACATTATCAAGTACCAGCCATTATGATGAGTTATTTTATATTATGTATGTTTAATCTTCACAACCTCCATGTGCTAATGAAGAATCAGAGGTTCACAGAGGTCTAATAATTTGCCTAAAGACGCATAGTTTAAGAGTCAGAAATTCAAACCAATGGTTGCATGACTTTATTTAGAGTTTCTGTTTTTTCTACTTTCCATCTATGTTTTAACTCAGTAATTCTTTCCAGAGGTAACATTTTGATATCTCTTGGGGAAAAATACTTAAAAGCAATTATTACTGATCAAATCATTGAAGTTGTTTTGTAACCGCAGGCTCTCCAGGACTAGCTCAACTGACCCCATCTTATCAACGGAGTAATTAAGAGTTGTCTTTCAGGAACTGAGAGTCCCCTCTTGTCCAGCTCAGACTGGTTGAGACCACCAGTGCATCAATTGGGCCTGCACGAGTTCTCGATAAGCGATCTTTTGAACTAAAAACTCCACCCTCAGATCATACTAGCACCACCACTTTGTGAACACGTGTCCTACGAAGAGCCGGGAAGCTTGACTACACTTGCGCAGATCGTCAATTTCCTCACTTCTCCTTACCTCCAATCATCTATCTCCACACTTCAGACCACCCTGCCCTTCATCTCATAAATTGTGCCCCAGGCCCTGGATAGTAGAGGCAGATCCAAGAGCATATGCCCTTGTCTCCTTGCAGATCAATCTAACAATAAAGCTGTTTTCTTTTTTCAAAAGTTGATGTCATAATAATTGGGCTTTTTAATGCACGTTGGGCAAGAGAACCCCAATTATGTGTGGTAACATTTTTATTTGAAAAATAATTCAAGACAGAGTTGACTTTTAAATAGACTTTTATTTTAAACATGACTGTGACTTTTTTTTAAAGCACATGGACATTTGGGTAAAGATTTCCTTTTTTTTTATAAATAGTAACTATTTAGCATGTTTGAATTTTAAATGGTTTTCAGTGTATTGATTTTTTACTATCCTTATTTTTTCCTATTTATTTCTTCTAAAAGAATGTCAAGCTCAAATTTCCTCTTCAATAGAAGGTAGTATCTCCAACATGTACCTCCCAGCCTCAGGTCCTTTGCCTTGTAGACCCAGAGGCAACGAGCAATTAAGTGCCTGTTCTGTACTCCTGCTTCTCTTTCTATAATTCTTTTCTCATAGAGATCTTCACCCTAGGTTGCAATCACAGGCTTACTTCTGTTTTTCATTTTCAAATAGTACTTGTGTCGGTCTTATGATGTGTCAGGCCATACTGGCTGTCTTTCCTCCTACATTAGCTCCTTTGAGGACAAGGATTGTGTCTCGTTTATCTCCTTTAACCCTATTCCCAGCACACATGGGAGAGAGAAGTAGTCATGAAAGAATTGTAGGAGCAAAGTTATAGAAGTCAGAGGCAAAATGACCCTTAACCGAAAATGTCAGCTGGAAATGTGATAGATGAGGAATGAGATTATTTGTGGTAAAAATAAGCTGCTAAGAAGATGTCCACTTCTGCTCTCTGTATGACCTATGTAATACAGCCCAGAATAAAAGACTGTAGTGAGGTCACTGGGCAATAGTTAAACGCATGTATGGCAACACCAAAAAGAAAGCCTCTAGACACTGGGTCGTTCAAAAGTGCAAATATGTGAACTGAGCTCTGTCTCTACAGTCAGATAGAAAATCACTCCCTATTTTAATTAGAGTTAGAAAGTATCACGGGGTGGGGGAGATGAAAAAGGAAAGAATGTAGTTTAATAATTATGGGAGAAGATGATGAGTAAATCTTAGATGAGAAGAATCTTAGCAGTTAGGAGCCCCAATGTGCACAGAATTTTGTGTAAAAAGATATTCCCCACAAAGAAAAAAATATTAAGGGGCCAGCCCGGTGGTACAAGCGGTTAAGTGCGGGTGCTCCACTGTGGCGGCCTGGGGTTTGCTAGTTCGGATCACGGGCGAGCACCGACACGCTGCTTGGCAAGCCATGCTGTGGCGGCGTCCCATATAAAGTGGAGGAAGATGGGCACAGATGTTAGCCCAGGGCCAGTCTTCCTCAGCAAAAAAAGAGGAGGATTGGCAGATGTTAGCACAGGGTTGATCTCCTCACAAAAAAAAAAAAAAAAAAGAAAAAAATATTAAGAAATAACTCAAATGACCATGAGCTACAGAATGATTGAATACATTAGGATATATCCGTAAAATGAAAACCTACTCAGTTACTAGAAAAAAATAATAGATATATATAAACATACATACATGTGCATCAGTTATGTCAAATTCTTCATCATTTGACTCTCAAAGCCATCTTACAGGTAAGATACTATCATTAGCCCTATTTTGTAGATGATGAAACTAAGGCACAGATGTGTAAAGTAACTTATTCAAAGTCATATGGCTCATAAGTGGAAGTACTAGGATTCAAACCCAGGCAGTTTTGTGCTTAAACCCTGAGCTATCCTTGGAGTGAGATGGCCGAAACTCACCATGAAATGAAGTGAACAGGTAGCTGAAGAGTATGCATGCTAATGGTCCCATTTGTGTACATGTAATATAGAGACACAAAGAAAGAGTGAGTAGGACAAAATCTAAAGTTAAGGAAGAAAATGAGGCAAACTAAAACTCTCGGGCATATCCCCAACTAATTACAAAAAGCGTTGAATTGAGTTTAGGAGGTGCAACTTTCCTGAATTCCTCTAAAGCTACGGCTCTCTCTGAAACGCCCCTTCAGCTGTAAAAGAAGATCATTTCGTATCCTGTTTACTGATCTGCTTGCTTGCGTGTCAGCTCTATTAGAAAGTTGCTTCTCACTAATCCAAGTTCACTTTTTATTAGTGTGGGGAGGAAGACAATTATTCTACCCTCTAGGTCCTTCTGGCTGGTCTGAGAATTAGATTGACATGAGGCAGAATAACAGGAAAAAATCAAACAAAGCTTTATAACATGTATACATGGGAGAAACACAGGGAAGCGGAGTAACTCGTCAGAATAGCCAAAACCACGCCACCTTAAATACCCTCTTCAGCTACAGGCAAAGGAGGATGTTGGGGGTAGTGGTTTGGGACTTCAAAGAAGAGGAAGGCAATTTACATGGAGATGGAAAGGCAAATGTTTGTTAAAGTGTTTGCTGGACCATCTACAGACAATGTTATCTTATGGTATTAGCTCCTTCCTGGAACAAGCCTTCCATCTTAAATTCTTCTAGGCAGTTAGGGGGAAGGTCAAAGTTTCTTTCAGAGTCTTTTATTCTTAAAAATAATCAAGGCAAAGAGACACATTTTGGGGGGGCCAATTCTGATCCCCCACATTAGCCACTTAGACCTCAAGCACCAGACACATGACAATATTAGGGTTTGAAAGCTGCCGTCACTTAGATCTTGGCTATGACCATAATACAGTGTGAGAATTTGAAGTTTAACTTAACTGAGTGCACTATTTTTTAGGTTCTTTACTCCTTACTACCTGCTTTTAATTCTTCTATTAGGAGAAAACTACGGAGAATGGAACAAATCAAGCAACCCGAAGCAAGTGTGGGGGAATGAGAGAATAGTTCTTTGCGGTATAGGATTACTCTCCAGCAGTATGCTGGCAGGAAATAAAAGATAAAAGTGCCAAGGTCAACCAAAAGCTCCAGGGGGTCCTTTCCTAAGATGGCCAGGCTGGGATAATTACCCTCACACAGGAAAATTACCTATTTTGTCCCTCAGGTGCAGAGACAAAATAAATCAAAGCAGTTGCAAGGCTTGGGTTTGTCAGGCTGCCACTTTTCTGTTTTCAGTGTTTTGTGATTCTCTGAGTGATTTATTTATTCGTATAAGTTTTGAAAGTAATTCATTAATATTGGAGAAAGGCTGGGACTTGATCTTTAGAGGGAGAGGGCTCTGGAGTAGAGAGGACTATTTGTTAATATATTCAGTCTTTCCTCTCCACCATCCCAAGAGCATCACATCTACTTTCATTATATTCTGACACGAATTTCTCAGATCTGAGGGTCACAGAGATGTTGTGAAATGTTAGTCTACAATACCCAGTGAAATTTGAGACTCATGTATGAGAAAAACACTGGCATGGGGCATTAGGCTTAATTTTTCATAAGCTATTTTGTATCTTTGAAAACTTCAGAAAATGTAAAAATGAAGGCAGAGAACTATCAAAAGGGGTTAGTGGGTTAAGAAGCTGAGCGCAAATACGATATCCAGGATTCCATTTCCACTCTTGATACATCATTTACTCCAAGTCAAATTGCTTAATCCTTGTTCCAGAATCTTCTATATACTGGAAACAAAATAAAACTTGCAATATTGAAATATGAAATTTTAGAACTGAAACATACACAGTTAATCCCACAATGCTTTTGTTACATAGATAAAAAACTGGATACCTTGGGCTTTTTCAGTCACAAGACTAATTAATGAGTGGTGGAGTACAAGGATCCTGAGGAGTTTTCTGCTACCCTATATTGACCATGGGCCAAGAGCCCGTGGAAAATTCATGATGACAAATAATGATTCTAGTTTGTTTTTTTAATGGAGATATTTACTTCATATTTCTGTGCTTCCAGTTCCTTAAGTAGAAAATGAGGGGTCTAGAAAGTGACAATGATGCTGTAACTTCCTTATACAAATATTTTTCAGACCCACCGACCATTCGGAAAAGTAAACAAAGCAACAACAACCAAAGACATGTGGCAGCTAAGTGGAAAGTCCAGTTGGCAAGTCCAATAACATAACTAAAGGACAGCCAGTGGATTATTAAAGAATGCTCCATCTTCTCTAGAGGCAACAACATATGGGGTTCAGAGCCTAAAGCTGAGTTTCCTGAAATAGTGCCTACCCTGCGAGACGTTCTGTGAAAAGAGGGCTCCACAATGAGATATCTAAGTCTGAGGACACAGTGTATCATCTATAGCACTTTGTACAGATTACATGGTAGTTGAGCACCTTAAACGTCACAAGAAATCCTGAGTAAAGAAACCTGTTTATCCTTGCTTGTTACAGCATTTACTAAGCATAAATGACCAGAAAACTCTTTTTATTCATGAACTATCTATTAAAATGTTATATAAATATTTCACACAAGACATATTGGAAAACTAGGCAAAAGCCTAGTTCAAGAAGACTCCACCTTGCCCATTCCCTCAGCCCTTTTCGCAGCTCAAGGCCATGTCCCCAGCCCCAGACCTACACTTTCCAACAGTTCCTCTTCAGTCCTCTAGCAATTCTCACCATGGGGGTTCAGGGTTCAGGGTTGAGGGTCATGCCCTGAACTCCTTTCCTCTTTGTAGGATAGGGAAAAAGTTAGAGCCAGAGAGCAAGAGAAGAGGACGATTTAGTACTAAGGGGCAAAGGAGCTGCAGGCACCCAGCCGTTCAAACTGGACAATAGAAGGAGGCTGGATTAGCAATTACCCCAGTACGAAAGGTTTAAACCAGAGTCAGCCCCAGGCAAAATGGCATGTGTGGTCACCCTATAGGGGGAGCTTCTTATTGCTGCAGTGCTGACTCTGAGGCCACCACTAGCCCACTGGCGGCTGCAGGGAGTGTTGGACACCAGCATACGTCATCATTTCAATGTTCTTCTCCCTTTCCTATTCTCTTGATGTAAAGCTATCAGAGCTTCTCATGAGAATTAATTGCTCTTTTTTCTAGGCTTCTTCAGGAATTTGTTTATATCTATTATTTATATAAAATATTATATATTATATATGTATACTGCAAATATATATATATATATATATATTTGCTTTATAGCAGTAATTTGCAAGTCTGCCTTCCCAGCCAGAATGAAAACTGATGTAAGGTACAGCATCTACCTCATTATTCACTGTTTCATCCTTAGGACTCTGCATATAGTAGGAGCTCAATAAATGTTTACTGAATAAACAAACGAATAGTAAATGAAAGAATGACTGAATCAAAGCTTCTAGATTGACCAGTAATGCGACTCCCTGAATTTGTGCTCTTCACCATTCAGATTTAAAGGCTATAAACTCAGTGACAATTACTTAATGTCTCCCTTATAGATCTCATCCCTAACCTTCACTCTTCAAACTTATAGCTTTTTATCCTAATCCTCAGCCAAACCTTTTCTTTGAGCTTTGCGATCCATTGGTGCCTAAGGAAATCCTGAGATATCACTTCAAAATTTGTAAAAGAGAAAATATTTGTATGAAAAGAAGGGAAAATGCCTTCGTTCCAAATGCTTTAGTAAATGTAGTGAGGAGAATTCACAGGAAAACTGACCCACAAAGTATATACACAGCTGGGTTGTGTTGATCATGAGGAGGGAAGAGATTCATCTCTCTTTCTGAGAATGAATATGCCTTGCTCTTTACCATCAAGGACAAGCTAGGTGGAGGAGAGCAAAAAGCGAAGGCCAAGATGGTTAAGTGACAAGAGTAATGACATTCATAAAATTGATGGAGGCCTGTGGGCTTGAAGTGATTGTAATAGCTCACATGAAGCCCAGAGACGTAAATATTTAACAAACAATCACTTCTTGGTCTCATATCCACCACGGGGCCGTGAAGTAAAAGTGGGGATATTATTCTCTCTTTGAGGACACGGTTATTTAACATTTAAAGGAAAGAAAAAAGAAAACCTACAAATATTTTCCCTTCACATTATTTCTCTTTGAAACTACACTCAGTTTATTCAAGGCTTGGAGTAGAAAGAGTCTCACTCACTCTGCTTTTTCTATACACCACAGGCTTTGGGTTGTTTCTGGAAAATAGTTCTCTGTGTTTAAATTTGACCCTATGCATGTGGTCTTCCCTCCCTGGAGTGAGTCTCTTTAGCAAATTGGCTTGCAACCTCAGGCTCACATCTGTCACTGTGCTTAATTGCTCTTGGTTCAACCCATTTTGTTTTTTTCCTTTTGGGGGACATGTTTCAGTAAGGAGGGTATTTCCTCAGTGTCAACCAGGGGATGCTTCTCAGATCCCACCCACGCAGTATCTAATATTGGACTCTTGGCCAATTAAGTCAACTTCCCCTCATCCCCATTCTGGTTGCTGCACTCAGGCCAAGGCAACAGTGGCACTGTTAGAATATATTGGTGAACTTACTCCTGCCAGCAAGAAGAGAGTGACATTGCTCACTTCAGAAAGGTAAATCAACTTCACTAAATGTACCATCAGTTTAATAAGAGTCTAATTTATTGGGCACTAATTATGGGCCAGGCACTGAACTGAGTGATTTACAAACATTATTTCATTAAACTATCACTACAGTTTTATGAAGTAGGTACTTTTCTTATTCCCCAGCTTACAAATGATGTAACTAAGATTTAGAGAGGTTATATAACACGCTCAAGGTCACAAAGCTAGGAAGTGGATGAGCAAAGATTATTATCCATATCTGTATGGCTCCCAGAGTTTGCCCTTTGATTGATATACTACAACGCCTCAGCCTCACATATTAATGCATGAAAAGAGACAAAGCACTAAATACATGATAGTTGATTTTAAAAACATGAGAAAGGCACTTGCTAAAATTATATGGTGATTGAATGTTTAAAAGAACTCTGAAAACCTCAACAGCAGAAACATATTAGTATTATAGTATTAGTAATTTTGTGAGTTTTTCTTAAGGATCGCACTGCAGAGATGTCTTCATGGGAATATGGGATAGGATAATAGTCAAAGCCATCAGAACTCAATGGAAGTAACTAACACTCAAGGTAGTTATGAAGTAACAGCTCTTCTGCAGGATACTTAACGTATCAATACTTTCCCCTATCTCTGCTTGCTCAGATACTTAGTGTCTCCCTTGTAGATTTCATCCCTAACCTTCAGGATGCAGGAACCCTCTCCCTCCAGTCTTGTTAGCACCATATGTCATCCATTCCTTCTGCTGACTCTTCTGGCATCTGAAATGTCTCAATACTTCTCCACTCTATTCCTTTTCCTTTGTATCTCTTACCTCTGTAGCTCTTTACCTCTGCATATGGGCCTCTTCTCCCTTGCATTCCTCTTCCACTCCCCGTTTAAATACCCCTCCTCCTGTTAGTACTTGCTATTGAATGTGAGTCTCCAAAGGTCATTGAGACAGGGAACTGTTTTACAAAATATATATAAACATAAAGTTAAATTGCAATTTTCTAGATCAAAAGTGAAATAATATCCAACACTTTAACAATTCCACGCTAGATACTCAATTATGGTATTGAGTCATAAATTTCATTTATTCAGTAGAACAAAAAATTATTATCAGTTAGATATATAGTGACGCATATTGCGAGGCATGATATCACGGTGTTGAAGAGTGGATGCTCTGGAGGTAGACTAAGTTTGAATGCTGAGTCTACTGCTTATAGCCATGTGACCTCCAGAAAGTTACTTCATTGCACTGTGCCTCAGTTTTCTCATATGTAAAATGAGAATAATTATATTAACTAATTCACAGGGTTGTCGTGGGTATAAAATGAATTAATGTGTGAAAAACATTTACGAGAATAGCTGGTATATGGTAAGCACTCAAACATGTTGTAATTATTATAATGTCTTCACAGCGTCGATAGAAGCAATGTCTGCTCTAATAAACCAGAGAAGTGATTGATAGATTTTCTTAGGCTGACAAAGCAAACTTATGCCTAGATGCATAAATAAGTACGTTCTTAAGATTTATTCTCAGTCTCCGCGGTATCCGTGGCCTTATACAAACAAAGCAACAACACTGACGTACTTTCTGCAAATACTTGTCCAAGAATAAAAGAGAAAAAAAGAGAAACTATCTATCTTAAGAGTTTGTTGTGGTAGGAGGAGCATGAGATTCGATGTAAGAAGAATTTGCTTCCAACTCTGCTATTCTCATTTATGAGTTTCAGGAACTTCTGAGCCTCTTTGTTTTTAATTGCAAAAATACTACTGCTAACCATTGCAACATCCCAAAGTTGTCATGTCAATAAAGCAAGATAAAATAACGAAAACATGTTACAAATTGTAAATCACTATATACTTCCAGTGGTTACTATTTTGTTTTTCAAAAAGCATTTTAGAGCATCCATGTAAAGCATTACACTTGTTGAGCACTACTTTGTGCCAAGCAACTGATAAATGCTAGATGTTTCTAGCCCATACCCTATGATTCTCGTAACAGCCCTCCACATAAATACCATTATCTCTGTTTCACAGGTGGGTAAACTATGGCTCAGAAAGATTGTGGAATGCTCAAAGTTACATGACTATTAAATGACACTGAAATTTTAACACAGTTTTTCCATTTCTAAAGTCCAGATAATTCTTTCAAATATATAAAAGCAGTTTCTTGAATATACCTTTTCACTGGTACAATTGACTATCTATAGGCAAAAAACATAATAACTTTCCTCAGAGAATGTATAATCTACTCAGAGATAGTAATTATATATATTTTAGTAATTGGAAAACAACACACAATCACATGACAGAATATATATTTATCAATGAGAATAACTTGAGCTGCCATTAACAAATAAACCCTAAAAATTCAGGGTTTTAGGCCCAGCCCCAGTGGCCTAGTGGTTAGGTTTGGCACGCTCCACTTGGGTGGCCCAGGTTTGGTTCCTGGGCATGGACCTACACCACTTGTCAGTGGCCATGCTGTGGCGGGGGCTCACATCAAAAATAAAGGAAGATTGGCAGCAGACGTTAGCTCAAGGCAAATCTTCCTCAGCAAAAAAGAGGAGGCTTGGCAACAGATGTTAGCTCAGGGTGACTCTTCCTCAGAAAAAAGAAAATTCAGGGTTTTACACTGAAGAAATTTATTTCTCACTCATTTATCAACACAATGTGGATGTTTCTGGGCAGTAAGCAGCTTTCCTCTCTATGGTGATTTGTGGACCCAGGCTCCTTCTGTCTTGTGGTTCTGCCTTCCTGTCGGGCCTTGGAGTCCTCTGCTTTCAACCAGCAGAAAGGGAAAGAGAAAGAAGCCCCACCCACTTCTTAAGAAAGTCTTGGCCGAGAAGTGACGCTTCTCACTTATGCTTATATTCTGTTGGTGCTAACTAGTCATGTGATTGCATCTGATGCAAGACAGGCTGGAAAATGTAATGCCTGGATGGGTGACCATCCCAGCCATAACTCCACACTATAGAAGAGAGGGCACAAACATTAGCCATAGCTGTTGCAGTATGCCATATATAATAAGTGACAGAAGTTTGTAATTCCCTAAAGGAAAATTCTGGGACCAGTGGAGTTTTAGAATTCAGAAATTTTCAGATTTTAAGAAGATACTGTAGCATATTGTAACACCTACATATGGTTCTAGAGAAGATCCCCTTAATAAAACACAGTAGTATTTCCACAGTTAAACAAATTAATATTCACACTAAAATGTGATAAATAAAGGTAAATAAATTGTCTTACATCGGCTGAAATCAGGGTTTGCCACCAAAGAGGCTTTCCAAAAACATACAACAAATGATTAAACTTTTAGATTTCTGAATTGCCAACAAGGAATCGTGAACTTGCATCAGGCTACAGAGATGATCCAACAGAAACATAGGGGAAGGACTTGAGTGTTGCTGGCAGCATGAGGAAGAGCTCTCACTCAAATGAAAGGAGGTTAAATGTGACTGCTCAATTACCATGTGCTTCAACTCCTTAACAAATAAATGTTCTGATCTTTTTGTATTTCCAAATGCAAAGACTTATTAGAGCAAGTGATCAAATAAGTACTTAACCATTTGTTACGCACATAGAACAGCTGCTGCATGGCATTTCTCTCCGTTTACAACATTAGATAGATGAACTGACACTTTGAAACTGATAATCAAAACGTCCTTCCCACTAAGCTCTAGCCATCACCAATAGGCACTTTTAGATGAGCCATAAACCTTTCAACTCAGGAACAGCGCACATTATGCTTAACTTTATGGTATGGCGATTCCATTTTTGACCCTTTTTTACACTGAAAACAAGAGATAATTTATGGATTTCATTTGTGCTCTTTTTAAACTGCCTTTAAACCCAGGCAACTCCAAACATTCTCTTTGACCCAGGACGTTTCTCAAGCCAAATTTTTTGAGCCAGCTGCTAAATGCAGAAGACCACACAGAGATACATTATATTGCTATGAATTAAACATTATGAGCTCTAATCTGTAGTGATTCAAATCTGATAATGATTAAATCTAGTGATGTGACCTTGATGTTAGTTTTTTTTAATTATATAATTTTTTTCAAATATAGGTCAGTTAACTTTCTAATGACTCTAGCTATGTTTTCCAATCTCCTGGGTTCTAACAAAGGCACTAACCTCAGGCAATTTGGAAAGGCTTTGTTGCATGATAATAAGAAATTGAACAGTACGTACAAAAACCTGATATTTATTTAAATAGCATCATGAATAAAAAACTGATAGATTGCAATATTCATCTCATGACAACAAACTAGTTGAAAATACTGTAAACATTAAAAATAATGCATTTTAATTTTCCTAACAGCTTGAAGCAAAATTGGATGTTTTAAAATTAAAATCATATAGGGCATTGACTGGTAGGTCTTAATTCAAATAATGAGACTGTATATAATATAGTATTTCATATTAAATCCAAGACATTAGCTCAAATATTTTTATTGGTACAAAAAACAGATTATGACAGCTTATATTGTTCCCCCCAATAGTTATCAAACTCTTTATCAGAGTAGTGATAATATCTCCTGTAGGGAAAACGTTCTTTTGTAAATAGTAGTCTGAAGATTCTCCAACGCAACTGCAGCAGATATAAAATATAGGTCTGCCCAAGTGGGCTGAAATGGGTGTCAAAAGACCATGCTTTACGATATAAATCTGACTATTTGGGTAAATTTGGGCAGGTGATCTGTTTCCTCACCAGTAAACCAGAGACTGGACTTACTGATATCAAGAATCCATTTCAGCTCTAGCATTCTAGGGTTTCAAATAAAATTATTTTAGGAATAGAAATTCATTTTACTAGAAGGGATTTGTACAGGATTCTTTGGCTCTTGCTCAAGTCACACACATGACAGGAACTCTTTCTTTCCTGAGAGTCTTCAACACTGCTGTTATATCCTGGTTTTCCTGGTTCCACCAAACTCATAGCACATATGTCAAAGAAAAGTCACACCAGATAGGTTAAACAGGCAAAGAAGACTTTATTCAAGACTATCACGATAGAGGAGAGAGATTGAGCTCAACTCTGCTGAAACAAAAGGCAGGAGGATTTTTAAGCACTGGAGTGAGCTAATATGTACTGGAGAACTTTAGGAGGAGGTTGGTCAAGATGATTAGACCACCTGTTTGCTAGTTGGTGCTTATCAAAGTTAGGCTCCTAACATCCCACAGAGATTGGGAGTGAAGGGCCCTATCTTCTTGATAATTACATTTCAAAGCTATGGCTCCTAGGTCCTTGAGAAAGACATTCCTGGATTGTATAAAATTTACATCTCAAAGACGCAGAGAAAAAGTTTCCAATTGCAAGTTTTCTAAAGTAAGTACTCTAAGAAAAGGGAGGCCAGGGGTCTATAGTCAGGAAGAAATTTGGCTAAAATTTAGTCAAGCTGAGGGGAAAGCTAAGGCCATCTGGGTGAAATGTAGTAAACCAAATACTACAGGTTGGAGGAGGCCAAACAGGGAATCCCCAGAGGCCATCTAGACCTCAAAATGAGCCCCAATAATGTCCAAATGCTCACAGATATGATAAGACACTTGACTTAAGCTCCTTACAGGCAGCTTACTTACCACCATTTCTCTGGTGCCCAGCAAGCGCCTGTCACACAGTCTTCATTCCGTAAAAAGAGTATTCAGACAGAAACTAATCTCTGTGAATCAGCTCACGAAGAAAGATGATCCTTCTTCCTCTTTCCTTCACCAACAGAGAATTCCTGACCATATGTGGGTACACCAATCTGCCACTATGACTCTCATAACTCTCTGAACTACAATTGTCTCAAAAGCAAGAATCCAATTTACCTCTCTCTCCAGAATCCATGGTTGAGAACATGGGCTGTGGAGTCAGAGATCTGAGTTCAAGTTTCAGTTCTGATGCACAGGATCTGGTTAACCTTGAACAAGTTTCTTAACCTTTATGAATCTCAGTTTTCACAACTTTACAAGAGAAATCATGCCAGCACCTACATCATAGGGTTGTTGTGAGAGTTAAATAAAGAATATATAGGAATAAAAAGCACTTAGCAAAGTACTTTGCACAGAGTAAGCATTTAATAATTACTGGCTTGTTTTAAATTTTTAGTGCTTTTCCTGTGCAAGGTTTGCTAATAGTTTGTTGAATAAATAAACGAAAAAATGAATACTTACCAAAGTAGACGGGTGATGTTTTAACTCTACTACTGATTCTATCCTGGATATTTGAATTTTAGATAGAGACGTAGAAAACTCTACATTTATTAAACAGACTCAATATAGCCACATGTATCAAAGATTTCATCTCCACTAATAATTAATAAAATAAAAGTAAATGGATGACATACTTATTTTCAAAAGAGAAATTGCATAATAAAATTTCTTAAATTTGCAAAATTAATAAATTAACACAATGCAATGCTTTCTAATTAAAAAGTTTTCTCACTTTTGAGCATTCTCTTTGCTTAGTTGTTTGAGATATGATTCCACTAAAATTTAAATTACTTGTCCTTCTCCGTTTACTTGGTAAAGTACATTGACACCTCAGCTGAAAGGCATTTATTAGTAAAGATGTCTTATTTAGAGAGATTTGATGGTCTTTGCAAAAATATGGTACCAGATCATTCCCATCGCCCTGTGTGCCTTTGGTGAGATCCCCGAAAGACCAACACTCACTGTGGATGAGAATCTTTTGGGGATTATGGTAATTTACAGCAATTGCATAAAACAATGCTGTGTTCAAAATGAAAATGTGAATGGACAAATAAAAGGCATTTCTATTTGGGAGAGCATTTTACATCAACATTTCAAATAAGTCTGATAATGGGAATGTGTAAATGAATCAAAGACGAGATAGGTTAGTAATTTGGTTGAGAGAATGTGTCAACAGTAAGTCTGTCTATATTTTATTCAAGGAAGTTGAATGTCCCACCCCTATGTTCAGAGTTTGTCTCAAGTATGATGCCCTGCTTTTCTAAAAGTTATAAAGCATTTCACTGAGTAAGTTAAAAAAAAAATACATATTCTGTTGAGGCTACAGTTGACAACAAATGATGTCCTGGTTTGGAAGATCAATTCAGTAATGAGGAATTCAGGTCAACCTTGTGAGTAGGCAACATATTCAAGTTTCATTCTGTAATCAGAATTACTTGTGTTTGCATGTTTCTCAATATTAAGAATAAAGGACTTTTGTCTGAAAAAATATCCTTTCAGTTTACTCTACCTGGGAAGACATAAGAGGGAAGGGAAGACATAGACAATGCCTATACTGGAAAACATTATCAACTCAGAGTTTATGCTTTTATTATGAAAATGTGCACAGTAATAAGTGCTGTGAAGGTACAAAAAAGTATTAAGATACAGTGTCTATTCTTGAGATTCTTCATTTGCTGCCCATTTCTCTGCTTCCCCCTACAGTAAAAAATTTTGAAAGAGTAGTCTATATAACTGGTCTCCAGTACAGTTTTTCTTTTCTGCCTATTTTCTCTTGATCCCAATTCAATCAGGCTTTCACCCCAATACCCACAAAAATTGCTATATCAAGGTCACTAAAGACCTCCATGTTGCTAAATTCCGTGGTCAGTTCTAGAATAATTTAATCTGTTTGCAAAATTTGTCTCTCTGCCTTAAAACATTTTCTCCATGTGGCTTCCAGAACATCAGATTTCCCTGTTTGTCCTCTGCCTCTCTATGCATTCCTTCCCAGTCTCCTTATCTAGTTCTTCCTCCTTTCCTCAACTTGTCAATGTTAGAGAGCCCATAGGCTAAGTTTTCGACCTCTTCTTTTCTAAATAATGCATTCTTTTGGTGATCTCATCAAGTCAAGTCTCACACAAGTGAATATCATATATTTATAATATCATAAAATGATATCTCTAGCCAAGACAATCCTCTAAACTCTAGACTTAACTATCAACTATCTACTTAACAAATTCACTTAGATGTCCAATAGGTGACTTAAAATGAATGTGCCCCAAATTGAGACTCTGATAGTGACTACAAAACTTGCCTTTTTTTTTTAAACAATATTCCATGGTGCAGTTAATGGAAATTTCCATTCTTCTAATTGCTCAGGTCAAAAATTTAGTTGTCTTCTCATAATAATCAAAATGCAAATAAATACTACGCTGAGATACTGTCAAGTTTACAAAGCTTTAAAATTTGACAACATGCTCTCTGTTGGGGTAAGGGGAATGGCTGAGGGAAAACAGGCACTCTCATACGTTGCTTGTGGAAATGCAAAATAGTACAACTCCTCTGGAGGCTATTTTGGCAATATTTAACAAAACTACATTTGCATTTACCCTTTGACCCAGCAATCCTACTTCTGGGAATTTACTCTGAAAATATATCTCCAAAAATAAGGAAATATGTATGCACAAGGTTTTTTATCACAGCATTTTTTGTTATTGCAAAGTATTGGAAACAACCTAAATGCCTATACCCAGAAATTAATTTAGTGAACTACAGCTCATACACCCAGTGGAGTACTCACAGCTCTATAAAGAAAAGGGGAAGATCTCTATGAATGAATACGGAATCATTTCCAGGATATATTGTTAAGTAAAAAAGCAGTGTACAAAGGTATAAGTATAATTTACTGTCTCTTAGGAAAACGTAGAAGGAGACATATATGTGTTATTGTTTATTTTTGAAAAAAAAATACAGGGATGATAACACTTATGTAATTGGCCAATTGGTAGATGGGAATCAGATGGTAGGAAGCAGCACCTCTCCGAGAATAGCTCTTTGTGTAGTTGACTTTGGAAACAATTTAATACTTTATATATTTAAAAAAATAATAAAATTAAATCAAAGTTAAGTGGAACAAACTAAAATTGAATACAAATAGAAACAAATAAATTAAACAGCATAACAAATGGATTATATAGCCACAACAGGAAAACAGAAAATAACTCAAATGACGTTTGTGAACAGTACTTTGAGTATGCACTTTCAGTCTAAAGACAAGGAAAACTGCAGAGAAATCGTCAACTTACTTTAGTAGATTTGTCTTTAAAGTGATAAAAGCATAGAAATTCTCAAACTATTTTGTGTATATTGTGAAATTGAGCCAGTAAGTGAATATATTGATATTCTTTGGATCCAAACTCTCACTGTGGGAAAAGGAAAATATAAATTGGGAAAGTGCGAAGGTAAGAAAGAACTTTCTGGTTGGAATGGGAATTAGAAATCTCAGTAGCGGGGCCGGCCCCGTGGCTTAGTGGTTAAGTGCGCGCCTCCGCTGCTGGCGGCCCTGGTTCGGATCCCGGGCGCGCACCGACGCACCGCTTCTCCAGCCATGCTGAGGCCACGTCCCACATACCGCAACTAGAAGGATATGCAACTATGACATACAACTAGCTACTGTGGCTTTGGGGGGGGGGGGGGAAAGAAATCTCAGTAGGAATGCATGAAATTTAAAAAAGTAATAATTATCTATTTTCTGTCCCTTGAAATGGCCCAGTATCAATGAGCATAGTGTTCAGATCTTGGTTTCTAAATATCTTTCTCCACTAAAAGGAACCAAGGATCCTGGTTCCAGAATCTGATGTTAAAGGACTAGGGCAGGGAAAGTACTAGTGAGCTAATGTAGAGCTCTACGTTCTAGAATCAGACCACTTCTCCCCTTCTCACCATTGGGATGATTAGAACAATTTTCTGATTTTTTTCCCTGCTTCCACTCTTGACCCATACATTCTATTCTCAAGAAGATGGACACTGAATCATATTAAAATACAAGTCCAATCTGTCAATCCTAAAACCCCCAGTGTCTTTCCATCTTTGTCAGAGTAGAAGCCAAAATCCTTTGAGAACTTCCAAATCCATACAGAATCAGGTCTCCCATTCTCTCTCCCTTTTACTTCTAGCCATATTGACCACGCTGTTGCTTCTCAAACACACCAAGAGCAGTCTTAACTCGGGCCTTTGCACATGTTACTCCCATTAACTCAGAATGTTCTTCCTCCAGATGTCCACTTGGCTCTCTCCCTCACCCTCGTCATTTCTTTACTCAACTTGATAAGGTCCTTTTTGATCACTCTATCTAAAATCACTAACCCCTAACTCATCCCTTCCTATTCCTCTTCTTAGTATTTTTTTTTCTTTTTCTCAAGTATCACTTTCTATTTTACTCATCTTTATTTTCTGTTTATCCCTTTAGAATGCACAGTCTACATATCTGTTTTGTTCATTGCTGTGCTCCCACAGCTTAGAATCATGCTAGGTACATTATAGACACTCAAATATTTCTTCACTTAATTAAGTAAGCAGCAGAGTAACCAAACACAAACAAAAGTCAAAAGAACAAATGGCATATATAGCATAGTATATAAAAACAGTGTATTATATAATATACATTATATAATGCCATATGTATTAATGGTATTGAAAAAAATGTGTTTATGAGTTTGCATAAAGGAGATATTATATGGATGGGATGATAATGGAAGGTTAAAAATTGAACTGGAAGGTCAGCCCCAGTGGCCAGTGGTTAAGTTTGGCATGCTCCACTTTGGTGGCCTGGGGTTCTGTTCCCTGGTGCAGATCTACACTGCTCCGTTAGTGGCCATACTGTTTTGGCGACCCACATACTAAAAAACAGAGGAAGACTGCCACGGTTGTTAGCTCAGAGTGAATCTTCCTTGGCAAAAAAAAAAAAAAAAAAATTGAACTGGAGCTTAACCAACAGGAACTGGAAAAAAAAGAGGTTTGATAGAAAGGAAACACTCAATTGAGGAGTCACTATTTGTATCTTGAAAAAAATTCAATTATTTTGAAAATGTGATCCTTCAAACACAGATTTTGAAATAGACTGAAAATTATCCTATCAATTCTACTGTCACGCTTGGATTTTCCAAACCTGCATTATTGCAACTTATGAAAAACAAAAAACACAAGAGAAAACAGAAAATAGTCCCTCAGACTAAAGACATTGAGCGTCACTGCTCTATTGTAAGTATCCAACCTAGAAAATTAATTCAAATCAAAGATTCATAATTCCATAAGTATTGTCTACTCTGGTTTATGAATTATGTCAAACCAAAACACATTTTCTGATATTATGTCACATTTTTTTTTCTTTACGGGTCTGATCAATTCATTCTTTTTTAAAATTGAGAACTCTGCACTTCTATAGGATTTTAAATAACTAATCTAGGAAAACCTTTGTAAAACACCCTTTGAAGGATCTGAGAACACTTTATCACTTACCATGCAATTAATGATACTTTTCTCTTTTACAAAAAAAAAATGAATTTAATAAAGTGTGACTGTTATATACTATTCTTAAGAAAGATACACCAACCTGTGTATGTGCACAAAATAAATTACACATATTGCAGATAATATTTGCAAAATTCTGAGAAAAACTCCCTTTGTTCAGAAAGTGCTCCTTGTTTGCTATTTAATAAACAGAGAAAGAACTCCTGGTTAAAGTTCACTCAGATTCTGTTATGAAAATGTGATGAGTCATGATTATGGTCTATTACTTACGTCCCAGAAGAGATAAAATCAGAACATCTTTGTGCCTATCCAGAAGTCATCCAGTCATGCACACAGAGCTTGGCTGACGTTGTGAACAAACACCTCTGTATCACCTCTCTACCTCCAAGTGAACTCTGCTAATGAAGAATCTGGAACTGCTCAGACACATAAAGAAAATCGCCCCTCTGGCAGGGTGCTGAAAATCAATGGGTGATATCTGAAGTTGCTTAACATTGTCTTAGATAGAGAGTGAGTGTACAGTACATTAACCTTTTATTTGGCTTCTTTCTTTTAGTGTCCTAAAACTTCCAGTTTTTGGTTTTGTTTTTATGAAGAATCAGAATGAGATCTTTTCCAGAGAAAGAAGTCATCCCTAATTTGGGCAGTTCTAAAACGATGCAAAATTGCATCATCATTATAAATCATGTTACGCTGCATTGTAATTATTTGGTTACTTACCTGTTTTTTCCACCAACCTGTGACCAACTCAGAAAGAAGAATTTTATCCTAATGGGTCTCTATGCTGTGTTTGACATAATATATTTAGTACATGGATGGCACACAATAAACATTTCTTAAAAGAATACACAAGTGAAGCTCATCAAATCTGTGAATGATATAAAGCTAGCGAAACGGTCAGTTCATGCATGAGTTACAAAATCAATAATCCAAATTATCACTAAAATCAAGCTAAAATCTAGTAAATGACATTTTCAAATCTTCTATTCAGACTTTTTAATAAAGTACCTAAGTATAGGTCAAAAGAAAATTGACTAAACTGCAATTCACAAAGAAAACTCCCATGAATTTCAGTTCAAAACCAGCTCAAAATAAGTTAATGTGAAATGGCCTGTTAGGAAGTTAATTCAGGACTGTGGTGGTTCCTCAGGTTCCACGCCACCCTCACCTTCAGTAGCTTCACATCAGGCTCCAAGAAACATAAAGATCTTCCCCCATTTTAACAGGGAAAGAACATTTTTAGCTCTATGGAGGAACAGACTTGCTATTGAAAAGATCTAGCTATGATATAGAAATAAAGGTTAAAGAATATACAGAGGAACTGCAAAAAAATCCCAGAAGGAAGTGAAAAATGAGAGGGAGATACAGTTACAACAAATTAAAAATAGGAACAAGAACTCTCTGGTTAGAAAATAACTGCCTCCTGATGGAGTTAGAATCTCTCTGAAAAGTAACACTCTGAAATCTTCCAAGGGTTCTCAGCGTTAGAGAATGGCCGTGTGAAGACTAAAAGAATTAAAGATTAATTACGGAAACATGGTAGAGAGCTGGACAAGCAAATGATGAGATGGAACAAGTAAAATGAGCCTCTGTCAAATCTCTGGAAGAAGTTGAGCTGCACTTGAATTAAACCATTAAAAAAAATAACTTCCTGGGGCCGGCCCCTTGGCTTAGCGGTTAAGTGCGCACGCTCCGCTGCTGGCGGCCAGGCTTCGGATCCCGGCTGCACACCAACAGACCACTTCTCTGGCCATGCTGAGGCCGCATCCCACATACAGCAACTAGAAGGATGTGCAGCTATGACATACAACTATCTACTGGGGCTTTGGGGGAAAAAAACAAAATAAATAAATTAAAAAAAAACAAAAGTTTAAGAAAAAAAAAAAGAAATAGCTTCCTGGGAAGAAAACTTACTATGAAGGAAAATCTCCTGGAAACTGTTCAGCAGATGAAAGATGATGCTAAGGATGTGCGGCAGAAATTGGCAGAAGAGTGGAAGCAGGAGAAGCCCAGAATTCCTATGCCCAGCTCAGTGGAAGCTAAGAGATCGGACATAGCCATCCAAGTCCAAAGCAATGGCTCCATGGAGCTCACCAAGGAGGACCTAGCTCTAGTCTAAACATATTGAGGAAATCAGGTGTGATCTGCTGCATCATCCAACCCCACCCCCTACTCCCTGCCAACCCTCAATGTCTGTGGCCTCAATGTCTTCGCTCATTCTCAAAGTGAATTTACTGTCATAAATAGGGCATCCTGTAAGACCTTTATGTCTGATTAGTCTCCAGACTGGGCAAGTGTTCTGGCATTATGATGAGAGAGCAGGGACAGAAATGACCAATAGCCTGGCAGTATTTGTGTGCTTTTGAGTCATAAAGTGTTGGGAAATGCTGGGAATTTGGGATGATGCCTTCAAGAATTTCTTCACCATCACTGCCATCACCACAGAGTATACTCAAGATGTCGCTTTAAGAAAACCCCAAAGCCCTTGATGGGTCTGCCCGTTGAATTGGTTCATGCATGTCCTTTGTATCACTTAGCTCTCAGTCACTTGGAGTTGCAGACTGTCATCCAGGTCTACCAGAACAAATCTTTTAATGCTTTTTGATGCATTAGGGATTAATATTTTAAACTATTTCTCGAATCTGCACGGCAATGAAGCAGATTTTTTTCCTAAAAAGATAGCAAGCTACCTCAATGCCTAGCTAGAGACTGATTAATCTGCCTCCTCCTGGGCTATTGGAGGTACATAGCCTCTGACTTCTAGTTGAAGTTGAGGGTAAATTTCATCTTGACCAAGTCCAGTGAAATATCTTTTATTCTTTAGGTGCTTACTGACCATTACACTGTCTGACTCCGGTGTGTGGTTGACCTCATTTTCTGGCCTTTGGTGAGTTCTCTCTCAGGGCAGACTGTCTTTAGAATCCATGGTCCCTGATAATAGGGCTTTATTCAAAACCTTATTGCATTGATGGATATATCCTTCAAAGGAGATTCACATGTGAAGATTGTTGCTGGACAGAAGTAAAATAACACAGGATAGCAAATGGTCTACAGTGGGTTTACTCATCATTGCTTGTCGTGAATGGATGTCTCACATTTTTAGACTGGAGTAAAAGAACACACTAATTTCAGGGGCATTATTCCCAGCTTAAGAACTTTCCTTTTGTTACTAAGTTATTTTCTAGAAAAAAAGCAAATGTATCTTTGAGTTAGAAACATAACTTTTACATACTACTGAAATTCAGTAGAAGAAATAAGTCAAAGTGCCAACCTTCCTAACCTAAGAAATGTTCTTAATCTGCATCAAAAGGACAGGCTCATATTTTTTTAACAACAACAAAAAAAGCATAAGAAAGTAATATTCAATTTGTTTCCAGCTGAGTGATAACCCTGCAATGGTGTTTAATAGCACAATATATACTTATATTTCTATGTTGTCTCACATGGTGGTAAAAAGCTGTTTTGGCTTCAGTTTGCTTTTACTTAACTAGGTCACTAAATATGAAAAATCAAATATATTTTTAGAATTTTTCATTCAAGTAGGTTTGTTTGTAACATACTTTGGAAAAGTGTATGTACTGCTAAAGGTATTTTAAAATTTGGTCATTTAATTGAGTCTTCTAAGTTTCCGTTTTAGATGGTAACAGTCCATATTTCTCTTCTCTCAAGTCTATTTCATTCCACAGAGTTGGTATGTGAAATACAGTTTGTTTTGAATAGTAGGAAAAAAATAAACTAATGCAAGGTTATGGGATGACAGCAGGTCCAGATCAAGAGTAGAACTTGTCCTACTCTGCTTTACACAAGACACTACACATCAGTGATATGGTATTTCCCTGAGAACCAGACACAATTTAGTTAACTAACAAAGGCACAGCAATTTTAAGAAGAGCATTGGCAAACCACGGTAATTGAATAATGATCAACGTGATGAGAAATAATTAAAGATGCTGGGAACATTATGTATAAAAAGAAGCATGAAAACCTATGCTTAATGAGAAGATTATCTTCAAAATTCCTTTTTCCCAGAATGGCTGTACTTCATCCACTAAAGCTAAATTCTGGGACACAATTCCATAAGAGGGCTTCTGTCATTCTTCCTATGCTGGGATCTAAGTGAATTAATACAGACGAAAACCCAGATGTGATTACGTCTATAAGTGGGAATAAGTACTAAACAGCCAGTAGTCAGCATCTAGCTTCCTCTCACTTGGGCTCCATCCTGGTCCATCCCGGTCCATCCCTCTTAGCACTTCAGAGTCAAAAGCACACTCCAAACAGAAGCCAAACAGCTTCTATTGCCTTCAAAAAAGCTTTGAGGCTACTTTCCATCTGTTGGGAAAGGCGGTCTCATACATGGTCTCATACATGCAGTCTTTTGACTGCAATTCAGCTGCATAAGAATGGGCCTTGGGCCTGGAGCACTTCTTACCAAGAGATAAATCATGCAGCCTAGCCCAGGCTTATCATCTTATACGAGAATATCTTTCCCTGTTTAATGCTTAATAAGTGCTCTTTTGTTTGGATTAAATTATGTGTGTCATATGGCACCTAGCCAATCCCACTGCTATATCTGTAGTCCGTGGAGAGGGGACAGGGTTCCTTCCACGGCGACAGAAGAGGGGTGCATGTAGGCAATTACCCTCCGAGAAATTCACTTGCCATGGGGGCTAGACGCCCACTATTGAAGCTGATTTTGCTCTGTCTCTTCTCTGTGTAAGTAAAGTGTTGTGCCATCCAGTGATTGACTGCGATGTGTTTTCCTTGGTGACTCCCATACCAAGATGCAATGAGCAGAAGTGTTTGGACTTCTGTTTATGGTGGTTGGCAGAGTGATGACCTTTACTATCCTCCATGAAGTTAGAATCCTCCCCTGGGATTGGTAACTGGTCCTCGGTACTTTGCTTGACATCTTCTAGACCTTCTAAATTTATAATTTCTCTATTTCTCCTCGCAAGCACACTACCACCTAACCTAGGAGTACCTTGGAAGATTCAAGTGGGAAGCCATCCAGATCTGTCTCTCTGCCTCCAGGATAGAGTATTTACTTTCTAATCTATCTGTACACACTGAAAAAATGAAGGATTCTTAAGGAAAATCCCAAACTCCATAGCATGGCCAGGACAAAGGTGAGCCCAGAGAGGCATGTAGGGTACAAAATTTAAAGAAACACTCATTCTCAAGGTCATGCTAAGAGCCTTTCACGATCTGATCTTTTCTAGTCCCATCTTTCAGTAGCCAGACCTCACATTTGGTACCCCAAGTCTTTTGAAACATTTGCTGATTTTAAACTTGCCAGGTTCATGATAGTCTATCAGAAACACCCTTCCCTCTTTGTCTATCTAAATCTACTTTTCTACAGCTGTCAAATATGGGGAGGATTTCCGGAAAACCCTCCATCCACACAAAATTGGATTAAGAGTCCTTACCCTTAGTAGAATATTTATCACACTATATGCATATTTTTATTTTTAAATCAAATTTATTGAAGTATAATTTACATTAAGAGCCATCCATACTATGTTGCACGAACATAGTATATCTCTCCATTTATTTAGATACTTCATTTCTCTCAGCAATTTTATGTCATTTTAAGTGTACAGTTCTTATACATATTTAATTAAATTCATTCCTAAATATTACATGTTTTTGATGTCAATTTGACATTGACACATTGACATAGCACTTTTTAATTTCATTTTTAAATTATTCATTACCACTATAAAGAAATACAATTGATTTTTCTATATTGATTTTGTATCTTGTGATCTTGCTAAATTCATTTTTAGTTAGAGTAGCTTTTCTATAGATTCATAGGATCTTCTACATGCACAATTATGTCCTCTCCAAATAAAGACACATTTACCTCTTCCTTTCCAGTTTATACGCCTTTTATTTCTTTTGCTTCCCTATTACACTGACTGGGACCTCCAGTAAAATACTGAAGAGAAATGTTGAGAGTGAAGATGTTTATCTTTTTCTCAAACTTAGAGCCGTCAAATATGATGTTACGTGAAACTTTTTGTAGATGCTCTTTTTCAGTTTGAGCAAGTTCTCGCCCATTCCTAGTATCTTGAGAGTGTTTATCATGATTTGGTATTGTTTTGTTAAGTTCTTTTTCTGCACCTGTTGAGATTATCATATAGTTTTTCTCCTTTATTTTACTAATATGGAAAAGTACATTGATTGATTTTCAAATTATAAACCAACTTTGTACTCCAAACATAAATTTCATGTGGTCATGAGGTATACTTATTATATACTGCTGGACTTGATTTTTCTAATGTTTTGTAAAGGATTTTGGAGTTTATATTCACAAAGAGTATTCACCTGTAATTTTATATTCTGTGATTCATTTTGTAATGTTAACACCATAAAACAAGTTTAGAAGTATTCCTTCTTTCTGTATTTTGCATTTGTGAATGATGGATATTTCTTTCTTAAAGGTTGGTCTAGAATTCACAAGTGAAGTTATCCTGAACTAGATTTTTCCTTGTGAGAAGTTCTTAATTATAAGTTCAACTTTTTTCTTAGACATATGGATATTCAAATTTTATTTCTTCTTGGGTCAATTTTTGTAATATGTGCCTTTCAAGGAATTTATCTATTATATCTAAAGCACCAAATTTATTGACATATTATTCATATTATATCATAATATTCCTTCATTATCCTTCTGTCAGTAGAATCTATAGAGATAACCCCTTTTCATTATTGATGCAGGTAATTTGTGTCATTTTCTTTTTCCCTGTTCAATCTAGCTTGAATATTTTTAATTTTATTGATATTGCCAGAGAAAAAGCTTTGATTTCACTAATGTTCTCTATTGCATTTCCATTTTTTTCTTTCATTGTTTTCTGTTCTCATTATTACCTCTCACTTACTTATTATTAGTTTCTACTTATTTTTATTTATTTATTTATATTACTTTTATTATTATCTTCTACTTTGGGTTTAATTTGTTTTTCTTTCTGTAGCATTTAAGAAAGAAGCTTAGATAATTTATTTTAAACACAATTTCTTCTTTTCTAAAATAAGAATTTAAAGCTATCAATTTCCCCCATATAATGCTTTAGCTGCATCACCCAAATTTTGATATGTTGTGTTTTCATTGTTATCCAGCTAAAAATATCTTCTAAATCCTCATGTAATTTCTACTTGACTTATGGGTGCTTTGACCTATTAGGTCAATTGGTCAATACCTATTGATATGTGTATTTGTTCTATCAGTTACTGAGAGAGGATTGTGGAAATTAACAACTATATTGATTTGTCTATATCTCTTTCAGTTTTGTCAGTTTTTGCTTCATGATATCAGACTATTTGGTATTGTCTCACCAATCACTAAAATCTTTCATTTCCTTTTCAGCATTTTTCTCTGTGCATTTTAGTTTGATTAGTTTCTATTAATATATCTTCAAGATCATTGAACTATGCTTCCCCAGTTTCCAACCTATTAACACTGCCCATTAAAATTTTCCTTGCATACATTGCATTTTCAACTCTAAAATGACCATTTAGTTCTTTTTTAAATATTTTCCATTTGTAATTTCATTGTATTTGTGTTTTTATTTAAATCCTGTAGTACATTTATAATCACTATTTTAAAATTGTTGATAATCCTATCATCTCTGTCATTTCTGGATCTGTTTCTATTAACTAGTTTTTCTCTTTGTAATGGGTCACATTTTCCAGCTACATTTTCCTTTCATGGTTTTTAATTGAATTATGAATTCAATGTGAAACTTACCTTATTGGTTGTTTAAATGTTTTTCTATAAAGAATGTTAGATTTTGTTCTATCAAGCAGTCAAGTAACTTGTGGATTGGCTCAATTCTTTAGAGACCTATTTATAAGCTTTGTTACAATAAGACTAAAGTAGATTTTTCTCTGGGGCTACTTTAGCCTTACTACCATTCTGTGATCTCTACTAAGAATTCTGTGTGTTCAATGACATCTCTCCACTTTGCCTGATTGGGACTCAAATGTCTCCAGTGAATTGCGAGCTCTGGAAATTGCTCAGTTTATAACTCAGTGGTAGTTTTTCTTTGTTCTACCTCACAGACTTTAATCCTATACATGTGCAGCTTAGTATTTAGCTAAAAACTCAAATAAATCTCTACACATATTTCTAGGACTCTTTCTATGTGGATTCCAGATTTCAGCCGCTTTAGCCTCCTCAAATTCTGATCTCAGTCTTCTCAACTCAGAGAGACCAGTGTACTTTACTTGGATTTTACTCCCTCTACCATTGTTCAGAAAGTGCCTACAAGAAGAAAACTGGGACAAATGTAGACCTCATCTCATTTATTTCCCTTCTCTGAGGGATCACATTGCTGAGATACCAACTGTCCAATGCCTGAAAAGAGTTGTTTAATGTATTTGGTCCATTTATTCAGTTATTTACGGCAAGAAGGTAAGTCTAGTACCAGTTGGCTAGAAGCAGAAGTCTATCACACCACACAGTTGGCCCTCCATATCTGTGGGTTCCGCATTCTCTGATTCAACCAACCTCAGATCAAAAGGCCTATGATAGTTGCGTCTGTACTGAACATGTACAGATTTTTTCCCTGTCATTATTCCTTAAACAATACAGTATAACAGCTGTTTACATAGTATTTACATTGTATTAGGTATTATAAGTAATCTAGAGGTGATTTAAAGTATATGGGAGGATGTGCATAGGTTATATGCAAATACTATGCCATTTCTTATAAAAGAATTGAGCATTCTTGGATTTTGGTATTGGCTGGGGGTCCTGGAACCAATCCCCCATGGATACTGAAGGACAACAGTATTTTAATTGCTCATTTTTTTATAGAAGGAATTTCAGTTTGAGCACAGGATACATTCAGGGCTGAACTTCAGAAATGTTTGGTGTATTCTTTTTTCTTGTTCTTACTGCAACAAATTACTACAAACTTAGTGGCTTGAAATGACAGAACTTTATTCTCTTAGAATTCTGGAGATCAGAAGTATGAAGTGATTCTTATAGGGCTAACATCAAGGTTTTAATAGGGCTGGTTTCCCTGGAGGCTTTAGAAAAGAATACATTCCTTGTCTCTTCCAACTTCTAGAGGCTTCCCACCTCATGACCAGGAGTTTGATCCTCCTACCTTCCTCTTATAAGGATGCTGTGTTTACATTGTATCCACCCAAATATTCCAGGATGATCTCCCCATCTCAAGAATCATAATCACATCTGCAAAGTCCCTTTTGCCATATAAAGTAACATATTCACAAGTGTTGACAATTAGGGCTTGGACATCTTTGGGAGGCTATCATTCAGCCTATCACATTTGGCAATCTGTGTGACAATTACATAGAAATCTATTTACATGAAGATTTTGGATTTCGAAGTAAGCAGGAAGGAAGAGATTTTATTGTTCCTGGGAGTGGGCCAACAGATGGAAAGGACAGTGTATTAGTGAGAGTTCTTCAGAACCAATAGGATGCAGAGAGACAGAGAGATACAGAGATTTGAGATTTATTTTAAGGAATTAGTCCATGTGGTTGCGGGGCGGGGCTGGCAAGTCTGAAATCTGCAGGGCAGGCAGGCTGGAAATTCCGGCACGAGTCTATGTTGCAGTCTTGAGTCAAAGGCAGTCTGGAGGCAGAACTCCTTCCTCTTCTGGGGACTTCAGTCTGTTCTCTTCAGGCCTCCAACTGACTGGAGGCCCTCCCAATTATGGAGGGGAATGTGCTTTACTCGAAGTCTACTGATTTAAATGATCACAACTAAAAGATACCTTCATCCAGACTAACATTTGACCTAACAGCTGGGCACCACAGACTAGCCATGTTGACACATAAAATTAGCAGTCACAGACAGCATGGTGTCTTTCCCTCCACCCAACTGCCTGTGCAGAGGAGATCCTACAGGCAGAGGGTAGAGGGCTATTTATATAAGAAACTTAAGATATATTTTCATAGAATAGAGTACGGATCCTGCACAGGGAGACTGAAGTGAGTTTAAAATCATTTTGGTATCTTAGCTTTGAGAACATTGGAACTTAAATCTTGGTGTGGACTTCTACATTCTTCTAGTAAGAAGAGCCTCTTTCGAGTAGCTTATCTAGCAGAGAATATCAGTGAGAAGGAGCCTGTGCATGAGATAAAGCCTGTGCTGAGAAGTTAATTCCTGAACACATGAGAAACACTCCCTGAGAACCCCCAATATCCTGAGGGAGATTCTCAAGTTGCTGGGTATCCTTTGTATATTATGGGTAGTCCTATCAAAGTTTGTATTATAAATATTAAAGTGATCCAATCTGTGTCTAAAAAAGGGAAATGCCCAAGAAAATTCAAGTTACTGTCCCTCCATTTAAGTAGAAAACTACTTGAATGGGGACTGTTCTTATTCACCACTATATCTTAAGTGGCAATAAATAAAGATTTGTTGAAGAGTCAGTTAGTGAATAAGGAGAATTAGGTAAGAGAGGAGAAAATAAAAATAACTAAATTTCTTCTAAATAGTGAGAAATTTGTAGGTAATGTATAGTCAGCGTCGAAGTCTACCTTCATGTTTCCTCACTTCTCACTCATTCAGTCATACAAGATGCCAGGGAACATGTGGAAAAAGACACCACACACAAAGCAATAGTAATAGAGCTCTTGGACTTAAATATAAAGGAATTAATACTCATTGTCAAATTTTAACACATCAGTATGTCTGGTTGCAAAGGATAGTGGACTGACTGTAGTCATTCTCTCCCACTGTGGATCAGAAGCTACATGCTCAATGACCTCACATTCATGTTATTTCGATGGCTTCCTTAAAACAATGGCAGATGTTTTGTTTTTAAGCATAATAAAATAAATCAGCTATACTACATTATGGGTAAATTTACCCTTTAACAAGAAAAGACTATTTTTTTAAAAATATGCACTATAATTTTCATAAGATTGTCACAAAAACAGTTTTGAGTAGATAAGGTGATGAAATTGCTAAGGGAGAAACTGCATAGAAGGAAATAAAGTCATCTGACATGTATGTTCTGAGGGATTATACATATTCAGAGGATTAGAGAGAGAGAAGACACAAAAGCAGCTAGACAGATAAGAGGAGAACCAGGAGAGCAAATATAAGAGAGAATAGGAAAGAAGAGGTTTTCAAGAATAGAGGAAGAAATGGAAAGCGACAAATGCTGCAGAAAGATAAAGGAGGTTGGGGCCGGCCCGGTGGCGCAAGCGGTTAAGTGCATGTGCTCCGCTGAGGTAGCCCGGGGTCCCCTGGTTCAGATCCCGGGCACGCGCTGACACTGGTTGTCAAGCGATGCTGTGGCGGCGTCCTATGTAAAGCGGAGGAAGATGGGAATGGATGTTAGCCCAGGGCCAGTCTTCCTCAGCAAAAAAAGAGGAGGATTGGCAGATGTTAGCACAGGGCTGATCTCCTCACAAAAAATAAAAAAAATAAAGGAGGATGATAAAGAAAATACTCTAACAAGTAAAGTCATGTCCCTGAGGAGATGAGAGGAGAATGATGTAAAATAAGTGGCAAGTTTATCCTCAGACAAGTCATAGGAGGGAAGAAGTGAAGGAAATTGGGGAAATCGGTCTGTGGAAGTGCCAGTGAGGCAGGAAGTTGATAGAGAAAGTTGAAAACTTCATACTAGTAACTTGTGTTTTCTTGGTAGGGTAAGAATAGAGATTGTGAGTTAATGGCAGGGTGATGGGAAGGCAGCTTGAAAATAATCATGAAGGTTTGAAATCTTTCTCATGGAAAATTGATTTTAGGGTCCTTCATAGTGCTGGGAACTACTCTAAGTCACTCTGTGATGTTTCTTGTAGTACTTGGAGATCCTGGTGTAGGCACCAAGAAAACAGATTGATCTAGGGTTGGTGTTTTACCAGGCAGATGTGCCTCACAAGGACAAGGGTTTGAAATGACAGCTCACGCATGTGCTCCCACTTTTTCTAGAAAGAGGAAATAAGCATGTGCAAACGCTTATAGTGGGAGGAAGCCAGAAATGAATTTATTGTTTTTAAAGTACCAAAAGCCAGGGAGGATCTCATTCACGGTGAAGCTAAAGAGATAGATAGGAGTCAGACCAGTCAAAGCCATAGAGAAATTTTGTCATAATCATGAAGATAATAAGCAGAAAGTGGCCTGATCAGGTTTGCATTTTTGAAAAGGTCATTCTGGCTGCAGTGTGAATGGGTTGGAAGGAGTGTCAAGATGAATGGAATGTAGACCAGTTGGGAAGCTATTGTAATTATTCCAAGCTAGAGTTGATTGTGACTTAGAAAAGGTGATGATGGAGACAAGAGTGGGTACTTGAGAGATATTTAGAATCAAAACCAACAATCTTGTTGATAAAGGCAGGTTGATGATTACTGCATCTTTAAATACGGATTCCATAGTCATATTTACATGTTAGCAAAGTACAACCAACAAACTACAGCATGAATTTTCCCCAACCTTAAGAAGAAATAGAATGCCCATAATTAGGAAAAATCCTCCTGATTTTTGAAACAGGTATCAGAGTGTTATTTGAATTTGACAGCAAAATTCACAGATTATGTAGTTTGCTGTGCTTTGTCATTGAGTCCGCAAGCTAGTGAACAATGTCATCATTTATTCTAGAAGGAATAAGCACCCAACCAAATCAGAGAGCTGAGTAACGGCTCTCAGTAATATTCTCATCAGAACTCATTCTGGCATCAAACTAAGTTCCCCAGACAAATTACCAGGTTTTATACATAAATTTTCCTTCTCCACATTCCTCTCAGCCAAGGCTTTACCCTAACTTACTTTAAATTTCTTTCCTGTTCTTCTTTTCTTCCATAAAATAAATGCCAGTACTTTCACCTCAAAGTGCCTTCTCCATTTTATTGTCTTATAACAAATTCTCCTCAGTCTCCAATAGCATATTTTGTGCTGAGAATGAAGTTGGAAAAAAACATCATTAGATTTTAAGCTCTTTGAGAGCATTTTGTCTATCATTTTTTTCTCCAATATATCCCCAAAACCTATAATAGTGCCTGGGATACAATCAGTGTTCAGTAAATACTTGTTGAATAAATAATAAATACGTGAATGAATGAATGAATGAATGAACTAAGTTAGCCTAAGTGTCATTTTCTCAGATCAGCCTTCTCCAATCCCCAGAGTAGGTCATGTTCCTGAGGGAAACCAGAATATGTCACCCCAAAATATGCCACTTTGGCATATTGATTATTTGAATCAAAAACACTGAAGAAACAGCAGGTGCATGAAGGACACTCTGACCCTCCTTTTTCTTCCTAAAAGCAGGAGATAAAACTCCCATGTAAAAGGTCCCTTCCCTGTCCTAGCAGGAAGGAAGACATTCTTATCACGGGAACTTGGTGCTGGGAAATCCATACAAACAAACCTTGTAAGCTCACTCTTGTCTTCCTAGTTACATCTTCACCATTTCCTACCCCTAGCCAAAACTCCTTCATTTTGTGTCAATTCTTCACAAATTTACTGTTTCTTTATCTAAAAGGTATAAAAGTTTTTTGCTCTGGTCACTTCTGTGGTTCTTCATTCTCCTGTGAAGTCTCCCATGTACATATAAAAAGGTAATAAAATTTGTATACTTTCCTCTTGTTAATCTGTTTTATGTCAGTTTAATTCTTAGGCCCAGCCAGAGACTCACAGTAGGTAGAGGAGAATTTTTCCTCCCCTACGTGCACTATTGATCACTCTTTTAAGCCGCCATTCTTCTCTTTCATGGCACTATTTACAATTGTAATTAAGCAATTAACTGAGTAATTGGTTATTTAACTTATATTTTCTAGCATACCCTAAACTCCATGACGTCAAAGATCATGCTGTCTTATTCACTGCTGTCTCCCTGGTGCCTAGTACTGTGCCTGGCACTCAGACGTAGGGCAATAAATAATGGTCGCCAAATGAACAAATGATAAAATAATCAAGAGTTATGAAGACGCTTAGATAAGGGAAGGAATTTGCAGCTTCAGATTCATCCCAATTTTGCAGTGAAGGGAATGGAGGCCCAGAGAAGTTAAGTGGCTTGCTCAGTGTTTCATAGCTAATAAGCAGTCAAGGCTGTATTTCAATCCCAGTTCTCTCCAACTCCGTAGCTTGTGCTTTGAAATGGAAACGCTCTGCCATGCTGCACCATTTAAGCAATGATATATTCATTTAAAGCACCAGAGATCACATTTTAGTAAGAAAAAGAGTTTGTAGTATGAGATGAATCAATCAGCCATATGGAAGGAAGAAAAAAAGAACAGGCTGAAAGCTTCCTTTCACTTTGTACAATATGAATTGTCACAGGAATCAAATTTGGCACATACTATAAAGCAGATAAAAAAATTATCCCACATTGGATGTAAACTGTGACTTGCATTTTGTGCATGTTTTTGAAATCCTGAAGAGGATACCAAAAGACCTGTGGAGTTGAGGGCATGATGTTTTGATGATAGGCTTTTTATGCACTTATCCCCAGGCAGCAAGATGAGGACCTGAAAAATTAAAGCCGACCTCAGACATAATGAATACATTAAATGATGAAGCAGCCAGGCAGGGTCAGGCAGCCTCCTTGAAGCAGAGTGGACGTGTCTCAGGACTTCAAGTCTCCAGACGGAGGCAGGGGCAAGGAAATGGCCTAAAAGGCCATAAAACATTTACATCTGTTCTTCTTCTGTCACTTCTCTTTGAGGTTGTTTCCCTTGCCTTCAGCAACATCTCAGGTTCACAACCAAATTCTTATGTCTGCTAATTAGAACAGAGGTCTAACAGCAGCCATCAAGCCTCCACCTGGGACTGGCACCTAATTCTAACAATATCAAGTAGATAATGGAGTTTATGGACCGTTAATCATTAACTCCCTCTAACCTGCCACATTTGGGTTCCACAGATTGTCACTTCCCATATGGCTCTGCAGTAGAGTCTTTGTCACACTAGCATCTCAAGTTCTGATCTTCTAAAAGGGTTTATTATAGAATTTTAGAATTTGAAGGCATTTTAGAGATCACCAAGTAAAACATACAGCACACGCAGTAATTGTCTTTAAAACATCTGTCTTATAGACTCATCTAGCTGTGTTGCAATTCTGTGATGGGGAATCACTGCCTCAGGAGGCAGCCTCATGCCATTTTTGGATAGATCAAATTGTCAGAAAAATCTTCCATCATTAAACCAAAATTGACTTACCTGTAGCTTCCACTTCTGTGGCTTCCTCTGCTCTCCAGAACTGCATAAATCCTTCATCTTCATTGTATGCCAAGTTGTAAAAAATATGTCATATTAAAAAGAGCTCCAGAGTCTTACAAACTAGGGCTCAAATGCTAATTCTGGAATTTAGTAATCATTTATCGTTCCTCAAATTCGATTTCTTCACCTTTATAATGGAGATAACACCTCATGGAATCGCTGTGAAAATTAAATGAGTTAAATGCTGCTCAGAGCCAAGGGGTAGAGTTCAGGGTTAAAGAGTACAGACTCTGGAATCAGGATTTGGCCTCAACACTTAGCAACCGTGTGACCTTGGGCAAGTTACTTAAACTTTCTGGTCTCATTTTTTTCATCTATATAATAGCTATAAGGAAAAGAATGTTACCTACCTCCAGGCTCCTTCTATCTAGGAGTGTCATCATCCACTAGGACCTCAGATTCTTCCACTGGATTCTCTGCATTTGGTCCAGAGATAATGGCCAAGCAAAAGAGTGGAAAATGCACATGGGCTCTTAGCCACCATTGTCTAGAGCTGTCACCCATCTTTCTCTCTCACATCTCATTGGCTAGAACTACTCATGTGCCACATCTGGACATAAAAGGCTTGGAAAATGAAAGCTAGTGGTTTTTCAGGAAGAAGAAAAGGGGCATTGCTGGGTATATAGTAATGTCTCTGCCACAAGCTCTAAGAAGAGCGCCTAACACATATTGTCTCTTAAGTATGGGCTATTGTTATTACTATATGATGTGATAATAGGAATTAGAACAGTTGTGATTATAAGAGCCCTTAATACTCAAAAAGTTATCATATTTGCTGGGCTAAGCATTCTTGCTTTTTCCAGTGGTCCCTCATGGATCATGGTTCAGGGTCTCTCCTTGGTTCTTAGACTTCATAGTGTCACCATCATTTTGGATCCTGAGCAATGCAGAACATGGACCTCTTAGCTGATAGTGTGCACACAATATGAACACATTTCAACTGGTCCTTTTTTACATATCTTTATTTTTTTCATCCGATGTTCTCCCTAAGTCTATGTTATGCATTTACTTTAACTCAGACTTAATCTCAGGACATGCCGTTGATCAGGAAACTGAATTTTGGCCCATGAGTGGGACAAGAAAACATCATTAGCTGTAAACTAGCATTTTTAGAATAGAATAGAAAAAATACAGAGTTGCTGTTAGGTTTAAATGGGTTTGTATATGTAAAGCATTTAAAACGCTAACTTTTAAAATTGAAGAAAAACTTAGAAAGGAAGAAAATTCTCACACAAGCTACAACATGGATGAACCTTGAAAATATTATGCTACATGAAATAAGTCAGTCACAAAAGGGCAAATATTGTAGATTCCACTTATATGAGGTACTAGAGTAGCCAAATTCATAGAGCCAGAAAGTAGAATGGCGGTTGCCAGAGTCTAGGGGTTGGGGAAATGGGCAGTCATTGTGTAATGGGTACAAAGTTTCAGTTTGGAAAGATGAAAAAAGTTCTAGAGGGGAATAGTGGTTGCACAACAATGTGAACATATGTAGTATTACTGAACTGTACATTTAAAAAAGGTTAAAATGGTAAATTTTATGTTATGTATTTTTTATCACAATGAGAAAAGAAAAAGATTAGAAAGTATGAATGCCTTACACTTCAATGAGGTATGTATTGTTTTATGAAAGCTTTATTTCATATATATGTGTACTTACTCATGAAGTAAATGTATTTCTTACTGTGAGTCAAAGTTTAAAAAAAGCCATTGTCCAGAGGACAATTATCAGAACAACAAAACAAAGTACATACACTATTTTTTATGAGCAGAGTTGCCCTTGCTGAATCTAAGATTCTTGACAATTGTTGCTTTTGAAGTCCCAGAAATAGATGCAGCAGTATATATAAACATTCGCACACGCACACACATGCACACACATACACCACCTTCCACTTACTGAAATCACTCCATGTTCTTACATCCCTTCCTTTTCTCCTCTTCACTTCTTCTCATCCTTTAAGGCTCAAGTTGGACTGCGTTCTTCCGGGGCCCCTTCTTGACTCCACCTCTGACCCTGATTAGAGAAAAACATACTTCTCTATCATAACATTTATTATCCTGTTTGCAATGCCTGTTTAATTTTCTGTCTCCCTCAGTCAGTTATAATCTCCAAGACGAAAGTGTTTATCTTGCTCACTGATAAATCTCCAGGATTTAGCACAATGTTCAGCACATTAAACAATATTATGTGTTTAACAACTGTTAATGAATGAATGAATGAATGATGACTGAATGTGGAAACAGAGCTACCTCACCAACAACTTCAAAATAAAAATAAATAACATGTACTGTTAGCTAGCCTAGATAAATATTGATTTCATCTTTATTTATTTATTTATTTCATCTTTATGTCTTTTTAATTCCCCATGGTCTATCCTCAAGAGAGGAGGGAATAATATAGATATTTATTTCCTAATTATCTATATGGCTCGTCCTTCTAATATGACAGTGAGGAGCTTACAGTGAAAGGAATGTATGCAATGAGACCATTAGAGCAAAGAGAATTTTATTTTAAAGAAATGAAATGCAAACATGATTATGAGGACTTACACATGTGGGGAAATTGAGCTTCACTTTCAGCTGTGTTTCATGACAACCACAGATGCCTGAAATCCACTGATGCTCCTACCAACCCCTAACCCCCTAAAATCTGTAGTAGCTCCTTTGAAGGTCTTATTTATACAGATGCATCTTTAAAATGTGGCAATTTTTCCCAGACTGCAAACACTCTCCCATGAAGCCCTGTTGTATTGCTCTTACCTTCTTGCTGGTATCTTCTTACTCTCTATTCTGGCCTCCAAATCTATCAAAAGTGAGAGATAGGGGCCGGCCCCGTGGCGTAGTGGTTAAGTTCCATGTGCTCCACTTTGGTGGCCCAGGTTCACAGGTTCGGATCCTGGTTGCGGACCTACACTGCTTGTCAGCCATGCTGTGGCAGTGACCCACATACACGATAGAAGATTGGCATGGATGTTAGCTCAGGGCTAATCTTCCTCAAGCAAAAAAAAGAGGAAAATTGGCAACAGATGTTAGCTCAGGGCGAATCTTCCTCAGAAAAAAAATAAGTGAGAGATACACTGTGCCGTGCTTCCATTCACTTGATATCAGGTTTCCAGGGGGAGGCTAATCTGTCATTTTGGGTCAAGGAGGGAGAATGGAAGCAGGTAGGTGAAAGGTCAACCTTTGCATTATCTCTTTTTCCCATTTTTAACAAGTTCCAGACATTTTTTTTTTTTTTTTTTTTTGGTCCACTGTTACTTCTATTGGATACTCTTAGGGGACATGAGAGAATAAATTTTGGATCATTCATTTTCACTATCGAATAAACCTCTCATGGTTATTTGAAGTGCAATTTGGTTCTCTGATGCCATTCTCCACATCACATTTAGAATCTTCTGCTAACACAGGAAGTTAATTTGCTTTGCCTTCACTCAAGATATTGAGGAATATTTATGAGAACTGGCTCTCGGACCACCCCTGCAGCACATCATCAATAAACAGCTGACTATCGACAAGACTGCCATTGAAACAAAGCTTTTCAGAATAGATGCCCCTCCAGGAAATTCTGACTTTGACAATTTAGAGTAGAAATCAGAAGTTTTTACAATTAGCAAGGCACTATCAGACGCTCTTATGGAACCCCAGGACCCCCAAGACCCTTAGGATCAAATAAATTACCCCAACATTAAAGACTTTTTTCTATCCAGCCTTGTATATCTGTACTCCAGCCTTCAAAAGATACCACAAGTAGATGTGAAAATTTACTTACTATGTAAATTTTCAGATACCATGCCCAAGAAAATATAAAAAATGTACATTCCTAAGAATCTGTAGGATTATTGTCTAGCTAGAAAAATGGGAATGAAGTTCAAACAAAGAGTCTTTAGTTTTGAATATGGAAAGAATAGGACAGAACCCAAATAAGAACATTGATGTAAGTGGTTGGTAGTGTTCTGGTACCCAAGATGCAACACATGGGCAAGAAAGCAAGTTCTAGGATTCTAGACTAGGTGATCAGAGCTGTGTACCTCAGAAGAGCCGGAGGTAAGACACAGGCTACACCAGGGACAAGGGACTGAACTGGAGAGGTCAATGGCTTTTGCACTTCTGTTTTCTCTGCCTGGAATGTTTTTCCCTTACACCATGGCACAGCTCTCCTTTATATTCTTCAGTTCTCAGTTCAAATGATACTTCCTCAGAAAGGCCTGCTCTGACCACTCTCTTTTCCATCCTCTTAGTACCTCCGACCTCCTTATTTCATTGCCAGCTTACTTTTTCCATCGTTCTTATACATCTTAAATTATCTTATTTTGGATTTTACTTGTTTTTATTTATCTCTTCTCATATAGAATGTAAGTTTTATAAGAACAGGGGACTTTTCTATGTTCCCCACAGCCTAGAATATGACAGTGCATGGAGGAGGTATTCAGTAAATACTTGTGATGTGAATGAATGAACAAATGATGGAATACATTCATACATGCCCCCTACAGATACTGGCATGCATACTACATACATGATCTGCTGCCTTTCAGATTTGCCTTGATTAGACGTGTTTCCTCCCAATAGGAGATAGTGCAACACATTCATTCCTTTCTAAAAGATCTAGACCCCTTGTTATAGTAAGGATGCCCTATTGCTGCAAAAGGCCTCAGTTAATCCTCATAATACTCTGTGAGACTGGTGTTATTACCCCATTTAGAGATAAGGAAAGTCACAGCCATCCATGAACCGAGATTCTGATTCTCAGTCCCTTGCTCTTTCCTTCAAATGAGATTCTGAGCCTCTCGGTATCTGTGGTGTGGAAATGAAAGAGACACGAATGTGGGTAGTTCACTAATCTCCTTTTTGCTTTATTTTTCTTTCTCCTGGTTTACATGCCTGTGGGAGGTGGGGGAGAGGGTGTGTATGTATGTGTGTGTGTGTGTGTGTGTGTGTGTGTGTACATGTGTGTGAGAGAGATAGAAAGAGAGAGAGAGAGGAAGAGAGAGAGAATCCATCCCCTGCCAGCTAAAACGTTTCAACTCCTAATCTCTTACCCGGGGTCAGGGCAGTATATTAGGAAGAACACTGACTTTGAAGATAGAAAATGTAAATTCTAATACCGCCATCAGTATGTATTAACTTTGTGGCTTTGGGCAACTACCTTACCCTTTCTAAACTTCAGTTTCCCTATCTCTAAAATAAGAATAGTAATATCATTTACCTTGCATAGTTGTTATGGGACATAAAGGAGAGTTTGTATTTAAAAATCCTTAAAAATGTGTTGGGCATCTATAAGATCTCCATTAAAGTTTGTTCCCCTCTCCATTATTTAGATTCTGTTTTTCCTTTTCATTATTCTAAATATAGTACATATTAGGATTGCTTAGGCATAGCTATATGTACTCACATAATAAATGTTTTGTTTCCACCTATCATTTTTTTGTATCTCATAAACCAAGTTTAGGCTACTGCTGGTATTCAGCATCTATTTAGTTTTTTATGCTTTGATCCAGTCATCCTGATAATCCACAAGTGTGGAAGTAGAAGCTGTCTGTGGTTGTGATTTTTTTCTAGTTATAACTCTAAATGAACTTAAAAAGAATTATAAAATCTTAAAATTTGGAAAAAACTTTAGAGGTCATTAGTTCCAAAAGTCTGCTGAATAAAACTTGTCTGGAAAGTTTGGTAAGAATATAGATATTACAACCCAGCCCCATAGATTTCATTTTAGTAGGTATGGAAAAATACCCAGAAATTAGTACTTTTATGAAAATCTCCATGGGGATTCTAATATACAGCCAAGTTTGAGAAGCAATGAAATGTAGACTAGCAGTTTTCAAATGTTGTTAAATCAGTGGAAGACTTTCTCCACTTCCTTATTTGTAACCTGAATATGTAAAACTAATAAAAGTAGACCTGTTCTAATTAAAGGAGAGGATGAAAACCTTGTTATGAAAAGCCCCTCCTTCATGGCTCCTGAGGACCACTGAGGAGCTCCAATGAGGAGCACGGTTTGGAAACTATCGATCCAGACCAAGTTTTCAAAATATTACTGATATAGGGTCATTCAGCTCCAGTTTGAATACTACCAGTGATGTAAACTCTTCCTTTTATAAATAGTCTGTATGATTGAGATGTACGGTTATTTCTCATTTGCTAGTAATGTATTGCGCCCCCAGACTTCCGCAGGTTTGTGTAATGACATAATTCAATAGCTCAATTAAGCATAAAACTAAAACTCTCCCTGGAGCAAACACAATACTTTGTCTTTCTTCTCATCTCTGCCTCCTCATATTCTAATCACCCTCTTTTCTGTCTCCTTCTTCATTATTTCCTGAATCTTCCTTCTTTCTTTCCAGATAGTCATAATATAACAAAGAAATAGCATATAGAAGGGCAGGGCAAAATGTTAAAACAATTTTCTTTTAAATTATAAAATGGGGGGCCGGCCCCGTGGCTTAGCGGTTAAGTGTGTGCGCTCCGCTGCTGGCGGCCCGGGTTTGGATCCTGGGCGCGCACAGACGCACGGCTTGTCTGGCCATGCTGAGGCCACATACAGCAACTAGAAGGATGTGCAACTATGACATATAACTATCTACTGGGGCTTTGGGGGACAAAACGGAGGAGGATTGGCAATAGATGTTAGCTCAGAGCCGGTCTTCCTCAGCAAAAAGAGGAGGATTAGCACGGATGTTAGCTCAGGGCTGATCTTCCTCACAAAAAATAAATAAATAAATAAATAAATAAATAAATAAATAAATAAATAAAATGGGAAATCTATCTCTTTAACAAAGAGAAAAAAGTAAGCTAGCCCATTTGTGTCATTTCTTGATATAGTTTATAAATATTATAAGGATTTTTAAATTTCTGCTTATTCTACAGCACATGCTTGCAAAAATATTTTTGAGCACTAATTCTGTGTCCAGCCGTGTGCTAGCATGGGACACATAAAGGTGAGTCTGATTCTGCTTCTGCTCTCCATGCACTCACCAAGTAGAAGAGGAGACAAACCCACAAACAGTTGTAATATAGTAATGAGGTAAGTGCCAAAAGGATATCATAGAAGCAAAAAGGAGAAAGTGACTAGCTAGAGGGGGAAGAGCCATTTGAATTGGACCAAGAAGAAGAGTTAATAAAAGAACCAGAAGAAACAGAAGAGGAAAGGAAGAGAAAGAATAGATCCATAAAATTACAAGAAAGCATTTTTCTCAAGATTAAAAAATTAAAAAAGAATGAAAGACTTGGAATTTTTACAAAAATAATCATGAAGAACAAAAGAGCTCTAAGAAATCTCTGTGATTCCCAATTGTGAATTCTACATAACTCTGAGCTCTGGAAGAAAACCAGTGTGATTTCATCTGCACCATGACTCAAGAGAAATGTATTAAATTGAGATCAGCATCATAGATTTTATTTTGTTAAAGAATCAGTGGATCAGGGGTGTGGTGTGATGGGGTAAGAATTACTGTTTTTCATTAATAGCCTTATAGAACTATCTGAATTTTTTAACTATGTATGTAAAACAGTTATAGAAAGAAGATTATACCAACATAACAGAAATTTAATTGTACTTTAGAGGAAAAAAATTTCTATAGATCAGCATGCTTGTATGTTGTCAAATCAGCATTACTGCCACCTTCTTCCAAGATCCCCCTACATTGCAGAGGAGAAGCTGGAAACTTACATTTCCTAGCATCCCCTTCCCTAGATAGTTCCAGAATGCAGTCCACTAATGAGAGGCCTTCATGCAGGGAATGAAACGCTGAAGAAAAGTAGAAGCCATCCTTGCTCAGGATGTTACAGCCAAATGCCTGGGCAGAAAGCAGACCTGAAGTTTAAAACAGCTTACAGGGGACCTTAAGAATCATTCACAACAGTGTTACAGACTGAGAGAGGTAGTGGGGGGGTCCCCTGAGGTTCTTGGGGTTTGCAGTGGTTTCTAGGTGAGCTCTTGAAAGCCACAAACTTCAATGCTTACAAACAGAGACCGTCTGCAATAGCTTCCTTGACTGAAGCTGTTGCCTGAGCTTTGAAATGGTTCTGTATAACTCCAATTCCCTATATTAAAATCTCTTATACTTAGAACACATAGACTGGCTTCTTCTTCCTGACTGAACCTAACAGATACAATCAGTTTTAGAAGTTCGTCATTAACTTGCCTATTACATCTGCTTTATCATAAATAGCATTGCAGGGATGACAACTGTTGTACTAGTACTAGAATTAGAGAGACACAACGCAGAATGGTGGGTAGGAGCATAATCTGTGGAACCAGGCTCCTGGGGTTCACAGCTCAGCAATTTTCAGGCTACGTCATCTGGGAAGATACTTAACCATAGTGAGCTTCATTTTCCTCACCTATACAGTGGAGATAAGCATAGTACCTTTCTTAGAGGGTCACCTGAGAATTAAATGTCAATACAAGAAAGTTTTTATAAAAATCTTTGGCACAAAGTAAACTTTCAATAAGTGATATCTATCAGTATTACTATTTATTCTTTAAAATTTCTCTATATCTCTTGGGCTCAGCCCCGTGGCTTAGTGGTTGAGTGCACGCGCTCCGCTGCTAGCAGCCCGGGTTCGGATCCCGGGCACGCCGATAGCCGCTTGTCCGGCCATGCTGAGGCCGCGTCTCACATACAGCAACTAGAAGGACTTGCAACTATGACGTACAACCATCTACTGGGGCTTTGGGGAGAAAAAGGGAAAAAAAGGAGGAGGATTGGCAATAGATGTTAGCTTAGGGCCAGTCTTCCCCATCAATAAAAGAGGAGGATTGGCATGGATGTTAGCTCAGGGCTGATCTTCCTCACAAAAAAAAAAAAAAAATTTCTCTATCTCTTAAGAGCTCCCATCTGGTACATAGTAACAGAGAATGCCTTCTTGACCAAACTATAGTCAGACTCCTTTGAGCCCTGTTCTTGACTATGCTCTATCCTAGGCTTGCTGGCCCAGTTTTAGCAAAGAATCCTGCTAGCCAGTTTAATTGAGATTACCCCACCTTTGATATCAAGTCAAGCTCCTCTTCCTCCACCCCTGATATCTAATCAAGTTATTCTTTCCTTGAAACCTTGACAGCTAATCAAATTCCTTTTAGTAATTTTCCATCCACTCCCTCATTCTGCCTGATGGCTATGAATCCCCACCAACCTCTATTGTGTTCAGTGTTGAGTTTACTCTCTCTCTCTCCTATTGCAGTAGTCTTGACTCCTATTGCAATAGTCTTGCATAAAGACTTTCTTGCCGTTTGTAACAAGTGTCCAGTGAATTTTCTTTCTTAACAGTAGCAAGGAGAACAAAATCTAATTTTAGTCAAATTCTTTTATACTTAATCTAATAATTTAAATATTCTCTTTAGATTTGGCCTATTCTTTTTGTTTCTTTCCAATGCTCCTGTTTAGAATGTCACCTTGGTATGTAGGAGGGCCTTACTTGACCTTGTGCTTGTCTTTGGGTGTGTGTCATCTTGAGTCCACTAGTCCATAAGGCTTGCTTTATCCTATCCTTACCTGTTAAGTTCCTCTCTTTGACTGATGAAATTGTGGTCTATTATTTCTCAGCTTAATCAGGACATGGTGGCCACTCTCTGCTGACTAAGCTTTTGCTGAACATCACTCTGAGTCTCCATGATACTCCATCTGGCACCTGATTCAGCTGCTTTTCTCCTCCCCAACCCTGCACCACCAAAGCTCTCCTGTGATGACACCTGGTTTCCTCCATGGCCCCATGGCACTCTTAACTGATGCTCAAATCTGTGTCCATGCCACACAGGACCCAAGGGAGGCCCTCAAGTACAAACTAGATGCTCTCTGTGGTTGACCATGATTCCATCTTGGCATGGGCTTGTTCTGTATAGTGATCTCTTCAGTTCACTAATGAGGAATAGGGCAAGAGTCTCCCCCATCTAGGATTCCAAAGCTGACAAACAAGATCTTGTGGACCCACAGATTTCATCCACTATCTCTCCAATGTCACTCTCCTCTTCTTTCAGTTGTATCTACCTATAATCCTCTCAGGATCAAAAAAAAGTAGAGCTTCCTTTTAATTTTTCTATGTCATATCCTGAGATAACTTCATCTCACTATGGAAAAAAACTCTATGATGTAACATCAAGCCCAGTGCTTTATGCTTTAAATGGGATGCAAAGGACTTAAAAAAATCTTTTCTTTTTTAAAAATATCCATTTAACATACTGTAATGTTCTACTAACTCTTTATTTCACTACGAATTCCTTTTATAACAATCCTAATTTCCTCTCCAAGCCCCTCAAACGTACAAACAAAAAAAAAAACAAAAACAGGAACAAAATACTCCAGTAGCAGGCCGCTAAGATTAAGCAGAAAGATTGGTAAAGAGGATAAATATGAGATATAATGCAAAAATCAATAACTTTTTTAATACTAGCAACACTGCTTGAAATTGTAATGGGACAAAATAATTCATTTACAATAACAACAAAAACTATTACATACCAAGGCATTAATTTAACAAGAAAACTCAAGATTTATGCAAGGAACATAATAGAAAACCTTCTTATTAAAAGGCACAAAACTAAGTACAAAAAATGAAAAGAAATAACATAATTGTGGATAGGAAGACTCAATATCACTAAAATGTGAATTTCCTCCAAATTGATATATAATTTTAATTCCAATCCCAAAGTTTGTTTTAAGGGACAGAGAGGAATGGATAAAATTATCTTAAGGTGGCAAAATTACAGAAAATTGTAAAGAAACAGTGTAATTAAGGAGGATTTATCCTACTTGCTATTAAAAATTATTATAAATTCTCTGTAATTTCATAGTATTATCACAGGAAGAAAAAATAGATCAATGGAACAAAACAGGTAGTCTAGAAATATACCACAGCATATGTGGAGATCCACTATTTGACAAAAGTGGTTTTAAATTAATTAGCAGAAATGTAGTTTATTAAATAAGTGATCTTGGCACAATTGGCTATCCTTCCGGCAGAAAATAAAGTTGTACTGGTACTTCATACTGGAAAGATACAAAAATAAATTACAGGTGGATGAAGAACTTAAATATAAAACAAAGTACATAGGAAAAGATAGATATATAGATATAACTCTGGGTGGGGAAATCTTCCTAACCAAAATGGAAAATCCAGAATCTCCAAGAAATAAGATAGATGTATTTGACCAAGTAGAAATTAAACATTTTTGTGTAAAAAATGATACTATAACAAAGTAAGAAAAGAAAAGGTTAGGAAAAATATTTGCAACATATTGGGCAGAAAAAAAAAATGCTGTCTATAGTATAAAAAGAACTCTTTCCAAGCAGATAAGAAAAAGACAAACTACCAAATAGGGAAATGATCAAATGATACACATAGGCAAATAACTGAGAAACAAATTTAAATGTGATAGATATACAGTCAGTAGACATGTAACCTCATCAGTAGTTAAGAAGACACAAACTAAACTATCACTGAGATATTTTTGGTCATTATCAGATTGACAAAATTAAAACTAAATAGAGAGAGAATCTCTGGTGAGGATGAAGGTAGAACAAAATATAGGAAATAGAAATCATTTTGTCCTCTGGTAAATCAATCTCTCAATATATGTTAAAAATAAAAATACAAATAAACTTTGTACCAGTTAGAGTTTTGGGCTATGATAAAGGAAATGAGCCCTGGATAATTTAAATAGAAAAGAAATTTATTGACAGAAGATTAATCATTGACGGAATTCACAGGAACACTGGAGAATAAAACAAAGAAAATGGACAGGGATCATTGAAATCTGAACAACTGGACCCACAGCCAAGGAAAAGCCCGGAACAGCCCCTTTAGGACATCTCTGTTTCTGCCAGCTAATACTGGACACGGTTGTTGACACCCAGCTCAATTTTTATGAAAAGAAAGACTTCAAACTCCCAAGTTTAAAAATTGGATGTTTTTTTCTAACCTGAGAAGGTAGTTAAGAACACAGCGTCTCTTTAGGTGAAAACATTTTTGTTTTGAAAAAGTTTTTAACTCCTTCAGGTTCAGTTCAATTTCTGCTTTTCAGAAAAAATTAAATGTAACAATTTGATTAAATATTAATATGTATATGTATTAATATATACTCATGTATATGAATGATGTTTATCAATTTTTAATAATCATTTCTGGGTAGTGTAATATTTGTATGGTTTTTTATACATTTTAATGATCAGCAATGTTTTATAATTAGGAATATCAGCTTTATAATTAAGAATATGACAATAATATCATTATTTGATTAAAAGTAGACTGAGTCATTGAGTTATTTTGGAAAAAGAACTGTATTCCTTTAAATACTTTAACCCTTTATATAGCAGATTGTTTTGTTCCATAACAGGGTGACCAGAGGGAGTCAGTTCCAGATTTGGTTCTAAAGTTTAATGTGGTCAGGGTCCTGGATTTGATTTTCTGTAATTTTCAAGGTGTTCCCATCTTGAGTGTAAGAAAGCTGCAGCAGCTTCAAGCGTCTTGGGCCACAGGCCTATCTTCAAAGGTAGAAGACTCAGGGCATTGCCTCGCTTTTGTCGGGGATACTGCTCACAAGCTTTCGCCTTATATCTCATTTCCACCTCTGCATTCTTCCTGACTATCCTGAGATTAAGCAAAGGATCTCTTCACAATATTAGAACAAAGTTGAGAATCTGTTAGCCAGGAAAGGAGAAGGAGGTGATGGCTTTTGAAGAAGAAATCTACACTGTCTACTACATTTTGTTACTTTTCCATGTGAGAAGAGAGAGAGAGGGAAACTCTCCAAATTTCTATCTGTGTTTATTTTTATATCAAATATATAATTCGGAATTTAAGATCCCAACTTAAGTCATCATCCAGGAAAGAAATCTGGCATTTTCATGAGATTGTTCTTTATTTTGTTCTTCCTTAGTCCTTAAGTGTATAGTTTGTAAGGTAACAAGAGTTTCTCTTTCTAATATATTTTCTTGGATTTTGCTGCAAAGCAATGAAATTTGTGGTAGATACTAGGTTTAAAAAACTTAGATAACTGGTGGAATCGTAATCCAATGATAGAGTTGTCTCCAAAGTAATGAGAATAAACTATATTGAAATTAGCCTTTAATTTATCCCTTATGATGTTTTCCATAATCTTTTGGAAATTAATTGCTAATAAATTTCAACACTTAAAGCAGTATATACTATTTTTCTCAAAAAAATCCAAAAATGATTTTTTTCTTACAGACTTTTGCTTTGTAGTTTTGTAGTAAATCCGGTATTGAGAAAGGAGCAGTAACGAACAGACACCGTTTAACAGAAACTAGAAGATGACAATCAAAGAACTTCATGTAGCAATGACTATAATTTCTTCCTTTTTTTTGAAGAAAGTTCTAGCTAAATGGCTGATTGAATGTATTGGAGAAACAAACAGAGGCTTTAGTAAAAGAGGAAAGTAAGTTACAAAATTCTTATATCAGGAAACAAAATCAAACAAGTTGAGGGAAGTTACTTTTAATCTCTGTGCACATTTCCATGATCCAGACAGGCTTGTTTTGCCCCTACATTAAGAGAAATTGGTGAGTTTTAAAGGAACATTCTCATCAAAGTCTAATAAGATTGAGTTTGGAATAAGTAGGTAACAATTACAGATAATGAAAAAGGTATCTAATTGCACCTAGATGCTTGTTTTCTTCCAAATCTTCATCTCTTTCTATAATCTTTTAAAGATAGTGCTTAGGAATCCTAGTTAGTGTCTTGCTGTTTTAATGAAGAGTTCTATTTTTGTATTAAATTAAAAGTATTAGGGTTTCTTTGCGTTAACCCCATCTACTTCATAAAACCCACTGTGTTGAACCCATGTTCAAAACCACTATTCTGTGGCAATACAATGAGTTTCAAGCAAAATACCCAAATAGATTCCAGGACCTACAAATCAAAGAAAAGTGTGACAGCACTATGTTACTTTCCCTTCATGGAGAATTGGCCCAAAACATCTAAAACACTGAAAGAAAGAAACAAAATGAAAAAAAAGAACTCTGAGAGCAAACAGTGCAAACAACCAAAAAATTAAGCCATAAAACAGGACCAAAGTACATCAGGAGCTTGTATTTTGGCCAATGAACATGCAAGCAATTTCATTCTTTTATTTTTATCTTTCACCCTTGGTTAGTTGCTTAAGGCAAATATAACATTAGGGCAAAAATTTGGAACCAAATTGTAACATGTTCACCACTTAAGGTCCAGTGTGGAAACAACTTCATCTGGCTCAAATATAGTTTGAATTTGAACCAGTTATTTAGATAGTCTTATTTTTTATAATTTGTTTATCCTTAATCAAATAACCTTGATATTTTTTGTTATTTCTGGAATCCTTCCATTTTAAAATGTGCAGGCTACAACCTAGAGTTTTGTTTATTTTCAACTGAGCCTTATAGAATTCTCTTATGTGGCTGAGAGAGTGGAAATTTGGGCTGTAAGATTTAATTAACACAAGAGTCATTTTATAAAAGATCTGGCAATGTTTTTTCCCTGAATGGTGCTTCAATGGAACTGCTGCACGAGCAGGGAACATAGCAGAATGATTTGGTTGTTGAAAAACGAACAAAATCTGCAGCAAATCACTCTAAACTAATTCTGAGTTTGAATCATTTTGCCTGATCCTATGGAATTGTAATATCTAAAGTCCAGTAAGATATAAATTGAGAGACAATGAGATTTCTTCTTAAAGGAAACAAAAAAGGCAAGCATACATTTAAGGTGTTTAAACAGAATTTTCATTTGTGGGGCGTTAGAAAAGGAATAAAAGACATATTTGAGATTCTTTCTTCCGCTATGTTTGTCACTTTAAGTTTATTTTGAGACATGAGAGTAAATTTGCAAATAAGTGTAGTAGGCACAGGCAGGAGAATTTTGTATAGTCTCTCCCTTCTTCATTGTATATACAATAAGTCAGGAGGAAAAATTTTTCTGTCATTGCCCTGGTTTATTCTCCCTCTTTCTCTCTCTCACCCTCTCTTCTTCTCTCTCAAAAAGCCTCTGGAGTATATGTGTCTTTATGTGGTAACACAGCATTCAGAATTCAATTTCAAGCCTGCAGTTTTATGCAGAAGTTATGGGCATAAGTAAAAAAAAAAGAATCTCAGTGAGGAGTCTCCAGTCAAGGGTTAAAGCAGTCGTGTTAGTGCCTTTATTCCGCATCTCATACGAGGACATAATGAAATCTACCAACGGAAATTAATTACTTAATCATAGAAAATACATGAAAGTGGTCAATTGCTGTACTTGTCAAGCAGAACACTCAACAAATTTTCATTAAAGGAGTGCATTTGCCAGGTAGAATAGAGCCTGGAACTCCTAGGAGACAGAAGACAGTCAACAAGGATGAATACAAATTGACTAATGAAAGCAGCTACAAGTTGGTAATAACCCCTAGTTTTAGAAGAATTAAAAAAAAAAACTTTAAAACCTGACTTTATAAACTTTGTTTTCCTCTGTCTGATTTTAATTCAATTCACAAAAGCCTTCATATTTCTTTATCCTGTTTTTCCTAATTGAAAGAGTTCTATCTTAGACTAGAAAAATGGAAGATGCCCTTTTAAGGGGTAAAATTTTAAAAAATACCTACATAGAACTTTAGTCTATACATCTCAAAACAAAATGCTCATACCCTAAATCCATTATCATGGTGTTATGGACTGAATGTTTGTGTCCCTTGAAATTCATAGGTTGCAGCCCTAACCCTCAAGGTGATTGTATTTGGAGATGTGGCCTTTGGGAAGTAATTAGGGTTAGATGAGGTCATGAGGTTGGGACCCTCGTGATAGGATTAGTGCTTCTGTAAGAAGGAACTAATGTTCCATATGAGGACACAGAGAGAAGATGGCCATCTGCAAGCCAGAAGACAGCCCTCACCAAGAGCCAAGTTGGCCAGCACCTTGATCTTCGACTTTGCAGCCTCCAGAACTATAAGAAAATTATTTAGTCTCTGTTGTTTAAGCTACCCAGTCTACAGTATTTTGTTGTGGAGCCAAGCAGACGAATATACATGGTCTATAAGAAACCTATATCATGCAAAGACTTCCTTATTTAGGATGCAAAAGATAGACTGATCTTACCTCTGTGTGACCTTGAGCAAGTTATGAGCATGTCTTAACCTATTTCTTCAAAAAGATGGGGGTAGTAATGCTTGCCTCATTCAAGTGTGTAAATATTCAAAGTGAAACAAAAGACTTCACAGCGTGTCTGGCAAGTAGCAAAAGCTGAAATAATGTTCGTTATTTGGGTCCATCCCCATCACTTCCGTAAGTAGTCATAGCCCCTAACAGTTGAAAGCACAGAATGTGACCTGATCAATTTCCTGCTATTTTTACAAAAGCTTGGCAGATTCCAAGTATGGATTTGAAGTACGGATTTCAACCTGTACTTCATTGCACGTTAAATATTTTGCATTTCTTTTTTATGATGCCAACCAGAGGTGTTTCACCAGTCTAATAGCTCTTCTGAAATGTATTATCACTTTGTTGGAATATGATGTTACTCTTTAAAATCTGGTTGTTTTCCAACGGCAATGAAACAAAATTCTAAACCCATCTAAATAATATAATTCAGTATATACATAATTCAGTATAGCAAATATTTTTGAACACTTGATATATGCTGGAAAAACTTTGTCCTGGGAGCTATAGAGTACACGAGGGTGGCTAAGACAGGACCCTGTCCTCGAAGAGCCCAGAATAGTGAAGGAAACAGGCATGCTAATAAACATCTTGTAGTGTGATGAGTGCTCTAATAGGCACGACCATAAGACATAGCGAAGGCACAAAGTAAAGACTGGCCAGTTCTTAGAGCAGACAGAACAGACATCTTACAGAAGGTAAAACAATTAAGCAGTTGAGTTTTCAGCATTGCTTGAACTTTGTATCCTACTTCAAGAACCGACAGCAGCCAAAGTAAAATCGACGAAGGAACCATTATTTGCAATGTGCACACCTGATTGTTCCTCATAATTATTTTCTGCGCCAGGATCCAACACAGGATACTACATTGCACTGAACAATACTGAGCAATAATACTAGCAAATTACAACCACTGCTACTACTATTACCACTGAATTACTACTACTAATAACAATCTCTAACATTTATGTAGCTCTTTACAAAGTACTTACGCATTTCATTCCAGTTCTAGCCTGTAGTGGGTATTCTTAATTTAGTAACAAATGGGGAAACTGAAGTTCAGACAAACTCAACAATTTGCAAAGTTAATTCTTTTTTTATTAGGGATAGGAAGAAGGCATCAATAGCGCTGACACTTCTTTAAAGTATTGAAGCATTAGAAAACAGGAAGCAATTCTACACCCTCCAGATGCTCCACCCAACTAGCAGTCCTAGCTCTCACTGTACTTGTTCTTAACTACTTGAAAAAATTAGTTAACATTCTCATTTGCATCAATTAACATTCTGAGAATTCTAACAAATGCTGTTCATAAGCTGTGTTTATACTACAATGCTTTTCCTTTTTTCACATTTTTAATTATGAAAGTAAAATATGCTCATTATAGGCAATTGAAAAATATAGATAAATATTAAGGGGAGAAAAAATTAATCCATAACCCAAAAATCAAGAGATAACGACAGTTAGTACTTGATGATATTTCCTTCCAGCCCATTTTCCTTTTTGTCTGTGTGTTTGTGCACATAGTTTTATTAGGGAATGTACTGTAGAAAGAGATATGTTGTGCTGTATTATTATTTTCATAAATTTTTTACAATAATTTTAGATTACAGAATAGTTGCAAAGATGGTACAGAGAATTCTTGTAAACCTTTCACCCAGCTTTCCCTAATATTAACATCTTATATAACTACGGTACATTTTTTTTAAAACTAACAAATTAATTATTAACTAACCTACATATTTTCTTCATATTTCACCAGCTTTTCCACCAGCATCCTTTTTCTGTTCCAGGATGCAATCCAGGATATTACACTGCATTTAATTGTCATGTCTCCTTGGTCTCCTCTAATCTGTGACCTTTCTCAGTCTTTCCTTGTTTTTAATCGCCTTGACACTTTGAAGACTACAGGTCAGGTATTCCATAGAGCATCCCTCAATTTGAATTTTTTTGGATGTTTTCTCATGATTAGCACCCTTCTCATTATATCATATCAGGGAGTACATGATATCAACATAATTTGTTATTGGTGAAACTAAACTTGATCTGTTGGTTTACGCGATGCCTGTCAGGTTTCTTCACTGTAAGGCGACTGTTTTTCCCTCTCCATACTCTATTCTTTGGAAGCGAGTCACTGAGTCCAGCCCACCTTAAACACCAGGAGACTAAGCTGCACCTCCTAGAGGAGGAGTAGCTACATATATTATTTGGAATTTTTCTCTAAAGATGATTTGTCTCTTCTCCATTTGTTTATCCCATCATTTATTTATATCAAGATGGACTCATGAATATTTATTTTATACTTTGAGTTATATTATGTTATTTATTTTGTTGCTCAAATTGATCCTAACTTGGCCATTGAAAACTCTTTCAAGTTCTTATGTCCTTGTTCTTGAGTTCAAGGCTCTTGTCACCTTTTGAAATGCCCCAATCCTACTTTTCATTTGTTTGTGAGCATTTCCTTACTTTCTAGCACTGCAAGATGGTCCAGGCTTACCTTGTATATATCCTGCCCTAGTCCTAGAGTCAGCCATCTCTCTAAGGAGCCCTGATTCCTTTTACTGAAGAATGGTGTTAGAAACCAAGATCTGGGTTCTGGGTATTATCATTTAAATTGAAACACAATATTATTTACCAAGTACATTGTAATACAAGTGAGCATGAAATTTAATAATCTATTATTTGATTTGAGCTGCAACTGATGCTTCTCTATTTTTTCCTCACCAAAAGTATAATCTGCATAGTATACTGTTCTGGTTAAGAGCCTGGGCTGTGAAAAGAGCCTGGGTTTATATGCTGGCTCTATCACCTACTTTCTGTGTGTCCTTGAGCAAGTTGCTTAACCTTTCTGTGTCTAAATTCTATCATCTCACTTCCAACACGGAACTAGCAATAGTACCTACCTCACAGGGTAATTAAAGGCTTAATTAAGCCTTAATTATGAGGCTTTAAATAAGTTAATATTTGCAAAGCACTTGCAATGGTGCCTGGCATTCATTAATTACTATATAAGTGTTGCTATTTTGACAACTTTAACCACAAGCCCAATACTGAAAAGGCAACATCCAATAATAGCCAACACTTATTGAGTCTATCTTATTAAAAAGGCACTTATTAAACCTACCCATAAAGTATATCCTATTTTTAAATGAAATATTTTCTTATTATTAATTATTAACTTAAATTTGCTTCAATGGGCATATTTTATCCTTTAAGAGTTTATATTTAATTTCTCATTAAAACTTTATGTGATAGAGCATCTCCAAGATGGCCTCCATGAATTCCTCCCCTCACTGTACATGCATGCTACTTCTCACGTCAAGAAGGAGAATCTAGATCCCCTTCCTTGAATTTTGGACTTTCTTAGTAACTTGTTTACCCAATAAAATGCAGCAGAAGTAAGATTCTTGAGCTTTTGAAACTAAGTCTTATAAAAAGCTTTGGCACTTCCACCTGGGTCACTCAAAGCCCTTATTTTTGGGATGACCCATCTCAGAACCAAGCTGCCCTGAGGGAAAAGCCTAAACTACATGGAGAGGCCAAATCCAGGCACTCAGGTTGACAGCTCCAGTTGAGTTACCAGCTGACAGCCAGCATCAACTGCCAGCTATCTTGGATACCCAGCTGAGTCAAACTTCAAATGAACATAGACCCAGCTGATAACTGACGCCACCACATGAGAAAGCCAAAGCTAAATGGTGCACTGTGTCCAGTTAATCTGCAGAACTGTGAGCAATAATAATAAATTATTGCTTTAAGCCACAAAGTTTTTGGGTGCTTTGCTTTGCAGAAATAAATAACCTGAATAGATGACTTCTTCATTTTTTTATACTCAACCATTGATGAGAAACTTTGTCCACACAGGTAAATGTAGCAAATGTCAGAAGGGGTATTAATAGCTTTTTGACTGATGAGTGGAATTCTCATCATTGCCAGAATTTAGATCATCTACTTTCTTTAACTTGTATGTCATGAAATCTAACAGCTTTTTTTCATTTATTGACCAATGTAATTTTGAAAAGTCTTGCGATAATGTGATTGGATTTCAAATCCAATACAACTTTTTCATACTAAGTATTTCAAAATAATGATAGAGCCTTTCCTTACATACAGACAAATGTTGCTCTACTGGATGTTAATAATTCTTCATTAAGATTAAGATTATAATATCAACTAAATATCATTAACAAAATGTTTTTCACTTTGTGTTTTCAAGATTTCATTTCAATTTTGAATATATAAACTGTGTGCATGCTAATATCTTCATAGAATTCTTGCTGTTTTCAGTAAGATCCTTTAGAGGCTCAATAGTATAAAGTTTAGCAAGCCAATCACTGTGCTTCAAAAATATCCAAAATGAGAATCACTCAGAAAAAATCTTCTTGATTCTTACAGCTTATAAATTCTTGACAAAAGTCTTCCTTTGGGTGAGCAGCACAATTCAGTATGAACTAGCAGAGAGTTGTGTCTGATCCTATTTCTTACAAAAAGCTGAAAACAGACTGGATGGAGCAGCCCAGATTTTATTAGATTCACCATTTTGATAACATCATTTAATGTGGAATTCTGATCTATAGCAAATGTCTACATCTAAAAGTCTCACTGTGAAGAAAATAGTGTATTTCTTGACTCAAAGTTTATAACATAAGCTGTATGCAAAAGCCTTTACAACTTTCTGTGATTGTTCTCTCACTATCAGGACACACAAATTTATGTAGGGTTTCTGTATTATTTGGTTTATATCAAAGTATCCACTTATCAATTTAAATATGTCATCTCCTGTAGGCATTTTTGGTATTTTTACAGAACAAATAAAATTCTTCAAAGAGTTTCTCTTTAGAGATTCTCAACAACACCATTACCAAAGTACTATTCAATCTGTAATGAAACTTCTTTAATCTAACGATATTCTGGATTAGTATGATCTCTATGTCATCCAACATGTCATCAATGTGTCTACTAATTACATTAATCAAAAAGTTGTACATTTCCTATTTCCTTTGCATCACTGACCTCATGTATTGCATTAGCAGTTTCAAGGCAGGCTGTTAAAACAAAAGTCTACAGTTGAGTGAGCCATTCTGTATTTGGACATTACAGAATTTTGTAATTGGTTCTTTAAGCATAAATTAATATTGTATAAATGATTTCATATATAAGACTTGTTTCTTGGTCATTCATTTAATAAATATTTATCAAGATCCTACTATGTGCCAGGCATGGATCTTTGTCAGTGACCAAAACATGCAAAGATCCCTGCCTTTGAGATGGTTACATTCCAACAAGGCAAGACGGACAGTAAACTATATAAATAATAAAAATTAAATTGCCTCATATAGTAAAAGATAATATATTAGTTTGCAAGGGCTGCCATAACAAAGTACCACAAACTAGGTGGCTTAAACAACAGCAATTCATCACCTCACAGTTCTGAAGGCTAGAAGTCCGAGATCAAGGTGTCGGCAGGCTTGGTTCCTTCTGAGGGCTGTGAAGAATAATCTGTTCCATGTCTCTCCCTTGGCTTCTGGTGGTTCTCCAGCAATATTTGGCATTCCTTGGCTTGAAGACATATCATCCTGATCTTTGCCTTCATCTTCATATGGTGTTCTTCTTGTGTGTGTGTGTTTGTGTCCAAATTCACCTATTTATAAGAACACCAGTCATATTTGATTAGAGGCTCACCTTTCTCCACTTTGACCTCACCTTAATTAATTATATCTGCAAGGATCCCATTTCCAAATAGTGTCACACTCTGAGGTAATGGGAGTTTTAGAACTTCAACATATGACTCTGAGGTAATGGGAGTTAGAATTCAACATATGACTCTTTCTGGCGGGACACAATTCAATTCATAACAGATGATATGTGCTATGGAATAAAGAAGTAGATCAGGGTGAAGAGATGGTGGTGAGATGGACAGGTTGTAATATCAAATAGAATGATTAGGACATGCCTTACTGAGGTTTAAGAAAGAATTGAAGTAGTAGAGAAAGTTAGCCAAGCAGATACCTATGGAAAGAGCACTCTAGGCAGATGGGAGAGCTATAGAAAAGGCCCGTGGGTCAGAATGCCCTGTAGTTTGAGGAATAGCAGGAAAGTCAGTGCAGTTATGTGGAGCATGTGACTAGAGAGAACAGAAGAGAATGAAGAACCAACTCACGTAAAGCTTTGCAAGCCATTGTAAAGTTTGGCTTCCACTCTGGGTGAAACAGAAAGCCAAGGCAGATTTTGAACAGAGTAATGCGACTGATTTCTGTTTTACAAGGGTCTCTCCGGCTGCTGTGTAGAGAATGGACTTATAGCAGGTAAAGACAAAAGCAGAAACACTTATTAGGAGGCTCTCTCAGTAATGCAGACACAAGGTGGTGGGGTCTTGGGCCAGGGCAATAGTAGTGGAAGCATGAGAAGTAAAAGAAGTCTGCATTTATTTTTGAAGCAAACTGTATTCACAGATTGGAACGGCATATGAGGAAAACAGACAATTCAAGGATGACTGTGAATTTTTTGGTTGTACAACTAGAAAGAAGGGGTTGTTATTAACTTAGCAAAGGAAGACTGTTGGTAAAGCAGGTTTGAGGCATCCTCTTTGTTATAGGCAGCCTCTAAAACAGCTCCTAATGTCCCCTACCTCCTGATATTCATGTTCTTGTGTATGACTTTCCCCTCAGTGTGGGTTGCATCCAGGAACTTGTTTTACCGTATATACTATAGCAAAAGTGACGGGATGTCGATTTCTACATTAGCTTAAAGAAAGTCCATGACTCCAATCTCTCTCTCTCGCTCTCTTTCTTTCTTGCTCTGTCATCCATCTTAGGGAAGCCAGTGGCCATGATGTGAGCTGCCCTGTGGAAAGTTCATGTAATAGAGAACCGAGAAACTGAGGTCTTTGTCCAACAGTCCACAAGGAACAAAATCCTTCCAACAACCACGGGAGTAAATTAAGAAGTAAATCTTCACCCTGTCAAGCCTGCAAAAGAGACCATAACCCTGGCCAAAAGCTTGACTTCAAGCAAGCTCATGACTGACCTTGAGCTAGAGGACCTGGCTAAGCCGTGCCTGGATTCCTGATCCATTGAAATTGTGAGATAATAAATGTTTGTTGTTTTAAGCCATTAAATACTGGCATAATTTTTTTTTGGTGAGAAAGATTAGCCCTGAGCTAACATCTATGCCCATCTTCCTCTATTTTGTATGTGAGACACTGCCACAGCATGGCTTGCTATGTGGTGTGTTAAATCCAGGCCCGGGATTGAAACTGTGAACCCCGGGCTGCTGAAGCAGAAAGTGCAAACTGACTGCTATGCCACTGGATTGGTCTCCCAGCATAATTTGTTACATAGCAATAGATAAGTAAAACACACTTTTAAAAAGTTGAAAACTTTTTTGAGAAAAATTAATGTTTTGAGGTAAGATACTAAAGAATTTGCTTATAACATTGATTCATTTGCTAATATTCCATGCAAAAAAGATATTTAAAGTGAGGGAGGAAAGAATTATAAGAACTCTCTGGTGCATATTTTGAGGAAATTTTCATTATATTATTTAATAAGGGCTTAATATTTTTGCACTACTGGGTTTATTTTGGGAGTATGATAGTTTTCAGCTTTAATCAAAAGATTGTTCATTAAGATGGGAAAACATATGTCTGTAAAAATCATCTAAATAGAAAGTACTTAAAAGGACTATAGCCTATGAAACTTTCAAAAAACTCATTTTCAAAAAAGAAATTTACATTATCCACATTCTTAAGAAAATTTAAAGATATTTTTTAAATATGAAGAATTAAAAGTATTCTGTGAAACAGGAAGTAATAAAATGTTAATTTTGATTTACTTTAACAATTAAAATTCTGAAAATATTGTATTAAAAACATTTTTGATAGTCATGTGTAATCATTTATATTGATTTTTATTATTGTAGTGTTCTATACTCCCTTTTAAAAATCAATTTAATTGAATCTCATTCAATTATTATTTGTTCTGAGTAATTAATATTTTTACCTTGAGATACAAAAATAATTCATTATAAAATTTAATTAAGCATCAGACTTTGATTTATTGTTAATATAAAAATAATAAAAATAACTAAGAAAGAAAAAAGTACACTTGGAAAACTTTTCAAAATCAATTATATTTTATTCATGTGTACCTGATAATAATTATAATTATAATCATAACCATAATTACTACCACTTACTAAGCATGACTATGTACCAGGCATTGCTCTAATTGCTCTATGTGGCTTATTTAATCCTCACAATAACCTCATGAAATAGATACTGTTATTATCATCACTTTATAGATGAGGCGGCTGAGTCACAGAGAAATTCTATAAGTTTGCCCAAGGTCAAACAACTAGCAAGTGGTAAAGCCAAAGTTTGAATCCAAGGGTATAGTTTAGGGTCTGTGCTTTTAAAAAATACACCAACTAAGGGCCAGCCCTGTGACATAGTGGTTAAGTCTGGCATGCTCTACTTTGGCGGCCCAGGTTCACGGGTTCAGGTCTTGGGCTCGGACCTACACCACTCATCAGCCATGCTGTGGCGTAGGCCCACATGCAAAATACAGAAAGATTGGCACAGCCGTTAGCTTAGGGCTAATCTTCCTCACGGAAAAAAAAAAAGGAAGATTGGCAACAGATGTTAGCTCAGAGTGATTCTTCCTCACCAAAAAAAAAAAATACACCAACTGAAGAATTAACTAGACAGAACGGAAGTGATTCAATGGGAAGGTGGGAAGGATGTGACAAGGTAACATTGTTCTTACAGAGCAGTCTCCAGCAGTGAGTGCTACAGAAAGTCTTACGTACCAAAACCACAATGACTCTAGTTAGCAACTTAACAAAGTTAGCATTTAAATAATATTCAAATATAATGGCAAGCTTTGTAAATTTATAATTTTTTTAAGTGATTTAAATTTTCTTCACTACAAAAAAAATTATGACAACTGCTAATTTGTAGGATTCATGACACACCAGTTGGGAAACAGGGTAGGGAACTTTTTTGGAAGCTGTGTTTTTACAACAAGCACCAATTTTTTAACTCAGATTTTCTTTTAATTATTTTTATTTTTGTTTAAACTGCTAATGAGATTATGGGGTGGGGGTAGAGGGGCAGGGGCTAAATTGCTATTCCATCCCTTGGTGCCACAGTCACTAACTAGTGCAAGGATAAAGAAATAGAAAAGAATAGAGAAAAAGGAAAATATGTAAAAGTCCCTGTATTTTAAGTGCTTCGAGTCACATTGTTTCATTTTCTCCTGAATCTCTATAGCACTTATTTGGACACTTAATCATATAAACTTATTTACATGAATATTTAGTGGCCTCATGGTAAATTCTGTGTCCCCAGCAGATTATAAACTCCTGGGATTGTCCTTTACATTCCTCTTGTACCACACCACTTCTTCACCCAGTCTGTGTCTGTACCGTCTTAATACTATGAATACCTCCTCCCCCACTACTGGAGTTCCATGGAAGTCCTCCACCACCCCTGAACCCACTGCTCCCCCTTCTGTCCTCCCAATCCTCCCCAAAACGTACACCACTACCTCAAGGAATCTCTCCAAGCTCTGTCTCCCAAACTACCAGCTCTTTAACCCTCTGTTTAGATTCTATTGTGCCCATGATCAATGGTCCCTGGGAATCTGTCTTGGTTAAGGATACTATGACAAAATACCATAGCCAAGGTGGCTTAAAAACAAACATTTATTTTTCATGATTCTGGAGGCAGGAAGTCTGAGATCAGGGTGCCATGTATGGTCAGATTCATGATGGGGGCCATCTTCCTGGTTACACACTTATATGGGCTTTCCTTGGTGTGTGCACACGGAGTTTAAGATTTCCTGTTCTTCCACTTCTTTTGAGGGCATTATTCCCATGATGGAGGTCCCACCCTCATGATCCCATCTAAACTTAATTACCTGTCAAAAGCCACACCTCCAAATACCATCACATTGGAGATTAGGCCTTCAACATATGAATTTCAACACATGGACATCTGGTCCGCAGCAGAGTCCTAGAATAACTATCATGGAAGAAGAAGGCAGCAACTATTTAACTTTTAGAATTGTAGGAGATTGCGTTGATTACATGGCATCCACCAGGCCTTGGGGAATAAGCAATGTTCAGCCTGCCTCAGAGAGGGAAAACAACAAAAATATTTTAAGCCCCATTATGGGGGGTTATTCTACATGTATTCTACAGACTTTTCCATTACTATTCTGTTTCTATCAAAAATTACACACCAGAGAGGCTAGGTTTCTCTCACAGGGATGTGAGAAAGCTGAGAAGATCAAAGCAGTTGCTGGAAACAGCAGGGAATGGAAAGTCAGGAAGAGAGGCAGAGCTATCTGGATTTGAGAAGGAAGAGGGATTCTCAAGTTGAGAGTGGGCGATGGAGAAGGTCCAAACATCTTTTTGCTCAGTTTTGTTCACCCCAATTCCTAGTGAATATTAATTTTATGTATTATCACTATTAAACTTCCCCTGGTCTCTTAACTTGTTAATACTTCTCCTCAAGTCCTTGAAGAAATGACATTTAAGCTAGCACTTGAAAATAGAATACTAATCAGACCAAAAAAAGTGCGTAAAGTGCATAAAGAAGGAGGGAAAGGAGAGAAGAGGGATAAAAGTAGAAGAACATTCTAGACTGAAAGGAAAGAGTCCGTTCAAAGGTCCTGAGGTGAAAAAGAACTTGGCTTTAAGGAAAATTAACAAGAGTACAAGGTCATAGAGGATAAACCAGAGAATGGATCATTGGATTTGAGATTGGAAGAAATAGGGCAAAGTGGCAGGATTTTTAAGAATTACAATGAAAACAGATATACAAATTCATCAACCTGTATAATCAGCATATTTGACCGCAAACTTTGACCAGACTTTTCAAAGAATAGAAGAGTAAGAAATGTTTTCGTAATTAGGTAACCTTTGCTATATATCATCTGGTGTACTTCGTACTAGCACAATTTAAAAACAAAATTGACAACGTGGCTACTCAGGGCTATTTCCCAGCTTACAGAGACAGTTTGTGGTTCTTAATTGTTCAACATGTTTTCATTCTTTGCCCAAGGAAAAAATCACCTAGAAGTAGCTCTCAGAAGTCTCATCACTTCAAGAGTCACGTGGCCCTGTCTGGCAGAAAGAAGAGGAAATGCATAGGAAAGATTGAGGAGTGTAAGGTAGTGTTCAGGGGAAAGAGAATACAAGGAGATGCAGTTGTCAGAACTTCAAGACACTCCTGGGATATGAATCATTTAACACCAATGATATGTCAGTAATTAGGGTTCCCATAAACATCATTTGCATCTCCACTTCTAACTTATAATTCCTCTACTGGCAGCTATGAGGTTCCATCACATGATTTTGATATCAGTTACTACACATAATATAAAAAAAGATAACCACTATTCAATTATCATCTAGGAGGTACTGTTACAATATTGTAAACAATATTTTATAAAATATAATGAGTAAATGGAAAGGTAGAAGGGGATTGTGTAGTGTAATGAGAAAAAGTCTTTTCATAAGGGACAAGAAAACTTCTAATTCACTGTTGAAGTTAAAAGCTGTTCACACTGTATCATTGCAGTAGAAAAGTCACACAGTTTTGAAGTTTTGTGCTCCTTAATCATAAACAACTTTACCTAAGAACAAATGCTCTGTTAAAAACTGATATGGTGACTGAGAGCACCATCCTAATACTTATTAAACCACAGTTTGAAGAGGAAAACTTTTACTACCCTTCAATTTATAGTTTTTTAAAGGTATTGTTTTTATACTAATCAGCTGTTTTATCAAGTTAATCTGGCCAGAGCCTTGATCAATGAAGGTATAGGGGGTATAGATATTTGAAGTGTAATGAAATAAGCCAGTTTTCACATTGAAAATTACTTTTTAGCAAAGGCATTATCTGTATGACAGTACCCATCGCTCCACAATATTGTATTTTTGAGGATATGGTCTCAAGGTCTACAGAGTATAAAAGACAATTTATTTGTGCAATCTTATCTTCATCCTAAAGTGCATTTAATGAAGAAAGGTCTCATTAGCTGTTTTCCAGATTTCGATCCAAACAAACATTTACTGAGTGTCTGTGAGGAGTAAGTCTTTATGCAATGTATAGGATAATGCAAAGGTGAACGAGACTCTTTCTGCCCTAACATCTCACATTCCAGAAGGGGAGTTGAGATATATGCACTTCAAAGAACAGTAGTATAAATAGAATGCGAGAATTGCCAAAAAGAGATGTATGAACAACTGTTAAGCGAGCATAGGAGTAGAGATTAATGGCTGCTAAACCCAGAGGAAGGTGATCTTGAGCCTAGTTGAGGAAGGAGAGGGCTTGGTAAGGCTTCACTGAAAACAATGGATTTAAACTGCAGCAGTGCATTTTCTAAGCCATACATCATTCCTCTTTAAATATAGTTGCTCTGTGTCCGTATCTAGTATTTATCTCACAGGTTTGAAATTCAGAGTTTTATAAAATCTAAATCATTACACAGTTATAAAATAGTAAAATTATTATTACATCATTATTATTGCTGTGTCCACAGCCCTATGCCAAGCATGATGATGATTTCAAAAGCACTGTGAATACTTCCTTGGAGACCTTGGACATTGGGTCGGTAAAGACAAAAATACCCCAGGACACACAGAGAGAAAATGCAAGGCAACAGATAACTGATTGTTGGTGGTGATTTTCTATACTGTCTGTAGACTGGCCAACAACCAGGGCCCCAGCCACAGACTTCTGCATCAGAGGCCCAGGCTGCCAGCCAGGGGCCTTCTTTTGTTCTCTGGCTGTAGGTAGAAACCACAAATACTAAGAATGTGCCTGTTATTGACCTGGGCCTCATAAAAGAGTTGCAGAATTTCTTGTGACCCGTCTTAAGAAGCACGAGTCTCAACATGCTCTGCTATACAGGATGCTTTAAAGAGGCTAGGAAAACAAGGATGACATATCAGGTTGACTCTTTGGGTCACTTGATGTCCTCAAATAACCCCACCAAGTACTGCTTACCTAACAGTTGCTAAATAATGCATTTTTCTTACATAAAAAATAATTGAGGGTGAGGGGTAGCCTTCTTCCATACCGTAAGTGTTTGAAAATTCACAAACCTGTGTTGGACACTTATCCTGTGCAAGGTTGTTTACTATTTTAGACCTTATACTGAAAGGGCAATTAAGCCCCTCACTGAGTTTTGTTTTGTTTTTTTTTTTTAACATGACAACAGACACTGAGAAGATTATCACTTACTCCCCAAAGCCACTTGTGCTGCCTCAAGGCTAGACGAATGATGAGTGGAATATGGGGGGATGGATCTGGGAGGGGGAGGGACTGTAGTGAATACACTCAAATCATAAGCCCTAGGAGTTCCCAGGCTCTACTTCCCTTTAGGAAGCTGAGACCACTCACAACCCGTGCTCCAAAACACTAAAGTGCCCAAATCCAAATCTAAATTGAGGAGATCTTCAGGATTTGCTTTAAAAAAACTTGCCTCATAGAGCCTAGCTGCTTCCTGAGAGGACGTTTGCTGCTCCAGGGAGCTGCATCAGCTCTCAGGTGGCTAAGGTCCCTTTCAGGATATTGAAAAGGCAATTATAACATGGTAGCCGAAGGGCCAGAAAAGAGTTAATGTAGATTCACAAAGTGCCAAACTCTTCCAAGAAAACATCCTTGGTATTCAGAATGTTGGGCCCAATGTGCAGGAATATATTCATAAAGGAAAGTGAAAAAACAAATTTAAAAAAAGGGAAAAAATACCAAAAGATACACTTGAGTAGAATAATGTTTAACTTAATAAATAATGTATATCATAAAATATGTATTTATTTAGTAAACACATAGTATACCACAACATCAGTTACAAAAATCACCCTGGTTTTGCAACCGAATAACAAATACAGCACCTTAAAATATTTGACTGCCAGGAAGGATAAGAGAGTGAAGAAGCCAGCACATACTGACCTCAAACCCCACAGCCTTCCACTGCCTCTGGGGAAGAAGACACAGAGGATGCTGAGCGATTAGCTCCGGAGTAGCAGCACACGGAGGCACTGAATAATGAATATCCCTGGGAGCCCTTGCTGGAGGCTGTAAGCTGCCACAGGAGGAGGGAAGGGTGTTGAAGAACCTTAAGGGTCTTGCAGCAACCAGGGGAAAAACCAGAAGAGATAAGATTGGCAATCAATCTTTCAATATTCAAGAAAACAGGCTACCAGATAAAGGATTTTATCCATTTTAGCAGAGGAGCATTGGTTCTCTTGCTGTAATAGTAACTCATGTGAAATAAAGATATTAATACTATTAGATCCAGTCTGAGAAAGATGGACCAATACTATCCATTTGAAACCATTAGTTGTTTAACCCTGGCTTGCAGATTAGCACAAATGAATTGACAGAACACACCTTGCTGGGAATTTTCAGAATGCTTTCCAAATGGTTCGTCAGACACTTTATTGATCATAAAGGGTTCCTAACGCAAACGAAGGAATGCTGACATGCACTGCTGTCTACAGGAGGTTGCAGTTTACAGCGATAAACTTCCCATCTCCTATCAAGGCTTCAGGATGCTGTTCACTGCGCAGCCGTTATCTTCACATGCTGACACGTAATCTAACATTCTCACTTTGCCACAGTCGGAGCAATTGCTTGACAATTTGATTACAGTTTCCTGTCAGCTCACGCACGGAATATTTCTGCGAGCTTTCAGCAATTGCAAAATATTTTGATTTTAAAATGATAGTAATCCATGAAGAAAAACGTCTTCAAAATATTGATTTCTGATAACAAATCAGGATATGCATAAAGGGAATTACTTTAAGTGTCTATGAATAGGGATGTGTTGGAGCACAGGGAAAGGTGGAGGCTGTGATAACTAGATGAAAGAGAGAAGGACTTGAGTTGTGGAAACTAGTGAAGGAAGCAGAGGTTGTGACAAGAGCCACCGTCAGTATTCAATGGCCTGGTGGAGATAATTGAGTCACCACTCTAGTGTATAGTACATGTCGTCAATGGCATTTCAAAAACACTCTTCCTCCTTCAAACAATTAAAGGTTATTGGACATGTATATGGGTAGAAATTTGATAAGAAAAGGAAATGAAGAATGAAACTGTCATTTAGAAAGCAAAATATCTCTTAGTTTAATAAATAACTTGCGTGTGTATGTTTAAATGAACTGATCTTAAATGTTGAAAGTCATATGTATATGTATGAATTTTTGTCCCCAACTATAAAATGGAGAGCGCCTTTTTCAATATACGAGTAAGACTGGCTCTTTGTGACCCCTAATAGAGATATGAAATAGGATTTGTCTTGAATTATCGACCTTTCCCCCTGAAATGAGAATGTGCCAAGAAAGACCTCCACATTCTTTTTTGTTCCCTCAGAAATCAGTCATTCAAAATAGTTACTACCAGCATTTTAGGCACTTCTACATGATGATAGTTTTCTACGTAATAAGACAAAACTGAAGTTATTTCCACAAATGAACAAGATAGAACTGGGCATAGGGTCAGACTGAAAAAATCACGGAATTTTAAATGGAGGAAAATGTTCTGAAATGAAAACCTATTACTGTAGCCCTGGAGCTAAAGGTAATTTATAGGTAGACCAGTAAAACATGTGTTCCTCAGTAATGCGATCAATCACTTTACCTGGAATCTAGCCACTCAGCAATGTAGGGCTCTAGTACGAATCTAGGTTTTTTTCAAGTTGCTATTAGTCAAATAGCATTTAATGACTTCTACTTTTAGACAACAGTTAGGGCTATTTAAATCTATAATTTGTCCTACATTTCTTCTTAAACAGCTGTGCAACCACACATACTGACATTGCTTATATTCAGAACAGAGAAAGCAAATGGTTTTAACACATGAGTCTTGAAAGTATAAATTATTCAGAAAAAAAGTTTCTGCCTCTGACATTTCTTTTCATTTTTGTAATAAGGTGTAATTTACATACAGTCAAATTCATACTTTTCAGTGTACCACTCTGTGAATTCTAACAAACACATACAGCCATGTAATCACCATCACAATTAAAATATAGAACAGTTCTATAATCCCCCAAAATTCCCTCCTGCCACTTTGTAATCAACTCCTTTCACACCCTTAGCCCCCACCAACCGCTGATCTGTTTTCCATCCCTATAGTTTTATGTTTTCCAGAACGTCATATCAGTGAAATCACAGAGTATATGGCCTTTTAAGTCTGTCCTTCACACAGAAAACTGCAATTTTGAAATGCATTTATGTTGTTGTATCAGCAGTACATTCTTTTTATAGCTGAGTAGTATTTCATTGTATGGATGTATCTCCATTTGGATTGATTCCAGGTTTTAGTGACTACTAGTAAAGCCAATATAAGTATTAACGTACATGTTTTTGTGTGAACATAAGATTTCATTTAGCTTGGGTAAATACCTAGGAGTAGGGTCACTGGGTCGTATAATAAATGTATGTTTAACTTTACAAAAAAATGCCAAACTCTTTTGAAAAGTGGTTGCATCATTTTGAATTCCTGCAAGCAACGTATGGAGTTTCAGTTGCTCCTCACCCTTGGCAGCACTTGGTATGTTCAATTATTTTGTGTGTTTATTTTAGCTATTTTAATAGATGTGCTGTGGTATCACATTGTGGTTTTTAATTTGCATTTTCCTAATAACTAATGATGTTAAGCATCTTTTCATGTGCTTATTTGCCATTCCTTTTTTTTTTTTTTTTTGATGAAAGATCTGTGTAAATCTTTTGCTCATTTTTTTTAATTGGGTTGATGGTTTTCTTATTACCCTTTTGAGAGTTCTTATGCAAACTGGATACAAGTCCTTTATCAGATATATGATTTCAAATATTTCTCCCAGTCTATGTCTTTTAGTTTTCTTAATAGTGTCATACATAGCACAGAAGTCTTCATTTCAATGCAACCCAACTTACCAATTTTTTTTTCTTTTATGGGTTGTGGCTTTCATATTGTATCTAAGAAATTTCTGCTTAATCCAAGATCACAAAAATTCTCTTCTGTGTTGTTTCTAGTTTATAGATTGTTCATGATATAGTTTAAACAGATATAATATTAATAAAATCTCAGGGATATCTATGAGTTAAAAGAACAGGCAATTAATTTTTGTTTAATTCACTTGAAGAATACAAAGAGCCTTCAGTATTTCACATACTTGGAAATTCTGAAATCACAATCTGTTTCCTAAAGCATAACAAATCACACTAGTACAATAGTCATTCATTCATTAATTTATCAAGTATTTATTAATGGCCCTACTCTGCTAGATGGTGTGGTAATAGAGTTTACAATGTGGTTAGTCTCTTCCCTCAAGAAGTTCATACCCTGATATAGGACAGAGACAAGTAGAGAGAAAATCGTAGTACAGTGTGATAAGAGCAAGAGTAGGTGGTCATCAGCAGCAAGTGGAGTGAAAGCAGGACACTTAAACCCCAAATGATAAAGCACGGTAACCCCAGGTAAGAAAGGAGGTAAAACTTGTAGCCTTCAGGAACGTACAGTTTAGTGGAGGAAATGAAAATATAAATACATAAATAAATGTTTAATTACCAACATCCTAAGAGCTATGAAAGAAAGTTATAGGAAGTGAAGAGAATATACAAGAAGGTATAATTTAGTCTACAAGCCTGAGGGAAGACATCTTTAAGAAAGTAACAAGTAAATTGGAAGCTAAGCATAATTAGAAATTAATCTTGGAACAAGAGGGACAAATTCAACATTCCAGACAGAGGAAACTACAAATTTAAAGACTCTAAAATAGGAAATAAATCAACGTATTTTAGGAACAGAGAAAAGACCAGGCCAATGGGGAATTGTGAAGTGGTTTTCTAATTTTAGTTTATATGCGAATCACCCAGGAAGCTTGCTTAAAATTAATATTACCAGCCTTCACATATAAAAATGTTTATTTAGTAGGTCTAAAATAACAAGATGATTATGATGTGATGTATCAACCACCACAATTGAATAAATTCTAGAATAGAAAGAGAGGGAGAGGGTGGTAGGTAAATAGACAGGAGGTAAGAAGCAAGTCATTCAGAGTAAAGACAGTTGAGCCAAACTTTATCCTAAAAACCTTGAGAAGCCTTTGAAGGATATAAAATGGGAATCAGACATGATCCAGTTTGCATTAAAGAAAATTATTTGGAGTGACATCATCAAAACAGTTCTGTCAGATTTGGATCATCAGCCACAGGGCTATACTAGCTGTGGAGCACATTCTACAGCCCCACCCTGGCAGGGGAGCAAATTCACAGTCTCATTCAACTGTTGAGCATAACATCCAGTCCCACTGCTATGGGAAGCTCGGCCACAATACCTGGCAGCTGTGGAACACATGCTACAGCCTGACCAGTCAGGGAGGTAGGCCAACAGTCCTGACCAACCATCGAGCACATAACCAGGGAGCTTGAACAGTGGCCCTGAGGAGCCTTGGAGCCCAGCCTATGGTACCACCCAGCTGCAGAGCACAGCCTACAATCTCACACAGTATTGGATTCCAGCATAGGGCCCTGCCCAATTGCTCAACAGCCTGTGGCCTTGCCCAAGCATGGATCCCAGTCAGTGACCCTGTCCAATCATGGAGCATAGCCTGAGGCCAGGACACTGACCTTGTCTGACTGAGGAGCACAGTCACCAGCCCCATACTCAATAATGGATAGATCATCCACAAAGAGAATCAGTAAGAAAAGAGCAGGTTTGAACAACAGAATGGACATTCAGACATATACAGAACATTCCATTCAACAGTAGCAGAATACACATTCTTTTGAAGGATGCACAGAACATTTTCTATGATAGATTACATATTAGGCCACAAAACAAGTCACAACATAGTCAAGAAAATAAAAATTATATCAAGTATCTTTTCTGAAAACAATGGTATAAAACTAAAAATCAGTAACAAGAGGAAATCTGGAAAATCCACAAATCCATAGAAATTACACAACACACTCCTGAACAACCAATGGATCAAAGAAGAAATCATAAGTTAAATTTAAAAATAGACCTACAGCTGGGATATACAACTACATACTGGGGCTTTGGGACGAAAAAAGAAAAAGAGGAAGATTGGCAATAGATGTTAGCTCAGGACCAATCTTCTTATTCTGCAAAAAAAAAAAAAGCGTATAAGGCATTTAAAAAAAATTTAAAAATATCTTGAGACAAACAAAAATGGAAACACAACATACAAAACTTATGGGATGCAGCAAAAGCAGTCCTGAGAGGAAAGTTTATAGCTATAAATACATTTATCAAGAAAAAAGAATGATCTCAAATGAACAACCTGACATTATATTTCAAGGAACTAGAAAAAAGAACAAACTAAGCCCAAACTTAACAGAAGGAAGAAAATAATAAAGATTCGAGCAGAAATAAATGAAATAGAAAATAAGAAAATAGAAAAGATTAGCAAAACTAAGAATTAGTTCTGTGAAACATAAACAAAATACACAAATAATTAGCTAGACTAACAGAAAAAAAGAGAAAGGACTCAATTAAATAAATTTATAAATAAAAGAGGAGACATTACAGCTGATACCACAGAAATACAAAGGATCATAAGTGACTAATTTAAACAAGTATATGCCAAGAAATTGAATAACTAGAAGAAATGGGTAAATTCCTAGAAACACATGACCTACCTAGACTACATCATGAAGAAAGAAAAAATCTGAAAGACCAATAATGAATAAGGAGATTGAATCAGTAATAAAAAACCTCCCCACCAAAAAAACCCCAGGACCAAATGGCTTCACAGGTGGAAATGTTTAAAGAAAAATTAATGCCAATCCTTCTCAAACTCCTCCAAAAAATTGAAGAGGAGGGAACACTTCCAAACTCATTTTATGTGGCCAGCATTACTCTGATACCAAAGCCAGACAAGGACTCTACAAGAAAACTACAGACCAATATCCCTGGTAAATACAGATGCAAAAATTCTCAGAAAAATACTAGCAAACTGAATTCAACAGCACATTAAAAGAATCACACACCATGATCAAGTGGGATTCATCCCTGTGATGCAAGGATGGTTCAACATATGCAAATCAATAAATCTGATACGTAACATTTATAGAAAGAAAGATAAAATCATATGATCATCTCAGATGCAGAAAAAGAGTTTGATAAAATTCAGTATCTGTTGATGATAAAAATCAACAAATTGAGTATCAAAAGAACTTATCTCAACATAATAAATGCCACATATGACAAACCCACAGCTAACTCTACCCTCAATAGTGAAAAGTTGAAAGCTTTTCCTCTAAGAATAGGAATAAGACAAGAGTGCCCACTCTCACCACTCTTATTCAACATAGTACTGGAAATCCCAGTCAGAGCAATCAGGCAAGAAAAAGAAATAATGGCATTCAAATCAGAAAAGAAGAAATAAAATTGTCTCTGTTTTCAGATAACGTGATCTTATATATAGAAAATCCTAAAGAAATCACCAAAAAACTGTTAGAACTAATAAATGAATTCAGTAAGGTTACAGGATATAAAATCAACATACTAAAAGCAGTTGTTTTTCTATACACTGACAATGAGCTATCTCAAAAAGAAATAAAGAAAACAATCCCATTCACAACAGCATCAAAAGCAATAAATACTTAGGAATAAATTTAACCAAGGTGGTGAAATATCCTTACTCTGAATACAATAAGATATCGATGAAAGAAATTGAAAAAGACACAAATAAATAGAAATATATCCTATGTTCATGGATTGGAAGAATTAATATTGTTAAAATTTTCACACTACTCAAAGCCATCTATAGATTCAATGCAATCCCTATCAAAATTTCAATAGTATTTTTCACAAAGATAGAAAAATAATCCTAAAATTCATGTAGAACTACAAAAGACCCCAGATAGCCAAACCCATCTTGAGAAAGAACAAGGCTGGAGGTATCACACTTGCTGATTTAAACTATACTATAGAGCTATAGTATATAGTAATCAAAACAGTAGAGTACTGGCATAAAACAAACAAATAGACCAATGGAAACAGAATCAAGAGCCCAGAAATAAACTCACACATACATAGTCAACTAATATTTGATAAGGAAGCCAAGAATCCTCAAAGGGGAAAAAACCGTCTCTATTTTTTTCCACAGTCAATGGTGTTGGGAAAACTGGTTATCCTATTCAAAAGAATAAAACTGGACCTAAAACTGGACCCTTATCTTATACCATACACAAAAATTAACTCAAAATGGACTAAAAACTTAAATTTAAGACCTGAAATCATAAAACTCCTGTAAGAAAACATAGGCAAAAACTCTTGCACGTTCATTTTGGCAATGACTTGTTGGCTATGACACCAAAAGCACAAGCAATGAAGCAAAAATCAACAAGTACGACTACCTCAAACTAAAATGCCCTGCATAGCAAAAGAAATGATCAACAAAACCAATGGAAAAGCAGAAAATATTTGCTAATCATATATCTGATAAGGGGTTAATATCCACAATATTTAAGGAACTCATACAACTCAATAGTAAGAAAACGAGTAACTCCATTAAAACAATGGGCAAAGAATCTGAATAGACATTTTCCCAAAGAAGATATACAAATGGCCAACGGGAACATGAAAAGGTGCTCAACACCACTAAGCATCAGGGAAAATGCAAATCAAAACCACAATGAGAAGTCACCTCACACCTGTTAGGATAGTTATTCTGAAAAAGACAAGAGTTAACAAGTGCTGACAACGGTGTGGAGTAAAAGGAACCCTTGTACACTTGGTGGAAATATAAACTTGTACAGCCTCTATGGAAAACACTATGGAAGTTCCTCAAAAAATTAAAAATAGAACTACCATCTGATCCAGCAATCCCTCTTCCGGGTATATATCCGTAGAAAATAAAATCAATATCTCAAAGAGCTATCCACAGCCCCATGTTCACTGCAGAACTTTTTACAATACCCAAGACATGGAAACAACCTAAGTGTTCATTGATAGATGAATGGATGAAGAAAATGTGATATACGTATACAATGAAATATTATTCAGCCATAAAAAGAAGGAAATCCTACCATTTGTGACACCATGGATGAACCTTGAAGGCATTATGCTAAGTGAAATAAGTCAGATGAAGAAGGACAAGTTCTATATGATCTCACTTATATGTGAAATCAAAAAAAAAATGAACTCATAGAAACAGAGAGCAGATTGGTGGTTGCCAGGGGCAGGGAATGTGGGAAACGGTGAAGGTGGTCAAAGGGTGCAAACTTACAGTGATAAGACGAATACGTTCTGGGGATCTAATGTATGACATGGTGACTACAGTTAACAATACTGCGTTGTATACTTGAATATTGCTAAGAGACTAGATCATAAAAGTTCTCATCACACACAAAAAAAGGAAGTAACTGTGAGATAATGGATGTGTTAACTAACCTTATTGTGAGTGATCAGTCTGCAATATATACATATATATAATCATCATGTTGTATACCTTAAACTTACACAATGTTATACATCAATTATATCTCAATAAAGCTGAAAAAAAAAAATACTTAAACAAAAGTTACTTTGGCTGCCAGGCAGAGAAAGGATCAGAGGGGCTGCAGGAGTGGACTGGAAAATCTGCTGGGATCTATCACGTGGACCTAAGTGAGTTCTTAGATAAAGGGTGGGATGTTAAGGTAAAAAGACATGGACAAAACCCGTATGAGACAACTAGTAATTCATTCATCTCAAATACTACAGTCTGCTCATCTTGCCACAAACAATACCATCAATCAAAAGAGGGGTGACAGCTAAATGAAAATTTTAGTCACTTGCTAGTGTGTTCCCAAATCTCTGGGTTTGCCTTGTCATTTCTCTCAGATTTGGGTGTGGTTAACCAAACATCCTCAAACGCTTTTTCTATTCTTTTCTATGTTTCAATTCAGGGTTTAAAAAAAAAAAATGGATCAGGCATGCTTAAAAACAATAGTCTTCTTAAGAAACTTTACTTTAGAGAAAGATCTCTCAAATCCTCTGGAATGTTTCATAAAACAATAGTACTGAAATGTACTTAGAAACTCCCCTATAGAGATATGTAAGTACCAACACATCTAATCCAGTCCTGGGATACTTTTCTCCTATGTGTGTTCTCTCCTCACCGCCACCAGCCCACACACATGGCCTTGGTTGGTGACATCGTTGGATGGTCATCAAAAAACATAAGAAAACCAATCAGTATATTACGTATTCTCATATATACAATTAACGTTGTGAGCATGGCTATGAAGGAAAGCCATAATCGTGAAACAGTTTAGGCTATGAACATATTTCTTCTTTTCTCTGCAAGTTATTTTACCTGAATATCCATGTCCATGACTGTAATGGATACTCTACTACTGCTCAACATGTAGTAGATAATTGCTAGGTTTTGAATTCACTTTATTCATTAGATCTCTGGCATTTGCAGACAAAGGAAGAGCTGGAGAGAGGAGAGACATGAACCGTCTGCTGGCTCCTTTCTTTCTTCTATACTTTGAACATTATCACACCTGTGATCCTATCACTGTCCTTGCCTAGAACTGGAGTTTCCTCCTTGTTCTGGTTACTTTTCCAAATCATCAGTTTATTTCTCAAGGCCAGCGCAAATCTTAATGACTTCTCTGAAGCCTTCACAAATTAGGCCATCCTAATTCTTCATGCATTCATTCAGTCAGTCTACTAGCAGATGGTTAGGGAGCATTTACTGTATTCATTGGAACATCTAAATCCTTTCCTCAACCTCCAGTGCTCCATCGCTCTCCTTTTGGCTCCTAACTGCCTCATCGACACCAGTCATTTGACTCTAAACTTTCACTTGTCTTGTTGAGTTGATTAACTTTTCAAATACATGTACCATATCTTCACATTTAAGTTGGTGGTTCCTTGATGACATTTCTCAGCCAAAAGATATGAAGTAGGAGTGATTTTTCGTAGAGCTATTTTTTAAATTTAGACTCACACTAAGGCAGTTAATGAATGATTCCTTCCCTGTCTTCAGGGCCTGGCCACCGCACTTCAGCTAGCTGCTCTAAACTGGGCCACAATCTCAGATTATCTTGCCAGGTGCCCTCCCTACCCAGCTGGTACAGCCAGAGCAGGCCTGTTCTTCCAGCCTCTCATACCCACTGGGGCCTTGCCCAGACAGAGGAAGTTGGATATATTTTGTTATATTATCTCTTTCTTGGTTTATTTTGGTGAGGAAGATAAGCCCTGGGCTAACATCCATGCCCATCTTCCTTTGCTTTATATGTGGGACCCCTGCCACAGCATGGCTTGATAAGCGATGCATAGGTCTGCACCCGGGATCCAAACCCACGAACCCCAGGCTGCTGAAGCGGAGCATGTTAACTTAACCACTATGCCACTGGGCCAGCCCCTCTTTCCTGTTTTTTTAATGTTAAAATATATTTCTCTTTTAAATGCATTCAGTGGTAAAAATAAAACAATTGGCAACTCTTTGTTAGATTCTCAAATTTTCTCAAACTTACAGGCTGTAAAATATATGAAATTTTAAAACACCGATATAGTTACATTATACCTCTCTTCGTCCCAAACAGCTCCTATCAGAGTACCTCATGCATAGAGGAGGTTCACCAAATATCTTTTAACTGGTTTAACAGTTCAGTTGTTCTATCTGTGAATTGTTCTCATCGGAAATCAAATCCCCACTCTTCACTTCCTTTGTCCTATGTTCTGACAACTTAATAAGTGATCACAGTGTGTGCTGGGTGATCCCTTAGTGTGAATCAGGGTATTTCCACCACATGCACAAATTCAAATGTACTCAAATTCAAGTACATGCACTCATAAAAAGGATGAGAGAGAGAAAGAGAGAGAGAATTAAATAGTATGAGCATTTCACTTGTCACTTCCACTCACTGAGCATATGCCCCAGAGTGAGCACGAGATGGAAAATGGGACTCTGCCTTTTCCTCTGTTGAGTTCACTTCCCACGCACCTCTCTGAGTGATCATCTTGCTGCAGTTCTGAGTATTCTAGTTTTTAAAGATACCATATAATATGATTCCTAAATTCAATGCAATTACTTCATCTGGTGCTCAACCAAAAAAGAAAAAAATCTATCTGTTCCAAAGCTAGAGGGAAAAATTGGCTGTACTGGACTTACTGAGAGAGTATCAGTTTCCAACTTGGCACCTTCCCTAGGGATTTTCAAGGGCAAGTTTGCCTCTACTCAACCTTTGCTTTACCTGCTGACTCTAAACATTAGCCCCACTTAAGATGCCACTCTAATTGCATGGCACTCCACTCTACTCTGGAAAGACTCTTTCCGACTTTGACATTTAATGTAATTTATGCAAGGTGTTGTCTATTCATAACTGATGTTACAAACATCTAAATTACCTGCCATCATGTTAAGGCTTTCAGAAGCACTATTACAGACAACAAACAAATGTAGAAGGAAAGTCACAAAAAAAGGAAAAGCTTTAATACAAAAGTTACATACACACGTGCCCACAGGGGCCTGAAAGGTAAGGAAACAAGTGGAGAATCCTGGACTTAACAGAGTGTGAGGGAAACAGGAGGTCTGGAGAGGTCTGGAGAGGTCTGGAGAGGAGAGGTCTGGAGAGGCAGAACAGCAGGGCTTACTCAGCTCCAACCTATTGTTTCAAGGCAGGAATGTGGGCCCAGTGTTGCCAAATATTCTTTTTTTTTTTTTCTTCAAAAGAAGCTGAAAATCTGGATTTATATGTGAAAGGCTCCCAAGGAATTTTAAAAATTATAGAGAATCCTCTGGGTCAAGACCACAGGGCCCAACAAACAAGCTCTGTAGGTCTCACTTAACACAATGACCATCCATTTGCAATCTCTGCACTACCATACATGTATCACAAATAAGTAACTTTTTTAATATAAAAATATAGCCATCTGAACCATCTAGTGTTTAATTAACATTCCGCAGATTGCATGATGTGTGGTTTTCTTTCTGTTGGGCAATGATGTCATTTTGCTGAATCAGGAAAAAAATGCAATTTTGAGTTTGCTTGAGAAAAAGTAATACTTCTCAACATATAAGGGCATTTTAGCATGATGCTAAGTCTGTGCCTGGAGTTCTTTCTTTTGATTAATGAGAAGTGCTTCCAGTCACCTATTTACCTAGGAGTTAGGAAATAAAATAAATTAAGTTGTTCCCTACACCTAGAAGACAAGTTGGAATTATTCTTCATCACATCACAGAACTAGATTATCATGACACATCTGTAAACACAATTCGATGATTTCTCTATCTTAAAAAAAATCCTGTAGCCTCAAAATCAAGCCTTCCATATGAATCAGGAAATTCTCATCATAGGATGCATTTCTGAGAGAGGAAGTCAGGACTCTAACAATATAGTTGTCGGCAGAGAATTGTCTGACTTTGATATACACAGCCTCTGAAGCCGTAGCATGGAGGTTGAACCCTTACATCGTTATTCCATACATACCAAACCTATTTGCTCATTTTTGTAATCATTCACGGAGCACAGAAACCATCGCAGGTGAATAAGTCCAGGAGGGCAAATTGTGCTTCTTACGGCTATAAGGGATGTAGTGCTCAGCAGAGTGGAATTACTTTTTCAGCAAAATAAATCAGAGGGCTTCTAAAATTTTTTAAACCTAGAATCATGAGTGATGTTTACATTTCTTTTTGGTTTCTAGTTTTACATCCAACATATGGAGAGTAAAAAATATCCAAACCTGTTCTAGAAATGAAAGGCAAAAGCTGTCTTACAATTTGATGTGCCTCAAGTAGTCTGATACCAGAGATTATAAATCTGCCTTTTGTTCTATCAATCTTTCTGATGAGCATGTTTTAAAACTGCATACAAAATAGTTCAATCAAAACTATCACTTGTGTAACTATTGTCTAGTAATGTAAACTTCCTATTGTAGAATAAATGTGAATACTAATATGAATTTAAATATAAGAAACTTCTCTTATAGATCTGGAATGAATTCATCTTATAGATAACAGGATACATGATGTAGCATTAATCAAGATAGAGTTACTCATTGCGGGTGGCAGCAATTATCTGCCTATCACTGCTCTGCCATAATAATAGAGCAGAAATTGCCAATTTTTGCTAAGAGGAAATTCAGATGGATGAATTGATATTGACTGATCTTAGATTTCAAGATGGTTGCTACTCCGTATTAGTGTCAAGGTCATGGGCAGACTGATGTACACATACATGCCCAGCAACTTTACAGGAAACATTCTCCAACCCCAACCATTAGGAGAAGCCATCTCTAACAAAGAAATGCTTAATTACTGCTCTATATTATATCTATTTTATTTTTAAAAAGATTTTCAAATGGTTATTTATAGCTCACATGCAAGAGCTATTTAAACAAACGCTTGCATTTTAATTACACAAGTTCAGAGTTCTATGTTGTATTTTTTTAAATCTTCAGAGATATATGATGCTGGTGGGTTTCAAAGGTACAAACTAATCCACACAGTTGGGGTGCGATGTGCCATCCAAAGATCATGAAATTAATGAGGTCAACTTTAAAGGGGCTTCATTTTCCTGAACTGGTTTGATTTGAGCAAAAGGGACGATTTTCATGCAGTCTTAACCATTTTTATTAGAGCTATTTAATTTTATGTCACTGGTCCAACGAGTTTCCTAAAAGTCAGGTGAAATCTCCTATATTTGTCTATATCTCTTTTTCTCTCTCTCCCTCCCTTTCTCTTTTGTTCTTTCTATATTGAAATTGAGGATCTGATTTCTTGATAATTTAGGATTATATATAATCCCTTTCCTACTAGAACACGCAAAGATTTAGGGTGAGTTTTGCATCTTGAAATCAGCATGAACAGAAGTGTAAACTTTGTGTACATCTTTAGGTGTCAATCAGTTTCCAAAACTTATTTTAGAAGCTCCTACTAAGTGCACATAAAATTTTCACCTCTCTCAATATTAAACAATAAAAAAATAAAACGATTATTTCTGCCTTAGGTATCAAAAGACACGGGTTTTAAGTTCATTTCCATGAATTAGAAGAGAAGATTGTTTCAATTCTCTTATTATTAATGTCGAGCTAGTCCCCCAGGAAGGTCTAAAGAAGTGATTAGTTAGAAAGCCATTTGGAACGTATAAAGAAATATACATTTGTTACAAATATTTTTATTACTACTACTACTAATAATGATAATAAAAAAGTACATCATCATCCTCATGGCCTTTCCCTTGTGTTTGTTCTTTGCCTGTCATTATTCTACTGCTAAAATCAACAAAAAATGTTTTGACACCTACTATAATTCTGGGCACTGGGAAATAAAGTAGATGACATTGTTCTTACCCTGAGGTAAATCTAATTGGCAAGCTAAAATACACACATATGTACACAAACTGTAACTGAACTCAACAGGTCCGTCTCTTGGTGAGTGCAGAGACAAAAAGTATAACCAAGGCTGAAGTGGGTGAAGAAAAAAGGTTTATTGCTTGGACAAGCAATGGAGAACACTGGGGATAGCTCCCAAAGCAGTGCGTGCCCTGAGCTTAGCGCAGGTGGATGTTTTATATACCAGAGTGCAGAGGATATGTTACAACTGTGTAACAACTGGGCCTAATCAGGGCACACGTGTAGGCCATCGCATAACGAGTTCAATGCAATTACATAATGAATATCAGTCATTCATTGTAACACATTATTACATAACAGGTCCAAGGTAACTTTTGGATGCTTAGAGCTAGAGCAATTTGCACTCTGCTACAACCGTGTAAGTTTCACTGTAAGATTGCAACATCTACAAAAAGGAGGACATCATCTGAAAAACAGCATATTTCGTTTTTTCCTTGTCTGGAAAACATTTGACAGACTACGTTTAGTTATGGATCAGATTTTCATTAACCCTTTTCTTGTCTGGTTTTGTGATCAAAAATCACAATTAATATATCTTATATTGTATAGGACAGACACTGAGTGTCACATGAGGGAAAGAACATTTTTAGCTGAGTAACTGGGGAAAATTTCGCAAGAGGTAACTTTATGGCTGGCCTTGAAGTTTGGGTGGAATTTCATTAAGTATGGAGTCGTGCGTGTATATGTATTGTGTGATGGTGGGAGAGAGGGGGTGTTTTATTCCAGGAAGAGGAACAGTGGCATCAAAGGTACTAGACTGTGCAAATCATTTCAAGAGGACAACAAGGAGAAAGCCTGGCTGTTCCAGGGAGTATTGAGCTATACCCAAGTGAAGAAATGTGGATTTTTATTTACTAATTAACTAGAAATGTTGAAAGATTTTTGTATGACAGAATAGTGAATGCAAAGTACAATTCTTAGATGTTTAATCTCACAGTATTATAAAGAATGAATTAGAGGGACAGGGACCAAACTTTGACTTGCAGTAGACTAAACATAAGGTGGTTAGGACCTGGACCAGAATGATAGCAATACAAACAGGAAGGCAAGGACCAGGAGAGATGTTTTATTTCGAAGGCACTTGATAATGGCTGGATATACAGTGAGGTTTTGAGGCTGAAGGAAAAGACAAAGATGTCATGACTTAAAGGCTGGATGCCAGAAAAAATTCTCTACTACTTATTAATTTATTTTAAAAAGTGGATTCTTTTAACAAATATTTATTGAAAGTATACTATTTGCTATACGCTATGCAGGTCCATGGTAGTTCAATGGAGTTTGTGATCTTCAGAAGAAGATAGATAGATATTAAATAAATAATATATAAATATATTAATTATATGTATTTCTAGAATAAATATTCTAAATGTATGGGCAAATAGACATATACGTTGCATATGTATATATATTATATTATACATATACGTTGCGTATGTATATTATATTATACATATAGTCTTGTATATACACCTAACTCTTGAGATGAAGATTGACATTAATCAAATAACCACTATATTACAGTCGTCCTTTAGTATCCATGGGGGTTTGATTCCTGGACCTCCGCAGATATAAAAATCTGTGGATGCTTAAGTCCCTTATATAAAATGGCATAGTATTTGCATATAACCTATGCATATCCTCCCGTATACTTTAAATCATCTCTAGATTACTTATAATACCTAATACAATGTAAATGCTATGTAAATAGTTGTTATGCTATATTGTTTGGGGATTGATGACAAGAAAAAAACGTCTGTACATGTTCAGTACAGATGCAATCATTGTAAGCCTTTCACTCTGTGGTTGCTTGAATCTGCAAATTCAGAACCTGTGAATACGAGGGCAGACTGTAATTATAATCACATAACAAATATATATTAGAAACTCTGATAGGGCTTATAAAGGGAAATACAAGAAGCTATGAGTACATGCAACAAGAGTACCTGGGTGAATTGGGATGGTCCAAGGAGGTTTCTCTGAGTTAACTAGGCAAATGATGGAAAGAGTATTTCTAGGAGAGGGAAAGCGTGAGCCCGGGTTTGGAAGGGGAAATCATGAGTTCATTCCTGGACAAGTTGAGTTTGATGCGTCTTTGAGACATCCAGTTGGAAATGTTGAGTGGAAGATAGAAAATATGGGTCAGACACTCAGAGGAACCGTGTAGGCTGCAGATCTAAATGTGAAAGTCCTTAGCAAAGAAATGAGTCATAGATATGGATCATAAGCACTAGGAAGAATGTTTACAGTAAGAGACTCACAAGGTTTAGAGCAATATAATTTCTAATAATCTGAAATCTGCAATATTCGGAAGTCAAGTAGAGGAAGATGTGCTGGCACAGGAGGCTAAGAAGCTGAGTGTTATAAACAAAGTTAGAAGGATGTGATGTGAGAGAATTAAGAAAGGGATTGTTTCTTGCTGGGAGCGGTCAACAGTACTGAAAGTCACATAGTGGACAAATAAATTGAAGTCTAAAAAACATCTCTACTGGATTTAGTGATATGAAGGGCATTGGTGACCTTGATGAGAGTAGTTTAGGAAGAGGAGAAGGAATAAAAGCCAAATTATTGTTGGATGAGAATTGAGTGGGAGGTGAGGAACTAGAGTGTTAATATGGACAGCTACATTGGAAACATTTGGCAGTTACAGACTTTAATAAAAACAGCTTTCAAGAGGAAGAATAAGATTTTGTTGTTGTTGTTCTTTTTAGTTTGTTGTGTGTCTGTATATGTGTGTTGTTTGTTTTTAGAGAAACAATAAGTCGGTTTTAGCCAACTTGAGTTTGGGAGGATAGCAGAAACTTAAAATGAAAAGTTTCAAGCATCTACATAGGAAAACTAGAGCCCAGGAGAGAGGACAGAGCTGGAGTAAAGGATTAGGTAGTCATCTTTTTAGAGATGAGAGTCAGTGCTCTAGGCAGGCTTCAGTGGAAAGAGAGCATAGAGAGGAGCTAAGAACACAAGACTAGTCTTAGTGAAATACTGTGTTCAGGAAAAGAAGCTAGAGCTGGACCAGGAGTCTAGAAATGAAAACATAGAAAAGCAGTCCAAAGAGGAAATAGAACAATGAGGTTGAAATCCAAGGGAGGGATGAATTTTAAAAGGAAAAAAATACTTCCAAAGCAACATGTAAAAATTCTTAAATTGTGCTATTTGCAATCACTACCACTCAAAAACTATTTATCCAAACTAAATAAAAGATTTTCTTATTTGAATGTTTTAAAAATGTGGATGACACACTCTCTGTCTTATCTAGTGTGGGTTTTGAAAAACAAAAATCATAATAAAAATAAAAGGTCAAGCAATGATGAAAAGATAAATAGAAAGTAAAATATCACTCTGAATCTCCCCAGCCAGAAATAATCATCATTAATTTTATAAAAAATTAATTTCAGCCATCTCTTTATGTCCTGACACAGATGGAAGGTAATAAATAAAAATATATGGAATTAGATCTGGATGCTAGAGAACTTGTTATCTAAAAACACCTGTAGGGCTAGATTCTTAGGCAGCTAGATATAGATAGATATAAGTGCTTTAAGTAATAATTTTGGAAGAATGAAATCATCTCATACAAGCTGTTTTAATACAAATATGAAATTAAATTTTTATTTGAATTTAAGAGAAGAAAAAAAAGTGGAAATAAAATGCTAGAATTTACGTAAATATTTCTTCAACCAAGAGATATTAGTTCCTAAAATAGCTTACTTGTTTTAATGAAAATGTTTAAAAGATTGTAATCCTATATTTTTAACTACAAATTTCAAATTTACACAAATCTATTGACCACCCTTCATGATAGATTAATCAACTAGTCTTGGCTTTTTCCTATCTCCTTTCCTACATCTTCCATTATTTTCTTTATTTTTCTCCATTGTCTACTTAGCATTTAAATTCCATCCTTTAGCTGTAAGTCTTACTCTTCAGTCATAATATCATATCTTAACGGATTCAGAGATTACTTTTCTTTTTTTGATGTTGTTTGTCTATCTTCAGGTCTGTTTTGATCCATCTTCTGGTTGGCAAGATCCAGCCAATAGTTTTTCAAAAAAATGTTTGTGTTGTTGCATTCTCTAAATTATTCTATGCATCAAGTGGTCTGTCTATTATCTTTTATACTTAAAGGACAACTGAACTGGGTATAAAATCTTGGCCCACAATATCTTTCTCTCAAAACTTTTAATATCATGTATATTGTCTTTTGGTCTTGAGTTCTCTTATAAAATTTTGAGGACAGTCTGATTTTTAACCTGTTTTCTCCCAGGTTGTTTATATGATTATTTCTTTTGACATTGAAATTCAACAATTTCCACAAGTTTGGCACTGATAATGTTATATTCTTTTTTCCAAGGACACAAAATGTCTTTTTAAGCAAAGTCTTTCTCTTTTTCAGGGATTTTTTCTTAGCATATATTTGAATGCTTTTTTCCTTCTGTTCTCTTCTTCGGGAACACTAAATATGCATGAGTTAGATATCTTTTGCATTCTCTATCATCTTATTGATTACTATTTTTGTATCTTTGTTATTTTCCATTTAATTTTGTGTATTTTCTCCCATCATACCCATCATATCTTTGTGCTTTCAGTCACTTTTATTATATTTTAAATTGTTTTATAATATGGCTTCACTTCCAATATGTTTTATTTGTCCCTTACATTTCTTTTATGAAGACTAACAGCCTGCTTTTAACTTTCTTCCACTATATAGATTCTTTTATTCGGGCCCTTTTGACTTCTTTGAGAATAGAAGATGTTATTTATCTAAATTCTTCCTGTGTATCTTTAGGTAAGAATTCTTATGATAAATGTTTACTTTGCTACCATTTACTTATGTCTATTTCCTCCCTTTTTTCCCACAGTTTATTTGTTGGTTTCTAAGTTTTACTCAAGTTTGCGTGAGGCTAGCTACCTGCCGAAAAATAATGTATGGGAGGATTGGGGAGAATGAGCTATAAGATAGGGAAGTCCAGAGCTGAGACTGAAATTTGTGATTTCAAACACTCTCGCACCAAATCAGTGATTTCCTTCATCCTGAGTGCATGACACCTCTCTGTGTGCAAGTAGTCACTGTGATTCACAGAAAATCCTTGTGTATCAAATGTTCCCTGTGCTGCTTCCTCCTCACCCTGCTTCACTTCTGGCACTCAAGCGTGCAAAGAACACTGGGCTGTAGTCAATAATAACAGTGAGTGTCAGTTTGGTTTCTACTTCAATGCCACCTCCCCTGCCATTCTATGCTATTAAACTTATATTCCACAGGGAGGTTCTGTACTTTTCTGCAGCCACTATACCCCTTGGATCTTGTCATCTTGAATCAAAGAATCATTGGATATGCCTTTCTGAATTGTAACATTTACTTTTGAAAAAATCAATATCCATCAATGTTCAAGAAGGCATGTGTTGGCTCTCAGCATCCTGCTCCATTTTGGCCCAGGTTTTACATCACTTGGTGGGTGTGCAAAGAGTTTGTAGTTTGAGATTTTAGCCATTTCTTTGTTTCATCGTAGCTAGAAGGTTTTTGTGTTTTTTAAATTTCCAGTCATTTTTTGTTTTATGGATTTGAGAAAAAGAAGGAATAAAATTGCCTCAACCCTGCCATCTTAAACTTAAAGTTCTTGTGCATAAATTTAAAAGTGCTGGGATAATGTAGCACTTTGATTTTTTGCAAACAGATGATGTGTTATTGTGATTCCCCAGGGAGCTTTAAGAAGTTGAAAAAACTACAATTTCAGAAAAGGAAACTCTCCTTTTGGAAATTGGGACCTTTAGGGTTTACATAGAAAAGCAAAGAGAAAGGTTGGCCTGGATGTAGAGGAAAAAGTTATCCTGGCATCATTAAAAGTAAGAGAATTTCAGATGGACTATTTCTAACATTATACCTGTGAACGTTTAAAGTCATGTACCCTTTCATCTACCTGATTTTAAGTGCTTATCTTAACACTATCTATTTCTTGTTACAAGGAGACAGATTTTATCCCTTACAACCCATTTTCTCCCCAACCTGACCCTGCGATGAAGTCAAAATGACAAATTTGTGACATCATAATAATTTTTTTTCCTCCGGGAACAAACTGTGAAGCCGTTAACACAAGATGGTGACTTCACTGCAGGATCAAGTAGAGCAGCTGGCTAGAGAGGAAAGAGGCAGCATTCTTATTCAAACACACATATATCTCCAATAATAACCAGGGAAATTCAGAAAATTACTGTCAAAGTAAATTGCATTTTGTATAAATGCCATCTACTTTCAAGTTTGCCCGAGCAGGATCATCCTTCTTTATTTAGTGGTGTTGCCCTTTTCTCCTTAAAGACCTTTAACAAAATCTCCTTTTATATTTCATGTATCATTAAAATGACTTAAATGAGTAGAAATGAGACATGCCTGACATTTGTTTTTAATTATTTATATAAATAAAGAGGTGTTCTTATTTTATACCTACTGCAGTTCTGAAAATATTTTTTACAAAGTGGATTTAATGCTGGTGTTAGTATAAAGCACTGAACAGGTACTACCTATTCAGTTGTTAGTTCACCAGGCCAAAAGCATATGTTTTGATCCATGAGAACTCCCATGAGGTGATAATGACACTTCAGTAATTATTATTCATATCTCTATTCAGATCTATGAATGGTGAGGGTGAGAGATAAACTGTAATACATATTCTCCACATTTGAGAGACAAGGTTAATACATATGACAAATTAAACAAGCATGGAAGGAAATATGAATAATGCCAAATGAGCAATACAGACCACACATGCCAGGAGTTCAGAGGAGAAGGGGACTATGAAGGCCACTGGGAACTGAGAGTCTAGGCTCTGGAGTTGGACCGCTCAAGGCTCAAATCTCAGCTCACAACTTAACTGCTATGTGACATCATGTCTCAAAGCTGTGATGTCTTCAGTTATAAAATAGGAGAAAATAATACCTACCTCACAGGTTGGTTATGAAATGTAAATGGTAACCTATGGAAAGCACAGAGCAAAGTGCATGGTGGAATGAAAGCCTTCAATAAATGTAAGAAAAAAAACAATATAAGCTGCAGTTTTCAGATGGGATTAATGAAGGAAGTCAGGCTTTAGAATTTTAGGTAAAAACAAGATTTAGAAGGCAGAAATCTAGGAATAAAAAATTATTTTGAGAATTCTCAAAAGGAGTTATTCAAGGAATGTACATACTACATTTGGAGAGTTAGTAGATTAACGTATCTGGAACCTAGGATTCACAGAAAGAAGTAAAGAAAGATAGGTTTAAAGAAGCAAATTGGGGTCAGATTGTGGAAAACATTGAATTCAGGCTACATTTAGAGTGGATTCTTTGTTATTTATTCAACAACTTTATTGAAAACCTACTATTTGCCAGACAGTCACTTAATAACTGAGGATATAATAATAAATGCGATGAATAAAGTCTCTATCTTCATGGAGCTCACACTGAGGAAACAAAAGATAGAGATGGCTCTGAACAAGGACACAATGTGATACAATTTATATTTTAGAAATATTAATTAGGTGGTCAAAATCAGAAGAAATGAAAGCGTGTTTTAGTCAAACTAGTTTTCTTGTGGAATGCTAGTACAATGACTCAAAAAGGAAAGGAAGAGATTCAGTATTAGACCAGAGGCAGAGACTAGAAAGAAACATTTGACAAAGATTGCAAAGAAAAAATCCTAAGAATTCGAGACTGATTGAATGTGAAAATGCTGAAGTTCAGAGATCTTATTCTTATTTTAAATGCATTCAAACATTCAAGTGAAAATTCAGCAGATAATTCCATAGGAGGTTTATGACTTTCCTTTCTTCCTTTCTTTCTTTCTTTCTTTCTTTCTTTCTTTCTTTCTTTCTTTCTTTCTTTCTTTCTTTCTTTCTTTCTTTCTTCCTTCCTTCCTTCCTTCCTTCCTTCCTTCCTTCCTTCCTTCCTTCCTTTCTTCCTTCCTTCCTTCCTTCCTTCCTTCCTTCCTTCCTTCCTTCCTTCCTTCCTTCCTTTTCCTTCTTTCTTTCTTTCTTCTTTCCTTCCTTCCTTTCCTTCTTTCCTTCTTTCTTCCTGCCTTCCTTTCTTTCTTTCTCTCTCTCTTTCTCTTTCTTTCTTTCCTTCTTTCTTTCTCTTCCTACCCTCCTTCCTTCCTTCCTTCCTTCCATTATTTTTCTTGGAAGCTTAGCAATAACGTTTTCTTAGCAATAACTGTTGGCAATGTGAATGGATAAAATCTTTGAAGGAGATATTAAGAGATAAAAGAAAAAGTGGGGAAAACTATCACATCCTTAGATCTTCCAGAGAAGGAATAGGAAACAGAAAAGAAATAAGAATACATAATTCAAAACATAGTATTGTCCTAGATGCCCGGGGAAGAGTTTTGTGATAGAGGAAGTGGTCAAACGTGTTAAATGTACCAAAACATCAAGAAAAATGAGGACCAAGAAAGGACTGTTGAATCTGGCAAATGAAGAAGTCATCTGAAGCCATTTCAGTGAGCAATCTCACTGGGGTGGTGAAAGAAATCATTAGACTGCAGGAAATGGAGGCAATAAACAGACCCTACTCGTTCAATAAGTTTTTGATGCAGATTCACCAATATTGCAGAGGAAGAATGCATTTTGATGATGCCAAATAATTGCATTATACTTGTCATCACAGCATGCAATTAATTTTTTTTAATATTACAGAAAATTCTGAGGCCCTTAGGAGACAGAATGCATGTTTAAGAGAAAGAATCAGAAGGAGAACCTCTGTCTGCTGTGTGCTGAAATGCTCTCATCTATACAGAATTCTAACAGAATGTCTCCCCCATCATGTACAGATTTATAGATGAGCTCCTTTATTACCAGACATCTTTCCTTCTTGAAGATGACAAAAACCTACAGCTGTCAATTGCTAATAATCATAGTTTTCTTGCATTACAATCCACTCTACTATGTGTTTTCCTTTTAAAATCCCAAGGGTAAAAAAAAAAGATATATATGTGCAGCCAGCTACAGTGAAGCTGTCAGATATCTAAGCTGATTTGTCTCTCTATCTCATGTCTGAATTAGCACATATAGTTCTGGGGCATTTGTCAGCCAAGGCGAAGCCAAAAAAACATGCCACCCTTATCATTCCTTTCAATCCATATTTTCACAACACATATGCAGTCTGCCTTCTTCGGATTTGCATTTCTTGATAAGATACTACCCATATCACCACCACTTCTGAAAAGCCCTTCATTCAGCCCTAATGATGGAGGGTTAGAGATCCTGAGAGATGATCCATCCATCAAGTCACTGAATACTCATAGTCCCAGAAATTTTTCAAGGTATCAAGATTTATGCATACTCTGAGTCTCATAGAGAGAGACAAGCTGACTTTTCCATTTCTTTTGGAATTTTGTATTGTAACCATGAGAAATCTTAGAGTGCCTGTCTTTGCCTGCCTTAATTTTCTCTCATGTTCAGGAGTGATAAGAGAAGGATTCCTTCTATCAGGAACAAATTTCCCCCAGATCTTTCACCACTTTATCACAGATTCAAATTGGCTGTTCTGGTACCAAAAGAAAGTCATTGCCCACACTGGCTGATGGTCTTTTAAGAAAAGAAGTCATCACAAGTGTTCATATTGCCATGAATTTTTTTAAGAAAATGCTGGACATTTTTCCATACGAAAAATGCATACGACATTTTTCAAATAAAATATTTCTCCTACAGTTCAAATTCCATCATGAAAAAGTAATACCCTATAGAGGACATATGAAAGAAAAAAAAAAACACATAAGACATGGTGAGTCCTTCAAGGAGCTTATAGTTTTAAAGAAGAGGAAAATTTGTACAAATGAAGCAACTAGATAATGACAAAGCAATGAATAATGATAATTTGATGTTTTAATTTTTCCCTTGTGTTTTTAGGGGAAATGGAACACCTGAGCGTGCACAACATAGTGGGAAGAACCAAATTTTGAGTCCCAGTTGAGGAGGTAATGGGCATGAATGGGTGAAAAGGAGGAGAAAAAGACAGAGAGGAGAGTGATGACAGCAGAATAAAAAGATAAAATATTAAGATGTGAGCTGGGGCATGTCAGTCAGGTTCCATATTCAGCTAGGTATCAGACTAAACACCAATAAGTACATAAAATTACATACTGAAATACCTTAGGGATGTTTCAGATATGGTAAGAGACAGAGTCTTTAAAAAAGAAATTTACAACGTATTGTGACAATCATTATAGAGAATTGAGCCCATTTTGGACATGGGGATACAAAAAGAAGTGATTGTCAGGGAGAAACTTTAGTTAGAGAGGCAATTTGCTGGATAAAGAATCTAGAAGACAGCAGTTTAGAGTTGATTTGATAAAAATGCTTGAATTGTTTTTAGAGAATTTACCATTTCAGAAGGCTTTTCTATGATTTTCTTCAACAACATCATTATTACTCAATCTCAATTGTACATTAGAATGACTTGTGGAGATTTAAATACTCTCAGCGTCTCAGGTACAGATACTGGTACTTTTCAAATGTTTCCCAGGTGTTGGTTATATGCAGCCAAAGTTGATTACACTGTTTACTGATGAACAAATGAGGTAGGTATAGCAGATGACGCTTACTATATCAATGTATAGGAGAAAAATAAGGTGAAAAAGTTAAAATAAGGTTGCAAAGCTATATCATGGCAGATCCTGACATGGAATCTACCTCTGCGCTTTTAGAAGGAGTTTACACTGCTTTCCAACTTTAGAAACTTCTTGACTAGCAGGACAACTTGTGAAAATGGTCATTGAGGTGGATGAACCTACTCCATGTGGGCAGTGCTAAGCAAGAAGTGCCTGGGAACAGGAGCATTGTGTGCTATAATATTCTGAGCGTGACGGAATGCTGTAGATCTCTACAGGCACAGTTAACTCATAAGTGAGAACATAGATTGACCAGATGGCAATGTGACTTCATGGTAACATCTCCAAATTTGGGGCATTAATAAAAATAACCTGGAAAACATAAAAAGCCTACTCTTACAGTCTATTTATAAATCTTTAGACTTGTAATTCTTCTAACTAACGGTCAGCTTCCACTTGCTGGTGATGACTGTGCAAATCAAACCTGAAAACATTTCTGTAGGTCAATGAGTTGTAATTAAATTTGAAATATTTCTGCCTCATGATGAAAATGCAATACCTTCTGGTTGACTAGATACCAGGAAATGTCTGTTAGATAAAAATTCTATCTCATAAATCATTACAAAAAGAGTGAGTCATACTTACATACATAAATATGGCTCAATCTCAATGCTTAACGGTGTGTGCCTTATTAATTAATAACACGTGTTGCTCATAAACTACTTTTAATGCTTGTTATCACATATAATAGTTGACCTTGAAGAGATCCCTCTTTTCATAAAGTTTCAAATGGCAACATGCTTCTGAAATGTAAATGAATCTGACAGATGGGGGTTGTGGTATGTGTGTGCGCATACTCTTAAATTTCAGAAAAACACAAAGATTTATGTTATAGTTTTAACAAGAGATTCTTTATTCTGGTAGAGACTAAATTTGTTTAATATTAAAATCCCATCCTTGGTCAGAGATTTAATCCATTTAGCTCAGAATTCAGTCCCTGATAGAAATAACAAAGAATGTATTATGAAAGAAAACTGGTTGCCCGCCTGGTCATTCACTTGAAATCAACCATAGCTGCTTTTAGAAAATTATTATGAATCTATGAGCTATGATTTAAAATCTTTTAAAATACATAATTGTATTTGCTAGTGTGCAACTATTTTTTGTTATTATTTTGAATCTGTGTGAATCTTCAGGGTAATGTTTCATTATTTCACCATAAGCTTGCTACCTGCTGTGTCAAGCAATCCTTCCATTTATTTGAAATGTTATGAGTGCTAATAGTTAATCACTTGACGTAAAAGGACAGATAGCCAACAGAAACACCCAAAGTAAAGTAAGTTCAGAAAATGATGTTGAGCAAAACATGCCATGAAAAAAAGAGCTAAAAATTGCAGCTCTCTAGAACCTTGAAGGAATTAGTTATGAACAGCCTGAGTTTTCCAGATAGCTAAAATGTACTCTTTTAAACAATAAAATTTTCTTTAGTTACAAACTTAATACCTGCAGGAGCCATGCAGGTAAAGAGTATGGTTAAAGGATATGGCAGCTATTCAGCTCAGATTATTTGTTTGTTTTGCTTGTTCCTCTGCTAATAGTATTTGTTGAAGAACAAGGGGTATACAGTGAAATGCACAGATCACAAGTATAAAGCTTAATATTGGTAAATGTATATAATCATCCCTAAGATCAAAATAATATTTCCAGTGGCCCACAAATTTCCCTTTCTAGTCAATTCCTCTGCTGTTCCCCCCAGAGACGATCACTATTCTGATTTGTAGCACCATAAGTTAATTTTTCTTATTCTTAAACTTCACTATATACAGGATGTACTTTTTATGCCTGGCTTTTTTTGTTCCATATAATATTTTTGAGAGTCACTCACGTTGCTATGTGTCAGCAATTTGTTTCTGTTTTTATTGTTGTTTTTGAGCAGCATTCCACTGTATGGCTATACCACAGTTTGTTAATACACTCTCCTGTTGATGGGCATTTGGGTTGTTTCCAGTTTGAGGCTATTATGATTAAGGTTGCTATGACTGTTCCTATATAAGTCTTTTTGTGGACACACACATTTCTCTTGGTTAAATTAGGAGTGGAATTTCTGGGTCATATTTTAGATATATGGTTAACTTTATGATGAACTTTCCAACAGTTTTCCAAAGTGGTGACAATATTTTTAATCCCATTAGTAACATATGAGAGTTCTATACAATCGATTGTTGAAAAGCGAGAATGTGGGTTCGGTATCACCATATCTTCTAATTTTTCCGAGAAATCAAGAGATGCCCATTTTTAGGTAAAAGTTTCTGATTTTTGAATACTGGCAAGTAATTCAATTGTTTTAAATAAACTGACCTATCAAAACATATTCACCAGCCAGATTCTTCCTGCAGGCCACCAATTTGACAGTTTTGATGTATTACATACTTCCCTAACTTCTTAAACAGAGTAATCTAAATTGATCCAATTATTTCTTGATGATTTAGACTATTTAGAAATATCAATTATTATTCTCTATTATTACAATCTCAGATGTCATCAGAATCTCTTGAGGTACAAAGAAGGTTGGTCTCAATACAAAGTAGTGCCCAAAGGTCTAGGATTTCTTCTTTTACATCACTTCTGCCTTTTGTAATTTTTCTATCTCCTTTGTTGTCATTAAGCCATTTGCTAAATTCCCAATGACATAGAGATGATCATTCTTGTCATTTCTAATTTATTGCTTCCTAATCTTCTTTGCAAGAATCCAGATAATGACTTTTTCTTAAAGAACTACATGTAAAATAAAGACAAGAAAATTCTGAGTGAAGGCCTATAAGACACCTCTATAAGTAAAGAGTGAGAATTTGGGATATTGATTTTGTGATATCTATTTTTTTGCTTAGATTGGCCTGTTTGTTTCCTGGTGCTAAGCCATCTTCCAGAGAGGGGAGTTTGCCAGAGAGCTGAACTTTTATATAGCTAAAGTATTAGTCTTATATCAATAAGGGATTTCATCCAAGGACAAAGACCCAAATAAGGGACAAATAAGCGGAAGTTCAAGATGTTCTTATAATGTAAATTTCTTCGGGAAAAAATGCATCTCCACATGTGTTAGCTTTTCATTATACAACAGAGTCAGTGTTTTATGGTATTTACTGTGCATATTTATAAAGGCTGAAATGAATCATTGGTTCTCAAATGACTACTAAATATTGTTTGGAAATGCAGAAAATACTCCTAATTTCTGGTTTAATTTTGAAACAATAATAGCTAACAATAATTGAGTGTTTACCAAATGCTTGGCACCATCAAAGCATTTTATATACATCTTTGCATCTGATCTTCACACCATCCGATGAGTATAGTTACTATTGTCAGATTCATTTTCCACCTGAGGAATCTGTAACCCAGAGACGTTAGTAGATGGACGAAATTCACTCAGTTAATAGATGGTGGGAGCAGAAATTGAACCAGAAAGTTTACTTACAGAGCCCATGATATTATCTACAATGTTACACATTTCTGTGTTTACATCTTTTTCTCTTCTAGGTTGAAATTTTAAGAAAATAATTAATTTAATTAATGTCACATTTGCAATTACTTTAATAACTTGCAATCAATCATTGTCATAGTTCCCTATATTCTACACTAAACTATCAGAAATGACTACTGAATGAGCAACATATTCTGAATAGGCTATTTTTAACAAGCCTCCGTATTAAAGGACAAAATTGTTAAGCCAAAGTGCTTGCCTACATAATAGATGCCTTTGAGGTGTTACAAAGAAGGCTGTAAGTGGTCCATTCCATTTACTTCCACTGCCATATTTGCAATATATTCACAAGGAGGCACTGACTATGTAAGTTAGTTTGACACACCACTTAGAAAATCAAAAGATTTGTATCCCAGGTACTTAAAAAGCACAATTAGCTTTCTAATAGAAAGAAAAGAACCTGTGCAATTGTACATAGACACAATACAAGCTGCATAGTGTTTCCTTGTGCTAAATAATTAATCACATATCTCTAAAAATGTTCCACTTTATTGATTTACTAGGAAGGCTTTTCCACATTTGCTAGCTAGTTCACAAAGCCCTGCCACTTTGACAGCTATAATTAGGAATGAGTAGGATTTCTAAATTTGAAATATATTTGCTTGGCAATTAACATAACTTTTAACATAAATGTGTGAGTGGGTTTGAATATGTTCTTAAAAAAAAAACTCCTACAAGAATATGAAATATGGCATCTTTGAATGTAGACATTCCCCACACTTAATCTCACTGAACCTCACCCCCATCACACTTTTACTAGAATTGGAAAGGTCAGCCTGAGGGATGCTCCTAGTTTGGAAAGGCAGCCTCTGTTGATGGGTCTTCCACACTCCAATCAGGTTCTACCAGGCCTTGACAGGAGCCTTGTCATGGAGCAGCTGGGTTCCCATTATTCATTCAGCCCTTCACTGGATCGCTGCAAAGTGCTAGACAAGACATTGTACTAGCTTCTTTGAATGCAAATATGAATAAAGAACACGTTCCCTTTTCCCTAATGACTTAGCAACCTCCTCTTCTAACAGGAATCATTGTCCTCTCCCAGATTGCTAAAATAACTAAAAATTTCATTTTTTTCTTTAAAAAATTAAAATACAAATAATAATGCAAGTGAGTGAACTTTGATTCAGATATCAGTTTAAAGCATTCTTGTTTAGCAGAGTGTATATTAAAACTTGCCCTGATATCTTGAAGTAATAATCATCGTTTGGTTGTCTGTATAAGCTTTCAAATTGTTACAGGGTAAAAGATTGAATAGGACTAAAAGATTCTGGTAATTAATGGCATCATCATTTAACAGAGAAACAAGGTTTTACATACAGATACAATATTTAGCGCAGGAGGACATCAGGTGAGAGTTCATCAACTTACAAAAACCAAAATTCATTTTCTGAAGACTTCTGTTTATACCAGTATGGACATGTATAGGAATACAGAAGGCATGACAGTTTCAGCTCATTCATTATCCAAAGTAATTGCCATTATCAGGAACAGTCTTTGAGGTTGTTCACTGTATGACAATATGTTTAGACTAAGCATTCAGTATTAGGAATAATTAAGCAAATTTAAGCATACCAAAAGCTTGCAGATCCACCAGGAGTCCCTTTAGGGTTTTAAAGACACCCCGCTGAGAGAAGACAAGGCCCCCTTTCTGTTTCCAACAGGGTCCCATCAAATCCTCTCAGCAAAAATCCTAAGAAAATTGTATGTGAGCAATATTATGAGAATATTTTGGTACCATTTCATTGGGAGATTAAGTTTTCTATGAAGTGGCTCAAGTCTTTAAATGCCTTGCATTTTTATGCAGAAAATGGATGACAGTCATTATTCTCCTCCTTAAGGACAAAACAGAAAGAAAATGGGATAAGAATTAACACATAATGGTTTTACAACATCTAAAAGGAATAACTTCCTTCGAGAAGCTACTAAAAATTACTGGAATCTATTATGGAAATTTGTTTCTCTAGAGGTGGTGAACTAGTGGCCTGTGGACTGAATCTGACCATCAGACACATTCCTCTTTGCTTGCACTGTATTTTAAAATATTGAGAGATGCCTTGTGAAAATTCAGATTTCATGCTTCTATCAAATGATCCGGCAACTCTGTGCTCCGAAAACTGCCTGACTGCGATCAGCTGGAGCTGAGCAGTGGCTGTCTCCTGTACATTAGACATGCTCTCTCCAGTTTACCCTGGTCCCCTCCACTTCACATTGCCAAGTCTCTGCCTCTTCACACATTTCTTTTACCAGCCTGGCCCTGGTAGGTAACTGTTCTTAACCCCTGGTTCATTCATCCATCCCAGCTAGTCATGACGTACTATATTTTTGCTTCTACAATTTCAAAAATATGTTAATTCTCTTTTCTCCTCAGTCTTGACTAAATGCAGAGAATGAAGTAGCAATGCATTCAAAAGTTTCAGTCTCCAGGGGCCGGCCCGGTGGCGCAAGCGGTTAAGTGCGCGCGCTCCGCTGCGGCGGCCCGGGGTTCGCTGGTTCGGATCCCGGGCGCGCACTGACGCACTGCTTGGTAAGCCATGCTGTGGCGGCGTCCCATATAAAGTGGAGGAAGACAGGCACAGATGTTAGCCCAGGGCCGTCTTCCTCAGCAAAAGAAAGAGGAGGATTGGCGGATGTTAGCTCAAGGCTGATCTCCTCACAAAAAAAAAAAAAAAAAAAAAAAAAAGTTTCAGTCTCCAAAAAATTAGAAAATAGGTAACTCAAAGTGAACGGCCCCATAGAGTCCAAAATATCTGGAAAACCTTAAGTGTTAAAATATTCAGTTTAAGAGCAGTCAGTGGTCTTCTGAGAACAGCATATGGGTAAGAAAATATTTTCTTCATTCCCACCCTCATGTTAAGTGCTGGATGCAAATTAACACAGGGTGAAATCTAGGAATCCCTCAAGGTCAGATCTTTTTCTCAAGTCCCATGTCACTCTTGAGACGTAATTAGATAATGTCTTATTTGAAAAAGCAAAGAAATGAAATACTTCCAATAAAAAACACTTTCTAGGGGCAATTATAGGTCTGCACTAGGTAAAACCTAGATCATTCTAATATTCAAGTTCAGCAAATCAAAAGAAACAGAAACCCCAGTACTGAACCAAAGCCACTTCTGGCAGAGATGTCTACAGGTGGTAGTGCATCTAGTGTATTTGACACTGGGAGTGGATTGTTTTTTAACACCCCTCCTCTACAAGACAAAATTATAGCAGTTATATTCATGAAATAAAAGGAATTACTAATAACCGCCAGTAGAGGAATACAGACAATGAGAATTTCCTTTTATTGAACTTTGTATGTAAAATCACACTGATTAAAACAATTTAAAAATTAAAATAAAATAAACATTACAGTACAGTTCCCTTCTCTTTCTCTGTCTTGACAGATTACCCACCCCCTTATTGCCTGCACTCCAGCAGCTCCCGCTGTCCTGTCCCAGCATCCCAGCCCCAACATTCTACCTCCATCCTGACAGGAATGCACCAGTAAGGCTATAAGAAGAACCAGAACAGCATTCCTGATTAAGACTTTGTTAAAAGATAAACTAAGGCATATTAAAATTTTTCAGAGTTTGAGAAAAATTGATTTGAACGGGCAGCGCCAAACCGGAAGTGGTTAGGAGCCCTCCACCCATAGGAGCTAGGGGAAAGACTTTTATGGAAAAGAGGCGGAAGCAAAGCAAGGATGTTATTTGATTGGCTTAAGCATTTGCTTTATTTGGAAAAGCCTAGTGAGCTGCTTGTGAGGTCTGGATTTCTTAACTGTGAGGCGCTTACAGGCTTAGGTTTTGGTTTGCTTAGGTAGGCTGCTAAGGCATTAGAACCACCTCAGTCTAACGGACTCCTGTTTAATTAATTTAACAGCTTTCAGATAATGATTAACTCAATCTTGTCTGCTCTCTTGCCTAATTTGGATCTTGGCAGAAGGGGCAAAGTTGCGTAACTTAGTCCTTCATTCTAGCTGTTAGGAGACTGAATGAACAGCAGGATTGAAAATAGAAAGGCATTCTCCTGTGTGATAAGAAGATGGCATTCTAGACCCCATCCCAAAGCACTTCTAACTCAAGATGACCAAGTTAGGGTCAGAAATGGAAAGGTATCTGGTACCATCTCAGCTTCTGAGTATTCATGGCACCTCCTAGAACAGTACTTTTCAAGCTTTATTTTGTGGGCGAATTATCTGGGAATTTTGAGTCAATAGGTCCAGGATGGGACCTATGATTTGCATTTCTAACAAACTCTCAGATGATGCTGATATTTCTGGTCCCAGGACACATTGAGTATCAATGGTGTAGGACAATCTTATCTAATCTCCTACATTTTCTATGATTTTTTCAATAGCTCTCAAGGGGATTTGGATAAATGTATTGTCTTAGTCTGTTGGACTGCTATCACAAAATATTATAAACTGGGTGGCTTATAAGCAACAGAAATTTATTTCTCATAATTCTTGAGTCTGGAAGCCCAAGATCAGGGTGCGGGCATGGTTGGACTCTGGTGAAGGCCCCCTTCCAGTTGCAAACTACCAACTTCTCACTGTGTCCTCACATAGTGGAAGGGGCTAGGGAGCACTATGGGGTCTCTTTTATAAGAACGTTAATCCCATTCACAAGGACTCCACTCTTATGACCTAAGCACTACCCAAACACCCCACCTCCTCTTATGACATAAGCACTACCCAAACACTACCATCACATTGGTCATTAGGATTTCAACATATGAATTTTGAGGGGATACAAGCATTCAGACCATCTCATGTATAGAACTTGAAAGCAGCAGTTAAAGGGACAGAGAGAGAGAGAACAAAATTGGGTGGTGGGATAAGTATAACTCTGAGAAACCACCCACATGACAGTGTTGTTTAGATTGAACTTTCAAACATCACAATAGTTGATCAGTAAGTATGGTTACCAATATCTGATAAAAATCTTATAGTTTCAAATTTATTTATCTTTTTCCTTTTGCTGAGGAAGATTCTCCCTGAGCTAACATCTGTTGCCAATCTTCCTCTTTTTTGCTGAGGAAGACTCACCCTTAGCTAACATTTGCTACCAATCGTCCTCTATTTTGTATGTGAGCTGCCACTACAGCATGACCACTGATAGATGAGTGGCGTAGGTCCACACCTGGGCACTGAACCTGGACCTCCGAAGCGGAGCTCACCAATCTTAACCACTAGGCCACCGGAGCTGGCCCTCAAATTTATTTATCTTTTGATCAAAAATTATTTGATCTAATTTCTAGTGATCTTCATAAATAAAAATTAAATGATGCTGATGATTTCACAGTCCATTCTGTGTTATTCTGATTGTGAATTAATTTCAATGATCATTATAAGTGATTGTTAGTAAGTCACATTTAGGCAATTGCTCATTTTAGATCACCCCAAATGCTATAAAAGTTCAAATTAATTTGTAGTTTGTCAGTATTTATATATTAATAAAAATACTAATTTTTCATAAAATTTTGATATAGCACTTAAGTGGATTCTTGGTACTCCTCTGAGTATGTAAGTTAAACAACTGATTTGTGATAAATTCCACTTGGCTAATGCAATGGAGAGATTTCAAAGTCATTTCTTTAGTCCAGATTTCAGAATCAATCCCTTAGTATTCTTATGTCTTCCTTCCCTGCGAAGTAACCAATTTAAGTGAAATAAAGCGATTTTTAATGGAATAGACTGTTCAAATGACCCTATTTCCTGAAGAGGGCATTTTCATGAATATTTATTTAATCTCTTTTACTTTTCTCAGGTTTTATTTTAAATTATGTTCACCAGTATAACCTCAGGAGTTGAAAAATCTATTTTTTCATGAAGGCACTGAATAATAAATATATACCTGTTGCATGAGTCTCTAAGAGATTTCCATAACTTGCTTTTAAAAGATTCATCTAATGCCATTCAGCCACAGATAACAGATATACCTCCTCTTTCCTTTAGATTTTTTAAAAATAGGGTAAAATAAAACAAACAAGGCACATAGAACTGATATAACTGAAGGATAAAGCCAAATTGTATTATTTAGAAAGCTATCACAAATACAAAAGATTTATATGTTCAAGAAGAAATAGGGAAATATGCATATATACTGAATGGAAAACTTTATCTCTGTGAAATACATTATAAAAATCAACAGTTTGCATAAAAAGTTTGAAGACTGCTTATCTCACAGAGGGAGTTTATGAAATTTTTATACCAGCTTGGGCAAAAATAACTCATTTTTAAGTTTTTCTTACACTTTCTTTAATCAGAATCATTAAAGTCTTTATTTAAATTCTGATTTTTCTTTTGAATACCTGAAAATAATTGGTGAGTAAATTTGGTCCATGATGATTCTTTTCCCAGAAGATCACCATTATCTGAGTTAGTGAGAAAGAAAAAGATATATATTTTCTAACAGAAATTCTGTTATGATTCCTCCAAGTTGTAACAAAGCAGACAGAAAACATACAGACTCATGGACACTAGGTTTGTAAAATTACCGTTAGGTACAAATGGCTCTGGCTGAGGCCATCCTGTCTTGCCCCTATAACTGCTGCCAGGGAAATCCCTTCTTATATACCCTAGGTTTAAAATCAGAACTAGCTCACCTTTGGCAGAGCCAATGTTAAAAATGATATTTAATAACAGGCTTTATGAGAACTTTGCCTGAGAACTCTGAATCACTTTTAACTACTTTAAACCATCACTTTGAACACTTTTAACACTGGCAGCACTCTGAACTTTAAACAAACTTACAAAAATTAGCACATAGCCTGTATATAGTTTGGGGTCTGCTAAGTTATTTAACTTCTTTATTTCTCAGTCTCTACATCTTCTATCTATAGGATTACATGAAATGACTAATGAGTAGTGCCTGGCATCATACCTGGTATATAGAAATCAGTCCATAAGGTAGAAGTTTCCTCTCTTCCTCTCTCATTGTTCTCCCAACAACCTGATTCTAAGAAGCCCAGAAACAGATGGGTGCTTGAAGTTGTGCATCGTTATATTAAATAGTTCACCTGTCAATCTTAGATTTTAGATCCAGAAAACACAAATGTGAATCTCAGAGCTGATACTATCTGTGTGAGTCATAAATGTGCTCAGTTTCCTCATTAGTAAAATAAGAAAAATAATAATCCATACTCCATTGGGCTGTTGTGAAAAATCAAATGATGTAATATATGGGGAAGTGCTTTGTGAGCCAGTTGGGGTAACAACTATCATGAAAGCAAGGAGAAGTCTAATTCTAAATTCAAAGATGGATAACTCCCTAAGTCCCACTAGAACATTCAGTAGTGTCAAAAATAAAATAAATAAAAATAAAAAGTAGCCCCTAAGCAAATTTCTGTCTTCGTAGATTTCTTTCTCCAGAAAACCAAATGCTGAGTGGCGAGGTAGCTCCAGCATTGTAAAGCAGCACGGCGCCAGATCCATTTCAATGCAAAACCCGGAATCAAATTGCTATTTCTCTTCACCTTGATATGTGGTTAAAGGCCACAGGCACTAAGTTTGTTCACCTTGGAATTGCCCATCAACTTTCAAAAGGAACCAAAGCACAGCAAGGTCTGAGCTCATATTGTTCACAGGTGTAAGATCGCAAAGGAACTGACTTAACCGCTCTTCATGTGAACAAGTCCTGAGGCTTTTAGTAGACAATAAATTCAATTTAACCTTATTCTGTGAAACATCTGAAAATAATACTAATAACAGACTAACAGTAGTAATGATATTTACTGAGCATTTAACAATGTGCCAGGCATTGTTCAAAGAGCTTCCCATGCACTAATCTATTTAATACTCCTAATAATACTATGAGGTAAATATTATCATTACCCCCATTTTCCAGATAAGTAACTGACCATAACAGCTACCATCGACTGCAAGCTTATTTTGCCAACTAACCTAGATACTTTATATACCTTATTTCATCAAATTCTTAACATAGTTATATGGTTAAGATACAAGAAAGAAAAGCCAAGAATAGGACTATCATACACTAAAAATCAAATCCTATAGGTGTTTTTCAACAGAAGTGGACAGAGACTGTTCAGAATGCCTCAGGAAATTTAGCCTCCTTGGTCCCTAATCACTAAATGTCAGCAGTGACCCTTCCTTAGACATTGTGGCAACCAGAACATTTCTACTCATTTCTCAGTCCTTTCTAGGGGACAATCATAGCCCTTTTTGAGAATGAAGTTATAAGGAGAATGGCAAAATAGTTCCTTGGATTTATCCAGAAATGGATTTTGAATGTTTGTTCATTAATTCATCCATTCAATAAATGTTTAATGGGCATACCCTGTTTGTAAGGCAAATTAGGTATCACTTGCATCAGAAAGAAGAAACACACACAATCCATGCCCTGTTTACAGTGTATAAAGGGAAGTAAAACAAATAGAAATAACGATTTAAAAGAAAGAAAGTGACATGTACCATAAGACATGTGCAAATTAAAATGTACTTGGAGCTTAGAGAAGAATAGTCATCGCTAGTTGAGGAGAGACCCAGAGGGTTACATGGAGAAGATAGAGGTTAGGCCTGGGCTTTGAAGGAAGGACAGACTTTGGCTAAGCAGAGTCTGAAATGAAGAGAATTCCAAGCAAAAGAGCAACACGAGTCAAGAAATAGATGTGCTAAAATGTAGGGCATTTTGACAAACTGTAATGCCATTATGGCTGAAGTAGTCTGGTGTGCAGAAGTTAGGGTGAGAGTAATAGCAGGAAATGAAGAGAAGATCAGAAGGGAAGTCACGGAGGATCATGAGGGTCAAGCTAGAATGGCGAGGGAGAATCATTGAACATCTTGAATAGAGGAGAGCCGTGGCAAAAATTGTCTTTTGGAAATATTTCCCTGGCTGTTGTATTAGAATGGATTAAAGAGGGCCTAGCTCGGAGATAAAGAGACGTATGAGGCGAATCCTGCCTATGTCCACAAAAAAACAAAACAGCAATAGAGGAAAGAGGGGTAGATTCAGGATATGTTACAAAGATAATGCTCGACCAACTCTTTGGCCACTGATTTGATGTGAGTGGGTTAGCTTCAATCACAGTGAGGTTTTGAGCTTGGGTGAATTCGTGAAGTTATTTATTTAACCAAAAATTATGGAATATTTATGCCAATCTGGGCAAAGTACTGTGTTAGCCACTAGAGACACAGGGGTAATTGATTCCCATCCTTGGCTGAATGGAAGCGGATTAATGCCAGGTCCAGAAAAAAAAGTCAAGATGAAGAATAGATTTCATGGGCAAAGATAGATGCAGTTATAGAAATACTGAGTTTGAAGACCTGGTTGAAAATCCAGGAAGATGTGCCCAATAAATAGAAAAGGCTTGTCACAATCCAATTCTATCAGCTCTTTTGTGAATACTTTCCTGACTCATTCAACAAACATTATTTTGCATGCTTTCTACGTGCTTATCACTTCACAAATTTCTGAAGACACAAATATCTAAGTGCTGTTGACTCTGCTTGATTCATGTCTCTCTGATCTGTCCAAGTTCTTTATCCCCCCAGATTTCCCTAATTCAGGCCTCCATCTCTTCTCAACTCAATTAACGTATCAGTCTAACCAGTCCCTTGCCTGTAGTTTTAACCCTCTATAAATCTATTCTTTTACTGGAGCGTGAGTGGTTTTCTAAAACATAAATCTGATCACATCCCTCCCTTGCAAAACCTCTCAGTGGTTTCTCACAGCTTGAAGAACAAAGTCCAGATTACTCAGCATGACCCACAACTCTTGACTCTTGCTCACCTTTCCAGCATTTTCTCTCAATTTGATTCTCCTTCCACACTAGCCTTTAGTCACACATTCAGATCTTCAACGATGCTATCTTCAACTATGCCGTCCTCTCCCTCACTACCAGGTCTTCTAAAATGATGTTCCTTCTGTGCAGACTACTCTATTTCCCTCTTCATCTGCCTGACCACTTTTCATCTTTCAGTTATCAATTTAGACATCTCTCCTTATACCCCAAATCACAGATATGATGTTCCTATAATGTGCTTTCATAACACACTATATTTCTCCAATCATAGTATTATGATATCATACTATGTTGTCATTTCCTGTTAATTCTTAAGTTCCTGTCACTTACTAGACTGTAATTGTCATGAGGACAGGGGTTATCTTTATCTGATTCACAATTGTATTACCAATGCCTAACAGCACCTCAGACATAGCAAGTAATTGATAAATATTTATTGAATTAATGGAAGGGGTTTACATTCTAATACAATTAAACACTGCTTTTTCTACCAAAGAACCCCATATTTTTTATTATTATCCTCATCTCAACATAATTGCAATTATTTATGTAATTGTCTAATACATCGTAAACTCCCTGAAGTCAAGGATTGCATTTGATAATCTCTATATGCCTTGTATCTTCCAAGCTGACTTGAACATGGTAGGAACTCAATAAATTTTTGCTAAGTGAAAAAGTGAATAAAAATCAGTGCTTTATGTACAGCATTGCATCTAACTGCCCTGGCAACCCTGGGTTATATTTACAGATGAAGCATTTTGAAACTTATCAGCAAAGACTATTTTCTAAAATTCTAGATAGACTTCATAAATTCACAATAGTTCGTATCATAAACATCCCCAAGATATTCACTCCAGTCAATTCCTTTCCATGTTATTCTGATAGACTAAAACAGAATTCCCTTTGGGCAGAATATGGACCAACTTCCTAAGAACTACTTGGGGTGCTAGTTAAACATACAGATTCCAGGGCCCCACCCAGAACACTTGAATCAAAAACTTATGACTAACAAAGTCTGAGAAGTATTAGAATAAAAGAATAAAATAATTCTCATTCACACTGACCTAAAAGATTCATTTCCCGTAATGCAACAAAAATCCAAACTGTTGTCCTTGACAGAATTATAATCACATCTGTTCTCAGGAATCTCTATTTTAGGATCTAGGCATATTTCAATTACCAGTTAAAGAACAGAAACTCAAAAAAAAAAAAAAAGCTGCATTCCTTGAACATTTCTTACATAAACATTGTTCTGTCTTTATTCTCTAAGGCAATCACATTTTTGACATTATTTAGTAATGCATTGTCCCCTTGCAGGAGCATGATTGATCCTTTGATAGGACACGAAGCCTGTGCTGGGAAGACGATGTATTTACCATCTAAGTATATCCATATTTAGAAAGATGCAGCTGATGAGGCAAGTGCTGCCCAGATTAATAGGTCACCAAAAAATGAGAAAACTTAGCTTATTCAGAGTTCTCTTAAGAAAGATCACTGGATTTTTATTTTAAGGTCCATCATTTAAAATGTATTTAGTGTTACTGAATGACCAAATTGTCATGTTTTTATAAGGGTATATACCCATGACAAAATGTCATTATGGAACTGGGTGGGAAGTTCATTTATCTACCAATAATAGAAGCTTCAGTATGTGAGAATATACCATTTTGTTCTTCATTCATTTGAATAGGTTATGAGGGAAACACCTCTCGGTGGTTGGAAATTCATTGATCACAAAGGCTTGCATGACTATTTTATGAACTGTGATCCTGAGAATGCCATTTTGCCATTGTTTTCTCATCTACTGCGTTAGTGAAGGTTCTTATGACCGTAAACAATAAAAAGCAACTCTGGCTTACTTCAACAAAAAGAGAATTTATTAAAAGGATGTTAAGATATCTCACAGATTTCAAGGAAGTGTTCAAAAAAAAAAGTAGGTTAGATATGGAACAAGTCATGGAATTTCAGTAGCAGCTCATGCTGTCTCAATGTGTCTCAAAAATCAGCTCAGTCTTATTGTCTCTAAGTTCAAAATTTTTAATTCTAAAGAAGCAGAGAAGTTTATTGACCCTTTCAGCATGATTGCATTGAAACTAAAGATTTTTGTTCAACAAGAATACTATAGAGAAAGTAAGAAAAGAGATTATAGAATGGGAAAAGGTATTTGCAAGGTCCAAAACTGGCAAAGTATTTATAATCAGAATACACCACGAACTCATGCAAATTAGCTAGAAAAAAACAGTAACCCCAATAGAAAAATGGATACAAATAATGCAGAAGAGAAAATCCAAGAATTACTAAAATGTTCTAGTAATCAAAGACATCCAAATGAAAGCCATAATAAGAAGTCAATCTAAACCTATTAGTTCAGCAAAAATTAGAAAGGTGGTAATGCCAAGTGTTGGCAGTAACGTGTGGCTGTTGGAACCTTCAGGCACTATTGTTGGGAGTGTGAACTAGAGCAGCTATTCTGGAGAACAATCTGGCTCTGCCCAGTCAAAATAGTCCATGTACAACTTATCATTTCCAATTCTATTTTGGATTTATATCCAGAAGAAGTTTGTACAGAAGTCCCAAAGGGGACATGTACAAGGATATTCCCTGCACTATTATTTGTGGAGGCAAACTTGTGTGTCCATTACAGGCAGAGCAATAGAGGAAGAGCGGTAAAATGTTTTGAATACACAGTATGGAGTTCAACGCACAGTTAAAAGCAACAACTTAGACATAATCATAGCAATATGGATGAATTTAAAAGCATCACTCAGAAAAATAGAGGCTGAACAAAATATATTACATAATGCCATTTTTGCTAATTAAAATTATATACTAACAAAACAACAATACACATTATGCAAGAATACATGCAAACAAAAAGATGCATGTTGTGTACATTTGAAATTTTGCCTATGATGGAGAAAGGGAGGAAAATGGGAGCTGGGAATGGAGATACAATGGAATCATTAAATAAATGAAATAAGAGAGGGGACTTGTATGGATCGAAGATGTTAATGTACCATGAGATAAGCAATTAAGCATACTACTCACCACATGGCTATGTATTTAATATGTTTTATTAATGTAAGTCTAATTAAAAAATAAAAATAGAAATCTACATAAATATATTATCTTGATCATCTGAAGAAGAATCTAGGTTGAGGGGCAAGGAAGCTGGATATGAACATGGATTAAAAGTAACCACTCTCAGGTTTTGAAAAATTTTGTGAGTCACCATTCCTTTTACTATTCCAATACATTTCATAATGTTCTTCTGTTATTACCACAATTTTCTAAAACTCCACAGTACCCAATTTTGATTGAACTGTGTACACATTTTCTTTCCAGCCTGATTTTTCCTGTCATTCTTATTGACTTTTACACGTACGTCATGACCCATTCAACTTTCAATCTCAATTTGTGACCCCTCCATGAATCAGCCAACAGCTTCCTCCACCCTGCGTCATTCATGCACAAGCTTGACCATATCTTAGACCTCATTGTCACGTGGTTTTCTTCTTTATAGGCCTCTAATAACTTCTTTACAGTATACTCTCTCATTCACTAAACCTGCTACTTTCCACTGCCAGTGAGACTCTAATAGCTCACGCACAGATTATTAAGACACTTGATTACAATTGGCCCCTTGATATCATAGTCATCTAATTCTTTAACACCTAAAATCCCACCACTCTCCCTTAGCAGATGGCCTCATTTCAGACTTTATTAAGGATACTGAGCTCCATAACCACCCTTCACCTCAATTTCCCAAATGTTGACTATTATCCCTATCTACTCATCCTTTTCTCACCTTCCCAGGAACAGGAATCTTTCCTCTTATTTGAGTCCTCCACCTCAGTTATAAATCTCAACCCTTTTCAATTCCTGAGAAACTTTGCTTCCATATTTATCTCATCTTTCCTAGAAGCTCCAGTTTCTCCCTCTTCATTGGGTCCTTTCTCTTTCTTCAATACCTAAGTTTTCTCTCATCTTGAAGACAATCTTTGCACTGAAATCATCCCTTCCATCCTAAACGTCTCTCCCCGATCCTCTGGAAGCACTGACTACATTTCTTAAATGAGACATTGAGACGTATATCATCTTGCAGTGTGGCTTAATGATTTTTTTGGGGGGTAATTGTTTCACTTTCCCCACCTCCCACCCCCCACACACATATATGGGAACACATACAATTAATTTCTCAGACAGACTGAAAACTCTTTGTGACAAAGTTATGAACAATTTTGTTCACTCTGGACATATCCTTTCAATAGCAAAGACCCAGAAATATACATTATTTACAACTCTTGCCTGGATAATTTCCACTGCTTCCTAACTGAATTCTTTATCTCTGCTTCTCCCCACTCTAATCTTCCCTCCTTGTACAACACAAATATCTGTATTTTTCTATGGCCTAGAAAATCAAGTTCATCTCTTTAGCACGGCACTCAATCCTTTAGCATAACATGTAATCCCTTTCAAAAATGTACCCCCAGTTCTTTCCAGTTTCATCCTGTGTCAGAACACTTCTTTCCTATGAGCTCCGTGTCCAAGCCATATCAAACTATTTGCAGTTCCTGAAAGCAACCTGCTACCTTTCTGTTTTATTTTCATGCTTTTCACATTCTGGTCAATCTACCTGGAATGTCTGTTCTCATATCTACCTAGTAAACTACTATTCAGCCTGTAAGACCCCTCTCAGATATTATCTCCCTTGTGATTTTCATAGGCATTAAGGTGAATAGTCACGTTTTTCTGTTCCCATGGCCCTCTGTTGGCACCCTGTAGTTCTGCTATCATAACACTCATCACACTGTAGAGTAATTACCTAAAGAATACCTGCCTTCACTACCAGAGCGAAAGCAGGGACAGTCTGTCTTATTAACCACTGTATCACCAGCACCTAAGTCACTGTTATTATGTAACAGATAGTCTATAAAGATTTGTTGGATGAGTAGAAGGAGTAAATGAATTAGCTGCATTTATCTTTATATATCTTCCACTTCATCCACTACCCACAGAATTGTTCCAGAGCAATATTTAGTACTCAATAAAACATTATTGAGTAGATACATAGAGAGGCAAATGAATGAATGAAATTTTCCATTTTCCTTTGTTTAGCTTTTATCAAACCACACCTCTTCCACTTAAATTTGTTATTAACCATTAAATTTGGTAAAAGACAGACCTCTCTTAGCTTATGAGTCCTTGGCACGTTCAAAAATCTGTTAAATATCATTTAAAATATATTTATAAATCTATTTTTAGGGTAGTTTACTTTTAATTGTTACTATATCAGGGGCATAAGAATGGATTAATCATAACCCTTGGTTCATGACCATTATCATCATTGATCATTAAGGCTCTTTTAAATGCTATTTGTTTGATTATTTGTTTGTTTATTTACTGAATAGAATTCTATGAACCCATCAAACCACCTAAGGATAGAATATTACCAGTGACTTATATCTATCTCTGTGTTACTTCTTGTTCCACATCTCCCCTTCCCCACTGTGCCAGAGCAACCTCTATGCTGAATTTTGTTTTTATCATTCCCTTGTTGGTTTTTTCCCCCTTTATTGCATATAGATGTATACTTCCTTTTGAAGTGTATAAAACAGATGTCATATTGCATATATTCTTCTGGGAATTGCTTTATTCCCTGAGCATTATGCTATGAAGAATCAGTCAATTTCTATTTTTCCTGTAGCTGTCATTTCTTCTTCTGCGATGGTTAAAATCCATTGCACTGTAATTGTATTATCAGTTATAGCAGAGCAATGCCTCCTCTCTGAGAAGTCTGGGTCCTCTCAGACGTGTGATTTCTAAACACTTATACAGTAATAAAATTATTTTTAGACTGAGACTTAAGAAAGGATATATCTAAACTCTAAGCACATTGTCCATTGATTTTTTTTTTTTTAAATAAGGCATAGAATTTCAAGCCTGTGAGTCTGCAGCTAACTACCCAAATACATCTGGGATTACTCTATGGCTCACTACCAAGAACACAATCTCTTCTTGTCTAATTTCTTCATTCAAGAAACATATTTTTTTTAGCCTGCCTACTGTGCACCTGGCACTGATTACAATGTCAGGTACTCCTTTTGTTTCGTTATTTTTCCTGACTTATCTTTTATGAACCAATCACATAAATGACGAACTCTGCTTATCAGGAAACCAGTGTGCAGTGGTTGATACATAATTCTCACCAGCCAGTAGAAAATGATTAGAGCATGAGACCAGAGGAAGCAGCAGCGGATTGTGGTGTAGCGCAGTGAGATTGACTCCAAAGAGGTGGAAAGCAGCGGAGTGTAACAGTGGAGTACCTGGCTTGAGTACCTGGCTCTGCCATTTTTTGTCTGAGTGTTCTTGAGCCAGTGACTTAACCTCTCTGTACCTCCGTTTGTTCATCTGTATAATGAGACCAAGGACAGCACTGACTTCACGGGGTTGTTATGAATATTAAATGATTTAATATTTATAAAGTTCTTAGAAAAATTTCTGTCACATAATACATGCCAATATAAGTATTTGATAAGTAAATAAATGATTTTACTGATATGTTGTATTTTCTTGCTTCTAACTTTAGCTGCATTTTAATTTCCTTTTAAAAAATAATGATAGGGCCGGCCCCTGTGGCTTAGCGGTTGAGTGCGTGCGCTCCGCTATTGGCAGCCCAGGTTTGGATCCGGGCGCACACCAACGCCCTACTCGTCTGGCCATGCTGAGGCGGCGTCCCACATACAGCAACTAGAAGGATGTGCAACTATGACATACAGCTATCTACTGGGGCTTTGGGGAAAAAAGGGAAAAAAAGGAGGAAGATTGGCAATAGATGTTAGCTCAGGGCCAGTCTTCCTCAGCAAAAAAGAGGAGGATTGGCATGGATGTTAGCTCAGGGCTGATCTTCCTCACAAAAAAAATAAAAAATAAAAAAAATAATGATAGCAATCTGTTGGTATTATTTCTTTCAGAATCTTTTGTGTGGGAAACCATGATACTTTATCCAATATGGTAACGCTGGTATAAGACCCTGTTCTTGATAATTATGGGTTGGAATTTCATTTTGCATATATGCAAATTTCAGATGAGGACACTGTGTTGATCTAATTCATTCACACAATTGTGTAATAAATATTTATTGAGGTCTTATTTTATGCATAGAACTGTGCTAGTGCTTCAGCAAATGTAAAGATGAATTAGACATGGGACTTGACTTTGAGCTGCTTACAATCTAGTAGCAGAGGTGACATGTAGCTGTCATAAAAGAAGTGAAGATAAATTGTTATGAGAGTTTAGCAAAGGGAGATATTTTACCCAGAAAGAGGTACCAAGAATTTCTGAGGAGGATGCAATTCAGGTAGACCCTGAAGGGTAAGCAGAACACGCAAAAGAAAAAGAGTGTTTCAGTGTGGGAGAACAAAGGACTGAGTAGTTGCTAACACAGCAGGTTAGTCAAGTTTGACTTTAGTAGAGGCAGTAAGAACAAGTGAGGCTAAAAAGGCAAATTAAGACTAGATTATAATAGCAACCATTATTAAGTATATATCAAGCTTCAGGCACTGTACTGACTGTTCTGAATATATTATCATATTTTATCCCCACAATAACCCTCTGAGTAGGTACTAATATTATCCCATTTTATAGATGAAGCTATTGAAGATCAAAGAAGTTAAGAAGATCCCTAATTTCCCACACTAGCAAGTAGGAGATCTGGGTTTTGATTCAGGTCACTCGAAGACTATGGTCTCAGCTGAAACAATAAATATACTGCCTGGAATTAATTTTGAATTAAGTTAAGATTTTTCATCTTTCATTTGTCTCACAATTAAAGCCAAGGAAGGAAAGATGTGGGTTCTAAATAAGTAAATATTGAAATCCTTGTTATGCAAAGAGATGTTATTTGGAAAAAGGCACATGGTCCACACAAAAGGAATGCGTATCTGAGATGCTTTTGTTGCCATTAACTCTTTGCACACTCAGATGGAGATTGTCATGCAGGATATTCCTATAAAGGAAGTGTTCTTGACATCAATACCTGTGGAAGGAAGAAAGGAAGAAAGCAGCATTGGGTAGAAGAAATTGTTCTATAATAAAGTCTGAACAAAGTCCTCTACCCAACTCATGGGGAGCTCTGCCACTGAGGTGGCTTCTTACAGCTATTCCCAGTTGAGTTGAGTGGGCCACAAGCCTTTGTACCGACTTGTTCACCAGTCGTTAGATAAAATCCACTCTTAGAAGGGAGTATGACCTTTGACAAGACAGAACTCTCCAGTCCACGCATTCTCAAAGGTGGCTGATGACTGGGGGCTATCTGTTTGCAGCACTCCCTGGGAATAAGTCCTTCATTCCTGAAGAAAGACCTTCTGTAATAAGGCTTATCACAGCTTCCTCCACAGGTAATAGATTAACCCCTAAATCTCAAAGACTTAAGCCAAGAGAAGTTAATTTCTCTCTCACATAAAGTCCAATTGGTGTTGGGAGTTGTGGGTTGCTCTGTCTATGCCATCATTCAGGAAACTAGGGTCATTCTATCTGTGGCTTTCCTCACCTTTAAGGCTTCAGCACCCTCTTCATTCATCCAGCAGAAAGGGAAAGAAAGACTAGAGGATCCCATAGGAGATTTCCATAAACCAAACCTGGAAGTGACACATATTACTCTTGCCCACATTCCAAGGGGCAGAATTCAGTCACAAAACCATACTTATCTAAGAGAAACTAGGAAATGTAGTTAATCTGTGTACTCAGGAAGAAAGAGAAACATGTTCTGAAACAACCAGCAAGTGTTGGCCAAAAGATCTTTCTCAATATTAATTCTGTTTATTGTACTAAGCAATGTGCCTTCCAGACCATTCAGCATGGAATTCAGCATACATGGAATTCCTTAGCAGTGAATGGTAACTTTAAGATCAGGCAGGCCTAATAGCTGACGTAGACCTAGACAGAACTTAGAAAACATGCAAGTACGTGACAACAGGGTCAAAATAATTGACCCAAAGTGCACCGTTATTGTGGTGGTTTATCCCAAGTCCCTGTTTTTCTTCTTCCAACTTTCTCCCTCCAAAAAATAATACTTTAAAACATTTGGTCTATTTACAGTAACATTCTATTGCAAAGATAATCATGTTTTTCATCTTTTGGTTAGACTCTTTAGAACCTGAGGCCAAGAGTCTAGAGAAAAACACCAGCAGTGCTTGTGTTGAAAACACTAGAGTATAAACTATTGAGAATTCCTCAATGAGTAAAGGGCAAATAGTGGTTTTCATGGAAAATACATAGTAAATACTGCAATTTTATATTCACAAAATTCCAAGTTTTTAATAAACATTTATCCTAAACCTAGGAGGCGAAGGAATACTTTACTTACTTTTTGAACTTATCTCTAGCTCAGGTGGCCTGGCATACAATAATATACCATGCTGGCATGCTTGTTTTCTTGAGCTATACTATACAGCCACTTCTCTCCCTCACTTACATTGCTATATTTCTAAAACAACATCCTGACACTTTTTCTCCTTCATTTGTATCATTCCAGTACTTTCCTCTTCCAACTGCAGCACGGAATGTGTATTAACAAGTGTAAGACATACAGAGATTGTTTCATACATGGAGACCAGCACTGTACTAAAAGCAACTTGAAAAACTCAAACTTGTTATTGCTATTTCTGCCTGAATAAACTTTAGGGTCAGACTCTTTAGATCCATCTGTTGCTACCTGCTAAACCCCGTATCTAGGGGCAAATCATTTTACCTTTACATTTTTCAGTTTTTTTATCTGTAGAATAAGATAAGAATAATAAGAAATAAAGATATTTCTTATTATCTGATTTATAATAAGAAATATATATTTGGTCTTTGTCCCTGTTTCTGACACAGAGCTCCTAAAATATTGGAATTTCCTAAGTGATGAGAGCATAAATGTGTCTTTTGTTACGTTAATGAGGTAACTTTTAGAAAGCATCTAAGGATGGGGGCTGGTTGCCAGGGTACCCAACAAAGTGATTAAAGGGTTGGAACTTTCAGTTCCACCCCACTCCCCAACCTCCCAGTAGGGGAGAGAGGCTTCGGGTTGAATCAATAGCCAATGGCCAAGGAGTTAATGAATCATGCCCATGTAATGAAATCTTCATACAAAAAAAAAAAAAAAGGATGGGTTCAAAGGACTTAGGGTTGGTGAACACGTGGCGATGTGGGGAGAGTGGTGCCCCTGGAGAGAGCATGGAAGCTCTGTGCCCTTTCCCCGTATCCTGCCCTACACATCTCTTCCATCTGGCTGTTCCTGAGTTATCTCCTTTTATAATAAACTGGTGATCTAGCAAGTAAAACGTTTCTCAGAATTCTGTGAGGCACTCTAGCAAATTAATCAAACCCAAGGAGGGGGTCATTGGAATCTCCAATCTATAGCCAGTCAGTCAGAAGCACAGGTGTTGACCTTGGCTTGAGATGAGAGGGGAAGTCGTGCAGGACTGAGCCCTTAACCTGTGGAATCTGAGGCAATCTCCCAGTAGATAGCATCAGAATCGAGTTAAATTGTAGGACATTCAGCTGGTGTCTGAGAATCGCTAGCTGGCGTGGGGAAAAAAAAAACCTTCCCACACATGGGAATTGGTGACTAGAACCTTTTAGATAACCGTCATACAGTGTTGTTGGGGATTATTGGTAATTAACACTCACTATGTGCCTAGTACTCTTCTTAGTGATTTACTCTTGTTAATTCTTACATACCTAGACTGCATGAGGTGGGAGCAATTATCCCCCTCCCACTTTATAGATGAAAAAAGTGATGCCAAAGTTCATACTGATAGTGTGGGCAGGACCAGAATCTGAATCCAGCCAGTCTGACTCCAGAAATTACACTTTCAACCAATATGCTATATATTAAGAATTGAAGCTAATTGACTCAGGGTCACTTAAAACATTCTTGTTGGGCAAAAATCACTCTGCTTTACAGAATGGAAAGCTAAGTGACATTCATGAATTACTTGTCCCAGACCTGGGCTATTGCTTAAATCTTCCAGTTGATACTAGCAGTGGAAAATCTAACTGTTCAAAATCCTTTGAATTCTCCAATAATGATGATGATGATAATAATCCATATAACTAAAATTTTACCAGCAGACTCAGTTTATTCTCCTGGTAAATATTCTGTATGACTCCAACAGGTAATGTTAAGATTGGCTATTTTAAAATTGAAATAACTTGGTACAAACTGTATAAACATTAATGCTATAGGGATAACAAGTCAAATCAATCGTAGTTCAATGACATGAAAAAAATTTTCCAAGAGCTGAAGTTTTGAATGAGAGAATTATTTTTTTTCTAAATACAATTTCATTGTCAAAGTATTCTTTCTTTGTGAACCCTCTGAAGGGAAAGATAAAGTTCAACCCTTCATTTTAAATTGTCACTTTTCAAAACATAAGAAATTAGAGGCGTCTTCTATTTCTGTTATTAAATAAACCATTCTTGAAAAAAACTTTTCGCTTTTATATAGCTCACTTTTCTAAGATACTCAAACCAAAACACTTGTTGTAATAAATTACCCATGAAATAGAACTTGAAAATGTAACAAAATATTTAATTTTAGAATTTTGTTAGGAAAATAACTCAGAGACTCTAAACATCTCCTTATTTGATGCTGGCTCTGAGAAAAACTGGAATGGAGTATTGTACAATAGTCATGTGGAGGAAAGAAAGTATGGCTCTTCTTGTTTTGAACACCTAGGTACTACATGGAACCCACTACTCTGACCTCTACGATTGGAACCAGGCACTTTTAAAGGAGGACACCTAATCTTCTTGAGTGACATAGAGTGGCTCACCACAAACCTTAACTGCTACTATAGATGTTAGCCACAAAGAAGTTGTTTTTCTGTCTTCAGATATTCTAAAGCACTTTCATTCTTCATATTAAAATTCTTATTGCCTTCTACACTCTCTCATTGTTTGTGATCCTCCTATATCTTCCCTACTGATTAGAAATGCCTGAAGAAAAGTATCAAGGCTTCTTTATCTTTGAGTCTCCACAAGACTTACTAGATACTAAACATTTATTGAATGAATGAATGAATAGAGGTTGGATGGTCTGTGCATGCCTACAGAATGATAGTCCTTAGAACTCTACTCCAGGCAAGTTATGTATATCTTTCTCATATATATGGAGTCAGCATATCCATGAGCTGGAGAGTGTGAGCCTATTCCTGATAACCCATCATTAGCTACCATTTATTGAGTCACCATAATGTGTCAAGCAATGTCTGGATAATCATCACAATTTAAAATCCTCACAAAAATCTTTCAAAACAAGAGTTTGTCCTCATTTTGCTAGTGGAAAATAGATATAGAGAGGTTATAAAGCTTGCCCACATACAACTAGTAAACAACAAACCCTGGTCTAAATTCAAAGTTGGTGGTCTTAAAAAGGCATTTTAAAAGACAATTTTTTTCTCAGATACATTATTATTATCATATTTTATAACAGAATAGACATAATGTATGAAGATTAACACAGTGTCAATGAAGTACTTGCAGATAAGTGTTCTATGATCTCAAACCATTCTTTTCTTGTCAGCAGTTTTTTTTTTTTTTTAATTATTTTCTTTCTTTAATACCTGTCTTTATTTCACAGAACTCAGGGTATCACTCACCACTCCTCCTTTCCAACAATGTATGCAGAAGTTTTACTAGCCAAATAGGAAATAAAGTTCTAACTTATCAAACTGTGTTGTATAAACTATATTGATAAGCTATGGTGTATAATGAGGACTTGAGGCCTGAGGCTGAAGTGGGATTTCCCGTTCCTCCCACTGCGTTGGAAACAGCAAGGCTCAAAGGATAGACCCAACCTGACTTATCTGCCATCGCCAAGAGAGAAGCTGACATGCAGAGGAATTAGAGGGAAGATTCTGCTGAGATGTACTTCCTTCAAGCCAATCAAGAGAGCCTGCTATGCTGGTGTTCAGGTAGTCTTGTGGAGCCGATTACATGCCTTTAGGAACAGCGATATAATGATTTCTCCCACTAGTAAACTCTAGTCCAGTGAAATTCTTTACATCATGAGGAATGAGATAAATCATTGCTCTCCTCTATGGAGAGGAGAAAGTAGGGGACAGAGAGGGAGGTTGTAGGTTCTGGTTTCAGTTCCCTCCTCTAAGGGCTCAGGAATAAGAAAAGGAAATGAGAAATTCTCTTCCCACCCCAACCCACATAGCCTATAATACTAATATATAATCTGTTTTACAATTCAGATCTCAGTTTAGATGTCACCTGCTCTGTGAGGCCCTCCCTGAACACAAAATCTAAACTAACTCTCAGTCCAAATCACCAACAGATTGCCCCCATTTTATGTCCTTCGTAACACTTATTACTGACTAAAATGATTTTGTTCATTTATTTTTCTCTTTGCTTATTATCTAAATTTTTCCATTAAAATATAACCTCCACAAAAGTAGGGATTTTTCTTCGGGGACTTAAACAATGTCTGGCATCTAATGAGTATTCAATAATTAACTTTTAAATGAAAAATGTGGTCTTACTCGTATGCATATACATTCGATCTCATCACTGAGATTGCTTGTTGTTTTGTGGCCAAGAGCCATGTCTTATATTTCTTTTAATGTACCCATTGAATTTTCCAGTTGGTGAGAATTTAATAAATATTTTTTTTGTTGATATATTTGTACAAGCTTTTCCAACAACTTTTTTGATGGACTCAGTCTTTTTTCCGTTAACTTCCGTTAACTTTTCTCAATAAGAGAAATGTCTGATAATTTTCACTCAAATTAACAAGTCTGCAGTTAAGTAATAAATTACCGGAAATAAATGGTTTTCCTCAGGCCACACAAGTCTTCTGGGAAGAGGGACACTAATGAGCTTCTCTTAAGAAAATAAATAGCATTTCATGATTCATCCTCACCTGCTATTATGAAATCACAGCCCTATGAAATGTTTCTCTCAACTAATAAAATTATTCTTCTGATAGAATCTATGTGAGTTTTTTCTTAATAAACAAGCTTTATTTTTTAGGGAAGTTTTAGATCTACAGAAAAGTTAAGCAGAAAGTACAGAGAGTTTCCATATGTCCCTTACCCCATCCCCCCGCACAGTTTTCCCTATTATTAACGTCTTGCATTGGTGTACTGCATTTGATATAATTGATAAACCGATATTGATACAGTATCATTAACAAAGCCCATAGCTGACATTAAGGTTCACTCTTTGTGTTATATAGTTCTATGGGTTTCAACAAATGCATAATATCATATATCTACTACTACAGCATCACACAGAATAGTTTCACAGCCACCTATTCATCCCTCCCTTCTAGACTGAATCTAGGTTTTAAGTCATGTTTTTTTCATAAAATCTATTGTCAGCTGCCATGTGATGGCTTCTTTTTTCTTCTCCTGTTTCATCTTCCCTCAGGCAGGTCTATAGTCACAGGCTGCCTCACACAGCCAACATCTAGTACCAACATGGCGCACCGCCCTGCACAGCTGAAGCTCCATGGCCTGCTGCACACCAGAGCTCAACAAAGCCTTGGTAGTCTTTGGAATATAGAAGCCACCATGTGTTCCATGCCTCTGTCCTTTCCTTGTGTTATATTTTATCATATATGGACAAGAGTGATGCTCTTATCCCCCAATATCTTAAAGAATCTTCAGTAAAATCACTTTTTCAAGTATTATTTGCTACACTTTCTTTCGCTAGTATTGGAAGACAAGTCCATAGGGGAACTGAGCCCAACGATAATTCTAAAGGCCTTGACATCCTGAGCGGCGAGCGGGTTGGGTGCTCTAACCCAGGGCTGCAAAAGTGTTCTATCAATGGCCAGATGGTAAATATTTCAGGCTTTGAGAGCCTTATATGGCTGCTGTCACATACTCTTCTTTGGTTTTGTTTTGGTTTGTTTTTCTTCAACCCTTTAGAAATGTACAAACCTCTGTAGTTTGAGGGCCATACAAAAACAGGTCACAAGCCAGATTTGGCCTGTAATTTGCCAAACTCTGCTCTAGAGTCAGACCAACCTAGGTGTGATTCTGTCTCTGCCACTTATTAAATATATACAGACACACTTGATCTAAGTTTCTTCATTTCTAAAGATGAATAATAGCTCTTATCTTAATAGGATATGATGGAGATGAAGCAAAATAATGCTAACAAAGCTCCTAGAACCATGCCTGACCCTTGGTAAGCACTTAATAAATGTTACCTCTTGTTATTATCATTTCTTAGAAGGACATCTCCTCCCTAACCACTGGATCTTTATTACTGACCAACCTTGTCTGATTCCCTCTGCCTTTAGGATAAATTCTCTTGTATGAGTTTCCTGATTCCCTTATGCAGATCCAATCTTTATGGACCTTCCTATCCATCTTCTAGGTATGTTCAGATACGTTTAGTTCCATTATGGAATGTGCTTAGACATAGGCTAAGATTTTTCCTACAAAAAGGAAAGTAGATAGTGATAGATAAGATGGACATCACCAATTAATTCATGTGCAGCAAATTATCCAATACTGAACAGACCAGTTCAGTTCTGAATGCCCCAATGACACCTGAATGTGCCAACTAGCATAAATATCAGGGTGAGTTATAGCTAAATCTCATTATGTGATTTCTTGCTGATCTTAGGTACTACCCCAATCAGTTTCCAGTGAGAAAAAGGCACACTTTTTTTCTTGGCACAAACCGCAGTTTTTCAATTCAACGAATAGTATTTATTGGACATCAATTTTGTAAAAAGCATTGAGTCAGGCACTATAAGGGAAACAAAGATAAACAAGACACAGATCTTCCTTTAGGGAAGAAGGAAAAAAGAAGGACGCACAGACAGGCGTGATAGAAAGTGTTGTAAAAGAGGCACAGAAATGAGAGAGGAGAGAACACGGTCAGGACTTTGCATTGCTTCTCTGAGCAATCAGAAATGGCTCCAAGTAGCTTTTTGGCTGCATCTTAAAAGATGGACAGGATTTCCACAGGGTGAAATTAAATAATAAGACGAATGGTTTGTGTGAGAAAATAGCTAGAGGTACAGTTGACCAAAGCACAGGGACCGTGATGGAGAGTAGTGAGTGCCGAGGCTAGAATTAGAATGACCTGAGAACACATGAGGGGTCCTCCAGTCCCAACCTCTTGCATCGCACACTAGGAAACTGAATCGCCGAGAGTTTAAGCACCTCTCCCATGTCGCACAGCTAATGGCTTAGCCGAGATGCTCCTCAGCAACCCAGCTGTCCAGGCAGGTTCACTTTCCATTACCTAATAATTGGGGACAGATAATGGATGAAATTGAATACCACACTCAGGCTCTTGGTTTTCCTCTGTAAGAAGAGATTTGACACTGACAAACTTTGAGCAGCGGAGTATCCTAGTGAGGGATGTAAATATCTGACTGAAACAGCACTGTGACAGGGGAGCTGAAGAAGGAAGAGGCTGGGGGCAGGGAGACAGACAAAAGGCTGCCATCGCTCAGGGCTGGAACCGGGGAAGCGGCTCTGGGAATGCCTTGGATGGGACAGATAAGAGAATCACTGTGAGAGGAAAACCAAAACGCTGCGAGAAGTAGAACAGAGAAATGAAAGAGAATAAAATGTCAAACCGGCTGTGTAACTGTAGGCAAATTATTTAACCCCTCAGTGCCTGCTTTGTATGAAGTAATACAAAAGAGCAATTGCTTCTGCTCTTATCTTCTGCATTATTATGTCGCTACAGACCTAATACATTACCCTTTTGTATATAGAAGAAACATAGTAGAAAGAACGCTGTGCTCCCTCCGAGATCTGCTGCTTCTCCTCACAGCTCCTTCCAAGGCACTTCTCTGAACTCTCATTGTCCCATTCTGTACTACGAGGCATTGCCTGGAAGATGTCTGATGCCCCTTCCAGCTCTCATGACAGTGCTTCTAAATCTCAGATGCAAGAAGGAGCAAAGGGGCCAGGGGCTGCCAGGTAGAAAGATGCTTCCACCTGGAACAAACCTGTTATGCACATCTTTGGAGTTGGAAGGGCACAGGTTTGAAGAAGTTGCTCTCCTGTCTGAGCTCAAGGAGAATCCTGCTTGGTTGTTCGTCATTCTCCCTGAACTCTGAAGTTAAACACATGGCCTGATGAGGTGGCAGAAGAGGCTCTGGAAAGATGGTACTTAGCAGCTTGCCTCTAGGCAGCAACGTCTAGAAATAGCACACCCCGCGCAGGAGGCTGCCCTAGTGTGTGCCCTTCTTGACGGTTCACTCAGCAAGTCTCTGAGGTGTCACCTGCCGTGGCAGGTACTCAGTCAGGGAGTTGTCCTCAGCATTTAGGAAAAGGGTGTAGGTGAGTATGCCTCATTGAGCATAAGGCTTTCTGGGTATTAGGGAAGACCTTTTACTTTTCTCTCTACTATCCATAGCTTGGTGTCAGGAACCTGTGTCTAATCAACACTTTACACCCAGCCCCCACAGTCTTCTATATTCACTGTGCCGAGTCACCAACCAAAGCTCCAAATGCACATTCTTCTGAATAGTTTTTCTGCTTTTGAGCCAATGCAAGTACCCTATGGCACAATATGATGGATATATCTTTAAATATCAAATAATCAATTATGCAGAATGCTTCATTAACAATAACTACTAGAGTCAATGGCCAGGGTCGTCACAACGCGGCTCATCTGTGCTTGAATTCACTGACCCCTCCCACTCTCCTTGTCAAGAGATATCAAGGAACAGATTCATCAGGAATAATGACCAGATGTTTGCTTGTTAATGATCCTTCCATAATCAGAAATGAGATGACGATGGGACACTTAATCTTGTCAATTTTTGTGACAGAAAACATGCTTAATTCATCATCAACTTTGCAGAAAACAGAGGTCTGGTCATCCAAACCAAACTAGAAAACAAAATAACTAGAATTTAGTCTTATTTGCACTATAAGCCCAACATAAGCTTTGCATAGTTTGGCCAAACTGGGTCTGCTTCTTGCACATCCTATAAACTTAGTGTTGGGGACTTGAACAAGCAACTCCCAGACCCCACTCCCAGTGCAGAGCTGAGCTGAGTGCACTGCTAAAATGAGCTGTAATGGGATCAGTGCAGGCTCTTCTGCGTGGCCTGAGATCTCCATCAGTGCCCTGTCTCAATGCACAGTATGGAAACTCCTCACCACTTCCGCCACTCTTAATGCTCATAATCACCTCTGTGTTGAATCATGGCCTCCACTCTCTTCTCTGGCAACCTAAACATCCCATAGACTACAGAGCTCCTCTCAAGGTATGTCAGTGTGTATGTTCCTTCACAGGGTATTCTCAGCTAACACTAACCAGAGTGCACTTTTCTTCTCCAAATATGATCGTGCCTACAGTCTACACCCTACATAATCGTGCTGTATGCAGTATCTTCTGGTCATTATAAACAGTGTCATCTGGTTGTTTCATGTCCTATCTCCCAGCCGAATCAGGCAAGGTCTGAATGAAGGCTGTCTCGTAACTGCCACAGCTGATGAATTGGGTAAAGATGCAAGAAATACTCAAAGAGGCAGTGAAAAATATAGAAAAGAACTTGGAATCTGAAGTCCAGAGCCAAGTTTGAAATTATAACTCAGCCTTCTACCAGTTGTGTAATTGCGGGCAAATTATCTAACCTATCTGAACCCCAGATGCTTCATGCATAAAATGAAGTTCTTGCAAGGACCAAGAGAAATAACATACGTAAAAAGGCTGGCACACTACCTGGTACATAGTAAGGACTCAAATGTCAGTTCCCATTTCCTTTTTTTTTATTGAAGTATAGTAACATACAATATTATATTAGTTTCAGAGGTACAACATAGTGATTCGACACATATACATTATGAAATGATCACCATGGCAAGTCTAGTAACCATCTGTCACCATATAAAGTTACTACAACATCATTGACTGTATTCCCTATGCTATACATTATATCCCCATGACATTTATTTTATAACTGGAAGAAGTTTGTACCTCTTAATCTTCTTCATCTATTTCACTCATCCTTGCACCCCCTCACCCCCACCCTGGCGACCATCAGTTTGTTCTTTGTATCTATGAGTTTGTCTCTGTTTTGTTTTTTGGATTCCACATGTAAGTGAGATCATATGATATTTGTCTTTCTCTGTCTGACTTATTTTACTTAGCATAACACCCTTTAGGCCCATTTCCTTTTCGAATGATCCAGTAAGGAGATCAGAACCTAGAATTTCAATCTCTCTCTCTCTCTCTCTCTCTCCATCTCTGTCTTACACATACACACACTCTCTCTCTCTCTCACACACACACACAAACATAATGCCCAGAAGTTGATACCTATGTAAGAATAATGTGAAGGATAAAAAAGAAACAACAGTGTTGAAACCAACAACAATATTAAAAGTATACATCTGACCTAAAGGTCTTTTTTTAATATCATCTCAGTCTTCTCAGTTTAGAAAGGATGCAAATACACAAAAGTATCAGAGCTATGTTGTCTTAGTCTGCTCAGGCTGCTGTAACAAAACGTCATAGATTGCGTGGCTTAAACAACAAATATTTATTTCTCCCAGTTCTGGAGAGTGAAGTCCAAGATCGGGGTGCCAGCTTGGTTGGGCTCTGGTGAGAACCCACTTCCTGGCTGTATATAGCCACCTTCTTGCAATATCTTCCCATGGCCGAAAGAGAGATTTGTATCTCCCCCTCTTTTTACAAGGGCGTTAATTCCATCACGAGAGCCCAACCACATGACCAATCTAACCCTAATTTACTCCCAAAGGCCCACCTCCAAATACCATCATATTGGGGATTAGGGCTTCAACGTATAGATTTTGGGGGGACACATTCTGTCCGTAGCACGTACCCTATAAGTATTGCTCATAAAACTGCAAAATGTGGTCACCTCTTTATGTTTCACGACTCTGAAAGTGTTATATGTTTATTTTTAACAGTAAGCAGCCACTTTATTGGTTTATTATTTATTAACATTACTAGTAACTTTTTATCAATAATGTAAAGCAGAAGTTGTTTTTCTAACACTTAATTTATAGACTAACACCCAAAGAGCCAAAGTTTTCTGACTCTTTGCAGAGTCAAACAAATTAGGAGGCTGCCCTAATTTAGTGTATTAACTCAGTTTTTGTTCCAAAAATAGTAGAAACATGACAGACAAAGAGAGATAAAGAGAACTAAAACAGACTGCAAGAGAAAATGCAGTTCCATATTCCCCCATTACCTTGGGTAATGACGTCAAGATACCTCAAAATGCCATGGTCACCCCTAGGACAGCTTGGCTAAAGCAGCAGAAAAATAGCATTTTACTCCATATCTACCCCTAAGTGTGAGATTATAGCAATGTTGAATGTCCTAGAGTTCTCCCACTTCTGGTATTGAGAAATATTCCTTTTACTCCTTTCATTAAATTAACCTAGCAAGCCACTAAGAAAGCCTCCTCTCCTTGACTTTACGTTCCAGTCGCTGGTGCCCATTTAATGCTCTAGTTTTATCCATCTTATTATTGTCTCCCTCAAGGCAGCTGTCATGGAAATAAGTGTTAATGATGAAGGGCTAGATGCTGTGAGAGAGAAAAGGGGGAAGAGAAGGAAGATAAGAAGGAGGAAGACAGAGAAATTTCTAAATACCGGAAAATATTTGTATGTGTAAAATCATTCAAAAACACCAGAATTGCAGCAGGGGTACATAAAAGGAAAGAGCTTTTGCATCGGAGATCTATTTCTTTGGCAATTTATTACAAAATGTTATTATGAAGTTTTTGATTATTTATTCCAAATTTAAATTGAAAATGTTTATGCCAAATGACATTAATCTATTTATATAATAAAACAGCAAATCCTTAATGGATATCTTTAAACTTCATCAACAGCAGTGGTATGAATTGAACTAGCTCATCAGGAATTGACACCTGTATCGATGCACTTGCTCAGGCCAAGACGTCTGTGAGTCATCCTTGAGCCTTGCCTCTCTTTCACCGCTATCGCTGCCAATTCGTCACCAACTCTTCTTAATTCTACTTTCCAAACTCATCTCTAATCCATTCAATTTTCCTCTGTCTTCACTCTTCACTACCAGCCTAGTCCATTGTCTTTCACTAGGACTTCTCCAGCGAAGGTTTAACTTCTGTACATGCGTTCTTCCCTCTCCCAATCCATTCTCCAACAGTAGCCAGAATGATCTCCATAAAATGCAAGTCTGATAATGTCACTTGTTGCTAACATCCCTTTAACTGCTTCCTGACATTTTTTAGGAAAAAAAGAGGCCTCTACTTCCCTCTGCAACTTCTTCTTTTCTCATTCTTCCCCCGCTCACTCTGCTTCTTCTCACTGATGTGCTCTCTCTTCTCCTCACACATGCCAAGGACATTCCTACGTCAGTCCTTTGGTGCACACTGTTCTCTCTGAACACACACCACCAGCCGTAGCCCCTTTTACCTCGCTAACTCCTACTGATTCTTCAAGTTTTGGCTTGAAAGTTACCTTCTCAGGAGACCTTTCCTGACCCCTGACTCTAGTTTAGGATCCTTGTTATACTCTCACAGCATTAGTTATATTTTCCTCAAGGCACTTAGTATGATTGCAGTCATAAAGCTATTTGTGTGATTATCGATTTGATGCCTGCATCCACCACTCTACTCTAAGCATCACAAGGGCAGAGACTGGCTCTTTTGTTTGCCATTGCATCCCCATGCCTAGCACAGTGTCTAGTACATAGTATCAGTGCTTTGTTGAACTAATTCATTAGTAAATTCCGTTGACCCCTCCGTAATCAAGCAGCTATGTTCCCACACAGCCGTACTTCTGTGCTAATCAATGGCTATCATTTTTCGAGCACTTATGTGTCAGGCACCGAGCATGTCACATATCTTCTGTTTACAGCAACTCCATAATGTAATGCAGTTAGCACCCCCGTTTCATAAACAGGAAACTAAGGGCTCAAGGTCACAGATTAGTAAAACTGAGATTCAAAGCAGAGCCTTTCAGGCTTCCCTGTCCCGTGTTGTTAAACAATTCCTTTTGCTGCTCCCTTGCAGGAGGAGGTCAATTAAACTTCATACGGTGGGGAGTGGGATCAGAAAGCATGTGTTTTGTTGAAAGTCGGGCTAGAACATCATTACTGTTTCACACTGACCCAAAGACATAGTTTTCTCTGTATTTGTCATTTCCATCGACAATGACTCTTACCACCCCATGCTGAAGGGGGATGTGTCTCCAGGGTCTGTAGGATGTTAAGCCACAGACAGGAATGAATTGCAGCCTGTCTCTTCCAGCTGTTTGAGTTTGTTTGTTTGCTTGTTTCTTTGTTTGTTTTAAATATGAACACATAAGATTTCTCCTTTACTGCCCTTGTCAATACTGGTTTCCCTGCTTGGCACCTTTGCTGGCCAAAGGTTATGGATGACAGAAACAGCAGTGTGCGTGTGGCAGGATTCACACCAGAGAAAAGGAAATAGGGATATTTCCAAGGGAAATTAAATACACCCTAGTTTGGTTTTAATCAAAATGGTGAATGATGTTTAATTACTTTTATAAACAGTAACCAACTTTCCTGCCATAGGCTTATCTCAACCTGCAACCTCATCTATTAAAAATCCTGGAAATAGCCCACTCTTCTGTCTTATAAATACACCTTCAGGCCCTTGCTCCTCCAACACTGTTCCCTTGGTGACAAGTCTGTTCCCTGAGGGATAACTGATGGATTCCTCCCTGATGTCACTCAGAGGATGACTTTAATCTCAAGAAAAGCTTCAGCTTCTTCTGAGGCGTTAAAAACAGGATGCAATCATGGCTCTCCTGAGGATGAAAAACGGAACTTTCTTGTAAGCAAGGAAAAGCCTCATTCTGTGCTAAAACTTAAGGAAAATACCAGCAGAGTTGTTTTGGAGAAACGTTTCCATGCTCTTGTCCATTTTGGCTGGTTCTGTTCTGTGTCTGGACTCTGAGCATGGAGGAGTGAAATGTCTGCGTTGCACAGACGTGTCACTAGTGAGTACAATTTACTTAGCCTCTTCTCGTCACTGAAGTGACAATATTTCACAGTCCTGGATAGAACCTTAAGACAGCACATCCTGTTAAGCCAATTTATGGAAAGGAGCCTTATTTTTTCTATTAATCTATTTTTGTGGGAGGCTTCAACTGCAGTCAATAATACTCTTTGGTGTTTATTGTTTATTTATAAAAATGTTTATTCTCCATGTACTTTTTTCTGCCTATTAAATATCAGGTGTTTCAAGGGAGGCAAAAAAGCAATTAAAAACTTTGAAGCTAGCCAAAATAATTTTTACAATACAATTATTTTTCTCTGATTTCCTGCAGATGACAAAATAGCCTAGCCCACAGGGGCAGGAAAACAAAATTGATGTCCACCTAAAACTACTTAATGTTTTTTTACGGAAATTATTAGGAGGCAAACAAAATATTCTAATGCTAAATGTGCATTTTGGCCATTGTTCTGAGAATCCTATATTATTTTATAGAATGCTTTAGGTAGGAATGCACCTGGTACATATGTTAGCTTTCTAAATTAAGCCTTTCAGATCACAGTTGAGGTTTATTTTAACAGCCTCCTTTAGATGCCTCTCCTTTAGATGCCTCGATGTAACTTCATTTCAATTATTGCTGCAATTAAAAACAGAATTCTGAGAATTCATGTGTGCCATATTAAAATGCTAGCTTTTGGTTATTACAAAATTTATCATCTTAAAGCTACAGATAGATATATCAATAGTCTACCCGATAGAGTTTTTAATACTCCCGTCCTGCTTGCTTTTCAACATTGTTGACTATTCCAGTTCGTTTTCAAAATCCTGCAGTAAGTAATCTCCTGCCAACTTTCTCCTAGTGTCTTCTAAGTGAATATTCTAGGGGCACAAGGAAATACAGACATTGCCACATTAGTGGCAAAAGAAGGAGAATTGTGAATCTGGAAGTGAAAAAGAGAAGAACCTAAATTCTAACCCAGATTCTGTTTCTCATTTCTTTGGTCATTTTACTTTTAGCCTTCAGGACTTCATTTTTCTCAGATTATTCTGTGATGTCTGTACTATTTTTTTTTTACCTTATTACTATCTGGAATATCAATGCTAACATAGTACTTTGACTCTCCAATTGTGAAGGCAATGACTTAGAAGCAACATTTTGGTAATCTCACATTATGAAGAGAGAACATATTTTATCTCAGTTTTCACTCCATTGATGTTCCCCAAAGTCACAACAGTTATTAATAGACAAGGATGATAAAGGTCACCAAGGTAACCCAGGAGGATTGGGAAAGTGGAATAGTTTTGCAGAGAGAATTCAAGAAGCTCAGGTAGGTGTGAAAACAGAGCCCTTTATGGGTTAGCCATTGCTAATGGCCCACAGACTTTTAAGAATATGGTGAAATATCAATTTTAAATGTTTTGCATAAGGGCTGCAATGTAATCCATTGCCTACAGACAAACTTCAGTAAATGATGGCTAATCACATAGCCTTGGGTCACTGATACTATGGGACAAGAAGGATGATTGTTAACCCGTTGGGAAGACCCATTGGAAAACAGCTGCAACATATTTGCACTGATAAGATAATTCACAATTAAATGAATTTAATGGTAGCAGAAACCTGGAGCCAAGAGAGACAAAGAGAAATGTAAACCATTCAAGATGCCCCGTAGACATAGAGAAAAACATTTCAAAAGCCACGATACTCCCACATATATCTGTGTTACCAGTAGTACAAACATTATTAACTTCTCCTCATTCAAGTATCTTTCCAGCCTTCTAGATATTGGTAACACCAGTGGTATGTGAACTGCAAACATGAGAAGCAAGCCTATACTACACAACATTTTTTTGGCTCTATTTAATTGTGGCGTTTTGGTGGTTGTTCAAGGGTTTTTGTTTGTTTGGTTGGTTCTCCTAAGAGTTGGGGATTGAACCCATGCCTATCTGGCTCCAAGGCTATGCTTATCCTGTCTTTTGAAATTAGCTCGAAAGAAAGGAGGTGCATCCTTCTGGAAAGAAAAACAGTGATGTCCCCCCTGAATCAATCTCTGGCCATAAGAGGAAGTTGATCTGTGAAACAGAGGCCTTTGTGCAGATCTGTCTTATGGGGAAAACTATGAACCCCACTGGGCTCACAGATAAGGAAGAGAACTCCAATTATTTCGTGTAACATCCAGGATACCAAAAACAAATTGGAGTAGCCCTAATGTGTGCAGGATGGGAAGGAATTTAGCAATGTGGTTAAGATCACCTTGAGGCCCATCTTGAGGTTCACAGTGCAGGTCTGGGTTCAGATCCAGCTACAGTATTCATTTCTCTGTGTCTCTGTTTCCTCGTCTGAAAAATGGGTGTTGTAATACACTCTGGGTGTGTCCCAGAGCAGTTGTGAGGATTAAATGAGAAAATACAACTACGTTACCTGGCATATATGCATCAAATAAAGCCAGCAATGAAGATGGTGATATATAACATCACCACTCCAGCTGAAATGGACAAGCGTCCCAGATCCTAGTGTATGGATTTTGTTTTCTTTTAACTAAATTTCCTCCTGATGTGCTGGATTAGGAGTCTTTACAAGGGGATAACAAAAGGCTTTCCAGTAAGATCTTTGTCTCAGTATCTTTGATGAGGGCTAAAGGCAAGAAAATCTGATGAAGATAAAGTGAGTCCTTCCTACACGTTATATAGGTAATGACGGCAAAAGGAGCAGGTTACTATTAGCAATTTTTATTATATTTGTTGGTTTAAGTTGTACAACTGTTTGAGGAACAATGTACTCTAAACCTGCAACCCCTGAAGGGCCAAGGACACAGGAAGAAATGCTCTCTGAGTCAGTAGCACTGCTTTTGGGAGTTCTACTTAGGAAAATCACTGTAACATCTAAGCTAATTAATATAAAATAAATAAATGAATATCCCTATATAGGTCACGAAGAGGATGAGAAAAATGACACCTCTTCCCCGTCTCACTGACACACTGCTGGCTTCTAGGTGTATTTAACTAATTGGAAAAACACTGAATTTGGAACAGATTTCTCTGTCTGCCGAAGGCCACATTTTGCCACCCAGGAACATAGCTGCTAATGTGAATTTAAGCAATGCACTCAGAACCATCTCAGGACCTTGCAAAAGAGACACACAAGATGCAGGCCATGTGGCCTGTCTCTTTGACTGATGGACTCCAATTTAGCCATCACATCCCCAAAGGGTTAAACCACAGTGACATGCTAAAGGCCGGGGGGAAAGTGCTTAGGAAATAATCAATTTTCACCGCTGTATGGTACTTCTAAAAGGTTGCTACTGTAATAGAATTAGGATGCCACTTTATTATTGCAGTGAAAGTAATTTTATTTACTTTTTCAGTCAACACATACACACAGGGTGGCGAGAGTAATCAGCTGCTACATTTGTTAGCTCACTGATTAAATATGTTGTCACCTAACTCTGAACTAATTAAAGGAAATTGAAGCTGTGTGTGCATTAGCCAACATGGTATCAACTTTGTTAACAGAGGGTTTTGAGCTTGCTTATTCTTTCTCTGCCGTATTTTTTTAATCACTTTCCTTTTTCACTAGCAATCTCACCCAAGAGTTATCAAAACCTGTTAGAGCTATCTTTGAATTTTGGAAGTTTGTTATTTATCACAGCTATTCACATCTCTTGCCATTTGATTGTGGAAGAATCTCCAAATAAGAAGCACTAGAGAACTCTAGAAGCCAGAAATATAAAATTAACTAATATAAGTTTTAACTATTTTTTTTCCTACAGGATGCTTCTATTTGTGAGTGAACCTGTGAATTTCAATAGAAGTAAACCTATGGATGGGCTTAAGGAAGATCATCAAGCAGCCGACCCTGTGAAACCACCTGAATCCTGAGAACTCGGTGACTCCACTCCCCTGGCCTCTCAAAACAGCTCCCTGAAAGTATTCTGGCCAATGGTATTGCCACTGTCTGTGCCCCTATATTTAAAATCCCATAATCCAGCTGTCCTAGTACCCTAGAGTCAATTTGTCTAGTTCCAAAAGCAGATAGATATTAGTAAATTGTTTTTCCCCAAATGCTAGCTCTGAAATATTTATCTGTTGCTTTGTTTATTCTTTTCGCTAGTGGAAAAGCAACTTCAGGTTTTCAGGGATCCAAAAGAGAAAGCTCTTGAAGTGCTTCAAAGGAAGGGAAGAAAGAAAACGAAAGAAAGAAAGATCCAGAACAAAAGTTGAACTACCTTGTTGTACTAAACCTGCTTCACCAAGGTTACTTTCCCAAATGAGAAAATACCGGTACTTGTATTTATAAGCCGCTTTTAACTTTTTCAAAGTACTTTCACTTATATTATCCTGTGGAATCCAGGGGCTGACTTTTATAAATTGAAAGGACATAAGCGATCCTAGGGTGCTTCTAGAAGTTCCAAGCCAAAAAAGCTGTCCGGCTTAATTAAAGGAAAAGCACCCAGAAGAGAATCAAATCACTGCTAATCAAACAGCATGCAGGTTATCAGGGGAGACAAAGCCTATCCATTTAAATAGTTGAGAATTCCACAGTTTAAGTAATATAATAGCAATTCTAAGCAGGACGAAATATATGGAGATCAGCTGGAACCACTTTTAGCCAAGATTGATTGAATTCGTTTTCACATCAACAGCCAGCCAAGCAAGTAAACAAAGGTTTTTCAACTCCAACTGGTTACATTGACTTTAAGCTCATTGTCTGTATCTTATCAGATTTTGAAAATTATAAACCCAGCAGATAGACAATCTGGGACCAAAATTGGAGGCTGGGTGGGTAATTCTTGTGGATTTTACAACGTGAAAAAATGGGCTACATACACAGCATGGAATAATAAGTGAAAAATAAAATTAGTCCAGATAGTGAGCAACACATCCACTGTATTAGGTTCATTTTTTTAAGAATTGCAAGTCTGTGAATTAGAAAAGAAGTGTTTTGGGCAAGGTTTTTCTCTAAGATTCCTTGCATCCTTGATAGATTATGATTCTGTAAAGAACAACTTGAAAACATGGTTTATCAGCATCTCCATTTATAGTAGCATATAATTGTTTACTTTGTCATTAACAGAAAACAGAATGACTAGTTTATTTAAAAAGAAAAAAAGAAACTTCTCAGGAGCCAACAAATTCATTACTATACTTTGATTGGATGTAGAATCTTTCAGAATTTTCCATGAGCTTCCAGACACAGTCCCAATATGCTCTGGTGGCTGGCTCTTGTTAGCTGCCAACTTAATCCATCAACTGCTTTAACTGAAAGCCCTGGAGAGCTGAGGCAGCCAAAGGTATCAGACTCTCTCAGCACAGCTGAGGAGACATTCCCTCAATAGCTATGGAGACATGGCCCAGGATTGCTTTTTCACTAAAAGGATGTAATTGCTAATGTAGTTATTGACTTGATGGATCTGTCCCAGCTTAGCTTATTTCATTAGGGCTGTTTCTTCAGCCATTTTAGGATGAAATTTCCTAGGTATCTTATGAAGAAAATATCTGTCTTCCTTTTTTTAACATGTCATTATAATTGATCCATGTTCTTTAAGGGTTCATCATGTACAAAGCACAGTATAATACATGGTTGTAATCCCTCAGCAGTTTATATCCTAAATATGCCCTACCAGTGAATATGAAAGCAGCCTCCCTATTTGAGATCCCCAAGATGCCGTGAAAAGCTTTGCTGCTTTCATGAGTCAGTTATTATAGGCCACTTATGATTCATTGATCCTCTTAAACAGTTGCTTGATCATTTCCTTGTTCATCAAAATATGTGCAACATCACCAAAGAAGCAGTTGTAGCCAAAAGTCTTGGATATTCCTCTTGTAGGCTATGAGTTTTGAAGTCATTTCTCAGTTGCCAATTAGAAGACCAAACCCCTTATTTTTCATCTGTTAGCCAAAGAAAGATCCCAGTGATAACAGTCATCAAAAGCAGCTCACAAATCCAATCTGAAGAATGTTCGCTACAACAGCCTGGGAAGGTTAGTTTATTCAGAGATGGCAGATTGCTTTGATCCAAATCTGAGGAATGAAACTATTCATTATAACTCTAAAGGTAGTATTTCTTGGAAGGGGCAAAGAAACTGAAATGAAACAGAACCCATGTACAAATTCAATGACTTTGAAATACACGCTTTCAGGATTGAATTGAAAAGCCCACCAGCATCTGAAGTACAGAATGAGTGAAGCAGTTAACGCCATGCTTCTGACTCCGGCCCTTGCCACACTGTGATTAGAGTGGTGTCAGCCTTCCTCGATAAACCAGTGGTATGATTTTCAGAGGTTTATGACTCAACCATAAAAATTCACTCTAGGCTGAAAACTGGCACAAGGCAATGAAACTTGAGAACATGATTTTTGTAGAGAAAATCATTTCAGCTCTTTTAAGGTTATAGAAATTTTTCTTTTTTAGTTTTCATGCTTACATAATGAAAATAAATCTGCTTTATATATACAAATTTTCTATGAGTTTATTGAATTTCAATAATCTATGATGTTTTAGCTCTAAAATATTTATTTTTTATACCTCTTCCTACCCCTGAATAGAAGTTTTTGATGCAAGCAAATATTGGGACTTTGTAGAATTTGAGTGGGAAGAAAGCAGGAGAGGACATCAGATCTAATCCCTTTCCTCCACGCAGTTTCTCTGATGATGCTTCTTGTCTTCCTCTTACTTCCTTCTGCACATTGATAAGTTAAGACTAATTTCTTCCTTAGGTTTCTCAAGAATTCTTTATTTAAATCTGTAACACTTCCAGAAAGATGGCAATATCTATCCTAGTTGGAAATAGAAGGGAATTCCACAATTTTTATAAACTGTCTCTAGAAGAATCTGTGGTAAGGAGGGTAATATGATTAGTATGTTAAAGGCCATTGATTAAAAGAGTTGGTTTCATTGTTGTGGATGGTAAAAAACATCTCCCTGTGAGAGGAAAGAATCCATCCTGAAGCAACGAAATCAGAAGGAAGGACGTATTTTTCAGATATAGGAATTACGAACCTATTCTTTCAGCAGTCTCTTTAAATAAAATCCTTTTCAAGTCACACATTATTAGATGGCATTTGCTTCAGATATGCTATCACTTTAAGAAGATCTTAAAAAGCATGAAGATCCATGTATGAACTCAAAAATTTCTCTCTTGAGGGGCCGGCCCGGTGGCGCAAGCGGTTAAGTGCGCGCGCTCCGCTGCGGCGGCCCGGGGTTCGCTGGTTCGGATCCCGGGCGCGCACCGAAGTACTGCTTGGTAAGCCATGCTGTGGTGGCGTCCCATATAAAGTGGAGGAAGATAGGCACCGATGTTAGCCCAGGGCCGTCTTCCTCAGCAAAAAAAGAGGAGAATTGGCGGATGTTAGCTCAGGGCTGATCTCCTCACAAAAAAAAAAAAAAATTTCTCTCTTGAAACACCAAATATTATTATTAACAACAAAAAAATGAATTCATTCTTTAAGCACATTTCTTTCTCTATTCTTTAAAAACTATAAACAAAGAAATCTAGTCCTAAATCTGTTCTCTGATGGGCTGTACATCTTTCCATATTAAGCATACTATTTTAATTCCATTAATTTAAAATAATTTTAGAGGTAAAGGATATGTTATGGAAATCCTTCAGAGAAAAAGAGAAAAATTCTTTTAATTATTTTAAAAGAGGAGTGAATTAGAAGAAATGAAATAAAATTACCATTTAATCAGCATCTATTATGTGTCAGGCAGTTTGCTATGCAGTTAACATTTACATGTTGTGCTTAAGGAACCCAAAAAAATTCCAGTTGAAGCTGATGCTTCCTCTAAGAGGTTAAAAGAGCCTAAATTGCAGAGAGAGAAAGGGGATGAAAAAAAGCACCAGATCAGAGCAAAATTCTCTCTCTTACTTTCTTATGAGTACACATAACGTACACACCAAGTCCACAGGCAGAAGGCATAGACTGTCCTGGGAAAGCACATCGGAAAAATTAACCCCTATACCAAGCTGATCAAGCCATAGGCTCACAGTGATTTCTACTCTTCCGATAAGTGTGAGGGCAACGAAGGAGACTGCTCTTACATTCTGGCTCCCTTTGTAAAAGCTGATGTCTCCAAATGGCAAAGTTCCATCCTGACTCATATTTTTAAAAAGTTGAGCTTCCTGTCCCAGGAGAAGAATGGAATATTCGAGGTGATCAGAAGAATAACTAGAGGAAACTGAAGGAGTTTTGGCTTGTGTGCAGCAGGCAAGAAAAATGTTTCCAATGACCCAATTTAAAGGACTGTAACCTTGTAGGGCGTAGAGAAGACACACAGCCTGCAGGACAAGTAGCAGTTGCGTGATCAAAGGTGAGACAATTCAGCTTGACATCATCTGACTTTGAGGCCAAGACCACCAACAGAGCGCGCTCGGCAAGCTGCACTTAGCATCCTTGCTCAAAGGACAGGCTGAACTGGAAACCCAAGTGTGCAAAAACTGCTGATTGGCCGCTGGGATTTTCAGCCACATCAGCACACACAGGAAGGAACACTGTCAATTCGGCCCTCTCTAAATGCAATGCGCAGGGGTGGAAAATGAACGGAGCTTTAAAAACTAGGGAAAAGTCCTTCTTAGTGAAGAGATTTTGAAGAGCAAACATATTTTTCTCCCGGAATAGACTGGACCTTTCTTTGTCTGTTTGTTGTTGTTGTTGTTGTTGTTGTTTTTTAACGTGCTCACAAGAATATGCCCAATGAGAATATGGACTTCACACTTTCCCTTTAGTATTATTTTTCTAAAACAAAATGGTACTTGATCAAAGGCTGTATTTTGAGCACTTTCTACTTTAATTTCAATGTGAAAGTTTGGACAAAGCAGAACTAAGGTATAGATATGGCCTCCTTACATTCTGAATTTTCTCATTATCCTTGAACTCACATAACGTTTTTTCAAGAAAATTATTTGTAAGATAATTATGCACAAATAGATCAAAAATTCTTTTATATCTTTTAAGGTCTTTTTTTTTGTGAGGAAGATTAGCCCTGAGCTAACATCTGTGCCCATCTTCCTCTACTTTATATGGGATGCCGCCACAGCATGGCTTGAAAAGCAGTGCGCTGTCCACGCCTGGGATCCGAACCTGTGAACCCCAGGCTGCAGAAGCAGAGCCTGGAAACTTAACCGCTACACCACCAGGCCAGCCCCTTAAGGTATTTTTATTCATGAATCAATTTAGATTTTGGATCATGATTTATACTTTGATGTTCAAACCATAATTAAGGCAGTTGTAGATTCCTAGATGAGGAAAAGATACTGTATTTTTTATGGATACTAGCAAAGAGAAATCATCATTTAATTATTTATGCCTGAAACTGTTCAGTTCACCTTGACTGTAAAAGCTGCCCAAACTCCTAAACTATCTGCTAACCCAGGTCCCCTGAGTCTAATCCCTCCTCCCCATTTATACTTACACCGTCTTAGAGGCTGGAAAGGAAACGTGTGAAGTTATGAGCATGGTACTTCTCTCTGCCCTTTGTGGTATATAGGTTGTCCATTGCCTATGCTGAGCATTGAACTTGAATGCTTCCTCTTCTCCATCAGGATCACATGCCCCCCCACCTCATTGCTCGGGATCCCTGGCATAGGGATCTAGCAGATAGTAGGCCCTCATGAAATACTCATCCCTGCTGTTAAGTCAATAGTCACTGGTGATTTAATGTATTATTCCTCACATGGAGTATTTGTCTTTTAAAGGGAGAGAAGGGAAGCATGTTTATTTGGGCTTCTTCATGTACCAGTACTGTGATAGGATCAAAAGCATTACCTCATTGGTCTTCTCCATAACCCTGTGAGGAATGCATTATTATTCTCATGTAAGTTCCTTATTCAAAGTGCCCCAGCTAGGCTAGAGTTTAAACCCTAATCTGCCTGACTCCCAAGTATTTTCACTACATCTTACTTCTTTTGTTCCCAAAGAAAATAATCTCTATGATAGAATGCACAACATTCCTTTCTGATCCTTCATTCACATTACAGGGGTGATCGTTTACGTTATTTATAAGCTTTTAACTGGTCTTGTTGCTTGCCCTCCTGCCTCCTAAAATCCTTTGTCTGTACGACAGCCAGAGTACTCTGCAAATATAGATCAGGCGTACCATTCTCCTGCCTTGAATCTTCCAGATTTTTCAATGCACCTAGAATAGAGTCCAAATTCTTTGCAATGGCCAACAAGGTCCTCTGTGATCTGGCCTCTGCCTACTTTTCAGACCTCATCTCTTACCACAGTCTCCTTTGATCACTACGCCTCAGTCATGCTGGTCCTCTTAATTTTTCTGACTATACCAAGCTCATTCCTGTCTTAAGACTTTTGTGCTCTTCTCTCCTACTGAAATTCTATTGTCCTGGTATGTATATGATTGCAGCCTTCTTGCCAATCAGGTCTCAACTCAGATTTTACCTCCTCAGGGAAACTCCTCTGACTCCCAGTCTAAAGTAGCACCCCGACCTTGGTCCCTATCACTCCACCATGCTACATTGAGATATTTCTATCTCGCCAAGTCCAGTCTTCAGCCAGCTAACTCTTACCACCCAGGCCTCAGCCTAATGGTCACTTCCTTAGAGAAGCCATCCTTAAAATTCCAGAAGGGGGAGGTCCTCCAATTGTAGATTTTTTTTAAACTGTACTTTTCCTTTGTTAAAATTATAACCCTTTTAACTAACTAATATTACCTTGTTTATTTATTTATGTGATTTCCCAAACATAAATATGAATGTAAGCTCCATAAGAGTAGGGATCTTATGTGTCTGTATTCTTTACTGCAGTATCACCCAGAGATGTCAGTGTTTTTTTTTAACGGAATTTAGACTGTGGGAAACAGATTTTTAAATAGTTATTTAAAGTAATTATTATTTTAAGTAATAATTATGTGTATTATTAATTATATATAATATATTATATATCATTTATTGTTATTTTAATCTAATATTTATTATAACTACATAAGTATAATTATTTTAAGTAAGTTTTTGTTTATAGTAATAAATATTTTAAATAACTATTAAAATACTCTAAATAAGTAATTTAAAGTGTGATGAATATTACAAAAAAAGAAAGCACAGAGAAATGTGGGGGCACAAGAAAGGAGAGGTACCTATTCCAGTCTGGACTGAGGAGAGGTCAAGAAAAGCCTTTTCATCAAGTGATGATTAAGCTGAGATCTGAAATGTAAGTAGGAGTTAGCCAGGCACGGGTGGAAAGTGGGGTGGGATGGCAAGGGGAGAATGTAAGAATATTCCAGGCATCTATAAACACATGTATATCCTACACTCCACCCCAGACATCCACTCACTCTCTGTCCCGTTGCCCTGTTCTCTTCATAGAACTTACAATCCTCCGAAAATACATTATTTTCTTTGTTTGTGGTCTATCCCTCTAAACGATTAAAAGAAAATTTCCAGGAGAGCAAGGACTTAGTCTTGCTCACCACTATCCTCAAGTGTTTAGAAGGATGACTGTCATTTAGGAAGCGATTGACAAATGACTTTTAAATGAATGTATGAACGTCTGGAAGGAGTAAAGGAAAAAGTAAGGCACTCAAAGTACTATAGCTGTGACCTATGGTGTAAGGAGAAGATGGCACAAGATAATTGGGGGTTGGGGGACAGGTGGGTAAGCAGAGAGCAGAACGGGGAAGCATATTTAGGAATTTGGACTTTATCCAAAAGTAATAAAAAGATATAATTTTTAAGCAGGTGTGTTCTATAATCAAATATGTGATTTTAAGATATCGCTCTGGCTAAAGTGTAGAGAATGGACTGAAAAGGAGCAAAACCGAAGGAAGAGTGCCTGCTTTGGAAAATTTTAGTTGTCCACGTGAGAAATGACAGTCTCTTGGACCAGGGTGGAGGCCGTGACAATAGAGAAGATCAATTGCATTCAAAAAGTATTTGAGTAATGGAATTGAAGTGATGTAATGGATAATTGGACGTAGCAAGTAAAGAGAGAGAAGGTAGTGTTGATTCTCACTCAGGCTTGAGCCATAGATGAATGATGGAGTCATTGCTTGAGCAGGAAAATCACTGGAGGAGGAGGAGCAAGCTTAGTGCACAGGGTGAGTTCAGCGACTGTGTGGATTGGAGGGGACTCTGAGACTTTCTAGTGAGTAAGTCTAGTAGGCAGGTGGACGTACACGTCTAGAGCTCAGGTAGGTCAGGCTAAAGGTAAACACATTTAGGAGAGATCTGCGTTATTGTTGGTTGGTTGGTTGGTTTTGTTGTCACTGTGTGACATAAGACCCTGGAGTCAAAATGCCTGAATTGGAATCCTGGGTCCCCTCCACTTTTGTTGATTGGTCTTGGCCAAGTTACTTATTATCTGCAAGCCTCAGTTTTCTCATCTGCAAAATAAAGTTAATAGAAGGATCCACCTCGCAGGATTGTTTTGAAGGTGAAATAAGATAAAAGTAAAATTATGCATAAAGTAATAATATACATAAAACATAGCCTTGTATAAAGTAAGCTCTTAATAAATGTTAACAATTCTTAGCCATTCTTAGCTATTTTGGCATTATAAAGCCTGCCAAATTTGTGGATTTTTGATAAACATTATAGAGATAAAGCAAAGCCAAGAGAATCTCATAGGTTAAAATTTGCAATCTTCATCCAAAAATAGATCGCGTAGTTCAAATCTTCAACAATAGTGATGCCTAAGTTCCTATTCACAGGCTGATGCCTTCAATTGTTATCGCAAGTACTGACACCATCTTTGACACATTCTAGTCCATATTTATTCTGTTCTTCAGCTTATACTTTTGTCGTCTTTGGTAAGTAGTTACTGGAATACAAATACGTATTACGTTAGTAAGGAAGCATTGATAAGAATTAAAGCTAGCTATCCTAAATTTCTGTCATAATTATTTTTCCTGACTAATCAATGAAAAAAGCATTCAAAATGTAACACACAGGAAAATGGAATACCTCCCAGAGGTATATGTTGATACCTGCCACTGAAGTAGTGGTTACCTTTTTACCTATAATAGATGATATATGTCTAAAAGCATACATAACTTTATCAGCTGTCATAATCTTGCTCCTCTCCTTTATCAAAAGACATTATGGAATGGAATCGAAACACTAAGTGTAAGTAGGGATAGAGAGATACATGTGTGTGTGTGTGTATATACAAACACACATATATTCTCATACACATACCTGTATACATACTTACAGACTAAAGTAAAATGTAATGTGAATTATATAAAGACAATAGTTTTTAAAAGGCAATGAATCTTCGCCCTGGAAGGGACTCTCAAAGTCACATAGTCCAGTGGCTTCGTCACACAGATGCAGTATCTGAAGTCCAAGGAGATGGGATGAATTGCTTGAGATCAGACAATAATATATGGCAGAGTCATGATAGAACTCTGGTCTCCCAACTCCCAGCCCAGTGTTTCTTCCCTGTACCATATTCAACAGATTGACTATTGCTCTTTATTTCAAATTGATTCTAATGGGATCATGAATATATTTGTTGTGTTCAGTATTCCATATCTCTACTATAGTAGCTAAACAGACTCAAACCAAAGGTAAACCGATCTATATCTACATCTCCTTTATTTTACCATATATTATAGTGTTAAAAAGTAAATAACCCAAGATAGACAATTAAAAGATTCATACAGCTAGTCATTGTCTACAAAAGATTTGAAAATAAGGCTGACATCTGTTACAAAGAAGGATTAATTAGGTATTACTTTAAATGATGAATTCTGGCTCCATTTCCCATGAGAACAGTTGGTAAATGTACTGTTCTAATTAGGAATTTGGATCAAAATATCATTTTATTCTAATCATGAAGCCTATTACAACTTTTATTAATACTATCAGTTTTACTAACTATGTACATCACACATGTTTATAGGACAAGCACAAATACTTTTTCCTCTGATGAAAAAATGATTTTATAAATGGTATCACATTTACAGTTGGGGGTTATTAATTTGGGGATAACCTGCTGCATTATAGTTCCCTTTCATCATAGCATGCTTTCTTCATGATATGTTATTAAAGATATTATGTTGTTAAAATCTCATAAGATTCTATAAAATGAATGACAGAAAAAGCAAGGCTATGCCAAGAGGTATGGCAGATATGGCTTAAATCATGGGCTTGTATTCTGTATGAAGGATTAGTTGCTCCAAAAGTACTTTCAAGGAAAGCACGTGCCATGCACCACACCTCTCATCTATCTTCGGATTTCCAGCTGAATCCAGTCACATGACTTGCCCCAGCTCCTATGGTGAGCCTTTGGAAAGGCAGTGTAGATAATAGAAAGAACACAGAAATTGGAATACAGAGGCCTGGGCTTAAATCCTGCCTTTACTGCTTACTAGCTCTGTCGCATTAGGCTTGTTACTTAAGCCCCTAAACTCTTCCTATCTTCGTTTTGTCATGTATAATATAGGGAAAAATTCTGATGATAAGACACCCATTTCTCAAGGGTTATTGTGAGAATTATATGAGATAATTTATGGGTATGACATACAATGTTACTCAATCATTTATTCAATACTTCTTAAGTACCTCTCCTAGAATTTGTGAATAGCTGTTATACATTTTCCAAAAATGTACTAAGCCACCAGCAGGTGGAGGGAAGAATGGAGGAAGTTAAAATAAAAACATATGTATGAGTGCAAATAAATATTAAATTGCTTGCGGATTTCCACTGATAACATGCTTATTTTTTAATGAATGTCTAATAATTTATATATGGAAAAGAATTATCTTAATCTTACTTAGAGCAACCACAGAAAATTACCTCTTTTTCCAAAAGTTTTGATATAATGATCAGGAAGGTAAAACACCAAATCATCCCATTAAATAATAGACATTTGGAAATGCTAGTTACATGAGGAGGCCTGCTCTGTTGTAAATGCATCCTCACTGCCACCACTGCATGCTGTCACCTCAAAGGACAAGAAGGTAATGGTGGCCGAGATGGAGGTCACAGTCAGGGCTTAGACAGGAGAGGGGTATTTGCTAGATGGATTTTCATAGACAGGAAGGAGGGAGCATTGCAGGAGGAATGTTTGTGTGTAGGAGAGTAATTAGATAGTTCATCTTAAAAAAATCTATTGAATGCATATCTTAAGAGAGAGTAGATTGCAAAGAGGGAAATATCAAAAAAATGTTTAAAAATTAATTCTTTTACATGAGTGCTCTAATCTAACTTATATTCGTATTTAGACTCATATTTTTAAATTTCTTAAAGCAAAAGACATCCTAAAGATGGTCTCTCGGAACATCTTTTACCCAGCAAGCCAAGCAAACATCCACTGTTTCAAATGACATGGAATTTTCTGGAAGAAGCAAACCTTACTTGGCTTTTACCTTTAGAAATGCATTACAAGTGAAGACAGCCGCCCCAAAGCCATTGCCCACCTATGCTCTGAGCAGGTTGTTGTTCTTAACAGCCACCATGCCCTCTGTCTCAGTAGTGAGCTAAATCTTTGCATGAGGACCAATTCAGAACAAAATTTTTAAAAGATGTTTACAAGACCTATTTCTAGAATTCAAAATGCAAATAACTTTTATAGAGATCCATAAAAACATTTATTCTTACAACTTAGATTACTTACTTTATTGAAGAGAAGAAAGCCAACGAGAAAAATTGACAATACATTTTAGCTACTAAAATCTTCATCATATCTAGACATTTTTCAGAAGTAGCAATAAAGAAACAGGTATTAACCTTCAAATTGAATATGCATCACAGGGCATATCTCAAAGGTAGTCAGGCCACATACAGCTCACTGCTACAAACGCAAAGTCTACATCAATCTATTATCCAAGGTCCCCAATTCAACTGGCTGTAATCACTCTCTTGTAAATTGCCATCGTTGGCCCCTCTCACTCTCTTCTACTTCCCTGGCAAAACAAAGTTAGATAAACCCAATTATCTGCCTCTAGGCTGTATCCTTGAAGCTGAGCATCAACGAAGAGATTTATACAACTGAGTAAATTTGTATCACCACATTTTTATGATCATTAAGTTCTTCTAACAAAGAGTCCTACTGCTTCTATTCTGAATCCCAGGTTCTCTTACCTTCCCAAAGAATTTACTTCTTTGGTTGTTCTTCCTCTCTCCTTCATTTTAAACCTCTCCTCTCAATTGGATGAATCCTATTAACATATAAGCATATACTACTATTTCTGATCTCAAAATAAATAAAAGCGACTTGCCCAACAATTACTGCTCTATATTTCTCTTTCTGCTTGTATCTAAAAGTTGTAAAGAATTTTCTGCTTGCCCTGGCTTTACTTCTGCACTTCCTGTCTACCTTTCAACTCGAAGCTGTCATCTGCCTGCAACGCTCCACCTAACTCACTCTGGCTAAAGTCAACACTGACCTCCATAATGGATTTTTAAGCATTTGACCCAGTTAGCCACTATTTCTCAAAACACGGGCCTCATTTAACTCCTTGACACCACATTTCCTGTTACTTGTTTGGCAATTCTTTCTCAATCTCCTTTGCTAGCTACTATTCTTTCCAACCTCTCAATGTCAGAGTTCCTTGGGTTCGGACATAGTACTTCTTTTCTTAGACTCTCTACCTAACTGGTCTCATCCACTCCCATAATTTTGAAAACTGTCTGTGCTAATGATGCACAAATTGATATTGCCAGTCCTGACCCCGGGAATGACAGACTCATATCTAACTAACTACTTGACTCAGTCATTTACATGCCTCAGGGTCATTGCAAACCAACTTGTCCAATATCCAACCAACTTGTCCTTGGCTTTCCATTTCACTTAGAATAAAACCCAGTCTCTTTAGCATGGCCCCCAAGGATTTACATGATTTGGCCTTTGTCCAGACCTTGAAACTCATCTCATGTTTCTGCATGGCAACCTCACTGAACCAACTTCAGTTCCTAGAAAACACCAACCTCTTGCCTACTTCAGGTTTTGCATATGTTATTTCTTCTCTCTAGACAGCTCTTTTACTTCTTCCCACCCATCTGTTAACAGTCTTCACTTGGCTAAAATCAACTCATCTATTAGGGTTCAGTTTAAATATTATACCCACCGACTTTCCGATCCAAGTTAGCTCCCACTCCACAGCTGTTATTCTCTCTCATAGACTCCAGTTAATTTACTTCATAGAAGTCATCACAGTGTTTAATTATATAATCATGTGTGTGTCTATGTTCAACTTTTCTAGTAGATGGTAAACTCCATGAAACAGGGACATTTTCCATTTTATTTACCATTGTAACATACTGTCTGGTCCGTAGCCAGGATTCAATTTGCATAAGTTCCTGAACCAAATGAATAAAAATTCATTACTAGCTACTTAAACAGATTAAACTATTTAATCTTTGTAATGATTCTACATATAATGTCTATATATATTATAAATATAAAATATTTCATATTCATATCTCATATAATATATGAATTTATACAAGGTTTGTGACATGGCATAACTACCTAGAAAGTTCTCCAGTTTACAAAGTGTCTCCATTTTGTGTTATTGCATTTGAACTCCCAAACATCACTTTCATTAGCAATAACACAACTGAGGCTTAGAAAAGTAAGAGACTTACTAAAATTCCCATTTCTAGTAAGATAGCAAACATTTAGATTCTCATGTCAAATACTCTTTACATTATATTGTATTGCTCTAAAGACAAATTTTAACCTTTGGAGAAATAAGGCAGAAGGCCAACTTTAATTAACCATTATTCCCTTGAAAGACAATTACAAGAAACGTTAGCTTTGATGCCATTAATAAGATCGCCTTACCAAATTCCCCACTCCCACCAAGTACAATGCTTAATACCATTGGCATCAAAATAAAAACATTTAAAAATGATTCTATCTAGAGATAAACTACCCTCTTGGTTTCCTGGTTCTCTTCACTGATTAATATAGGATAATGTGGTATGGGAAGAATAAATTCCACCTAATTTTGAGGAGAGGAAGATGATAAAAATTATAGCTGGCTTGGCCTATTTATTAAAAGATTGTCTTCCACAAACCTATCTTCTCATCAGGTAATCCACATGTTTATTTTGGCAGTTATTTTCCAAATTTGAACACACAAGCAGGAAAATCCTATTCAGAGGGTGATGCAGGCAGGTTCTCTCACATTAGCAAACAGACTCACATGAAGCTATTTCTCAAAGAACTACTGCCTTATTTTATTATTAATAAGAACAATAATGATAATAACATTTACTGAGTACTTGTAGTGGTCAAAGCACTATTCTAGACTTTTTCAAGTGCTTCTTTATTTTATTCTCAAACCACTTTTTAAGGTAGACATTGTTTTTGCCATTTTGCTCATAAAGTTACTGAAGCTCATGGGTCATAAAAACCAGCTTCAAGATTGCTCAGCTGGTAGTCTGTGGATCTGGGATTTTAAATTAATTTAAATTGAATTTTACTTAAAATTCATTTTCTTTACATGCTGGCAATATTGACCATCCTCTGTCCTTTTCGATTAGCTAATCTTGGTTTCTTTATCTTCAAGGTAGTGATTATTGTTCTTGTTCTGGGTATCTAATGTTTTCCCAGGAATCTTTTAAAACTCCATTAAGAATGAGTGTGAATAACACCAAAATGCTAACTATGTGAAGTGAGAGATGTGTTAACTGACCTTATTGTGGTAAACATTTCACAATATATACATGCATCAAATTATCACACTGTATACCTTAAACTTACACAATGGTGTATGGCAATTATATCTCAATAAACCTGGGGAAAAAAAGAACAGGTGAGAGATATGAGCATGAAGTCAGACAGAAGCATGAAATCCCATCTTTTCACTTACAAGCTGTTGATCTTGGGCGCATTATCTTACTACAATAAGCCTAATTTCCTTGTCTATAAAATAAGAATAAAAGTAATGATAAGCTACTTCATGAAGTTTTCATGAGAAATCAACAATGCATGTCATGCACCGAATATGCTCCCTGGCCCATAAGAGATGTCCAATAGGTAGCAGGTCTTAACACATTTTTTAAAGTATTTATGAATATTATTTTGACACTTATGTGTGGCTGTGAGAAGGTTACTTAACCTTCCCAGGCTCCATCTCTTCTTATCTCAAATGGAGATTGGGGCCAGCCCGGTGGCTAGCAGATGGGTTCATGTGCTCCATTTCAGCGGCCCAGGGTTGGCGGTTCCGATCCAGGGTGCGGACCTACACATCGCTCATCAAGCCATGCTGTGGCAGCATCCCATACAAACCAGAGGAAGATGGGCATGGATGTTAGCCCAGGGCCTATATTCCTCATCAAAAAGAGGAGGATTGGCAACCCATGTTAGCTCAGGGCTAATCTTCTTCACAAAAAAATAAATGAATAAAATAAAATGGAGATTATAATATTTTCACCTGCCTAATCCTTTTGTCCAAATCAATTTTTGTTCAAACTGGGATAGTTTTGAGAATGAAAAAGGCATTGAAATGATTCAAGTAATATAAATTTTGAAATAATCACTAAAATTGGTTTCATTTATATTGGTAGGCCTAGAAATTAGTTCCATACAAAAATATTTATAAAAATAAAATTATTTCTAAAAATAATAAATAACATATATCTGTGTACTTTAAGGAAAATGAAACATTTATAACAGTTACCTGAGCATTAAAAATAACATAAACACTGAGGCCAGACTGCTGGCATAGTGGTTAAGTTCACGCACTCCGCTTCAGCAGCCCAGGGTTCACAGTTCAGATCCCAGGTGCAGACCTACACACTGCTCATCAAGCCATGCTGTGGTAGTGTCCCACATACAAAACGGAGGAGGATTGGCACAGATGTTAGCTTAGGGACAATCTTCCTCAAGCAAAAAGGGGAAGATTGGCAACAGGTGTTAGCTCAGGGACAAGCTTCCTCACCAAAAAAAATTTTTAAAAATATAAACACAATCATTATTCTTGTTATATATTCACATAATTTAAGCAGTTCCTTAACTATCTTTATCTCATAGCATATCACTGCTATTATTTCTAAAATATGTGCTTTTTCAATATTGACTTGGTTTTAATTTTTCATAATATTGCCTAGAATCATCCTTAAAATTACATTTTGTGGTCAATAAATTTGGAATTGTTAATACCTCCACTTGACTTTTCTGTGTAGAACATAATATTTGAGAAAATAGCTGTCTACGAGCACTGAGGAATATGATATGTTCAGAGCAAATTCTGCTAAAGGTAAGATAGTCTGAATTTTGTTTTTTCTTGTATAAATGTGGGAATATTTCAGCTCAACATTTTCACAGATACTGTCTTTTGCCTCACTCAAAGTAACAATTTTCAACAAATATTTTTACAATTAAAACACCAATAAGTTGACTCTTTTTATTATTCTCTTGAATGTTTCTCCAAATTTAGGTTCTCCAAACTCTTCGATCCTTTCATTTTATTATGATCCAGAATATACACTTATACAAGTAAAAGAGGAAGCTCCATCAAAAGATTCTTCCCACCAGATGAGATATCCAAATTACAATTATAGAATTTTAAGGCTAAATCCTGTGCAACATTGATGTTCTCATCATTTAATTTGTTCAATTGTTTCTTTTGTAGGGATAAGTGTCTACCTGTTTGCATGCTTTGTCTTCAATAATTGAAGTTTCCTCCAAAGCCTCAAAAGTTAAAATTCTAGTCTTTCACCGTGATTAAATACTTCCAATTGTTTTTTAACAACATGAAGTATTAGAGAACATGGTTACAAAAAAAGATCAACAGACTTGCAGGATGATTTACAAAATTGTTCATTATAGGCTCAAACATATTTAAAATTGAATTTGTGTTGGGCCATAAGAAGAAAACTATATATCTCCATGATGATGTATGCCTGTGTTCAACACCAGCTCTTTCACAAAAATTTCATAGTTCGGTTCTCTGTGTATGTATAGGATATTTGTAAATTTGGATAATTAAAGCTCATATTTCAGAGAATAGAATACTGTAGGTTGTTTGGATTACAAATTATACACATACCATAACAAATTTCTTTTACGTGTCTGCTGCAAGAGTTTCTTAATTTATGAGGAAACCATTTTTTTTACCATACATTATATGGTAATTTAAAATTTGTAGCCATATTACCACCATGAAAACAAATATACCTTCAGTGTTCACCTTTACAAACGAATTAACAAAAGCATTCAAAATAATGTCAGATGTTTCACTTTCAATATAATAAACTTGCAAAAGTTTTACTTAAATTAGGTGAATTGGATTTAAAAGAAATCAAACCATTACTGGAATGTAATTTCTTTTCTATTTGAAATTTGATGACTGATATAAATGTATATGAACTTCTACTGTGGAAGTGACATATATGTATGTTTAAATCTGAATGAAATTCTTCAACTATGAAAGTAACACATTAACAGCTACCACTTCACTCTTCACATGTATACAGGAAATCTTAGAATCATCCATAGCAAAATTAATTTACAGCAATCATTTGATCTAGATGAAAGCTCATGCTTCACAAAGTGATACATCAGTGCACTTTCTGTAGCTATATGTGTTAAATCATCATCTTTTGGCCCAGCATTTGTAAACTAACATTAGTTGAAGGGTTTATTTTTATTGTGGTAAAATATACAGAACATAGAGTTTACTATTTTAACCATTTTTAGGTGTACAATTCAGTGACATTAAGTACATTCACAGTGTTCTGCATCCATAATGACTATCAAATACCAGAAAATTTTCATAATCCCAAACAGAAACTCCATGCCCATTAAACAATAATTCCCCATTTTTCCCTCCCCCCAGCCCCTGGTACCTTCTACTCTCTGTCATTATGAATTTGTCTATTCTAGGTATCTCATATAAGTGGAATCATATAATATCTGTCCTTTTGTATCTGGTGTATTTCACTTAACATGATATATTCAGGGTTCGTCCATATTGTTGGATGTATCAGAATTTCATTCCATTGTAAGGCAGAATAAAATTCACTAATATTAATTTTTGAAGTAAGCACTAATGCTTCTCATTTGTATATGGCCTTATGGTCAGTGGCATCAACAGAGTAGTTGGAAAATGTCAGCAGATATTTGTGCAAGTTACATTTTCATCACCAAATTTATTGAGAAACAGAAATTCAGAACTCAATTTTTCACAATACATGTGCTTTCATCTTCCTGGAAGTGTGTGTGTGTGTGTGTGTGTGTGTGTGTGTGTGTGTGTGAATGTGTGTGTATTTAGCTCATCAATGCCAGAAGATTCCATTGCAAAAAAAAGTTACCAAAAATAAAATAGGTAAAAATTTGTAAATTCAGACCTTTCCGTGAATGAAAAATACATTATTGTAGGAAGAACAGACCACTCTCTATTGTTTCCAAGTTCCCAACTGTTTATCCCTGGATTTAGGGACCTAGAAATCAGAATTCATGGTAATTTTCACAAATTCCAGAAATCATTAAGTTCTTCTGTATTTTTCATAACATATTATCTATGTGTTTTTAAATAATAATGAGTGACCACAATAGTAAATGATAAATCATTTTTTGTGATAGAATTATGCCAATATTTTCATAGGTTTCCTGTTTTAAGAAGCTATAATAAGGGCTGGCCTGGTGGCGCAGCAGTTAAGTGCGCGCGCTCCACTGCGGCGGCCCAGGGTTCGCAGGTTCGGATCCCGGGCGTGCACTGATGCACCGCTTGCTAAGCCATGCTGTGGCCGCGTCCCATATAAAGTAGAGGAGGATGGGCACGGATGTTAGCCCAGGGCCAGTCTTCTTCAAGAAAAAAGGGGAGGATTGGCATCGGATGTTAGCTCAGGGCTGGTCCTCCTCACAAAAAAAAAATAGAAGCTATAATAATAAATACATGGTTTTTATTATTATTATAATGCAATATATTGTGATAAGACTATATAATTCAATAACATATAAAGATGCTCTCTACCATAAAGATGTTTGAGAACAGAAAACCTTAAATTAAGGTAATATTAATAAAAAAATTAAAATCATTTGGAAATTGAAGGACTGCCAACAACATTTAAAATTTAGATTTATTACTTTTTCCAGCTTTATCGAGATATAATTGTCATATAACATTGTGTAAGTTTAAAATGTACAACATGATGATTTAATATATGTACATGTTGTGAAATGATTACACAATAAGGTTAGTTAATACATCTATCACCTTAGTTACCAGTTTTGTGTGTGTGTGGGGAGAACTTTTAAGATCTACTCTCTAAGCAACTTGCAGGTATACAATACAGTATTGTTAACTATAGTGCTGTACATTAGATCCCCAGAACTTATTCATCTTATAACAGGAAGTTTGTACTATGCCCACCTTCACCTGTTTCCCACATCCCCTAGCATCCAACTACCATCCCTCTGATCTCTGTTTCTATGAGTTTCATGTTCTTAATTTTCACATATAAGAGAGATCATACAGTAATTGTCTTTCTCTGTCTGACTTATTTCGGTTAGCATAAAGCCCTCAAGGTTCACCCATATTGTTACAAATGGCAAGATTTCCTTCTTTTTTCTGGCTGAATAATATTCCATTATGTATAACACATTTGTTTATCCATTCACTCATTGACAGACACTTAGGTTGTGCCTATGTCTTGGCTATTGTAAATAATGCCGCAATGAACATGGGAGTACAGGTATCTTTTCAAGATAGTGATTTCATTTACTTCCGATATATACCCAAAGGGAGATTGCTGGATCATATGGTGGTTCTATTTTTAGTTTTTGAGGAAGCTCCATAGTGTTTTCCATAGTGGCTGCATCATTTTACATTTCTACCACCAATGCACAAGGGTTCATTTTTTATTTGTTTGCTTTTATTTTTTAAATAGCCATCCTAATGAGAGTGAAGTATTATCTCATTATGGTTTTCATTTGTAATTCCTAATGACTACCAATGTTGAGTATCTTTTCTTTAAGGTTTTCTATATATAAAATCATGTTACCTGCAAACAGAAATTTTACTTCTTCCTTTCTAATTTGGATACCACTTATTTCTTTTTCTTGCTTGATTGCTCTAGCTAGGACTTCCAGTACTATGTTTAATAAGAGTAGTGATAGTGGGCACACTTGTCTTGTTCCTAATCTTAGAGGAAAAGCTTTCTACCATTCACTGTTGAGAATAATATTAGCTGTGGGCTTGTAATATAGGGCATTTACCATGTTGAGGTATATTCCATCTATACCCAATTTGTTGAGATATTTTATCATCAAAAGATGTTAAATTCTGACAAATGCTTTTTCTGCATCTATTGAGATGCTCATATGATTTTTATTTCTTCTATTTATGTTGTGTATCAGATTTATTGATTTGCACATATTGAACCACCTTTGTATCCTAGGGATGGATCCCACTTGATCATGGTGAATAATCCTTTTAATATGCTGTTGAATTCCATTTGCTTGTATTTTGTTGAGAATTTTTGCATCTGTATTCATCAAGGATGTTGGTCTGCAGTTTTCTTTTCTTGTAGAGTCCTTGTCTGGTTTTGGTACCTGGGTGATGGGTACCTCATAAATTGAGTTTGGAAGTGTTCCTTCCTCTTCAATTTTTTGAAAGTTTGAGAAGGACTATCATTAATTCTTCTTTAAATGTTTGGTAGAATTCACCAGTGAAGCCATCTGGCCCTGGGCTTTTCTGTGTTGGGAAGTTTTTGATTACTAATTTAATCTCTTTATTTGTTATTTGTCTGTTCAGATTTTCTATTTCTTCATGATGTAGTCTAAGTAGGTTGCATGTTTCTAGGAATTTTCTCATTTCTTCTCGGTTGTCCACTTTGTGGTATAAAATTGCTCATACTAATCTCTTATTATCCTTTGTATTTCTGTGGTGTCAGTTGTAATGTCTTCACTTTCATTTATAATTTTATTTGAGTCCTCTCTTTTTTTCTTGGTTAGTCTGGCTAAATGTTTGTCAATTTTGTTTCTCTTTTCAAAGAACTGACTCTTGATTTTGTTAATATTTTCTATTGTTTTTCTAGTCCCTATTTCACTTATTTCTGCTCTGATCTTTGTTATTTCTTTCCTCTGCCAACATTGAGCTTAGATTGTTCTTCTTTTTCTAGTTTCTTCAGGTGTAATGTTAGGTTATTTACTTGAAATCTTTCTTCTTTCTTGATATAAGCATTTATAGCTATAAACTTTCCTCTTAGAACTACTTTTGATTTATTCCATAAGTTTTGGTATATTATGTTTCCATTTTAATAATAACTCATGATAATTTTTATTTCCCTTTTGATTTCTTCTTTGATTCATTGGTTGTTCAGGAGTGTGTTGTTTAACCTCCATGTATTTGAGAATTTTCCAGCTTTCTCCCTGTTATTGATTTCTACTTTCATACCATTGTGGTCAGAAAAGATACTTGATATAATTTTTATCTTCTTGAATTTTTTAAGACTTTTTTGTGGCCTAGCATATGATCTATTATAGAAAATGTTCCATGTGTGCTAGAGAAGAATGTGTATTCTGCTTCTGTTGACTGGAATGTTTTGTATGTGTCTGTCAAGTCCATTTGGTCTAGAGTGTTGTGCAAATCTGCTGTTTTCTTATTGATTCTCTTTCTTGAGGACCTATCCATTGTTGAGAATGGGCGATTGAAGTCACCATCTATTATTGTACTGATGCTTATTTCTCCTTTTAGTTCTTATAGCGTTTGCTTTATTCAGACATACCTCGGAGATATTGCAGGTTTGGTTCCAGACCATCACAATAAAGCAAATATCACAATGAAGCAAGTCACACAAGTTTTTTGGTTTCCCAGTACATATAAAAGTTATGTTTACTCCTGTAGTCTATTAAGTGTGCAATAGCACTATGTCTAAAAAAACAGTGTACATACCTTAATTAAAAAATACTTTATGGCTAAAAAACTTTAACCATCATCTGAGCCTTCAGTGAGTCATAATCTTTTTGCTAGTGTAGTGTCTTGTTAAAAAACAATAGCGGAAAAGTGCAATAAAGCAAAGCACAATAAAATGAGGTATGCTTGCACATTTAGGTGCTCCAATACTGGGAGCGTATATATTTATAATTGTTATAGCCTCTTGAATAATTGACCTCTTTATCATTATATAATGATCTTTGCCATTTGTGATTATTTTCAGTTTACAGTCTATTTTGTCTGATATAAGTATTGCCACCCCTGCTTTCTTTTGGTTACTATTTGCTTACAATATCTTTTTCCATCCCTTTACTCTTAGTCTGTGTGTGTCCTTAAAGCTAAAGTGAGTCGCTGATAGGCAGCATATCATTAGATCTTGTTTTTTCATCCATTCATCCATTCATTGTCTTTTGATTGGAGATTTAATTGGTTTACATTTAAAGTAATTATTGATAGGTAACAACTTATTATTGCCATTGTGTTAATTGTTTTCTGACTATTTTGCAGATCCTTGGTTACTTGCTTCCTCTCTTGTTCTCTTCCTTTGTGATTTGATGACTTTTTGTGTTGTCATGCTTTGACTCCACTCCTTTATTTTAATCTTTTGTCTATCTACTACAGATTTTTCTTTTGTGGTTATCATGAAGCTTACATTAAATATCTTATAATTATAATATCCCATTTTAAGCTGTTAACAGCTTAACTTCTATAGCATACTGAAACATTATATTTTTACTTCTTCTTTCCCCAACACATTTTAGGTTATTGATGTTACATTTTATATCCTTTTATATTGTGTATACAATAATAAATTATTACAGTTATATTATTTTTAATAAGCTTGTTATTCTAACTTTTAATCTAGAGTCATGATTTATGTACCACCACTACAATATTAGAGAATCTGACTTAACTTTATATTTGCCTTCACTGATGAGTTTTCTATGTTCATATGTTTATCCAGTGTTAATTAGCATCCTCTCCATTCAGCTAGTGGAATACCGTTTAGGATTTCTTGTAGGGCAGGTCTAATGGTGATGAACTCCCTTAGTTTTTGTTTGTTTGGGAAACTTTTTTCTCTCTCCTTTATTTCTGAAGGACAGCTTTGCTGAGTATAGTGTTCTTGTTTGACAGATTTTTCTTTCAATATTTTGAATACATCATCTCACCCTCCCCTGGCCTGCAAAGTTTCTGCTAATAAACCCTCTGATGGTCTAACGGGGGTGCTCATGTATTTGATGAGTTGCTTTTCTCTCTCTGCTCTCAAATTTTTCTATTTTAATTTAACTTTTGACAATTTAATTATAATGTGTCTCAATTTAGCCCTTTTAGAGTTCAACCTATTCAAGGTTTTTTGAGCCTCATAGAGCTGGATGTCCATTTCTTTCCCAAAATTTGGGAAGTTTTCAGCTATTATTTCCTTAAATAGATGCTCTGTCCCTTTCTCTTTCTCTTCTTCCAGATTTCCATAACACATAAATTTATTTTATTTTGTTGATGTCCCATAAGTCCTATAGGCTTTCTTTATAGTTTTTCATTCTTATTTTCTTTCTGCTCCCCTGACTGGATAATTTCCAATGGATATTGGAAGCTGATTTTTTCTTCTGCTTTTTCGAGTCTGTTGTTGAAGCTCTCTATCTAATTCTTCAGTTCAGTAATTATATTCTTTAGCTCTAGCATTTCTGTTTGGTTTGTGATGGTTTCTATTTTTTTGTTAAACTTCTCATTTTGTTCATGCATGCTTTTCCTAATTTCATTTGGTTGTTTGTCTGTGTATTCTTATAGTTCACTAAACTTCTTTCAGAGAATTATTCTGAATTTTTTGTCAGACAGTTCAATGATCTCCATTTCTTTAAGGTCAGTTATGGGAGCTTTATTAGTTTCCATTGGTGGTGTCACGTTTACCTGATTCTTCATGATCCTTGTATCCTTGCATTGGTATCTGCACATTTGAGTAAACAGTTTCCTCTGGCAGACTTTATAGGTTTCATTTTAGCAGGGAAAGAGCTTCACCAGCCAGCTCAGCTTGGGGTGTTGAATGGGTCAGCTAATAGCATTTGTGGGCAGATAAAGCTTGCTATCAGGGTCTCTAGTTGGACAAAACCACAGCCCCTGCTCTTAGGTTTGGGAGGAGGTTGCCGCTGGCTGCTCTCTGTGGTCAATCAGTGCTGCTGGGTGTGCTCCCTGGCTGGGCAGGGCTGCTGGCTGTTTTTCACGTTTACATGGGGCCATTCTCTGGGCTCTGCAATCACTTCTGGTTGGGTGGAGTCACAGTGGCAGGGCAGTGCCACTGGTTAGATTTTGCACCTGGGCCGGGTTTCAGGCTATCCTCTGCAATCCCTCCTGGTTGGGTGGGGTTTCAGGCTGTCCTCCCCAACCTGGACGGTGTTGCTGGCTGGACTCTGCATTTAGGCAGAGCTGCATTCTGGGCTTCACAGTCAAATGGGGCCTCAGGCACTGCTCTGCAAACAGGCAGAACAGCAGGCTGCCTCAAAATTGGGCAGAGGCTCAGGCTGGGCTTTACAATTGGATAAGCCATTGGCTGTGCTCCACTGTTGGGAGAGGTTGCTGTTCAGGCTTCTGGTCTGGTGGGGCCTCTAGCTATACCTGCAGTTAGGTGGGCCTGGTGACTGTGCTCTGTGGATAGACAGGGGCACTATCCTGGCTTCTTGGTTAAGTGGGGCCGCAGGCTATGCTCCATGATTAGGGGGAGGTGGGTCACTGGCTGGGCCCCGTGCTTGGGCAAGGCCTCAGGCTGTTCAGCAATTGGTCAGGGCCCTATGCTCCGCTCCACTGCTAGGTTGGGTTGTAGGCTGGGCTCCAAGCCTCCTCAAGGTTGCTTTTTAGGCTCCCTAGGTATGCAAAGCCAGAAGCTATGCTCAACAGTTGGGCAGGGCTGCTGGCTTGGCTCCTGCCTGGTAGAGCCGTAGGATGTCTTCCACAGCTGCAGTGTGTTGTGGCCACGATTCCTGGAGCAGTGGATCTGGATGCTATGCTTAGCAATTGAGCAGAACTGTGAATTTGCTCCCCTGCCCAGGCAGGGCTGTAGAATGTGCTCCATGGCCAATATGGCCTGTGGCTGGAGGTCCAAATCAGGCCAAAATATCAACTGAACTCCCTGGTCTGACTGGGCCGCTAGCTGGACTCTGCTGATTCACAGAGCTGCTGGCTGGGATCTCTGCTCAGGTGCCGCTGAAAGCAGGAATACAGTCTGCCAAGATGTAAATGCTGGTTGCTGTAAGCCCCATCCACCTTCTCTGTCTTTATCTCAACCGCAGATAGAGAGGTTGAGCGCCACAGATTTTCCCAGTGATCCCTGTGAGGTAGGACCTGAGTGAGCCTCCTGGGAAGTGTCCCACAATTCTGGGGAAGCTGGATGTCCACCTTGGGTTCTCTTTTTCCCACTGGGGAAACCATAGGCCCAGGAGGCCCCTCTCAGTATAGTGCTATGCCTCGCACCCCCACCCCCATCCCAGGAAGCGGTGATGTGATCAAAGTGAAACTACTCCTCTCACCCTTCTGATGCAGTCTTTCACAGTCTCTGTCATCCAGGGGAGTGCTTCAGATTCACTCCTGGGTTCTGCAACTTCACAATTGTGTCCTGTCTATGCATAGTGCCTAGTTGGTCTTCTTATTAGGGAAAGTGAAGTTAAGAATGACCCATGTCACCATCTTGATGATGTCACACCCCCTTAAGTTATTATTCTTTAAATGAAATTTTAAAATACAAAAAGCATTAATTCCTTGATAGCATTGATCTTGTTTTATAAAAAATGTTCCAGACATAGAACCTCTTCTTTCATTTTGCATTTTCCATTACTGAATTTTTAAGAATGGTTCCAAAAGCATCTTCAAGATGGGCATTAGAGTATATGTTATTTTGTATAAGCTCATTTCTTTTTTTAAGGATGAAAGTGTCTTTTCTCCTTACTCTGATTTTGGTTTTGCCATTGAAGTCAATATTACGTTTGCTAATTCAGATTCTAAATCAATTTCTGATTTCATTTAGAGTATTCCACACAACATTCACATCTTTCTCTCTTTGCTCATCCTCTGTTAAAGTATTTAAAAGAACTGTGGCCTGTAGTGAATATTCAAACACTGGGAAGCGATAGCGAACATTATTGAGCTGTGCTTAAGTACCATATTATTCAGAAATCCTACAGCAAGGCAGTAGCACTACATAGAATCACATGTCAAAATTGCCTATTTAATGACTTATTTTGTTTTCAGAATTTGTTGTTTCTTGGAATGCTGCCTTATATGCCTTGGAATACCACTCATAAGCTTTGTGTAAGGTATTTTATAAGTATAAACTTATAACTTTTTTTCCACAGTAATGACTCACCATTAGCAGCAGCAGGCAGGGCCAAGAATGTACAGTTATAAAATGACAACAACTACAAGCATGACTGACTGTTGAGATTGTGACCACTTCTTTCCAGCATATTCCTGTCCCTCTTCCATCAGGCTGGATGACTGCCTTTCAAGTGTCCAGAATAGATGATCTCTAACATCCTGAATTCTCAGATTCTAAGATTGTCCAATGACCCATGCCAGTTAACACATCACAGAAGTAAACATTAGCTAACTTGCCATCTTTCCTGGAACAAAAGATGAGATTGTACATTTGATTATGTTTTTGTTCCACTTTTAGGGTAGTTAAACTCCAGAAAAATTTGCCTGGGAAAGCTACACGTTAATCTATCTCAGAGGTTTGAAAGATTGGATTAGGCCACCATTCGAATGTTTCTAGATTGCATCAGGAAAGAAAATCAGATGGCCTTGAAGCCACTTAGAGCCTTAAAATAATGCCAAGGTTTTGATGCCAGGGATTAACCCATTAAGCCATTGCCACTGGCTGTAAGCATTACGATACTTTGAGGCTGGGATGAGCCTCTGTACTGCTCAGGCCTTAGTTACTACAGAAAAAAGAAAAGTCAGATTAAGCTGTCATCCAAAAAAAATTAATATATGCACCTAATTGGCTTAGGATTTTTATTATTATTATTCATGCAATTACAATTTGTGTCTATAGAAAATACGGCCATTATTTTTAAATTATATTTCAGAAAAGCAAGTTACCAAAAGTAACATGATAGAAATAAAGGATATTCATAAAATGTACAGAAATACAGCTAAATCCAAAATGGGCATATCAGTACATAAGCAGGAACACATTGTCAAGTTCTTGATATGCTTGTCCTCTATCCCATACCACTAATTACTTCTTAGCTCAAATGGGCAAAGTCATTAGCGATTTGCTCGGCAATAGGTGAAAAGATACGTTTCTTTTTTTCTTTCCCTGTGGAAAATTGTCTGCATTGTACTGCAGTGCTGAGCAAGTTATTCTTAGCAGCATGTCTCCTCAGACATTTTACAGCAGCTTGGGGAATATTAAATGAATGATTAATAAATAATTACAACTATGTGTCCAATCTTCAACTGCATATTCAAAAGGAGTTTTGACTGTGAGGCATTTGAGAACAGTTCTGGAAACAATATATTTATACATTTTAATTTGGATTTATTCCAGAGTTAAAGTACAAATATTTACATATTCCCTGCATACTTTACATATAGAATTATCTTAACCATTATCGGTATACAACCACCTCCAGAGAGAAATGCAGTAAGGAATTTAGCAACAGGAACACACGGTAAACAGTGATTTAGGACAGAAGGTAAAGAGCATCATAAACATGGAGAATCTGAAATTAGAGAAAGAATTTTTAATTAGGTGGAATGTAATCATCAGCTGGAATTTGTCTATGTTATGAGAACAGGAGCGTTTTGTTATTGTTGTGGAAAACGCTTTCAGATATTTCACTAACAAACCGATCAGAAAATCCCATTTCAGTCTTATTCACTGCCTCTCTCTCTACCTAAGAGTACAGTGCAACGTGAGCGTAGCTTATCTATCATTGTGCAGTGATATGATACGGGAATGATCATACCATTTGCAGCGTGGTATAGCCATGGTGAGCCTAGGTCCTGAATTTTCTGGACCAAATTCCAAATTGATCAATTCTATGTGTTATCTTTAGGTTCCAAAGTTATGACTACTGCAACTGAAACAAAAAGCTGTGGCTGGATAAGAGAACATTTCTAGTTCCAGCTATACCACTCAGTGTGGGCCTGCCCACAAATATTTCTTACTTCTTTTTTTTATGTAAATGCATACATGTTATCAAAGTTGAACTATAATGATGTACACCTGAAATCTGTACATTACAAACCAAAACACCTCTTAAGCACTTTGGGTTACAGTCCCTACCCCCTTCTTTATGCAAAGGCATGAATGCCAGAATGCCAAACAGCCTCTCATTCCATGGCTTAACTAGTATTAAACAGCAAGGCATAGTAGCTAGAAACAGCCTGGCACCAATGTGCTTGGATTTGAATCTCAGCTCTGCTTACCCCAGCTCTTCTTATCCCAGCTCTGTCTGACCCTGGGCAAACTATTTAACCACACCGTGTCTCAGCTTTTTCATCTGTAAATTAGGCTTGATGATAATGATAATTTTTCATGGAGTTGTTATATGAGGCTTTGATGAGTTGACATAAATAAAGCACCTAAAACAGCACAGAATAGTCTACGTATTGGTTAAACAAACACATGTGAGAAAGGGTAGCATATCAGCTCAAATTTGCTACCAATTCAGCTATTTAGCTGCTGTTTCCTCTTAGTACTCCAGCTCATAACACCCTAAGAAATGGTTTTTGTTTTGCATAACTATGAGAAAACAGACTAGAGAAGTTAAGAAACTTGCCCACAGTCTCATCTAGAAGTAACACCCAATATTTAAATCTTTATATGTCTGACTTCAAATCTGTGCTCTCTAAACTCGGCTTCCTCAGGGTCCAGACATTTTACAAGCTGATTATTACCTCTTATAATACGCCTTGGTCCCAAGCTCGTTGTCTGAAAAAAAATGTAAGAAGTATGATTTTTGGATACAGAGTGATTGAAAAGCAATGTCTTTCTCACTGTAAGGAATAACGGTCAAAGAATCAGATTTTAGAGCGAGACTGCCTGTGTTCACAATATCAGCTCTACCACCATGTGGGAGACCTTGACATCTCTGCGCTTGAGCTCTCCGTGCCTCCGATTCCTCTTCTATAACTATTAAACGGGCATAACAGTACCCAATTCAGAGGGTTATTTAAATATTAAATTAATTAGTAAAAATAAAGCATTAGAATAGTGCCTGGCACATAGGAAGCACTATAGAAATGCTTCTTGTTAGTATACTTGTCATTACTACCACTACTACTTGGAAGGGCTGGGATGGGTTGGAGAAGAGACATTTAATGGTACCATATAGTTATAATCATGGTCCTACAGAAATGAGTAAATATATTTCCAGCTTTCATTCATACAGAAAGTCACTCTTTTTGTCAAAAGGGACTTGCTCCTTCCTCACAGACCATTGCTTTAGTGCACAGAAGGGCATTGATCCCCGAAGAAGAGACACTTAAAATGCGCAGCTTAGAGATACAGACAGCTGGGGATTATGCAGGCCCAACTAACAATAAACAAGGATGTTGAAAGGAGACAAAGCCTTCCACAGAAACTAGCTGTTGAGGAGCAAGTATCTAATAACTAGTCTTTGAGCAAGTACATAAACAAAAACTAAAATTTAGTAGAATAAGTTCAACTGACCTGGATGAATGAGATCAATGTCATGCACAGAAGAAGGGGAAGACTGAAACAGAAGACTGAAGCATCCTCTCGGCTACACCTGTTCAATTACCATTGATTATGGTAATCAATGAGCAAAGAGGAAAAGGAAACTGATTTCAGAAATCTTGTATAGCCTTGAAAGTTTGTTGTATGTATGTAAACGGTATACGGCTCTTAGTACAGAATGCAGCCTTAGTTTTTCTTCCATATTCATAGAATCCTAAATATAAAAGTCTTTTCAGGTATTGTAAAAGAGAGTTGCCTGAACTGGCTGGACCCCACTCAGCTGTTAAATTTGAGATTGTTGTGCTCAGAGAGTACAAAATAAGTAGCACTTACAATATTTTCTCTTAATAAGGCTTATTTCTGAGTGGGCTCTTCTTAGATTTGTCTTGGTAGGGTTTTAGCTTCCCATTTGATTTTTTCTTTGTTTTCAGCAGAGGGAAAAACTTGAACAGATTTGTTGAGAGACTCAGTGAGTGGGTCACTAAGAGGATTGTAGATTTTAATAGACTCTTCTCTTGCCTTCCCATGCAGTTAGTTATTTCCTAAAACCCTGAGTTTGAAAGATTTGAAACAGAACTTTAAATATTATAGAGCTGAATCATCAAAGGGTTTTAAACCTGCCACTGGGTGAAGGACAGAAAGAAAGGACCATCTGATCTAATGCCGTGAATTCTTAGCAGTGAGAATGGTTCCCCTGAAGCAGAACAGAGAAAAACAGGAAAGAAAATGCTTAATTGAAGCAAAATAGGCTACTATGACATACAGGAAAATCAAAGCTTTAAAATGACAAATTAAAATAAAGGGTTACGAAAGCAAAGGTGTTGTTAACTTTCTTTCCTGGAGGCTGCTGACTTATCTAGGGCAATGGCTCTCAGATGCTAGAAAAAGTGCTGGTCCTTAATGACATTTCCAATGGTCCCCTACAAAGTGAGGACAAAGTGGTGAGATTTTTCATTGTCATTTTTTTCCTTTAAAGGAGTATTTCTTATTCTGGGAGTGTGTTCTACCTACATTTTCGTATCAAAATATCTTTCAACTGGGGGGCTGCCCGGTGGCATAGCAGTTGGGTGTGCGCTCTCTGCTGCAGCGGCCCGGGGTTCGCAGGTTTGGATCCTGGGCGCACACCGACGCAACACTTGTCAAGCCATGCTGTGGCGGTGTCCTGTATGAAGCAGAGGAAGATGGGCACGGATGTTAGCCCAGGGCCAGCCTTCCTCAGCAAAAAGACGAGGATTGGCATGGGATGTTATCTCGGGGCTAACTTCCCTCACAAAAAAAAAAAAAAAAATCTTTCAGTTGGAAGAGATGGTGATAACATATGGTAGTTTATGTTTTAGTTTTAGTTTTTTTCATTTCAATGCCCTTACTGATCAAAATTAAAGGTCAATTACACTACATTTCCCCCAAACAAAAAAGAAAAAAAAATTGAACTATTAAAAACAAAAGTCTAAGACCCAACAATCTAAGTCAGTTCTCTTCCAGAGGATGGATTAGAACTACTTTGGAAGTAGTTTCAAAACAAAGACCACCCCTCCCCTCCACCATGAGCTCTCAGAAGGAAAGTGGAAGATGGAGGAAGGGAGATGTGTATTTTTGTATGAGATTCTGATACAGATCCTAATTGACATCCACAGTTCTCAGGGGACAATGGTCAACTATCATCATTAGGAGACATATCTTCTTTACTTTTGTATTTTTCTTGAACTTATTCACCTCTGTGGACAGGAGACAAATAGTTTACCATGGATTTTCCTAAATAAGAGGAAAAATATTTCAGGAAACAAGTTTCTATGCTCCACATAAAAAAGATCTTTGAAGGAGAAGCTTCAAGCACACGACAATTCTTTTCATAAAGAAATCATAATATTAAGACTCTAGGGATATAACAAATATATTCTTGACTGTGGTAGCACACTAAATAAAGTCCTTGAGCTAATTTTAATGGAAAAATTTTCTAGATACAAGCTGAATAAGTAGACATGCTTATTATGTCTATATGTATTATACATATATGTATAATATATATATATATATTTCTTGAGCTCTAAAAAGCTACATGGGCAAATGCTAAAACAAATATTCAAACTGGGAAAAATGGGTGAAAGTACAAAAGTAAATCCAGATTTCTTTAACACTGTGAAGCAGAATAAAATGTTTAAGATACTAAGTTCCTCTCCGTCCTTGAGGAGATCAGTCTAGTATAATCATTTTGCTCCAATCCAGCTAATTTTCTCACTGGCTCGTACACAGAAAAATTTTACTTCTTTCCATGAAAGTCTTTGATTCCTTAAAATGTTATTGCAACTAATGCTGTGCCCTGTCCCTCCCCTCACCCCACCCTAGTGCCAGCATAAAATGTGTCTCAATTCTTCCCATGCAAATCCTTCTCTCTAACAGATTCTCCTCTAATGCCTATTTTGTTTATACAAAACACTGAACACTGAACATGCGCCAGGCCATGCTAAGGGCAATTATACATTTTAAGCAGGTTTGTGTTTGAGGAGTTGAATATGGCTTGGAAGAAGTCTTGAATATAAACAGGGAGATTCATTAGGAGGCTATTGTAATAATCTGGGACAATGATTGTCAAAGTGTGGTCTCCAAATCAGCAAAATCAGAATCACCTGGCCACTTGTTAGAAACGCAAAGTTTCATGCCCAATTCCAGACCTACCAAATCACAAACTACAGGCTCCATCCCAGCAATCTGCATTGTAACAAGCCTTCCAGGTGACACTGATGCACACTGAAGTTTGTGAATCACTGAGTTAGGGGAATAGCGGTGGGAGATGAGATTAGTGGCAGTGGATTTGGAGAGCATGTTACTGAACTGAAAGACATGATGACTGATTAGATGACAAGGAAGAAGTGAAATAAAATTTTGAGATTTACGATTTGTGTGATTGATGCCTAGTGGAGCCTTTGAGAGATACAGAAATATAAGAAAATATCAGTTGGGGTGGTCAGTGTAGAAAATAAATGCTTATTTCATATTGGGATGTATCAAATCCAAAATACTGAACATTCAGATGGAGATCCAGAATGGTAGTGTAGTAGAGAGATCTGAACACAGGAAAAGGATTAAGATAAAAGTGATCTTAGAAGTGATTAAAGTCGAAGAGCTTTCAAAGAACAAGGGAGCAGGAGAAGTTACCTAGGGAGAGTATAAGAAGAAGTGAAGAGGATTGAAGATGGAATCTGGAGAACACTAACATTTAAAGAATAGACAATGGCAGAACCTAAGAGAGGAAAAACATAATCATGGTATTTTAGAAATTCAGCAAGGCAAGAGTTTCAAGAAGGAGGACTTAGTTTTAAATATCACAAAGAGATTAAGGTAAGGAGAGGAATATATCTATTAAATTTAGACATGAAGACAGTTGTGACTTTGCTAAGAGGAATTTCAATGGTGAAAAAATGAGATTACAGTAGGAGAAAAAATAAATGAATTGGGACCTCTGGTTTTAGCTCCACCTTGTAAAAAGCTTAGAAGTAATTACTCTATCCTTACGACAAGAAAAAGTTGGATAAACTAAACATAAATGACTTTTCTTGGACCCATCAGAGAACTGAGGTTTTAGGGAAAACCATCACCCCAAAATCTGGAGCAAAGGATCATCCAGGAAGAAAGAGGCCAGATATGTTTCCCTGGATTAGAAGCCATTGGAGCCCTAAACTGATAGGAACACTTAAATAGTAATTTTAGAAAATTGCTGAAAGACGAATATGGACTAGTATGAGTGTGAGAAACTCCTGAGAATTTCCACAGTATTATGAGCACTCTTTCCAGGTGATGATCCAATAAGCATCCCTCCCTGAATTGGTCATGGAGAGTGTTTTGATCACTTCCTCTTCACCCCACTAGTGAGGGAAGGATTCCACTCTAGGGTTATGCAGATGGCCAAGCACACAACAGCTGTCACTAACATAGGAGCTGGACAGCGATTTACTAATCACATATACTCACAGCCCAAGAGAGGAGGACACCACAAGCAATGCAGGAATACATGGGAGATTCACTTGGGAACAGAGTGAAAAATCAAGGGCTGTAGGAGGCAGACTTTACAGTAGCAAGAGGAAGGGGTGCCCCTCAATTCCTTCGTAAGGATGGGATTGACTTGTTTGAATAATTCCGTCAGCTGGCAGGGAACTAAAACCCACTACTTAGAGATAAACAGGAGCTGTATTTGGTCCATTTGACAGGGACGGTGGTTAAGTAGGGGACCTTATCCAAGGTATTAGAGTGGGGAGGGTATATTAACCAAGTTTTCTAGTTTCTGTGTTTTATGCTTTGACACTTGAGCCTTGCTCATCCTGGAGGAACTGCCCCTCCCAGGGCTGGTCAATTCCTAGAGACAGTAAGGGACTTGGCTGTGAGCACAGCTTTCATATTCAAACCAACCAATTCAGACCCCACACCCTCTAAATTTATTGAGTTCTTATACTTCAGGCCATTATTCCCCTGTCCTAATCGCATCAGGACCAGGTACTGGACTACTAGGGATGGTCCGTATACCCCTAAGACCACAGAAATTATTTAAAATAGCCAATTCTAAGCTAGCTTTTCACCCTGCCTCATCTGTTCCTTCCTGAGGAAACCACAGTAAAGATGCTTGCCCATGTTTTCCCCTTGCTCCCTCTGTCTCCTGATCAACCCTGGTGCTTCCCCGTGTGGCCCTGTGTAGTGTGCTGTGCCTCCTGTTTCTAAGAATCTGTGAGCATAAAACTTCTTCCTGCATGACAATCATGTCTGTGTCAGCATGTTTTACCTCAGCTGATTAAAACAAATTCCCACTACCTTTAAAACAGAGGGGAATTTGGGTTAAACAAGTCTAGGCCTTCCTGATTTTACCAGATGCCATGACAGCACATAATATTAATTTTTGGCAGGACAAATAATCATTGTGAAATGTGTCCAGAGCCTTATCAGAACAAATACCTATGCTCCAGAGGAAAATATTTGGCAAAAGCCTAACTCAGTTTGTGGAAGGACATTTTTCCACTCCAGCCATATCTATCCTTCATATCTCAGAAAAAAGAAAAAAAAAAAGTACTAAACAGGAGTCAAGATTTCAAGAGAATATATAGAGAATGCTAAATCCAGGAAAAGAAATAGGCAACAGAAGGAAAACAAACAAAGCTATACCACTGAAGAAACATTTGTAAAAGTTATAAACCTAAGACACAGGTCCATTAAAACACTGAGACTTATTTGGAAGATTATAGAATATCTCTCCCACCAACACCTCATCATCACACCAAGAGGGCTCCAGTATAGCGACAGTGGATTACAGCAGAAATAACTGCAAGATACGACCCTCTCTGAGGAGGTGGCATTAGGAAATCCCAAAGGCAAGAAGGAAGACGAAAGCAGGACACTAGAGAAGTTGAAGCCTCTGGCCCCTGTAGCTACAGAACATATTAAACACACCTCACTTCTAGCCAGATCTCCATATGTCCTCACACTCAAGACATTTTTACCTCAATTCCTATTACCTGATACAAGATATCCAGCTTTTGAAAAAAATTACAAGGCATGCCAAATGCAATAAAAAACATAGACTGAAGAGACAAAGCAATCATTAGAATCAGGCGTGGTATGACACAGATGTTGCAATCATCACATAGGAAACTTAAAATAACTATGATTAATATGTTAAGGGACTTAATGGTAAAAGTGAACAAACATCTGGGCAATGTGAGAGATGGAAACTTAAAAAAGCATCAAAAAGAAGTGCTACAAATCACAAACATTGTAACAAAAAAGAAGGACATCTTTGATTGGCTTATCAGTAGACTCAACCCAGCTGAGGAAAGAATCAGTGACTGTGATAAGTCATCAGAAATCTCCCAAACTTAAGTGAAAAGAAAATAAAAGAACTTTAAAAAAATAGAACAGACGGGGCCGGCCCGGTGGCGCAAGCGGTTAAGTGCGCGCGCTCCGCTGCGGCGGCCTGGGGTTCGCTGGTTCGGATCCCGGGCGCGCACCGACGCACTGCTTGGCAAGCCATGCTGTGGCGGCGTCCCATATAAAGTGGAGGAAGATGGGCACAGATGTTAGCCCAGGGCCGTCTTCCTCAGCAAAAAAAAAAAAAAAAAAAAGAGGAGGATTGGCGGATGTTAGCACAGGGCTGATCTCCTCACAAAAAAAAAAAAAAAAAAAAAAAATAGAACAGACATCTAAGAAACGCAGGACAAATTCTAAAGGTGTAACTTGCGCATAATTGGAATATCAGAAGAATAAGAAAATAAAGTAGTAATAGATTGTAACCAAGAGTATAAAACAAATATCCCTGAGTCTATATTGAAATAAATAAATGATTGAATAAATTAATAATTGGTGGAAAATAGCTAAATTGCCCACGCAGAAGAATTCTAAATCCTTAAGAATCTGCTGTGCACTGAAACTTCCTTCCAAAGAACATAGATGTCAAGGGGAAAGTATAAACTTTTCTACAAATTGTACTGAAACAATTGGATATTCATGTGTATTAAAATAAATTTTGATCCATACCTTGCACCATATACAAAAAAATTCAAAATGGATCACATATTTGAATGTAAAACCTAAAACTATAAAACTTTTAGAAGAAAACAAAGGAGAAAATCTTTGTGACATTAGGTAAGGCAAAGTTTCTTAAACATGACACCAAAATCACAATCTATATAAGAAAAAATTTTTAAATAGGACTTCATCCAAATTAATCACTTTTGTTTTTCTAGAGATAACATTGAAAAAGTGGAAAGACAAGTCATAGACTGGGAGAAAGTATTTGCAAATCATATAATTGTTAAAGCACTTGTGTCCAGAATATATAAAAATGTATAACAATATTAAGAAGACAAACAACCCAATATATAAAAATTGGCAAAAGATTTGAATAAACACTTCACCAAATTAGATATACAAGTGACAAATAAGCATATGAAATAATGCTCAACATTATTAGTAAGTAGGAAAATGCAAATTAAAACCACAAAAAGTACTACTAAACACCCACTAGAATGGATATAATCAAAAAGGCTTTCCAAATGTTGGAAAGAATGTGGAGACACTAGAATTCTCATCCATCGCTGGTAGGAATGTAAAAATGGTACAACCGCTTTGGAAAAAGTTTGGAAGTTTCTTTAAAAACTTAAGCATACATTTACCATACAACATAGCAATTCCACTCCTAAGTATCTCCCAAGGTAAATGAAATGAAAACATATGACCAGACAAAGACTTGTAATGATGTTCATAGAAGCATTATTTATGACAGTCAAAACCTGGAAACAATCCAAATGTCTAACAGATGAAAAACAAACTGTAGTAAATCTGTGTAATAAAGTGCTACTCAGAAATAAAAAAGGAACACCAAAGTGATATGTGTAAAACAGGAATGAACCTCAAAAACGCTATGCTGAGAAAAGCTGGATACAAAAACTACACATTGCACAAATCCAATTATTTGGAATTTCTAGAAAATGCACAACTATAGAGACAGAATCAGATCAGCAGTTGTCTGGAGCTGTGATGGGACTAATTCTAAAAAGCATGAGGGAAATTTGGGGTGATGGAAATGTTCTAAAACTAGAATGTGGTGATGGTTGCACAATGTATATAGTAACTAAAACTCGTAGAACTGTATACTTAACGTAGGTGAATTTTATGCCATGTAAATTATACCTCAATAAAGCTGTTTTAAAAGATAGTGAATATTTGCTAAAGAAGTAAAGATGGTACTTACTCAAAAATTGACTATGAAATGAAAGAGATAAGACATTAGATAGAAGGTAAACAGGCTTGAGGGGGATTTATTTTCCCTTACAAAACTGAGAAATAGTTGAGTATACTTAGCATAAAGTAGCCAATAAAGAATAGGAGGTTAAAAACATAAGAAAGAGAAAAAATAAAATAGATCCAGATGCTTGAAGAAGCTTTCAAAAGCAAGTAGGTGAATTCACTTTGGATAAAAAGATTACTTCATCTTCTACAATGAGAGGGAAGGTGGAAAAGATGGATGAAGTTAAAGATAACAAATGATGGTTGGTGATGGGGCAAAAAGGTAACAAGTTGAGAATTCTGTCCTGGTGGTGTCACTTCTTACTTAAGTAGAATTAAATGGAAAGAATATATTGCCTAATCATTCAGATTCTTCCTAATGGTTATGAACTATTCAATTAACTAATTGAACTATTCAATTAACTAATACAGAGTGGTGTGCTTTCCAGATGAAGTGTATTTATACCTACAGTTATAACGATGCAACTTGGCAAAATAATCTTCAGCATCAATCAACTCTGAGAGGTGTGTACAGTTGGGGGTCTGAGTATAGAAGGGTTTAGAAAAGCATCTGATTGCAACTGAAGAAGAAGCTGATTAGGAGCTATATAGGACTGTTGGGAACTTAAGGTTCAGATGACCTTGGAGGCATAGAGTAAATAATTGCCTCAGTCCTCCTGGTGGGTGTTTTCCTTCAGCTCTACTCCATAGCACAAAGTAGACAAGAAAAAGGCTGGTGGTTAGATGGATCCATTAATGCTCCAAGCATTTCCCAAAATGTTTCTCTAACAACTGCTTTAACTCGGGTTGATGGCTCTACCTTCCTCACCTTTCTCCCCAACCAGCCCCCACTTCAGTCTAACACGTCCCTGGCCTATCTGCCATTAGATTTTACCTCAAAGTCCTCTTTAATTCTTTTACCCTTGCATATCTCTCCTCTCTTGACAGCATGGTGAGTAGGGAAGGAATCTTAGGATTCCTTGGAGTCCCTGCATTAGTGCTGAGCAATTAGTAGTGCTCAAAAGTTGTTAAATTGAAAATAATTTTAAATTATTATGGAATAATTACCAACTAGCTATTTGGGAACAAAATCTTTTCTAAAATACTAGTGATTAACATATGTGTCAAATTTCATTTCTAATTTGTGTTCTGCCACTGAAGAACTGGATGACATTGACAACTTCTGATGAGCCTCCGTTTCTTCATCTGTGAAATGAATGTGTTGGCTTAGATATTTTAAAAAATTAGCAATAATTTTTTCCAATTCTAAGTGAACAAAGGTACTAATGCTAATTTTTTAAAAATCAAAATACGTAGATGGCTATAACAAAGAAAGAAGAGAATCAGATTTGTTTATTCCTGCATTTTTTGCAAATTACCACTGCAATTTCACAGCATGAAAAAAAAGACATATATCATTATTATGTATTTGAATATTCTTCTAAAAGTTGATTTTTAATGAAAGTTTTTGTTCTAGTCTTTGATATTGTTGAAAGAAAACACAATTTCTAAGAAAGAAAAGTCAATTTTAAAACACGTGTAGTGATAAAATATATGTCAAAATCTGCATAATTTTCTATATCCTGTGGAATTGAAAATGACAACTCAAAAACACAAATGCATCAATATTAACTAATTACACCCATGATAAATCCCTATTTCACGTACATGAAAAAAGTAGAATTTTTATATAATGTCTGTTTAATACTTCAATTCTAAGTCTTTTGTAGCTAAATTTAAATATGCTATCTTTTTTACTTAATGATGAAGCTCAAAACTCTCTATGGAGTTGGGTTGTTTTTCTCTGAGAAAGGTTGACCCAGCATGGTAGTAAAAGATAAGGAAATTTTGTCCATATTAGCAAAGGATTAAAGAAAATCTAGTGAATTGCTTGAAGGAGTGAAAACTAAGCTACAATGTAGATAAGAGTGAAAGTAGTTGACTTGTTCAAGGTGGAACCTAAAGGCAGAGGTACAAATTATGGATATATAACATGAGCAATATTTTTTTCTAGTTGGCACTACCCTACAATGAAGCATACCTTTTCAGGAAGGAAGTCAGCTTTGAGACCAAGATTCTCAGACAAGAGTGGTGAGACCAGCTGCCAGAGAGACTTTAACAGGGATTCTCGTGGTAGACAAGAAGCTCCAATTTCCCTTATAGAAGTCTTTGATTCATGATAGAGTCTGTGGCTAGGAGACTAAGTAAAATCCAGCGATCTCATAAGACTATAACGGAAACTTTCTTTTTTTTTTTTTTTTAGTACCAGAAACTAACCAATTGCTTCATCCACCAAATACTTAATAATTATTTACCAAAGAAAAGTGAATTCTTTATAAAGGTCTTGACGAGGATTGATGCTAATAATATCTACTAAATCTTAACTATTCACTACTTGCCAAGCATTGTTCTAAATACTATACATTTACTAATTGAATCCTCACGACAACCATTTGAGGTATCACACTATCCCCATTTTACAGATGCAAAAACTGGGACACAAAGACAATAAGAAGTTCACAACAATAAATGGAAAGGCCAGAATTTGAATACCAAAGGTAGGATCACAGATCCTAACTCCATTCATTATAGGTACACTAGTCCTTTCATATACATTTTTCACTGAAGTCGTCTTTTTTCCACTGATGTATTTATTCTAACATGGTGAAAGTGAATAAAAGAGCAGGAAAAATTATCTCAGCATCTGGATCACTGTCTGCTAGCTCCTTTGACAACCTTCATTAATCTTTCACAATCTTCCTCCTGGTTACAGGGTTTTTCAATTAGCTAGCATGAATACAGAGAAGTGTCTTGACTAAATGAAGTTTATTTATACCCGTAGTGTTACAATGCAGTATGGCAAAATGATCTTTAGCATCAATCAACTCTAACCCCACAAGATAAAATATTCCATCTACTAGGAAAGACAAAAGTTATCAATTTCCTTTGTTTCTAACAAAGAAGACTGAACTAGTAATTATCTATCTAAAAATTTATTTTAAATAAATAATCAGAAGTATGGACAAAGATTTATGTAAAAGATGTTATTTATAGTAGTGAAAATTCAAAATGATCTAAACGCCCCCATAGAAGGGTAATAGTTAAATAAAGAATTGTGGATCTATAAATAGATTTTTATGCAGCCATTGAAAATTATGTTTTGAAAAACAGTTAATGTCACCAAAACATTCCATTATATAATATTGGAGCAAAAGGATCTCCCCAATGTATGTAAACAATGAGTTAGAATCATACATTCCAAAATATACCCAGTGATTACATTTTGGTGGTGTGATTATAGGTGATTTTAATATTTGTTTTTATGCTTCTATTTTCCAAATATCTGTACTATATATATTGTGACTTTTATAATAAAAAATATATATTAAAATAAAATTTCATGGTTGATTTTTGAATAATAAGATGATATTTACACTTTACACATTGTTCTGGAGATAATGAGTATACGTATGGAGCTCTCTACACAAACATATTTTAACATGCTATTTCATTTAACTATTAACTATTTCATAAAACTATTAAAAACCTATGGGGCATCCACTTCTAGCCAAGATCAAATAACATATATTGGATTTACCCTTCTGCCTGAAGCAACCAAAAACTGGATAAAATACATGAAATAATGGTTTTGAAGACACTGGACATCAGGCAATGAAGGATATTGATCCCTAAAGGACAAGAATCAAATGAGGTGATCCTTAAGATTGTCCCAGTTTACTGCCTTGAGATGTTTCCAAAACATGATACAGAGTGGGTGAGGACGATCCCAGGCAGAAGACAATGGTTCCCTGAGGTGAAAACATGGATTTGTGAGTCCAGGGCACCAAAAAGGCTGAAATTCACAGGACAGAGCACTGTAAAGAGAACTACATGAAGCAGGAACTCTGAAGGTCAACAGTGTGTTAGGAAACTGCCTGAGACCTAAGAAAAAACCACCCTGAAGGATTAGAAGGGACAGTACTCAAGCTCACGAAAGGCTGGGAATAGTGCCTGCTCCCACCAGCCAAACTGGAAAACATCACAATTTATAGGGCATTGGATGCAGTACTCATAAGAATTTTTCCTCAGTAGTGGAGGAAATTAGTCCTGGATTAAATGCTGCTTTGTTTCCATACAACAAATCTTAAAAGCAAGACCAAAAGGAAGAAACCATTTCAAGGAATTTTTCTGCAGTCCAGAATACACCTCAATAACATTGATAGCAATACAAAAATATCCAGCACACAATGAGGAAAAATCTACAATGTCTGGAATCAAATTCTTAAAAAAATAATAATAAGCCTGAAAAGAAGCCAGAGAAAAGAAACCATAATGAGGAGAAAAATTGATCAATCAAAACTGACCCAGAAGTGACACAAAGTTAGGATTAGCAGATCAGGACATTAAAACAGTTATAATAACTGTACTCCACTTGTTCAAAAAATTAAGTAGGGAAATAGGAAAATTTTAAAGACTCACAGTGAATTTCTGAAGATGGAAACTACAGTGTTGAGAAGAAAAATACACTGGATGAGATCATTGGCAGGTTAGAACATGAAGACACAGCGACAAAACTATCCAAAATGAAACACACAGAGAGAAAAAGAACTAAAAAGAATAAGCATAATGTTAGTAAGCTTTGGGGAAAATTCACATGGCCTAATATGCATATAATAGGAGTCCCAAAGCAGAGGACAGAGAGGGAGAGTTATAAAAACTTTCCAATGAACCTGAAGCAAAAGAAATATGGAGAAAACTATATAAGGCACAAAATCACATAAAGAGAAGAAGTTAAAAGCAGTCAGAGAAAAAATACAAACAAAAGAACAAAACAAAAATGATAGCAGATTGCTCATTATAAATAATGCAAGCGATAATTACATTGATAGATATAGATTTTTTCTCAGTATTTGAATATCTTGGAAATATAATTGACTGTTTATACAAAACAATGTGTTGTGGGGTTTATAATATATGTAAAAGTAAAATTTATAACAAAGTAGCACAAACATCAAGAGGGGATAAATGGAACTATACAATTGTAAATTTCTTATACCCTACATAAAGTGGTATAATATCACTTGAAGATAATTGGTGATAAGTTAAATATGTATATATAAACTTATAAATCCTAGTGCAAGCACAAAGAGTTATATCTGATAAGCCAAAAAGAAGACAAAATAAATTAATAAATACCTATTTGAAAAAAAGACATAGAAGTAAGGAAAATGAGCAAAAAACAGATGAAACAACAAAAAAATAGTAAAATGATAAATTTAAACCTGATTATAACAATAATCACGTTAAAAGTAAATGTCCTAAATACCCCAAGTAAAAAACAAAGATCCATGAAACTGATAAAATTATACCAAGACTGACTAGGTGCAAATGAGAAAAAACTCATATTAACTATATCAGTAATGAGGGAGGTGACATCTGCACCAAATTCTACAGTTATTAAAAGAATAATAAGTGAATATCATGAACAACTTTATACCAATAAATTCAACAAATTAACTCTAGATGGTTTAAACACCCCCAATTAAAAGGCAAAAATTGTTAAATTGAATTTTTATAAAGGTAAGACCCAACATACACACTATTTATAAGAAACTCAATTAAATATAAATAAATTAAAAGTGCAAGATTGAAAAAATAGATAGCTTGCTAAAACTAGTCAAAAGAAAAATGAAGTGGCTATGTTAATGTTGGGCAAAATATATTTCAGAGCAAAGAATCCCCAAATGTTTGGAAACTAGTGTACACTTCCAAATAACCCATAGGTTAACAAAGAAATTAAAAGAGAAATTGAAAAGTGTTTTGAACTGAATAAAACATATCAAAATTTGTGGGATGCAGCTAAAGCATTACTTAGAGGGATATTTATAACACTAAACACCTATTTTAGAAAGAAAGGGTCTAACTAACTGCCTCAGCTTCCACCTTAAGATATTTGACAAAGATATCAAATAAATTAAAAGTAAAAAGAAGAAATAAAATAAAGAAGATCAGAGTGGAAAATAAATGAAATAGAAAAAGATGATAGAGAAAAATCAATGAAACTAAAAGCTGGTTCTTTGAGAAGATAGATAAAATTGATAAGCCTGTAGGCAGGCTGGTCAGGAGAGAGAAAAAGAGAGAGCAAATTCACAGTATCAGGAATGAAAGAGATAACATCACCACAAATCTACAGATATAACAAGAATAATAAGGGAATATTATGAAAATCATTATGCAAATATATTTGACAACTTTGATAAAATAGACAAATTCCTTGAAATAAACTACACAAGCGGATTCAAGAAGAAATAGATAACCTGAGTAATACTCTGTCTATTAAAGAAATTGTATTTGTAGTGAAAAATCTTCCAGAAAGAAAATTCCAAGCCCAGAAGTCTTCACTAGTGCATTCTACCAAATATTTAAGGAAGAAATGGTACCAATTCTACACAAACTCTTCCAGAAAATCAAAGAAGAGGCAAAATTTCCTGATTCTATGAGAACAACTTTGGCCTAATACCAAACCTTGCCAAGGATATCACAAGAAAATAAAACTGCAAACAATATCCCCCATGAACATAGATGCAAAAATTTTAAACAGAGTTTTGGCAAATCAAATATAATAATCTATGAAAAGGATAATACATCACAATGATGTAGAGTTGTCTCAGGAATGCAAGGTTAGTTTCACTTTTGAAAATCAATCAACATAATTCATCATAGTAACTGATTTAAAAAAAGTCATCCATATGATCATCTGTGGTAAGCAGACTCTAAGATGGTCCCCGTGATCCTGACCTCAAGACATTCACACCTGTGTGTAATCCCCTACCTTTGAGTCTGAGCAAGACCTGTGACTTGCTGCTAATGAATAAAATACAGCTAAGGTGAAAGAATGTATGTGATTATGTGTACTTGATTACATCACGTAAGACTATAATATCAGTATTGCTAAAAGACACTCTTCCTTGCTGTCTTCAAAGAGGCAAACTGCCATGTTGTGTGCTGCCATATTGAGGGGGCCACACAGAAATGTGCTGAAGGCAGCTTCCAGCCAACAGCTGGCGAGAAAACTGAGATCCTCAGTTCTCCAACCTACAAGAAACTGAATGCTTCCTGCAAACATTGAGATTGGATCCGAATTTGAATATGGATCCTTCCTGAACCAAGACTCACATTAGACTGCAGCCCAGGCCAATACCTTGATTGCAGTCTTGTGAGACCCTGAAGCAGGAGACTAAGCTAAATAAGCACTGTTCACACTCCTGATTCACCAAAACTGTGAGATAATAAATATGTGTTGTTCTAAGTTGTTAAGTTTGTGGTGATATTGTTATATAGGAATAAATAAATAAAATGTCACCTCAATAGATGCAGGAAAAGCATTTGACAAAAATCCAACATCCATTCCTGATTTTTAAAATTTCAGCAATTTGAGAATAGACGGGAGCTTCCTGAACTTGATAAAGAGCATCTACAAAATACCTACAGATAATATCGTAATTGGTGGTGAAACACTGAAAGGGAAGAATGTCCATTGTCATCATTTCTATTCAAGATTGTATTATAAATTCTACCCACTGCTATAAGACAAGAAAAAGAAATGTGGCATCCAGATAGGAAAAGAAGAAGTAAAACTGCCTTTATTAACAATCAACAAAATCATCAATGTAAACACAATACCATTTACATTAGCATCCAAAAAATGAAACAGATTTCAGTATAAATCCAACAAAATATGTACGAAAACTTTATGAGGAAAACTATAAAACTCTGATAAAATAAATCAAAGAAGAACTAAATAAATGGAGAGATATTACACATTCATGGATAAAAAATCTCAATATTGTCAAGATTTCAGTTCTTCCCAACATAATCTATAAATTCAGTGCAATACCAATCAGAATCCCAGCAAGTTATTTTGTGGATATTTATAAACTTATTCCAAAGTTTATATGGAGAGGCAAAAGACCCAGAATAAACAACACAATATTGAAGGAAAAAGAACAACATTGGAAGACTGACACTACCCGACTTCAAGACTTACTATAAAACTACAGTAATCAAGATAGGATGGTATTGGCAAAAGAATAGACAAAATAGATGAACGGAACAGAATGGAGAGCCCAGAAATAGACCCACACAAATATAGTCATAATATTTGTCAACTTTGACAGAGGAGCAAAGGAAATACAATGAAGCTAAGATAGCATTTTTCAACAAATGCTGCTAGAACAATTGGACATCCATATGCAAAAAAAAGAATCTAGACACAGACCTTACGCTCTTCCAAAAATTAACTCAAAATGTATCTTATACCTAAATGTAAAATACAAAACTATAGAACTCCAAAAAGATAACATAAGAGAAAATCTAGATGCCTGGGTATGGTGAAGACTTTTTAGATACACCAGAGGTATGATGCATGAAAGAAAAAATTAATAAGCTGGACTTCATTAATATTAAAAGCTTCTGCTAGGCAAAAGACACTGTCAAGAGAATGAGAAGAAAAGCTACACAGACTGGGAGAAAATATTTGCTAAAGACATATCAGATAAAGGACAGTTATCCAAAATATACAAAGAACACTTAAAATTCAACAACAAGAAAACAAACAACCAGATTAAAAAATGAGTGAAAGATCTGAACCAAAGAAGAAGGTATATTGCATACCAAAATATGCTCAACATAAAATGTCTTTAGGGAATTGCAAATTAAAACAATATTAACATACCACTACACACCTAATAGAATGGCCAAATCAAAAACACTGACAACACCAATGCTGTTGAGGGTGTAGAGCAACAGGAGCTCTCCCTTATTGCTGGTGAGAATACAGAATGGTACAGCCACCTTGGAAGGCAGTTTAGCAGTTTCTCACGAAACTAAACATATTCTTAACATACTCTCCAACAATTGTACTCCTTGGTATTTACCTAGAGAAGTTGAAAACTTATCCACAAAAACTTGCAATGGATATTTATACCAGCTTTCATTCATAATTGTGAAACTTGGAAGCAACCAAGATGTCCTTCAGTAAGTGAGAGGCTAAATAAATTGTGGCACACGCCGACAATGGAATATTATTCAGTGATAAAAACGAAATGAGCTATCAAGCCATGAAAAGACATAGAGGAACCTTAAGTGCATATTACTAAGGGAAGAAGCCAATCTAAAAAGGCTGCGTACTGTATGATTTCAACTATATGACATTCTGGAAAATGAAAAATATGGAGACAGTCAAAAGATCAGTGGTTACCAGGAGTTGAGTAGTGAGAAGGGATGATGAATAGGCAGAGCATAGAGGATTTTTAGGGCAGTAAAACTAGTCTATGTGATACTATAATAACAGACATATGTCATTATACATTTTTCAAAGCCCATGGAATGTACAACATCAAGAGTGAACTGTTACGTCAACTATGAACTTTGAGTGATAAAGATGTATCAATGTTGATTCATCATTTAACAAATATACCACTCTGATAGGGAATGCTGATAATGGGGGAGGCTAGGCATGTGTCAGGGGAGGGAGTATATGGTAAATCTCTGCACCTTATGCCCAGTTTTGCTGTGAACCTAAAATAGCTTTAAAAAATAAAGTTTATTTAAAGTATCCTCCTCCTTCAAATATAAAAGCATGCTGATTGGCTTTTGTGCCTCTATAACGTAGGTTCTAAGTTAACTTTAACAAGTGATGAAATGCACTTGTTAAGTTGGCAAACCTTCATACCTTAATCTATACTGGGGTTCAAATTACAGTTATACCCGGGATCCCACTAAATTTCGATAATGTATACCCTATACTCTTAGGGTAGTCACTGGACAGGAAATAAAGGGCAAACAGGTAAGATTCACCTTAGCCATCAGAACTATTGCCATGCCTAAAATTCTCTACAGCCGTAGCACCCATTGCCCTAAAATATTCCAGGGCTTGGACACTCTGACCCAAAAACAATACATTTAAATTAAATTAGATCTTTAGCACTTACAATCAGCTTGACAAAATGGGACTCTGTGTACCTCTCTGGTTAAAAATAATTAACATGGCCCAATGTAAATTAAAACAGGGCCTTCAAGGATTGAAATCCATTATACAAGACCTATTTACAGAAGACGTGACGGCACTCATTTCACTTTTCAAAATATACAATATTGGGCTCTTGTATAAGGCGTTCAATAGAAATTTCACCTCTCTTACCAGCTTCAGGCGTCAGGCCTCATAAGTACCAAAATGGCTTACTTAATCACGTTCAAATTTAATTAAACTAAAACATGGCACATTTTAACTGTCAGACAAATATAAAGGGTGAATTGGAGTAAAGAGTTTGACTCTACTTTTTTATTTTTGACTATTGACAGCTTTCAAGTCCCACCCCTCCCCCTTCTCCTATTGCCCCACTTCAAGGCAAGCCCGTGTGCTCCCTCCAGCAATGCTTGACCCAGGGAAACCCCAGCCTCTATGCAGGAGCCCTTAATCCAGCCCCGCTCCCTCCCACAATAGAGGTCAAAGCCAGTCACCCCCTCCTTGATCTCTAAAGCTGCTTGGCAGCCTGCTCTGCTCTCCTCAGAGAGACTCACTGTGTGAAGAACACGTCTATTCACGCCCTCTTGATGCATTTGTGCCAGCGTCAGTCTCAACATTAAACAAAATTATGGGCGGGGAGTTGAGCCCATTTCTTATGAGATGACCACAACAGGCACCAAGCTAATATTCTTAAAATTAGTAAATGAAGAGAAAGAATCAAACATCCATGCTGCCTTTTCTATATCAATTAGATTCCAGAATAACCAAATACGGAAGAAATGAAAGAATGAGAAACATCGTCATATTACAACTCTAATGGAATACTGGGTTTAGATAACAATCATCAATGACTATGAAAACCATTGGATAAAATGTTGATGCACAACTTTGTAATCGATAGATTAGGCTGGAGCCATCTGAACTAACTGATAACCTTAACAGCTCTAAAAGAGAGACAACCAGCTGTTACATGTATCCTGATGAATACAACAGGAAGTACACAGCACAGTCTGTTCAATATTCTTACCAAAATTATAATATGAATGTAATCAAGCCTTTAGATTTAACTATTAGCTAATAGAAAATAGATGGATAGAGAAACTTGTTAAATGACACCATGAGACTGAACAGGTCTCACAATTCTGGAGACTGGGAAGTCAAAGATCAATTTGGTTCCTGGTGAGAGCTCTCTTCCTGGCTTGCAGATGGCCACCTTCCTGCTGTGACCTCACATGGCAGAGCTCTTGTATCTCTTCCTCTTCTTATAAGGACTCTAATCCCATCACAGAGCACCCATCCTCACCATCTCATCTAAACCTAATTACCCCCCCAAGACCCCACCACCAAATACCATCACATTGGAAGTTAGAGCTGCAACATACAGATTTGGAGGAACACATTCAGTCCATAACAATCTCCTATGTGGTTTTATCAATATGCATTCCCACCACTAGTGTATGAGCGCTCTCATTGTCCAACATCCTCTCTAATGCTTAGTCTTTTCAAGGGTTTTTTTGTTTTTATCAATTTAATAGGTGCAAAACTGTATCTTATTCTGGTTTTAATTTGCATTTTTTGATTACTAGCTAAGCTGAACATATTTTCACTTGTTTGTTGGACATTTTAATTTCCTCTTACACTTAGATATCTTGTCATTTTTTTGTATTGGGTTGTTAATCTTTACCATAATGATTTATAGGAGGTCTTTGTAAATTCTGCATTCTAATCCTCTCCTGATTACATGCATTGAAATTATCTTGTAGTATATGGCTTACACTTTTACTTTTCTGTTGTTAATTATGGCATCTCTTTATGATATACTTTTTTAAATTTTAATTTTTATGTAGGTAAACTTAATATTTTCTTTATAATTTATTCTCTTTGGATCTTATTTATTATATTCCTCTTTTAGAAATATTAAAAGATATTTTCTAGCAGAGAAGTTTTTTATAACTTCTGAAAGGTCTAAAGATTACATTTGCACAGTAGGTTTGTACAAATCTTCTGATATTAACTCTTGGGTATGGTGGGAGGTAGGAATCCAATATGTATTTATTCCTTATGGGTGATTCACTGTGAGTGTCATTTTTTCTAACTAGATCAATCTTTCCCTACTGATAGGAAATAGCACCTCAACCATATATCAAGTTTCTGTATCTGATTCTAAGATCTCTATTCTGTCTGTCTACTCCAGCACTGCATAAAAATGTCTTAATAGCTTGATAAATTTTTGCCTTAAAGTCTATATCTGTTTTTAATATACAGCTTCATTTTGTTTAATATTTGTCTGTTGTACATTTTTAACTGTTTCACTTCCAATTTTTCTGTCTCCATTTAAGTACGTCGGTTTTTTTTTAAGTAACATATAGCTAGATTTTTTTTTAAATTCAAGTCTGACAATTTCTTTTTCAACTGGCAGGTTAATCCATTCATATTTATTGTGATTGCATGTATATTTCAATATATGTCTTATTTTGTTCTTTCTATTTGCCTTATTTCTATACTTGAGTATTTTTCATTTCTTGTCTTCTTTTGGATTCATCAATTTTATTTTTTATTAGAATTATAGTTATTATTATTCCATTTCCCCTCTACTTGCTGGGGAGTTATTCCCTCCATTTTTATTGTTTTAGTGTTTACAAGACCCTTTAAGCATTTTGATGTGTGTAACTGATTGTTAAAATGGGACTCTTTCTCTCCTAGAGTTTCAGCTAAAACCTCAAGACCACAACCAATAGAGGCAAGTAACCTCCACATTTAAAAACAAATATGCTAGATCATTTATGAAGAATTTACAAAGTTGGTGACCCAAAACTTGTTCTGCTACATCACAGGCTACCTCCAGGCCACATGAGAGAAGACTAAGGATTCATTGTAGGTAGAATAGAATTGGAAAGTTCATTGGAAGATGTTGTCTTTACAGGGCTGTTCACTTTCTCTTTGCCCCATCTCCGCCAAGCCAAGTGAAATGGAATTAGAGGATGCTCAGAGAAACTCTTGAAAAACTAACTTGTACTACTTGGGGTTTGGGGATCACAAAGCTGGTGGAAACTGATTCCGTACTGGAGAAGTCTGAAGGTGTTTGCCACCTGGATCCACCCTGACAGTAGGGCAAGGCCAAAGGGCTACGGTGCAGCAAGCTGTCATTTGGCCTCATGGATCTATGAAGAGCCGGACTTGCATTGTTTTTAAGCAAACCTCTCTTACCCAAGAGGCCCAAGACGGGCAAAGTAACCCTACAGAGAAAAATCTGTGTCAGATGACCTACCAGAAGGCAGAGCCTGAAGGGAGAGACGTAACACCTGGAGAGAGCATTTCTTATGTTAGGGCATGAGGAAGAGGAATTCCCCCATGAGAAAGGGTCCCTGAGAAATCCATAAAACAGGCACATTAGAGAAAGAGCCAATATTTTGTGTCTGCTAAACAGAAAACCCAACACTTGATTAAATATTAGAACTTAAAAAACACTGAAACTAAAACCTAAAATGTGATGATAAACGTTTTGTTACACTAAAGTGTAGCAACTCACTCTAGCCAAGATGAAAAATGTGGCAAAGTCCATTGGAATCTAACACTCCAACTATTTCTTGCTTTTTTCCTTTGTCCTAGTCACCATCTTAGGGATGTACCTCGTAAGCTATAAACATCAAATATTTTACAGATGATAAGCAGGAAGTTGTCTGTTTGCCAGTGTATTTGTAAAGGTTCTGCCGAAACGCGGGAGTGAAGTCTGAAATCATTGCCTACCTCTTACAAACTTTGTTCTCTCTCTCAGTTGATGATCTCCTTGCCATCCTGCACTTGGACGTTTCTCTGCCTATCCCTACTCTTTGATCCTGTAGTTCTTGGATTCGACACCTTTGCTTATTGCCCAGAAACAAGTCTTTAATTGGCCAATTTACTCTATTATAATAATGCTGTTGTAGGAAAAGGTTATTATAGCCAATGGCCAAAAGCTGACTGCATCTTATTTTAATTATTTGTGTGATTGTGAACTGCAATATATTGAATAAAATAAATGGATAACTAAATAGATGCTTTTTTAAAAGCCCTCCATTTCCTCTACAGTTCTTAAATCGCTAATGGATTCTTTGCTTTTCAGCATGAAGAACATCCAAAGAGCTAAGAACACGTGATGCTCTCTACTGCTACAAACTTGCACAAATTAAACATGTACCCCTGGATCATTGCACTGAGTCAGCGTTGGGGGCAGGATAGTGCAATTTGTGTGGCCACTGCTAGCAGCAGCCATTACCAGCCAGTCACCATCACTGCCAAGGCTCCGTTTCTTCTTTTAGGCTCTTTTCTGAAATCTGAAAATCAGTTGACATTTGCTAAAGTGTAAAGCTTCCACTAAGCCTTGGCTCAATTTTGGTGTGAAATCAAGCTCTCCAAATTGTGTGTGGATCTAGGCTACATTCCAGCTTCTTATACTCCTATCTCCATCCGCCCTCAAGAATCCTCCTCATTAGCACTGTCTCCTTATGGGGAAAACCCTTTGGCTTGACTTATTCTTGTCTGATGTACAAAAGCCAGGTGGCCTTCTTCCCAGAATTAATTCATTTGCCAATTCTTTCTGTCATCTTTTGAGGGGGACAAAATAGGGGAATCCTTTCTTGTAATTTCAGAAATGTAGTAAGATATTGTTTGTTTTTTTTCAGAAGATCAAAATGAAGATATCCAGGATCTCTAAATTTTCTACCAATCTTATGATTGTCCCTGTAATTATTTGGAATTAAGTGCTAAAACAGTATCAGAATCCTCTGATAAAAATTAAAACTAAAAAACTAACAATTTAGCTAGTTTTTGAGGTTTCACTCACATTTAAAATGTAACAACAAAGTTGAAAAGGAGGCCCAACTGAGTATAGACTAAGAAAACTGGTTTTTTCCTCCGAATTTTTGTGATTTGTAATAAGAGTCAAGATTGATTTGAATTTAAAAAGAGTAAAAAAAAATCATTGCTTTAAGTTGTGCCTAACACACAAAAACAGCATTAAAACAAAATAGATGCAAAAGGGCATCATTAATTATGAGACTGTGATTCTTATTGGTGACTATTTCAGACAGGTATGTTAAATGGCAAAAAAATTTAAAAAAAATTTAAATGGCAATGTAAAATACATTACAATGAGTTATCCTCCCAGAAATTTGCAGAGAGATTTGATTGCCATCAACAAAACAAAGCTTCAGATAAAATCGCTCTTTCTGCTTCCAAAGAAAACATGTCTAAAATGTTTGTGTAATGCTCAAATTAAGCTAATTGTCTCTCTGCTCCACTTCTCTTACTTGGCTGTGTCTGAATCCCACTTCCTCCTTTTCATTTTCCAACGCTTTAAGGCTGACTGATGTCTTAGGCTAGGAGAGGACATGCTGCAGTAACAAATAATTTCTTATTCAGGTCACAGGTCACGACTGGCACAGTTCTCCTCCACGTAGTAACTCAGGATCTCGGTTGCTTCCTTCTTATAACCACGTAATCCAGAACATTCAGGTTCTAGGGTCATCACAGCAAGAAAATATGGGGAAAGGTAGCTTACTGGCTCTTCTTCACCCTGCAAGGAGTACACTAACATTTCATTGGCTAGAACCATCATATGCAAGGGAGGCTGGGAAGTGTAGAGGAATGCATGAGTAGTGGGTGAGCGCTAATCATCTCTGCCCCAAGCGTGAACTTCTGGAACTGTGTTCATGCCTTCTCTCTTTACCTGAGATTTCCTAATGCTACAGTTTTGCTCACCATGAAAGAGCATTTTTGTTTATGTGTGGCTTTATTCCAATCTTAGCATCTCCTGCTCTTGGAGTATATTGAATTTCCCAATAAGTTGGTAACACAGTTTTTAGTAAATATTTACTCTTTCAGGATAATTTGAGTTAGGCTGAAGACAAGGGGGTGAGTAGCTTGTCAATAGAAGATTAGCTGCCTCTTTTTGTCATGGACAAAAAAAATGAGATGTGAGGCTCAGCCATGGAAGGGCTGTTTTAATTTATCTAAAGACTTTGTCATGTAAGTCTAGCTCTATGGCTACAAGAAAGTTAAAAAAGACTAAGTCCTGATGTATCCATTTGGAATGCACCACTGTAAATCTAGTGCATGTTATTACTTGCCAACATATATTTTTCATGTTTTAATAAATTACAAAACAGCATTCACAGTCTGACTCACTTGGAAAAAGTAGAAAATAGTTATCATGCTCTTTCCAAGAATGAATTCTCGTCAGCCAGCCTAGTGACCAGCTTAAGCAGAAATGAATATGAAATTGCCAATACAGTACAGGAGGAAATGTGTGCTGCTATATTTAAAATGTCTTCACATCATGCAAGCCACACACAGAACCACCAATGATTGATATTCAGCCTGAATTAAAATAGATACCAGCCCAGAATGGAGAAAAAACAGAGAGAAAAAGAAAAACGATAGCAACCCAACAACTAAATGACTATGATGGGAGACTATGCTGTTCCCCAGGCAGGTTAGACCACATGGTTTACCTCTGCAGATCATCATTCTTGAAGACTTTGGTTTACATCTGAAAGGTGAGCAAATTAAAGAATAAACCATAGTAAGGCCCTCCTGCTACATATGTAGAAGAATCCATGTAACCCACTGGGCCCCAGGAATCCCATTAAGTCACAACCCTGAAAAATGTTTCAAAATACACTGTGGCATCAAGCTAGTTAGTTTACTTTGGTTAAGCATCAGAATTCTTGATGCCATCCAAGAGGACAACCTGATTAAATACACACACACACACTACACTCACACACACACATATGGAAGGTTATATATCTAAATTAATGGTTCTCAACTGGGAGTGATTTTCTCCCCCAGGAGACACTTGGCAATCTCTGGAGAAATTTTTGGTTGTCAAAACTGTATGGATGCTCCTGGAATCTAGTGAGTAGAGGCCAGAGGTACTGCTAAACATCCTACAATGCACAGGACAGCCCCCATAACAAAGAATTATTCAGTTCAAAATTTCAATAGTACTACTGTTGAGAAATCTGGATCTATGCATTAATTAATAATGATTTCTCTGGGTAACGGAATTAATTTTTTTTTGTTTCTTCTTTGTGCTGTTCTATATTCTGGATTATTTTCAGAAAGAAGGTATTTATTTTGATTTTTTAAATCAAGGTAAAAGGTAATTCCATTTGGGAAAAATAATATTTTAACACATTTGAATTAATTTGAATATATTGAAATCTGGAGATATTTTATTCAGAAAATCTTGGGAACCTTAATTGTTATAGATAGATAGATAGATAGATAGATAGATAGATAGATAGATAGATAGATAGATAGATTTCTATTATGTGACTTTCTAACGTCAATGAGTTTGTGCTGTTTTCCACTGTTACAGCTATTCTCCAACTTTGCAGAATTGCATTGTTGTAATTCTAAAACTGAATTTCCTATTCATCATTCTTACAGTAAGCCCACAGTGTGGAAAGGATTCAAGCGTCAGATGGTGACTGGCCTGAGCAGGAATTGGGAAAGACAATTCCTCATTATCCGGAACCATCCTGAACATTGTAGGATGTCTATTATCTCTGCCCCCCACCCACTAAATGCCAGTAGGCCCCTACCATTCAGTCATGTAACAATGAAAAATGCCCACATTTCCAAATACCCCATAGAAGAGGTATAAGCAATCCTGACTGAGAATCGCTTGACTAGCTGGTTTCTGACAGTTTCTTCCAATCTTATGATTCTTTGATCTCCCACATACCTACAAGAAACCTCTCCTGATTCATTTCAATAAGACATGTTCCTCGAATAGAGAGAGACATCAAGGTTCCCAGACTTCTCATGTTGAAGCAATGTCATTTTATAGATATACTAGGGTTTTGATAAATTGAACCAAAGTAAATTCAAGAGACAAAACAATAGATGATAACATAAAGTTCTAAGTGCAGCCAGTGGGACTGAATTTTTATTAATAAATGTTGACTTAATGTGATTGGTAAGAGCATTTTCATAAATCTGACATTTCTGTCTGCTGTTACTATCTTGAATTTCTGCCTGATTACCTCTAATTTCCAAGTTCTAAAGTAATCACTATAAATAGCCAAAATTCCCTAATCTCCATGACGTATTTTCATACATTCGGTCAGGTGCATTATTGTCCAAAGAGTTACTTTTGGCAATACTGCTATAGGATATCATAACTAGATTTTTGCACTACTCTGAGTAGAACCCTGCATCTAAAATAAATTCTATATTTCAAAAATTCACATTTTACAAAATATTAAGAAAAATTTTTATTCCTTGAGGATGATATATTTTTCTTAGACAAATTGCAATCACATAGATATTTAATTACTTCAAATTTATTTCATTAAAGTACAATAAAATCCTTTCCAAACTCACCTTTTTCATATGTCAGCCAACATGTAGAGGAAGCAGTGAAAGGCAAAAGGAAATTTGAGCCTCTAAAGTAAGATACTAGCAGCATGTTGGGCTGAGACTAGGAGGGGACCATCTTAAGCTAGAGTTATAAACAGAAGAGAAAGAAAAGAAATTGAGACGTGGTTCTTAGACGGATGCATGAGAAATTAAGTGGCTACTTAAGCCCATAGCAATGGCACACTAGAATTAGGAAGTTAATTTGATTTTAATTCAAAAAAGACTTGTGATGTTTTGACTTAAGTCCACAGCTTTTTTATATAGAGGCACATAATTTAAATTCTTTTGACTATATAACACATATGACAGAATGCTATGTAAAACTTAAGGAAAAACTACTTGATTCTTGAATATAGAAACACTTTTTACTAAGGACCATACAACAGCCTTTCTCTCTTTTAACTTTTTATTATGGGAAATTTCAAATATGTACAATAGTAGAGAGTATGTATGACAAACCCTTATGTATGCCTTACCCAGTTTCAACCATTATCATCACAAGGCCAATCTTGTTCTTTGAATATGTTTTAATTTTCACTAACTCCTATCTGATTGGATGAACTGAGGAGCAGCTTCCCCAGAAAGACTGAACATAGTCTGGACAATCTCTGGATTTCCTTCTTCAGTATCTATAGAATAACTTTAGAACGATTAAGATCCCAGATAAAGATATCAAATTGCACACGACCATCTACTTTTTATTCCTCTGAAAACTCCACCAAAACAACAGTAAGTGACTGTTTTTTCAGCATTATCCCACAATAACTAGGAGTACAGGAAAAAGGACAACAGCAATAAGGTTTGGAAGCTGGAAAACAGAGGGAAGAATGGTATACAACTGAGTCCTAAAGGGGAAGTGGGCAAAGCTGAAAGCCAATCCCATTTATATCTCTGAAGCTCTGAAGAATTTAGGAATAGAAAGTTCCAAATCTCAGAATACTAACAGCCATCCTTCATCTCCACACAGATAACTGGAGGATCCTTCTCTGCAGAATCTGACCAGCATAAGCCCTAAGATCTAAAAGCCCTAAGATCGAGATATCAGAGTCTTCACAACCAAATAGTCCAGCAAGATCATCCTATAGCAATGCTCATAGACAGTGAACTCCCTTCACAGTCTCAGAGCTTCCAACCAGAGTTTTAAGTCCCTAACTTTTGAATATGAGACAACCAAGTAGTACCAGGCATCAGAAGAAAGCATCTAACATGAGAAATTGGGACCAAAATAATCAACAGGAAAGGCAATTTGGAGGAAAAATGGACTATAGAGTGAAAAGAACTCTTAAAAACTATCACCAATATCTTCATAGACAAAAAAGAAGGTATTACATGAAACAAGCATAGAATTTTTTTTAAAGCATTCATAGAGCAAAAAGAGAGTTCTTGGAAATGAAGGAAATATGGTAGCAGATATGCAAAACTCAAGAGATAACTCTGAGTGCATATGCCACAAATGGAAACAAACAAACGAAAAAACTCCAAGTAAATGGGAAATAGGAAAAAAAAAGATAAGAAAATGAGAGGATCAATCTAGATGATCCAAACTCCAAATGATAGAAAAAAAAGAACAGAGAATTCTGAGAGAAAAATCATCCAGGAAACAATAAAAGAAAATTTCCCAGAACTGATTGAGAAGCCTATCTAGAGCTAGTAAAAATACAGCCATACCACAGAACATCACCATAAAATTTCTAAACTCCAAAGACAAAGACGAGATCCTAAAAGCTTCCAGAGAGGGGAAAAAAAGAAAGAATTCATATTCAAAGAAACAGGAATCCAAGTAGCCTTTGATTCTCAACAATAGCATTCCAGTTACTTAGAGTTGATTATACAGCACAGCTCTGTAGCAAGACTGACTAAAATTCCCTAGTCTTAATCATGTAAACACTGAAATCTGCTCCAGCCAAAATTACAGTATAGCTGTACTCAGAGAATGAGACTTAAGTAGGAGGACAGAGAGAGTGAGAAAGAGAAAGAAAGAGAGAGAGGGAATGTTTATGATGTGTGTGTGCGTGTGTGTGCGTGTGTGTGTGTGTGTGTGTGTGTGTGTGTGTGTGAGATTGGGAGCAAGGCAAGACAGAGCTTAACCCTTGCTTTCCATAGCAAGGAGTCAGTAGATAACGCCCAAAACTGAAAAAGTAACAATATAGGCATGTTATTTAGAAAAAGGAGGTAAATACCACACACACATACACACTCTCTGTTAATAGAGGATGATGATGATAGATAGATAGCTAGATAGATAGATAGATAGATAGATAGATAGATAGATAGATAGATAGATACAGATAGACAGATGATAGTGGATAGATAGATATTTAACAGATGTGACAGTAATTTCTCTGAGGAGGGGAAAATGGACAAGAGAAGGAAGAGGAAGACTAATGTTTTCTCATATCAAATCTCATTTATTGAATTAATTTATTTGGTTCTTTGATTCTTAAAATTAATTATTTGAATATTAACATTTGAAACATCTATAATTTTGACTAAAAATTTAAAACTGCAACATTGACTTAAAAAAAGAAAGCCTTGTTCAATGTTTTTGTGTTACATGTAAATTGATATTTGTGTTAATTTCATTTGTATAGACTCCTTATATAATCAAAACACCTCATTTTCTAACACTTCTGAGTAGCCAGCAGTCCTCTGTGTATGTGAGAAAGCTGCTACAAGGCTGATTTGAGAATGAGCTTTGACAAAAGTTATGAAAGTGAAACAGAAAACAAGTGACCCACATAGTGGTTAATATGTCTACTGGGCACACAAACATTTAATTAGCTGAAATGTGTTGACAAAGGAAGACCTTCCTGATGGCTCAACAATTTTACATCCGAAGAAGATCCTGCAAAACACTGACTGAGACAGTTCAATTGTTGGATTGCTCACAATCAGCTTCTAACATCTACATAAGCTCTGTCTCAGGAGGAGTTTAAAGAGCAACATGGAGCTTTGAAAAACACTAGCAGGCATTCATGAGATGATAAATTTTCAGCCACTAGAGACTGAACATGAAAGGATAGTACTGACACGGCCACAGCCCTGCTCTGAGTTACGTGCTGATGAGCAGCAGATATCCAAACCCTTTGCGGCTAAATCGTTAATTTCCTCTACCTAATATCTTCAATTAACAATATATTACTAATGAATCTAACCACTTCCACGTGCACCAGGATCCATGCTGTCATTCTGCCCTGCCACCATCACCATATATAAAATACAAAAATATAGACATTTAGAAATGAGTAAACTGTGATATAAGTCATAGGAAAACAACGTGTCAATGAGAATCATAGCTATTTTTACTCACTGGATCCCCTATTTTGGAAAATAAGGAGATGTGAGAACAGTATGTTTTTTTAAATAGATTAATATTTTAATACTTATAGAGGGTTCATACTAAGTCATAAATATGTACACAGAAACTTCCTTCCACAGAGTTCAAAAGAAATGAAAGACGTCTAATCTAAATGAGTTAAAAAGCAGAGCACAAAAGTTACAATAGAGGGGCCGGCCCGGTGGCGCAAGCGGTTGGGTGCGCGCGCTCCGCTGCGGCGGCCCGGGGTTCGCTGGTTCGGATCCCGGGCGCGCACCGACGCACTGCTTGGTAAGCCATGCTGTGGCGGCGTCCCATATAAAGTGGAGGAAGATAGGCACAGATGTTAGCCCAGGGCCGTCTTCCTCAGCAGAAAAAAAAAAGAGGAGAATTGGCGGATGTTAGCTCAGGGCTGATCTCCTCACAAAAAAAAAAAAAAAAAAGTTACAATAGAATACCTTTATTTATGATTTCTGTCATGAGACATTCCAATCATTAACGTTTTACTGAAAAACATTAATTATCATCCTAAAATTGTATCTTTATGCTAAAGGCACAGATGTTAGCCCAGGGCCGTCTTCCTCAGCAGAAAAAAAAAAGAGGAGAATTGGCGGATGTTAGCTCAGGGCTGATCTCCTCACAAAAAAAAAAAAAAAAAAAGTTACAATAGAATACCTTTATTTATGATTTCTGTCATGAGACATTCCAATCATTAACGTTTTACTGAAAAACATTAATTATCATCCTAAAATTGTATCTTTATGCTAATATTTAAGTTAATACAATGAGAATCACTTCAAGTAGTTTATTTTATAATTTATGTAGTTCTCATTGCTGGTTTAAATTTCTTTGGTCTTTTAGGCTAGGGCAAGCTCTGAGCAATCAACAAGAAAAAAATGAAATGAAAAAGCTGTCTCAAAATGCACTGCTTCTAATTCTTTTGAGGCTTGTTTTTTAAAACGTAGTTAGCTATGTTCATCTAGTTAAGATTCCTTATGCTACCATTTTTCTGTGAGATAAAAATCAGATCTGCGGTTTAATATATATTTCTAACTTTCTCATCATTTAAAAACTATGACAGTCAGGATCATAATTGGCGTGAGCAAATTGTCTGACACTGGATGGGGAAAGTTCTGGGTCTTTTTACTCCTTTTGGGTCCAGGTAAACCAGGAATAGTCAAAGAACCCGTATAGGTTCCAAATGATTACAATTTAATTAGACAAATGCTCACAAACTGTTCTTTTCACAATTCATTTCACAGTTCTGTCCAGATGCATTAGAGGAAATATAGTTGATCAATAATATATCTTTACATTTATTGAAAACATAGATTATATCTATCCTTACATATTTTTCTTGATTCTTCTAAGATTTCTGACAGAAGTTCAACAATATCATCTTCAAGTTTCTTGTTTCCTGCAATATAATTTGTCTGAATCAAGATACTTAAATAGTTTAGACAGCTGAAAACCTCAGAGACTGCATAGAGGACATTTCATAGGGGCGAGGAAGCTAGGTCATTATGCACAAACTCTTGTCAATCATTAGTTGAAAGCTTTTGCCAAAGAGATTTACTCTAAGATATGTCTGGCCTGCCCCTTTAAGCTGAGAACTTACCATCTCTCCAAGGAGTTTGGGTTTCAATTCTCTTTCACTGATATTTGTTCTACCTTTTTTATTAAAGGTAAAGATAATTTTTCTTAACAGAGAAGATAGAAGCAATATTGGTTCTGTTTCTTTGACATGGAACATACATTTCTCATATCTTTATCATTCTTCTTTAGTTCCTAAGACCGCCATTTAGGTTGTCTACAGCAATATTCATAAGCCTTAGTTTACTCTAGATTTTACAGTTCTTTAGTTTATTCATATTCATCCTTACCTAACTGTCTCTCATTTCTTGTTTTTCCACATTCTTTCAAAATCTGACCCAATTTGAGAACACCCATCTTAGCTTGGGTTCCACTAGAAGACCTTGAGCAAGGTTATGAGTGCAAGGTCACCCTAGGAAGCACTTGTAGAAGAGGGAGTAAACGAGAGAGGGAAAGGAAGTAATTCAAAGCAGACATGTTAAAAAGCAGGATACCACTGTGGACAACACAGGCTCAGTTCTGCTGAGGAGCTTGGGAAACTGCATAGACCTCATCACAGAAGGCAAGGGAAGCTGACCTATTATGCACACTCTTGTCAACCGTTAGTGAAGGCTTATATTAAAGAAATTAATTCTAAAAATATATCTGGGCTGTCCCTCACAGGCTGAGAACGCTCCACTTTCCCAAGAAAAGTCCCAGGCAAAGAGCTGCAGGTGTTCACTGTAGGAAGCTCTTGGGTCAGGTCTACAAGCACGAGAACTACATGTGTTAGTGAACGTGGACAAGGATACTGACAGCATCTGCTACAGCACACTAAGATGAATAATATGGCTCTTTAGAAAGCATCTGTTCTTTATTTTAATGAGATCTTTCTCTACATCATTGTTAGAATGTATTTTCAGAAACTCCAAATTCCATTAAGCCATCATCTATTGCAGCCTCAGATCACAGAAGCCCACTATCTTTCCCTCCGCTTTTGAAAGCCATATCTCTGTCATCTATGGATGAGTCAATTGTTCCTTTTTTTCATTATTATAGCATGAGAATGCCACCACTTCATAGTTTCCGCTAGTGGGCAAGGGTCTCAGTGTCCTCATCCATAAAATGAAGATGATAGTAACATTTATTTATTAGGTTGCAAAGGTTAAGGATATTAATGTAAGTAAAAAATTTATCATAGTTCCTGAAAATAGTAAACACACTAGTGTTAGTTATTTTATTCTTATTACTGTTATTACTATTATTTAACTACTGCTTTCTCTAAAGACTTTTTAACTTCCACTTTTTCCTTCTCAATCAAAATTATGCCTAGAAGAGTAGTTTCCTTCATCTCTAAAACATTCTAGAACAGGGTTTCTCAACTTCGGTGCTATTAACATCTGGGGCTGGATTAATTTTTGTGGTTGGGAACTGTCCTGTGCATTTATTTAGCAGTGTCCTTGGCCTCTACTTACTATATTCCAGTAGCACCCTTGCCTCAAGTTATGACAACTAAAAATGTCTTCAGACATAGGCAAATGTCCACTGGGGTTACAGGTCAAAAGTGTTAGGAGAAAAATAGTATAACATACAAATTAGCAGTCAATAAATATTTGTTGAAAGAAAGGAAAAAAAGGAATGTGAAAAGAGGAGTGAAGGATGAATGAAGGGAGGGAAGAAGGGGAGGGGAGAGGGAAAGCAGGAGGAAAGGAGGAAAGAGAGGCAGAGACACAGAGAGATTTCCTGCAAATGGAAAGAATTTATCCTGTGTATGCCTTTAGCTGAATGAGAATATTAGTAGATGATCTGATAGCTAATGTCCCCCAATGCTGCTGCCGTATTCTGCCTCTGTGCCCGTTTTGTAATCAGACTCAGGAATATACAATCCACGTACTTGACCTGGACATGCAGTTCTCTGTTACTTATATTCTTTTCCCCTTCTACTCTGTACCCAAATGTTCTCCAATCTGCCTCAAACTTCAGGTTCAAGAGTTTTTATGGTAGGTGAATGTTGTCTTGACAAATGACATTATTTGATCTCTTCTGCTTAGAGCTCTATTATTTTTGAACAGTCTATACCTGGCTTGTCCAAAATGGTAGCCACTAGCCAGTAGACTTAGTAGAATATAAAGTAGCTGATTAATAATTTTAATTTGATTACCTATTAAAATGATAATATTTTGAATATATTGAGTTAAATAAAATATATTGGTGATAGTAAGTCATTTGTATCTTTTTACTTTATTAATGTGTATCCAGAGTTAGCCAAACTGTGAAGTTGAGGGCACAATCTTCCAGACTGTCAATTGTGCCTAAGACTTCTACAACTGTAAGGAGTTAGAGTCCAATTAAAAAGTTAGAGAGAAAACCACCCTCACTCCAGGTGCCAACTGCAAGTCTGAGGGGTTTCAAAACCACCATCAGTTTTGATAATTCACTAGAAGGATTCATAGAACTCATTAAAAACTATTATACTCACAGTTATGCTTTATTATAGGGAAAGGATACAAAGTGAAATCAGCCAAGAGAAGAGAATCATAGGGCAGATTTTAGGAGGGTTCCAAATACAAAGCTTCCATTGGTGTCAGGACATATTATCACCCTCTTGGCATAAGTGTGTGATAATACACACAGAATATTGCCAAACAGGAGAGCACACCCAAGCTTTGGTGTCCAGAGTTTTCACTGAGGCTTCATTACATAGGCAAGATTGATCAGCTGATTTCATGAATGGTTGAATGCAGCCTCCATATTGGCTGATACCATTTGAACCAAAGCTCCCACCCTAAACCACATGGTTGGTTTTCTGGCATGGCCAGCCCCCACTCTAAGACTATTGGGTGTGGCTGTTCCCACCTTAAGATCTGGTGTGGCAAGTCCCTACCCTAAACAAAGATGTTCCTATCAGGTATGACATAGATTACTCCTAAAAGCAAGGACAGAAGTTAAACCTCCCTTTGGGCAAGCCAAATTCTTTACTACACAATGCGGCTACTAGAAAATGTTAAATTATATATGTGGCTCACATTATATTTCCATTAGACAGTATCTAACTATAACTTTCCATAGTCAAAATTCTTGTAGTCGATGCTATATACTAAATCTCAGTAATTTATATTTATTTAGATTTATATAACCAAGTTGTGCCATCTTCTGTCATCTATTTTTTTTTTTTTGGAGGAAGATTGGCCCTGCGCTGACATCTGTTGCCAATCTTCCTCTTTTTCTCTTTTCTCCCCAAAGCCCCAGTACATAGTTGTGTATCATAGTTGTAGAGTTGTAGCTCTTCTATATAGGATGCCGCCTCAGCATGGCCTGATGAGTGGTGAGTAGATCCGCCCACAGGATCGGAACCAGCAAACCCCCGGCCACTGAAGCGGAAGGCATGAACTTAACCACCAAGCCACCGGGCTGGCCCCCATCTTCTGTCATCTTAAGTACAGATCTTCCTTGACTTACAATGGGGTTACCTCCCAATAAACCCATCTGTCTGGCCGCAGGCCCAATTGGGTGAACAGTGCGGGATAGGCTGTGGAGAGACCAAAGAAAAGACCCGGAGATGGTGAACAAGACATGTAAGTTTATTGGGAGTTACAGGGAGGTCCAGTGACCGCTGGCTGGACAGTGATATGCACCCACAACCGTGGGTGGGGAGGGGATTTCTTCTATAAGCAGGGTCACAAAGGCTATATACTTCTATAAGCAGGGACACAAAGGCTGTCCCTCCTACAACCAGCGCTCCCAGGAACCGTAGTTCACGTGGAGGGGCTCTGTGTTCCTTTAAGACGTGATGTTCTTTAAGTGAGATAAGGTAAGATCTGGGCTGGCCAGGCCCTGGATTGTTACAAATCCCAGCAGCTGGGCATCCTGCCCAGACAGGAGCCAGAAGGATACATGGTTGCAATGGGCTCCTGGGCTCTTGCTGAACAAGCAAGGACCAGGCCCTAACCATCTTAAATTGAAAATGCATTTATTATACCTAACCTAGGGAACACAATGGCTTAGCCTAGCCTACTTCAAGCATGCTCAGAAACTTACATTAGCTTACAATTGGGCAAAATCACCTAACACAAAGTCTGTTTTGTAATAAAGTTGAACATCTCATGTAATTTATTGAATACTGTACTGAAGTAAAAGCCAGAATGGTTATATGGGTACAGAATGGTGGTAAGTGTATTGGTTGTTTACCCTTGTGATCGAGTGGCTGACTGGGAGCTGTGGCTCACTGCTGCTGCCCAGCATCACAAGAAAGTGTCATAGCGCACATCGCTAGTCCAGGAAAAGATCAAAATTCGAAATTTGAACTACAGTTTCTACTAAATGCATATCCTTTCGCAACATCATGAAGTCAAAAAATTAAGTCAAACCATTGTAAGTCAGGGACCATCTGTATTTATCTTTTTTTCATTTCCAGAATGAACTATTGGGAACTTTCTCCATTGTTATTCCTCTTTCCAGGTCAATTTAGGGTAATTAAATATATTTACATGTTTTAGAGTCTCTGGCCTATTTTCAGCTAATCAACCTAACAGATCTCTTAGTAAATGAATTTTCTCCATCCTTGGAGCTTGATTTTTTTCCCACCATGAGCTCATCATTTTGGTAATCGTAAACATTTGTCTAGGAAAACACGGACATCATCTAGCAACCAAGTTCTTAATTGAACATATCCTCCTTTCTCTTCCACAGTCTAAACCATATATGGAGAAACAGGAGCCCAAGGCTTCACAGACCCTAGATATGCTCCCTAGGGTCTTTTTCAGAAGTTTTATTCATCCTTTAAAAATAGTAAAATCAGAATCATGTTCGATAACTCTCACCAAGTCCCCTGTGTAATTGCTCCAAAGACATGGTCCTCTTCCCAGTTAGACATTTCAGAACTACATATAGCTCTCTCTCGATCACTATTTTGACTGTTGATTGGATATAAAATTGTTGGTTCATGCACCATTTATTCAACACCTACAGTTGTGATATTAAGCAAGAGTGACAAAAAGAGGAAAGTTTCTACTCTCAATGAATTCTTGGCCTATAATAGAAACTCAACAAAAGGCCTTACATGGTCAATGCATTTTAAGGTTATAAACTCTTAAGGAATGTGTGCTGCAACAGCTGGGTAAAAACAACTCAGTTAGCTATGTCTTTGAACTGGGATTCCTAAATCCTGGATCTTATGAGGTTAAAACAGGCCATTAATTATGTTACTTTGGATTCATCTTCCTATACCATTCCATTCTGTCATGGGGCATATACCAATTAAAATGTATATGAGTTGTTTTTATGAACACATTAAATGGGGATGACAATCACTAATGCAAAACCAAAACAAATAGGTTGTTCTGCTGCGATTAGCTCTAGAGGAGCTAGAGGAGGGCATTGTATGAGATTCTGCAGCCTCAAGCAATTCTGTTGATGGTTTCCATTCTCTGGCAAAACCATTGAGGATGACTCTAATAGTTACATCTGCACATACACTGTTGTTTGCCCTTCACGCTAATTCTACCCTAGTTGACTTTGCACATCTGTCGTGCTTTGGTGAATAATAATAAACGTGCTTCTGCAATGTGTGATGCTACAAAGCACAAACAACTGAAGATTCATTAGGCAGCTGAGAACGGGGAAATAATCACACTGTATTGGGGACCACCTCATTGTAGCGATCTTACACCAGACTTGAAGTTAGGAAAGCTGAGTCCTGATCTAATACTTTTCCTTCATTACTGAAAGGTCTTAGGGAAATTTCTTAACTTTTCTGCCTCAATCCTTCATCTGAAGAGTGGGGATAGTTATATCTGTTTCAGAGTGATTATAAAAATTAATTCAGATTTTCTTTTTATTTTTTTTTTGTGAGGAAGATCAGCCCTGAGCTAACATCCATGCCAATCCTCCTCTTTTTGCTGAGGAAGACTGGCCCTTCACTAACATCTGAGCCTATCTTCCTCCACTTTATGTGGGACGCCGCCACAGCATGGCCTGACAAGCAGTGCATTGGTGCGCGCCCGGGATCTGAACCCAGGTCGCCAGCAGCGGAGCGCGCACACTTAATCGCTACTCCAAGGGGCCTGCTCTGAGATTTTTTTTTTTTAAGTACTTAAAAAAGTCTCCCACAAGTCTGTATGGACAACATTTTCTTCAAGATTTTATTGACCACCCCCTCATTTTTATGTTCCTTAAGCGAGATGGTTTTCTACACAATAATCAGTGCCTTTTGGGAAACAGGTTTGAAATTCCTATTGCTAGTTCATAAGCCTAAAGTTGTCTTCTGAAACAGAAGTCATAATATTTTGATCACCAACAAAAGATATTAAGGCAGCAGTTAAGAATCTTCTCAAATGTGCATGCTCGTCAGAGAAACCTCAGAGATTTGACTGCAACTGAAGACCAGAAACTGTTTCAGGAAACTTTCTATATTTCTTCTTTCTTGTCAACAGGTGGTTGTACTTCTCTCTTCATTACTAAAGCATTCCCTGACAAATAGCTGTATTACCATAGAGTGGTAAAACAACCTTCTTCTACCATTATTCTATGCCCATGGAAATGTTTTCCGCTGTTGACTCGTTGCAAATTAACTCAATGGCGCTGAAATTAATCACCCAGACTCTTTATCTCTATTTAGAAAAATAGGGATTCCTTGGCATTTTGTCATTGGTACCGTGAAGAGCCCAAACTTTTGAATCATTTATAGTGCTCTGTAATTGCCTTAATATGTCTAATTAGTATATTGGATTTTGTTTTCCAAGAGTTTGCATATTTTTAATGGGTTTGCTCTCTTGTTAAGTGATCTAAATGACTTTCCATGAAGCCCAACTCCCAACTGAGGCAGACTGCATATCAATAAAAAGACTACTAATCTTAGAATGTTTTTTTCCCCTTGATTTTAAGTTTAAATATTTAATGTTGAGTTTTCACTAATTACAAGCAAATAAGCTGCATTAATAGTGAAATTTCAAATCTTTTAAGAACACACATATTTAGAATATTTAGAAGCGAACCTTCAGCAATATAAGTAAATGTACTCTGTTAAAAATAAAGATAAAATGTCTAATGTTGGTTCAAGTAATTTTCCAAATTACAACAGTCAAAATGTTAAATAATAATATTTTATACCTAAAAAGCACTTCAAAGTGCTTTCATGGGCATTATTCATACTAATAAATCTTAAATGTTTCAGTAAATGGTGGAATATAGATGCTTTAAAGATTTTTATGCAGAGATAAATATTTTGTTTATGTTACTTTTTAATGAACATTTTTACAATTCTTTACAAATTGGGTACAGTATAACAATTGTTGGAAATTCTGACAACTTACTTAAAGAAAATCATTTGATTCCATATTTGCTGCAGAAGAATGACAATCAAAAATATGTTGGAAGATGCTCAACAGGATAGGAATCATACCATCTAAGGAAGATTCAGTATATGATTACCTTGTTTTAAAGAAAGAAAACAGAAATCAAAAGCTGCTCTTCATAGATCAGATATTTTGGGAAGTGGGAAAGCAGAGAAAGGGAACCCACACGTGTTCATACATTAGAAACTCAACACACTCAATTAACTAATATTTTTGGAGTGTTGGTTAGGTGCCAGACACTGTTCTAGGTCACATTTGTGACCGAGACACATTACTGAACAAAAAATAATCTCTGATAGAATGTAATTTATATTCTAGTCAAAGAGACAGCAATAAACAAATAAATACATATAAAATAAAATGTGAGGTAGTCCTACGTTCATGAAGAAGAGCGAGATACAGGGCTGCACAGTGAAGGAGACACCCTTTTAGAAAGGCCAGTCAGGAAAGACCCAAGAAAGTAAGAGTTGGAAGAAAATCTGACTGAAGTAAGGAAGAGGGACAAACGGCTCTCTGGGGTAAACGCATTCTTCGACAAGGAAACTTATGCCAATCCCCTGAAACAGCAGGGTGTGCCCAGAATATTCAAGGAACAGAATTGAGATACCTGTAGCTAGAACACAATGGGAAATCCATCTTTTATTAGAATTCTTGTTATAATGACTGTTAGACATTTCCACACACTGGTTTAAAATGCCTACTGACTAATGCAATGCAAAAAGAGAAAAACCTTTGAACAAAATGCATAGGCATACTAAGTAAAAGTCAATAGTGTGATCAATATGTGGACCACACTTACGTTAAGGGGAAAAAAGGACACTACTGTGATATATAAAACAAAAACAAAGGAACTGTTGTTTTTTATTTTTTCTGATTCCTTAGAAAATCATTTGATTATCTTTTCTCTGTCAAATCAAAATCCAACTAACATTCAATATGAAAGTGAAAAAAATGCTTACAAATCCACTCACTACTTGTGGGAAATTAGAATACATACCTCACAATCTGATAAAACTGGACTTTCATTCTTAAACTCCCTTAAGTGTTATCAATAAAGATTCTCTCTCTTGAGGTATGTGTTTTATAATAATCAGGTAAAAGGCACTCAACTATATGTTTTGGCCGTTGAAATTTCCATAAACCTGGAATTTATGAGATTAAAACAAACCACTTTTTTTTTTTTGCTTTTTTAAAATATTTTAATTTACATGAGTGTTTGCTATCTTTATAATTATTTACACAAATTTATTCTGGCATGGGGATTGATAGATAGATAGATAAAGTATGTATACATTGATTTTATGAACATATTAAATGGAAATGATAGTTGTTATACAAAATCAAAGTAACTCACGTGTTCTTATGTTATTTGCTCTGAAGTTTAGTCTTTTATGAGATTTTTCTCTATCACATAACTCATCTAAACAATATTTAACAGTAAAGTGAGAAGAAAGAAAGAAAAATATATTTACCACTTAAGAGTAGAATAAAGACATTCTGTAAACCTGGCTCTACCACTTCCTAGCTGTGTGACTTAAGCAAGTTACTCAACTTTCCTGAGCCTTAGAATGCTCTTCTGTAAAACCAAAATAATAATTTCTTGTTGTTTTAAACATACACTATCAAAATCCCTGGCACAATACCAGGCATCTAATAAGGTGCTCAAAAATTGGCACTTAATTATTGCTAATAGTAGGAGTAGTATTTTTTATTTTTATTACCCTTGTTACTGTTACTAATCAATTGTAATTCTCTCTTTGTTGATGGCAGTACAAACAGCCTATGCCCAGGTGCAACTGTAATACTTGACCCTGCCAGGATCTACCGGTCACTTTAGAGAAGGACTTGCTCAACCTTGCATTATTAACTTACCTTATGGCAGATGGCAATTTGTGATAACGCCGCTCATGGGAGTTATGCTGTGTTGCTATATCGTTGTTTGATGGTGAAGGCCATGCTAGCACAGAAGCAGTGACCAACACCTGCAGAATTATAAGCTCAGTGAAGGAAAATAATGAAGAAGGTTGTTCTCACATTTTGGTATAAGAATTCTTTTATAACAAAGAAATTTTAATGACAACACACCCCTCCCCCAGCAAATAATAATTGTATAGTTTTGTGACCTACCTTTTGAGAAAATCACATTAACAAAAGGCTTCTATAACTTCCGTAACACTCCCTAAACAACATTTATTTTATTAATGACAACGGCTTTAAATACAACAATACATATATGCACAAAATCCAGGATACATACGGGAATTTAGTATATGTTAAAAGTGGCATCTCAAATCCATGGGGGAAAGATAGACTATCCAAAAAACGTTTTGAGCCAACTTGGTAACTGTCTAGAACAGAGCAAAGTTTGTTTAATACTTCACACAGTAAAACAGGATAAATTTCCAAATGATCAGAAGTGAAGCAGCTCACACATTTAGTAACACTCTGCTTCCCCAGAAGTCCTCAAAGCCAGCAACATGGGGTCAAGACACAGCACATTGTGAATAAAATCACCCTCACTCGATTCAAAGTCAAGAGCCTAAAACCATACCTCCTAGGGCTTCTATCCCTTTACTCAGAAACTCACCCTCCCCACTCTCCAATTTAAACTCAAGTCCTCAAGGGGCTCTCTGCCTTAAACACTCTCAGATTTCCTTCCGTATGCCCTTCATCCCTGTTTATGGCCATCACCACACTCTTAGAACAACTACACTCTAATCACAATAAAAATCCCTACATCCTCTTTTCTGTTTCATTCTCCCAAGCCATCCAATTGCTGAAACTCTTCCACTCTACCCTCTGAAATTCATGATTCCTTTATCAGCAAAATCCTCTTTCTTTCACCTTCTTCACCCCACTGAAATCTGGCACTCCCCTGTGGACCCTGCTTTCCCTGTAGCTCTCTCAAGCGGTGGCTGTTTATTGACCTATAACCCTAGTGTGACCAGGCTGTAAGTGAGGTAGATGTCAGCCTCAGTCATCATTGTTGCTTTCAGACCATTCCCTCCCTAAAAAACCCTAGCTTTGAATCTATTGTCAACAGATTATATCAAGAAAAACTCCCTATTTTTGCTGACATATCAAATGCTCTGGATTTTCTCCCCTAATTTCTCAACAATTTTAGCCCCTGAATCACCGTCTCTCTCTCCAATACTACTCCTTCCTTCCTCTGTGGTGATTCAGGGAACATGCTATATTAGTTTGCTAGGGCTGCCATAACAAAATACCAGAGACTGGGTAGCTTAAAAAGTAGACACCTATTTTCTTACAGTTCTGGAGACTGGAAGTCCAAGATCAAGGTGCTGACAGGACTGGTTTCCTCTCTTTGGCTTACAGATGGCCGCCCTCTTGCTATCTCTCTCACATGGTTTTTTCTCTGTGCACACACCTCCTTAGTATTTCTACATGTCCTAATCTCCTCTTTTTATGAGGACACCAGTCAGATTGGATTAGAACCCACCCCGATGACTTCATTTTAACTTAATTACCTCTTTAAAGGCACTACATCCAAATACAGTCACATTTTGAGGTATGGGTTGGAAGGGGGTTAGGGCTTCAACATATGAATTTTAGGGGAAGACAATTCAGCCCATAACACATGTGGATGATCCATCCTATATTCTGTCTTCTCTTTTCCTTGACTTCATCTCTTTTAATGATCCTGTCATCAAAGATATGTCCTTTAAAAATATATGTCATGTTATGGCATTCACCGTATCAGAGCCATTCTCTCTCAAGATTGCACTGTAGGCTTCATCATAACTGCAACCTCTCCATAATCTCAATTTATTGATTCCCACTCTCTGGCCATTCCTTTTTCCAGCTTACTCCTAAAAATTTCTCAGCCTCAGTAATTCCTCAATCCCATTAAAATGGATCCCACCACTTTTTCCCTGCCCTTTAATGTCCTGATTCTCCACTTTACCCAGCTTAAATTACTCTACCTTCTCTCACTTCATTGAACTAATTTGGAAAAGCCACAACCCTGGTTAAATCTAACTCTCAGCATTCTGTACCTGCATCCTTACAGCTGAATATACTGAAGTAAAACATGCTACCTAGTTTCACTTATCTATGACCATGAACCTCAGGAGGCCCTTAGTGCTACCAGCATACTTTATATTCCTTGTACATTCACTCGCCCACACTCCAAGATTAACATAACACCTATTCTCTGTTCTCAACCTCCAACATTACCTCCCTCATCTTCACTCTTAAAGCTCTTGCAACTTACCTCACTGAGATAATGGAAGCAATCAAAAGATCCTGGCACCATGACACTATGTACCAGTGTCCATTTGAACACAGGTAAAGTCTGCCTTCCTTCCTGTTGGCATAGATAAACCATCCATCTTTATAATCTAAAGCCAGTCCCCATACTTCTATACCAGATCCCACCCCTCTCACCTAAGCAAGGGCATCATTTAGCACTTTCCCCCACTCTCTCCTTTATCATCAAATTCTTACTCCTTCTTGTGTCATCTCCATCAGCATACATACATGCTATTATTTCTCCCAAATTAAAACAACAAATTTTTTTAAACTTTCTTCTAGCCTCACTTTCACCACCAACAAACGTCTCATTTCTTTCCTCCCTGGTAACTAAATTCCTTGGAAGTGTTCTCTAAACTGACTGTCATTAATCTCTCTCTTCCCACTCAGATCAGGTTTCCACTCCCACCACTTCATCAGAACTGCGCTTAACAAGGTAACCAAAGATTTCCACTTTGCCTAAATCTTATGGTCAATTCTCAGTCCTCATCTTTCTTGATGCCTACTGCTTTCAGCAACATTTGACACACTATCTTTACTGGGTTTCAAGGACACTACATGGCCTTGTTTTCTTCCAACCTTAATAGTTCTCCTTGTCAGAATCTTTTGCTGGCTCTTTCTCTTCTCTTCAAAATATTAGTAATAAAGTACGTAGGCTAGAGTCCTTGGTCTTCTCTCTATACTCACTCTCTTGGCAATGTCATCCAATCTCATGCCTACTCAACATCATCACTCAGATGCCTGTTAAAAATCTCAAATAAAATAAGTTGATACTGAACTTCTAATACCCATGCCCCACCCAACAAAAATTTCTCCACCCCTAGCATTCCCACTTTGGCTGATGATAACTCCAATCTTCCAATTGCTCAGGAAAGTCATCAAGTCACCTTTATATCCTCTCTTTCTTTTCCCCATATCGAAACCATCAGGCAATTCTGCTGGTAAATCCAACAGAATATATCAGTGTGACCACATCTTACCATCTTTGCTGCTTTCACCCTGTTCTCAAGCTTCTTCGTATCTTTCCTGGAATTTTGCAATAGCGTTCTAACTGGTTTCTTCATTTCTACCCTTGTTCTCCTGTAATCTACTTTCAACACAGCAGCCAATGTGATCCTTTTAAAACATGTCATATTTGCCATTCCTGTGCTCAAAACTCCGCAATGATCCCTCATTTCACTCAAAGTAAAAGCTAAAGTTTCCATGAGGGTCTAGAAAGCTTTAAATGATCTGATACCTGTTGGATCTCTGGTTTCCTCTGCAACTATTCTTTTCATTCATTGCATTCCAGGCCCACTGGCTTCTCTTTCTTTCTCAGGCATGACTTGACTTAGGGCCTCAATCTAGAACTTTCTTTTCCCAGAGATTGGCACGAAAGTCATTCACTTCCTTCCTGGCTTTGCTCAGATATGACCTTCTCAATGAGGTCTGCAGCAATCACCATATTTAAAATTACAGCTTACACCTGCCACTTGGTAATCCAGTTCTCCTTGACTGACTTTCTCTATCTTAATTGTAATAGCATTCATCACTTTCTGACGTATTATGCAATTTACTAATTTCATTGTTTTTTGTTTTGCTTTGTTTTGTTTTAATCTATCTCCTTCCACTAGACTGTAAACTCCACAAGGAAAGGATATTTGTCTGTCTTGGTCACTGATACATTCCAAGTACTTAAAATAGTTCCTAGTACATAAGAGACACTCAATAAATATTCGTTTAATGAATGGATAAATAAATCCAAAATTTAAGTATTAAAAAGATGAAATTATAAAATACAAGATGAAAATTGTGTGTTGAGTGGGGGGGTGGGGTAGAGGAGTTGTATGTGAAAGGCCTTTCTATTGTATCTCAAAATCCTATCCACAAAAAGACAAATAAATTTGAATGAATTAAAATTTAAGAAAACTCTTGCACAGCAAAACACCATAAGCCCAAGATAAATCTCAAATCACAAAAAACAATTTGATTCTCATGTCATAGATAAAGGTTAATCCTTGTAATATATAAGAGCTTCTAGAAACTGATAAGAAGAAAATCTAACAATCCAATAGAAAAATACATAAAGGCTAGAAACATACAGTTTATACATAACTGGAAATAATAATGGCTTTTAATCATATGAAAAGATGCCCAACTGCTCTCAAAATACAAATTAAAACTGCCTTGAGATACTATATTTACCCGTCAGACTGATAAAGTCCAAAAGCTTGATAAAGCGTTTTATAGATGAGCTTAATAATAGCACTCTCACATATTGCTGCTGAAAGTATAAACTGTTACAACTCCTATGGAAGGCATTTACCAATATCTAACAAAATCACAAATTCATAGACATTTTCACCTAGTAATACCACTTCTGGAAATGTATCCTATGCAATTTTATTTGCATACGTGTGACATGAGGTCTGTAAGAGGTTATCTGTTGCAATGTGGCATGTCCTAGTAAAATACTAGAAACAAAACAAATGTTCATCAGTAAGGCCTTGGTTAAATAAATGATAGAATCTCCATCAAGTGAAATACTATTCAACTCTATAAGAGAACATGGCACTCTATATCATGATATGGCAGGAGCTCTGAGATATAATGTTAAGTGAAAATTGCAAGAAGCAAAACAATGGCATCTTGTGTTTAAAAAACAGAGAAATAATTTTATATATATGTATATATATTTGCATTTGCTTTCATGTATATAAACAAAAACTGGAAGGACACATAAAAAATTAATAAAAGTAGTTACCTATGGAGTTGGGAGGTAGGGGCTGGGCAAAGGAGAGAAAAAGGTACAAGTAAGACTTTTCACTGTGTATCTTTTGCATTTTTTACATTACTTTTGAACTATGAAAATGTATTATCCATCCTAAAAATCAAATGATAAAAAATAGTTGCCAAAAAATAGCTCATAAGAAAATCATATCAGTACTACATTATTGAAATGCCAACTAACTTCATTTTATAGACACCTTGATGGAACACTTTATATATACCAAACATGAAACCAGAGAAAAAGAATATTTCTCCATTTTGACCCAGGAAGATTGTGGTGAGAGAGGAACAGGAACTGGTAAAGGATTCATTATTGTTATTTATTAGATACTGTAGACCTGCAAGCATGTCAGGAATCCAAATAAAACAAAGCAAGAAGCAGTATTAGCATTAAAAACAACCACTGACAGTGAACAATACCACTTGCAGAATGAATAAACAGGTGTATAACCACTTAAAGCTTAATGTCCACATAATAGGAACAAATAGATAAATAAAAGAGAAGCCTTCCCACCGAGACCAAGAGAAACTGGAGCAGAAAGCAGTAACGTAGCACTATCGTACAAACAGCAGTCAAGATGGTGAGTGATAAAAACAGAAGGAAAACACAGAAACTGGAGGAAACCCTCCTTTGTATTCAGCATCTGTCAATTCCAGTTCAAGGCTCTCTGTTGAAAAGAGACTTCCATGTCGATACTCCCATCTTTGGGTCCAAAAGTAAACTGTGAAAAAGTCATGAGTACGGACAAGTAGGTTTTCCGATTATGGCTCCTAACAAGAGACCTCACCAAAATTGGAGAGATCAAAGGAGTGCAACCAAATGAACTAAAAATATAATTGAAGAAGAAAGAATGAATGGAATTGAGGATTATTTTACCTAAAGAAGAGAAGGGTAAGAGAAAGAGCAAATAGAATCAGCATCAACAAGAACACATATTATTTGCTTACCAACCAAACCATTGGGTATCAGAGAATAAAAATAAAACACAAATACACCCTTGAAGGAGCTTAGGAGATAGGACATACATATTAAAACAAAGTTTGTAAACTTGTTGCTTGTGGGTAGATCCAACATAGAAATGTGTAATATTACAGAATAATATGTCAATATTAAAAATATTAGGCAATTTCATATAAAAATCTGGATTTTCTGCTTCTCTTCAAAAACTGGGACATAGAGGATTGCCAAGTGTTGAGAGGAGAAAGTGTTTCAGGTACCATGGGATGTGTTTTATCCTGAGAAAAGAGGAAACACCACGTGAGAGGAACCCCTGGGGGCCTTGGCCTACAAAGCTTAGAACAAGACAAAATACAATGACGGGTATATTAGTCACCCTTGGCCTGCCATAACAAAATATCATGCACTGGGCAGCTTAAACAACAGAAATTTATTTTCTTACAATTCTGGAGACTGAAAATACAAGATTAGGGTCCCAGCATGGTCAGGTTCATGTGTCTCTTCCTGGCTTGCAGACACCTACCTTATCACTGTGAACTCACATGAAGGAGAGACAACGATTTCTCTCTGTCTCTTCCTCTTCTTATAAGGCCAGTAATCCCATCATGAGAGTCCCACCACCCTCATGACCCAAATTACCTCCCAAAGGCCCCATCTCCAAATACTATCACTTTGGGGGTTAGGGCTTCGACATATGAATTTGGTGGGTGAGGAGGAAGGGTGCCATGGGACTCAAAAATTCTGTCCATACAAGGCGCCAAGGTAAACTACTTGCTGAGTAAGAAATTTACATGTTAATGGAAACCTTGTTGGAAAAGATGATTATTCAATTATCTCTTTTCACTCTTTTGTATTTTAAATTCAGTGTACTCAAAAATCCTTCTCCGCTCCAAACTTCACCCTCTAATTTACAAATATTACACCCCCACATATCTCATCTTATAGCCCTTCTTACTCCTACTCATCACTTCTAGAAAAGGTAATGTATATTCCATTCCATACCAGTTCTATACATAAAGCCATGAGGTCAATTTCACAAACTACATAAGAAAATTGGTCTTGTTAATTTATATTTACCTTTTACGGAAAATCAATACTTTTAGTAAGCAGAGATTTAGTATCTGGTCAATAATTCGATAGACAAAATTAATTAATTAATTTAGTGATGCTAAATACAGTCAAATGAGGTCACAAGTTTTACTTAAAATTAATTACCTGTGAACAGTCTTTAACAATACGGAAGCATTTCACTTATTTTGCAAAACAGCTGTTAAATATTTAATTTTTAAAAACATGTTGCTAAAAATCTGCTTTGCCCATAAAGTCACCATATTTACATCTCTATTATTCTCCATTCCAGCGCCTTCTTTTGAAAGCAGGTGGCTTGCATTTCATAATTAGCAAAATACTAAAATAGATCATCAAAACACAACTTTGTCAAGCTCCTAAATGAAAGAATTTACATCCAAATAGAGTCCAATCCACACTGGCGAGAGAGCCGATAAGTCAGCTCTGTCCAGAAGAGGGGCTCTCTCATGGTATTGCAACTTCCCTTCACAGGCTCTCACTGGCCTAGTCCCTAAAGCTGGGTTTGAAATTAGGGTTAATTATGATAAAGGCAGGAGAAGAACAAGCTTGTCTTTGATGATAGCAATGTTAGCCCAAAAGACATCTCAGAACCTATGTGGATTTGAGAGCCATTCATTAGACACAGCTCTACCACTTACCAGCTCTTTGGCCACTTACTTAATCTTCCTGAAATTCAGTTCCCAAATCTGCAAAAGTGGCACAATAATAATGCCTGTTACCTAGAATTATTATGAATCAAATTCTCAGCACAGTGTCCAAAAAGGAGGCACTTAGATGTAGGTCAAAGAGCAGACAGAATAAATGAATTTACTTTCCTTCCTGAAACCATACCATAATGAAGTTGTTTTGTTTTGTTTTACAAGCCACAAGGATAAAGAAAACAGAAGGGTAGAGAAAAGCAACAAAAGTTTGGAAGCCAGAAACTAAATGAGAACTGACAGCAGATAATGATAACTGACAGCAGACCGAGGACTGCAAAATGGAAAGCAGGTGATGGGGAAGTGAAAAGCAACCCTATTTACACTATATAACTTCGCCTGCTCCGCCCCACCCACCCACACTCCCCCTGTAGGTGAAAATAAAACCAAAATACAAAGATTGGTGAAAAGTCCTTTTAAGAACCAGTTAAACCAGATCAGCTGGGTGACTGTTTCTCCCCAGCGGATATTTACATCCTGAACGTTGCCATCCCAGCCTTCTCACCCCTGTACTTCACAGAGGTGGAAAGCCAGGCCCATATATAACCCCTCAGTCAGGAGATTGGAAGAGCTTTCTCAGATGAATCTGGCCTCTACTTTGATAGAGAGGGTCCAAAAGAAACAAGAATGAAAAGGCTTCTCAGAAGAAAAAGATACTATGCAGGGAGAAGAAATTTTCAAAATATTATTAAGACACTCAGAAGCATAATCATAGCTAATGCAACTATAAAAAGAGAACAAAACACTATAAAAAAGGAACATCAGAGAATAAAGAAGAGCTTCCTGATCTCCTCTCTAGACAGTAAATACAGTAACCGAAGACTTAGTATGCCCCTTGATAAAGATTTCCAAAATCAGCAATGGCCATGTATGAGTGTCTTCTAGCTCTGACATCCTGCTTTCACATCCTTTCTTTATATTCATCCTCCCCGACTCCCTATTCTGATTCAGATATCCCTTATCTACGCACTCAACACAGCCTGGGCATACATCTTTCACAGCACATATACCGTATACCATAATTTTTGTTTGTTTGTCTATCTCCCATACTAGAGTGTGAAGTTTCTCCGGGGAAGGAACTGGGTATCACCAACACATAGAATAGTGGCTGGCATATTAGTAGGTGCTCAATAAATTTTCATTGAATGGATAAATGAGTGGATGAATGAATCAGTTTTGTATGTCCCCAGGACTGATAATTCCAAAAGTCCATTATCAACTCCCATTTTTAACTCACATATGCCACTTCCTTGAGGGAAAGAACGAGAAAAATGTTTGAGTATAGGAAGAAGGGATGGATGGGATCCTCCCTTCATAAAGAATGCCAATCTGAGCAAACAATTTCTAATTACATACAAGAAAAACAACTCTATGGAGCTCCTATGGATTTCTGCCTCCAATCACAAAGGAGAATGCTCTATTACTATAGTTAAACTCTATATGTCCATTTGTGTATTTTAAAATATTAACAGTGGTCATATGTAAAGTTTTCTTCTTTTTGCTTCTGTGTTTTCTGATGCTTCTACAGTGCACAGGTATTACTTGGATAATAAAAATTAATTTTGTATGCATAAAAATATATAAATTCAAATCAATGCTGAAATATACTTAATTTTTTAAAAAAATCTTCACCTCTTTATGAAATGTACTTGAACCAACAGTGGTATAGGATTCTCAATCCTGTTCAAGCATCATAAACTACATTTGTCCTGGCTACCCCCAGAGCTATAGAACCAAAATCTGTGGGAAAGAGACCCAAGTACGTGTATTTCTAACAAGCTATACAGATACTTCTGATGCCCAGGCAGGTCTGAGAATCACCATTTATATAGAACACATGAAGGCTCATTAGAGATCCATGACCTTAATCTAAGAACTAGGACTCCCCCCAATAATTGCATTCAGTGACTTCATTCATAAGTTGTAGGTGAGAAAGTAGTCATTAGTTCAGTAAGAAAAGGGGTGGAAGGAGAATATGCAAAGAACAGGATTTCTCGGGGTAACTACTGAGCACAGTTTAATCCAGTTCCAATGTATCTATTAAATGAAGACAATAGCTAAGATAGGATTTATCAGGCTTATTTCAAGTATATCTTGCTTTTCTATACTTCTAAAGGCTAAAGAGTAATTTCTCACAGGATTATCCCCATTAAAACCCACCTTCTTATCCTTTTTGCTGGCAATTCTTTCCAAAGTATATAAAAGCTTATTTCAGTTTTTAAGAAGCTAGTTAATCAAATGGATATTCAAGTTCATTTGCCTGGTCTCCTTGGCTAAGACTTGACATTGAAATAAGGGCTTATAGCATACACATTTGAGCCATTAACCATGCCTGCTAACCATTTATCCTCCTTTTTTTCCTAAACTCAAAAGCTAAAATTCTGTTAGCCTGCCACTTTATTTTTATTCACCATATTGCATTCAAATAGCATCACTATTATATTAACGTAATAGATCATCTCTGTAATTGAATGTGAATACTATCACTTTGCACCCTTCTAGAGTTATTAATTTTAGTGTATTCATTGTACTGTTGAATGTAGCTGCACAGTAAATAATGCAACACAAAGAGGCTTTAACCTAGTCCCAACGCCTACAACAAGGATATAAAGTTGGTGGTGTACTAACTTAAAACATAGATCAATCTTATCTTGTAAAAAGAAGATAAAAAGTAGTTCTGTCAGTAAGGACAACCATGCTTCAGGCTGTAAACCACACTTGAGAATGTAAAGAGAAGCCTGGAAGTATGTGTTAAATTTTGCTTTATGTCCTTGGAGAAAGTCTGCAATTCAATGGACATTTTAAAAACAAAAAATAAAAAATGGATTCAATCATCCAGGTATTTCCTCGTGTTGACTGTACGGAGAAAGCATAAACTCAACAACAACAACACAATACTTATAATGTCATTTCTTAGCACTTTACAAACGGCTTGAATATGCATGAAGTGAAAATTAATTGAATTCTTAAGCATGTCTGTTACACTATCCAATGACGTCCTAAGGCATATAAACTAAGTAGAGAACATAACAGTATCTGTCAGCAGAGTAAAACAAGTGTTCTTCAAACCAGCAACAAAATTCAGTGCAAATTAAATATCTGCAGAGCCAAGTAGGAAAGATATTTGGATAATACAAGAATTACCCTCAAGTTTTTGAGAAAGACACTCAGCATCATTTGCAAACCATAGACAAACCTGGATTAAAGGATTGCCAAGTGTATTATGGGCTCTTTGTGTTGATGGTTCACATCCTTGGGCGCTTGCCAGGTGAAATCTGAAATTGGCCCCTGTACATCGAGGGCAAGGAGAGACCCAAGAAAGAGGCAGGCCCCTCCAGATTAGTAGGTGGCAGGTTTACTAGGCAAGGGAACTTACTTAATGAGGCTTGTCTTGGGCAATCGCAAGACGAGTAGACCTCTGCACCCTGCCTGCAGAATCTTAAAGTTTATATAGTGGCCTTAACAGGGTTCAGTTGTGTACACAGTTCAGAGGGTCTTAACAACACCTTACTCTCTCAAGACTGCATCCTTGAAAATGGCTCCCATTGTGGGAAGAGCATGCTGAATATACATTTCAAGGACAGGGGTAGGGGTGAGGAGCCTCCAATTGCCTGCATCCAGCTTATGGGTCAATAGGCGGTCAGGTCCTCTCGATGACCTCCTCCAACATTCCATCCCTTGTGACCAGTTCTTACAATCTTATTTGTCTGCCTCTTCCACATTGCCCTGACTGGTCAGCAAGGGGTTTCACATCATGGAGGTGGCTCATTTGGCAGCTATCTGGCTGACCTGGAGGCAGATGCCACAGCAACAATATAGGCACGTGCAAGAGAAAACACAGATTAAGATAATGATCCTCAAAATAAGTAACAATTTTTTCCACCAAGAGCCCCGTGATCCGAACCATCAATTTAGTAAGTCCCCTCAGCTGGGGGGTCAGGTAACACTCAGGGCATTCACTTGTGTCCTCATGTTACTTAATAAAGATGATACATTAACAGACTCATCAGGTATGAACATACAGCGTTCTGTTTGGATAATGGCACAGGTGCCTTTTTGCAAAGCAGTAATAATGTCCAAGGTCGTTCTATTTTGGAGGACAGCTTTTCTCATTAGAGATATTTCAGTTCAGTAAAGACAGGCTTTGCTGGCTGTCATTTAAGGCTTGTTGGGTGAATGTAGTAAGGGCTTCTTTGTGTGCTATAACATCCTCCACGGCAACGGAGGGGACAAAGACGGCAGCCAAATGATTGTACCAGTGGAAAACAGAATGTACCCATCTGGCCTTGAGGAGAGGAAGATGGCAATTTTTGTTACTGTGGGGCGGATTCTCCCCTATGCCCAGGGAAAACCCATGGTTCAGTGGCCCAACCACCCATGGCCAAAGATTTGTGGCACACAGTACTGGGTCCCATTTGGAGCTACCCAATAAACACCTGGGTAGTGTGACCAGTCAGTGCCAAACGAGTTGCTATCCTTTAATGTGACAGAATGACTACACAGTTCCAGGATATCCATCCCATATTCTTAGTACAATTGGATTGGTTCTGTTTAGAGTGATTTTTCTGTTCCCAACATAAGGGTGCCCAGGTGTTCAGCTGTCCATAACCCACATGAATCCATCCCAAATCTGAGCATAGCCACCCATGGCTCTGATGATGCTATTTAGGACCCTTCCAGTCAGCAATTTAATGGGCTGCCTGTGTAGTTTGATTGACAGAAAAAGAATATCCATGCCCAGTGTTTTTGAGAGTGCATGCCGTAGGCCAGGTTTTTGGATCACTATTGGTAATATCAGATGAATTAAGAGTACTAGTCCTAGCTAGTTCTTCCTTAATGTACTGCTTTAGGGCCTTCTAATCCCCTCCCTGGAGGGGTGATACCCACTATGGCAATCCTGGTGAGCTAGAGAGGGGCAGCTACACATGTACCTAACAGCTGGATTGATTTATTTCTCGGGAAAATGAGGGGACCTACTGTAGAAAGGTATTTCTATTAGGTACCCATCCTGTAACTGGACAGCGCAGGAGCAGCAGAAGTCTAAGGCCAAAAAGACAGTAGAAACTTAATATGGAAAAGTCTTCCCCCTCTATAAGAATTACACTTGTGGCCTGAACTTTAGATGTTAGTGTGGCTGCAGCTTTAGGAGTTTGACCTGGTTGTACATACCATACATGTTGGCGGGGGGAGGTAGCACTGTCAGGCCTGAGGAGGTGGACTGGGGGCAGGATATGCCACACCAGGACCCCAGTTTTTCCCCTTTCAATGGTTCATGTTCCATTCCAGGTATAGTACATTTCAATAGGTCCAGCAGGCTTGCAGCAGGACAACAGGATCCCAGTGGAGATTGAGTAGTTCCCCCTCACCCAGGGATGCAATGTAATTCACCCATCCCGGTGTGACAACCCATTGCCAATTCCAGTAGATAATGCCTTTCCCAGGCATGATGGAGCTTAGTGTTCTCAGCAGCATAGCAAAATAATCCACATGGGAGTCGGGGCAATGGCCATCCCCCAACACTTCCACACTTTTACAGTGTTGGGTGTCTTGGCAAGGGTCCGCAGTCTGACATATGGGGAAATAGACCCTACTAGTTGATCATTCAGCCTGGGACAATACTTTAGTCCTCTTGGCCAACGTGGGTTTTTTGTTGTTGTTTGTAGTGCCGTCGAGTAGATCACAACTCCTATCAACCCTGTGTACAGCAGAGCGGAACCCTACCTGGTCTTTTTATGCCATCCTCTCATCTTCTGGTGCTATAGCAGACAATGCTCCACTGCTATTCACAGGTTTTTCCTGGCCAATTTTTTTGGAAGCGGGTGGCCAGGACCTTCTTCCTAGTCTGTCTTAGTCTGGAAGCGCCACTGAAACCTGTCCCCACAATGGGTGATCCTGCTGGGAAATACCAGTGGCATAGCTTTCAGCATCACAGCAACATGCAGCTGCCACAGCCACAGTATGACAACCAACAGATGGGTGATGCGATTCCCTGACCGGGAAACAAACCCACTCCACGGCAGTGAGAGTACCGAATCTTAACCACTAGACCAGCAGGGCTGGCTAAGGTGGTTTTACTTGTTAGTCATTTAATCTATTGCTTTAATATTCCATTTTTCCTTTCTAACAACGCTGCTGCTTGTGGGTTATAGGGGAGATGGAACCTCCATTCAGTGTCATGTTCTTTTGCCCAGTTTTGCATATCATGACCTTTGAAATGTGACCCACGATCAGTGTCTATTCAATGAGGGTATCTGTACATGGTACTCAGCTTCTCTAATTCCCTAATGGTGGCAGCTTGGTTTGTGTGGTGACAGGGGGAAGCTTGGGTTAGGCCAGATGCAGTGTCCACACAAACCAAGGCCTATTTAGAACCCTCACTCAGAGGGAAGGGCCAATATATTCAATTTGCCAATCCCTCACCGGTTGGGAACTCTGGTGAATGGCCCCAGACTCCTTTGGCAGTTGCCTTGGGTATTGTTGAGAACACACAGAACATGCTGTTACTGCATTAACCAGTTGCTGTACTTCAAGGGCAATCTGGCATCCTTGGCAATATGCCAACTTACCCAGGCATTACGATGGCTACTCTTTCTATGTACCCAATCTGCCATATCTACTAAAGGATCAGCTGCTAGGGCTGGTCCTGGGCTAGGGCATTAGCATCCTGATTGCCAAGGGGTGTCAGTGCCTTATGTGCCAGGATGTGGAAGACAATGAGGATTGCCTCAGGCTCTTGCAGGAGAACCCAAATGTTCTTCCACAAATCCTGACCCCACAAGGGCTTATTCATCATCATCTACCCCTCAGTTTCTCATTTTCCAAGCCATAGAGTTAATTCCTTTAGAACAGCTTAACTGACAGTGCAAAGTGTTAATGGCCAGGGCTCATGAGTGATACCAGCCAAACTGCTCTGAGCTCAGCCCATTGGCTATTGCAGCTTGTTCCTGTTTCCATCCCCACATTTGGATGTCAGTGTTGGGCTGAACAGCGATTGCAGTCCATGTGGATGGATTGTCCTGACTAGACCCATCTGTATACCAGGCATCAGTGGGAATTTCCCCCCACTCCCTCTCTACAGGCTGCAGGGGCCACCACAGGAATAGGAGAGGGCACATGTAGAGGATCTACACACTCTACAGTGCCCAGTAGCACCCACATTTCTAGAGACAGTGGGCTGGCAGACAAGGTGTTCCTCTGCTGCAAATATGGATGCCACTTATTCAACATGGGAGCTTGAGCCGTGGCAGAGGTGGGTGGATGGAACACATTCTCAACCCACTCCTTGAAAGGAAGGGAAGTTCTTACCATGATATGCTGTTCCTTCATGAGAGGCTGTACCTGCAGGAGAACTGTATACACTACTAGAAGTTGTTGCTCTATGAGGGTATATCACATTTCTACCCCTTTTCAGAGTTGGGACCAAAATCCTAGAAGTATTCTCTCCTTCTGTTGTCTCTGCCCCAGTGCCCAACTCATACCTACCAGAGTCACAGACACATCTAACTCAAATGGTAGCCCTGCTTGTGAGATGACCAGAGCTTTAATCTGTTTCATTAGTATTTCTGCCTTCTCAAAGGTGGCTTCCTGCTTTGATCCCCAGTCCTACATGTGCTCTTTCTTTATCAGGTGATATAAGGGACAGAGGCACTGTGTCAGCTGGGGACTAAAAGTCCTCCAAAATCCCAAAATCCCTACAAAGTCTTGCATCTCTTTCATGCTCTTAGGGGTTGGATAGGTTTGCATCTCGTCAATCACAGCTTCTGGGACAACACACATCTTACACAACCATATGACTCCCAAAAACTTTATGATTGTGCCTGGGGCTTGAAGTTTTTGTGGGTTCGCTGTCTATCCTTTCCATCACAGATATTCCAGCAAAGTCTGCATAGCGTCCTGCAGCAGAGGCAAGTCTTCACATGTTAACATTATATCATCAGTGTAATGGGCCCATTTTACTGATGTGGGGAAGGAGAACACGGACAGGTCTCAGGCTAATGTTCCCACGACATATTGTGGGGCTGTACAGGTAGCCTTGGGGAAGCACTTCAAAGGTACGTTGTTGTCCCTCCCATGTGAAGGCAAATTGATTCTGTGATTCATCAGCCAGGAGTATACTGAAAAAACCACTTGCCGAGTTCAATACAGCATGGTACACTCCTAGGACCATGGCCAAGGTATCTAAGATGGTGGCAGTGTTGGGCACAGCCACATGAATGGGGGGCACTACCTTATTCCATTCTCAGTAGTCCGTGGTCATCTGCCATGAGCCATAGGGCATTTTTACTGGCCATACCAGGCTGCTGAAAGCACTATGGGCAGGGAGTATAACATCCACCCGGTGCAGTTCTTGGATAGTTTCTCCTATTTCCTTATGCCCCCTAAGTAATTTATGTTGTTTGATAGTTACCATTTTCTGTAGGGGCAGTAGACTTACTGGTCCCCAGTTGGTGTTTTCCCTCAGCACTCGTTTGATTACTGTAACCTAGAGGCAGAATTCACTGATAGAGGTTTGCAGAGCTCGACCTTGAAGGATGTCAATGCCCAATATGTTCTCTGGTATTGGATAAATAAAAACTTTGTATTCTTGTGGGGGAGAATGCCCAATTTGCAGTGTCAAAGAAACCTTCTTCACCATAACCATCAATGGCACTGAGGGGCCAGAAAACTTCTGAGGGTTACCATTTATTAGAGTACTTTGGGCTCCAGTATCAACCAGAGCCATCACCTTTTGTTTATTTCTCAGGGACCAGTGAATAGTGAGCTTAACATGAGGCCTCCAATTGCCTCCAATGACCCTCACCTGGGAGGCACCCCCACCCCCCCACCCCGAATAGGACTGTATCCCTGAGGCCTCTGCTGGAGCAAGTGGGCATCAGGGATGGTAGGGACAGGCGGGGAAGGTCTTAACTGTTGTTCAGGTTTTAAGGCTCTCCACAGGCTGACCAACATAGTGTTGTGTTGCCGGTCTATTTCTTTAGATGGGGTCCCGGCAGGAAAGACGTCAAATCACATTTGCTTCCAGGTTACTTTTACCGGACCCCTTACAGGTGATTGGGATAGTCTTGGCTTTTCAAGTTTCCTCTCTGTCTCACGTCTTTTCTACAGCCCACACCCGTTCCTGGGACTCATCACTTTCCCCCAGGTCAGCAATAGATTGCCCAACAACATAAATGTTTTGTCCCATGACTGGATTCGGCATGGATATCAGTGTCCTATACCAATTACTAGGGGTGGACTTGAGTATCTTGGTTTTTGTTCCTGCAGTGAATGTGGCCTGATCAGGGCCTTCAAAGACAGAGGCATAGATGGCCTGTCTCATTCCTAACTCCCTAAAAATTTGTTGTACTTTCTCTATAGATTTCCACCATACCACGTGCCCAGGAAGATCCCTCTCATTGGGCCAAGCATCCTTGCAGGCTAGAATAATCCAATCCATAACGGAGTGAGTTCCTTGAATTCCTGAGTGCCATGCAGGCCCTTCTGGAGGGCACAGTGTGTGGTGATGTCACGAATTTTCTCTGCCTCCTCCCCTATCAGAGAAATGCCATTGCCCCCTGTATCCCATAGCTGCACTAACCATGCCTGGATACTTTCCTTGGCCTTTTGCTAGAACTTGGCAGCTGTATCAATAAGCTCAGAGGGTGTATAGTTTCTCCTCATGAATGTTTCCTGAATTGGAGGCTGCCCTGCTAGCTGGGGTTGTTGTTACTGTGCTTTTGTTTTCCTTTGTATTAGGGGTCCACTGCATGGGGTTTTCATCCATTTCACTGTCAACCACAACATCCCCTCTTTGCTCTCCTCACTTGCCCAGGGACTACACTTCCTAGCATCCCAATCAGGCTTTGTCATAAGTGCTCCAGTCTTAATCCATAGCAGCTTGCATCCTCCTAGCTTTGCAAAATGGCATGCTAAGGTCTCCAATTTATTGTCCTGCATTCCCACCTTGTCTGCCAGCCCTGAAGCTAGCAGAGTAGTAGACAACTGTATGTCCTTCACTAGCTTCAGCTCTTCTTCCAATTCTCTAACTCAAGCTTCAACCTCTAGTTGGGCATCAGTGGCCAGCCAAACTGCCCACAGTAGAGGCCAGACCACTGTGTGGCAGCCACTCGCTTCCCTTCTTCACCACAGTGCGCTATGCGCTGTGGTGCTTGTTCCTCAAGCAAATGCATCAAGTCAGCTGGTGTTTTCAGGGCATCCCCATACTCAGGGGGCGGTCCACAAGCATCTGACATATGGGCCACCCCTCCCCACATGGAGGTCAATGGCCAATTTGGGTTTCCCTTGAGAATGCCTCTTTCCCAAGACTCATTTCTTGGGTCTCCTGGCTTCTTACCAACTGTTGGTTTGCACCCTTGGGAGCTCTCCGGGTGAAATCTGAAACTGGGCCCTGTACATGGAGGGCAAGGAGAGACCGAAGAAAGAGGCAGACCACTCCAGATTGGTAGGTGGCAGTTTTAATGGGCAAGGGAATTTATAAATGAGGCTTGTCTTGGGGAGGCCCAAAATGAGTAGATCTCTGCACCCACCTGCCAGAAACTTAAAAGTTTATATAGAGGCCTTAACCTGACTCAGTCATGTACACAGTCCAGATAGTCTCAACAACACCTTACACTCTCAAGACTATGTCCTTGAAATGGCTCCAGCTGTGGGAACAGTGGACAGAACATAATTCCAGGGACCGGGAGAAGGTGAGGAGCCTCTGATTGCCCGGGTCCAGCTCTTGGGTCAACCAGCGGCCACGCACTCTTGAGGACTTCCTCTAACAATTGTGAGCTCCTTCGGGTAGAAACTAAGACTGCTTTTCCTCAACCCCTTCCTAAAGCCCAGCACAGTGCTAGGTAGGTAGAAGGAGCTCAACAATATCAAGTGAATAAACCAACTAAGATTCTTAAACACAGTCTGTCTACCACAGCACAAATAACCATTCCCACACCACAATTCTACTGAGTAAAACACATGTAGAGATTAGATAAAAATGCAATGTCTAACGTGCTTTTTTCCTTTGGTGTACAGAAATAGAGCAGCTGCAGAACAGAGGTAGAGGAAATGAGAAGCTCAGTTACCTTTTCTATGCAAAGACATTTGTAGGTACGGCATAGTGTAGACCATAGTGGCTTCAAAGGTAGCTGAGAACTGAATACTCCACAGCAATGTAAATGAAGGAACTATGGTTACAGGCAACCAAATGGATTAATTTCAACACACATAATGTAGAGCAAAAGAATCTAGACCAAAGACAAGTCACTTAGTCTCTTTTTGCCTATTTTCTGATCTCCAAATGGCATTAAGCATAATATGTACCACACAGGTTTTGTGAAGATTGAGCTGTCTCTGGTGTATAGAAAGCATGAAATAAATGTTCATCATCATCAGAATAATTAATCTTATGACTATATGTATGATGCTCCACTAGACACCATGGGGAGACAAAGGGAATTGGTTCCCGCCTATGAGGAGTTTATAATCCAGTAGAAAAGATAAATAAAAGATGTACATAGCTCCTGTGCGCCTTGGTTTCCCAAATAGTGAAAACAGAGATAATATCCACCACATAGATTTTGAGAATTACAGATTATTTCCTAAAATATACACTCCATAAAAACAGAGATTCGTGTCTGTCTTGTTTACCCCTATATTTTTTGATACAGACTATTAGGTGTTCACTAATTATTTGTTGAACAAATGAATGAATTCCTTAATAATGCATATAGAACATTTTAGGCAATGCCCCGCACATGGTAAACACAAAAGTTTTAGCTATTATTACACATTTAATATGTAATATGATCATAAAAAGTAGAAAGTAGAAAATATTGAGAAGTCAAAAGAATTGTACATAAAAAAAAAACCTATGAAATTCCTGGTAGGAATGAGTATTTCCATCTCAGACGATCTGTGCAACAACAGAAACCTGGGTAAACAAATTATGGTATATTCATACAATGGAATACTACAAAACAAAGCAATGAAAGTGAAAAAATACTGCTACACATAGTCACATGGATGAATCTCACAATGATAATTGTGAGCAAAAGAAATTAGACGCAAGCGAACACATACTGTATGATTAGGTGTATGTGAAGTTCAAAAGCCAAGTCACTGAATCTTTTATGATATTATTAGGATACGTACCTTTTGGAAAAAAGGAAAAGTATAGGATTGAAGAGACACAGGGACAATTATGGCACTGGTAATGTTTTATGCCTTGACCTGGGTAGTGGTTCTATAATGATAATTCATCCTGTACGTATATTTGTATTAGTCAGCTTTTGTTTTTGCTGCAATAACAAATAACCCCAATATCTCAGTGGCTCACAACAACAAAAGTTTTTTGTTCCTTGTTTCCATTACGTGAAAGCTGCAGTCTACTAGGTTCTCCTGGGTTCATTTAGGCTCAGCTCATCTTGGCTTCATTCCAGGAGTCTTCTCTTCTTAGACCTAGACTAAAAATTTAGCCATTATTTGAGATATGCTTTTTCACGTGGCAGGGTTCAGAAACTCAAGTGGACTGAGGCAAACCATGCAGCTAGCTGCATTAAAATGTTCTGCTCAGATATAGTGTACAGCTTGTTCAAAACTTTGTTTCTCATCTATTTGATCCAGTCATCTCCACATGCCATGAGCCACACTCAGATTCTCTGAGACATGGACTTATTTGTAGATATTTCATAAGATTTATCAAGCTTCATTGGGAACACACCTTTGGTCTCTTTACCCTGAGCCATTTTCTCCAGCCGAGAGCATTATTTTACAGATGTAATTGAAGTCCAAAATCAGTGGATTTTGAGTTAATCAAAAGGGAGGTTATCCCGGGGGGAGGTGACAGGGGAATGATTTGGACTAGGCCCTCCCTGAGGCAAGAAAGCTTTTCTGCTGGACTTGAAGAAGTAAGCTGCTGTGTTGTGAGAGAGCCTGGGAGTGGCCCACGTGGCAAGGAACTGCCAGCAGCCCCTAGGAGCTGAAAGTAGCCGCCATCTGACAATCAGGAAGAAGAGAGAAACCTCAGTCCTACAACTGCAAAGAAATGAATTCTGCCAACAATGACATGAGCTTGGAAGAGAATCCTGAGCTCCAGAAAGGAATGCAGCCAGGCTGACACCTTGATCGCCGCCTTACAGAGGACCCAGTGAGGCAGTACCTGAACTCCTGATCCTTCGACGCTAGTAGATAAAAAATGTTCATTGTTTTGAGCTGCTAACCTTGTAATAATTTGCTACATAGCCGTAGAAAAGATAACAGACCCTCCATTCCATGAACTCTACATGGCCTCCCACTGGTCCTGGTACTCTTCAAATTGTCTAGTGCAGCGGTTCTCAAAGTTCAGTGTGCATCCGAATCACTTGAAGGACTGTTAGGACCAAGACTGCAGAATCCCAACCCCAGAGATTCTAATTCATTAGACAGAGAGTGGGGTCCATAATTGTGTGATTCTAACAATTTCCAATGTGAGGCTGATACTGCTGTTCTAGAAACCACACTTGGAGAATCACGGGTCTACCAGGACTACATTTACTTCTATGCACTTTAAATGCCCTCAGTAGCAAAATACCATGAGAACATAAGCATCTGATTGAAGTAAATGGTTGGCTTCCTTTCGTATTAGTTTTCACAAAAGAGAAAAAGAGAGAGGAAGATCTTATTAAATGATAATCATTAAGCTTAATATCTAATTTTCATTAGGCTACCTGATTCTTATTATGCCTGTGGCAGGTGAGCAAATGCTTACTTCCACAGAGGCACTGAAATATTACTTTTCCCCATATTATAATTTACATTCCTGTTTTTCTGTACTCTTTTCATTATAGTGGCCTGATTTATAGTAGAAAGTGTTAAAATGTCATAACCAATATTTGTACTTGAAATTGTTAAAATGCCATATTCAATACTCTAAGAGGGCTCAATAAATTTAAACCAAATTGATAACTATGGATTAAGTCTATAATATCCCTGTTGTCACTACCTATACAATTCAAGACAAACATTTTTTGGAAAGGATTACAACTACTCATAATAATATCATCAGGGAGCTATGAATTTGCTAGTCATCTGTTTTGGTGTTAGGTTTAATAGCTGGGCCAGTACACTATGGATCTAAAAGATGCTATACATATCAAGAGAATAACATATACTTAGGCTTTTTATGTTTGATGTTCCAATTTGTTTAAATACTAAAATCACCACCTTTTGTCTTCATTTTCTATAAAGGATTTTTTTTTTTTTTTGACAGGAGTGCCTCTTTCTATGCTGCCGGCTTCCAAGTAACTACATCATTTAATGAATATTCCTATCAAAGAGATATTTATAACATTTTTCATGTCATTGCTCCTTTACCCTTCCCCAAGACACACTTGAGAATTACAATGAATTCCTGAAATCCTGAAGGAACTACCTTCAGTTCTTATACTAGGTTTTAAAATACATTTTTAAACAATAGACTTTCAAATGAAAAAGAGAAAGAAATTAGAAATAAATATTTGTGGGAGGAAATCACATCAGTGAATCCAAGATAAAAATAATACAGGAAAAAAAGTTGAGAGTTGAAAATAGTACAATAGGGGCTGGCCCGGTGGCGCAAGTGGTCAAGTGAGCGTGCTCCGCTGCGGCGGCCCAGGGTTTGCGGGTTCGGATCCCGGGCCCACACCAACGCACTGCTTGGCAGGCCATGTTGTGGCGGCATCCCATATAAAGTGTAGGAAGATGGGCACGGATGTTAGCCCAGAGCCAGTCTTCCTCAGCAGAAAAAGAGGAGGATTGGCAGATGTTAGCACAGGGCTGATCTCCTCACAAAAACAAAACAAAACAAAAAAAAAATGGTATAATAATCTGCTTAAGTTAGAAAATGTAAGAAAAATATATAACATTAACACAAAAATATAAGCTCCTCAGGGGCAGGGATTTTTGTCGTTTTGTTTATTGACCCGTTCCCTGTTTCTAGAATATTTAGTGCAGAGAAGAAGTCCAGAATGTTTGTTGAATAAATGAATGATTGGATACATGCATGAATGTATGTGATGTAGAAAATCAACCCTGGTTCTCGCAGTAGTACGAAACACATCTACGATCCTGTGTGTACTCAACACCAACAATCTGGAACGTGGAAATGGTTCAGATGCCAGCACAACGCGCTTGATGCTCAATATAAAAGTGAAAAATACAAAAATCCTGGTGTTCAAATGTCCACCATGTGGCCTGGAAAAGCCAGATACATAAATAGCTCTGGTATAAGGGATACGTGAAAAAAGAGTTATATGTAAGTATCATCAGGCCACAGACTGGTTGAAAAAGCTGTAAATAAATGATAACATTTGAGCACTATCTAAAAAGATGAGTGAGAGGACAAAAGAGTACGGGGACCTAAAACTAAGGTAAGGAAATGTCCAAGTTCACAGCGCTCTTGGACAACAGCAAGCTGTGGATTTCAAACTTTTTAACTGTAACCTGTAGCAAGAAAGACAAATACAGTATACTTAACTGAAACAAGTTTTATGAAATAATACTCACCTGTACTCATTTTAAGCATTTGATATTTTCTATTCTAATTTTTTTTTTTAGTTCTGGCAAAGATGTACTAAATCAATTTCAAGATCCATTTATTTGAAAAACATTGGGTTTGAGCATTGAATAGATGTGCAGAGTAGACCACTGAGATGAAAACAACAAAGGATGCTCTGCCAGCACAGCTCCAATCCCTGTCCCATCCAAGTGGTTTGCTGCTGAGCTGCAATACTTAGAGAAAGACTATGATCTAGGTCTCTTTCCTACTTAACTCAGTGTGGTAGAAAAGATGAGTAAAGAAATCTCTCTCTCTATGAAGCCAAAGTGCAGGAAAGGAAAGTGACACAGGCCATTTCTTCGCTACTCTGAGCATAATCTTTAGGGCTAACCGTTATTCTATCTAAAAGGGTTAAGAGTGTTTGAAAATGAAACAACTCACATCTGGGAACATCCTAAATTAGATCTATATCTGGGTTTATCTCAAAGTTTACCAGAGTCAAATTGTTACACTGAACTACAAAAAGCAAAATTCTCTTCTCCTTCCCCTATAAATAACAATTTAGTTGTTTCCACAATTGCCTTCATTGAAGACCATTTACTGAGCACTCTCTGCGTGCCAGGCTCTGTTCTAGTGCTAGGAACTACAACAGTGCGGAAACAAAAATCCGAGTCTCTTGGAGTTTATATTTTACAGAAAACAAATAGACAAATATATTAAATGCATTCAGATAATAATAAAAGCTATGAAGGAAATAAACAGTGTCTTCAGTTAGAAAATAGTATTTAAAGTAGCCAGGGAAGTACTTTCTCAGGAGGTAATATTTAAGTTGAGAACTGATGGATGATAAGGAGCTGTTGAAGTGAAGTGCTAAGGAGAAAAACAAGTTTTCAGGTCCTGATGAAGAGCATTAGTGAGGATCTGAGACAGGAAAGAGGTGTGTTGTTAAAGGCTAGGATAATTGAGCCCAATGAAGAGTTGGGAAGAGTAGTATGAGATGAGATGGGAAGTTACCAGATTGTTTCAGTAACTGGAATGGGAAGTTACTGGAGAATGACATGGTCCAATTTGGGTTTTTAAAAGCTCATTCTTGTAGCTATGTGGAGAATGGATTAGATAGGGGTATGATTTGGAGTTGAGAGATCTCTTAGGAGACTGATTTTCAGGTAAGCAAAGATGGAAGATTTGACTGGGGTGTTGAGCGTGGAGGAGAAAAGAAAATGGACTCAGATATATTTTGGAGGTAGAACCAACAAAACTTGTATTCAGAATTTTCTTAATAGAGACCACAAGTAAGTGAATTGAAAATTGGGCAGAGGAGTGAATGCACTTAAAAGAGGAAGGAAAAGATTTTGAGGAAGGAAAGAATGGAAGAAGTATACACTAAGTAACAGCCTAGAAGTTATATATTGAAGCGGTCTCATTTACAACTCTAATCCCATGTCCTCCTCTGGGCCTCTATTTTCTTAAAACAAGATATTAAACCAGGCAGAAAAAGAGAGGAACTGCTCTGAGGATTTCTTCTGGCCTTAAATGGTTGAGCCCAGGCCACTGAAAAAAGATAACTTACCCAGTGAAAGCAATGAAGCAAGATTTAACAAAGATTATTTTAGGGAGAAACAGTGGTTCTCACTTTGGCTGCACATTCAAATTCTCTGGGGAGCTTTTAAAACTATATGCCCAGGCTCCACCAGAGTGGTTCTGATTTAATTAGTCTGAGGTGGGACACAGTCATGGGTATTTTTTAAAAGCTCCACAGCAGATTCTAATGAGCAGCCAGAATTGAGAGTTCTGAATTAGAGATACAGCTGAGGATGTCAGGTAAATAAACTTATTCCATTAAATGATGGATTAATAGAGAGAATGGGGTGAAGGAACTTTTCTCCCAGATAAGGAATACAGGCCCATTGGTTCAACAGGCCTAGTTTGAGCTACAAGAAAATAAAAGTCAGTTTTCTTCAATGTGTGTTTTTTTAAGCTTGGAGAAAATGGTATTCTCACCTTAGTTACGAACACAAACCCTCATATAGACATATTTTAAAATATATTTTATTTCTATTATGAACAAAGAGGGAAGAGATTAACAGCTCATAGTTGACTGAAAGAGAAATAGAAGAGGAAAAGGGGAGTACAAATCTTGCCCAGACAAGAAAACAGACAGGATAAAATAAAGAGTTGCAGTGGAAACGTGACCACAAGGGATGAATGATTCAGTTATTTCTGGGGGGAAAAATTATAATTTGTTACCAGTATACACATGGCAATGAGTTTCACTGTATCACGCCACTGTTGCTTTCCAGCTGCTCTTAATCTGTACCCTTCTAAGATTTAACTCTTGGATGAGCCACAGAAATACCAGAGCAGGACTATGAGCCAAGCAGCTACTCTCCTTAATTAGAGACCAGAAACATAATTCTTCGACTGCAATGAAGATTCTTTGTTGCTAGTGGATGAACAGGTAATTGAAGTCAAGAGTAGCTATGTAACTTGCCCTAATCATTCAATTCATTTGTGGTCTCACTGGAATTAGAACCAAGTTTTTACATTGTTAGGTTTTTACTTTGTTCCACTTACACCATTGCACCCTAATGCCACTGAAAACAGAAAAGAAAAACGTGTTAGTGCAATTTCTAAATCTCCACAGTCTGGAGAGCTTTAAGAGCTGCAACCGTCCAGGAGAGTTGGTAGTGTTTCAAGCGTGCTGCCCAGATAACTCGGTGGAATAAAATCGGGGAGTTGAGCAGACTAGAAAACACGTGGCTTTTCAGTCTTAAGGGGGCGTGTCCACTTCAGGAAGGGAGTTAAAGCAAAAGAGAACCAAGGAGCTAAGCGAAGGAGAGGGAACGTAAAGAATCATGGAATGTGGGAGCGGTGGGTGGGAAAGGGATTCCAGCACACCAAAAGAGCAGATAAACGAGTTGAGCAGAATTCGGAGGCATCCGGCGGGCACTAGACCCGCGACCCTGCAGGAAGTGGGAAGAGCGAGCGGGCACTACAAGTCCCAGAAGGCCCCGCTTCCTAGAGCCCGCGCGGTGCCGCGCAACGCCCGCTGGGAACCGGCCCGAGCCGCCAAGATGTCGCAGCCCAAGAAAAGAAAGCTTGAGTCGGGGGGCGGCGGCGGAGGAGGGGAGGGAACTGAAGAGGAAGATGGCGGAGAGCAGGAGGCGGCCGTGCCGCGACCCTGGAGGACCAGAAGGGAGCGGGACCGGCTGTACTACGAGTGCTACTCGGACGTCTCGGTCCACGAGGAGATGATTGCGGACCGCGTCCGCACCGATGCCTACCGTCTGGGCATCTTGCGGAACAGGGCAGCGCTGCGGGGCAAGACGGTGCTGGACGTGGGCGCGGGCACCGGCATTCTTAGCATCTTCTGCGCCCAGGCCGGGGCCCGGTGCGTGTATGCGGTGGAGGCCAGCGCCATCTGGCAACAGGCCCGGGAGGTGGTGCGGCTCAACGGGCTGGAGGACCGGGTGCACGTCCTGCCGGGGCCAGTGGAGACGGTGGAGTTACCGGAGCAGGTGGATGCCATCGTGAGCGAGTGGATGGGCTACGGACTCCTGCACGAGTCTATGCTGAGCTCTGTGCTCCACGCGCGGACCAAGTGGCTGAAGGAGGGCGGTCTTCTCCTACCGGCCTCCGCGGAGCTCTTCGTGGCGCCCATCAGCGACCAGATGCTGGAGTTGCGCCTAGACTTCTGGAGCCAAGTGAAGCAGCTCTACGGCGTGGACATGAGCTGCCTGGAGGGCTTCGCCACGCGCTGCCTCATGGGCCACTCGGAAATCGTGGTGCAGGGCCTGTCGGGCGAGGATGTGCTGGCCCGGCCGCAGCGCTTTGCTCAACTGGAGCTGGCCCGCGCCGGCCTGGAGCAGGAGCTGGAGGCCGGGGTGGGCGGGCGCTTCCGCTTCAGCTGCTATGGCTCGGCGCCCTTGCATGGCTTTGCCATCTGGTTCCAGGTGACCTTCCCCGGAGGGGACTCGGAGAAACCCCTGGTGCTGTCCACCTCGCCTTTTCACCCGGTCACGCACTGGAAGCAGGCACTCCTCTACCTGAACGAGCCTGTGCAGGTGGAGCAGGATACGGACATTTCCGGGGAGATCACGCTGCTGCCCTCCCGGGACAACCACCGGCTCCTGCGCGTGCTGCTGCGCTACAAAGTGGGCGACCAGGAGGAAAAGACCAAAGACTTTGCCATGGAGGACTGAATGTTGCCTTTTCTCCCAGCTACCTCCCGAGGCGGCCAGACCTGCGTGGGAGAGGCGGGGGCGGGGGTGTCGAAGGAGACAGGGAGATCCCACGTGCAAGTAGGGGGAAATACCCTCTGTCTCCCTTATTCCCTCGTGGCTCCTGGGGAGGGAGAGTGACTTCAGCCTCCCTTCGAGGAGCTTCTCCTGGCGGTATTTAATTAAAAAGTAATCCCGATCTCCCCCAAGACGGAAACAGCGTGTTTATTAATGGGCTTTTAAGTCTCAAAAGCGTGTGGTACCAAGCACTTGTATTTCTATTTCTTTTGTTTCACGGAAGAAAATGTCAGTGTGTGAAGGCTCCATGCACATCCCTGACACCTCACACCTTAGCCAAAGCTGAAACCAGGGAGAAGGGTAAAAGGGTTTAGTTAGACTCCATAAATTTCCAATATGACTTGAATATCTCTCCAGAGCCATATTCTCTCCTTTGAATGTCCTCCCTTCCCAGGTGCCTCTAGGCTGCTGCTTCCTCACTGTTTTTAAAAAAAACCTTACTGCTGATAATGAGAGGGAGGAGGATGAGGAAGCAATTTGTTCTCGTCACACTTCACTTACTGCTTCTGTAGGGTGCTTAAGTTGGTGAACACATTATTCCATTGAGTAATAAAGATTTTGTATATAATTATACAACATACCTAAGAAATCTAGAAAGTGTATTAAGGAGAAAAAGACCTGACAGTGAAGTAGTATGAATTTTTTATTCTTATCTTTATTAAGGTTTAACCAAGAAAATGTTTCATGTATGTTCCATAATAAATTTTTGTGTGGTTCTTATGAAACAGAAGAGGCTTCTGAACCTGACCCAAGGGCTTATTCATCGCCACGGGTAAATTATTTAAGCTCACTAAATTAAGGAAAATATTTTCCCAGCTGGAAAAGTACACTCATTCTCATTTAAACTCCCTCATTTAGAGGAATCATGTGACTTGGCCTATTTACATCAAGTGGAAGTTCCTTTTTTAGTGCTGAGTGTGTTGTTTTTTTTCTTTTTCCCTCAGCCAAATATGAAAGTTATGAATTTAGGAAAATCATTTGTAATGACGTGTGAGTCATGTTATCAAATTTATTTCACCGACGTTTCTCTCCTTATCCCCGTGGCAAATAAAACATTGGCATTCTCTCTCTTTTTATAGGTGAAGTAAGAAGTCTTGTGTACTGAGATATAATGCTTTTGCCTTTTTAATATTGTCAGTTCTTAAGAAAAGTGTTAAAACCCCTTCAGAATATAGCTTCAGGGTAATTCAGCCATGCTTAATGTTTGGTTCTTTTCATACTAGTAGCTTTTGTATGCTAATAGAAAACAGGTGTGAAAAACTAGTCTTCTGAAGTACTCTAACATAGTTTAATGCAACTGAGTTTTCTGCTTTATTCATTGCATATTAGAGTACTCAAGTATTTGCTAAAATTTGGCGTTAACACAAGATCTGCCATTATGAAGGGAAACGTACAAAATCATCGACTTTACACGCTCCTTGAATAGCAAGCAATACAGTTATAATTGTCACCATTATGTCAAGATAGTTAACCTATGTAAATGGCACAGTCATAGCAACATAGGCCTGGTTTAAGCTAGAGGTATAAAATAGCTCCTTATTTTAGAGTCAACTATATTTTAAGTTGCAATTTCAGTGTATGGTTTTCAGTAGATTTCTGGTGTGTTTTTTTTTTTTTTAACTTCTTATAACAACCCCTTTGCTATATGGTCAAACGAAAGCATTCTTCCAAATTCCATTTTTTAAATATGTTTTATAAATACACAAGTACTGTAGAGTTCTCATTACCAGTATAAGCACACAAAAGGAACACCAGTTAAAACTTTGGGTAACTATAGAAGTAAATGGTAAATATTTCATAATTAGGCAAAGTAAGTTTTAAAATTCTTATTGTTACTGTTTTCCAAAAGAAAAATGAATTATCGTAAAAATACAGCTACTAAAGCAATTAGTCAAGAGGCAGCATAGCACAGTGGTTAAAAGCTTGGGCTCTGGAGCCAGGCAGCTGGTGTTGGAACCTAGGCTCCACCACTCTTTACCTCTGTGATGTTGGGCAAAATACTTAACCTTTGTTTTTTGCCAGTGCTTTCCTGCAAACCAGGGATAACAATCATATCTGCTCGATAGATATGTAAGAATACAATGAGTTAATACATGTAAGCACATAGTGCCTGGTACATAATAAGATCTTAATCTCTCAGCTGTTGTAATTATGGAAAGGCAATATGCAAACCCGGAGCGCTGGACACATACAAAATGTGCTACTGAATAAATATTCGACATTTTAATTTTTTTACAGGTATTGTTTGACAGTATCAGCATGGCTGTATATGAGGAGCAATGTATGACACTGGACACCAGATGATTCAAAGGAAGCCCAAGCCCTTTGGAGTGAGGACACTTCTGGAAGGATGAGAGTGTGAGATGGACCAACATCCAGGCACTGTCCAATCTCTGTATGAACTGTTAGTGATCACTTAGGGCCATTTGGGCCACAGGAAGAAACTACCAGCCCTAAGGAAAGAACAGTTCTACCTGCTTTCCTAGGACAGCTTAAATTTATTTAGCACTGAAACTTTCCAAATATTTCCATTAAATCACTGGACCAATGGACATTTTACTGAGTATATAACAGTCATTGTGATAAGCATTCAGGATACAAACCAATAAAATTCTGCCTCCAGATAGGTGTGTTCATAGGACAAACCAGAAAGTAAAATACATAAACAATAATGGGCTAAAGACTGGGATGGCGTAGATGCTAGGGAAGGCAGGTAATGATCTTTACATGCTAGGAAAAAGTTACACAGATATTGAAGGATTTGCGTAAGGTTAATTCTTGACAAATTGAACACAAGTCTTTCAATTCCTAACCCCAAACAACCCTTTAGTTTAAGGAAGTCTCGTTGGAGATCTATCTCATAGGCCCAAAAGAGCCACCTTCAGTATATAGGATCCCAAGGTTGACAAATACTAGGCACTCATGAAACACCCCGGGTACCCACTTTCCTAATAGAGCTAATCAAATGTGGCACTCTTTCTGAGGCCCCAGGAAACTGAATCCTCAATACGGTAGCAAAAGTAGATGAACTCTGCCATTCTGGCTATAGGTACTTGGTGCTGGAGAGCAGAGAGGCATCCGATGAGGCGTTCATTCATTTAATGGTTTAATAAATACCAACTATCTATTAAGTTCTGTGATAAATATGCAAATCCTACCTTCAAAGAACTGGGATACAGTAGGGGAATAAAATTACCTACATCAATAATTTGCATATATTCTTTAGCCTGGAAAGACTTCATTCCAACTAACTCTTACCCCTGCTGAAGTAATGATGAGAAGCCAACCCTCTTATCAATTCCATCCTTAAAATTGCTCCAAAGTGCAAAAATATTACTTAGCACGTAGATTGTGAGATCCTCAGAGAAAAATTCCTCTATGGGGTTAGTTCCAAAAATAAGTGTATGTCCTCTAAATAACTGGTTTATTTCAGCTAATGGACATAGCATATTTGGTAGATGACCCTTCTCACATGGGCTACTAGAAAACAGCCAAATTTATGGCTCACTTGTGCTTTTTTTTAGCTTTATATCTGGCTCCATTTCCATACCCCAATTTTTTTTCTTGATTTATTCCTCTCACTTATAATAAATATTACATGGTTTGTTAGAATTTATGTATCTTTGTTCTCTTCTAATACTTTCTGGAATTAAAATATTTTCCTACTGTCTGGAATACCTGCAGAAGTTCTGTAGGTGAGGAGGGTAGAGACAGGGCCAGAGGACTCAGATGTGCCCCCTTGATTTCCGATGAAATGTGGTGTCCCACATTGTTCATGTGGATGGATAGCTGATTGGATCCCATCCTTTTAGCCAACCTACAACATTTTACATTTTGTAGAAACAAGGTTTCTGAATGTGTGAAAAACCCTGAGACATGTAGCCAATCTTGAGGAAACCTTCAATGTTCTGTAGGTCTTTGTAAGCCTAGAACAGGCCCTGATTGAATCTTAAATACAACTAAGGAGAGCTGTAGATTGCCAAGCCTCTTCCAAAAATATGTCAAAATAAAGTGATGATAAGGAGGAAGATGATGTAATGAGACTATTTCTCAAAATACCATACATGCTTGTAGGAAAAGACATTTGAAGCAAAGAATCTGGACCTAACTAAACACAAAGAGAATTTTGATAAGACATGACCAGTAACATTAGAATTGTGCTCCTTTGGGAGCTTTGGTAATTAAATTCATCATTACTGATAATAATAACTTTGGAAAAAGACTGGTGAAGATTTCAGTTGTTTGGGTAGCTTTTAAACTCTAGAAACAAGCACTTATAGCAGACATTTAGAATATAGATTCTGTGAGCAGGGGGAAGAATTCCTCACCTTCTTTCTCCAGGCTGCGAGGACAAAAAAAAAAAAAAGGAAGGCGGGATGGAAACAAATCCTCCCCACACTTTTTAAAATTCTTTACAGGCATTCCTGCAATCACGTGATACACGTGTTCGTGAAAACCTTCACATTCTGCAATGTTGTGCACTAAAAATAACAAACTTAAGGGAAAATTGGGTTGAGTAGACCATCAAAACCTGTGCAACTTCGTAACCAAGAGCACTAAGAATACTAATTCTAATAAAAACAGTAGCAGTTAAACAAGATGTTAACCTGATAAACACTGCAGTAAATGTAAGTGAAGATAGCTTGATGGAAGAGCCATAAGGAAGAGTTAGTTATGGAGAAAAAGCAAAATGCACAAAGATGGGGAGAAAGCTTAGTAAACATTTCAAAGACATAGAGCATATGCAGAGGCAGAGCTGAGAGGAAGAATGTAGGGTGTGATACACTCCTCTTTGGCTAGCTGCAATCAACTGTGTCAGTGTACCTTGTGTTCGGTAGCTGGTCCCTGGTGGTGGTAAATATTAATGACGAAAATGATCACATATAAATCAACCAACTTCCACATCATGTTCTGACATTGTTCCTCTATTTACCAATGTCATTTGAGTTCATTCATTCTACAGAAACATGCATTGTAGCAGAACATAGTGTCCTTTGTTCAATTTCCATAAATTAAAGCAATTTGACATTCCATTGGGTTTCCATTTCTTTTCATTGTGAATTTTCTTAAAGGAAAAAGAGTGGGGAAGGCTTATAGGTGGCTATAACAACCCTTTAGTATGGATCTATTTATTTTATTATTTCCATCACCAGGAAAGATCAACAGGAAGGGGGAATAGAAATTCTGACCTGTGTATAGTGGAAGGAAAATAGCTGAGTGTTCGAGAGGTAGTTAATGGGATTGAGGACAGTGGGTGTTTTTCCAGAGCCCAAGGACAGCATAAAAATATCTTGGGGTCAAAAAGACCTGAAGTCAGTGCGAGAAGCACTTAAATGAAGATTAAGATTCCCATGCATACATTTTGCTACATCATGATATCCTTAGGGTAAGTTTTTTCTGAAGTCATGGGCTCAGAACATGTTTGTCATTAACCTCTCTTTCCAGCTTAATTTCTAAACCTATTCAATGACTCTTCTATGTAAGAACTTCTAAATCCTCTCAAATTTGTGAACAAAACCTTCCAGCCTCCATTATCTCAAGCTACGTGTAGTTTAGTAATGGGTGGTATGGAGTGGGACGACATTAGGCCATTTTTAAAAAGCACTTGCAGCTTTAGTCTTGGTAAAATTATTATATTTAAGAAGAAAGTGTAGAGTTTTAACTTTAAATTATATATGATTATTAAGAAAGGATTAAGATCCACAAATTGTTAAAGTTTTAATTTTATGCATTCATTGGAATCGGACTCTACCAGCAATTTCTATAAAAATAACAAACTGCTTATTTTAATGTGAACTTCTCACTCTACCATCATTTATCATCTGGTTAGTTATAAAAATAGGAAACATATAAATGGTTAAGAATGTACAGTAAAAGACAGAATTAAAAGGAGAGGATTTGGAAAATCCACAGATTAAATACACAGTCCCTGAATAATTGAGAATTTACTCTAGTCAGAATAATTAGGGAAAAACATAGAGAGAATGACAGCAATTACAACAAGGGGATTTTAATACCAAATGAAATTAGAAACTGCAAGGAAATGTGCTTTTTTGTAATAAATAGAATTCAATACCAGCTAGCTTTGCTTGAACCCCAATGAGGGGAATTTTATAGAGCCCAGACATTATTATAAAATAGGTTCACATATAAATTAATTCCATGGTATTGAGTCCAAGAAAAATAGACTTCAGGATAGTAAGTCCTTATATAGATAGGAAATAGAACAGTTGAGTTACTCTAAGAAATCAAAGTTCTTAAAAGTAAAACTAGACTAATAAAGGATGTGGTCATTACACCATCCCCATAAACAGTGATTTTATTTAAGACATTAAAATGATATAATATTCAGTGCTAAAATATGTGATATGGTTGTTAGGGAGATATAATTTTTCATTTTTTTATTCATTATCTGATTTATTTTATACCAGATGATAATGCATTCATAGGGACATATAGTTAAAAAGCATATGCTGAAACTTTATGCCAAATGATATTCTAATGCGCCAGCTACTACTTCTCAGCATGAAGAATGTTTTTATGCAATAATGGTATATTAATCAAACTGTGCAAAGTCCCATTAAAATCAATGATGTATTAACTTTGTTTACTTCACATGAGTTATGCATAATAAAATAATGTTCTGTAAAGAGTGGTTTTCATCCTAAGGAAGACTCCATATTTATTATAAATTTTTGTTTAAAGGAAACTCCTCCTTTTGTCAGACATGCCACAGCATACATAGAGATAAATAGTCACAATATTTATACAAAGTATCTGTATTAATTTTTAAATCATTATTGAGTGCCTAACATGTACTACATGCACATTAAGGACATTATTTGATTTACTCCTTGAAATAGCTCTGTGAAGTAGTTCTATTATCAATCCCATCTTACAGATGAGAAAAGAAAGGTGTGGAGTTTGGTGAATTGTCCAGGACCACGTGGAGAGTAAGGGGCAGAGTTTGGGACTCATCTCCCAAGTCTGAGCACCTAACCTACTACACTATATATCCTATCCGTGATGCCTGGGCTCTCAAGAGGTAAGGCGACATCTATCAGCACTTCAAATAGATTGGTCATTGTCTTAGGCCCGGTTGCAGAAGGGAAGGAGACCAGGATTGAGTGTGATATTAAGCGAAGTCTCAGGAAAGAGAACTTGGCTCAGTCCTGCAGAGATGCTCTGGAGACAGCACAGATCACGCCTCTGAATGGCCCTAACTGGGGAGCAAGGGAGCTGGAACATTCATACCTTCTCACCCATCAGACACTGGTTAAAGGCTACCCCTGGAAAGAGAGAAATTCCTAGCTCTTGTGTGGGCAAGCAGAGCAGTTTCTACAGCCGAAAGACAGTCCCCCAGCTAAGGGCTGCCAGCGCAGAAGGTTGAGCTTGAAAGTACTGGGGAGCAGATATACAAAAAAAAAAGTATAGGATACAGAGGGACGTAAGTGGAGCACTGATAGGATACTGCTACTGTCATAAATATCCTTTCTAAGATTCCTTTACATTCTGAATAGTGAAATAGTTACAGAAACATTCATTTTGCTTATGTTCCTCTTTCATTAGATTTTTAAAAGCTGAATGAATAAAGTACAAATATAACAGATGTTTAGAAGGAAAAAGTTAATAATCTCCTATTCTCCACAGTTTAGAATGTATCTTTCTATTACATAAACTTATATACACATATTTATATAGTTTTTACAAATACATGAACATTATTTGTCTTACTCTTAAAATTGTTTATTCAGGTTAAAATACATGTACTAAATAGCTCATGCAGTAAATATGTGTATGTATATCTTATTTTTATTAATAGCAATACGAAAATGTGTAGTATGCATAATCCGTAATTTATTCCACCAGTTTTCTATTGATAGACAGTTGCTTGCAATTCTTTGCTACTACAAATTTTACTTACCCTTCCCTTCTTTCTATTTTCTCCCTAGGTGATCTCCTCCTGTCCCATTACTTTAAATAGTGTGCCATCTATATGCTGATGATTCCCAAATTTGTATTCTCATCCCTGACATCTCTATTGAGTTTCAGACTTACATACACAACTGCTTAATTGTCATCTCCCCTTGGACATAGTAGACATCTCAAGCCTAACATAACCAAACTTTTTATATATATACATATATATATATAAAATTATATGTATATAATTTTACCATATATGTATATATCTCTAAACAGTGTATTCTTAAGTTTTGCTTGTTTTTTTCCAAAACCAGTATATATTTATTGGATATATTTTTTAAATAGCCAGAACTTCTCACTATCCTCTGCCCAACGGTCTTTAGTCAAGAGTTGATACCTTCCATGACAACAGCACAGATCATTACATCAGATCATGATCTTCAATGAGTGTTTTTTAAGTACTTGTTACATAAGATACTATTTTTGGTTCTGGGTACATCAAGAAACATAGGACAAGATCCTTGGCCTGAAGGAGCCGAATCTTAAGTGGAGAGCAAGCATCTCAATTTCTCAAAGATAACTAGTATTATAACATAACATACATTCAATGCCAAATGAATCACACAGACAAGTGCTGTTATAAGAGTTTGGTCATAGCAAGATAGCGGAATTAGAGCTTCTCACTGAAAATGGAGGAATGGAACTGGATCTTGTTGATTCTCAATGATGTCAAGATCCTTCCTTAGGTCCTTTCCATCTAGAACATTCTTTCCTTAGACGGCATGTTTCACTCTCACTCTCTTCTTTCAGTTCTCTGCTCAAATGTCACCTCAGAGAGGCTCTCCTTGACTACCATGATGAAAATAGTCCTCTTCCCCAGCACAGATACTGTTTTATCCCTGTTATCTGAAATTCAGTTATTTACCTGTTTATTGTCTTTCTCGCAATATAATATTCCTGAGAGCAGGAATCTTGTCTCTCTTATTCACCATTGTCTATCCATTGCCTAAAACATTATCTGGCAAAAAGTGGGTATTCAATAAATATTTGTTGAGTACTGGGCCTTGTGAACCAAATGGAACTTACATAAGACAGAATAGCCATTCTAGGCAAGGACAGTGGTTTGCAAAACACATGGCCTTTAAAGAGTTCTTTTCAATCACAGTCTATAGACAGCTTTCTACTCTCTGCGTGGAAATTTCAGTAATACCTGGGATGCTGATAATATCACTGATGGACGGTGCAAATGATGGGGCTTGCCACTGTTATAATAATCCCTAGTCAGCTTATAGCCTGTGAGCCTTCTCCTGGATCTGCCAATTCTCCCTGAGCACACAGACTAAAGCTTGTCAAGGAGGACTTGGTTGGATCTCTAGAAATAAAATTTTACAAGGTATAAGACAAATAAAAGTGTTGATAAGACTTCCAAACCGACTGGCTTATTTTCATGTTTTCCATGAACAAAAGAGAAAGACTAAAAATTATAACAAAGGAGGGGCCGGCCCCGGGGCATAGCGGTTAAGTGTGCGCGCTCCCCTGCTGGTGGCCCCGGTTCAGATCCCAGGCGTGCACCAATGCACCACTTGTCAGGCCATGCTGCGACGGTGTCCCACATAAAGTGGAGGAAGATGGGCACAGATGTTAGCTCAGGGCCAGTCTTCCTCGGCAAAAAAAAAAAGAGGAGGATTGGCATGGATGTTAGCTCAGGGCTGATATTCCTCATAAAACAAAAAAAAATTATAACAAAGGATGAAAATGAAACCAAGGTATAATTTATTAAGGTTAATGAAAACATTTTTTCAAAATTATATTTTGACAACTGGTTTACTCAGATTTCTCCCCAACTACTGTTTGACAAATAGGTATCTGCCAATCTTCTCTTCTCCACCAGGCCTGAGTGGACAAGATCCCACAAAATTGCCAAAAAGCCACTGAAGGAATTACAAACCTGTGCGCTCTTCATGCATTGTCAGCTTCAATGCTGCCCAGTCTATGCTGTGAGATTATCCCTGGCCTGGTCCATCGGCGTTAGTGCGAGTCTGCCTTTCTTCCTTTGAGGTAGGAATCAGGCAGGATCTTCTCACTTAGTGCTCTGAATGGTTAAGGCTTATAACAGGCATGCTTTATGACAGACTACAGCAAGGGGCAGCAACCACCAAGTAAAGCTACTTATCAACATATTTTGACAGAATTTTACTAAAAACTATTTTGAAAAACCATTTAATAGTATTTTTTTCATTAAAAAAGTAATGGGTGCTGATTACAGCAAATGTTCAACTATAGAACATAGAAGAAAAAGTAATACATCCCCCATAGTTTCACCCCCTAGAGTATTTTCTATTCCAACTTGACGTATGCTGGTTTTCGAACTTCATGAGAATTACATCATGCTGTCTTCTACAACTCGTAATTTACTTATCACACCACCACGTTTTATTTTGCAAATAGCACCTATTCCCACTGGAAATTATTTTTTTCCACTTCTTTACTTCTCTATTGACTTTCTCCAAATAAAATCTACATTTTATTTTTTTATTTTTTGTGAGGAAGATCGGCCCTGAGCTAACATCCACCAATCCTCCTCTTTTTTTGCTCAGGAAGACTGGCCCTGGGCTAACATCCATGCCCATCTTCCTCTACTTTATATGAGACGCTGCCACAGCATGGCTTGATAAGCGGTGCGTCTGTGCACGCCCGGAATCCAAACCGGCAAACCCCGGGCTGCCTCAGCGGAGCACGTGCACTTAACCGCTTGTGCCACCAAAATCTACATTTTATACAGAGCAGAATCCTCTTCTCTCTTATGCACTCAATAAAATAGTTAATTAATGAATAAATGTTAAATTAATATCCTTATAAATATCACTTTATATATTGGAATTTTCATATCTTTAAGATTGATTTCCCTAAGTATTTTGCTTATTTTCGATTTTAATAAATTCTGATAAATTGCTCTCTGAAAGGTTATCATGATACACATTCCTACCGAAGATATGTGAGAAAGTCTGTTTCTTGATACCCTCACTCACCCAGATTTTATTACTCTTATTTTTTTAAATCTTATGGGTGAAAAATGCTAGCTTCTTGTTTTAAATTTCATTACCCTAATTGCTAGTGGTAGAGCATCTGTCCTTATATTCATTGGCCCTTTGCATTTCATTGTCTGTGAATTTACTATTTATTTTATGCATTTTCCTATTGAAGTTTACGGTTAATGGAGAGCTCTTTGTTAATTAGCAGTAGTCTATCATATGTGCTATAATACATTCATTTAATGTTTTATTTCAATAATTTTGTGTCATTCAGAAATTTTCCATTTTAATCAATTCAAATCTAGTAATTTTGTCTGTAATTGCTTCTGAGTTTCTTTCCTGATTAAGAAAGCTTTTCCTAATTGAAAGTTGGCAAAATACTCCCAAATTATCTTCCCTTTTCATTATTTAATTTTTAAATTTAGATATTTAATCCATAAACAATTTGTGTTTTACTTTGCTTTTCACAATTTGAGGTAAGGATTCTTTTATTTTCAGTGTAAAAAGCATAGAATCCACTTAATTAATACTACCAGATTTCACTTTTAGGATAAGTTGAATCAATGTTCTTCATAAAATATCTCAACATTTCAGCAATATGAGAAAGGACAAGTTTAATAATAGATAAGATGGGAGAATGGGGGAAAGCTACATATAAGAAAATGCGTGGAGAATAAAAATAGATAGATTTTCAGGAAAAGAGAGAGAAACTAAAAATCTTAAGTCAGAAAAGAGGATACAAGAGGAGTGAGCAACGTGTTGAAGAGGAGCAAAACAGCAGTGGCAGACTAACAGAAAAATACAAAGTGTTTTCACCAAGTGTTTGGAGTTTGGAAACTCAAAAAATGTCCAGAATATAGATATAGGAGATGAGACAAAATGAGAAAGAAAAGAATCTGACAATATAACCAGCAGTGTAAACAAAATTAATCTTCATTAATACTTTGATTCAAAAAACTGTTTTTATATCAGTTTTTTTCCTACCTAAGCCAACTCTGATGCAATCTTTTTAATGATGGATAATAATTGTTTGTGAGACAGTCTGACATTTGCCATTCTCTTAAATTAAAGGATTATTTTCTTAATATTTATTATTCTTTATTATCTATATTAATAAACATTTATTTTATTTTAAAATTTACAAATTTTTAAATATTTTAACATTTATTTAAAATTTAAATATTAATTTATTTAAAAATTTGCAAATATTGTTCTTAACCTGCAGATAAGTTTACAAATTTTTAAAAGTTTCAAGATAACCCTGGGAAAATAAAGGTTAGATAATTGGTCCAAATAATATGCAATATTAATTGCCAGAAAAAATATTTTTAAATGTAGCTAAATTTATGTTTTACATGATATGGGTAAATGCATTCTATGTACCTTATTTCTGCACACATAAAGGTTTCCTTCAATGAGATTATAACTGAGAATGAAATTTTCCAACCAAAATGGGACAAGTATTTTATATATACTGAATCTTTTGGGTTATGTTTCCAATGCCTTTTTTTTAAATATATAGAAAAATCACATTTTACTGGCATCAGTTTTCTCTCTATTAGACTGGAATATTTTTGTCACCACAAGGAAGAATCCATGAGCAAATTTCCACCAATGTGAAAGTTTCTTCCTAGCATTAAATTTGGTCATCAAGGAACTTAGCCACTGGAGTCTATTTTACACTTAACTAATTTCCCCTATTGGTAAATATGCACACACACACACACACACACACATAATTTTTAGAAACACTTGAAACAGACCCAGAAGGCAACATCTATGGGGCAAATGTGATTCCATTCCTGAGAAACATAGTGGTATCATCCCAATAAACATCATGCAACTCCCTAGCTCCTTTCCTTCGCTTATGCTGCCACCCTTGCTGTCTAGAATCATCCCCCTTTCCCTTCACATGTCCAACCTTTAAGATCCTGCTTACATTCCATCTCCTGTTCTAGGTATTTCTTCATCTCCCTCAATGGAAGGAATCTCTTCACAATCTCACATTCTACTTTACCCGCTCTACTCTTGGGGTCTCACTATTTGGGGCCTTCTTTAGTTTAGTTTTAATGTCCTTTAAGGGCAGGGAACATTTCTTATTCGTCTTTACCTGCTCTACCTTGCCTACCATATAGCATTTGATTGTTTTTATTCCATAACACTCCCTGTGTTTCTTCCTGTTTCTCATGAGGGAAGAGAGTGTTTTTGTACTTAAAGGCAGAATTCCTGACTTAACTGATTTTACAAAAGGTCTTAGATGAACTTGGCATCCGTATGTTAGAAAATTCTATTATGAAAAGGAAATCAAAATACTGTATCCCAAGCAGAAGATGGTATATTTTTAATTGAACAATAACTTTGAGACTAAGTTCTGTCTACCAAAATATAAAATATCTATTTATAAAATAAAATTGAACATGTTATTGTTCCTCAAAAAAACCTTAACCAATTTACAACAAGTTTTATTGGGAAGAAATTCATCTCAAACTGCAATGCGTATGCCAACTTCTACTATAACATGTTAAAATTGCTTCAGTATGATGTTTGTGGTCCATCCATATCTAATCTATACATATGAAATGAGGCATTATTAAAAAGTGCAATTATTTTCAGAAACTTTAGAATAAAATGTGTTTTTAATTAAACATTTGTCTCACAATATATTAACTGTAAGTCACTGTATCGCAGAAAAATTAGGCAATATTTTAACTAGATCTTGACAAAAATGCATTAAATCTGTTTTTTAAAATGTTTTATTACTTGCAAGTTTCAGCCTGATGTGATTTCAGAATAGCCAAGTTATAAACCCCTGAAAATTGGAATTTATAATGGAAATACTGACAGACCCTTAACTTTTAGAAGGACGAATGTGCTGCTGTAATAACATTTGCTGATGCTGCCTCGGTCAGTGTAGCAACATGACGAGGGTGCTAGATGCAGTATTTCAAATATAAAACTGGTTGAATACTTGCTGAAATATTTTCCTATGTTTCTAAAATTTTAGAAAATTCATTTCTTGTTTTGGAAACCCTTTTTCTGTCAAAAGTCCTTATAATGAACAGGGAAGGCCCTCTTTTTCTTCTTTCTACACTATCTCCTTTCCTAACTTTGTTGCACCTGCATCCACCAGTTATTCAAGCCAGAAAAATAGAGGTCAGTACTAACTCCTCATGTTACTTCTTCTCCACAGTGGATTGGTTGCAAATACCGAGGGTTTTACTGCCAAAATATACTTTGAAACCATTTATTCTTTATCATCTCTGCCTTCACCTTAGTCCGTGCCACCAAAACCTCTGCCCAAGCCAATCACAGTAGCCTCCTGACTTGCATTTCAGGGTAACCAATAGTTGGTGAAGGAAAGTTCTTATCTATAGAATTCCAGCAAATAAAGCAGTAGGAATGATAGAATTAGAAAATCACAGTTTTGCAACCCATGATGAAATAATGGATCTCTGCAATCATCATCCATAGTTGCTAAAACCAGGAGGGGAAAGGTTAATGGAATATTTTATACTGAAGGAATCAGGCTGGCATGCTCAGAGTCCATCAATTGCACTAATCACCAAAAGTGGGAAAACCAGTTACTGTGTGTCTTAAAACATGATGGATGCAACAGGAAGTCTACTTGCTTAAAATACTAAGCCTGAATTTACAGAAAATATAAGGAATGCAGGAATAAGTTAAATGATACCATGAAGAAGCGATTGGTCAAATCTAGAATGTGAAAATTCTAGAAAAACAATGGCCTAATTTCTCCAACAAATCAATGGCACATAAAAGGCTGTGATGATGGAGAGCAGTTTGTTATAGAATAAAAGAGTCAAGAGACATAACAACTGAATGCAATATGAGTACCTAGTTGGATCTGATCCAAACAAACCATTTGTAAAAATTATATTAAGGCAATAAGGGAAATTCAAATATAGACTGTATCAAAAATATTAAGAAACTATTGCTAAGTTTTTAGGTACGAAAATGGCAATGAGGTTGTTTTAAAAAATGTTCTTATCAGAGATACATAGAAAGTATTTGTGTGTGAAATGACATGGTATGTGGGATTTTCTTTAAAATACTCCAGGAAAAAAAAGGAAGGGCAAAAGAAGGCAGAAGATCAACATGTACTGATAACTGTTACAGCAGGATGGTGAGAACATGGGGTTCATTACACTATTTTCTTTATTTTATGTATATTTGAAATGTTCTCTAAGAAATCATTTTTAGGAGGCCATTTAAGTCCTCTAGAAAAGAAATGATAATGCCTTAGACAAAGGTGATCACGGTAGAGAGGGAGACAAATATATAGATTTGAGATATATTTTAAAATTAATAGGAATTGTTAATGAACTGAAGGAGGAAATGAAAGAAAAAAGAGGAATCAATGGTGATTCCTTGGTTTTGATTTGAGCAACTGGGCAAACAATGGTGCCATTTACTGGATTAGTTTAGACTGCAGAGGAATGGGTTTGGGGATGGATTAAAAACCGAATTTCAGACATTGAGATCTATATTGATTTTCTATCAATGCTGTAACAAATTACCACATACTTAGTGGGTTAAAGCAACACGAATTTATTATCTTGCAGTTCTAAAGGTCAGAAGTCCAAAATCAGTCTCAGTAAGATAGAGTCCAAGTGTCAGAAGGCTGGTTCCTTCTGGAGGCTGCAAGGAAGAATCTGTTTCCTTTGCTTCTCCAGCTTCTAGAGGTTGTCCTCATTCCTTGACCTGTGGCCTCGCATCCCATCCTGCTTTCTCCCTCTGTTTCCATGGTCACATCACCTCCGCTGTCTTTGACCTTCTTGCCTCTTTCTTATAAGGACCTTTTTGATTACACTGGGTGTACGGGGTAATAATCCAGGATAAGCTCCTCATCTCAAGATCCTTGATTTAGTCACACCTGCAAAGTCTCTTTTGCCATGCCTCAGAATATATTCATATTTCTGAGGATTAGGACAGGCATCTTTGGGGGGCCATTATTCATCCTACCACAAGATCTAATACGTTTGAAGTGCCTATTAAGTATCCTAGTGGAGATGTCAGATGTATAGTTAGACATGAACGTAGAGGTCAGAAGAGAGAACTCAGAGACTAAATTTGGGAGTCGTCAGCATACAGATATGACTTAAAACCAAGCAATGGTTGAGTCTGAGGCATTCCAAATTTAGTGGATGGCCCCCCAGGTAACTTGAGAGTGAAGAGTTCAGAAAGCTAGGCAAGAACTGCACCTGGAAAGCCAAGAGAGCAGCCTAATCATGTAGTACAGAGAACTGTGTTGAGTGTAGCTGAGAAGTCAAGCAAGATAAAACAGATTCACTGTATTTGACATCATAAATAAAGTTAGAAATTTTTAAAAGAGCCATTCCAACCTAATTGAAGTGGGTTGAAGAATGAAACGGATCCTGTGAATGAAGACAATGCATTTTCAAAGCTTCACTATGAAGAGCAGTGAATACACATGAAGGCCAGAGGAAGATTTGCGTCAAGGAAGAGTTGTTTTCCTTTTCTCAAGAGAGAAAATAAGAGAATATGCTTGTTTGTTGATAGAAAGGATCTAATAAAATGGAAAGAATGATAATGAAGAGGAAGGAAGAGGTAAAGGAAAGAGGGAATTCCTTGGCAAGGTAACAAAGAGGTTCCACAGCACAAGAGGAAGCCTTTGATGGGAGCAGAGCACTTCTCTGGGCATAAAGAAGGGGAAGACAGGAAAGATGGGCACAAGTGGAGGCCAGCAGGTCAGTTTGTGGAGCAATCATGAGGGAGATCTGTTTTGATAGCTCTGTTTTCTTAGTTATGCGAGTTGGGGAGTCAGTTGGTGAGGGAAGGTTTGAAATTGTTCCACCGAGAGAGACTGTAAAATCTTTTTCACAGGGCCAGTTTGCCCCTCAGCAAAAAAAAAGGGGGTGACACGGGAGAAAGCCTTCCCATTCAGTGATTCAGTGCACTGAGTGGAGTCCCAGGAAAGGTCTAAGACCAAGCACAGAAGCAAATGTGGCCCAAGGGGAAAATAATGTAGCATCAAAGTATAGGTTTTGCACACTAAGGCTGCCCAAGTATTCAGAGTCTATATAACATTAAACTAATAATCTTTAATAGAAATATCTTTATTGTTTTGAGTTTCTACTATGTACTAAGCATAGAGTTAAGTGCTTAGGGGCTAAGGATAAAACTGTGAACAAAACAGTCAAGGTCTCTGCTTTGCTGGGCAACAAGTCCTTCTTTGAAAAGGAGTCTGGGGATCACATCTTTGAATCTACTACAAAGTCTGTGTTCAAATGTCGCTTCACTAGAGAGATCTGCCCAGACCACTCTGTTAAAATAGCATCTCACGCCTTTTCCTGATAGTATATTGTATAGAATAGCTATTAGTTTATTGTTTACTCCCCGACCAGGACATAGACACCATGACAGCAGGGACAGTCTGGTTTACCACTTTGTCATCAGGACCACAATAATGCCTTCATACAGCAAGCTCTCAATAAATATTTGTTGGATGAATGCACGAATAAATAACAAATTGAGCTTGTTTGCATTTTTGGCTATTGTAATCAACTTTGGGAGGAACATTCTTATAATTTATTTTAGCCTACTTGTCTAATTTTCTTAAGATAAATTCTTAGAAGTGGAATTGTTGGGTATGCATATTTTTAAAGACTTTTGATAGAATGCCAAGTTGTTATTCTGGAAGGAAGTTCAAATTTAAATTACTCCAGTGTAGGACAATCCTCTTTTCTTATAACTTGCCATAAACGGGCATTATCAATCTTGTAAACTTGTACCAAGTTTATGGGTGGAAAAAATATTGCAGTGGAGTTTCATTTTGAATTTATTCGATTATTAGTTTGGTTAGAGTTAGGCTATTTTCATACTATTGTTGATATTTCTTCTTTTGTGAATTGTTATTACAATTGGCTTATCCCATTATTCTAATCAGTTTTTACCTTTTTTCATTGATTTGTAAGAGCTCTTTGTATATTAAAAATATTAACCCTTTGTCACTTGTGTTATAAAATATTTTTAACTACTTTGTAATTTGTTGTTCAACCTTCTTTATAATGAGAATTCAGCAATAAAACTTTTCATTTTTATGTCACCCAAACAATGAAAATTGTCCTTTAGGGTTTGTACTTGTGGTGGATTAAAAATTGCCAAAAATACTTGGCAGCCTCTCTCATGAAGAGGAAGAGTTTTATTTCCCACCCCTTGAAACTGGCAGATCTTATGAATTGATGTGATTGATAGAATGTGGCAGAAACGACTTGGTGAAAATTTCTGAGCAAGGCCTCAAAGTCTTTGCAGTTTCTGCTTTTGCCTCTTTGAAACCTGGAGGCCATTGTACTCTGAATAAGCCCATTCCAGCCATCTTGAAGAAGAAAGACCATTTGCCGTAGCTGAGCCCAGCCGCCTTTTTGACCGAGGATCTGATCACAGCCACATGAGTCAGTCCAGCCGAGATCAGCACAAGAACCACCCAGGCAATGCACAGAACCATAAGAAATAATACATCATTATTTAAATGCACTAAACTTTAGGGTAGTTTGTTATGCAACAATAAATAACTGATACAATGGCTTTGGTTTATGCTCAGATATTTTCATTATATTATCATTATAGAAATATATACCTAAATTTTATTTTAGTATATTTATTATTTTATTTTTTACGTTTTTACCTTCAGTGTGAATTATTTTTGATGTAACGTGAGACAGGATTTCTACATAATTTTATTCTCCAAATAGCTATATAATTATACCCCATAAATATATTTACTAACGTATATTTACCTCACTCATTTTTAATGCCATCATACCAAAATTTCCAAAATTTGGACTTATTTGGTAATTCTTTAAACTTTCCATTGTTTTATTTATATATCTGTCCCTGGTTCAGTATCAAACTTTTAATAAATGCAGTTTTATATGTTTTTGTTTTTTTAAAAAGGACTTTATTTTATTAGAGCAGTTTTTTAAGTTCATAGCTAAATGAGAGGAAGATATAGAGATTTCCTATTTATCCCTTGCCCCCACACATGCATAGCCTCCCTCATTATCAACATCCCCCATCACAATGGCACATTTCTTGTAATTGATGAACCTGCATTGGCACATCATGATCAGCCAAAGTCTGTAGTTTACATTATGGTTCGCTCTTGGTGTGGTACATTCTGTGGGTTTGGACAAATGGATAATGACATGTATCCATCACTATAACATCATGCAGAGTATTTTCACTGTCCTAAAAAGCACTCTGTGCTCTGCCTATTCATCCTCTCCCCCACTTCCACTCTCCACCAACAACTGATCTTTTTACTGTCTTCATAGTTTTGCCTTTTCCAGAACGTCGTATGGTTGGATTCACACAGCATGTAGACTTTTCTGATTGGCGTCTTTCACTTAGTAATATGCATTTAACATTCCTCCACGTCTTTTCATGGCTTGATAGCTCATTTCTTTTTAGTGTTGAATAATATTTCATTGTCTGGATGTACCAAAGTTTATTTATCCATTCACCTACTGGAGGACATCTTAGTTGCTTCCAAGTTTCAGCAGTTATGCATAAAGCTGCTATAAACATCTGTGTACAGTTTTTTGTGGGCATAAGTTTTTTCTCCTCTAGGTAAATACCAAAGAGCACAATTGCTGGATTGTATGGCAAGAGGATGTTTAGTTTTGTAAGAAACTGCCAAACACTCTTTCAAAGTAGCTGTGGCATCTTGCATTCCCACCAGGTATGTATGAGCGTTACTGTTGCCCCACATCCTTGTCAGCATTTGCTGTTGCAAGTGTTCCAGATTTTGGCCATTCTAATAGGTAGGTAGAGGTATCTCATTGTTGTTTCAATTTGCATTTCCTTAATGACATATGATGTGGAGCATCTTTTCATATGCTTATTTGCCATCTGTATATCTTCTTTGGTGAGGTGTCTGCAAAGGTGTTTGGCCCATTTTTTCATTAGATTGTTTGTTTTTTTATTGTTGAATTTTAAGAGTTCTCTGTGTATTTTGGATAACAGTCCTTTATCAGATGTATCTTTTGCAAATATTTTCTCCCACTCTGTGGCTTGTCTTCTCATTCTCTTGCAAGTGTCTTTTGCAGATCAGAAGTTTTAAATTTTAATGAGGTCTAATTTATCAATTATTTCTTTCATGGATTATGCCTTTGGTGTTGTATTTAAAAAGTCATCGCTATACCCAAAGTCATCTAGGTTTTCTCCTTCATTATATTTTACAAGTTTTATAGTTTTATGTTTTACATTTAGGTCTATGGTACATTTTAAGTTAATTTTTGTGAAGGTTGTAAAGTCTGTGTCTAGATTCATCTTTTTGCATGTGGATGTCCAATTGTTCCAGCACCATTTGTTGAAAAGACTTTGTTCTATTGCATTGTCTCTACTCCTTTATCAAAGATCAGTTGACTATATTTATGTGGGTCTATTTCTAGGCTCTCTATTCTGTTCCATTGATCTATTCATCTATTCTTTTGCCAATACCACACTATCTTGATTACTATAGCTTCATAATAAGTCTTGAAGTCAGGTCGTATCAGTCTTCCAACTTTGTTCTTTTCCTTCACTATAGTGTTGGCTATCATGGGTCTTTTGTCTCTCCATATAAACTTTAGAATAAGTTTGTTGATATCCACAAAATAACTTGCTGGAATTTTGATTGGGATTGCATCAAATCTATAGATCAAGTTGGGTCTATCTGTTTTAACAAATCTGATGGTTAGTAGAGTTCACTGATGCTCAGTTTAGGGCCTTTTTTCCTTCTTCTACTCCAGAGTTTTCAAATTAATGGCCCCTGTGCTTTGTTTGGCTCAACATGTTCAGCCCAAAATGTTTCCTTTTTAAATTCAAACAGTCTTGAATTCAAATAGTTAAGAATCAGAAAATTTCACTTAAAAATCTGGAATTTGGTCTTGGGTAATCGGGCAATACTGGCCTAGAATTCCTCTTGATAGCAGTCAGGTGAAGCTGAATAGCAGGCATTTATATCCCCAGGCCAGACCTCGTTTGTAAGCCATAGACCATATATCCAACTGTTTACTGACATTTCTTCATCAATAGAAATTGCTTTTCTGGCATCAGTTATCGCTAAGGAAAAGTCAGGACAAATCAACTATGTTTTCACTCTTTTGCAAGTAATCTGCTTGTCTTGCCTGAAGACTGGGAGGAATTTTTCTTTCTGGAGCATACATGTTGGGCACTAAATCCATGATACTCAGCTCATGATGAAACGATTTCTTCATCACTCTCAAATCTAGTCCCTACTTCCAGACCACTTTCCAAAATGGGAAATGTTGTTGGGAATTTTCCAGATTTACCTCACTTACTTTCTAAAACACTGAATCCCTCTCTTTGGAAGGATTATTTAAGGTCAATTTATAGAATCTTCTTTCAATTTTATTAATTTATACTGATCCTGAAAGACGTTCTGTAAATTTTCTGTTGTAAGTTTGAAACTAATCCCTAGTTTCAAGTTTCTTGCCTACTTTGTTCGTTTTGGTACATTTCAGCACGGGCTGGCCTTTACAAGCCTTCTTTTATTCCTACATCTTTCCAGGCAGTGTCTTCACTTAATGTTTGATGTGCACGTTATATATGTGGTTCATTAAACAGCTTAGTATAACTTTACGATAAGAGGGCTTGCTTTATTTCCTTCAGCTATTCCCTTTTCAAGGATAGGGTATATGCCATTCGTAAGCATTCAATGAAATTAATTACTTAGGGGAATTTATGAAAAATTTATTGATGGAGTTACTACATGAATAAATACTTGGGTGGCATTTATGGTTATTCAACATAGTTATGTGGTCCCTTTCCTTCTTCCTTGACCTACAAGTCAACAAAAAAAGGATACTTTTAATCTTGTATGTACTCTGAACTTTCTAAGAACGCTCACTAAAAAAAATTTTTTGAAATAGGTAGAGTGACTTGTAATGTGTTAGTCACACGTCTCCAGAGAAACAGAACCAACAGGATATGTATTTACATATCTATCTATCTCTATCTTTATCTATCTATCGAAAGAGGGATCAATGTTAAGGAATCCACTCACACAAATTGTGGAGGCCTGGTGAGTCCAAAATCTGATGGGGTAAGCAGTAGGTTGGAGACTCAGGGAAGATTTACAGTTCAAGTCCAAAGTCAGTCCATTGGCAGAATTCCTTCTTGCTGGGGGGAGGTCAGTCTTTGTTCTAGTAAGGCCTTCAACTGATTGGATGAGGCCCACCCACATTACGGAAGGTAATCTACTTTACTCAAAGTCCACCAACATACATGTTAATCTCATCCAAAAAACACCTTTACAGAAAACTTCCAGAATAATGTTTAAAAAAATATTGTGGCCACTATGGCCCAGCCAAGTTGACACATAAAATTAACCATGACAGAAGGTAATTTTTGTAGGAGTTCATATTTATAAAAGTAGCTTATGTGGCATATTTGGGTTATTGGAAAAGACAATCCATCCTTTGGTGAGACGCCTGTTTGTTTACTGTTAATGTGAACTGACTGGAATCACAGCTATTTTAAAGCAGCATTATCACAACACATTACAGGAATTGCGTATGCTGAAAAAAAACCCAAAACTGGACAGTAAAACATATTGATGAATAGTTATTGACAGTTTTTATCCAGACGTGCATTTGCAGAAACAATGAGTCCATATTTTTTTAACAGGCATTCTTTTCACAAGCCTGCAGAGGCCATAGTATGCATATTGTCTAAGCTCAGAAAACAACATGAACTGAATATGCAGGTTTTGCTCCAGTGTTCACAAATAGCATCTGGAAAATTAGATCTATATTTTGATACAAATTTATAGAAAGGGGGATGCATACTTTTGTGGAAAGCGTTTACTTGGGTTACTATAATGTTATTTATTGAAATGCTTACTTTACGTAACTGGGTTTTTATTTTCCCCAAAAGGAATAGAGGAAAATAATAATAATTTTCTTCTAGAAATATTTTACTACATAGCCCTGCCTTGATTATTAATTTTTTTCAGTTTTGTTTTCAGTTTGGGGAATAACTCCACAGATATAGAATGTTTACTAACCACATAACATTCTGCACTTAGCAGCAATGCCTTGAAATATCCTAAATTTATTTCATCAGTCTGCACTCAGGGATACCCAATGCCAAAACTTGGTACCGCAGAAATTAAGTCACTTATTTCCCTTCTATGTAATATAATTATCCCCTAATTGACTTGCATAATTTTCTAATTACTACCAATAGGATCACTACTGGTTCAGGTCAGTCACCATTTTTTGCAAAATAGCCACCATTTTTTAAAAAATTTGTGTTTGTGCTTATGCTATTCTCTGTCCTGCAAAAGTGCTCATCCTTCTTTCAAGCCCTGTTTAAAAATATCCCTCTTTCAAAAAAAAAAAATTCTTGATGTGATTCTGCCTCCAATGGTTCCAGCTCAGGACCTGTCCTTTAGGGCTTGCTGGTGTTCTGTGATGCCATATGTGTGTGTAGTGGTGTGCATAGAGGGTGGAAGAACCAAATAAAGAGTGGTGTCGTGAATGACCATTGCCCTTGCTGGGTATTCGGAGTGAAGGTGGATGTCTCATAAGAGAAAGATTTTCTTTAGGGCTTCAGGAGATTCAATGAATGTAGTCCGTGGTACTAGCCCTGAGATGCTCTTGCTTGGCTGAAAGCTGAGTGGCTGGTGGACCATAATCCAGGCCCAAGGAGGTCCTTCAATATCTTATCTGGTGGTTCTTCTTTAGGTCCACCCATCAAGTTCTTCCTTCTCTTCTCATATCTTGAAATTTTACTGAAATTAGTTCCTTAACTTGAGGCATCTCATTTGTTGACTACTCCATCTCCAAAAACACAAATGTGTTTCTCATCTCCAAAGTTCTTCCTGTGGTTCATGCCCCACCACTGTGGTATTCTGCCCCCACCACTAGAAATAGAAATACAGGCTTATCTGAAACACTTCCAGGAAAGCAAGAAAAGGAGGAAAAACAAAAGTGTTAACTTCCCATATTAAAACAGATTTAACATTCTTATTCTACTACAATATTTATGTAGAGAAATCAAAAGATTTAATAAATGACATTTCCTCTGGAACCCTCATAAACGGACCTTTCTTCTCAAATGGTTTCACAGAATTCTCCCTGCAGTACTTTGCTATTATCAGCTTCCTCCGTGTCCTCATAAGTAGAAGCAGCTTATCCTCTCATCTCCATCTATTACATGGCCAGGCTATGAGATTCTGGCACGGTTGCCTGTCTGAGCTCTAGATGGGATGGTTGCTCTGAGAAGACTCTTTGGACCAGGGGAAAAGGATGCCATCTATACCTATAATGATGAAGGAGAGAAATGCAGTCTGCTCTCAATTCCTACTGGAGTTATCTGCCATTATGAAAGAGAGAGATAGAGAGAGAGAGGAATGGGGTGGGAAGGAATGAAAGAAAGGAAGAAGGAAGGAAAGAAGAAAGGAAGGAAGGGAGGGAGGGAGGAAAAAGAAAAGAGAACAAAAGAAATGAAATGAAAATGGGAAAGAAAACAAATGCTATATATCCCAGGCTGAAGAATCCCTTTCTTTTCACATTGTGTTGGGAGAGCTTAGGCACTCCTAAGACTTTAACCACTGCAGCTACTCTGATCATTCCCAAATTTCCATTAGTAGCCTGTCAAGGACCGTGAAGAGTTTGAGATTTTACCCCGTTTGTAATCTAACAAGTCAGCCTGCCACAGTTTCATGGATGCTGGCAGAAGACACAAGACTCTTGGGGCAGAAACAAAGGACTTTATTACTCACAGCACAGCAAGGCGAGTAAGCTTCGTGTTCACGCCAGTTCCCTTTTCCCCTCCAAGTCCTGTGGGCACTGTGGAGAGGCCCAGGTGGATGCTGCACATGCAGTGGGTTTGCATCACAACTGAGAAACCCTGAGCTTAGGAAACCCCACACTTTTATAATGGGCTGTGAGCAAACCTGTCCAACTTGTGCTCCAGAGGGAAACATTATCTTTATTATCCTATAATAAAACATGCCCTGTACTCCAGAGTGAGATGCAATCTTCATCTTCAAGGCCATTCACCATACAAACATCCTTGAAAAGATACTAGAGAATTGAAAGCTGTCAATATCTCTGCCTGAAAGATGTGCGGAAATGTTACAGATCCATGGAGAACGGTCTCCCAACACAACTTCCTACTGGACATCACCAGCAGGATGTCATAAAGGCATTTCACACTCAGATTGCCAAGAGTGAACTGATCCATAACTCTGCTGTCCCTTTCCATTTTAGTGAATAACAACTCATTCAACCCATCCTGAGGTCTGGGCTCATCCTAGATGCCTATTCTTCTTCATCCTATACCCAAATACCACTCCTAACTAATCAGTCACCAAGTTCACTCGATTCCATCTCATTCATATCTTTTATACCTGCCCACTCTCCTCTACACTCACAGTACTGTCTTAGGTCCTTAGCATCTCTCCCTTGGCTATTAAAATCCTACTGATATCCCATTATTCCAGGCCATTCTCCACACTCCCACCAAACAAATCTTAATGCTGTTGCCTATGAAATAAAATGTAAATTTCTATGTCACACAGCAGAATTTGCATTCTGGCACCCACCTGCCTCACTCTCCAGCCTTTTCTCTCCACTAATTGTATTTATTTTTCGACTGTCTGACTCCTCCTGCTAAAATACAAACCCCTCAATTTCAAGGACTTGCACTTATTTGACTTTGATTCTGCCAACAACACAGTGGACACTGAATACATCTTTACTAGATAATTGTTTATTGAGAGTCTACTATGTACAGAGTTGTATAGTTGTATGCTTTTTATTTCCGGTGTTTGTGTATTTCATTTAACATTTCCAGATGAAATTTTAGATAGACTAAACAGACAATTATAGACCAATTATTTTATTAAAACTTTAAAGCCTTCAAGGGAAGAGGCTGTTTATATTTTAACACCTCTCTTTGCCAAAGGGGACATTCTATAAATAATGCTTACTAGCCAACCAACTATTTTTACTAGCAAACTGACTATATATATATATGGTCATATATATGCATACATATGACCATATATATATATGGATTTTGTTGCTGTTTAATTTAGAGCAGGGTTTCTCAACCTTGGCATTATTCACATTATTCACATAACCTTGGCTGGATAATTCTTTGTTGTGGGGGCTGTTCTATGCATTGTAGGACATTTAGCAGCATTTCTGGTTTCTACCCACCAGATCTCAGTAGTACCCCTGCCACCTAATCCAGTTTTGACAGCCGAAATTGTCTCTAGATATTGCCAAATGTCCTCAGGGGACAAAAATGCGCTCAGTTTGAGAGTCACTGATTTAGGGATACTGCTTGGCACTTTTTAGCTCTCTAAAAAAGAACTTAAACAGGGTGAAAGTTGTGTACAAATTTCTCTAAAACTGATATTTAAGAATTACTAGAAAAATACATTCCAGCCAGAAAATAGTGCACTGTAGTAAAAATGAGATAAAATTGTTCACAAAATATACATATTAATGAATGTGATATTTACTATGTAGAACAAAACCAGAGAAGAGTATGATGCTCCAAAAACTGTGCAGTGGTAAACCACATGAACCATATGAACCATACGACTGTCTCTCTTGAGCCCATAAAGGAGATTTATACCTCCTCCGCTTTTATAGAACAATCTAGCTATATATCTAGTGTTGTGTTTTTTTTTATGTTGAAGGTTGTTTTTCTTGGCTATTAAAATTCTTATGGCATTTTTATTGCCATAGTCAATGTTTATTTATTGTAGTGCTAATAAATGTTTGTGAGTTTGGTTGATCGTTTCCAGTAGGATGGTTCAAGAATGATTCTAACAATTGAAGTTCGCAAAAGGATTGTCATTGTATTGTCTAATTTTTCTTGGTATTTTGAATAAACGTCTTTAAAATTGCTGAGATATTATGCTCTAGAAAACGACTTGAGTGTTCTGCAATAACAGCTTTTCATTTGGGTTATGAGTCTTAATATTCACTTACAGCATCAACTCTAGTAGTTTCGAATATGCCGTTATGAGCCATTTGGAATTTTAAAAGCATTCATAAATAAATGCATACTAGAATAGTTCCAATTGGTTGGATAAGTAATGTACATTTAAAAATTAAAATAAAATCATATCAAAATGCATGCATACTTTGGTTAAATAGAGTAAGTGTCTTTTAAGTCATTCAAATACATTCTTCATCATACTGAGTGAATATTTCAGAAATATTGCTTTGCATTTTATAACAAATAGTAAATAGTACACTAGAACTAGCAAATGCCAAGAGTGGGAATAAAGATTTCGAATAATAAGAGAATATTAATTAATTATTTCCATGAAGAGTGAAAATCCAAAACTTGTTGTCCTTTGGTTTTCAAGAAGCCTTATTTACTAAGGACGTCGAAGCAAAAAATATACAAAGGAATCAGAAACTTTTTCTGGAGAGGAGTCAAGTAAGCAGACTCAGAACTCACCTCCTCCCGTGGACACAGCCAATTTACAACTACTCGTGGAAAAATTACCCCTGAGACAGAACTGAAAACTGGATGAGAGGAACTCCTGCAACAACGGACAATCCTAACTGAGGTGGAAGAGGCAGAGACTCCCTTCTGGAGAGGAAAAACGCCGCCTTCACAAGCCGCCAGCTTCACGGCCGCCGGGAGCAGCTCACAGGTACGCAGCCTCCCTGGAGGCGCGGGGCCCTGAGCCGGGGAGCGCCCCCGCTGTGGGCATATTGTGGACCCAGCACAATCGAGACCAGCGGCATAATATCTGACTGTGCCTGCTACTAAAACACTGGGGAGCACCCCCAGAAAACCCGGTTCACAAAGAAACTAAAACTGGCTCTTAAAGGGCCCGCGCGCAAACTCACCCGTTTCAGGAAGCATCCTGAAATCACCAGAAAGGTGTACAGTGCTTTGGTGACAAGAGACTCACCTAATAGGCCCTGACTGCATCTCGGTGAGGGGTGAGACCTCTCCAGGGACTGGGACATTGGCGGCGGCCATTGTTGTGGCCTGGTGTGGGCGTGCTGACACAGACGCCATTGGAGTTCTCCCTGAGGCCTGCTAGCCCAGGGTCTGCTCCACCCGCTAGAGCACCGATTTAATCCAGCTCAGCCAGGGCAGGCAGCCCACCCTAGAGACTGGCCCCACCCAACAACAAGCCCTCAGGCAACTTGTGGGCCTGCACAGATTGGTGACTGGATTCTCTGCAGCCTGGCAACTGAGCTGACTTGAGCGGGGCAGGGTGTGCACAAGGAGCGGGTGGAGAGTGTGGGGCGGTGGTAGAGTGTGTGGGGCTTCCGCCGTGGAGAGACTGGGTCCACTTGGGGAGGTCGGGGCGCTCACACAGGGCAGGACTGTGTTGACTGTGTGTGTGGACCTGTGGGCGGCAGGGCTTCTCAGCCGCAGAAGACTTGTACTTCTCAAAGACCCACATAGGAGGTTTGCTCCACCTTCCAAAACCTGAAACAATTGGGTGCTCCTGTGCCTGAGGCCAGCCCTACCCAGCTGCAATCCTCAGAGAGCTGACAAGAGACCTAATAGGCTAGAGGCTTACAGCAATTGTAAGGCCCTGAGCCTAACAACCTGCCACGCTGGGGGCCTACTCACTTAAAAGAAATACTGCAACACAAATGTGGTATTAGAACTTGCAGCCAACTGTGCTGGGGATCCCCACACCTGATAAAGAGACTGAAGGGCCCACAACAACTACAAGCAGCTGAGCATTACAACAGCTGGCCAGGAGCAAAACTCAGCCTCCCTGGGCACCTACAGGGAGAGCAAACAGGCCACAGCAGAAGGATACACGTAGCCCACATAGGGGTCACCCCTGGAACATTGAGAACTGAGGGAAGCACACTGGAAGCCTCCTAAGCCATCACTTACATAAGGTCACCTATCCAAGAGCAGGAGACGTAGCTGACCTACCTAATATGTAGACACAAGCACAGGGAAAGAGGCAAAATGAAGAGGCAAAAGAATACATTCCAAGTAAGGGAACAGGACAAAACCCCAGAAAAGGAACTAAGTGAAACAGAAATGAGCAACCTACCCAACAGAGAGTTCAAACTAAGAGTGTTAAGGATGCTCACTGATCTGGGGAGAAGAATAGATGAACTCAGTGAGAATGTCAACAAAGAAATGGAAGATATAAAAAAGAACCAATCAGAAATGAAGAATACAATACTGGAAATGAAAAATTCATTAGAGGGACTCAAAAGCAGAGTAGAGGATACAGAAGAACGGATCTGTGAGCTGGACGAAAGACTAGAAGAAATTACCCGAGGTGAACAGGTAAAAGAGAAAAGAATTAAAAAGACTGAGGACAGTCTAAGGGACCTCTGGGACAACATCAAGCGCACTAACATCCATGTTATAGGTGTCCCGGAAGGAGAAGAGCGAGACAAGGGGTCAGAGAATCTATTTCAAGAAATAATAGATGAAAACTTCCCTAACCTAAGGAAGGAAACAGACATCCAGGTACAGGAAGCACAGAGAGCCCCAAACAAGATAAACCCAAAGAGGCCCACACCAAGACACATCATAATCAAAATGTCCAGAATTAAAGATAAAGAGAGAATCCTAAAAGCTGCAAGAGAATGTCAAGTTACATACAAAGGAAACCCCATAAGGCTATCAGCTGACTTCTCTGCAGAAACCTTACAGGCTAGAAGAGAATGGCACGATATATTTAAAGTGCTAAAAGGAAAAAACTTACAGCCAAGAATACTCTACCCAGCAAGGTTATCATTCAAAATGGAAGGAGAGATCAAAATTTTCCCAGATAAGCAAAAATTAAAGGAGTTTGTCACCAAGAAACCAGTGCTACAAGAAATGTTAAAGGGACTGATTTAAGGGGAAAAGAGAAGACCACAAATAGGAAAAATTATCTATTTCCATGATTAGAACGTAATGGATACAAATCCACAACAAAGAGGTTAGATATGATATCAAAAACATGAGGGAGGAGAGGAGTTAAAGAGTACAGCTTTCAGACAGAGGTCAAACTAAAGTGACTATCAATTCTGTATAGAAGAAGAAAGGAACAGAGAAGGACTACTAAAACACTGAGAAAAAAAAAAAAGTTAAAAAATGGCAGTAAGTACATACTTATCAATAGCTACTTTAAAAGTCAATGGAGTAAATGCTCCAATTAAAAGGCATAGGGTGGCTGACTGGATAAAAAAACAAGACCCATATATATGCTGCATACAAGAGACACACTTCAGACCTAAAGACACTCACAAACTGAAAGTGAAGGGATGGAAACAAAGATACTCCATGCAAATGGCAATGAAAAGAAAGCTGGGGTAGCAGTACTCATATCAGACAAAATAGACTTTAAAACAAAACCTGTAAAAAGAGACAAAGAAGGGCATTACATAATGATCAAGGGAACAATCCAACAAGAGGGTATAACACTTGTAAATATCTACTCACCCAATGTAGGTGCACCTAAATATATAAAGCAATTATTAACAGACATAAAAACAGAAATAGACAGTAACACAATAATAGTAGGGGACTTTAACACTCCACTTACACCAACGGATAGATCATCCAAACAGAAGATCAATAAGGAAACATTGGCCTTAAACGACACACTACAACAGATGGACCTAGTAGATATATACAGACCATTCCATCCAAAAACCGAAGAATACACGTTCTTTTCAAAGGCACATGGAACATTCTCCAGGATTGATCACATATTAGGCCACAAAACAAGTCTCCATAAATTTAAGAAGATTGAAATAATACCAAGCATATTTTCTGACCACAACGGTATGAAACTAGAAAGCAACTATAGGAAGAAAATCAGAAAAGACGCAAATACGTGGAGATTAAACAAAATGCTACTGAACAACGACTGGGTTAACGAAGAAATCAAAAAATACCTGGAGACAAATGAAAATGAAAATACGACATGCCAGAATTTATGGGATACAGCAAAAGCAGTTCTAAGAGGGAAGTTTACAGCGATACAGGCCTATCTCAACAAACAAGAAAAATCGCAAATAAACAATCTAACAATGCACCTGAAGGAACTGGAAAAAGAAGAACAAACCAAGCCCAAAATCAGTAGAAGAAGGGAAATAATAAAAATCAGAGCAGAAATAAATGAAATAGAGACCAAAAAAACAATAGAAAAAATTAATAAAACCAAGAGCTGGTTCTTTGAAAAGATCAACAAAATTGACAAACCTTTAGCTAGACTCACCAAGAAAAGTAGAGAGAAGGCACAAATAAGTAAAATCAGAAATGAGAGAGGAGAGGTTACAACAGACACCTCAGAAATACAAAAGATTATAAGAGAATACTATGAAAAGCTATATGCCAACCAATTCGACAATCTGGAAGAAATGGATAAATTCTTAGAATCATACAACCTTCCAAAACTGGATCAAGAAGAAGTAGAGAATTTGAATAGACCAATCACCAGTAAGGAGATCGAAACAGTAATCACAAACCTCCCCAAATATAAAAGTCCAGGACCAGACGGCTTCCCTGGTGAATTCTACCAAACATTCAAAGAAGACTTAATACCTATCCTTCTCAAACTCTTCCAAAAAATTGAGGAGGGGGGAAGCTCCCTAACTCATTCTACGAAGCTGACATTACCCTGATACCAAAACCAGACAAGGACAACACAAAAAGAGAAAATTACAGGCCAATATCACTGATGAACATCGATGCAAAAATCCTCAATAAAATACTAGCAAATCGCATACAACAATACGTTAAAAAGATTATACACCATGATCAAGTGGGATTTATTCCAGGGATGCAGGGATGGTTTAACACTCACAAATCAATCAACGCAATACACCACATTAATAAAATGAAGAATAAAAATCACATGATCATCTCAATAGATGCAGAGAAAGCATTTGACAAGATACAGCATACATTTATGATAAAATCTCTGAATAAAATGGGTATAGAAGGAAAGTACCTCAACATAATAAAGACCATATATGAGAAACCCACAGCTAATATCATCCTCAATGGTGAAAAACTGAAAGCCATCCCTCTAAGAACAGGAACCAGACAAGGATGCCCACTCTCACCACTCCTATTTAACATAGTACTGGAAGTCCTAGCCAGAGCAATCAGGCAAGAAAAAGAAATAAAAGGGATCCAAATTGGAAAGGAAGAAGTGAAACTGTCACTATTTGCAAATGACATGATTTTATATATAGAAAACCCCAAAGAATCCACCAGAAAACTTTTAGAAGTAATAAACGAATATTGTAAAGTTGCAGGATACAAAATCAACATACAAAAATCAGTTGCATTTCTGTACACTAACAACGAAGTAGCAGAAAGAGAAATTAAGAATACCATCCCATTTACAATTGCAACAAAAAGAATAAAATACCTAGGAATAAACTTAACCAAAGAGGTGAAAGATCTGTACACCGAAAACTATAAAACATTTCTGAAAGAAATTGAAGAAGACACAAAGAAATGGAAAGATATTCCGTGCTCTTGGATTGGAAGAATTAACATAGTTAAGATGTCCATACTTCCTAAAGCCATCTATAGATTCAATGCAATCCCTATCAAAGTTCCAACAACACTTTTCACAGAAATAGAGCAAAGAATCCTAAAATTTATATGGAACAACAAAAGACCCCGAATAGCTAAAGGAATCCTGAGAAAAAAGAACAAAGCTGGAGGTATCACACTCCCTGATTTCAAAATATACTACAAAGCTGTAGTAACCAAAACAGCATGGTACTGGCACAAAAACAGACACACAGATCAATGGAATAGAATCGAAAGCCCAGAAATAAACCCACACATCTATGGACAGCTAATCTTTGACAAAGGAGCCAAGAACATACAATGGGGAAAAGAAAGTCTCTTCAACAAAAGGTGTTGGGAAAACTGGATAGCCATATGCAAAAAAATGAAAGTAGACCCTTACCTTACACCATACACAAAAATTAACTCCAAATGGATTAAAGACTTGAATGTAAGACCTGAAACTGTGAAACTTCTAGAAGAAAACATAGGCAGTACGCTCTTCGACATCAGTCTTAGCAACATCTTCTCAAACACCACGTCTGACCAGGCAAGAGAAACAATAGAAAAAATAAACAAATGGGACTACATCAAACTAAAAAGCTTCTGCACAGCAAAGGAAACCATCAACAAAACAAAAAGACAACCTAACAATTGGGAGAAGATATTTGCAAACCATACTTCTGATAAGGGCTTAATCTCCAAAATATGTAAAGAACTCATGCATCTTACCAACAAAAAAACTACCAACCCAATTAAAAAATGGGCAAAGGACCTGAACAGACATTTCTCCAAAGAAGATATACAGATGGCCAACAGACACATGAAAAGATGTTCAAAATCATTAACTATCAGGGAAATGCAAATCAAAACTACAATGAGATATCACCTGACGCCCGTCAGAATGGCTATAATTAACAAGACAGGAAACAACATGTGTTGGAGAGGATGTGGAGAGAAGGGAACTCTCATACACTGCTGGTGGGAGTGCAAACTGGTGCAGCCACTATGGAAAACAATATGGAGATTCCTCAAAAAATCAAGGATAGAACTACCATATGATCCAGCCATCCCACTGTTGGGTATTTATCCAAAGAACTTGAAAACACCAATTTGTAAAGGTACATGCACCCATGTGTTCATTGCAGCGTTATTCACAATAGCCAAGACTTGGAAGCAACCTAAGTGTCCATCAAGGGACGAATGGATAAAGAAGCTGTGGTATATATACACAATGGAATACTACTCAGCCATAAGAAATGATGAAATCCAGCCATTTGTGACATCATGGATGGACATTGAGAGTATAATGCAAAGTGAAATAAGTCAGAGGGAGAAGGTCAAATACCGCATGATTTCCTTCATTAAGTAGTAGATAATAACAACAGTAAACAAACACATAGGGACAGAGATTGGATTGGTGGTTACCAGAGGGGAAGAGGGGAGGGAGGAGGGTGAAAGGGATAATTTGGTACATGTGTGTGGTGATGGGTTGTAATTAGTATTTTGGTGGTGAACATGATGTAATCTATGCAGAAATAGAAGTACAATGATGTACACCTGAAATTTTTACAACGTTATAAACCAATGTTACTGCAATAAACAAAAAATTTAAAAAAAAAATAAAATAAAATGTATACTGAATATAAAAAAAAAAAAAGAAACTTTTTCTTACTTTGCATTCAATATGCGTAGTATTTGGAAAGAATCAAATTAGATCACATAGACTGAAAATTAATTGAGTAACAGCTACTATTTTTTTTTAGTTTCTTACATATTCAGAAACTTTATAACAGAAGAAATATCAGATATTTTTATTTTCTGAAATCAAAAATTTTCAACCTACCTCCCCTCCTCCCACAATTCAAATATTCTGAAGTCTATCCACTCAGCCACCTCTCCTTGCCCAGATCTTTGCGGTCCTTTTCAGGGTATGTACATGCTTTACTTCTGTGCCAGATGTAATCATGGGAATCTGTGTCAGGAGTACGAACTACCCTTGGCACACGCGCAGCCATCACCATTTGAAGTCCTACTTGGCCCTAGTGTGCTGGTACAAATGGAAAATAAAACTTCTTCACTGGTCCAGCAATAGCTGTGTCCTCCTAGGCTCAGAGTGTGGCCACCTCCATCATCTTCTCAGATGCTCATTTCCATTTCCTCCCCTTCCTGAACAGCCCCATCTCCTTCCCTAACAAAAATTTCAAGATGGTTTCAGATAGATCTTTAAAGTAGCTATTAATTACCACTGGGGTAAGAGACTCAAGAAACATGAGGTTTAGCTCCTCTTCCATTCTTTCTATTCTCTCCTAACTGTGAGAATAAATCAATATTTTAATAGGCCTATAAATTATACATATTGCCTCTATTCATATTTCTTTATTCCTCACAAAATTCTTGCAACACACGTTGCCATTTCACACACTCAGAATGACACTGAGAAAGTCTAGCTATCTTGCCCAAGGTCACAAAACTAGAGGAGGCAGAGCTGGGACTGAAACCAAACTCTGTGTGCCTCAAGCCCCTCACACTCTGTAAAAGTTTCAGACTGAGCAGATGAGTCAATGAAGGACAATGTGCTATTCCTGAATTTAACCTTTGATGACTACAGAACAATAATTTCAATCCCAACATTGGGTGTCTATGGTAGGCAGAATAATGGCCCCACAAAGAAGCCCACATCTCATCCCCAGAACTGTCAATATGTTAAGTGACAAAGCAAAAGGCAGTTAAAGTTACAGATGGAATTAAGGTTGCTAATCAGCTGACCTTGCGATGGGGAGGTTATCCTGGATTATCCAGGCAGGCACAGTGTAATCACAAGAGTCCTTAGATGTGGACAAGGGAGGCAGAAGAGTGAGTGTCAGGGTCATGTGATATGAGGATGACTCAACTGGCCATCGCTGGCTGTGAAGATGAAAGGGGCAACAAACCTAGCAATGCAGGCAGCCTTTAGAAGCTAGAAAAAGCAAGAAAACAGAAGCTCCATTGGAGTTTCTAGAAAGAAATGCAGCTCTGGTGACACCTTTATTTTGGCCCAGTGAAGCCTATTCTACACTTCTGAACCCCAGAACTGTAAAATAGTACATTTGTATTATATTTAACCACCAAGTTTTTGGTGAATTGTTACAGCAGCCATAGAAAACGGTCACAGTGTCTATATAAATTTTATGTTTTTAAAACATTCTAACCACAATTAGCAAATAAAAAACCAGAAAAAAACATGAAAGAAGTTAGTATTCCATTATCATTAAGAAATTCTCAGCCCAAGGCTATATTAAAAAATATAAATTCAAAGTTTTCAAAGTTTTTCTTTCTTTGTGTTTATTCAGGTGTATAATTATTCAATCAACAGTTATCTATGGAGCAACTGTTATGAACTTGGTGTTGAGGAGATGATAGGAGGCAAAATAGGCGAAGTTTCTGTCCCTTGTAGATTGCTGATCTCAAATTTAATTCATTAAGAGTTCACTTTATATGCAAATTAGTTGAGTAGAATGAGAGTTACAAAGAAGTTCACAGTAAAATCAACTCTGGATCAAGAGATGAGATGCTATGGAGTCAGGCTCAGCCCCAGAACTCTCTTCTGGTTCACCCTCTTTTGGCTGCAGAGCTCAGCTATGCTCTTGTTTTCCCTTTTCCAGAATCCCTGTCTAATCACTTCCTCCTTCCTCAGGACTAGCCATGTGGTGGATTTGGTCTCGACAGCTTCTCCCCTTCCTTTGTGTCTCAATTTTTCTTGTAATATTTTTACCTGCTAACCACTGAAGAAAAATAGGCAATTACAATAATATCAACAACAGAAACAAGAGGTAAATTTTAGAAGCCTACAATGTCCTTACCCCAGAGGTTTTGACTCATTTTCTGTAACTGAAAGCACTCCCCTGCTATTTCTGAGAGGGGTTCAGATAGTAACAGTAGATACAATTAAGGCCTAAATATGGATTCAAGGTAGAACAAAAGCTACCCCTTTGACCTCAAGTGGACAACTGTGTTTCTGAGGCTCTCCCAAGAGATGACACCCAATACACTAGAGTGCTCAATAATTACACCCTTTGGACATTTCTTCTGTACAATGCATCAATTAAAGGGCAATTCTAGAAGGCTTATGTCAATAAGGCTGTTTTTCGAACTTATTTTGACTATAATTCAGAGAAAGAAATAGATTGTAATTTGTGATCCAATATGCACTTATAATTGAAACAAAAGTTTCAATATTAATACTGATTAATAGTTTCAAGTTTCAACAGTTTCAAATTAATAGTTTCAAGTTAATATTTCAGACGAGAGTGGCAGGATCCCAAGATTAAGTAATATGGTGTACAATGTTAGCTCCGTGAAGTTGTGATTTTCATATATTTTGCTCTTGAGTGTATTCAGTGGTGTGCTGACGTCGGCTCACACAAGCTCGCAAGAGTCAATACTGTACGTCTTCTCCCAGCTCTTCATTCAGTGACATCATGTTGGTAACTTAAAATCAGCCACCATGGGAGTATTTACACCAGAAGAAACAGCAAGTGCTAGGAATCAAGCCCACTCCTACCCCGGCCATCATTAAACATTTACTAGCACCCTCCTGCCTGTATCCCAAGCACCTTGGACAGTGTCTGACCTGGCGGATCTTAAGAAATATTCATCAAATGAATAAAAGGAAACAAATAAATATAGAACAAATAAATATAGAACATTCCATAACAACAACTAATATCACCATCAGGAAATATATGTGAATAGAAAGTGCCCTGGGGACTGCTTTGTTGAAAGAAGACTCTGCGAAAAGAGCCACCTAAGGAACTGCCTTTAAGGAAGATCTTGCCATAAAATAAAACAGTGTTGAATGACCTCATTTCCTGCTCCGTCACTGTGAAACCAGTGATTTAAACGGTGATTTAAAAAAAAAAAAAAGCCTTTATGATTTCCTTAGTAATTTCCCCCTCCAGTCTCACCTTTGTCTCAGCTGCAAGTAACTAACTTCTAAAACATCAGAAATCAAATTATGCTGCATAGCAGACAAACCCCGTATTTAATTTGTACACATTTTCTTCCAGTGGTGATGAGGAGGAGGTGGGAAGTTTGCGGTCTAATGTTAACTCTTTAGGTGAGAATAATGGAGAATTAAAGACCATTTCCATTCGGCGGTACACACTATCTGATTAAAAATAAAATAGAAAATAACAACAAAGCATATTCTGATCTTTCCTTGTATCTCCTAAGACTTCTTTCCCACATATTATCACCTTCTCCAAAAACCTTTTATAATTCTCCAGGGAAAGAGTGAATGTCCCTCTCCTAAGGGCTTCCATGGCATAATGTATGTGCGTGGGTTTATATGCCATATATTTATCATATACAACACAATTTAATTGCATGTAATTACCTGTCTCCCCCCACATGAGCAAGTGAAGTTTAATGACTTTCTTTTGTTTATAATTTGACATTCAGAGTAATGATTTTACCTTCCAGAGTGCCTGGCACATAATAGGAGATCAGTAATGTTCACTGAATTTATGGTCAAATTAATACATTCATGAGTTAATTAATAGTTCTTTATATCTTAAAGATGAACTTGAGACTTTGGAAAAAATAAACAACTAACAAAAAAAAAAAGAAAAAAGTATGGAGATTATTTTTTTGAGACCAAACCAATACCCATCGTTCTTCAAACTTAATGGTGAGATATCTGATGGACACTAGCTGTTTGGTATTTGTTCCAAGGCATGAGGGAGCACGAGAATTCCATGCCTAAGGTAACCCTGGGGGAAAATTCAATGACAAGTGAATAGAAATAGGTATTTCTCCAAAATTTACTGCATAGCCAATACTTCTACTAAATAGATACCTGGTTGAGTTGCTTTAGAATCTCTACTGAAGAGTTAGGTCTACTTGCTTAAATCTCGAGGATTCAGTAATATTTGACTACATCTCATTTAGTAACTAGTTATATCCATTTTCATTGTTTGAATACATTTCATTCAGGGATTGTTTATGCTCATTTATATTTTAAAACACTATTAGATACAATCAATAGAAAGATCAAACGTATATTTTCACCAATATTTAGTTTAAATGATAAATGCAGAGATTAAATAGCAAAACAAATAACTAATCAAAACACATCACCAAGTTTCACACCACTGAACTGGTTGGCTTTCCCCTGCATTTGCTTGAGTAGAAATTAAAGAAGTATAATTTTCTGTGCCCCTTGGTTTCTGTCAAATCATAGCAGCCAATAGTCACAGGAAATCAACGCATATTCTTCCTCTAACACCCTTAGGTGCTGTTGAATTGTAATAAATGCAACTCTCCACTTCAGTGGGCTGTGGTCCAGGAGAAAGGAAAATCTTGAAGTTAGAGTCTTGGCTTATCCACTGCTCAGCAAGACATTTCAAATTTTAAAGAAGATGCCACTAACCAAAGCGTGTAAATAATGAAGCTGGAGCTTGTGATTATTGGGCATGAAACACTAGACTCAATTTGGGAAATAATTCTGTTTTGTCTTATTAGATTTCAGGTTGTTGTGCCGTTCCTTGGACATTCCTTTTATCATGTACTATCTACCTTTGGATACGATATTGTCGCTGCTGTGATTTTTAAAAATTTTAATTCCAAATTCAATAGTATTTTGTATAATAACTATGAACTTAGAAAATGTAATATAGTCTCTGGTAGTGTAATTATTAGCTGTATCCTCAATCAGAAAGTAGAGCCTAAAGCTCACTCGGGCACATAGGCAGGGGGATTCCACAAACAGGCACGAGATTTTATTTGTTTTATGGGGTTTTTTTTATACCAATGATTTCATCAGAGACTTTTAGATCAACTGATTTTTAGATTTCATTCATTTAAAAAAATAATTTTGGACTTCTGAAACATTTTATGATAGAAGTTTAATTAATTATCTTAAAATTATAGTTCACATTCATAGAGATGATTAAATAGTAAGTGCTTTATCATAAAACTCCCTGTGATTTTCCCTATAAAAGAAGAAGACTTTCTCTCTTTGTGTTGAACTAGTAAGACAATTGATAGAAAATTTAATTAAATTTTAAAACATGGTAAGATATGTGTGTGTGTGTACCTGTGGGTAGGAGGGATAGGTAAGCACTAGATGTTAGTCCCTGAAAACAAACTCTTTCATTTCTAGTTTAAAAACGCTATACACTGAGATTTATTTTAGAAGAAAAAGAGAAAAACAGAAGGGAGCCCATTTTCTTCAGTTTCACACAGACCTGACTGTGATTGCCTCTGATTCTCAGTAGCTAGCTATGACAGAGTTAAAATATCCTAAAGAGCAAGGACTGTGTTCTACTTTTTTTCCCTCCCCTACAATTTCTCATTCATCCTTTCTTCAAATATTGATTGAGTGCCTGGCACTCTGCTAAACACTGATAATATTGTGGTGGACTGTATTTTCAAAAGATGGCAGCAGCACTATCTCCCATCCCACAAGCTCTTCTACAGTTTGACCTGGCTACTGCTCTATCAGGAGGTGGAATCTGATTCCTCTCCTCTTCAACTGGGCTAGCCTTAGAACTTACTTGTAACCACAGAATGTAGTAGAAATGAAAGTGCATGAATTTTGAGGCCAGTTCATAGAAGGCCATGAGTCTTCTGCCTGGTTCTCTTGAAACTCTTGCTCTGGGGGAAGCCAGCCAACACGTAAGAAGTCTGACTACCCTGAGACTGCCTGGTGGAGAGACCGTGTGTAGGCACTCCAGTCAACTGTTTTGCTGAGCTCAATCTTCCTGCCATTCCCACCAAAACACCAGAGGTTGAATGAAGCTGTCTAGGACTCTTCAGACCAGCTGGTCTTAGTCAATGCTACAAGGAGTAGGAAATTACCCAGACAAACCCTCCATGGATTTCTGACCAACCAAATTGTAACAGAATAAAATGCTTGTTGGTATAAGCCACTAAGTTTTGGAATTGCTATGCAGCAATGGGTAATGATAACAAATACTAATAATAATAGTAGCATCTATTGAGCTCTTCTTATGTCTTAGACACTTATTTAATCCTCAGATATGTACTAACATTATTTCCACTTTCTAGAAAGGCCAAAATAAACTGGCTCAAGATCACAGAGCCTGGAACAGATGAAGAATTCCAGAATTAAGTTGCAAAGCCTGCATTCTGAATGGCTATGCTCTACAAAGTCCCTGCCCTCAAGGAGCTCATAATCCAGTGGAGAAATAGACCCATAAATAATAGTAATAAAATGTGACAAATATCATAATATGGGCTTCACGAGGTGCCATGAGAATTTAGAAGAGAGAGGGTATAATTCTTTATGGAATGGGAAGGATGGAGGGAAAAGAGAAAAGACTCAGAAAGATTTTTAAGAAGAAGTAGAATTTGATCATGTAAAGATGAGGTGTTTGAGTGAGAGAAGAATATCGGCCTTTATCCCTTGTTCTTTTTCTTCTCTCTGTCTCTCTTTTATGACAGATAAATATGGCTGAAGCAAGAGAGACTAACAGGACACAACAAAAATTCAGAAGAGGAGGCAAGTCAGGAAAGGTTAGAGTGGACCATTTCATTCCATGCTAAAGCTTTTTTATTTTTTTCCTATAACTGATAAGGAATCATTGGAGAAATTTTGTAAGGGAAGTAGCAAAAGAAAGCTTGCATTTTTACCATATAATTCTGGTTGCAGTGTAGAAGATGAATTGGGTTGAATTTAGAAATAGGTACTCAGATACATATTTTATATGAAAGAATAAATGGATTAATTTAAATTAGAATCTCATTTCTCTCTCTTTCTCTACTGCCTTAGGCAATTTGCCTTATCATTCACAGCAAAACAATACAGAATATACAAAACAATACACAAAGTTAGTTATAAGGGTAACTAACATCTGTTGAACACTTATTATGTGTGTTTTCATTTAATCCTAACAACAAACTACAATGTAGGAATTATGATTATCTCCTTTTTATAGAGGGGGAAACTGAGGCAGAGTTTATCCAAAAGTATATAGCTATTTGTTGGCAGAGCTGAGATTCGAGCCAAGGCAGTCCAGTTCCAACTTATACCACACGTTCTGAGACACAGTTCAGTGGTGGCGGATCCTGAAGCAGATTTAATTTAGTAAAGGTTAATATAGAGTCATGGATAGGGTGCCAGGACTATAAAGGGAAGGGGCACTTAGCCAAAACAGAAAGTTAGGGAAAGACTTTCTTGAGGAGATTATACATGAGTGAATTTCAAAGAAGAAATTTCTTCCTTCAAGTATTCATTCCTTCATTCATTCATCAAATATTTTTGAGTGCCTATGGTGCCAGGCACCCTGTCAGGAGAATAAGAGAATTATTCAACCTACTTGAGGCACAGGTTGTAGCATGTAGAGTTAATAAATAAAAATCACAAGCTTAAAGAATATTATGAAGGAAAAGCACACGGTTCTATACAAGCCCCTCAAAAAGGAGTCCTCACCTAATCTGGGGAGGTAAAGTTTAAACCAAGTACTAAAGAGTAAGTAAGAGTTCTTCAGGCAAAGTGGGACAATGTGATGCAGCAAGAGTATTCCAAGTGAAGGGAAACTCGTGATGGCAGATGGAGAGGTGGGAGAGCAAAAGGAACTGAAATACATTGAGTCTGATGTAAACAAAGAAAGCAAAGAGCAGAATTATGAGTGTGACGGCCAGGACTTAATCCGTGAAAAGTTGCGTGGTATCATACGGACTATGGTACCACTTGAAGGCATTCTAAAGTCTGATTTAGGATTTATTAAATTCACTCTGTCCACTGTGTGCAGAATGAGTTGAAAGGAGGCAAGAATGGAAGTGGGGAAACAGTAGGAAAAGGTGGATATATTTTAAACATGTTCTGGAAATAAACTTGATAAGATTGGGTGATTGATTACATATCAAGATTGAAAAACGAAAGGACAATCTAAAGTACAGCTCATTCATTTCTAGATTGTAGGACTGGTTAGATGGTTGGACCAAACATGGAACATTTCAGAAAACTGGAAGAGAAAGAGTGGGGATGAGGGAGAGGGATGGGAGGGTGGAAGTAGGGGATTGGATAGGTCATGAGTTCAGCGTGGACAAGCTTAGTTTGAGGTGCCTATGAAATACTCAAGATGAGAGTTAATATATAGTTGAATATATGGAGTTAGGAATGACGTCTGGACTGAAGATATATTCAATTCCTGGAAAATGGATATATGGTAAATGAGGTTATAAAATTGCTTAGGGAGGGACAGTACAGTGACAAGAGAAGAGCACTTTGGACAGAGGGCTGAAGAACATTTCTGAGTTGGATGTGCTATGAAACAAAGGAGACAGAGGAATTTCCTAGAGAGTTAGTAATGAAACTGAACGTGACAGTGTTATAGAGAGAGTCTTGAGATGGAAGAAGTGGTTCATAATGCCATTTTGCTGACATGAGAAAATGTGGAGCGAAGAATGAAAAGTGTTGAATTTGGCCCCCTCCAGTGACATTAGTTTCAGTGGCATGTTAAGGATCGGTGACAGTGGGAAGGGAAGATATCTCTGAAGAAATTTGGCTGTGAAGGATATAAAACAGTAACTAGGGTAAGATATGGGGTCAAGGAAGGTATTTTGTTATTTGTTTTTATTTTCTTTTCTGTTTGTTTGTTTTGTTTTCCAGTGGAAGATTCTAGGCAGTGTTTGAACGTTCTAATCAGAGTTCACCAAGCAGAGAAAGGTGAGTGCTTGTATGTCAATTCCTGTTCCTTCCACCAAGAAAAAGGAGTTGTTTCAAAGTATGAGATCAAAGAGATAAAAGAGATCACAAAGATCAAAATTTGCTTGGAAGGTAAGAACATGACTAGAAAATATATTACTGCAATAATTTTGAGAAATCTTTCTCAGTCATTTTTTTCCCTCATTACTACAAATAAATCTGCAGTCATTTGTACAGCCATTAATTCTTCCCTGTGAGAGTTGTGGTTCTTAATGTGGTTAATAGCTCTAATGTTTATTTAGAGTAGATATCAGTTCGACACTATGCATGTTAAATGTGCCCAGTGAAAGTACGTTTTCAAGTAGGTATCTCCCTAATTTCTAAGCTCATCATAAACATTATAAACAAGAATTTGTCTTCTAAAAATAATTCTAGATTTATAAATTCCTGGTTCCTAAAAACACTAAGAACACAGGCAGCTAGCTCCCTTTATTGAAATCCAATGCTTGGTATGCCAAGAAGTAAGATAAAATTCCCCACTGAAAAATTAACAACACAGCAAAAAAGAATCCCTAGGTAAATCATTGTTTGGCCCCTTCCTCACTGTGAAACAGGCAAAAGCATCTGCGGCCAGCACCAGGGATGGTAGAGGCAAAACAGAGTGGCATTCCCAGCCATGTGTGCTATGGAGGACATGACAACAGGTGCAGGCAGACTCGCTAGCTCCTGGACATTTCCTCCACCCACAGTTCTTCCCTACCTCTACCCCTCAACACCCACAGGGTCATGGTGGGTGGAGGCAATCTGGCTGTCCATTGCTGGGAGAATGGATGATTAAATATGGTGAACACACTCTATGAAATATCATACAATAGTTAGAAGCAATGAATTAAATGTGCATTCATAAACATGGATGAATGTTAATACACACCTGGGTTTTAAAAAGTTTAAGAAACAGAAAGAATTATAATCTATACTACAATAACATTTACATAAATTTTTTTAAAAATATTCAAGACAATATTCCACAAGGATAGGAAATACAAATGGACATATCTTAAACAAAATAGAGTAACTGTCTTTGGTGAGAAGAAGGGGCCAGAGAGGAATGCGACTGTAGAAGAAAGGGATAATTAAGTAAAGTAAAATAAAATGACAACTGAGGATGATAGTGTGCCATGAACCTAGACCTGTAATTACAACAAGTCTCTGTTTTGCCATCCAAAAAAGATAAAAAATAATATAACCAAAAGAAAAGTGAAAAATTGTATAACAAATATACAAGTAGGTTTATAGTTAATGTGACTTGTGGAAGATTGAAAGCTGCCCAAATGTAAATTTGGAAGAGGGTAGGCTTTCTGCTGCTGAGCCATTTCAGATGAAGAAAAAATTCAGCATCCATTCCTCCAGGCTACTATCAACTCATCACACTCTCCCTAGTAGTTCCAAACAGTACATAGTGAAAGCGTCATAGAGGGTACAAAATAAGATTTTGAATAAAGTGACCCTTTGGTGAAAGAATAGGAAATGTGGGAGAGGGTTAGAAAAAAAATCTCAGTAGGCTTGTAAAAACCTCAAGAGATTGATCAATTTTGTCAAGCTAGATTTGAGATTGCTTTTATATATCTTAAAATATTTTTGAGACCCCAATACCTAGAGGCATTGCCAATTAATAAATACAGAACATCTATATACTGGAAAATTTTATTAAATTAATATTTTATATTTGTGTTGAATGTCAATCTTGACCCAAACAATGCCATGACTTTCAGTAGAACAAAAGAAGGTTAAAAACGTCCTTCACATGAAAGTTTTATATTCTAACAGCACAAAGAAATGAAATACTTGCTCATCTGAAATAGCAGTTGTCTGGGAGTTTCTTTTATTCTTTCATCGGCACATAGTAAATTGAGTCTTTTCAACAGTAATGCAATTGGGAACTTTAAAGATAATTAAGAAACATAAAATATGTCAGTCTTCTCAAACGTAGTTGGAATATGAGTTTTAATCTCTCTCCTACGAGAGCATTAGGATAAGTTTAAGTCTATACCCTCATAATTTTTAAAAAATGTATCATTTAAACATATCCTGAGAAAAAATGTCTAATAACTGTGTGCTGAAAAATAAAATGTTTGTATTTTTATAAATACTTAATAAGAGCTGTACTTGAAATATATTGCTGATAGTTGAACAAAAATATTTATTAAATTTGTTGATATAATATAGCAAAAAATATAAAAGAAGAGAAAAGAAATCCTATAATAAAAATTAGATGTGATGACTGACTCTGGTATAAATGTAGGGATTCAGTTCTTTCCTGAATGTCTTGAAGGTCACAGTCAACACAGAAGGACGTGTGTCTATCTGTCCCCTTCTTACAATCCATGCAACTAAACTGATTGCAGTACAGTGTGACTGGTATTTGAACCTCCACCAACACCCTGTAGTATCTGTAGTCTCCATGAGGCTTTCAAGAGTCCTATCCAGTTTACAGAATTTAAGAAAGAACCTTGTGATTCATACCAGCAGCATGGGAGTAGACGATGCATGCTTCAACTCCAGTGCAAAACAGTAAACTTTCATGAAAGTTCATACGGGTAATACGTATGTTGTTGTAATCTCATTTATAATCCACTCTCAGATTACCCTTTCCCATCTCCTCTGTGATCTGCATCCACATTACACAATATTTGAGTCTGTTATTGAGAGAGATATTACTCCCAATCAGAGGTGTTGATCCTCAGAAGCACGTGTAGTTCCTCTTGAATGTTCTTGATACATTAAGGACATAGACCTTCAAGAAATCAACATTTGACAATCCCCATCTGGGGCAAGGTATGATTAGCCTCTTATTATCAGGGTTCCTACTCAGTGCCAACACTGTCTTCCTCAGTATCCATAATCATTACAAAAGTCAAACACCAAGAGCCAACCCTGATGGCCTAGCGGTTCAAGTTGGTCGTGCTCAGCTTCTGCAGCCTGGGTTCAGTTCCCGGGTGCAGAAGCACACCACTCATCTGTCAGTAGCCATGTTGTGGTGGCAGCTCACATTGAAGAACTAGAAGGACTTACAACTAGAATATACAACTATGTACTGGGGGCTTTGGGGAGGAAAAAAAAAAGAGAGGAAGACTGGCAACAGATTCGCTCAGGGCGAATCTTTCCCAACAATAACAAAAAAAGTTGAACACCAAGATTACACAAGTCCTACATAGCACACATGGAAATAAAACATATTCCCACCCATAACTGTACCCTAATCACAAAGAAAACTATGCAATGCTCTAAACTTAAAGAATATGGAGAATTCACCAAGAAGGCTGATCAAACCTCTGAAGCAGGTTTGAAACATTCAAAACAGACCCATAACTACCATTTAAATATCTTGTTAAACATATCCAACATAGAGAAATTTTTTGAATGCCATTTTAAATATTTCAAACACAAAATAGAGAATACGCCATTAAATGACACATGCAGAATAATGTTCACCCTTCAGGGTTACAAAGCCAAGGCAATTTTCACCAAACGAGACATCAAGAGGGGGAATGATTCTCCATTCTGTACAACTCTATGGAGGATAAAGGGCCACCCTTCTTGGGTGTATGAGCTCTCTCTTCTCTCAAAGTAGGAATGCATCACACAAGGTTTAGTTTGAGAAAACATCTCCTTGGAGTTACAACGTGGTGTAGCTGAATGAAGAGCTGTGTTTTAATTCTAATTTTGCTACTAGTTACGTGAGGTTGGAAAAAAAACACTTCAACTCTGTAGGCCTCAGTTTGCAAATTCATAAACTAACTTTATATTAGATGATTTCTAAGGTTCTCTGTATCTGTCCTTTTATCTCAGTTTCCATATCCTAAATTAAATTTAATAATTTTTTCATTTATGTAATAAATGTATCTTAAGTATCTACAGAATGCTAGTTATATGCTAAATTTTGAAATACAAAGCCAAAAATCTACAACATACATTTTATATACCTATCCAAATACCCATACAATATGATAGATACTATATTAGCAGCATAGAAAAAATATTTTAAGCATAAGAGGAAGGAGTAATTAATTCTTTTTGTGACATAAAAAAAATTATCTCAGTGAAAGTGTTGAGTTAGACCTTGAAGAATGAGCTATTTTCTACAGATTGGGGTGGACAAAGATGCCCTCTCCAAGGCCCTTCAGATATTACGATTCCAAAAAAATTACTGAGATCTTGATCATAAAGTGTTAAGGCAACTTTATCACTACTAGAAATAATGAGAATCTTAAAGTGTATCTCAATGTTAAAAGCTATAAAATTGAAACTCTGAAGCCACTGGATCACTACAAACATAGTCAAAGATTAGGCCATATAATATTTAAACTCCTTTTTTCATTTGCATTTCGTCAGGACTTTTGATGGCACGTGACAGAAACCTGCTGGCTCTCAAGTCAGCATTCACGTCACTCAGGAATGCTGCCTTTCAGATATCCACGTGGTATGCTCCCTCATCTCCTTCAGGTTTTTCCTCAAATGTCACTTTTCAGTGAGGCCTGTGTAAAACTGCATCCCCCACAACACTTCCTATTCCTCTTCCTGCTTAGCACTCAGTACCATCTTACATGTCATACATTTTATTTAATTTTTGTTTAAAGTATATCTTTCTCCCACTAGAATGTAAGTTCCATGAGGGTAGGGATTTTTGTCTTTGTTTAGTACTGTATATCCAGTGTCTAGAACATACCCTAGCACAAAATAAGTGGTCAGTAAATGTTCGTTGAAGGAATAAATAGAAACTGGGAAATGCTTCAGAGTCCGAACACTCTGTGAATATACTGTTTTATTCTCCTAATTTGCCTGGCTCCTGGCATGTAGTAGGTGAATGAATAAATGGGTTTACCATCAATTTGTCCCTCAGTTCTTTGTATGGTTTGGCTGACAGGGTCTGTCAGCCAGCCCTTTGGTCCAGTTCCAGTATTTGCTTTCATTCCTCAACTATTTCTTGATGATTCTCCTTTTAGACTTTTGATTCTAGTTTAATTGTCCGTGGCCTGATGTAGCATCCCCACTTGTAACATGCCCTTGAAGATTCTCTATCTGTCTTTGACCTGTGCCCCATTCCAAACTCTCTAACTCCTTGCCTGCTCATAAGAGGAATTCCTACCTGGGCAGCTCTTCACTACCCATGCCTGGGTTCAGGCTGTTAGATTATTGGCTGATTATATGCTTAATTCTGGATGTCCCTCTTTATTTCATTTAGACCTTCAGGGAATAATGAACTCATCTGACCCAATCTGAAATTTCTTTACGTAGTCATACTGTATCTAAAATTGTGGATCCTTGCTCCATTAAAAGACAACCTATCATGGATCTAAATTCTGTAACCATACTATGAATATTGCAAGGTCATATAAGCTTGCAACTTTTAAAATAATAAACATTTATTGAGCTTTATGTGCCAGACACTGTGCTAAGCATTTTCTATATATTACTTCATTTTGTTTTCATGTAACCCTTTGAATAATGACTATTGTTTTAGCCCCATTTTATAAATAAAAAACTAAGATTCAGAGAGGCTAAGAAATTTGCCCAAGATCACACATTTAGTAAGTAACAGATTTTAAGTTCACAGCCAGTTGTGTTTGTCATCAAGGCTGACAAGGCTGTTCTGAAGGACCACACTAAATAGCCTTTATTATTCATGGCTACAAAAGAGGAATTTTACCACAATTCATTTATCAAATAAGCCAACTTATTTGTAAATTCAAAACCAAGCATTCTTTTAATTTACAACATAGAAGAGAAAAGAGTATTTTTGTCACTCAGAAATATCTTATGATTTGGAAAATTCTCAGACGAATACTGAGATCATAAACAAACAAGTGGATTTTAATGAAGCAGAAATATCATGTTTTTCCCATTTATACCAATATCATCTTTCCTTTACTCATTTTTTCATGCTATATTGCATTCATATTCCACTGATTAGAAAAGACAACACAAAACTATTTCTCCAACACTCCTTCTTATACTCCTTTACATAATGACTTCAGCTATTAAGCCACCAGGCTATATGTATTTTACTTGCAACGGTTACAATTCTAATTAGTAGCTTAGATAAATGTAATAGCAACCCACTGATAACAATGTGCTGGATCCCATTAGAGCTTGCAACTCACTCTCAGGTCACTTACCAGTCCTCATAATATTCTAATTGCCAATATGGTCAGGGAGAAATGCCATTTTGTTATATTTTCTCTCCCTTTTTACATGGCTCGGCATGGATAAGCTGTGAAATCTATTAGAAAACAATGTTTCTAATGATTTTATTTCAAAATACATTTCAGATTTTTCATGCTGAGAAAGTTCCCCTCTGAATTCTTAAACTGCTGAGATGAACTGAGTGCTTAGAATTCTGTACTCATTTCTGAAATCTCTAAAATGAGGGAAATCTTCAGAACAGGAATTGCTTTGCGATTCAAGCCCCTCCCCCACTTTGTATTTATGTGGGGCTTAATTCTTGTGGCCTCATAAGTGAATGTTTTATTTCTAAAATAGGAACAGGCAGAGAAGATGGTCAGTAGAAGATAAAAGTTAGAGGAATAGATTATGGCTGCCCCAGGGGCTACAGCCACTGCAGTTTACAGCTAAATTTCCTCCATATCAAATCACTCAAGCATTGTTAGGAAGTCTATACACACTCTTGCCTTCTCTTTCAGCAAATAGGGTCTTTCATGCCTCTTTCAGAGCAGCGACTACTGTTGTCAACAACCAAAGCAGCTCACCGCTGTGAAAATAACTTGGAGTAAAAACCAACCAGCCAAATAAAAAAATATATTTGTTTCTCAAAATTGAAGTGGTAAGGAAAATACCTGGGGATATTATATTCAAAGAAATATGGTAAGGAGGCTTGCAAAATAATCCTGTAAGCCTTGTTGGAAATACAGTTCTAGAGTCTGAAATTCCTTCAGGATAGAGGGAATTCTGGAATCTTCTGACAATGAATACTTGAATGAATCTTCCAGATGTTATTGCGTGTTGACAATTTGGTTGATTTAGGAAGAAAGTGAGGAGAAGGGGGCCGAATATTTTTTTTTGTTATCCTAAGTATAAATGTTTCTCAAGCTACATGTTTCCTGGAGTCCAGCATACAACTGGTAATTCATTACACAATTTTAATTATAGTTAGACTATGATTGATTGAAATGATTAAAAGAGCCTGTTACTGAGGGGAGAGGCAGAACATGGAATACATCTGCTTCTGGTTTGAGAACAGAAAGCCCTAGAAACCCATAAAATAAGATGTCTGAAATTTGAACATTAAAGTGTTAAATGACAAAAATAAGTTGTTTTCATGAATTCTGAGATAAAATTAGGCTATTTGTGAAGTGACTGTGAAGCTGAGACATTAGCTGGCCTCATTTATTTACCATAATCACAGATCAAGTCCTGAAACAAGGGCCATGAGCATATTAAAAGCATGTTTCATCCTGTGTTCATGGTGCAGTAACATGGCCTTCGCTGGGCTAACTCGATACATCTCAGTATTTACAGACACTGAAAAATGTAGGTGGATAATCATTATATTAGTGAGATTTTGAGAAGTACAATCTACCTTATCACAGTAATTATATGATATCATTAAGTAGGTCACATCCGTATTATTGTTTACAGATCTAAAACTTTGGTCTTAAACAGGCCTGAAAAAACTGTCTCTTAAACAACGTCTCCAAGGCCAAGGAGTAGTACAAAACATTATCAAAGATATTCCCCCAAAAATTCCATTTTGATTTTTTCCCTTCTAGTGAATGATGACCTTTTCTGGTTCCTTCCACAGACTGCCTCACACAGGCAATCCCCAATATAAAATAGATTGTCCTAGAGGTCCTATTGTAGCCATTTGTTTGAGACACAGAAAACATTTTCCTAAGACTTGGTGCTATTAGACTAAATAGATTCACCGAAGCTACAGTGCCTATTTAGCAGATAAAGTAGCAGATCTATTTAGGTTAACGCACATTGTTTCATTGAAAAACATGACTAGATCCTACTAGGAAAACACTTTTTCTGACCTTAGTGGTAATCTGACCTTAGCGGTGATTAGTCCCAAAACTCTTTTCCAAAAGCACTTCTCATCTTCTCCTGTAACTGAAGGATTTGATCCTTCTTAGAAAGTAACACTTTAATTTCTTTGCAGTGATTTACAGTTATACTTTGTATCAGTCAGGGTCCAATCAAAAAAGCAAAACCATCAGGAAACTATAGATGATATAGATAGATAGGTGGGTAGATAAACAGATAGATATATAGTTTTGTTATAAAGATTTGACCTTACACAGTTCGGAAGCTTGAGTTGGTTAAGTTGTCTCTGGCAGGCTGTTGACTTTGCGTCTGGTGCTAGAACACCGTGTAGTAGTGGTCTAGTTCCCCTTAGTAGTCAGGATCAAACACACCAGCCAATAGAATAACCCTCTTCTTTGCCTGTTGATTCAAAGGCAAAAGGAAACCAAAGCATCCAGGCAGCAGTTTCAACTACCAGTTGAAGGGAAACATTTTTGTGTCCCCAGCAGAGCCTAAAGTCATGGAGATGGGAAACAAAAAAGTTTTCCAGTAGATCACTTAGGTTAATAGTGAAAGGAATCACCCTCACTTCTACCTTTTGATTGCTGGACCTGTGAATCCTAATTATAGAACAGCACCATTGGATGCTGATTTAGAACATATACCATAACCGAGACGACATTTCACTAGTCCCTCAAGGTGTTGCGACCCTCCTAGCACAAGTTTTCCAGTAGCTATTACACCAGTCGAACCAGCTGCTTCAAGATGATGGGGAACAAGTTAAGACCCATGAATTCCTTGAGCATGAACCCATTGCCACACTTGATTTTCTGTGAAATGAATTCCTTGGTCAGAAGTGATGCTGTGTGGAATACCACTAAGGTGGATAAGGCATCCTGAAGTCCACAGCTGATAGTTTTGGCAAAAGCATCAGGGAAGGCAAATTCATATCCAGAGTAAGTATCTATTTTAGTAAGAAATAAGTGCTGCCTTTTTCATGATGGAAGTGTCTCAATGTAAAGAACCTTCCACAGCTGGCTGATACCCCTGGGAAATAGTGTCTTATGAGGGGCTCACGTTGGTCTGCAGCTGTTCTTTGCTAAATTGGGCACTCAGCAGTGGGTATAACCAGACCAGCCTTGGTGAGAGGAAGTCCACTTGGTGAGAGGAGCCCGTGTGTAGCCTTCATTTCTGCTGTTGTGGCCATTTATTCATGTGACAGGAGTGGCTGGAAAAGTAAGCTAACTTCATCTACAGAATGGGTCTTCCTGCCCACCTGATTATAAAAATCATTCTCTGCTGCAGTCACTCTTTAATGAGTGTTCACATGGGACACAAATCTTTAACGTCTCTGCCTTTTTGGAATAGTCTACCACACACCTTTTCCTCAAATCTCCTAAGAGCCAATTTTCCAGTCATGTTGCTTTGAAGTCCCTGATCATCCAGTCAAACCATTGGCCACAGTTCATAAATTGGTATAGATTTATACATCATGTCATCTCTTCTTCGAGGAAAAAAGAACAACCAGAGGCACTGCTTGAAGTTCTACCCACTAGGAGGATTTTCTTCCCCTACAGTCCTTCAGGGCCATTCCAGAGTGGCGTTGTAGTGCTACAGCTGTTCTCTTTTGGATCGTGCCTGCATATTATGCAGAACCATCTATAAAACAAGCCCAAGAGTTTTATTCCTAAGTCAGCTGGTCATGTGGAACTCCCTATGAGACCACAGGTACATGTTGAGAGAGAGAAGGTAACATAGCAGGAGTAGGGACACTGGGTGTCTGCATCATTATGGACAATGGGCGTTTGGGTTCATGTAATTTACTTGTACCTTCAGGTCCTTCTTGGACAAGATCCTGTATGTACTATTTCCATTTGATGATGGAGTGTAGTTGTGTACACCCAGCTTCATGGTTTGGTGAACCAGGCACCACATGCAGTTCATGACTGGCAGTTCAGGTCACATGGTAAGTTGGTAGCCCATGGTCAAATGGTTAGTCTCTACTAAAGACCTGTAGTAGTCCAAAAGCTGTTTCTTAAAACAGAAGTTATCACCAGAGGATAGCATGGCTTTGTTCCAAAATTCTAATGGTATGTCCTGTGATAAAGACCTGCCTTAAGCTTTAAATAGCATCTCTATTCACCACTGACACTTCTTGTGCCATTGAATCTGCTGGGCCATATGGCCTAAGTGGTAGAGAAGCTTCCATGACAGTCTGGACCTGCTGCAGAGCCTTCTCTTTTTCTGTGCTTCACTCAAAACTGGTAGCTTTTTGGATCACTCAGTAAAGGGATCAGAGTAGCATGCCCAAGTGAGTTATGTGTTGTTCCAGAATCCAAAGTGGCTCACTAGGTGATATGCCACTTTCTTATTGGCCAAGTGCAGCAACTTTTCCTTCACTTTGCAAGGGATAACTTGACATTCCCCAAGCCACTGCATCTTTAGAAATTTCACCAAGGTGACAGTTCTTTGAATTTGTATGGGTTTCATTCCCTAACCTTTCACAGGCAAGTGTCTTACAACTTGTCTAGATAGTTTCTACTTTCTGCTTACCGGGTCCAGCAAACATAATATCATCAATGTAATGAACCAGTCTGATGTTCTGTGGAAGGGAAAGGTGACCGAGATTCCTCCAGACTAAATTAAGACATACGGCTGGAGTACGGGTATATCACTCATAGGACAGTGAAGGTGTATTGCTGGCCTTGTCAGTGGTAAGAAAGTTGCTTCTTTACTGATCTTTACTGCCAGGCATAGAGAAAAAAGAATATTCTCCAGATCAGTAGCTGCATACTCAAATGGTAGGGGATATGAGGGTTTGCTCCAGAAAAAAGAAAAAAATCTGCAACAGCATCTGCAATTGGAGTCAATGCCTGATTAAGTTTACAGTAATCCACCATCATTCTCCAAAATCCATCTGTTTTCTGCATAGGCCAAATAGGCAAGTTCAATGGGAGTCACCATTCCTGGGTCTTGCAAGTCCTTGATTGTGGCACTAATCTCCACAGTGTTTCTAGAAATGCAGTATTACTTTTGGTTTACTATTTTCGTGGGTAGAGGCAGTTATAGTGGCTTCCATCTGGCCTTTCCTATCATAACAGCTCTAACTCCATGAGTCAGGGAACCAATGTGGGGATTCTTCCCATCACTAAGTATGTGTGTTCCAGTTATGCATTCTAGACAAGGATAATAATCATAGAGCTGGTTTGGAGACCCACAGGGCCCGTTGTGAGAGGGTCCTGAGCCAAACTCCATTCATTACTTGCCCTCCATGAGACCCTACCCTAACCGGTGGACCATAGTGATGTTTTAAGTCTATAGGAATTAGTATCAGTTCTGAGCCAGTTTCCATTAATATCCAGAAAGTCTGATTATTTTTCCCTTCACAATTTGCAGTCACACTGATTAATGGCCACAGATCCCTTTGGGGGAATTCTGGGAAAAAGACTAACAGTATAAATTTTTGGCAGTGTAACACAGTCTTTTCTCAAGGAGACCCAGCCTCCCTTTCATTCAAGGGGTTCTTGTGTCAACTAGCTCAAGTCAGGGAATTAATGGAGGGATTATGACTCTGTTGGCAATTCAAGTCAGATTTCTGTTCACTAGACCTAGAACTTTTCCACTTATAAAGGTTAAGTAAGACTTTAGTAAGTTGTACATCTTTTTCAGTTCTAGGGACACCAGGATAATCTGGCCAACACTAAAGATCTCTGTGAGTCAGTCTATTCCAATGACTTCATTAGCTGCAATGCCCATTACAGTAACAATGCCACCATCTTGTTTTTGGATATTAAGTGCTTCCAGTTGGCCCCTGTGACCCCATCATACCCAATGCATGTCCAAGGACCCCAGTTTTCTGGGAGCAGTTCTATAATTTCTGACCTATGAAGAAGAGCTACCACAAAACTCTTCAAGGATGCTAGGGATCCCCTCACAAATTTATTTCTCATAACTTTGTAAAACAGATGTCCTCTGAACCCTCCAGAGGTGGGTGAGCAAGTCTTAGCTGAGAAAACCACTTCAATATTCCAATCACCCTAAGCCTTTGGATGCCAACCTCTGCAGTATTCCAGGAAAGTTATGGCATTTTAACTTATCTGGTATAGCTATTTGGATCCATATTTCATCTAACCTACTGAAAAAAAGAGCCATTTCTAGGTCCACTGCTTAAAATATTAAATCTAGCATCTCTCCTTAGTAGGCCTATAGCAATATTTTATGCCCAATACAACTTTATATTCCTTCTACCTTGATCCCACACCTAATTTATTCCTACACATATTCTCCAGGTTTCTGTCCAAATAAATGATCAAATCATGCACCGTATGATGGATATTGCACCTTATCACAGGTCATGATTTGTGCCTTACCCTTTGGGCCTGCTGGGACTTGAGTCTGGCTATAGATCTGGAACGGTGGCAAGGGTAGGTCCAGAGGATGATCAGCAGTGCCTTGCAAGGCAACTATATCAGGAGAGGCCATTACACGTGCTTCAAGAAAAAGAAGACTAACCTATCGAGACAGGGGTGGAAGAACTGCCACCCCTGGCAAAGAAGACTTAAAAGATTACAGGAGATTGGGTCATCTGCCCACATGTTTCATCCCAATTTTCAGAATCTCCATCCTTCCCAGTCAATGCCATAACTTTAAGAAAAGAGACTCTTCAAGGCTTAGAATTCAATTTGCATTATAGTTCAGCCACCTACAGGATTAGACTTTGGGCTTGGTTTTCAGAAATCTTGGTTCCACTCTTACTGGAAATAATATTTTTCCTTGAGGTAGACATACAAACTTTCAAGTCCTTTATGTGGCCCTTGAGATGGGAATTTAAAGCTCCTTGAGCTCATTATCTACTTGCCTCAAATTCTCCAGCACAGTCTGAAGCAACTAACCAACCCCATTATACTCTGTATTTTTACTATAATATTTTAAGGCTGCAGATACTTGGTCACTCAGAACCTTGCCCTCTAAAGTCATTTGATTACAGGTATCTAACAGTCATAAATTGAGTCACTGTGTTGCCTATGTTATCTGTGCATGCCATAGATTTCCAGTTCCCCTTTGTCATGGGATACAGGATCATTAATGTCTTTAAATGTAATCACTTCAGCGAACCAATTCCAGGAAAACCAAAACCAATATAAAGAACTCATCTTTAAGATTTTGTTTCTCTGGAACCACCCCATTTCCAGTACCAAGTTCTGTCTCAGTTGGATATCATCAGAGAAACAGAACCACTAGGAGATATAAATAGATACATGATAGATAGATAGATGAGAGAGAAAGAAAGAGTGTTGATAGAGATTTGTTACAGAGAATTGATCTCATACAGTTGTGGGAGCTAGACTTGGTCAAGCAACCTCTGTGAGACTTTTTGTTCTTCACATTTGATGGTTGAATCTTAAGTCCATAGGCCGAAAAGAGTCAGGAAGGGAAGATGGACGTGAAGTATGGAAGAACAAGAATAAGCAGGAACCTACATGCATGAGCTGAACTCATAAAGATAAATTTCACGTCTGGTTCTTGTTGCCTCCGACTGGTAGTACGGGTGTTCTCCAGAAGCCAGGATACTTCATTACGAAGCTTGACACACACTTGCCCCAGGAGTCAGAGATGCAGAAGGCAGATCCAGAACAGTTGGAGCAGTTGCAGGCCCAGCTGCTGCCTCATGCTAACATCGTGCGTCAGTAGCTCAGTGATGTTTGTGAACTACAAAATGGCTGCCATTTCATCTATGTCCTCCAAATCTTGCAAAAGGATCTCTCTTGGGCCCATTGTAACTAGAAACATACAGGAAAGAGAATTCTGGGAAATGTAGTTCAGCCTAACCAATTTGACACATGATAAAGCCCCCATACACCCTGAGGAGAAGTGTTCCATCAGAAATTTTCTGAAGACATATTTGATAGTTGATAGGAGGTAAAGGATGTAAAGCTGTGCTGAATGACTAAAAGGATATAACAGTAAATAGCAAACATCCTTAAAGGAGGAAGTAAACAGCATCAGAGGCCCCTGTGTACCATAGCAGAAATTTATGTACCTTATTATACTATATTGGCTTCTGATTTCCTTTATTGATATCTTACCCAAAATGATGCTATTTGTTTATTTCCCATGGATTCTGGTAAAGATTTCTTTCTCATGGGAAGTAGATGTAGGTGGGCTATGTGATTCTTGTGGTTAAAAATTCAGACTTTGACTTCTGCCTCTTTCACTCCTTCGAAATATTCTTACGTAACTATTTTTTCATTTGCAAAAACAATAATAGGTTTATCTATATATCATAGAATTTCTAATTTTATTGAATATATAATGGTTGCAAAGTGTTATATCAATACTTAGGAGTTGAATCAGTCATTAAGTATAAATAATAATTGAGAAGTACATTAAAAATAATTATGGCCAGATTATTATGTTCCTACAGTATTATTTATGGTTTTCATTTGCATAGTAGATGGAAATGTTTTTATGCTACTAATATCTTTACTAATGATATTAGGATAAAAAATTTGTTTAAAAAGATTAAATTTTCTAAATCATTTACATTTTTTGGTAGAGAAAATAACCATGATAGATACTGTCCCAATTAGGAATTTCCCACTTAGAAACGGCCAGCTGCATGTTGCATCTTCTTTCCCCTCCCTCACCTGAACTTTTTTTCTCTTCGACTCCAACTGAAATAATACCGTTTATTGAATAGTTTTCATATGGCAAGCACATGGCTTATTGATTTAACCCTCCAAAATTTGAAAGTGGGAAGTTCTGCTATGTACCTACTGCTTTAGTATGACAGTGTTTTCAAACACCATCTCCACCTTGTGGAAGAGTGGAGAGTAAGAACAGAAAATAAAGAGTTAGTCAACTGCAGCAAAATCGGGGGAAACATAGGAAGCCAGGGAAGCACATAGTAGGGACACTTAACCAGCCTTGATGAGTCAGAATAGGTTTCCAGAGGAACTGAGACCTGAAGGATATTTTGCAATCAGGAAAAGCTGTGGTAGGAGATAAGAGAAGGGCAATCCACAGAGAGGAAATAGTATGCGCAAAGCCTGAAGGTGAAAAATCAAAAGAACTTCACAAGAAGCTACAAATTATTAAATTGGCTTAGAGGATAGATCATGAGCGTATGAGAGGTGACATGTGAGAGGAGAAAGATGAGCAGAGTTCTAAAAGGCAGAACCACGCTGGGCCGATTACACTTTATCCTGAGAACAGGAAGGAGGCACTAAAGACTACTGAACATGGGAGGGCCTGATTAAGTTATTATTTTAGGAAAATTACTCCAAATGCCTTTACAAAATGAAATGGAAGCAAAGACTGGTGGCAGATGGACAAGTTCAGAGGTGAAAGGTGATTGTGACCTGAACTAAGGTATTGGCAATGACCTTGAGAAGAAGTGGATGGCTCAAGAGGCATTGAAATGGTAGATTTTCAAAATCTTAATACACTGATTAGATGAAAGGAAGAGGTGAAATACAAGACGGTACTCAACATTCTTACTTGGGCAACTACTTGGATGGTGGTGCCAATCACTGAATTAGGGAACAAAGGGAGCAATATCCCTTGCATTAGGTGTTGTTATACCCATTTTAGAAATGAAGCCCAGAGAAGTTAGATAAATCCCAAAGTCACAAATCTAGTAAGTGCTAGAGTCTGTAGGATTATACCCCTAACCCCTGCGTCCATGCTGTTAATAAATGCTGTGATATGCTTCCCAGATCCCTTTTCAGGATTGAAGAACTTATTCTCCTCACTGTTGGGAATGCTGCCAGCTAACAAGCCCCTCCAGGAAAAGGACTACACCAATGATTCTCAAAGTATGATCTCCAAACCAGCAGTATCAGCATCATTTGGGAATTGGTTAGATATGCAAATTCTCAGACCACATCCCGGACCTAATCAGAAACTCTGGCAGTAGGACCTAAAAATCTGTTTTATTAAGCTCTCTTGGGTTCTGATTCTGATATTTGCAAAAGTTTGAGAGCCACTGACCAGCACTAATGAGAATTGCCTTGACAAAAATCCTACTCCTGTCTATCCCTTTGTCCCAACTTAGAACAACTCTGAAGGGCTATCCCAGCTTCGGTACTCCCCACGGGTCAGTTGAAGCCTTTATTGAGGCTGCATTTTAGCCTAACTTCTCTCTTTGCCCAATCATATTTCCTTTCCCTTTGCCATGAGTGTTTAGCCTGCATGCTAATCCTCACTTCACATTTTGCTCCTTAGGAATCCAACCACCCATAGTTGATACCAGGAACAGCCAGAGAGTGCAGACACTAAGATGGGCTATTGGAGCTTGACCACCTGGCAGTCCCCTAGCAATAAGGACCCTATTACTGGTGGTAGATGGAGGTCCTGGCCAAAGGTAGCAGTGAAACTGTTAAAATGCTCACTGGTGGTGAATAGGTTTAGTATAACAATAGAAGTAAATGCACTAGCAGGCGCAAGATATTAGGTGTTCAGGAAGGGTAATGGAATTATTTGGTTATTGATGGGGATAACTTATGCTTTGGAAAAAGTTATAAAAGGTCAAGCAATTAAGGAGTAGCTATGAAAGCCTGAAGTCCCCTTAACAGCATATAAAGAGACTCTTGTCTCTTTGAGCTGGATGGCAAAGAAAAAGTGCTGAGAACTAGGCCCCAATTTTAATTTAAAACGTAGCAGAACTCAAAGAAGCCTGAATTCTCAACCTAAGGAAGTCTGCTATGTCAAGGTTAGGGCTTTAACTGGGAAAGAATGGGATCCTGAGATACAGGATGCACTTGAAAATCTTAAATCCCCACTTTCCAGTGAACCCTCTGCATCTGTAGAAGTTGCCCACTTTTCTCCATCTGAGGATAGCGCTCCTCCATTTCTTGAAGGGGATGCAGAAGCCCCTGCATTGTGAAACAACATTATAATGTCAATTATAGATCTATCCTGGCCTCCAGAACAAATTAGGATGAAAATCACATATAATCAAACATAACCTGGGTAGGACAGTGCTAGATCTATGTGCTAAGGAAAGAAAAGGACTATCAAGAGATGCAGGACCTAGTCAACAGATACCAAAGGAACCAGGATAGTACATTTGGAGACAGATGTTATGGGTGCTGGATCAACAGAGGCAAAATATAAAGTTAAATAAGGAAGAATGTGTTGATGTGGGTCATTCTCTTGGGATACAGGATTTAACATCCTGGCAAGGACTCTCAGGAAAAATGCTAACATGCTTGGAGGAAGCAATGGCCCACACTAAGTGAAGTAGAAAGGTAAGAATTGCCATGGCAGTTGGTAGAAAAGAAAACAAGAGCTCAGAGAAGTGAGCACACAAGAGTGGATATATTATGGAAAGCCTAAAAACCCACCCACCACGTATGTTCCAAGATACTCCATTTATATAAGCTATAAGCTATAAGAATGCACTGGTGAGAACGGGATCATGAGAAGTTCAGTGAGAGCTCTCCCTTATAAGCTAGGGCTGGAGATGTTGTTACAGAACTGGGGTCTCAGATAGCCACGCAAAGATAGGATCTTAAAACAATAAATGCAAAGTGGTGGATTTCCTAGGCTGTATATTACCAGCTGATCTCACTTTGAGATCAGGGCTTTCGTAAGCCAGTATACACCACTATAGACATTCCATTAGTTAAAATATTGAAATACCTCTGCACTAGTTGGTAAATAGCCACTGTAGTGAGCACTCTGCATCTCCCAACTGCCAATGTCCCATCTCTCCACAGCTAAAGGTTTAATTGTTGGCACAGCCTTAAACAGGAGCCCATGTTGGCTCTGTTTGGGAGAAGCCTGGGCCATACTGGTTGTTTAGCAATTTGATATTTTGAAGGGTCTTAGTCTATTAAGCCCATTATGAAGATTTGAAGAAAATGCTTTAATATTCCTTTTATCACATATATTATGTATGTTTATATGTATCAACTCTATTTTAAAAATCACATAACATTTTTTTATGTTATGAAATATTTACAATATTTATTCGAAGGAAAGTACACCAGGATGGTATGCAGGAAAAGCAGAGCAGAGGATGGAATGAAAAAAACGTGGTGACATGTTCCTTTGTTACAATCTATGTGAAGAATATTAAATATATAAGCAATGTTTAATTAGCCAACTTACATTAATTCACAGCTAACAAAAAGTTCTGTTTCCGTAAAACTTTATAGTTTTATATTAGAGCATACCTTTGTATCTAAAATACTTTTAAGCTTTCAATAAAACATATTTAAATCTCTTCATTTGCTGACCTATTATGAAAATCATTGGAGGAAATAAAAATACTTTTTAATAACTCTCCCAAATCAATCAGACCCCAGCCAAATATTCCCCAAAGTGTGAAACAACAAAGGCAATAGATGAAAATGAATCAGTGATGCTGTCTGGAATTTTAGCTTCATTTTTTGCAGTTACTCAAATATTAATAACTTGAGATCTGATCTTTTTAAACATGCAGAATCTGCTTAAGCCTTTAAAAAATAAAAAGCTAGCAGAGACGTAGCCCCACAATGTAGGGAACAATCTCGATTTGGTAGAAAAAGGAACTAGACAATTGCAAGACATTTTAGGATTATCATTTCTATGCAGTCCTAGAGACTATGTCCTAAGTGGGGTCACTGTAAGGAAACTGACTCTGCATGCTGTGCACATTGGACTGCGGGAGTTTGTGTTTATCACTTAGTCAGACACTAACAGAAATTGTTGAATGAGCAGATCAAGATGGTGGGCCTCTTACCACAGGTTTGAATAGACAGAAGCAAAATGCCAATAAACTAAAATCAGGGACTGTTTTATTGTCATAGCTATGGGAGAATTTTCAAAGACTGAAAAACAAGCATTGAATTCTTAATTAGGAAATGATTATAATTTTAAAATAGGGAGCAAAATCTTCAAAACCACGCTTGGTTACTGAAACAAGCTGCTATCCTACTAACATTAGAAGTACAAATAGGAGACATGAATATGATTTATCGTCTAAAAACTACGGGTGTAGTTTACCTCAGCTTGAATTTTTTCATAGTTGGAATCTGCTATGTGCCTCATTTCCTTTTTCTGTACAACAGGGATAATAATAGTAACTACTTCCTAAATTTGGGGGGAGTTAATATATGCCAAATGTGGAAAATATCACCTGGTACATTGTAAGTGCTAAATTAATATTAGCTGCTTTTATTTTGTCAACGATTGTTATTTTGTCAAATGAGAAACTACAGTACTTTCAGTAGAATACCTTTGCTACCTTGTAGGCAACTTAACTAATTTTCATAACATTTACTCTATCCGTCCCAAGCAACCCATTTATAACAATTGAGGCATATGTGCACATTTTGGTTAGGGACAGTCTGAATCAGGCAGTGTGTAATGAGTGCCCAATGAGAGTTGATTATGTCTAATATTTTCTATACTAAGCCTTATCCTTGGAAAGCGGTTCAGATGGCAAGATGCCAACATTCTTACCTTTCTTAACTTATTAAGGAGAATAAGAGGCAAAGTGTTGAGAGATCACACTGCCTAAGTAGGCGGGTGCTACATAATATCTTTCCTTACAGGTCATGTTAAGGATTTTGTTTTCATCTCAAAAGCAATGGAAAGCCATTAAGTGTGTTAAGCAGACACCTGATTAGAGATGTTTACAAGGAGACCACTCTGACGGCCATGTAGAGAATGATTCGGTGGGAGGCTGGGAGTTTGGGCACATGTGAAGGCCGGGAGACTGATAGGTAGTTATTGCAGTGGTCTGGTGACAATAGTTGTTTGAACCAGTTGTGCTTGTAGTAGAGATGGAAAGCAAACAAAAGTATGACACTTTCTTTCAGAGGATCAAATTCAAATCCAGACTATTGTACTAAAATCTTTGCCCCTGTTTCTATATCAGTAAGGTAGGAAAACTGTGGTTACCACATACACTATCTGTGGAGGATTAAAGGAAACTTTGACACAGAGGGGCAACAAGGCCACATAGCTAGAAAGCAATGGTGCCAAGATTAAACTCAAGTGCTCTGACCCTTACAGCTTCTCCCCGTGTGGGCTGCTGCAAGAATTAAATGAGGAGATGCTTATAAAATGCTTAGAACCACACTTGGCCTAGTGTAAGTTCCCACTAAATGTTACCTATTGTCGTGGTTGTTAAGTAAAAAGTCCTTTGTAAATTTTAAAGCACCATGACGACCAAGTTATAATGTGATCCATTGATCACAAGTCATATGCCTGGGTGTTAGTCACACTTATCACAGGATAGTTTTAAAGTTCAGTTTGCAATTATTTGACCATGGCTTTAAAGAGAAAGGACAAAGAGGCAGCAGCCTATACAGTAGGGATTTTCCTCTGCAGACTACTGTGTGTGTTCCCCGTTGCTGGTTGCTATGGTGGTTTTGACAGGGATGTCAAGAAAGGTGAAACTGGGTCTCAAAGCCCTTATCTGAACAAACAAGATGTGGATGGCAGCAGCTTCCTTCCTGACTGGGATCCACCCTTGTATAAGACTCCTCCATCCTTGCTCATCCACCGAGAAGACAAGAGAGTACCAAAAATGCTAACTCACTACTGTGCAGTATTCTTGTTAAGGGGTTAGCCTAAATAGAGCAGCTCCTATGCAACTGAGAACTGAACACTAGTCACATTGATCTGGTTCAGACCATGCTTTGAGACTCAAATTTACCTCTCTTGAATTTATCATAAAAAAATAAAGCAAATGAATTTGGGAGCCCAGCACCAACATTAGAGCCCAGAGATCATTGACATCACCTGTTTGCTCTCCACATCCACCTGGAGACATCAAATGCCTGGACTGTGAGAACCTTCCATATCGCGAGCAGGAATGGCTGATTAGGGGAAGAGCAGTTGGTGCCTTTTCTATCCTTCCCTTTTTGTTCACACACTCTTTAAATGAGCCTTCCTTTTTTAGGCACGAGGTGTTACAGCGTGTTTAATTAGGTCAAAAGTTGGGAGTAGGCTAGGGAGACTTGAAGCAGGTGAATCAAGTAACCCCAGAAGCCATTCTGCAGTATTTGTGCCCTTGCACATAGTACACACTCCAAACATATTTGCGGGACTGATTAATTACAACACTTGAAAGGGGTGTAAGGGACCCCGCAATTCTATTTCCAAGAGAGAGTTGAGTCACTTGTTCTTGCCCGAAGTTCACAATGAACATGACACCAGTGGAAACCTCATGTTCATGAAAATCGTGCATTGTGCCGTCAAGGTTCGGGTGGCAATAAAACTCGGAATGTGGAATCAAAATGGTGAATTTTACATCTGCAAAAAACAGTGCACAAAGTGAGTCCTCTGGAGTGTATCCTAAATAGTACTGTTAAAGAAACTGCAGTGAAATGGGCCAGGTTACATTTTCATACAGCATCTGCCTCAGAAGCTGTAACCTCTGCACCTCTGTTACTTTACCTAAATGCTCATTCCATCATGAATCTGCCTCTACAGCTTATTGAATAATTGAGAAAATATGCTCTGCCTCTCTTTTAAATACCTTTAATTCCAGCAGCTTGCAATATGACTATATTATGAACTAAAACAAAATGCAAATTCTAATGTGTTTCACAAAAGCACAGACGATGATAATAAAAGGAAAGAGAAGAGTAGCTTCCTCCTTGTTCAAATAGATACACAAAGAGCAATGAAGAGAAATAATAAATCCCAACCAAATGCAACATTTCTTGGTGACCCAGAAGGAAGCTCACCGATTATGACTAAGGCAGATGTAGCCATTAAATATAAAATTGAATTTGCCACTCGAAGGGTATTAGAGACGAGCTTCAGCACAGCCCTGCAAAATCTCCCCTGAACTGGCCTTGCTATTCAAGAGAGAAAAGAAATAAAGGTGATGATACCAAAGAAAGCAAGGAAATCTGTTTTTGTTTTTTTTTTGTAAATCAGTGTTAGACTCATATCTTCAAACTTGAAATGTGTGTGACAAATGAAGGAAGCTAAGTGTTAGATATTGCTGTGTTGACTGCCCAGCCAGCCCAGGAAGACTAAGATGGAGTTAAGCTAATAATGTGGGGCCTTTTCAACATAATCTTTTGTACTCCTGGCTCCTTCAGCTGTAACATGTCTGTAACTGCATCTCCTGTTGGGCTCAATTGTACTTGTTGAATCTCTTTCTTCTTTCAACACAGCATGGATTCTGAATTGTTTCCTTTGTGTTCTGTTGTATAATCAGAATTTTAAAAAATAAAATGATAAGAGTATTTAGATTTTAAATAGCAGTCTACTGAAAAATGGTGCCTACAAAAAGTGATAAGTACCTAATTCTTTACTCCTTACCCCCAATTATGTGTATTTACTCTTTCTGTGTCTTCCACATTCAAAAGTGCCCACTGTACTGAGTCAAACATAATGTGAACAATTATTGGAGAAAGACTTATTAAGTTTTATATTCCTGCATTTAGAGTAAAGAGGATGGAATTATAGGATTTGAGAGTATAAGGAACCTTAGAGGGCATCCCTCCCACAGCATTTGGCAGAGGAAAGAAAGGCTCAATTAGGTCAAAGAGGCGGCATTCTATAGCAAAAGAGGCAGGGCTCTGAGGCCAGACGGTGTTGGGTTCAATTCATGATTCTGTAATTTATGAGCAGGTTACTTAGGTCAGAGAAGCCCTGGTTTCTTCACCTGGAGAAGGTGTAAGAATGTCTACTTCACAGGCCTCTTGTAAGGATGAAATTAAATAATGACACCAAGTGTCTAGCACATGACGAGGTGCATGATAAACACTCAATCTACATCCTCTATTCCTCTTCCCTTGCCTTGGGTCACACCTCTAGTCAGTGGCAGAATAGAAATGATAAAGCAGGTCTCTGGACTCCCACTTACACAACATCCCATCTTTGATTAGCTGGGCTGAGCTGTAGTTGATCTACTCAAAGACACCCTCGTCACAGAAGCCCAAGCAGCCAAGGAAATTTATCTCAAATCCACCAAGAGACCACAAGGTCGGGTGGGGGAGGAGGGGAGGAGCAGAGCACATCTGTAGCACATCTTTCTCCATTCCCCGTGGATTTTATTCTAATTCAGCTCCAATCAACTTCAAAAGGAAGTGAGTGCTCCAACTCCTGAAGAGGCTGCTGAGCAAGGCCAGCAATCTCCCTCAGCACGAGCAATAGGTAAACACACCGAATAAGTCCTAAGAAACAGAGGTCAAGATGTTCGTGCTCACATATGGCCAGTATGTCAGAACACTCTAGTAGGGGGAAGGGGTTAACACTTGTTGAGCACCTACCAGGAATGAAGCACTATTTTCAACTGGACTGTGAAATAGGTATTATTATCCGTCTTTACAGACGTAGGCTAAGAGAAGTCGAGGAAATAACCCAGAGGAAATACTGTAGTAAGTGTCAATGCCAGGATTTACAGCTAGGCGTATCTGACTTCACAGCCTCCCAGAAGTGTTCACTTTAACACATATTGGCTAAGCCCTCTCAAATGAAGCTTTAAGTATGAGTAGTTGGGATTATAGTAATCTGATCATAAATCAGTGAGACTGGCTGCTGTGTTTCAAGATGTGCTGTTCAGACTGCATTCCATAACCCATCACACAGGCACGGTACTAACCAGAAGACACCTTTAACTAGGGAAGGACAAAATAGCAAGTCAATGGATAAGACTGTGGGAGGAAGCATTTGGTAATCATGTTTTGTAGGAAAATATGTTTTATAATCAGTTTTTTAAAACTGACTAGTCAGAAAGTCTAGAACATGTTCACTATGAAAAGATATAACATTAGTTTCCCCTTAATTCTTTATCATATGAAACTAAATAAGTAGCTTTAAAAACAGCAGAGGAAATTTTTTTAAAGTATTTGGAAAGAAAAAGAACAAATTAAATTACCGTATATGTTAGAAGATCCAAACAATAGAATTGATCTAAAATTTTTGAACAAATCATTATTTTAAAAAATAATTTCACTATAATAATTGAAATATGGTTTATTATAATTTAGGTGAGTGGTGATTGTTCTGCTTGTCTGTGAATTACGCAGGTTCTGTACTGATGTCATAGAGCTGTACTTGTTAAGGTATAGTTTGGCCATTGTAACAAGACCCAAAATAATATCATATAACCATCTGAGCATAGCAGTCCAGGCTTTTATGGTGGTTTATTATATTAGGAAGCCAGGACCATGTATCTTGCTGTGCAGCCCTCAACACTTGGCTTGCATGTCAGGATTCAAGATGGTTATTCCAGCTCTGACCTTCCCCCCTCATTCCAAAAGGAAGGAGAAGAGGGAAAAGTAGGATGACTCCTTCCTTTGAAGGGTAGTTCCTGGAAGCTTTATATACCTTTTAAGTGAGGCTGAGAAATGTCCTCAGCTACAATCCTGTTACTAGGACAGAAAGGAAGACCAGGTAATGGGGACAACTACTCTAGAGACTCACTCTGGTATCCATGGTGTGGATCTTAATGGGGCAATTTGAAAATTACCCTGTCAGAAGCTATTTCAAGTTGTAAAAATTTCACAAATGTTATAAGACATACTCATTTACCACTGGGCAGGACGTACTCCGGATGTGCACACTGAAAGAGAAATGTGATGAGGCTAGACAGACCTGGAGCAAAAAGATGACCCTAGTGGGTCCTTGCAAATGAGCTGTGACATTAGCCTCTTGCTTCACTTCTCTGGAACCTGTTACAATCAATAAGTTGTAAAGATCAACGAAGATTTCCCAATAAATAAGATTGTTATTTATTTTTTAAAATTATTACATGATGCTTTTTAAGAAGAAAACAAGTACTCATCACAAGTTTTTATTTTGATATGATAAATTTATAAGAAATACAATAATAATTTTGCATTAGTAAATATTTAAAGTTTACATGGTGTCTCATTACACTATACAAATGTTCCATTATAAGTATAAATATTACACCGACAAATGTTCCATATGTCTTTAAACAATCCAAAACAACAAAAATTATATAATATATTGTCTAATGGATTTGCCTCATATATTTATGTTAAAAAACAACATTGTTACCAGCTAAGCCGTTTAACTTAATCCTTTTAGTAACTGTATGAGTTGTGTATTATCCCCATTTTATCCACAAAAAACAGAGCTTCAGAGAAGATGAAGTCACTTGTCAAGATCACCTAGGTCTTAAGTAAAGAGTTGGAGATTACATCAAGGGAATCTGCCTCCAAAGACTATGATGTCCCCTATAAGAAAGCCCAAATCTAAGCATATTCGCTAGTGGCTATCCTGGGATATTTTAGGGCCATTAAAAATCCTCACATCATGCTTATAACCAGTGAAAGAAAATTAAAGTGAGATGTAGCTCTGAGTATGGGGCTGTTGCCTCCTCCTCCTGTCCCTCTTCTGACTCCTTTTAATCACTTAGGATAAACACCTCCCCTCCCCCCACCATTTAACATATTGCGGTGACAAATTAGTTTAACCAAAGGCCCTGGCAAAGAGTAAAATTTGTTGCAAGGATTTTTTTCCTCTTCTTGTACATCTTATTAATCTATGGCAAAAGAATGTGAGTTCAAGTCATGAACTGAACTGATATCTGAAAAAGAACTTATTGAATTTAGAACTACATCAATTGATGCTTCATCGAATATGATTAGTCTTTTATTTCCAGTTTGGGATCAATAAAGTCTTTGGATGCTTATGCTATTCAACAGTATATTTTTGGATGGCAGACTAGAGGGTGAGACATTATTTCATTTGTTATGTCTTCCCAGAATAGTTGCAGAAAAATCTTTAATTTCGGCTTCTCTCCCTTTAAGTTCTGTAAGAACCAAATGATTCTGAAATGACAAATGGTCAAGTTAAATTTTGCTTTTGTGTTAAGATTATGTTGTTGAAAGCTAGCCTATCAGAACTATTAGCATAATATAATTAATTTGCAGCAAAAACCTTTACATCTAACAAAGTCAATCATTTTTATTTACAACTTGAAGTAACGGTTAGGCTTTATCGTTTCGTGTTACAAAACTCTTGGCTCTTGCTGCCCTTCACTGGTTTGCAGTGGTACCACAAATCACAGCTCAGGGTTATTTGTCAAGGTGTGAAGATCTCCACGGGCTACGCATTATTCCAGATAACACATATTTGTGAAGATCAGCCAGGGGGCCATCTGAAACCACTCTTCCTCGCCCCAGGGCTCACAGAAGCTCTGTAATATTGATTATGTGTCACCGTTTTCCCCACTTGAAATCAGGTTCATCAGAATTTCCCATTTGTTCTTTCGATATTACCTTACATACCCAAGCGGTCATCTGTGTCCTCATTATGGTCAGTGAGTAGACATTTTCACATAAATCTAACACGTGGAATATAATTAAGACATGAGAGGGAGGCAAACATTATAAATCATGATAAATATGGAACAGACACCACATCAAATGCGTACTATAATACCATTGAAAAATTTTTCCACTATCTCCAAACAACTTTGAAGAGCATTATCCGTAGGTGGGGGGTCCTCAATTGCGATTTTTATTATAATGCTGCCTTGCAGCAGCTCTACAGCCACTGATACTATTTTCTGGCTATTCTGCAGTGTTGATGTTTTGTTCCTGGCAACATACACGAATGATACTTAGCATTTCCCATGACCCCAAATTTAACAAGTTTGGTAAAAGTGGACTGTGGGACGATCGAGCCTTCCAATCTGACCTTGGTGGGGATGCCGTGGCTGCCAGGCTCTGTGGTGCTCAGGCTCAGCAGCGGCCAGCGCCAGACAAAGGGTTCCAGTCTCTTACTCTTTAGCATTCTTCTAAGGGTGTGCAAAAGACTGGGAATCCCATCCAAGTTTCCCTGGTTTGAATTCAGCATCTTAATGGTGAACAAGGGACAGAGATGTAATTTGTAGCATTTGTGAACATGTGGTTATGTGACATCCTAAGTGAGAAAATGAGATTCTTTATTGCTAAAACAAATATCATATGTATCCCACGCCTTTCCCAGAGGTGCTCGAGAGAATCAGTTGAAGTCCTGAACTAAACTGCCTTTCCTATGGAAGACTTTTTCTTCTCTGTTCATATCTTTAGCAAGGATGTTGTAAAAAATGTTATTTTGTCACACCATATTCTTTTTCGGGGACCCCCGGGAAAATGCATACTTATTACAAAGACCAATTATACTTTTTGTGTATACTTAGCCTTTTGGTTAATCTCACAGTTATTATCAATTAAATTTTAAGATTTTTCCTTTTTTATTGTCCACTAGTAAGCTTAGGGAAAAATTCATGGTCCATAGACATTATGATGTGCATGTCTTATTCCTCGTTGCATTTTGTTTCCACTCCTTTTCTGAGGCCATGTTTTATGTACTTTTGCAAGTGGTCTGAAATCCTTTCTGAAGTATGGTGGTAGCAAATATTTAGCAACGGGCAAAGGAATTTTTAAAAAATTTCCCAGAAAACTACAGAAATGAAATTTCCATACAAAAATAAATGATATTAATAAAACATAATAATAATACTAACTGACATCAAGTATGAAAAGGACTGTTCTCCATGTTTTATATATATAATATATACATATACATATGTAAGGTATTTTTCCGCAAAGGCTTAAAATTACTTTATCGAGGGCTGTGTGATACATAAACAGTACAAATACGGTTAAGCCTCAAAGAGTTGCAAAAACATGAATTCACATGACTTGCTGTAAATTTCCGTCAGATTTTAAAAACAAAATCCTAAATCTCTAGCCATGCTGGCCTCTTCCAACATGCTGGGAGGCTAAGGACCTTTGCACTAGTCATTTCCTCTTTCTGGAACATTCTTCCTCCAAATATCTGTGGGACTCTCTCTCTCTCCTTAACTCTTTGTTCAGTGTTACCTTTCCTGCGAGGTCTATACTGACCACTCTATTTTACACTCAACATACCACTCTCAATCAATCCCTTATATCCTGTTCTTCTTTTTCTTGTTTCCATATCTTTTTGTCTTTTAAATATAGTAGATAATTAACTTATTAATTAAGATTGTTGTTCATATCTTTTGTCCTCCAACTAGAATATAAGGTCCATGAGTTCAGTCTTTGTTTTGTTCAACATTGAGTCCCAAGCTTCTGGAACAATGCCCAAATTATGCATTCAATAAATATTGGGTTGAACAAAGGAAAGGTACATGCATTTTGAACCTTTGAAGAAAAATGAAAATGTAAGAACTTTATACGACTCTTCATTCTCATCTAATTTAAAAGAATTGTTTAGCTTAAAATAATTTTTTTATAAATAAATTCTGTCAGAAATCTCACCATTGTCTCACATATCTACTTTTTTTTTTTTTTCTATTTCAACAACTACCATTTTAGTATAAATCATTATCTACTGGGCTCATATAGTAGCCCCCTGATTGCTCTCCCTGCTTGTGGTATCCCTGTGTGCTGATTCATTATGAACATTATTTCCAGATAAATTTATAAAAACCACCGTATTATTCATGGGTCTCCCCTGCTCAGAACTCTAATTGCTCCATATTATCTCCTGGATGAATTTCAAACCCTTCACTGGGGATTTCAAGGAGCATTGACCTTTGGGCTCATCTAATTTTTCGAATGTATGCCCACAGTTCCCTAAGATGATACCTAATTCCAAGGACTCTGCTTCCCCACCATCCCCTAAAAATGGCTTGACTTTCCCAGCTCTGCTGCCTTTGTTCTTGCTCAGTCTCCTGCTGAAATTCCCTCCATTGTTTATCTATCCAAACCCTAAAAGGTCTCCATTCCTCCTTCCACCTTCTTCAATGAAACACTCTCTGATCTTTGAGGACCAATTGTATTCACTTTTAGTCAGTTTTTAAAGTTTGTATTTCAGTTTTTAACCTTATACTGTGTGATATTGTTATAAAATTCTCAAGTAAAACTTAAGTGCCTTAAGCATAGAAATTTCAGCTTGTACTTCTATATTTATTTTCCAGCACATTTGGTACAGTATTAGAAGCATAATAGATGGTTAAAAAAAAAATGTTTCTTTGTTAAATAAATGTAAGAATTTATGCTGACATAATAATGGAAGCTTCAATACTATAATATGGGAAGTAAATAATAGTTAATATTTGCAAAGTGTTTTTTTAAACCAAACATCACATTTATTCTTCACAGCAATCCTGTAAGATACTCAGCATTATTCCCATTATTCCCGTTTCACAGCTAGGAAAAGAGAGACTCAGAAAGATTAAGCCACTTCCTTAAAGCCATGCAACTGTTAAGCAATGTATTAAGGACTTGAAGTCTGGTCTTTGAGGATTTGCCAATACATCATACTACATTTCATAATGACTTTAACTTGAATACATAGAAAATATATGCATATATATTATATATACACCAACTTATATATAGTTTGATTGATAAGGTTTTAATCTAAATTGTTTTGTAAGTTTTGATGTTTGCAAAAGCTTGATTGTAATAATTCACAAGGGCATTTTGCATAGATATATTAGCTAGTGCTGGTAAAGAAAGCCCAATAATCACTGATTTTGAAGAAACTGAACCAGAATAAAATGTTCAAAAGCTTTTAACACTTCATGACTACATCTTATGGTAGGTTTCAGAGAACTGGTGTTTACCAGTCAAGTAATACACTTCTAGGAGAGATTTATGGCAGCTTATACCGAATAAATATGTTCCAGAAATTGGGCCTTAGTGAGCACTGTTACAAATTAACTGTATTATCTGACAAATGCTTTATTTCTTCCTTTCTTAAAAATATGATTTCAAAGTCCTTGGCCTTCATTCTATCTAATCTTTCAGGGAATCAAACATATATCCTGCTTCATTCTAATGTGTAGAAATTTATATACAACTTTTAGAAATCAGTGACCCTCTTCTATTATCCAGGAATATGAAGGATACATTTATTTATTTATTTTATATTTATTGAACATGATACGATGATTACCATTTACATTTTTTTTTTTTTTTTTGAGGAAGGTCAGCCCTGAGCTAACATCCATGCCAATCCTCCTCTTTTTGCTGAGGAAGACTGGCCCTGAGCTAACATCTATTGCCAATCCTCCTCCTTTTTTTTTTTTCCCCTTTTTCTCCCCAGAGCCCCAGTAGATAGTTGCATGTCATAGTTGCCCATCCTTCTAGTTGCTGTATGTGGGACGCGGCCTCAGCATGGCCAGACAAGCGGTGCATTGGTGCACGCCCGGATCCAGACCCGGGCCGCCAGTAGCGGAGCGCATGCACTTAACTGCTAAGCCGTGGGGCCAGCCCCAAGATACATTTATTTTTGTCTCAGCTTTTATTTAAATGAATCCTAACCTCAAGGCAAGACTCAAAATGCAAAAGCTGGAAGAAACCTTAGGCTAGTGATCCTCAAAGTTTAATATGCTTAAGAAGCCCCTGTGGAGGGGCTGATTCAGGAGCCTGTCTTTTAGCAAGCCCGCAAGGCCATTCTGAGGCAGGAAGCCCATGCACCCCACTTTGAGAACTACTCCCTTAGATTCCTCTAACTCAACTGCCTCATTTTACAGTTTAGGTAGTTAAGACCCAGAGAAGTGAAATGACTTATGCAAATTCACACAGCAAGAAAGTGTCTTAACAAGGTCTTGGTCTCTTGGCTCCTAGTCCAGTGCTACTTACACTATATCTCATTGGTTTTTCTGAAAAAAATTCATTCGAAAGATCTAAATATTTAACAATTTTAAGCTAAACCTGCATTTAGGTCAGTCTCAGATTTTCTGTTGCTGAAGTCTGCGGGTCTGCTTCTGAATGCTTAAATGAGCTATAAGCATTCAGCTCTCCTGTCTATCAATCAGTTCATAATATGAGGATAATTGCATCATCTTAACAGTAATATATACACCATGATATATGGTAACTGACAGTCTATCTCTCTTCCTTTATTGCAAACTCAGCCTTCAGACAAGTGGGGTCAGATAGAGTTTCAGGGAAATGGCTAAGGAGAGAGGTAGTTTCCAAAGTCTCATTTTACATAGATATCAAGAAAACTAAGGTTTATATATGCAGAAGGCAGTTGGGAATATGTGGGGAGGGCAGGTAAAAACCAAAAACAGATTATTCATTTTTTCCTCATCACCAATACATCTCCTGACTTCGTGGTCATAAACAGCTAAAAAGTTTGATTAAGCGTCCCATCTTCACCAAAAAGAAAAAAAAATCTGAATTCCACATTGACTTACAGAAGTATTGGTTACTGTAAACATTAATTTGTTCCCTTCCATTATGATAATTATTTCTAAATTTCTTGAATTTTAATATCTCTTTCTATCTCATTTTATTTTCTTCCCCGTTGTTTTTGACAAATAGTTATTCTCCAACAGGAGTTGGAAACACACTGATTTAGGAGAGCAAAAATGCAAACCATGGTGGAATGATTGGGGACTGGTTCTTTCATCTAAGGCTTAATTGGCATCTATAATTACTAATTACTCAACTCACCATTATTCATGTGTGGCTTATCCCTGGTTAAATGCTTGAACCTTGGGTTCCTGGTCACCAGTCTGCTCTGCAGCCATGTTCTCCTGCTGTCAGTGCTTACTCAGGGAAATCCGACTAATTTTAATACCAGTCTCAGCACAAAACCTCATTTGGAAGGTATATCTCCTGCCAAAAGAAGGCATATAATGTATTCCAAAAGCAAATACAGAAGTTTTAAAAATTCTTTGCTATTTTAGATTACTCTCTTTTCTTAACACAGATTACTTAGAACTAAATGGGCAGTACTTGACCCCATTGAGTTGAGACATAAAGTTGCCATTTTTGTAGGTCAACAGTGGTAAATTGTTGGCATGTTCACGTCTCAACATAAATAACATAGGATACTTCCTTTTTTTTTAGTTTTATCTCCTATTGCTCTCAATTCTTATTACAAATTTTCAGTGTTAAAAGCTCTCAACTATTCACCACAAAGGCCATCTGCATGGGGCTCTGAGCTGCAGTCACACCAAACTACTAGGAAGGGGTGAAATATGCCCTATTGGATTAGGTCTCCTGACTTTGTTCCCTCTGCTTCCTGGTCAGAAAGGCCTTTGCTCCTTTGTCTGCTGGATGAACACCTACCCATCTTTTTTTTTTTTTTTTTTTTTTTGTGAGGAGATCAGCCCTGAGCTAACATCTGCCAATCCTCCTCTTTTTTCTGAGGAAGACTGGCCCGGGGCTAACATCCACGCCCATCTTTCTCCACTTTATATGGGACGCCGCCACAGCATGGCTTGACAAACGGTGCGTCTGTGTGCGCCCGGGATCCAAACCAGCGAACCCCGGGCCGCGGCAGCGGAGCAAGCACACTTAACTGCTTGTGCCACTGGGCTGGCCCCCACCTACCCATCTTTTAAGGTGTAGGTCACATACTGCTTCATCTACCCAGCCTTTTCCAGGATCCCCAAAGAGAATTGTACGTTGTTTCCATTGGGGTTCACCTGTTCCCTGTGGGTTTCAATCTCAGCTCCTACAACAGTATTATGTTGTTCGTTAACAAGTTTGTCTTCCCTAATGGACTGGAAGCTATGAGAGGGACTGCCTTATTCATCTTGTTATTTCTCATGCAGTCCCTAGCACATAGGAGGTGCTAAATTCATGTCTGAGAAAGAGGAAAGAGGAAGGGAGAGGGGAACAAGAAATAATTTCTATGATATCATAGGAATCTTACAATTGTGTTATTTTCTATGAGATTACAAAGTTTAGAGAACTAACAATCAAGTTTCTTCCCGGCCTATTGAAGTAAGAAAAGAATTCATAATGCCTATGATTTCACTTTTCTCCATTACGAATCGAAGTAGGATTTAAGAGAATTAGTCATCTTCTGTAGGAGAAGGAGCCTTCTTGCCAAAGGAGATGGCAGCCCACTGGGAAGTAAAGGCCACTTGGCACAAATCCATCTTACTCACTAGAAGCCAATACCAGCTTATACCTACTGCCTCCATTCAGCAGAGAAACTAAACGATGGGAGCTACAGAGCTGATACGAACAGTAGTCAAGGTAATCACTTCAGAACAGTAAACCTCAAACTAAACCCAGAAGCAGGAAGTCAAGAAAAGCAGAGAGAAACATCTGGGTAGAGTACACCTCAAACCAATGACACCTGTGATCTTAGATTTCTCTTCTGTGTCTGCTATTTTTCTATTCTTGGGATATCTTTCATCATGGATATTCTCATTGCAGTGCTTCACTGAAGTTTAGCTCAGCCGTTATTGCATTCTGACCCATATTTATATGACAGTACAAGAACTTCTTGCAGAGGCTGCTAAACCACAGAGGCTGCACTCTATTGTAGTTTGGGCCAATGTCCTGACAGTGATCTTTGAAGCCCTGTACCATCATCTGAGTTGTGTGTATCTTTGCCCCATCTTGGGTAGAAAAGGTATCTCCAGACTTGACCATTACAACTACATTTCCCTTACACAATCTCTAGTATAAAACTAAAAATGCACATTACAGTTAGTTCAATGCTCTTTTACCAACGTGAGTGTGCATACTCTGACTCGAGAGCTGTTCGTTGCTTCCAGCCCTTAGTACAGTTACCAGCAGGTGGTGTGGGTTCCATCAACACTTATTCAACTGAAAGGAACTGTTGGGATGGAATTGATGGAAAGATTTCTAAATTAGGCAAGCAGTGTTAATCTTCCTTCATACATTTTTTTTCAATTTGAAAAGGCCGCTGATTTTGTTGTTGGAGAATAATTGAAAATGTGAAAATTACGTTTGAGGAAATCTATACAGCTGTTGATTTTTGAGACTGAATTTTTCCAGCCAACACACTAAATTAATTGTGAGATCTCCTTTCTTCAAGAAATAAGTTAATGATCTTGGACAGACAAACTAAGCAAAACAAAATGTAAGTTCATAGAAGCTTACTGATATCGTTCAGAGCATAGCATTACCCAAACCTGCTAAGAGGATGCCTCTTTTTGCAGCCTCAGAAAAAAGATAAACAAATATTGACCGTGTGTTCTGAGTTTCAAAAGAAAAATCGAAATAGGTAAAGAAAAGCTCAGGGTGCCGTGATTTTGACAGATTTTACTGGTTGGATAAAAACGTCTAGTGTCACATGCTCTGAAAGTATAAAAATTAAGAAGTGGTTTCTTCTGGGTGAGATAGGGTAAAGAAAAATAAGAAAAGTCTTCTTTCTCAAACACTTCTACGGTCGTCAAGTTGGAATAGAAAAGAGACATGAAATATTTGACTAAAAACGGTCATCTTTTAGGTTAGCATGCTTTCTCCTAAAAAAAAATACCAAAACCCACATTTTGTTAATTTTTTTCATATTATTTTAACTAAGCAGCTAATTTTATTATTTCCAAACTATTTTACACAGTGCCATGTATTAGAAAGCACCTGGGTGCTAAAAGTCATGTTCCCTGCATCAGTCATTAACTATCAATGGCTTATGCCATCTGCTAGTTTTCATGTTCTAGAATCAGTAGCACAGTAAATATGGAGGTTTTCTTAGATTAAGCAATATGTTCTTTGGTCTATTATCAGTCTTTAGAAGAACTAAATGAGATTGATGATATACCTATGTTGGGCATGCTTGATACTTGGATAGTTTGGGCTTGTAAATTTAAAGTTTCAAGGTAAGTGTACTTGGTACACCTACACCAGCTGGAAAATTCCAATAGTGTCTAGGGACAGAGCCTAGACCAGATGCTTAGGGCTTGTGAGAGGTTTAAATGTCAAAATATTTAAGCATTAAAAAATCCTGTTAGGTAAGGAACTTCAAAACCTGTCAAAACTACACTGCCAATGGCTCTGTAATAAAACATGTCCCTGAGTACAGAGTGGAGGCAAGAAAGAGCTAAAGGTTTTACAACTGTAAGGAAGGATGTTTCTACTGGGACACAAGCAGCAGTTATAAAAAGCGTCTATCACCTAGTATACAACTGGCCAAATAGAACTTGTCCCTGATTTGGATATTTCAGACTTCTAAGTCTTAATTTAATATAACGGGAGTTAGTTCCTATTACCAAGAAGGCTATAACTGAATTCTGGGAATGAGCAAAAGTTATTCATACCTGCAATGAACATTATCTTATACTTACTTTATGTCAAGTACTTTACAGTATTTCTAAGAAGACACATGTCTTTTTGGACCAGATATAGTGCAAATATGCTACCACAACCAGTTTGGCATATTGATGTTGCAAATATCAAAACAACCCTACCAAATCTCTAAAAAGAAGGTTTTTAAGCAGCTAATAACCTAGAAAAATGAACAACAGTTAGAGATCTAACAGGATTACAAATAAATGAAAATCCAAGTTAAAGAAGAATGAGGAATGCGTGGAAACCAGCCAGAGATCTGAAGCCAGAGCACCGAAAGATCAAACAATTCTTTTCTAAAAGGAGAGAGGAAAAAAGTATAGTTGAAAGGTTAAATAAAAACAGAAAAATTGTTCTTTCCAAAGAAAGTTAAATATAGATAAGAGAAAGCAAAGGATGATAAGAAAAGTAAGTATGCCCTAAATTTTTTTCCCCAATGCCAAGAAAATATCTAAAGTAAATTTCTGATTGGTGTGTATTATATAAACACATGTGCAAAGGTGTATTCAGAAAAGCTGGTTTAATATATAAATGTTAGTTCACGGGTTCTCAGTGTCAGGGAGTATATCAGACCCACTCAAGTGTTTTTTTGGAGAAAATGTTCTTCTCACCCCATCCCCACCGGAGGAGGACTCATGATCTGCAGGGGAAAGGGATTCAATGTTGAAAAGTCTCTTCTCAGGATTCTGATTTCCTGCCCAGAGATTAGAGCCACATGTTTAGTTGGTGATTTACTGAGTCTGTGAAAAGATCAGAGCACGTGTTTGAGAAAAAAATTCACCTCTGGAGGATTCTCTTGCTCCTGGGGCAGGAGAAGCTGCCTAACTGGAGAGAGCCCCATCCACATATCAGATTTCTTTGGGACTGATGTCTGCCTCATAGTCAAAGGAACCTTGGAATGAGGGAGGGTATAGTATAGCAAGAAGGGGAAGGAGGTTAGTTCCAAGACTTTGGCAAATGAAAGAGAACATTTCTGCAGGTTTGGAGCCAATATCACAAAGATCTTGGTATATTCCAGAAGAGAATTTCCTATTCTCTGCATAGATTTCTTTTCTTTACTTTTTACTGGAGAAGGACCTAAAAAGATCAGATAAGGCTGAGAACCGGAACTCAGAAGGGGTTTTCTTGGCTTGAGAGAAAAGGGCAGGAGGAAGAGTTAAGGCTGAGAGCTGTCTGTATGTCAGACATACAGACACCGGCCAACGAGAAGTGAAAGGGCCGCTGTGGGTGTCATTTCTCCAGTCCTACTGCCTCTGCAGAAGGGACTGGGCTCTGGGGGTCTGTGAGGGAGGGTTAGGTGGTGAATGGCATCTGTATAATCAGTCATATATTTCAACTCTGGAGGAGCATGGGTAGGGACTTAGTGAAGAGCCAAGAATGGCTGCTGTCTAAGGACGCCATCTAGGAGTTTCACCCCTGTAGATAACTCCTTTTGCAGGGTCAGTGCTTCAGCACAGAGGTGGGGAGGAGGAAAGCACTGGAGGGGGTAATGGGAGGGAGGAGCCTTGGTGGCCTCTCCTGTGTTGGAGCATCTAAGGTTGGAGTGTGCGAATCCTGCCTGTTTCCCGGCTGCTCAGGGCCAAGGGGGTCTGGTTATAGGCTCACTTCAGGAACGGTCTACCTTATGCACTCTTCTGCCACCAACCCCCAAGTCATCGCAGAAAAATGACCCCCCTGCTCTTAGCTCTGGCCTTCAATGTGGGGCATGTAGTTAGTCACCAAGTGTTCACAATTGCCCTTTTCCTGTTTCCTGTTTGCACTGACCAAACCTGAGCCAGTCTCCTCTCCTCCCCATGGGACTCTGAACTGTGTGCTTGCCCCCAAATCTGAGCAAGCACTAAAATGCAGAGCATGCTTCCTTGTCAGCTTATTCCCCAGATCCGTGGACCACAGAGACACATTTCTCATCAAACCAGGTCTTCTGGCCAGCTTTCCCTTACTGCTTACCCCGCTACCATGTAAAAAAGCCAATTTCTGTTTGGTTTTGAGATGCTTACGGCTGTCTGAGATCAGAGCGTTCTCCCTATTGCAAGTCCTTTCTAATTAAAGTGTCTCTCTATCTAAGTCTGTATTTCTTTTTTTTTTTTTTTTGGTTTGACGTTAGTATGTAGCTAAGAGTGATCCCGGGTAAGTCTGGGCCCCCGCTGGTGGGGAATGAAGTCTTGGGGCCGGGAGCATTTGTCTTTCTCTTGGGAAAGGCAAGGAGGCCTGAAATGCACAGCGCTCTCTTGAACTTCAACTTTGCAAAGGAGAACGAATTTCTAAATGAGGAGGTTCAAGGCTTGCGCTGTAGGGGCCGCTGGCTGGGCAAGGCAATTGTTGGTTGAAAAACACAGTTGCGATCTCGGCTTGGGGCGAGGGGTGTGCTCTGGAACGGTGTGGGGGAGGAGAACGAGGAGTGAGGGATGGGTCGGGCGGAGGCACGAGTGGAAGGTACGTGAAGAGTTACTAGAAACCGTGCTTCTGTGGGCGAGTTGGGGGTCGGGGAGGTGAAGGGTGGTCTCAGAGCCTCAGCACCCCGAGGTCGTGGAGCGGCGGCAGCAGCGGCCAGAGCAGCAGCAGCAACAGCGAGAGGGACGGAGTTAGGACCGCTCGGAGCGCCCAGGTCTCGAGGTAGTATAAGGTTTGCAATCCTTCCACTTGCTGGCAGTTGCAGAAGAAGATCTGCTTTTAAGTGAAACGTACATGCCACCCCTGCGAGGGCTGCGGCTTCCCCGGCTTGCTTCTTTCTTTCTCCCTTCTCCGGCCCTCGCGCTCACTCTTTGATTTGTACGCTCCCTTAAGTTTGCCAAGAGCTGGCTGCCCGCTCGGAGCAGGGTCCGGCCAGGCGCCTCGGGCGGGGGCGGGGAGCCCTGGAACCGCAATCCAGAAGCATCGTGGGGCCATGTATATTTCATCAAATGGACTTTGGGTGCGTCGCGTCTCGAAGCCATCAACGCTATGTGCAGTGACATTTCTGACTTGAGTGGAGGAATGCGCGAAGGAAGCCCGGGCGAAATTGGTACAGGAGGATCTTCTTGGCGCCAATGCTAATTGTCCTGATTTATGTCCCTTCTGACTAAGCTCAACGTCTTCATCTGAAATAAAATGAAAGCTGTGCCAAGCGGGGTAGAACCGCCGGGCCGCTGGTTCTGAACCCCGGGAATCAGGAAATCGTCCTGCAGCTTAAAAAATTAAAAAAAAGGGGGGGGGGGAATAGAGGAAAAAATAGAAATAGAAAAAAAAATCCCTCAGTAAAAGTTTAAGGCGAGAAGTGGCAGAGGCAGTGGCGCGAGGAGGCGCGGAGGAGAGCCGGCAAGCGGGGGACAGGGCGGGCAAGACCTCCCGAAGGCTGCGATTTCATTATTAATATCACTATATTTTTGGAGGGAGAGGCACCTTTCTCGTCCTCTCTTCCTCTCCGCCCACCCCTATTCCCTCCCCCTCATCTACCTGTCAAAGTCACTGATCTTTTGCATTTCGGAAGAGGACGTCAACGGGAAGGAATCCCCCCTCTTGGTGCCGGCTCCGAGAGGGGGCGACGCGCAGGAGACACCCCCCCAGGGGCCGGAGGCGAAGGTAATTAAGCGGCGGGGAGTGGCGGGCCGGCGCGGGGCTCGTGGTCCGCAGGGTCCTCTCCCGCGGCGCGCCGGGCGCGATCCGGACCCCGGGGCTGCGGCGGCGGCGGAGCTCGGTCCACACCCCTACCCCTCCCCGCCGCCCGCGCCCCGGAGGAGGCTCGGCGGGAACAGCCGCCGCCCGCCCGAGCGCCGCCCGCGGGCTCCGCTGCTGCGGCCGCCGCCGAGGCGCACCCGGCTGGGCACGGCCGCCGCCCCTCGCCGTCGGCTCGGCTCCCGTCCGGCGCAAGGGCAAACGGGCCACAAGGTAAGTGCCGCCCGCTTCCCCCCTCCTTCTGCGACCCGCGCGTCCCGTCTTTGCCCCTCTCCCCCCGGGCGGCCTCCCTCCCTCCGGCCCCCCCAGTGCCATCCACCGGCGGGAGGGGAGGCTCCGGGTGGGCGAGGAACTTTGGGAAGCGCCTTGAGGAGGCAGCGCGCGGAGCCTCTGCGCGCACACTCTCACACCCACACACGTCTCCCTGGGTGTGCGCCCCGGGCAGGTTACGTGTGTGTGTGTTGTATCCAGAGCCTGGGCGCTGGGCTGGTGCCTCCATCGACGGACTGACAGGCACACAGCGCGCGCTCCCTCTCTCACACACACACCTGGCCACACACAACGCTCTGGAGGCTTCTTCTTTTTTTCTTTTTTCTTTCGCCAATTGTCTTTGCTTGGGGAAAAAACTTGCCCTCTTGCCGGCCCTGTGGAGCTTGTGGCCACACTGAGAGCTTTTGAAGTTCCCTTCTTTTAATCTCCTTTATTGGGGCGAGATTAAAGCATTACTATTCCATGTTGTGCAGTTGGGGAGAAAGGAAAATTGAAAGAGGGGCAGGCTTGGTGTAGGAATGCTGTTGGGAACATCTTAGATTCTTTACTGGCATTACATTAATCGGTTAATGGATTCGGCTAGGGACATTGAATTGCTCTCCTGTATGGATCTGTAGATATCTATATATAATACAAATAATACTGAATATTATTGAGCCCAAAATAACCAATTAAGTGATTCATACCCGGGCAAACTTAGATAAAAAAAGAAACTGCGCCCTCTGCTGTTTATTTTAGTAACCTCACCCGGGGACCTTTTTTTTTCTTCCAGAAATCCACTTACGAGGTTGTCATCTTACAGGGCAAGGGAGGAAAATTCTTAGCGGGGATTTTAAAGCAACATTATTTGGCAAAGTCAGAAGTTGCGTTCCCATCATCGCATCAGGTATACATTTCCAGAGAGTAGAGGCTTTTGTTCCCTTCCCCCTCCCCCATCCTTCTCTTTACCCAGGGAAAGGTAATGGAGCCGCTCGTTATCATAACAGTTTGTCAATTTTTGGAATGGAAAATTCTGAGTAAGATTCAAAACTCCACTAAACATATGGTGTATCTGGCAGTAGATTTGCTCTAGAAATAAGGCCCCAGTTTATCACTGAAAATACTAAAAGTTTTCTTGCGGAAATAAAAAAAAAGAAAACCAGAAAGTTCTTCCAACAAAATCATTTATTCAAGTATACTTAAGGGTTAAGCTTGTTAGAAAAAGTTTGTCAGAAATTCTCTTTTTCGGAGAGGGGCAAGATTTTTCTGATTTGTTTAGCTCTTGAGGAACATCTCTAAGCTGTGGGGAATTAGCAACCCCAGGTTTCATTAAGTATTTCGAATTATGTCACTTTGAATGCCTTACCGCACCCCCTTTTCTCTTTGGCAAAAGAAAAGCAGCTTAATAACTAGCCAAGATTCTTTTGGAAGATAAGCAACTTTCAGTTTTTCATTAAGACAAAATTTAGATCTTTGCATGTGGATCAGCATGCAAAGAAAACAATGCATCAAGTCTTGCACACAATGTTGTTCCAGCTTACATACATACAGGATGTATTTCCTTTTCTTTTCTGGATGCCATGAAATGAGATCTGTTTCACCACTAAAGACCAACAGGAGGACATTCAGAGTTCCATATATTTGTCTATTAATTTGGTGATACTTCTTACTGTGAAATTTAAGAGGCGCAATCTTAAAATTTTGTAAGAAAACACTTTCTTTGCACATAAAGCTGTTTTTCTATTGAGATTTTTGTTTTGTCATCTTTCACTGGGCATGTGTGTTAAAATGGTTCAGATTAGCTTTTTTAGGAGGAGGCTAATGTATTTTGCAGTTTCCTTTTGTATATTTGTAATTGGTGCAAATAGTTTTTGCTTCCATTATTATTCTGAAAAAATATCAGGTAATATGTTTAAAAAATTAAACCATCACACATTTAGTTGATATGTTTTCTAAGTGTTGTAAAGATTTGGAGAGAGAGTTTTGGAGTTACAAAAGCACCAAGTCACTTGAAAAGAAAGAAAATTTTATACAACTCAGAAAATCAATTATATGTTAACAGAAAAATATGTATGTGTGTGAATTACATTATAGGTCAGTAAGAGATTTAGCATACTTTTAAAAATAATTTTATCTTCAGAATCCAGAATTTTGTTTCTAAACTTCAGGTGGGCATAGATTTTCTCAAATGTGTATTTGAAACCTTGGATCTCTGAACTTGTCCTATAAGAGAAGGAAAGATTTGTTTGTTCTGTGGTCATGAAACACCAAATTTCTTCTAGGCTTAACTGATTCTGAGATAATTTTATGTATTATCCCATCCCCAAACATCCTGCAAAAGTGTGCTATCTAATTTCTCTGATCATTTTTCTCCTGGTGAAAACAGAGATATTTCAAATACTAAGGTATGCTATTTGGTTTTATTAAAAATCTCATGATAGACAGTTGCTCATAATACCTAATCAAGTGTGAGTAAAATATGCCAATGATGTTGCAGTACATGCTAAATTCCTTATATTTTGAGAGACAGTTAACAAAAGGATAGAAGCAAATGTTTCCCATTAAGATGACTAGAAAATGCTTTCTTCACAACCAATAAATAAATGCAAAGAGCATTCAGTATATGTTAAATATCTTATGTAGTCAATCTCATTATGACAGTATTGGAAACTGCTTATTTTGATAGGTTATGGAATTTGTCTGTATCTTTATCACTTTATATTTTTCACTCAATGGAATATGATTATAGTCAATGTTCTTTTTGTTCCTTCCCATTCAGAAACATGCATATTTATAAAATTCTTAATGTCTATGAAGAATGAGTCAATAGCTGTCTATTTCAGGTGCCCCTGAAGAGCTGTGTATTTATGGAATAAATAGCCTACTACCACCACCCCCACCTCCTAGTGAGATTATATAATAAAACGAATGCTGAAAGCCAGCTAAAGTTAGTGGATTTACTGTCAGTATTTTCCTCTCAGTTGGTGAAATTGGCAATAGTTTTTGGAATATAATTGTCTGTAATTTTGATCATTTATTATTTCCATGTAATATTTTGGGAGGCTTCTTTTCTGATGAAAGAAAGGGCCTGTGAAATACTTTCTGCAAAGTTAATCCAAGGTGGAAGGGAATTAGCTACAGAATCCTGGAAAAAGACATGTTCCATGTATGCAAAGCTGTTTTACAGCCTATTTTATTCCAGATCAATAACATCTATCAACTTGAGGGCATGACATAATTTCATATTTTTACCTTGGTTCTGCAAATGTATTCATCAGTCAGAGGTCTATGGAGTACTCATAGCATATTAATGGGTATTTTTATCAAAGAGGACTTTTCAGTACTTTAGTGCACAAGTAGAGATGATGGGATGATTTGATTAACAGTGCATTCCCAAGGTTCACACAGCGGAGAACTGGAACTGGGGCTGCCTAGAGCCCTTCTGAAGCTGCTCACGTTCAGGTGATACGGACACCTGAGACAATTGCAAAGCCCACATTACTTGGCAATTAGTTCAGGTATGGACCAGCAGGGATTGGTTTAGTATATTAAATCCCCAGATATGTTATTGACTGTCCTTCTCATAATCGGTTTGCCTAGCTATTTGCTGTGATGACCTAGCTTTTAAGAAGCTATTGATAATTTTAACCTGGTTGAAAGCATAGCCAGATGGGAACTGGTACCATTAGGTAATAAAGGTTAAGGGAGAAATCATATTCTATTTCTACATAGTTTTATTTTCTTTGAAAACTCCATAATTATACTTTAATAGAAAATTCCTGATTTTGACAGAGGCTGCTTTTCCATTGTGTGTCATGGAAGTTCTTAGATTTAATTTCTCACTGATTTTAAATTAAGAGAATTTTCTTTGAAGTGTATGTGGCACTGAAAAGTGTGGAGATCCTGATATGAAGTATAGATACTAGGTGACACTACAAACATAAAAATTAGAATGAAATCAAATAATTGTCTTAAAGAACAGCTTAGTGACCCTCTGCTCCTGATCTGTAATGTGCCGTGGTCAATATCTTTTTCTGTGTCAATGGGAGTTCATTAAATGTAAATTCTGCAGACTAACTGAGCCATGCCATATTAGTGCTTGCCAAAGCTTGACATTTTTAATACATTAATAATATGTCTGTAATGTAATGGAAAACTATTAATCACAACTGGTTATGTGCCAGAAATTTAAGCTATAATTGGCTGCTTCTTGTCAAGAATGTCTGTTGCACAGTCCTGCAACTGCCTAATATTCAAATATCTTGCACTCCTCTGCATTTTTCCTTGTCACTTCTCTAAATTCGATCAATGGTGTAGTCCACAATTCTGTGTAATGACCATCATTATAATTCTGGTATACTTTAATGAGAATTCGTTACATTGGGATCGCTGTTGTGTCAGGAAATAATGACAGGTTCACGTACATTTCCTCAGTGTCCAAATTTTTCATGTAGGTTTATCTGGTCACCCTTTATTTTGTGGTTGCAGTAAGGCAACATGTGGATGAAGACAGAGTGGTGAAGAATAAATGGATTAGAGGGATAACATTTATTGGTTAAAAAAATGTGAAGATTGATCTCAGGGAGCATTCAAATATATATTTAAGGTCACATTTAAAAAATAATATTAAAAATTAACTCATAATGCTCACCCAGTTCAAACTCATTGCAGTCTGTTCCAGGTCTTCAAGAGTATATTGTTCTTGATACATAAGTTGCTGTGCATTTGAAACTAAGAATTGAAGTTAATAATTCTAGTCTAGTAGATTTTACACTGCTTCAGTTGTAATGCCCACCTCCTAACCACCCTGTGGAAAGTGTTTGTTCTTGTTATAATAAAATAGTAAACACAGTTGAAAAATGCATCTAGAAAATGTGAATTTGTATTAGTTTAACACCTTTTCAGATTATTAATTGTCAAATTGTTGGATGTTTCTGACAATATCAACTTAAAATTACTAATGAATCTGAAAAAAGCAGAAGGCTGTAGTAGCAACACCACATGCTTCTCTGTGACTTTTTCTTTTTAGCTTAAGATTTCAAAATGTGCTCAATGCACTATAGTCTTTATATTACAAGGAAGAGGCAGATTCAAATCTGTAGTTTATACATGTTTAGACAAACTGCTAATTATTCCTTCATAGGAACTCAAATATTCAACACTTTTCCTAATAGAAAGTATCACAAATTGCAGCTGTATGATAACATTTTATGAATTGAATATAATGAAAATTGCACTTGCATCCATAAAGCAATTATTATAAATTACTTTGCTATGGAAACACAATTCAACCATCTGTTGGCATTTCATAGTCTCTGTGGCTTAGTTCATTTTAAGATGGTGCAATCTTTAAATATAGTGAATTCCTTTTTTAAGATTGTTTGAAGATAGTGAACTTCCGTATTTAAACTGCTTAATGTGAATTGAAGGGTCTGTAATGGTATTTTCTAAAGCTGTAGTCTTTTTGTCCTTTTCCAATTGATTAAAAAATAGTTAATTATTGAGACAATAACAATATGAACCAACTAATTAAGCAAATACACTTTTTTTTACACGTGGATTCCAAATATTATAGTTTGTTTAGATTTGAACAGTGATCTCTAAAGAGAAAAGTTGCCAGTTAAACTCACAAACGACTTCTACCCATAGTTATGTAGGCTGCATTATCAGTTAACTAAAAGTACTTTTAAACGGTAATTTTTATTTTCTCTTAGAATTAGTGCCATATTATTCTGCTTCATGGCCTGTTAACTCACCCTCAGCTATTTTTATATGTGCATTTTAAATTGTGCATTTTACTACAGAGCTTTTAGTTTTAAAGCAGCGTATAAGATTCGCCTTTGGGACAAATTATCTTCTGTTACAGAAAGTAACTCGCAAATGCAGATGTAATGGCTATAAAAAGATGTAAGAAAATATAAAATTCCTATGAAAGGAAAATTTGCTCCTTTGGTTTTATTTATTTTTTTTTTTTTTTTGTGAGGAGGTCAGCCCTGAGCTAACATCCGCCAATCCTCCTCTTTTTTTGCTGAGGAAGACGGCCCTGGGCTAACATCGGTGCCCATCTTCCTCCACTTTATATGGGACGCCGCCACAGCATGGCTTACCAAGCAGTACTTCGGTGCGCGCCCGGGATCCGAACCAGCGAACCCCGGGCCGCCGCAGCGGAGCGCGCGCACTTAACTGCTTGCGCCACCGGGCCGGCCCCTCCTTTGGTTTTATTTTTGAATATTTTCTCAGAGATCCAAGTTATCTTTATCACTAAATGCAACGAAACAAAAGATGCTAAGTTCTTCCAATAGAATGAGCAAATCCCAAGGGACCAGCTTGTGCCAACAATGCCGGTTTTCACTCCAGCTAAACAAAGCTGAGAAATGTACAAGGAATTTGAAGATTTTTAGGGTCTCTTTGCCAAGAGACAAAAGGCATACAAGGAGTTGTCACTTCTTTGTCATTGTTATAATAGCGCTCATTTCCCCCATTGTTCTCTTGGAAGATTTTCCAGCACTGCTATATATGAGAAATGTTTAAGTCTAGCTGCTTGCTCTCAGTTTTGTCAAGACGGAAATATAATTTTTAAGGTAAAAACCTGTAGCTCACCTGGAACACGCACATCTGTCATTGTTGTGGAAGAGTTAAATTCTTCATATTGAAATCCTCCCCAATGTGAATGATTTCTGTGGTTTGCTCATTCTAGCAAAGTTGCTGAGTAAAGGTTATCCATATTACACCAATTTACTTTATATTGCATCAAACCTCCAAAATGTCAACATATCATACATTTTGTAACACATTGATTCTGGGGCAATAACTCTTACTCTTATTGTTTCTAAAAGGGTGTTGGTGCCAGAAGAAAAGAATGATTGATGGGAAACAGACACCGGGCTATAGACACTCATCCTTATGCTTCGGATACTGATATCCCAGCGCATCTGAGCATCCTTTGTGAGCTGTGAACATCGAGGATCACCCAGGGTTATCGGATGTACAGCAGGAGAGCCATCACTTTGCGAAATCATTATCTGCTACGGGACATCTTGTACAACAATCAAACGAGACCCAAGTCTAATAGATATGTTCTAGAACAACGAAAAAGCAGCAAGCTGTTGTTAACGCCTAACGCAGAAGTATGTTAGGCTTCCACCAAAGTCCTCAATATACCTGAACACACCCAATATCTTAACCCTTCACTTTTAGTTTTGGAATCTACTCTGCGATCTCATCCTCTTTTTTTTTAAATATACAGACCTACCTACATATAGGCATATATGTATATGTAAAATAGAAATAGATCACTGATAAGCACACCCGGCTTAGTTACCAGGAAGATTGCCAAGAAGTTAGAGATGTATTTGTCAAGATTCCTGTCAATCCATGCCCTTTGGGTTACAGTGTCCTCAGTGATGCAGCCCTACCCTTTGGTGTGGGGACATTATGACGTGTGTAAGACTCAGATTTACACAGAAGAAGGGAAAGTTTGGGATTACATGGCCTGTCAGCCGGAATCCACGGACATGACAAAATACCTGAAAGTGAAACTGGATCCTCCGGACATTACCTGTGGAGACCCTCCTGAGACATTCTGTGCGATGGTGAGGCAACCCTATTGAATAGAATATTTCATGTTAAGTGGGGCATGTTGTATATGCATACGAATGTGGTGAGCACAGACTCAACATGTGCAGTGAGCTGAATCTGCAGGTGGCAGATTTGTGCTAACAGGCTGGCTTCATTCTCAGTGGAGGCTTGCACAACCTAGAGTTACAATTTGCACAGTGTGATTGGTGCACTGGAACTTACTTTCTGCTTTCTTGCAAACCAAAGGTTTCACAGAGACAAGTGTACTGTACATAAATTACAGAAGAAAAAGTCCAACTGACAGTTAAATTTCAGATTGGAAACTGGGAATATGATTAGGCCTTATGTGTTAGGGTAAGGATAAAATTCATCGGTAAACCAACTTTAAAAACACAAAGGTTTCTTTACAAATATGTATAAGGCCAATCTCAAGTTCCATAGTTCAAGGCTAAGTTAGCTTTTGTGGTTTTCCTTATCAGGAAACTGCTATGATTTGGAAGTCCTTGGTTAGGAGACCAGTGAGAAGAGAAGCAGAGGAGAAAGGGGCTTAAGTCTCTTGAGAAGCTTTTCCAGAAAAATCTTATTTGTCAACTCATGCAGCCCCTGATTTTCAAGGGTCACAGTTTTCTATGGGTGTTTTAAATATGAATGTTGGAATGTTGAAAACATATTTGCTGAAAAGTAATGACCTGGGGCATACAAATTCAGATACTATCCGTTTGGTAAGCAGAGTTGCAGAATTCGTTGTTTTCTTGGTGTATATAGTCTTTTTCTGGGTGGAAAGTTAAATGCTATGTGAAAAGATACCATTGGAATGACACGTTGAATTTTCGCTAAGGACGTGCCTGAAAATTTACCTGTATAAGGTATTTTAAAGAGTTCGTGGTTAAAATGATGTAAATAACGTGCTAAAGAATTTAGACAGCGTGTTTTTTGGTTTTTGTCGTTGTTTTTTATTACCGGTGGTCTTTATTTGATACAGGAACTGTGATCCCATTTTTCTCCACATAACACATACAATCGTGTGGCAGATTTTAATAGTATTCCTACCTGATTTTATTATCTTGTACCTGGTCTGGCATTTTCAGGATAGTGAAACTATTAATCAAAGCAGCATCTGTTTACAGTCCCCAGTGAGTTAAATTAGCATAAGATCATCTTAGACCTAGCACTGCAGAAAAGGTTTTGTAACGGGAAACAATTTTGAGCAATAAAGAGTGTTTTCACCTAAAAGCTAAGGGCTTGCCATTTTTCAGAAGTGCCTTTGGGAACTGGTTTGAATTATAGTCTAAACCTGATTTTGTGGAGAGTGAGAAAAAGAGCTTGGCTATTAGGTGTCACTATGACTAAAGTACCCTGAAAGACTAAATATTTCAAAGAGAGGACCGTCTCTCTGGGAAACAGGTATGTGCTTTGCAAAAAGTTGCATTTTAGAAACTAGAGACTTCCAGAAGAGGAGTTCATTCAAACACATTAGCAAAACTATAATAAATCTGTAAAAGAGCAGGGACGTTTGTTGGCTTTTTATAAGGTCTTTAATAATCTCTCATAAAAGGTCAGATTTAAGATCTCATTGCAAATCTGGGGTGAAATTGCTGTTCAGGTGATAGGTTATGCCATCTTCCACTCTTTACAGCAGAGGACGAGTTCTGGGCTAGATCTTCATATTATTAAGAACGCTCTAGCTCTCTATATTGGTTTGCATGACACTTGTAGCAATATGCCTCTTCTGGAATTGTTTAATAATTTACAGATCTAAGTAAAATAGCAAATAATCCTTTTTCAGAGTCCTGTTTCCACTTGCATCTGCCCTGTGTGATGTGTTCAATGTGTGACTTGAATGTGCGGCTTCCCTGATCTCAGGCCCTGGCAAGAGAATGCTTGCTCAGCACCGCTCCTGTCCGTCATGTTGAAGGGTTTACTTGGCCTCTTCAGCATGCCTTTTTCTCCCTTCATGAGTGGGAAAGGGCACATTATAGAACTTCTCATGCCTGCCTTTCACGGGGGCACGGTCTAAGGTCCTTAAACAAGCCAATTCCTACCAGTCCATTGGCTAAGTGATGTTAGAGACCAAAGAGAAAAAAAGAATTTAAATGATAGCTTTCTCAAGTGCAGTAACATGTATACTTTATATGTTTACATGAAACTCAGCAGGACAGTCTTTTGAAAGGCCGCACCTTAGTATGATGCAGAGATTCGGAAGGCTTGGTGCATTTAAGCCTGTCGTGGAGCAGAGTTGTTTTCCAAGGGAGAATGTAAAGTTTGTGAGACATTATCTATCAATGCTTAATTTGGACTCCTTAATATGCATCTGATTGGCGTAACAGATTTAATAATCTCTCCTTTAAATGCATACTTTGGGACTATTTGTTTGCATATTCTATGCCAAGTCAACGATAATGGCCTAATATAGCAACACTACCTCTCTGCAATTTTGGATTTTCCATAAAACTCTTTAGTATAAGGGTTCCTGACACAAGGCTGTAAAGCTGTCTCAGGATGCTGTCATAGCAGACCTGTTTAGGTGCTCCTTACCCCAAGGTCTAATGGGAATCCATAAAGTCATTTGTGTTACGACTTTCACTTTCTCCCTCCTTGACACACGCAGCCATAGCTGCTCCCTCAGAGTCGTTATGGCCTATTACATCAGGGCAGCTGCCACATAAGTGCCATCACCATTTAGCCCTTCTATGTAAATGTTTGCTGCAAAATTGTTTCAGTAATCACCTGCTCAACTAGTGACACCCTTATTAGCTGTGACGACAGCAATTCTGAGCACCGAAGGGACATTTGGTCAAAGAAATACCCTGTAATTCCCACAGCCTATTTATTTTATATAAGGCTGAAATTCATTGGCAATGCATTAAGAGTCCACGTTGCTGCTTTTTGCATTTGCTCCATTGTTCTATCCTAGTGACTGTCCATGAATGCTGCCTTCACTTTAGAGTAAAATTTTAGGGAAAAAGCACCGTGTGATTCCATTTAGTAATAGATCTCTGCTTATTAACCTGGATGACCTACTTAATAATTCTTTAATGTCTAGTGATTTTAAATTGTTGTGTATTAATAGCACCAGCATTTTAAACATCAGTTTTATGGGAGAATTCTGCCATTTCTACTTATGAGAGTGGAATAGGGGAGTATAGATACACACATATACACATATATGTATGAATTGTGTATGTTGAGACCATACATTTTCTTTTTAATTTAATATATGCCTTTTAAGTTGTTGATGGCTAAAAAATATCTGTTTTTGTTAAGGGGAAAGGATCTGAAGTGTAGAAGAAGGTTAAGAATGTTGTTTAGAATGAGATAACATGTTAGCGTAGCTCATGTCCTCTTCCAGCCACATAAAAGCTTCAGGTAGCACGGCTTTGTCAGAAAACAGATCATCCAGTGACTACACAATTTGTTTCACTTTGCATAAAGAGCAAATAGGATGATCTGAACCTGTGTGTAAAGCTGAAGTGACAACACAAAGCTATGACTTGTTCTTTGTGTTTAGACAAACTTAGCTGTCATATCTCCACACAACATCCTAGTGGCTTAAAAATGGCAAAATTATCTGCAATTGTCTCCAGCCTGCAGCTAATTTTCTGGATAAGTTAAATAGAAGCTTTGAAAGGAAGCCTACAGATGGAAGAAGTCGTGTGCCTTTGTACAATTTATGGCACAGAAGTGCTGATGACTGTAGAAATGTGAGCCCTTGAGTGCTGCTATGGATTTCAAAGCCAATCAAAACTAAATTAGGAAACAAAGATTATTAAAAAGTCTTCTGTGTGTGTAATTCTGGCATAATATTATGAGGTGGACATTAAATGTTTCCCTTGGAGACTTGCAGCGTCATTAATGCCGCATGCCTTTAATTACAAGTAGACTCATATTACTAAAAAAATGGAGAAAATAAAGTACTCTGAGGAGTAGTTAGCAATACCCTCATTATGTTTACTGAAATAATTAAAAGAAAGGGTGTAATTTTTCTAAATAAAATGTCAAAGTTTGAAATGAAAATGGATTTTCTTTAGGAAATTTACTAACGTGTGCCTGCACTCTTGATAGGCGTTTATTCAAGCACCATAACAGGTCTATTAATGATCATTCCGTATTGTGCTATTTCTAGATAGACTCCTATTAAGAAAAAAAACTTTAATTATTGTAAGCATTAGGATAGAGCATACTTCATTATGCTCAGATGGAATTTACTGAAGTAGTAGAAAGCCTTTATGTTTTATGATTTTAAAGGAACCCAATGAGTGAGTGGTAATGCGTAGTCTCAGGGCTATCCATAACTTAAATTCCTAATTTGACATTGGCTCAGGTTGCCATCTGGTGGCTATCAGGTGGCCTTTGAGAAGTTAATTTGATAAACTCAGTTACGTTTTCAGTGTCAAGGCGTTAATATCAATTTTCTAAAAACTGGAAATGACATTGACTTATATAGTAATCGAATAATCTTAAAAATACACTCTGTGCACATGAAACATAATTCAATAAATGAATGAAGTTTAATAACAGTGACGTCTTTCATTTGAACTGATTTATCCTTTAATTATGCCAGAATGGAATTTTTAAGTTCTTCCATTATTAACACTGCATTGTTGTTAGTTCATTATTTAGACTTATTTCTTAGAAAAGTTTAATTCATGTTTGCAAAGAATTAAGTTCTATGGAAATCAATCTTTCTGATATATCACTATAGCAACTGTTTTCTTGTTGAGGAGCCTGCTTATTATCTACTGCATCAAGTCTAAAGTACTCTACCCGATTTTTAAATCTGGGTGTATTCAAGCTTATTTCCCATTACTTCCCATCAGGACCCTATGGCATCTCCAGAGGAATTAAGGCTAACAATCTGATTGGAAGGAACTGGATTTTGTTGAAGCTGCAATGGCATAGCATGCATGGTTTATGGGGGAGGCCTTGGGAGGGAGCTGATAAAGATTATGGCGGGGCTAACAAAACCTTAGACCACCTCCTGTCATTCATTGTTCCCAGGCAGTGTTCTCTATGTGCACAAGTGCTCTTGTTTTGAGTGGGCTAATGCTTCACAAATATTATTCCAGATATTACTGTATGCAGAGTAAAGTGAACAGAGCATATAGCACATGCAAAACCTAGTGGTGGTGATGAGATTCAGTCAAGTAACATATGGTCCCTGCCTCCAAAGAAAGTAAAGAAGAGTCCTAAGCAAAATTAATACAAAGTAGTGTGTACCCAGAGGGTGGGAGAGCAGAGAAGTAAGGCCAGCACTCAGAATTTAAAGGTGAAACGTTATTTTGCTGCATATCAAAGGGCCACTTGGAGAAGACTATCTGGTAGCCAAGTGCCTAATATTGAATAGTGTCTGAAAAAGATAAGAAAAAAGGCTGGGTGGAGCAGATGGAAGCACAGCGTTTAAATGACAGCCTGGTGGCCTGGTTAATGGTAGAATGACTTCTTATATCTGGCAGGGTGGAGGAAAAGCAAAAAATCATAGGACCTCCTGAGTTAGACCTGGACATATATATTTCTTAACTTAGGAGATGCTGGAGGATGCTGAGTAAGGTAAGCGTGGCTCATCTACCTAAAGCTCCAATTTTACACCAAGATTAGGGGAAGCATTTAACTGAATGCACAAATGCAAGATTTTTACAGGTAAAACATGAGACTTCAAAATAATAATTACCTTGTAGTAGACCACTTTGAATTACCTCCTTCAGTTTCCCAAGACCATGTCTGCTCTCAATCTAGAGTGATATCACTTGAAAAGTGTGAGAAGCAGTGTCCTAAAAATACCCTGGTCTGTCTGGCTTGTACTGGAGTCTCTCAGGCATATTCTCCAGACTTTTGGCAGGAGAGGAGCTTACTCTGCTTAGCTAGGAACTCATACATGGGTCTTAGGCTGATATCTTGAGCCTCTGACTTTGACAACTAGTGTCATCACACAAGTCCCTCATCTCATGTGTTTTCTCTACCGGGACAAGCAGAAGACATTCCTCTTGCTTAGAATAGTCTGTGCTCCTCTCCACTTTTCCCAATTCTACCCATCCTTCAAGGTCTATGTCAAGTTGGTTTCTCTACACACTGCCTGCCAACTTCAGTTCATAGCATTCTCTAACTTTTTAAATAAATTAAATAAATAGTAGTTAGCCCTTTCTATATACTCTACTATACTGCATCATTTAGCACTTTATTGCAGCTTATTAATTTATACACCCACATACACATTTGTTTTGTGTGTTTACTGTATCCTGACTCTTTAACTGGATCACTACTCTTTAAATGAGATGATATGTGAGAGAGCCTACCGTACTCTCTGATAAAGAGTAGGAACTCAACAGAGACTATACATTATATTGCTTTTCTACCTTGTAGCATTTACCATACTCCTAGACAACAGATAAATAATAACATGTTGTTAACTGATTAATTGATCAATTGATTGATTGAATGTAGTATTTGATTTTCCAGAATGTTTTCTATCTCTTGAGAACTTTTATCATGAATCTAATGTTTGGTTTTTTCCTCTGTAAATTAAGAGACAACTAGAAAAATTTAGCTACTGCACTTGGGCAGCATATGATGATGTTCTCAAAAGAGAGATGAGAGAGGCAAAATCTACTCTCAGCTCTTATCCTGAAAGTATATATGAGGGATTTTTTTCCATTTCTAATTGAATCCTTTAAAAAATATTTTTTCAATAGAAAATTTGGGCAAGATAAAGTCTAACACCCAACATTGAAATTATTTTGCTATATTTCTTACAAGTCTCTCCCCCTAAACATAACATATATTTTTTGTTACAAAATTGGAATCATATCAAATGTAGTTCTTCATCTTTTTTTCATTTACTACTATAGTTTTAGCATTTACTTATATCATTATGTATTTTTAGAAAATATGATTTTGATAGCTATAAATATTCTATTAGGTAGATACAGTATTTTATTTAATTGTATTACCACCTTGATGACTTGAGATTATTTCCATTTTTTTTATTGGTTACAATGCTTTGATGAACACCTATCAGTCTAGTCTTCTTCATTAAACATATCTTCTGTATACCACATCTCCCTTGTTAAATGCATATGTTTGGGGGATGTTGACCTCATCATCTTGTATTTAGTTAAGGCTAAAGGGTGGAGCTGTATTCCTCTGTTCTGAAAGATGAAATCACCACTGCATGCAATAGACATTCCATATGCCAGTCAGGGGGAAAAAGGTGTTGGACTGAAATCAGGACATGGGACTTAGGTAGGCCCCTCTCTCTGACCCTTGCTCTCTTTTGTCTGGACTTGAGAGAGCTTCTGGAGGTAGAAGGAAGACAGCTTCTGCTACATGGTGGAGAACAGTCAGGAGACCTCTTTGGGAGCAACAAAGAGCTGAAGATGAGCAAATTACACCTTATAAACTATACCTGTGGCTTTAAAACTTGCTTTAAATTGATCCACAGTGATAAATACGTTTTATATTGGAACTCAGTAAACACGCATTTATCCACACACACAACTAAAACAAAAGCTTCACAAAACAGTCCTTACCCTTTTTATGTGCTATGCTCTCTAATTTTTTTCTTTTTTTACATTCCTTTCTGTTCTTTAGCAAGTAAATGAAAATAATATATTGATTATGATCCACAAATTATAACTAGCATTGCTTTTGAAACTTGCATAAATGGGAAAATACTGTATACATCATTGTATAACTTTCTTTTTTTTAATTCAACATTATGTTTTTGAGATATACTGCTATGTGGTATTCTGCCATTTGGATTTTTTTAAATCACTCTTCTATTTTTAGGTTGTTTGATTTTTACACTTTAAGGCTATTGACTGGTGTCAAATTGTCCTCCAGAAAAATAGTTAATTTATACTCCCACCTGCATTTTATGAAAATGTGCTGGTCATTAGATCCTCATCAATACGGACATTGTATTCTTAAATTTTCTTCTAATATAAGGCCTTAACATATAAATGAAAATATCTAGGTTACCAAAAAGAATAATGATAAAATTATCCTTATTCCTACCACCTTTTCTGCTAAGGTAATATTTTTTAAAATTTGGCATTGATATACAGATATATTGGAAGGTGAAAATGGCACTTCATTTTTTTAAAGATGTATTTATTTGCTTATTGAAAAAATTGATTTTTAATATTTACTTGGCCATTTAAATTTCCTTATTCCTAATTATAGTGGTTTTACTCTTTTGTTCTTTTTGACCTTTTTCTAACTTTTCTACTGAAGCCAACAATTTAAAAAAACTATATATACATACATATATGTATACACACACATATATATTTGGGCCTTTTACACAGACACGATTTTCTGTCAGTTGATCGAGTTAAAAAATATGAATATCCTTTCTTTCAGAAGAATGGGTCTTGTTTCATACCATTCAGTTTGTGGAAATTTTATGTATTCTTCCACTGGATTTTGGTGGCAGGGAGCCATCATCTCAGGGCTAGGAAAGATTCATTTGAGTGTCCCCTCATGTCTTTGTTCCTAATGCAAAAACTTTGAGAAGCTGTCATTTACCAAGTAAATGGTAAATTTACTAAGTAAAGCGTCTCTTTTAACGGGACTCAGTCTTTTTGGAAATAGTTGCATACTGAAACATATTCCGTCTATAAAGTGGCTGATGTGAAATTTGCTTTGGTTTTAATTCATGAGACCAATGGACAGACTAGTTTTTCATGTGCCATTTTTGGATTTCAGAATTTCCTTTCTAACAAAAGGGGAAAATGATGAAAGTTATTTCTCACGCATAATATTGGAAAAGAATTTACTGAGATTGGCAGGTTGTAAGTTTCTTCTCATCTTGCTGGGGAAAGATAGATTCACATAGTATCTGTTCCAGGAAAATTAAAGACGTGAGCTGAGGAAAAAACCAGAATTGGTTTTCACTCTTTGACCTACTTTGAAACTGACTTCTAAAATATTAAATAAAGAATTGAGCTGGATATTGCTTCAGTACAAAGAAATAGCCCTTTTGTTCTAGAGAGTTGATGTCCATTGGGAGGTCCAGAACCTGACATTATCAGCAGGTCGTATCTGAGCAATGATTTTTCACCATCACATGTAACTTTTTGTTTCTTTCCTGTTGCTCCCTTTCCTTCTTGGAAATGAGACTCCAGCATTATATGGTCAGCAGAAGTTGCAGAAGAGGATGTGTGCATGACAAAGAAAATGAGCTGGTGGCCAGTCTGTTCATCTGAGGTTGGTTGTGATGCTGGACCACTTATATGGGTCTGGATTTCAAAGTTTAGAAAGACTAACCTTATACGTGATGTTAGGGAGCAGTCTCATCAGTGTGTCTACTGTCTGGCTCAGAATACTGTTCTGTTTAGCCGTCACTGGGTTCAGTGCTTTAATAGCATCTAGCATAGTATGAAGCATATAATAGTGCTTATTGCATACTTGTTGAATTGGACTTGTGCTGTATTTTTACAAATAATGTTTGCAGCTGATATTTATGGAGAACTTACATGTTGCCATGCACTGTATAGTGGTCTTTGTTGGTTTGTGTAATCCTTGATCCTATCATTATCCTTGTTTAATGGGTGAAGTAATTGAGACATGCAGTTAAGTAACTTTTCAACTAGGTAGTGGAACAGGATATAAACCCAGGCAGTCTGACATGCATGTCCCACTCTTAAACTATACTATAAATCCCCCCCTAATTTTATTTTTAGTGTGTGGGATAAAACCATCATGAAAACCGTTTTAAAAATCACATTTATGATTTGAAGTATGATTTTATTTTATTTTTAGTGTCTGGGATAAAACCATCGTGAAAACTGTTTTAAAAATCACATTTATGATTTGAAGTATGAGCTACAATATTATGATTTTGTTATTTAAAAAGTCTTTTATCTGAAATAACCTCAGAAAATTGGATTCTGTAAACAGAGTGTGTGGAATGTTGGAAATACACATTATTTGATGAGTGTCTTCATTCAACGATAAGAGAACCAATCAACAGTGTTTGTTTCCATTCCTGCTTTCTTTTCCATTTATGTGTTCATATAAATGGAAATAAGCTGCTAGAAATCATAGAGAGTGGAGTACATATTGTATTCACCATCTAAAACCAGAATAATAAGTCAGCAACTGTTGGCTAGTTAACAAAATCATATTGTTGCTGGTGAAGTGTTGAGAAAAGTAGTTAGCATGATCCTTTTTTTTTTTTACAGTATCAATAACAACTGTTATCATATAGCCAGCTCCATGCTGTCAGACAGCTTCCTTGCTGTCTCCGCTTGGATGTCTAGTAGGCATTTTTTTTTTTTAAAGATTTTATTTATTTATTTTTTCCCCCCAAAGCCCCAGTAGATAGTTGCGTGTCACAGCTGCACATCCTTCTAGTTGCTGCATGTGGGACGCGGCTCCAGCATGGCCAGAGAAGCAGCGCGTTGGTGCGAGCCCGGGATCCGACCCCGGGTCGCCAGCAGTGGAGTGCACTCACTTAACCACTAAGCCACGGGGCCGGCCCCCTCTAGTAGGCATTTTAAACTTAACATGTTTATTATAGAACTCTTGATTTCTTCTCCCTAAATTGAGTCTGCTTCTAGTCTTTCTCATATCTAGAAACAGCAGCTTATATTTATCTAGTTGCACAAAACAAAAAAATCTAGATATCCTCCTTAACTCCTTTATATCCCTCACAACACATATCAACAAGTCCTGTTAGCTAAACCTTCAAAATATATCCCAAATCAGATCACTTTTCACTCTCTCTCTTGCTAACAACTAGGTCCCAATCAGCTTTATCTCTAGGCTAGACTCCTACAGTATGTCCTAACTGGTCTCCCTGCTTCTCATTCTTGCCCTATTATCAAATTCACAGATGTTTTATGATATTATAATATGGTATATAGTAGAAACTATTATAATATGTAAATATTATAATATACAAATGTATCATAATATATAAATATATAATATGAATATGTTATATAATTAGATAATGTATATGAGATACACACACGCACACACACACAAAATTTTAAGAATCTGAGTCAGTCGTGTCTTTTCCTTATTCAGTTTCCTCACTTATCTTTGTGTCCCATTGAGAATTAAATCCAAACCCTTACTACTGCCTGACAGGTCCTGTGTAATCTGGCCCCTGAACACCTCTCTAACCTCCACTTGATCACTCCCACCTTGCTCAGTCCTCTCTACCTGCAACTTCTTGATGTTCCTCATAAAACTAAGTTTATTCTTGCCTTATTGTTTGCACCCACATTCTCAATATCTTCCCATAGCTGTTCCCACCTTTTATTCAGGTCTCTTCTCAAAAACCCTTCTCAAAGGGGTCTATCTGACCACCTTATCTAAAATAACATCTCCTCCAACCCTTTATCCATCCCCTGAATGTGCCTAATTTTTCTTCATTGAACTTATTACAGGGGTGATGTTCAAACTATTTAATGGCTGGGACAGCACCAACACTGACTGTTCAGAAAGATGTCAATTGTTACGCCTTACTGGGTACCTTCTGACTAAATATCAGTCCTAACTACCTGGTATATTATATTACATACTGCTTATTTCTTTTTTGGGGTGGCAGAAGATTGGGCCTGAGCTAACAGCTGTTGCCAATCTTCCTCCTTTTTTCTCCCCAAAACCCCAGTAGATAGTTATATGTCATAGTTGTACATCCTTCTAGTTGCTGTATGTGGTATGCCACCTCAGCATGGCTTGATGAGCGGTGAGTAGGTCCGAACCCAGGATCCGAACCTGTGAACCCTGGGCCGCCAAAGCGAAGTGCACAAACTTAACCACTATGCCACCGGGCCAGCCCTTGCTGCTGATTTCTTTATATCTCTTTTCCCTCCACAATACAAGCTCTGAAAGGCAGGAACTTTGTCTTGTGTCTGCCCATAGAAGGGCTCAAAAATATTTATTGAATGAATGAATGAACTGTTAAAACAGAGATATGTTAATTTGATCATAACATTCATGTCAAAGATTATTGCTCTGATGCATACATGATCTTTGGGATATATAGGTTGTGTTGGATGTCCTTAATCTTGAAGGTATCATAATTTTTTTAAATTAAAAAGACGTAAATATTATAATAAATATGATGTACAATCACAACTTAGAATTAACAATGGTAATATTATATTGTTTTTGTTAGGATTTTTAAAAAATACACATTACTGACTGAGTTGAGATCATGTTTGTTTCCATCTTCTGATCCATTCCTTGCCTCCTCCTGCCAGAGGAAACCAGTATCATAAATTTGGTATATTTCCTTCTAGTCCACATTTTAATATTTTTTATACCAAGCTTATATATTCATAAACAACATATGGCTTTGATTTGGGTTTTGTTTTTGTGAAGAAGATTAGCCCAGACCTAACATGTACTGCCAATCCTCCTCTTTTTGCTGAGGAAGATTAGTCCTGAGCTAACATCTGTGCCCATCTTCCTCTATTTTATATGGGACACCTGCCACAGCATGGCTTGATTAGCAGTGCGTAGGTCTGAGCCTGGGATCATAACCCATGAACCCTGGGTCACCAGAACAGAGCATGCGAACCCAGCCACTATGCCACCAGGCCGGCCTGATTTGGGGTTTTTAAATGTTATCATCCTGAAAAAACTATTCTGTAACTTGCTTTATCATTCAACATTGTTTTTGTAAATTATCCATTTGATCTGCACGATTTAGTTCATTCATATTAAATGCTATATATATATTATTAAAATGCTATATATATGTATATATATACATATGAAATGCTATATATATGTTAAATATATAAATGCTTAGCCATATATCATTTTTTCCCCAAATCACTGTCTTCATTCCTGGACTATAACAATAGCCTTATAGTGCTTTTAAACCGGAAGTCTCCTTGCTTACTTTGCAAGATGATGTATAAATATTACCTCATGCATCACCAGAAAAACCTGAGGGGGATGTGTAACAGTCATAAATTTGGACAGCAAGGGAAAGGTTCCATTTCCAATTAAAACCACAGCCAGGAAGTTTCCATTTAGACTGACGATGTAGGTAGCTCTGTACACATTTTGTACATTTCTCTGTTTGGGACGAATTGGGATTGTTTTGGGAGTAGCAACAGTAAAGGAGCAGCTTTACACCTCTTTATGCCCTCCTAAGAAAGGACCAATTACCCCTTCTAGATAGGAAGTTTCTGGGATCTTTGGGTCTTGGAACATTTAGAACTAGGTATTCAGAAGTGGAGTTGTCTAACTTAGGAAAGTGCATGCTTTTAGGGATATCTTACTTGGATTCAAATAGGTCTGAAGGTTCAAGTTCCAACTTAATCAGGTTATTTCACTTCTTTGTTCTGAGCAACAATAACATGATGATGTCCTTAGCACAGTGCCTGGTACATAGGAAGTGCTCAATAAATATTAATCATCTTTATCATTATGATTATTATTTCCATTGCTAAAAGCTTGGTCATTTTGATTCTCATTTTCTGTTTTGAAGGGATCTTCTGAATGTTTTCTCTTTTCTGTGAACTGTCTGGCCTTTTCTGATGTTACTAATGGCATTTAATAACTAACTGCTTATGAGGTTCTGGCTCTAAGCCAGGTGTTTAAAATCAAAGTGATTTCACAACTGTAGTTTTAAAGTAAATGAAATGTATTGTAAATAACACAATATTAAAATAATCGTTCATGGATGCAATGGCATTTGCACTGAGATTATAATGGATCAATGTTTTAACAACTGCACTAGATGTGCCTGACAACAACGTAATGCCTCCTTATAAAAAGAAAAATGAATGTTGACAAAATAAATAACTATGTGAAAATAAATTAACTAAAAGCCCATTTTATTAATAAAATATTGGAATGGTCTCAATGTGTTGGCTCTCGTAGAGGCTGAGAAGTGAAAGAGAAATTCCACTATGGGAAATGGAAATGCTGGGTCCCAAATCAATTTTTCTGGCTGCTATATTATTCATGTTATCCCCTTCCTGAAAAGCATCCAGTGGATCTCCACACACTCCTGATTAACAAAATAAAACATTGTTAGGTCAAACCTGAAATCCGTAATTCCTACTTGTTCCTATTGCACTTTTTAGTTCACATAATATTTGGATACAGTGTGTTCAATTAGAGCAACCAAGAAGTTGCGTTATTAAGGCAACTATGTGAGTTAGGAAGAGGTTCTCTTTCCTTCCAAGAAATGTAGCCTTGCATCATGGCTTGGAGGGGAGAGAGCGGGTTGGATCTCAGCTGGCATCTACCACTTGCCTTGACTTCTCCCAACTGTGTTTGCTGGTCCTGTGCGTTATGCAGACTTCACAGTTATGACTTCGTCTTGTGCTGGATTCCTACTGCATCTGTAATAAGCATCACACAGAGGGGAAAAGCTGTTTCAGGCCATAAAGAAACTTCATTTTTATGGCATTGGGTGACAAAAGTAACAAACAGTAATTTAACTAATTCCCAAATACTTATTGAGTACATACGATGTGCAAGGTACTTAGCTGTACCTAGATGTAAAGACGAGCAAGACAGACACATTTCCTAACCTTGTGGAGCTCATGATCAAGGCAGGGAGAAAAGAGTTAAACAAGTATACCAAGAATTACTGCTGTGATAAATGTTTCAAGGAAGAAATTAAAGTCCCTACAGGAATATATGATCAGAACGCTGGTAGTGATAGGAAAGTAAGGACCATTCTTCTTGAAGAAAGTCTGGATGTTGTCAAATGCTAGATTTGCTCAATGATGTTATGATTTTGCATATATATTCTTAGAGCTATTAAGCATATGACTTGATTATTAAAATTCCCACAGTAAAGTAACTTTGTTATCTCAAGGCTAGAAATATAGCCCCTGACGTCTTTTCCTCACTGAAACTATTTTTTTAAGGCAATTTGAAAGCAAGATTTCTTAGACATGCAACTACCATGTTGTAGTCAGTAGTTATCCTTACCAATATATCTAGCACTTCATTTTGTAATTATCAATTACTTGTCTGCCTCCCACACTGAACTGGAAGGTGCTTGAGGACAGGGGCACAGCCTTGTTCTCTGTTACATCCCCAACAATTAGTTTAGTGCCTGGTGCACCGTGAGCCCTTAATATGTAAAAGTGGAATGAAGAGTCCTTCTGGCAATCTGCTTTCCTAAATCTCTGCTCTCTATACTTTTGCTCTTTTATTTTTATTATTGTCCTTCAATAATCTTTTCTACCATTTTGTTTCTTCTTTTCACTGTCTCTGCCATCATTTATGATATCAAAGTTACCTCCTACAGAATCTGGCAGAAGGTGACCCTCGGGGGTATTTTGTGGGAGTATTTAGTTCTTTAACTTAGTGGTGCTCCCTCCAGTTAGTTCCATTCTGCGACTGTTTATGGAATTCCTTGCTCTGCAGAGCCCCGTGCTGGGCATAATCGGAGATAATGATGACAGGCTAGCCTCTGCCTTCAAGACGCTTTATAAAGTAAAGAGCTATTTACAAAGAAAAAATAAGTACTATGTTAGAGCTACATATAAAGAGCCATGGGAACACAGAGGGAAGCAATTCATTGCAAAGTCAGAGGGATCAATGATAGCTTCGTAAAGAAGATGGCCTTTGAGCTGAGCTTGGAGAGAAGAGTAAACTGCTCTGAGATGGAAGAAGAAAGACAAGGACATTCCAGCTCAAACAAGCAAAGCCTTGTCTTTAGCTTTCCTTTTAAAATAATTTCCTTTTGTGGCTCTGTCTCAACAGTAACAAATGCTATGACTGTGCCATCCATAAATTAATCTAAATCCTGCTCAGCTGTCCTTATGTTTCCCTGCACGAGACCGTAACATCATTTCTTATACTTGACATATTCTCCCACTCTCTGATGTATCAATCGTTAAACACAATCATGTAGGTGAAAAAGTACTTTATAAAATGCAAAGTACTATATAAATAGGAGAAAGTGCTATACAAAGGTACTATAATTCTTATTATGTATGTATTTGCGAGCTCAGTGATCACAAATCATATGTACTTAACGGATGATATAGAGATTCAATTCAATAAATATTTATTGAAGCCTAACCAAGTAATTTTGGACAAATTACCTATTTAAACTTTCAAGATTCAAGTTTCTTTTGTATGATTTTTGTGAAGATTGACCGAAATAATTAACTTTGAAATCTATAAAATACAATATGAGAAAAAGTCACTCTTAATACATATCAGACCCTTGGTTTAACCCAGGCCTTTGCCTGCCAAAAGCTTTGCTAGAGAGATGAGACTTACATAATTGAGATACATAAAAATACACAACAATCGATGAGTAACTATCGAAGTCATTGATACTGTCATTAAGTATCGTGAGTTTAAGTGTCTGTTCAGAGATAGGAATAGTCAGAGAGATCACAATGAATATAGAATTCAAATACAAGCATCTTAACCTGGCCTACGTCATAAGCTCTGATATTCAGAGGTCTTCCATAATCCTGGCCCCAACCTCAGTTTTCCCTCTTCTCCCAAAATACTGATTGAAGACTATATGACAATTTCCAAACCAACTGGACTGTTGGTTTTACCATTGTTTTCCAGTAAGAAACATTTATAAAACTGCTTAAATGCCTCTTTATTTTATTTGCTCCATAATGTTCCAGAACAAATCTTTATAACTCCATGAGTCTGCCTATAGCCATCCTTAGAGTGGCATGATTTTATGCATGATCACCGAGAAGAAATTTATTCGAAAAGAATATATCCATAAATGGCAGAACATAGGTGTTAAATTTTTCCCAGTTTATTAAATAGTTGAAATATATAATATGTATTATATATAATTCATTATTATCAGTGTTAAAATTCTTAAAGTGTCTAAAATTCAAGTCCCAGATTTATTATACTAATAATTCATATTAGTATAAAAAATAACTTAAAAATGGTTTCATGCATCCTGAGTCATGTTAATCCTAATATGTAGGGGGAAAGGCTGCATTTTACAAATGAGTAAGCTGAGATTTGAAAAGTTTAAATGACTTGCTCTAAGTCACAATAACTAGTAAATGATAGATGTTGGATTATCACACATCTCTAAAATTATGATAATGAACTTTTATTGAGTCTATTGTACTAGGCACTAAGTGTATAACATGTATTAATTTAATCTTTGAATAAAAACTTGAGTAGATTTAAGAAGAATGTAAATATATCACTCTTGAGTTTTCAGTCTTTTTCAAAGCCATACTTTGTTTTCATGTATATGTCTTTTGTTAGTTAAGTAAACACTTGGTGAAAGAACGTTCCAGTCATTATTGATGCTCCTTAGCTTGGGTTGTCATAAGACTTATGAAAGGCTTCCACAGAAATAATTCTAGAACAGATTCCTCTGGGCTCCATAGGATCAGAGGTATTGAGCTATTGACAAATTGATACCAGAAAAGAACTTTGAGATCTCTGGAGGAAAAGTAGCCTGCAATTTCACAGTAAAACTAATGGGAGCTTTACTCTGAACCTAGGAGATTATTCAGGTAGTCGTATTCTGAAATGAGCAAGGTAGTTCTCAAATGTTGCTTCTACTGCCTTTCTTTCTTTTCTTTAGTGGAAGTCCACAATTACAGAAAATCATTGGTAAAGTTTTCATTTCTATTTTAAGATACTGTCAAGGAAAAAAGACCTCAACACTAGATTCTAATATAATTTTAAGAAGCTTTAAATTCATGTTTATAATTAAGTAGTTACTAATATATGAAATAAGACACTACATTCAGGAGGGTATTTTTATGATATGCAAATCTTATTTCTTTTTAATATTTTGGACAGTTTAAAATTTTTCTCTCTCTCAGTAGAAACTTGCAATATCTTTACTTTAACTTGACATTGTGCTTCTGTCTTTACCTATTCATGAGCATCTCTGTTCCCTTGAGGAAAATAGAAGTGGAACACTTTGAGGTGACATTTGCCAAGGTCAACAAAATAAACCCAGTAGTAAATCTATTTTTAAATAATCCTCTTTTGAATTGCATCCTAGATGAACATAAGAACAAGCACATAGTATACTTTTTTTCATGTCTATAGCATTATCTTTAATCTCTCTGCTATTTGCCTGAATCCTCCAATCTCAGGACAGGTCCTCAGTCTCTCGACCACAGACGACTGACTCATAGAAACCACCAGCAACAAAATCTATAGAAACATCTTGAAGTTACTGGATATTTTCTGGTAATCCCATGACATTCTAAAAAATTGATCAAATTAACCAATTTCAAATATGCGCCATGTTTTTGACAGCCTGAATTTTGCCAAAACTATCACAAAGTCTTCCATATGCAGGCTAGCCTTCTTTTTATACCAAACCTGTACCCACATTTATTGGTATAGTGAAAACAAAACTAGCCATTACAAACAGTTTAATCTACACATGTATTATTTGACTCTATAGACTATGTATCAAGCACTGTTTTCTTGAGTGTATAGATTTTATAAAGAGTGGCAAGAGTATTTTAGAGCGTCTTGATACATGATGTGAACTGTCCTTTGGTAATGAAATCCTATGGGGTGTACATTCCTGTAAGGTCTTGGGCGCCTGGAAGAAGGCAAGTTTACAAGTGAGCAGGAATCCAAGGATATTTGCATGGAGAAGTACTAGTTCTGACAGGACTGGCCCTTGGCCAAGCTACGAGGTGGCAACACTTCCATTTGCTGCCTACTCTTCCCCTGGTCTTTAGAACTTTCCTTCGTGGGTTCCACCCTCTCAGTGCCTCAGGTGAGAATAGGGGACTTCTAATGAGAAAGGCCTTAATAGGAATAGTTTATGCTGTTACCCCTTCTAGAAATATCTACATTTTTATAGGATCTCACAAAGAAGTGAATGGCTATCTAATAATAAAATTTTAAATGGTGAGGTATCTATTTGAGGGCAAGGAGTACTTTCTGCTTGTTATTCTCTCTTATACAACACCCAAGTCATCCTGCACTAGCCTGCTGTATCAGAGTTCAACCAGAGAAGCAGAACTAGTAGGAGATATATATTAAGAGATATATTTCAAGGAATTGGCTTATGAGATTATGGAGTGTGGCTAGGCAAGCCCAAAATTGCAAGGCAGGCTGTCATGAGGAGCAGACTGGACCTCTCAGGCATGGTCTGAAGCTGCTGTCCGCAGACAGCATTTCTGCTTCTTCAGGGAAGCCTTGGCTCTACTCTTAAGACTTTTCAACTGATTGATAATCTAGGCCCACCTGGATTATCTAGGTAATCTCCCTTACTTAAAGTCAACTGATTATGGACTTTAATCACATCTATAAAATACCTTCACAGCAACACCTAGATTAGTGTTGAATAACTGGTGACTGTAGCCTAGTGAGTTGGCACATCAACAAGATCATTACATCTGCTCTTTAGGAATACTAAGACAACCATTTTCAAAGTGGATTAGCTGTTTAGGTTACATAAAAATATAGTTTAAGACCTAAAGGAAGTGAAATTGAAAGGGTATTAGAGCCTAAGGAAGATAAATTATTTCCTTTTTTCTTGGTCCATGTCTATGTTATGCTTCAAAATTCAAATGAGTGACAAATTTTGGTACCCAGGCAGTATTTTATTTATCTTTATGATCATTTTGTGGACAATGATTTAATAGGATAATTATAATCAGCAGTCTTAATGAATGACAAATCAACTAATTATAAGCAAAAAATTATTGTTACTGATGATACTGGTAAAAAGTAATTATTTAAATGGCAGTTAGAGTATCATTAAGGTTAATAACCAGATACAAACTGAGCACAATTGTTGATGATGATAATCAAAACCAGTTGGAAATGAATTAATTGAATGTACCATTTAGTATCATTTATGTTTTGTTTTAAAAGGAGCTATTACGGGTCAGGTTTAGAAAACACATTATAATTTATCAGGTTATCATCGCTGACCCCAAAATCAAATATAGGCAACCATTTTTCACATTAAAGGATATATTTAGGCTTGCAATTTCCTTTCCTATTTTGGGGATTCTTTAATAAGAATAGAAGATTAATAATGAGGCCATAGTTACTTGTAGCATCATACAAATATTTAGTGCCCCAACCTACAATTTAATAAGACAAAATTTCATTGTGTTGAAATCTAGCCCTTAGTATGTGATAAAACCAGATTCACTGGGCTTATTTTGTCAGTTCAAAACCAGATACATTTTTTAGCATGACATTTTCTGTATTTCAAATCAATACTACACTCTGTGCCCTTTTTAATATTTAAAAATATTAATGGCTGAGTTATTGATGTTTAAAAATGCTCAGTAAATATTTTTTGTTGATTTCTCATTGTGTATATGTTGAACTACAACAATTCCTAATTTTCTCTATCCATTCTGCAGCAGCTCTGAATTTTGGACTTAAGATTCCTTCCATCTCCCAGCAAACAGCTTTTTCTCTTTCTCCTGGCCTTTCACCCTCTTCTCAAAGCCATTGGCAGAAGGCACTGAAAGGAGGTTTAAGGCTTGGGAATAAGATTTTTCTTCCCTCAAGGTGTCTGGCTGCCTCAAAGACACTGGGTTCCTTTATGGTCTCTGTAGCTTGCATCAGTTCCCCGCTGTGTCCCAGCAGGGGCTCAGAGGCTTCCTGGCTGTCCTGTGCCAAGCCTCCATGGGGCTCTGTGACTGCTGTAGTCCTCAGCATTAGTCACCTCACAACCTGCTGCATTTGTTGCTCTAAACTCCATTTCCCTGCCCCTTACAGACATAACTGCCCATCCACCCTCTGAAGACCCACAGTATTTCCAGAGACTCTGAAGTGACAATGATTAGCCTTGTCCAAATCAATATGGTTGCTGACAGCTGACTATAGTCACCACCGATTTTCTAGTCTTACATTCACATTGGACATAGAAATACTTTTACCAACAATCTGGCTGTTTTTTTGTTTGTTTGTTATTTTGTTATGTTGGGGAGCAGATGGTGGGTGAGAGATCTAACAGTCTTTAGAATTAAATGTTAACTTACCCTTTCCCTTCCTTTACCAACTTGACAATCTAGTATACTACATATATGCTATTTATTTGCTTTAGTTGTCGTTATTCAGATAACCACTTGACTATATAGCAAGCATTTTCAACTTCAAACAATTATATGAGGTATGTATTAAATTATCCTTGTTTTACACTTGAGAACTCTGAGACTCAGAGACGTCAAATAGTTTTGTCTGTCATCACAAAGCTAATGAAGGACTGAGGTGGGATCCGTTCATAATTCCAAAACCTGTACCCTGCCAAGGGAATTCTTGCACACCCTGTAATAATATATAAATAGCTAACTTCTACTGAGCACCTATAATGTGTCAGGCACTATTGTAAAAACTTTTAAATGTGTTCACTAATAACAACTTCAATAATTGGTACTGTTATTGCCCCGTTTTTCAAATGAGGAGGATGGGCACAGAAAAGTTATGTAATTGCTCAAAGTCACACAACTAGCAAAAATCTTGGCAGTCTGGTTTTAGACTCCTTATATTTAACCTGTGTACAAGAATATATGAAGTCAGAATTCCAAAATCCAAGACTTAAAATCATCTTTATACTGTCACTAGGAAAGAAAAATGACCAGCATTTGGTTAAGGCATTCTTAAACCGTGGCAACCATTGGCTTTGTTTTTAAAAGTTATCTTGAAAGGAAATGGAATTTTTATGGAATCAATCTGATCCAGAGTTTGCCTTAAATTATAGGCTGCTTGTCCCAGGTCCTCTCGCTAGGGGCTCTCATAAATGTAAATTCACTAATTTATACTTGAAAAATACAAAAAAACCCCTAGCATTTTTAAAGCAATTAGTACTTGGTAGAATGTTTGTGGTGTATGAAAATAATTTTTCTTGGCAAATTCTAAAGTAGGGAATTTGGTAGTGTCCTTCTGCAATCTACATGCTATGAATTTGACTCTTCAGAACAGCTGCCTTTCTAGAGAAATCACCTCATTCAGAACAGAGGACTTTTCTGTTTCCAGATTGGTATGAGATTGGTACAGGAGAGCTCCGTAATAAATTAACTAGTCCACAAGAACATGGTAATGGCTCTGCAGTAGGAATTGAAATTATACTTCACTTCCAAGCCATTATGTGATATTTGTCAAAGAATCAAGTAGCAGTGCTTCAAAGATTTATTGAGACATACCCAGCCAGGATGCATTTTTTTTCCGGTGTACCTTAAAACCTCCTCACAATTCGCTATTCCAGAATTCTTTGCCATTTTATGCTTTGTTCCTTTTTCTCTTTATGCTCTTTTATTTATTTCTAGGGTTGGGATACAGTCTAGTCTAGGACACAGAATGACATGTGATTCTTTAGAAATAACAATTTCAAAGCCCTGGTTGAAAGGGATTGGTGTTTCTCTTTTCAAGTAATAGAAAAATTGAATAACGTGGTACATTTTTTGCAAGGGGCCAAATTACTTGCTTGGAGTAAAGAATTGGGCCAAAGTTTCTTTGACAACAAAATATGACCCGCAACACTTTGCTTTGCCTGAAAAATTATATGCCAAACCCAGCATCCTTTGATAATGCCCCAGCACAACTGATACCTTGGAAATGAAGGTTTTACAGCTCTCTGGATCTTAAGGAAGCCCATACCATCTGGTGAAAGTACTGTCAGATGTTTAAGAAGTTCTTATTTAGAGCAGTGAAATACAATGAGAAATACAGTGAGAAAAAAATTGTAGCCCTTTATTCTTGCCCACTATTCTAAGATAGATAAGCAAATCTTAAGCATCAAACGATTTCATGAAGAAAAGACTTCAGTGACACATTAAGTGTTTCTCTTAGTCCTGGAGGAGAGTTGAGTTTTAGAACTCCATTTCTATATAGAATTTAAATCCCATTCTAATTCCTTCAGAATTTTCTGATCTTGATTAATCAATGCATTATATTAGTCACTACTACTATTGGGAGAGGAAAGTTGAGTCCTGTTCAGGATTAATGTGGCATAAAAAGTAATATGTGCTATATCCCACAGCAGAAAGATATGTCAGGACTGTTTTATTTAATCTTGAGATTTCAGTCTTCTCAACAAACGGAAACTATAATTTCAATCCAATAACTAAAACATTACTTAGATAGTATCTGGGTTTAAATCATCTGTATCTACTGAATGATGGCATTTATTCAGTGTTTCATGCCACATTTTATTTCTGTTCTTCATACCTATGAGGTATCTATTATTATCCCCAATTTACAGATGAAGAAAAGGATCAAAGAAGTTCAGTAACTTATCCAAGGACACACTGCTGATGTTTAGGCTGAATTCTCTGAATTTCCACTGTGGAATCCGACATTTTGGCTGGATGTTTGCTCATAAATTTATTGTGCTAAAATATGCATGTCTTCCTGCTTACTTTCTTAATTCTTTGTTTCTCGTCTCCCTCCTTCTTCTCTGATCCTTTTTTTTTTTTCTGTAGAAGCTATACGTCTATTTGTATTGATAAAGCCTTTCCCTGGCCATCCCCCCTCCCTGCCAGGCTGATTTTTATGACCTTTCAAAGTGCCCCCACAACATCCTGTCTATGCCTGTGATGGCATTTACCACACTGTACTGTGATCTCCTGTTTGTTTGTGTAGTTCACCTATTTGAGAAAGGACCCCATTCCCTGTTTCACATTAGATTCTCCTGGCGTGTTTTTATGAAATGACAATTTCTAAGACCTACCTTTGGAGATGAAGTTCACAAATTTTTAAAAAATTGACCAGATAATTGTAATGCAAGTTCAAGGTTGAGAACTATATATTAGCCTATAAATTCTTCAAGGGCAAGGATAATTCAACCATATTGGCAGACTTTAGTAACATCCCTGATACATAACAGATACTGACTAAATAATGGTTGGTTGAATGAATGAATGAGTGAATGAATGAATTTTAAAATACTGACTTACCATGATTTTTGCAATATAAATTTTTTATTTATTTGATTAACGTATGGTTAATGAATGCTGGAATATCGTTAAGTATTCAAGAGCAATTATAATACTAGCTTCAGATTTCACTAGTGCTTTCTGATTTTCACATCTAAGCTGTACATACTTAGCAGACCTCAGCACAGTGGTTATTTTAGGATGCTTCATAAGAACTCCAAACTCAAGAAAAAGCAGTTTACTAGGATGAATGAAATGCAACAATAGTGCAGTCAGAATACCAGGTTTCTTTGCAAGTCTATCCTGGGATTTGAAGGACCTTTACCTACTGGTATGTTATATCCTGCTCAAATTTTGTGTCAGAAAGCAAGAGGCGTTTTAGAATTCAACAACCCACAAAGAGGTCCTGGCACCAGCACACAGCAGGCTACCGCCTTGGGCAACTTAATAGGAGAAATTGATTGTTACCCTAGGTAGCCATCAGGATATTACTAGATTTCTTAGAGCCGTAAGAACATTAAGTGGGGTTTTCAGGACTGTAATATATCCTTCAAGTCTCATTTCAGTGGCAATCAATGCTCATAGTCCCCTTTTCAAAACACTGGAAAACATGCTGGTATAATTAATGTCACTGAGGAATGGTTTTCCCCTTTGCTTTCTGTTTTTTTTTACCTAAGAAAGTTAGGCAAGTTACAAGACAGATGTTTTCTATGAAAAGCTATTACATAATTTGAAACAAAAGTCCAGTCTCTAATAATAGTGGGCTGCTGGGGAACAATGAGTAAATTTGTTTGAATGAGATCAATCATGGAAATTCTGTAGGGCACCATATTTCAACTTGGCATGCAAATTCCAAACTCATTTACAATACGCATGGTGAGAACTACAAATAGTTCTAAGGCTAGTTTTGTAAAGATTTGTAACTTTGTCAGTTGGTTATATCTTTGCATAGGATCATAAGTAATTTTAGTGTTGACAAGTACATATTCTTGCTGGGGGCAGTTTGACATTAAATTCAGCAATTCAGTACAAATCAATAGCTACTTATTGAGGGCCCAATATTTCCAAGGCTGGGCACTTACAGGGAAAGGAAGTTGAGTAAGACAAGGTTCCTACCCTCAAGGAACTTTCTGTTGGGTAGAAAAACTGCAGCTTTTGATTATAAAATAGTCTTGTTGCAAAGAATCTAATGGTTTGTAGCGTAGCGCAATAGTAGGGAAGATTGATTTAGGAAAAGTTAAGTGGTTGCTCATTCTCTATGGATACCCTTTTTATCCATTCAACTGCAATCAGCAACTCATTTGATAAGGGAGATGTTGGAAAAAAATATGGTATATACATTTTTTGTTTCTGAAATTAAAGTAAAAATCACTATGCATTTCTGTAGACATGAAAAGCATACTTTTATCCTAAGTATATGAATCCAAGATGCTTTGGAGAAAGAATTTCACTGAATTAAGCCTTATAAATAACTCAGTTGTATTGATCCTCAACTAATGAATTCAGGGATTGCCTATACTCATTTGTTTAGCAAAGTACAAGTCTTAACATCACCATTAAGTGCATTAGCTGACGAGAATGAACTGCGTATACTCTTACAGTAAGGCTTAAGGATGCTATGGTGCTTATCTGAATTGGAGTATATTGAAAATTTGCAGGTTAAATACAATGCTGTACTACATTAGGGAATTTACTAAAATGTATAAACAGAATATAACCTTTCGCAATTTATATTTGCAAAGGTTTCTGATTTTCATTAACCATATCCAAGTCGCCAAAATGCTGCCATTTCCTCCTAACTCATTCTTTCATTCAGTTCTTATTGCCATTTACCTAGCTTGGTGTCTTTTTACCTCTCGTTTGAACAAATGTACATAGTCTAAAGCAGAGTTTCTCAGCCTTGGCACACTTGATGTTTGGGGCCGGATAATTCCCTGCTGTAGGTGGCTATCCTGTACAGTGCAGGATGTAGAGCAGCATCCCTGGCCTCTACCCACTAGGTACCAGTAGCACACACCCCTAGATGTGACAAACAAAAGTATCTCTAGACACTGCCAAATGTCCCCTGTCGGGCAAAATTGCCCCAGTTGAGAACCATTTGTCCAAGGCAATTTCCTAAATATTCTTCCTGTCTCACCTCTGTTTGTGATAGCTGCCATTTTAATGGTTCTAAGCATTGCTTTCATTATGTCACCCCTGTGTCCCGAAACTTCAAATGACTTTTTACCTTGGTATTCAGGCCTTTATCGCCCTCACCCCTATTTTTTTAAGTTTCATTTTTAGCCAAGTGCTATATGCACGCGTTAATAAAGAAAAGAGTGCAGAAGAGCCATGAAAAGCAAGTCTCCCGCACCACTGCTCCCTTCTCTCACGTCTAAGAGGCAACTTTAAAAATACGGTTTCTGCTTTATGTCTAGCAGTTTTCTCTATAGCTCTACATATAGTTATATTTCTGTTTATTTGACTTACCGATTTTAGGCAATATCTGTTGGCTCTCTGTTTTAAAGATGGGGTTATAGCTCGGTTATATAATTTGCCCTTTTCCCTCCCTCTTTCCATTTTTTACATTTTGGTGATTATTTGTAGTCATATATGGTAACCTTTAAAAAGTAATATATTATTGGTCAATCAACTTTCAGAACCACAATGTTGCACCCTCTGAAGCTGAGCGGGACTAGAGACCCGGTTGATATTATCTCTCAACCCTCCCACTCAGTAAGATGAGACCTTCGCTGCTTTTACCTTTTCTTCCCCTCTTCCATATCCCACCTTCTGTCAGCTGTACTTTTATTTACATTACCCTTTACAATGTTGACATTTTGATTCTGTTTTGCAAATACAACCAAGTCTTCTGTGCTTTATTCTTAGGTTGACTCTTTAAGTTGAAATTACAAACGTTTACAATGCAAACGTTTTTGAATGCCAAGTCAAGTACCGAGCTATAATTTTATTTTCTTCTCCATAGATCCAATGTCATGATCCTTGCATCACTTGAAGGAGAATGATCAGTGTCAGTGTCAGATAAATTCTTTCTTCAACTCTCATCAACTGGGAAAAGTCATGCCATATTTTACACTGATTTGTAAATAGCCTGTATCTATCTTGTGAGTTTTTATCTGCCTTGTTTCTTGCACTATTTGCCTATTTTCCTTCATCATATCCTTACATTTCTCATGTCTAGCTCTTTCCCCACGTGCCCGACCCCATGTTTGGGGATTCTCTTCACTTTTTCTCCTAGGTTGGACCTACAGTTTCCTGGCTCCCATGTCTTTCTAATTTTTGTTTTGTCTTCGTTTTGCTAGGGTATAGGTTCAAGTAACTTACAAACAAAAAGTGTATGGAAGTAAACTTTGCATGAGTCCTTGTGTAATGAAAATTTCTCTATTCTACCTTCCCCTTGGTTGATAGGTTGGGCATAGTGTTCAAAGTTAAAAGTATTTCACAATGTAAAGGTTCAGTTAGACGCAGTGCTGCTGAAAAGGCATACTTTTTTCTTCTCCAGATGACATATTTTTGCTCTCTTGTATTTGGTGTCACTAAGTTACACCATGGTAGCATACAACCCCAAAATCTCAGTGGCTTGTAACACCTTAGCTGTGGAGTGGCTCTAGGTTGGCCTCATATGTCTTCTTAAGTATAGGATCTAGACAAAAAGAGTAGCCCCTGTCTGGGAAGGCTCACCTCTTGACAAAAGAAAGGAGCTATGGTAGAACCAAATATTGACACTTAAAGCTTCTGCTTATGTTATTTCCACTCACATTCTAAGCCAGTCACGTGTCCAAGCCTGACATCAACAGAGCAAGAAACATTCCCTCCAAGCCTCCTCTTTCTCCAGCTCCATGCTCCCCAACCCTCAGGGGGAGGCCCTAAGGGATGGGCCCTAGAAAGAGGGACAGTGAATAAGTAGGAACAATAATATAATGTACCACACTCTGGAAAGATTTTAGGACTTTCTTTTTATTCTTGGTGTTCTGAAAATTTATGGTGATTGATCCCGATGCTTCTTTTATTCATCTATTATGCTGGACACTTGGTAGATCCTTCCAATCCAAAAGACTCATACCCTTCTTGTAAGAAAGATTCCTCAGTTATCTCTTTAATAACTTCTCCTTCCTGTTCTTCACTCATTCTTCCTAGAAATTGAACCACCTGAATTGCTTTTATATGTATCTTTTATCTTTTTGTTTTTAAAACATATATTCCATTATTTTGTCTTTTTGCTCTGTGATATTTTTCCAAGCATTTATTTTCAACTGATTTTTTTTAAAATTGACAAAAACAAATTATCATTTTGATTGTTTTTTACTGAAAATATTTTGTTCCTGTTTTATGAATATAAAACATTCTTGAATCTCTGAGTAGATAAATCAGATTATTTTAATGTTCCTTTCTGTTTCCTGAATTATCTTCATTTCCCTCAGGGTGTAGTTTTCCTCTTGTTTATCTTGGTTTTATTTTCAAGAGTTTCTGACTAGAAGCTCTATGAGAGAATAGATCTAGTTTGGCTTTAGGAAGTAGCATGTCAGGCAATGACTGTGATATGCAAGAATGCCAAGGCTCCACTTTGAGACTTCAGTGTCCACACAGGAGCCTTACCTTTGCCCAGACAGTTAACTCAAAGTCCTTTGAAATTCTTACCACCTACACTCCAGAGAATGCCTTATATTTTCCTGCCTAAAGACATGAACATAGATTGATATCCACCCTTAGCAACAACGTAGGAATTGTATTAAAATATATGCTTCTCTTTGAAGAGCCCATTAAGAAATGAAAAAGTATTTGCATTTCTATAAGGTTGTGAATTTCACAAAACTTGTATTTTACATCAGAATGGAAGACTCAGTCAATCCTTTTACTTAGTAAGCATAGTAATTAACTTGGTCTGGCTTCCCTATGCTCCCTCCCAATGTCAATGTGAATGTTAGATGATTTGATGAAGGGCCCTAGAGCACAGGCTTTCAAATTTTTTTGAATCTAAAATTAACGGTAATGCATTTTGCATCAAGGCTCAGTAAACACATATAAACATAAATGTGCATTTAACTGAAATAAAAGTTTCACAAAAATGCCATACTATACACAAGCAATTTTATATTTTCTTTTCTATTTCAGATTTTAAAATTCTGATCAAGACTTACTAAACTTGTTTTATGACTCACTAATCATTTAATAGTGTGAAAAACAGTGCTATAGAACATGGTCCAGGGAAGTAAATAAAAATGTTCTCTGAGTTTTAAAATGAATGTCACAAAATCTACTCTAAAGTTATTTCCTCAATGTTTTAACATTATTTTAAAACTCAGTCTTATTGTGTGTATTTAGCATAACAATTTGTTGACCTTAAACAAATAAACAGCCAGTTATTTCTCCAGCAAAAATGGGTTTGAGATCAACAAAAAAATTGCAGTTCAGGATCTGCAACCATGGCGAGCTGTGTGCAAGTTCTGAGCAAGAGCAGGAGAAACTTTTTATAGAGAAAAGGAAATTGGGAGGGTTATTGTAAACAAAGAGTCCATTGGAGGAATTGCGAGTTCCAAGTATAGTGGCTTTTCATTGGCTGAGTTGTGACAGTCTCTCATTGGCTGAACTCTTGCCAAGCAAGAAGAAAGAGTCTTTCTTCTTCCTGTTGGGCTCTGCCCTCATCGAAGGGTGTGATAGCTCCCTCTTCTTGCCTCCTGACTCCGTTTTAAATGAAGTTTCTCTTTATTAATTTCCTCAAATTCTTAGCAAGCTTTGGTATCTGGGTATTTTCTCCAAAATTCAAACTTAGAGGAAAAAAATCACAAAACTAAAATGCAGAAGTGACCCAGTGACTGCCTAGTATAATAATGGATACATGTAGTCATTATCCTAATTAGGATATTGTGTGGTCAGTATTTCCTATTTTTTTATGGCATGGAATTTACAATGTATTTCAAACAATTTTCATTGAAAAGGTCTCAGCATTGTTGCTTGATTTTGGTCCCCTTCTGTATTTTGAGGTCCCCCTATGGATGGCTGCAAACAAATAGCCCAAGGACTGTGCTGCAGATTCCCTTTTGTCATGCCTAAAGCTCTCCTAAATAGTGTGGTGAAAAATAGTGTATCACACTTGCACAAGATTCGTTGAACACTCTTTAAGATTGATTAAAATCTGAGACTAGCAGAGAAAGAGATTCAACAAAAAACGTGAGGTATGTACAATTATGTTACACCAGCAAAAGAATTCTGTATTCAGAACTGCTTTCTTAGAAAACTGGGGACAATGGCAGTGAATTCTTAATCAAAAATACATTTCAGTGAAATTACCCATGACTGAAAAGTAACAGTGAGCACACCCATGGGTAACATCAATTGATTATGTGTTGAGTAAATGAGGGTTTGTTTTCAATTGTTATTTGGGAAATTGAGTACCTTTCAGGTAGCTAGGAAGTTGCATGAAGTGCATAGTTTTAAGTGGATTCTGTCGTGCTACTGAAAAGTCTTGTGTTGGTTAACTTGTGTGAAGGAAAGCAAAATACTCCTAGTATTACTTTTAGTAATACCTTTTTTCCTCCACTGGAGGAAAAGATGGCTTTCTAAAGTTCTCCAGAACATTTCCAAAAAAGTGTTGTTGAGAATTCCTTTAAGTAATAGCCACAAATAATCACAGATTACAGTGTCATACAACTCCATTAACTAGATGAAGGAAAAATAGCAATATTTTCATTTTAATGAGATATCAGCTCCCTCCCTTGCTGTACCATGCATCTTAATGTCCTTGCTGTCTACACTGACTTGGGGCTCCAAGGCTCTGTCACTGCTTGGAAATTCCTTTCTCTAATTTCTTGTGACACACGGTGCTTAAATCCACAAGAAATGTGAGGTGAGGCAGAGAGAATTCCTGCAGACTGACTTGCTATATGCAGAACACTCATTTGCATTATTCATTAGATAAGAGCACTGATTTGCATCTCATTCTGGTTGTCTCCTTTAGGTGAAGAAATACTGGAGAACTGCCCATATTCCTCTAGTTTTTTGTATTAATAATAATTATTAGGGAAATTAGGCTTGATTGCTGTCCTAGATTTTGTCCTGCACCATTTGCAATTTCTCTTAAAAAAAAAAACACCCTAAGCACCCCCAAATCCCCAAACCAATGAGCTTTTTCCCCTTTGTGTTTAAAATATTTGAAGCGTTAACATTTGATGAAAGATCTGAATACATAAATATATTTTATTGAAATGCAAAACGAGACATTTATTTATGATCCATATCTAACATTAGGAATGGGAACAAGGATGGGGTGGAAAAAATATATAGGCACAAGTATAGCATTTAAGCCTCCCTAAATCTCATTTTAGAGAAATTTCCTAGCAACAGAAACATGCCACAGATTAGAAGATACTGCTGGTAATAAATTCTTCCCCTCTTGATGGTCAAATTCACGTGATGAAATTTTGCTTTGCATTTTCTCTTCAGAACCAATGACCAATTAAGATTAATACTTTCTTGTAAGGTTTAGCCCCTTCATTATCACAAAAATACTCATTGATATCCTACTGTAGGTAGAGTTCTGTTGGCCTCTAGAGTTCCTGTGATAGGTACAAGAAAAATAATAGAAAATTCTTCTTTCTTTGGCTTATAGTCTCAATTCCCTATGGTCATAGTGAACTTCCAAGCACTCGCCATTTCCTTGGCACAGGCACTGTAGGGCTTTATTAAATGTCCTCTCGCAGTTTTCTGGGGTTCTGAGGTGTGAGCTGCACAGCAGACTCTGATCTGCAATCTCATGTTCAATTGGAGCTACTGGTGCATTGAAAAAGGAGAAACGGGACTTTGTGTGGATGGCAGCCTTCTTTACCCTTCTCCAGAGAGAGGGGAGCAGAGGAGTCAGAGACTCGTTCTTCTGCCTGCTGATTTGTTGCTGTTCAGTTGCCCCCTGAATAAATGATGGCATCCTATTGAAGGTTGCAGCGAATCTAGTGTCATGCATCAATCACAACATCCAAAAATGAAATGGAATTCCTTAGATATTAAGGTGACACTGTAACCAGAAACATGGTGTCTGGCAGGCTGGGATGGTTTCTTTGAGTAGAGGTTTTGTACAAATTGCACATTGTTTCATCAACACAGGTAACAGAAGATTGAATCGATTCTTTTGCTCTACTTTTTCATGTCTCCCAAAGCCTTTAATTCACTGGTGGAAGAGGTCATCACAAACATTTATTACCCTTGTTCATGGAGCACCTCCTCACCTAACCGCTGTTTATTCGTGTCTAGTTCCTGTGATTAATGCTGTGATGCAAAGCAGCTACTTCTGTTCTTTATGGCCATGTCTGGCACACTGCAATTTTAAGATTTTTTGGCATCCCCTCAAGAAACACCATTTTTGAAATAGCCCTCATTTGCATTGGACTGAAACTGGAATCCTGTCCAAGATTTGATTTTTGGCCAGTGACCAGTTAGGTCAACTTCAAATTGTATTTTTCTTGCAAGAGTGATTGTTTAAAGATATTTTTCACCTCAAGCACTCAAACATTTTCAAATAATAAAGATCCTTTTCACTTATTTAATTAGGGCCAAATGGTGACCTTTTAAAGTTACAAACATTAATATTAAAAATTTGGGGAAGCTTATGCTTAGTTGTATTAGTTTTGGATGATTATACCATTTGGAGGACATCAATCTTTTGTTTTTGTTAATGTCATAATGGGCTTGTAGTGCCATGCTTCATAAAAATGTCACTGGTGAGCTATTTCCACCAAAGAAGTCTTGTTGTGGTTTCAGATCCTAAATGAATTGCAGAGATTACATTTAATGTCTTATACTCATTTCAAAAACAACATGATCGGAAGACAACTGTGATTTCACATCCTGCCCATCTCCCGTCCCCTCGCCCCAAAACTATTACTGATCATCCCAGCAAATGGTATCACCATTCCCCCATTTGCAAGCCAAAAACCTAGTAGTCATCCTTGATCTCCTCTTTCTCTCATCCTTATGATATGATTACTATTACTATTACTTCAAAACTCAGTGGCATAATGTAGAATGTGTGGGATGAAAGGTATTGTTGTAGTCATCTTTGGTATATACCATCAGCCACCGTCCACCCTCTGTCCACAACTATTCATATCCTTTACACATGCAAGATACACCTGACCCCTCCCTTGAAATTCCCAAAATATCATCTTATTACTTGAAGTCCGGGATGTTGTTATCTAGATCAGATCCAGGTGCCAATGAGGCTCTTTGGATGCAATTGTTCTAACAGGTTTCTTCTCAGTCTCTGAAGAGCTGTGAATAGAGGATTCCAATTATCTTCCTCCTATATACCTGACATGCGATGAGGGTCAGGCATAGGATAACCACTATAAACATTCCTGTTAAAAAATGGAGGAGGAATGGGAGACACCCAGCAGTCACTGTCCAATGGCAGTTCTGAAATTCAGTTAGGCATATCTTGCGGGTTCCTTCGTAAGAGCTCAAATCTCCTCCCTAGCAGTTGTTCTCCCCAGCTGTTGGACTACCTTCTCCAGCGTTTGGTTTCACCCCCTGAGTTATTCTGCCTTTTCCATATTCTGCCCACATTTGCAGCTCAGTAGTTTTCTCATCCAGCTTCCTGCCCAAAGTAATTTCATGGATTCAAAGACCCCACCCCTTTCATTTTACTGTGTATCTACTCCTTTCAGTCTAAGGTGATGCAATTCCTTTAAAATTTTTGGGCTTTCTGTGTATCTATTTATAAATCTAGTACAGTAGACAAAAGACATGCCCAGGAATCTCTTCAATATATGCCCTGTTCTACCTTGGACTCCCTGTGAAGCTGCTGTGAGACAAACACTAAGAGTCTAGATGCCTATTGTTTAAAAAGGCATGCCCTGAAATCCAGAAGGCTTTGTATGTATTTGAAAGGTTTATGAGGCACCATCTTAAATCTTTCTGAAGTTTTAGTGAAAGACTTTACAATCACATTGATGTCTTCATCCTAACATTGAGATATTTTCCTAACAGGCCTAGATTTGGTCTTTGCACTGTGACCCCTTCTCACTTTGAGAAACTTCTGAATGAGCAATTTTTTTTCAAACCTAGCAAGGCCTTTTATATTTCCTTTAAAGCTTGCTTAAAAGCTGACCAATTTCTTTTTTCCTTATCTCTGTCTATCTATGTCTTACACATGGCTAAAGAAACAGATTGACACTCAGCATTCTGCCTGAGAAATGTCTTTAGCCAAATCCTCTAGTTTATTAGGTCTATTTTTTATTTTTCATGTCAATGCAGCCAGTGGGGTTGCCAAACTTTCTGCCACTACATAGCAAAGGTCAGTTTTTTCCTAACCTCCAGTGATGGTTTCCTCCCTGTCATCCCAGCTTTCACCAAAGTCTTCCTAAGGCCTTGCCAGCTTTCTCTGACTGCCTTCACTAGCTTTACTAGCTTTCACTTACTTTCATCAACTGTCTCCTTAAGGTCCTTCCAGCTTCTGCCCATTGCCCAATCCCAAAGCCAATGCCACACGTTTTAGGCTTTTGGTGTGGCAGAACTCCATTCTGGTGCCAAATTTCTATTCCGGTTGCTATTACTGCAAGAAACTACCACACAACTTAGTGGCACAAATTAGCCTTCTATTATGTTTAAAGATTCTGTGGATCAGGAATTGAGAGGGGGTGCAATAAGGGTGGCTTGTCTCTGTCCCACAGTTTCTACGTTCTCAGCTAGGAGAATGCAACAGCTGGGGTCATTTCGACAACTGGAGCCAGAATCATCTTGAGGTGTCTCTACTCACATGTGTGGCAGTTGATGCTGTCGGTAGGGACCTCAGCTTGGGTTATTTGCTGAAGTACCTTCAAGTGGCCTCTCTGTGTGACCTGGGCTTTGTCACTGCATGGTGGACTCCGAGTAGTTGAACTTCCTACATCAAAGGTCAGAGCTTCAAAAGCGAGTACCATAGCTGACAAGGTGTGCATTAGTTTCCTAGGGCTGCTGTAACAAAATGTCGCAAGCAGAGTGGCTTAAAACAGAAATTTATTTTCTCACAGTTCTGGAGGCTAGAAGTCTGAAATCATGGTGTTGGCGAGGCTGTACTTCTGAAGGCTCTGGGAAAGTGTCCCTTTTTGCCTCTTCCTAGCTTCTGGTGATTGCCAGCGATCCTTGGCATCCCTCAGCTTCCAGCTGCATCACTCTAAGCTCTGCCTCTCTTGTCACATGGCCTTCTTTCGTCTGTGTGTATCTGCGTCTGCGTGCCCTCTCCTCTTCTTATAAGGACACCAGCCATATTGGAATGAGGGTTCATCCTAATCCATTATGTCTTCATCTTGCCTAATTAGATTTGCAAAGACTCTATTTCTTAGTAAGGTCACTTTCTGAATTTTTGTGGGACACTATTTAATCCAGTACAAATTGTAAATTGTACTGTCTCTGTAATTTAGCCTCAGAAGCTACGTAGCATTGTTTATGCTGTGCTCTCATTGGTTGAAGCAGTCAAAATCACAGCCAGGTTTAAGGAGAGGAGAGACAGACTCTACTTGTTGATGGAGGACTTTCAAGGTCACGTTGTAGAAGAATGTGGGGTTGAAAGTGTTCTTGTGTTAATCTTTGAAAAATGCAATCTGCCACACTTTTATCCAGTCTATGACCAAATTCTATTGATTCTATCTCCAAAATATCCCAAGTCTGTTTACTTACCTCCTTTGCCACCCACTCATGCAAAGCACCATAATCTCTCATACAAATTACTGCCTTAGACTCTTATCTGATCTTTCTGCACCTACTTTTGCCTCTTTTAACCCATTCACCACCAAGTTACCAAAAGAAAGATAGTAAAACTATAAATTGACACATGTCACTCTTTGTTTAAATCTTTTTGGAGGCTTCCAATTGCATGTACAATAAAACCCAGAAGCCTCCCAGTGGCCTAAGAGGCCTGTGTTATCTCTCCGTAGCCTGTCTTTCCAGCTGCCTCAGTGCGAAGGCATGCCACCTTCTTCTTGCTTATGTGCTAGTCTCCAGGCACCCAGGCCTTCTAACAGGTCTTGACCAACCCAACCATCTTTGTACCTCAAGGACTTGACACTTGTGCTCTCTTTTGCCTGGACGTGCCTTTCTTTGGTTCTTCATTAGGCTCACATTTTGCTTAATCGAAGTTTCATGTTAAATGTTACCTCTTCGGATAATAATAAATAATAATTATAGATTCATTCTTTTGAGTTAGCTTAAAACATGTGCCAGGCCTCAGGACTAGTCACTATCTGAATTCTCTCTTTAAATCCTTATAACACCCTGTGAAAGAGATTTTACACCTTATTTTACAGATAAGAAACTAAGGCTGAGATGTTTTAGATAATGTTCCCAAATCATACTACCATATGCTGTAAAACATATACCATGTACTGTAGAGTTTAGAATTAGACCCAGGGCTGTCTGACTCCAGAGACTGACCCTTCAACCGTGAGATCCCTCTGCCTCTACAGAACAACATAGCACCTATTCCTTTTCTTCATTTTGGTGACCACTCTCTGTAGTTTTTTTTTTTTTTTTAAATATGTATTTACATGTTTATTGCCTATCTTTCCCGCTAGTACTGAAGAATTTTTGTTGTTCATAGCTGTGTCCCAACACCCAACACAGTTCCTGGCACATAGTTGATAATAAGTATTTGATGAATAAGTGTAGGGATGTGTTGGCAGATGTTTAACCTCCAGTATTGGGTGGGAGGTGGGGGCTGATTTGTAGCTTTTTTGAATTTCCATACTCCCTCCACAGGGCTGATTTCAAGCTGCAAACAGTTTAACCACTGACTCACAAGCTTCCTGAAAATTAAGCTCTAGCATAGCCCTGAGTGAATGAATGAATGAGTTAGTGTTGCAAAGAGTAGAGTAGCTGACCCATGGTAACTGGGTTTCAAGGGCGCAGGGGTTTCCTTCTCTCTACAAGCTCTTGTGATTTTAGCTCAAACAGATCACACACATTGGTGAGGGTTCAGAGCACAGCTCTCATCAAAGCTGCAAAAGGGCAATGAAGAGTTAACACTGTACCTGAGATACTAAATATCTACAGCAATGTAGTGAGAAACACTGAGACCAGATACTGTCATTTCTTCATCTTTTTTCACTGCCTCAGGTGTTGGTGAGGACACACGTGATTCAGAAGCAAGGGCAGGATGACTTTGTTTTATCCTTTATAAGAAAGAGATGGCAGATATTAGAGCAAGAAGGAGTGGAAAGAAAGGACAAGGGGGAAAAAGCCATTAATATTTCACATTAGGCTTAAAAAATGCTCAGTTACAGCTTTGGCTAGGAAGTGAAATTTCCTTGAGAATATTTGTTACATTTTTATGCTGAATGATCATACAAAAGACTGATTTATAATTGGTCCGATTATTTACCACTGTATGTAATATGGAAAGACATAGGCGTTATTTTTTAAATCACTATATGCCACTCAGCATTGCCGACAACATCTTATTTGACAGTTCTTAATTACAAAAATATCAATTAATTTTTTTGATCAGCAGTCCCACACTGGTGTGAATCTGGCAATAGATCTGAATGAATTTGTATATTTGGTGGGATTACATTTATCACGTTAGGTATGAAAGTCTTGACATCATGTTGGCTGGTGGCAACACCAGGATGGTAAGACAAGGGGTGATGCTTAGGTGTCTTGTCTCTGTCGTGGCCAGGATATAATGTGTCTCTTATCTAACTGACAGGTCTGTACCTTGGCCCCATATGCTGCAATCCCTTCACACTCTGCATAAGTAATACCTCCTATTATGCACATTCACTCTGGGATTTTGAATGAATAAATTCTAAAATACTCACTTTGCCAACTCCAGGATCCAGAGTTTAAAAAGTGTACGTGTAATTAATTTTGCTTTAGAATTTTGAATTAATACCAAGAGAAATGTCTTGCTCTTTATTAATTTCCAGATGTGAGTCTAAAGAAAACAGCAGCCACTTTTCTTGAAATCACGTGAATAATGTTGGAGCAAGACTGTATCTCTTTAGAGACAAAAATATTATATTCGTGTCTCATGGTAATCTATCCGTTGGTTAATGGACCCAGAACCCTCTAGACAGTTCACAAATCCACATAACAGAGCAGATTTTTGCATTAGGATTCCTGACTTAGCTGGAAAATGTGAAAAATCAGATGCAACCAAAGAGTCCTCTATTGATTACAAATGTGAGGATCAAGAGTAAGTTATTCCATCTAAGGCAGCATTCATTTTAATTTAAAATAGTCTTTCCTGGTAATCTCATTTTGGTTAGTGTCATACAAATCAATGAAATTTTTAGGAATATTAATTCCATCCCATTTGAGGGGCTTCCTATGACAGAATAGGCATTGATATCCAGCCATATTTTGGGGTATCTAAGAGTTTGGGTGAATTTAGAAATGCAAATGAAGCCTGGGGACAAAACTGTAAGTAACTTTTAATGTTTTTAAAAAGAAAATAAACAACTAGTAGTCTCTAAAGATAAAAATGGGAGTCAAAGGGCCAGCCCCGTGGCGTAGTGGTTAAGTGTGTGTGCTCCGCTGCTGGAGGCCCGGGTTTGGATCCCAGGTGCGCACCGACGCACCGCTTGTCAGGCCATGCTGTGGCAGCGTCCCATATAAAGTAGAGGAAGATGGGCACAGATGTCAGCCCAGGGCCACTCTTCTTCAGCCAAAAAGAGGAAGACTGGCATGGATGTTAGCTCAGAGCTGATTTTCCTCACCAAAAAAAAAAAAAAAAAAAAGGAGAGTCAAAATTCCCAGTCTTGTTAAATTACTCTTTGCTGCTCAAATATCTTTGACTCAGTTTTTTCATCTACGATTTGAGCATAGTACTCTAATAGTGTAGGTAGGTTCATAAAATGTTTCAATATTCTACACTCTTAGAAAGGACATTATAGGTATATAATTTGTCAGTTTTCCAGCATCGTATCTAGTATAAGAATCCCCTATACATCACCCTGGACAGATAGACAGTTCTAGTTTGAACACATCTAAAAATGGAAAGTTATTAGTGTCTTAAGACAGTTGGAGTGAACACCTATAACCTAGCAGGTAAATGCGAGCCAAAAGTTAAAAAACAAGAGTTCCTTACTTTAACAGGTATTTGTACACCAAAGTTCATAGCAGCATGATTCACAATAGCCAAAAGGTGGAAACAACCCAAATGTCCACTGACGGAGAAATGGGTAAACAAAATATAGTATATACATACAATGGAATATTATTCAGACTTAAATAGGAATGATATTCTGATACATGCTACAACATGGATGAACCTTGAAGATATTATGCTAAGTAAAATAAGCCAGACACAACAGGACAAATATTGTATAATTCCACTTATGTGAGGTATCTAGAATAGTCAAATTTATAGAGATAGAAGGTAGAATGGTGGTTGCCAGAGGCTGGGAGAAGTGGGGAATGAGGAGCTATTGTTTAATGGATCCAGAGTTTCAGTATGGGAAGATAAAAAATTTTTGGAGATGGGTAGTGGTGATGATTGCACAACAATGTGACTGTACTTAATCCCAGTGAACTGTACACTTGAAAATGGTTAAAATAGTAAATTTTATATTATGTATATTTTGCCACACTTAAAAATAACAACAACAATAATAAAAAACAAGGTGCCTTGGAAGAAGCCAGAAGTCCATGAGCATCTTTCTGTACTTTCTCACTCTCTACTCGGTCTGTGCCCCTGTTGGTCTAACTCCTACTTTGTGCAACTGGCCTTCTTTTCGTACATCCATCCTGGATGAATGATCTCACTCAGTGTTTCCTAGGAGGAAAGTGGATGGACTTTTTGTTCAAAAGCCTTATCCCAAAGGATAACTTCAGTTCCAGTGTGTTTCACTACGTTTTTTCCCAGGAGTCCTCTCATAACCTCCAGGTCTCAGGTTCCAAGTGTTAGCCCAAAATGCCACTGTCTGGAGGTTAGCGCCTGCCTTTCTCCTTCCAGCTCGTGAGGGCCCTAGAGACACGTATATTAGCCCGGAATGTCCCTCTCTTTTTTTGTATTTGCTGTTTTTCTGGCACATCTTCCTCTATCTTGTTTTTCTTTTATTTCCAAAACATGTGTTTAGCTTTAAAATTGAAAATACAATTGCTATTCCTGGGTGGGTGAAATGGTCTTTGCTACAATTGCTATTCCGTATGTGTGAGTATATTGTGCATGCTCGGAAATTACCAGTGATGCCATGGGGTTTGATTCTAACGTTCACTTTAATTCAGTTGGCTCACATTATACTATAAAATCTGACTAATTCTGAATAATGGAAGGTAGACTGGGGTGGTTTCCTGAGAAATGAGAACCATTGACTATTTTTTAAAAGAATTAAATTTTCTTCCTTTTAAATTCTATGTGTATCATAAATAAAGTAAACAGAGACTAATAGGTAAAATGAGATAAGATATAGGAGGATTACAATTCAAAATATGCTGGCATTATAATGTATAAAAAATGCCGGTAAACATATACTAATTGTTTAATTATTAGATTCAGAAATTGAAAGTACCTTGATAGGTGGCCAAATTGTCTTTTCCTTTTGGATGGTAGGTTAACTTTCTCTCTTGAATGGTGGGATGATTTTCTCTTCTGTTCTGCTTACCTCTCTGAGGACTCCTCCCACTAGGTCTTCACTGTTGTTGCCTCTCAATATTATATTTTTTGTTTACTGCTCTTCACGTTTCTCACAGACTTCCTGACGTGATTTCAAGTTCCGCCTAGTGGCTGCCGTTTCTTCAACTTCAACCTTTTTGTGCTCTCCAAATCTGGATTCCCAACTGCCAACTGAGCATTTCCATGTCTCAGAATAAACTGAACTCAATCTCTTCCTCCTCATTGCCCACTTTTGTTGTATTCTCTATCCTTCTCAGGCCAGAAGCCCTTCCTTACTCTCTTAGTAATAGCAAGTGGCAACTAGTATAATTGAGTACTTACTATATATCAGGTACTTTCATGCAAAACAGCCCTTGGAAGTGTGTTTAATTATATCCTCAGTTTACAGATGAGGACATATAGTGCAAGTGAAGTTAAGTAACTTGCCTAAGTTCCCCAAGAGAAGATGCTGGCATTAAGACTATAGGGCTCATATCTTTAAAGCTGTGCTTTGCCAGCTAGTCACTAAGCCCTGGGACCTATTAATGTCTCTTGAATTTATCTCTCTTCTATATTTCCTCTACTACTGTCTTAGTTCAAGTCATCATAATTTCACTTGGAATATTCCAAGTCTTGCCTTCGGTTTCACCTCACTCAGATTCATTCTCTTTACTGCTACCAGACTGTCCTCCCTTTCTTCCTTCCTCTCTTTCTTCCTTCCTCTCTCCCTCCCTCACCTCCATCCTTCCCTCCTTCCTTCCTCTTCTGTGAGTCATTAAAAAGAAAAGACTGATCATGTCTCTCTTAAATTTTTCAAAGGCTCCACCTTGGCTTCCCAATCAAATCCAAACTCCTTAGCCCTTTATGATGAGGTCACTGAATTCCTGCCCAGGATTTTGTCTCATCATTTCTTTCCTTACACATCACTTCCAGCTATACCAAACTGCTTGAGGTTGTCAATGGATCATGCCTTCTGGTCTTTGTGTCTTTGCACACACTTCTTCCTCTGCTCAGAAGTCTCCTCTTACTGGCTAACTCCTATCATTCTTCAGAACTCAGCCTGAATGTCACTCCTCAGGGAATGGTTAGTCCTCTCACCCTCTTACACAGCCCCAGCCTCACCCCATGTTCCTGTGGTGCTCTGAGCTTCTCCAAGGCTGCTTGAGGCAATAACCGAATGTCCTTAGATGATCGTGTCAGGTGGTGACTAGTGCAAGGAATTCTCTGATTTGAAATCTCTTTCCCTGTGGCATTCACAACATCATCCTGGCTTTTTCTTTCTCATTCCTTAGTTAATTACATCTTAAATCAGAATCTCTTTGCAGAACCACAAATACACATCAGTCTCCCCTTTTCTTCTAAAACTCTTTCCCATTAACTCAGGTGCATAGGTGCATACTTGTGTGCTTTCTTGTTCTTTCTTTCACCCTTTCCCTGTTTCTTTTCATCTGTGAGTCAAGAGACAGCCCCCATTATGGTCCATATATGCAAGCTGACATCTGTATCCTAGAAAAGGAAATCTAAAGTGTTTAAAAGTGACATTGCACAGTACACCAATAACATCCATCTGTAATGTGATTAAAAATTTCTAGAAGACCATGTCAAGTCTCCACAATATTTCCATTACCTTCTCCTCTGTCTCAATACAATTTGCTTTACCTCCTACAGCACAATTAAAAAATAAATAAGAATATGTTTCCTATTAATTTCATATTGATTAATTATTAATATGGCAACATACTTGGATTCTACTATATTTTTAATTAAGAGCATCTCTGGTGTTTCAGCTAGAATACAGGTTACACAGACTTTTATGGGTTGACCTGGAAACTAATAACCATTTGTCAGAGTTTCTGTGGGAAAAATGCCTTCCAAATTCTAAATAGCTGCCTTACAGAGTTTGAGACATAGCCCTTATGCAAGCTGTAGTCTTCTTACATTCAAATTTATTGAGGTTTCTCTGCATATTTAAAGAAAATTTAAATTATTTTCCATATGTCCTTAGGGAACAATGAAAATGTAGTGAAAAATGCATGTGTTTTAAAATTAGGCAGATCTGGATTTGAATTCCACTGTCACCATTTGTTTTTCCTGTGTGAACGGATAGTTTGCTAAAGCCTCAGTTTCCTCATCTGTAAAATAAAGATAAGTCCTCCATGTGCAAGTGCCAGGAGGTTAGGGTTGCCAGATAAAATGGAGAACATCTAGTTAAATTTGAATGCCATGTACAATGAATAATTTTTGTATAAAATGTTCTAGTATATAAAATTTTATTACCAAATTATTGTTTATCTGAAACTCAAATTTACCTGAGCATGCTGTATTTTCATTTTCTAAGTCTGGCAAGCCTACAAGGGGCACAAGTATATCTCTGTGTGATACTCTTAGATGTGTGATCCTGGAAGTATCATGAGATTTCTTCTGCAGCCCTTAGGTACAGTGGTCAGCTGTGCTGAAATTCAGTCTCTGCTTGCTTACTGCTACTCCCAAATGCTACCCTCTGACTCAGCAAATTACACAGTCACAGAGCCCCGCCATTAAACAGTCTAACGAGAAATCACAGTAGTCACCACTTTGGGATTTTGTTCTTCAGAAATTGTGTGATAGATGAAGTGATTTTTCAACATTCAATTTAATAATGTGATGATATCTTTGAAGTTCAGCATAATATATGAGAATGGGTTGACAGCATTTAAAATCATTGACTATTAGACATGGAAGGAACTTCAGAGGCCATCTTGGCTACTCTCTTTTATACCGATAAGGAGCCTGATCCCCAATGAGTTCAACAGATTTGCACCACAACTACATTCTGGCTGAGCCCACGCTGGAATTTCGGCCCCCTGACTGCAGCCTCAGCTGGTTTTTCTCCTACAGCGTTCCTCCCACAGTGTTCCCTATCTAATCCCTGCCACGACTTATTAGAATACACTCGCATGCCGTGACAGGGTAGGATCCATTTCATTTTCTCTGTGTGGCACCTTGCCCAGGATCATTTGGATGTATGGATGTAATTGATAATTTGGTGCACCATAGTGTGTAAACATTGCCATCTACTTGGCCACTGCATTTTTAATCATAAACTCATCTCTGTTAAAATGCTCTTCTATGCATTAAATTGGGTCCCTTAATGTGATTATACAAAAATAATGATCTTATTCCTAGACCCTTATAATAATACACATTTTTCCCATTCTTCAAGGTGCAATGATATACTATTGTTATCAAAGGTAGATTCTAGTGTGACTTTCATCACTATAGCTTATTTGGTTATTCTTTGCTTTCAATAACAGTAAAATTTAATTATTCTTGGTTCAGAACAAATACTAAAAATGACATCTATAGAATAATTAGAAATTTGAACATTAGCTTTAAAGTGATGTTAAAGAATTATTAGTAGTTCTTTAAGTGTGATAATGGTATTATAGTTACCTTTAGAGACACATGCTGATATACTTACAAATGTGGTCTTAGATATGCTTCAAAGTTAGACTGTGGGAGGAGGCAGGATTAGGCAGGGAACAGATAAAACAAGATTGGCCATGAGATAAGTGGATGATGGGTACATGGAAGTTTTATTATGCTATTCTGTCTGCTTTTATATATGCTTGAAATTTTCTGTAATCAAGAGTTAAAACTATTTTCCTGATTCCCAAATTCCAGTCTGATTATACAGAGTTTAAATAAAATATCACACAAAATCAAAGATTTTAATGCTTGTATTTAGGGGACAGAAATAACGTTTGCCTTAAAGTCCAATACTTTGCTTCTTTTTTCACCCTTTCTATTCATCTGGGAGAGTCACAGGTAATAGAAAGAACTTAGAACTGGGGATTCAGAGAGTCTAATTCTGTCAGGTCTCTGCCTTTTGTTAGCTGTGTGACCTCAGGCAAGATGCTTAATCTCTTTGGGCCTCAGTTTTCTCATTACATAAAATGAGAACATTGCGCTGTGGTCTCATAGGGAGTTCAGCACCAAAATCATTTGACTGAATGAAATCATGCACAGGCTTTTCAAATCTGCCATTAAGCTGGTTCATGGTGTGTTTAACCTTTGTTCTGTCCCTATTAATGGAGCAATGGGCTATATTCTAGGAACAATTGATTTTGATTTAGGAATATGACACCAAAATATTATATGCTTCCTATGGATCTACTATACATGAATTTATTTTTTAAGTCCCCCTGAAATTAGTTGATATTTTTTATCGATATTACCTAGTTGATCAGTTATAGAAATTATTTCCCATTTGGAAAAGTTGAACAATGTTCTTGTTGTGGAGCTAAAATAAACTCTTTCAAGATTCAAAGGGTGCACCCTTATTTTAGGATTTCAAGATTTTCTTAATAATACCGTATTTACTCTGTCTATATCATTTTATGATTTTATTACAGTTATGTCTCCAGCCTTCTTGATGAAATCATTTATATATCCTCATGTGCAGGACATTGTCCTCTTCACCAATTTTATTGTCTCTTTTTTGAACTGTCCTTAGTTCCATAGTTTGGCATACATTATGCATGTTGTGTTTATGTCATTTTTTTTTCCAAAGGTGAGACTTTTGAATATGTGAAGTGCAACCCCAACTCACTGCAAGCCTATGTGTTTGTGACTTCTACCCAAAGATTCAATTTTGTTGCAGTCCTACAATCATTGCAAAACATCTGCTTAGGAAAAATATGCATTGTGTACTACTTTATAGTGATGCTAAAAGTATTATCTCAATGTCACATGAAAATTCATCCATTCAACAAATGTTTAATGAATGTCTTCTAGGTGTGTTAATTTTGAAAAAGGATCTCACAGGAAAGAAGGCTTAGAACAAATTACCAGAGGACACAGATTTCCAATTTTAAACTGATTTATTCATCAGAAAATGTTACTAAGAGACACTTACTTATTCATACACACAGTCCTCCTCTTTCAGAGATACTTCAAAATTACCATAATTAATTCAGAGTCCCAACTCTGGCCCTCGCAAAGTAAAGTGACTATTTCAGTGGAAGCCGTAATGGAATATCCTTATGAAAATCATCATCACCACTTTTTAAAACAAATCCTTTCTGCTTACTCAATATCTTTGTGATAATCCATTTTATCAATCAATAACCTTCTGGACCAAGATTTGTTTGTTTGGTCTCTGTGAACTGATGATACTTTTATCCAGAGACTTTCAGGGCTAGCTTCTGTTTGATCTTGGTAGAATCATACGGCTTTCCATGAACCTGTTAGAAGTACTTGACATGACAACTAATATGATCCATTCCTTCTTTAGTCAGATGTGTATTCCAGTAACAGTGTCAGGATCTCGGACGCTGTTTTTGTAACTATTCCTTTCTGTCACTCTCGTCTCTGACTGATACATTAGTGTGGGCTCCTTGGCTAGCTAACTCATTCTCACTCACTGAAGAAACATTTTTTTTTTTTTTTCCCGAATCCACTGTGTGCTTGGTAAGTGTAAGAGTGACAAAGATAAGCCTCGCAACCTCCATTCTCAAAATAATGTATTTTGAAACCTGGTAATCCTTGGTAGCACATCAACTAATCGTATGCTGTGCAGTTGAGTAGAACAGTCTGCATTGTCTTACTCATTGTGTTTTTGGTTTCTTTCTGAGGATTCTTTTGTAAGAATATTTTCATGAGGATTTTCATCAGTACATTAGGGGAAGGTGTGTCCAGGGGAGAGTTTTGAACAAATCATTCTCCCTTCTTGGTCAACCCTTTGAAGATTCTTTTGTTTCATTGTCTTTTTAATGCTCTTTGATGAGGAAACTTTTCAAAGCCTTTTTAACGTTAAAAGAGTTTAGGGCCACTGGTTGCCTCTTGTTCAAGTAGTTCTCTGCTGCTTCACATAACTTGTTAATGTGAAGAGTGCTTGATTCTTATTTCAAAAATCAATTGCCTTTCCTCCATAAACCCTTCCTATCACCATCTAAAGTGACTGATCTATTTTCCGTCTCAAAAGTTTTCCCTTTTCATATAAATAGAATCATACAGTATGTAATATTTTGAGATTGGCTTCTTTCACTTAGAATAATGCATTTTGAGATCCATCGTGTGGGATACATCTAATGCATCTTAATTATAAAAATTAAATCCAAATTTAAAATTACTCAATATGTCAACACTATTTTTAAATAAAAAGGATCTCAGGTCTCCACACTCTGACCCTCCATTCCCCTCTTTTTCTTACTACTGTTGTCTAAAATTTTAATTCTATACTTTGAAACATAGTATCTCTTTGTTTCTGCAGGTAATTAAACTTAGCAAGAATGTTTGCCATTTCCTTTGATCACTCATTTTTTTTTGCATCCTTCTATCCCTCTGCATCCCTGTTTTTTTTTAACTGAAGTACTTTCCTTAATAATTCTTTTAATAAGGGCCTCTTAGCACTAATTTCTCTTAGTCTGTGTCTGAAAATGTCTTTTTTCCCTATATCTTGAGACTAGCAGTATACCCAGAGATAGAATTCCAGATTGACAGTTACTTTTCATCCATTTTTAAGGGATATTTTCTATTTTTTCCTGGTACCTATAATGACATTTTATTGCAAATTTTATCTTTTTTTGTTTGTTTGTTTGGCAGATAATCTTGGGGGAGGTTTTTGGTAGATAATTTTTCTCTCTGGAAGATTTTAATATGTATACATATATATTTTGTTATTCCTCATGCAGTTTCAATAGGCTCTATTTAAGTGAAGTTTTACTTTTAGTTTTTCAGCTTGGACTTTGATATATACTCTCAATCTGAGAATATTTATTTTTGTTCAGTTTTGGACATTTTTATCCATTCCCTTTATTTTCTGCTTTGAATTCTTTTTTGAAGTATACTTGATAGTCTCAACTGATCTTCTATGTCTCTTAACTGCTTTTTCATATATTTTTAAATATCTTTATCTTTCTGCATTGCATTTTGGGTGAATTTATCAATACCATATTTCAGTTCACTAATTCTTGTCATTGACTGTCAAAAGTCTCAAGTTCATTTCACAAAATAAGATTTATTTTTAAAAAATTATAATATTTCCATTTCTCATATTCAGAAGTCCTAACCTACTTACTCTTCTTAGCTTCTTGTTTGTATTTTGCGATATAGTTTTATTTTTTTTTTAATATTTTTTGTGAGGAAGATTGGCCCTGAGCTAACATCTGCCAATCCTCCTCTTTTTTGCTGAGGAAGACTGGCCCTGGGCTAACATCCATGCCCATCTTCCTCTACTTTATATGGGATGCCGCCACAGCACGGCTTGACAAGTGGTGCATTGGTGCGCACCCAGGATCTGAACTGGAGAACCCCGGGCCATGGCAGCGGAGCGCGCGCGCTTAACCGTTTGTGCCACCAGGCCAGCCCCTGATATAGTTTTATCTTTATTTATGTTATTGCTTCCCTGTATCTCTTTGAAAATCCTAAACACTTTTATATTGAAGTTATCAGATGTTCCTGTTGTTTTCATTTTGTCTGTAATACATTTATTTCCCATTTGTTGATTTCTTTGGTTGGTATTTTTAGCATTGATTGTCATCATCTATTTTAGAGTTTTGGCTTGAGAACTATGGTGGGTTAAAGAAGGTCACAATTACTTGACACTACTTGCATGGAGTGGTGGGTCTATATTTTTTCTTTAATTTGGTGGGATGTGTATCTATTTTGACCAAGACACAATGGTGCTGATACTGAGCCGGTTTCTGTGGACTTCCTGTCTCTTGGAACAGTCCCTTTACAGCTCTGAGCCATCATATAAGTCCAAATACCATAGAAATTACCATGTGGAAAGGCCCTGAGACTACATGGAGAGGGAGAAGGGCCCAGCTGATCCCAGCCTTCCAACTGTCCCTGACAAGGAAGCAGGATGTGAATGAAGCTTTCTCTCACCCCCTGGATCACCTCAGCCACCATCTAAATACTATCAAGTGACCGTAATTGACATGAGGTGAACCAGAAGAATCACCCAGCTAAGGCCTGCTCAAATTCCTGACCCATAAAATTATAAATATAATAAAATGGTAATTGATTTAAGCTGAAGTTTAAGGGTACTTTGTTACACAGCAATAGATAATGGAAACATGGCCTTCTCTTGAATCTGTTTCTCTGCCTACTACTCACTATCCCATAATCTCTATACATACTCATCCTGACTACTGATTCGGAGATGCTCCACTAAATTTCCCTATTCCCCCAGTCCAGAACTGGGCCTTAGGGCTCCGGTCTGCAGCTGATACTAGAGATACTGCATTTGGCCCGGGTCCGGGCTTCCGCGCTATGCTTGCTTCCCCCTGATTCCTTAGGTCTTCAGCTTCCTATAAGCAGCAGCTTTTATTTGTGAGCCGCCTTTCAAGCTGGAGGGAGAGCCATGATTGACTGTAGTTTCTCATTTTGTGTGGGCATTTTCAGTTCCAGCTACTGCCCAGGAGCTACCTTCTCAGTTATGTTTGTTGCTTTCCAGGCCTGAAGCCCAGTAGGCGTTCAGATTCAGCCCCGCTTACTGTGGTGTTTCTTCCATTTCTGATCCAGAGAGATGTTTAGTGTGTTCGGGAGCTTAGTCGGGTCTCTCTTTCTCTCTCTTCTTTTCTTTTTGTCTATCACAATGATTTTTTTTTCCATTTTCTTAAAATAACCTTTTTATTTTAGAATAGTTTTAGATTTACAGAAGAAAATGTAAAAATGGACAGTTTCCATATATTCGTATCCAGTTTCCACTATTATTATCTTAAATTTTTAAGATGAATTCCTCACAATTAATGAAGCAATATTGATATATAATTATTAAAGTTCATACATTATTCAGATTTCCTCAATTTTTACCTAATGTCCTTTTTCTGTTCCAGGATCTCATCCAGGTCGGATTGGGATCTAGTCATCATGTCTCTGTAAGCTCGTCTTGGCTATGACAGTTACTCAGACTTTCCTTGTTTTTGGTGACATTGACAGTTTCAGGAATACTGGTGAGGTGTTTTGTAGAATCTCCCTGCATTAGAATTTGTTTGATGTTTTCTTCAGTATTAGACAGGAGTTATGTGTTTTGGGGAGGAAGACCACAGAGATATAGTGCATCACATCGTATCAAGGGTGCATACTATCAACATGACTTATCACTGCTGACATTAATCTTGATCACCTGGCTGAAGCAGTGTTTGTCAGGTTTCTCTACTATAAAGTTATTCTTTGATCCCACTTTTTTTGTGTGTGTGTGTGAGGAAGATCAGCCCTGAGCTAACATCCATGCTAATCCTCCTCTTTTTGCTGAGGAAGACCGGCTCTGAGCTAACATCTATTGCCAATCCTCCTCCTTTCCACCCCCGCCCCAAAGCCCCAGTAGATAGTTGTATGTCATAGTTGCACGTCCTTCTAGTTGCTGTATGTGGGGCCTGGCCTCAGCATGGCCGGAGAAGCTGTGCCTCGGTGTGCGCCCGGGATCTGAACTGGGGCCACCAGTAGCGGAGCGCGTGCACTTAACCGCTAAGCCACGGGGCTGGCCCTGATCCCACTTTTTATACTGTACTCCTTGGAAGAAAGCTATTATGCATAGTCCATACTTAAGGAGCAGGAGTTACGCTCCACTTCCTTGAGAGTGAAGTATCTACATAAAGTTTTCCAACTTTGACCATTGGGAACTCTTTCAGTTGACTCCTGAGTCCCTTTAAACTACACTCATCATTGTGTGTGTGTGTGTGTGTGTGTGTGTGTGTGTGTGTGTGTGTGTTTTAGCATTTCTTTACTCTCTGCCACTGTGAGATGCTCCAGGCTCATGTTGTATACTTCCCACTCTAGTCCAAGAATCAGCCATTTCCCCAAGCAACCTTAGTTCCTTCTGTTGGAGAATGGTATTAGAAGCCAAGATCTGGGTGCTGGGTGTACTTGTTGCTACTAAAGTGTTGTTGTTTCAAAGCCCTCCCAGATGACAGAGCAATAAAATTGTTGTGTGTATACTAACTTGTGTATATAGACATACCTATAAATATTTCTATAGGAAACCATCTGTATCTATATTAAGCTCAACATGACTTCATGCTAAAGTCTCTAATTCTAATCCATTATCACACGAATCACTCTAGCATTCTCCCATTGCTTGTCTGTAACCTCACACTATGACAGTGAGAAACCTGACTCCCTCTATCTGCTATAGACTTTATTAATTTTTGAGTTCCAGTAAACCTGTAGAGCGTTTTCAGAATATTTCTATTTGCGTCTGCCTTAGAGTTTACATCTCTCTACTTACTATCTGTTTTTGCGTGTTGTCTACTTTTTCTATTAGAGCCCTTATCATATTAATCATAGTTATTTTCCCCATCTGATAATTCCCTGTCATATCTGAGTCTGATTCTGATACTTCCTTTGTCTCTTCAGTCTGTGTTTTGTCTTGCCTTTTGGTATGCCTTGTGATTTTTTTATTGAAAGCTGGATTTGTTGCATCGGATAATAAGAACTGAGGTAAACAGGCCTTCATTGTGAGTATTTATATTAATCTGGCTCGGACTTGGGCTGTGTTTACTGTTTGCTGTAGCAATAGACACTAGAGACTTCAAATTCGATTAGTGTCCTTGTTTTTGTTTCTCCTCTTGACTTTGGGCTTCCCTAACCACTCGTCCTTGGAGCTCTTTCAAATGTGATTCACTGTTTTTACACTGGAGCACTGTTGGTGTGATGGTAAGGTATCAGGAAAAGGGAGCCTTCTATAATCTTCTGATTAAATCTCTGCCTTTTAATGGACATGTCTTTTGGGGCTATGACCCTGAGCAGTGTTTTTCCCATGGCATAACTTTCTTCCCCCCACCTCTTGCTCCAGTCCCTGGCTGCAGTGTTCCCAATCTATTTCTTCAAAGCCTGCACCCTGTTTTTTCCTCTGTTAGGTGGGCTAGGAAGTTTATAAGGGGCTAGAGAGGGAAGAATGCCCTTCTTCCAGCTGGGATAATGCCCTGACAGTCTTTTCCTGAACATTAAGTCTTTTAGGGAGAAGGCTCTGGGCACATTGCACAAAGATGATCTTCCCTTCCCCCTGGCACAGTCTATGGGAATCTTTGGAGTGAGAATCTGGTGGGATTCCTGACAATAAAGCCCATGGAAATGTGGGGGTCCCACTAAGACTTTAGCCCCCAGAAGCATCTCACTCTTATGCCTGTCCACACTCAGCCTCCTGCAATTCAACAACAATCACTTTGAAGTGCTCCTGTCAGTTTATGGCTTCAGAAGCTTTTGCCCCAAGTATGCAGATCTAAGCTGTGTCTCTCTGGATGTGCCTGTCTCCTCAAATTTCAGGGTGATGGTTTGCCATGCAACCTCAGTTCTCTGATGCATTCAAAAAAAGTCAATGGTTTTTAATTTATCCTGTTTTTCCTTTTGTAAGGGTTGGAGTGGTGACTTCCAAGTTCTTTATGTGTCAGAGCTGAAACCAGATTCTGTTATTGTTCCGTGTTTGGACCAGGGTGTGGGGCCTCAAAGCTGAATTTACAATGTCCCCTTGACCACAGATCTTGAATATTTTCTTTGTAATTCTCTTTCAGTGTATAAAGTAGGCTTTTTATTAAACTTTTTAATCAACCTAATGTATATACAGAAATGTGCACAAATCATAAGCGTATATGCAAAAAAATGAATTTTCACAAGCTGAAAGTCACATGTACAACTAGCACCCAGATGAAGAAACAGAACATGAGCACCACACCTAGAAACACCTCTCAGGCCCCTCTCAACTAACTAATTTCCCCTGGCCCCAAAAGGTAACTACTATCCTGACTTCTCACAGCATAAACTAATTTGGCTTGTTTTGTAACTTCATGTAAGTGGAATCATGTGGTATGCACTCTTTCACATAGTACTTACTTGGTTTAATATTATGTTTTTTAGATTTATCTGTTGTACTGTGTGTAGTTGTAGATTGTTCATTCTCGTTGCTCACTGCGTGATGATATGATAATTTATCTGTCCATTCTATAGTGGATGAAGATTTGGGTAGTTTCCAGGGCTGTTGGAACTTTCTAATACATATTTGTTGGTGAACATGTACATGTGTTTCTCTTAGGTATATACCTTAGTGGTGTAATTGCTGGGTCATAACTTATTCTTACTTCCAACTTTCCTAGACACTGACAAGCAGTTTTCTGAAGTGGTCCTACCTATCTTCCTTCATCCCCCACCTCCACCAACACCACCTAGCAGTGCATGAAAGTTCTGGGTGCTCCATATCCTCACCAGCAATCTGATATCTCACATCTTTTTCATTTTTGCTATTCTTTTGCAGTACATAGTATATACACTATATAATATATATATATACTGTATAATATATATACTGTATAAGTACATAGTGGTATTTCACTGGGGCTTTTTCTTTTCCCTGGTGGGTAACAAAGTTGAGCATTTTGTGTTTTCTGGCCCCTTGAAGAAACCATTTATTAAAGATGAATTTTTAATCAAGTCTATCTTCCTAGTTAGATTGGGAGTTCTTTCTAGGCAGCGCTCATATTATTTATCTTTGAATCTCTCAAAATCTGTCAGTGTCTTTCTTCTAATGTGCCTTTCATCCAGTGTTACAAAGATGCCTGCTTAGTTGAATGAACGTATGGGACTTTCAACTCCTATGCCCGAACCTATACCTGGAACCACCTCAAGGATTATTCCTAGAGAATCAAGTATATAAGTTTTAGATTTTAAGCATTTTTAAAAATCTTAATAAATATTTGTTCAGTGCTGAGTATGTATTGGGTACTGTGTAAAGCTGTGTTGGGGGAGAGTATGAGTGAATCAGAGATAATTCTTTTACGCGGAGAGCTTTCAGACCGTGTACCAGCCTCGATTCAGTGCTGGTTTTGGATGAGCCCTCCTTTAATACAAGGCATTCGTTCTATTCTCTTATCTTTCTTGTGCAACTGGATGGGCAGAAGCTGATATATAGCACTTTAAGCGTATGAATGTGGAGGCCACTTTGAAATTTGGTCTTGAGAGATTTCTGCCTAGTAATTTTCTAGAAGGAAGAAAAAAGATTTTTCACTGACATTTTTTCAAAAGTGGTATGAAGCGTGTTTTGGAGATGAAAACATCCAATTACTTGGTTCCTAATTTCTCAGGTATCCTGACCAGTCACAAGTGTCAGTGTGGGTTTTGTGAAAGAAATCCTCTTCCTCGTCTGACACAGCTTTATTATCCGCTATAATAGCAGAACTACAGCCTCCGCTCTGAGGGGACACTCTTCCCAGCAGTAACTATGACACCTGGAGATTTCATTTTGTCTCAAACACTTTCCCGTTTTCCTCCCACATCTCTGAAAAACTCCTCTCTGGAATCAGATACTTCATGCAATAGGAATGCGCACTGAAAAAAAGACTTCCAGATTGGGATAGCCACTTCCCAAAGGAAGATTAACATAACCTTCTGATGGCACAGAGCCAAATTTTTCACGGTGCTTAATGAGAGATCTCACTGTGCACTTCTTTATTTGTTTTTAAGAATCTGTTCATTCTGCTTTTTCTTTTGACCAACTTCTGCTCCATAAATTAAGGAGAAAAACGAACTTTTCCATGGAAAAACTGTACATATGTTTAGCATCTAGGGTATAAATGTTGGCTGTTTTAATTTTTAAAAAAATACTGAAAATGGTTCAAAACATTTTGCCTATTGAAGATGAGGTGCCATGTGTATGAATAGTTATTATAATTCTGGTTCCAGTGACTCTGCTGCCGTTGCCTCTGGTATCCACGAGAGAATGATTTCTGCAGGGCACCCCACCACTCCACCTCCTCCCATGACTGTAGGGACAGAGCTGATGCTACAGTCCTCAGGGCGCCAAAGTGCTGTGCTCTCCAGAGACCTCAAAGCGTTAAGGTCCTATCTGACTCATGCAGAAGTAGGGAGAGTGCTTCTTTGCTCACTCCAGTGTTAACCTTTATCAAAGATGTCCCAAAGCAACACAGCGAGGGAACTCTTTCATTTTCCATCTGTTGTCCCTCTCCCTTATCCCCAGAGGGCTGGCTGAGAGACATATGCAAGGGACCAGCACCGTGCTGCACTCAGAATCATCTCCCCCTTCCAGTGACCAAGGCTTTCTTCCTGGATTAGGCTTGTCTGCTCTATTCTCCTTTCCCTGAGGTGCAGTTCCTTCTGGAAGGTGCTTTAGTCCCTCAGATGGGTCATCTTTTGTGGGGACTTACCCTCCAGTTCATCTGACAGACATGCATGCCCCGAACAATGCTCACAGCTTCTGCAGGCTCTTTCCAGGACTCCACCACCACTATTGTTCCCACACCCCTGCCCACACACCACAGCACTGATTTGTGAGCTTCCTATTCTAGCCAGTAAGTACTCTTAGGGAAAATAGAGAACATTCCCAGTTATTCAGGATCCAAACAAATAAAGCTCAAATTTTACATTTTGTGTTTGTAAGCTTCTTTGCTAGGTTTCTGAGATTCCAAACTCCTTTGTTACTCTTTAAAATCTTCTGCTCACCTTTTTGTCTTCGTTGCTTTTGCTTTTTTCTCACCCTATTTAACTGTAAATACTATGATGGCATTGGCCCTGGGTCCTTGCTCCTCTATTCTGGACTGTCCCCATTTGAAACATTACCTACAGCTTTGATTACCATTATGTGGTAATTAATCCCTTCTCTTTTGGTCAGTCACAAATTTTGACATATTTTGGTCCATTCAGTGAATGTTTTCAAGAGATTACTATATGTCAAGCACTGTAGTCATGGCGGATATGCCTCAGAGTATATCCTTGAGGGAGGCAGAAAAGGGAGCATATCATGATGTAATGGTGACTTCAGATAACAGTATGTAAACAGTATGAAAGGGGCTTCTATGGGGTGACTCAGCCCAGACAGGTAAGAAAAGTCTTCTTGCACTGGCTGTTGTTTTTCTTCTGCTCAGCACTCATTCAATCATCACCTTCTCCCGGTAACAGCCTCTGACACATGACCTTGGTTGAGCCAATTGATGTACCCCATCTTGCTTCCCACAATAATAGGTCCAGGAATAGACATATGACCTAAATTGGGCCAACTGAAGACATTTCTCTGGAATTTTCCTGAGAATTCTCTTGCCTCTCTGGTCCAAAGGCAGTTGCCTGCAGCCATGTTGCTACCACATGAAGAAAGCCTGTACGTAGGAGGAAGAATTGAAGCCGTTATGTTGGAGGAAGGGGTAGGGAAGCAGGATCCAGAGAAAGATCTGACAACAGAAGTATCATTAGATCAGGAGGTGCCTGAGCCCAATTCCATTGAGGTCCTGTCAATACATCCCTCTTTTTGTTTAAGTTGGTTCAAGTTTTGTTTAAGTTGGATAGGTCAAAATTTTAGTCAATTGCAACTAAAAGAAGTGTGACTTAAATATTTGCTAAAGGAGATGATGCCAGAGTTGAGTGTTGAGGGAGGAGGAGAGGAGCATTACAGAAAGGGAAACAGTGAGCAAAGGCTGCAAGGACATGTGAACGTGCACAATGGGGACGTTCATGATGGGGGAGGGGGAACTGCTGAATCGGAGAAGCTGTTAGGAGCGAGATGATGCAGAGGAGTGTGGGGTTTTACTCTGAGGACAATAATAAAATAATTCATTTTAGAAAGACAGTTTTATGACTACACTTAATAATACTGTATTGAACACTAGAAATATGCCAAGAGTGGATTTCAGGTGTACTCATCACACAAAAAAATGGTAACTATGTGAAATGATATGTCAATTAGCTTGACTGTAGTAATCATTTCACTATGTATATGGATATGAAGTCATTATTTTGTACACCTTAAATATATACTATATATGTATAAAAGAAATACAGCTTACTCGCCCTAATCTTGTTTCAACTGGAAGTCGTTTGGAGAAAGACCTGGAGTGGGACAAAACTGAAGGCAAGGAGAAAAATTTTAAACAAGTCCCGTGGCACTCCGGTCAGAAATGACGAAGACCTGAATTAAGGCAGTGGTCCTGGAGACGGAGAAGAGAGACAGCTTTAAGAGAAAATAAAAAAAAAAAGAACTGCCAGGCTGGGTTACTGATGAGATGTGGGCGAGTAAGAGAGAGAGAAGCCCGGGCCACAGGGGATGAAGGTGCCGTTGTGCTGAGATGGGGAACACAAGAGGCAGAGAAGTTCTGTGGGAAGATGAGGTGTTCACCTGAAGTGCCGGTCACTACCAGATGAATCTTAATAAAATACTATTTTCAATATATTTCTTCTTCTGTGAAAAGATTGTGCAGTGAGGATAGGTTTAGATTAGTTGATCTTTAAGATTTCTTCAAGTGACTTTTTTTAAAAAGGAATTGATTATCTGTCACTGCCAAGGAATCTACAGAAAAGGTTCAAATTCTAACCTCTCTTGCTGGCTGTTAAGCCTTCCATTTTAATTTGGCCCCCCTGTGCCACGCTGATCTTGTTTATTGCTGCTTACCATGCCGCACCACTCTAGGGAGAGCAGTGCCTTCCAGGCTCCACTAGACGCTGAGTTCATAATCCTCCCTAGTCTGAAATCCCCTCTCTCATTTCTTCATTCATGCATTGGCTTAGCTCGGCTCCTCCTCCCTTGCTTTGGGGTGTCTCCCTCCTCATACTGTACTCTGTACTGTAGCTCTTGTATATCTTCTCTGAACATTCACTTGTACTCGACTCTTACTATGTAATGCAATCAATTATGCATATTCTCTATTATTTAGAGCCCCAATTATTTTGTATATGTTAGCTTGCTTTCTCAACTAAACCTAGTGATCCTTAAGGGTTTTTGGTGTCTGCAATAGTGGGTGAATCGCAGAGGCATCATATAAACCAGTTATATGTGGTCTTCACCTCTGCTGGAATCCTGTCCCACTCCTACTTTGTCTGTCAAAATTCCCCTAATACAGCCTTTAAGATGCAGTTCGACACGGATGGACCTTGAGCACATTATACTAAGCGAGCTAAGTCAAACAGAGAAAGACAAGTACCGTATGATGCCACCTGTATGTGGAATCTAGAAAAGTCAAACGTGTAAAACACAGAGAGTAAAGTGATGGTTACCAGGGGAATGGGGAATGGATAAGATTGGTGGTGTTTAAGGGTACAAACTTGTAACAAGTATTAAATCAGCCATAGAGATCTAATGCACAGTATAATGAATATAGACAATAATATTGTACTATTGTTATGTAATGTGATAAATGCCACTACAATGGCAATCATATAACAATAAATAAATGTATCAAAGTAACACACTGTATACCTTAAACTTATACAATATTTTATGTCAAATTTATTCAATAAAAAAAGAAACAATTAAAAAAAAATAAATGCATTACAAAAAAAGATGCAGTTCAAGTTTTGCCTTGTCTAAGCCCAAGACGGAATTAGTTGCTCTCTTTACATATATGTGTATTATATATATAATATATATTTGAGCAGGTATATGTAAATGTATACCTATATTTGAATATTTGAGCATATCTCAGTCATAATATTTCTTATTTAATGCAATATTTAATATTTCTTAAATAATCTAAACTAGCATCTCTAATAATACATATAAGAGGCAAACAAGTTCATTTTAATATCCTTAAACCACCACATCTGGTGCAATTACTACTTGACCCTTGGAAAGATTTTTATGGACAAGAGGATCTCATGTTGGTATCCATGGAGTCCCATTAGCACACTGCAGCGTGAGGAGAAGGTTGAGCCCGTCCAGGGAATAAGCCCATCCGCTGACAGAAGGCAGGTGATGAGATCTCTCACCAGATTAAAAAGAGAAGGGCAGCAACTCATTAGGAAACAGAGAGATGTCTGCTTAATTACTTGAAAAATGTCTGAACCAGTACATTTTATGACACCTGGAGGGTATAAACATGCCCATAAATTTAATTAATTTTCTTTCTTCTTTCATTGCACCTGTATGGCCTAAAGGAAAAGAAGTCTAATGAAAGTACAATCAAGCACTTCTGCTGGACTTCCACAATTCATTTGGGCAATATTCAGAAAATGAAATACTGAATTTCCCATCAGTTTATGGGGAGAAATGTATTTGGAAGAATGCAGCCCAGCAGTGAAATTATTCCCACGTCAAGTTCTGATCAATGGCTCCCTCAGCTTTATTTCCAAAAAGATCTTAAATCTCTTTATAGATATATTAAAATATATTTAATACTCATAAATCTCTAAGGAGAAAATCAGCACCAGATATTGTTTTCCTGGAGGAAAGGGGTATATGAGAACTAGAAGACTTCGGGGTTGGTCAAACGCGAAGAGCAAGTAATCCCATCTGCTCTCGATTGCAGTAACATAACCCACACATTTTTGTTAAAAATCTTTCAGTCTATGATGTTGCTGTTTTATCAATTGCAAACTTAATAGTAATGAGTATGCTTGAATACCCATTGGAATAATATTATATCACTTAATGACTGCTGACTGTTTGCTGGAGACTGTACTAGTTCTTCACATAGCTTATCTTGAATCCTCAAAACAACACTGCAAGGAAAGGATTATTGCTTTGGAAATGACTCCCAGAGAGATTAAGGGATTTATTCAAGGTCACACAGCTAGTAAGTGTTGAAACTTGGATTCAAACCCTGGTCCTTTTGCCTCCAAAGTCTGTGCTCTTTAAATTTTGTTATATGAACAGTAATGTCAAGCCATTTTTCTCCTTGTTAATTCAGTGTCACTGGACATATGAAAAGTCCATAGACATATCTTGTTTTCTTAAAGGAATCTTGACATTATTGAGCTTTAAGTAGTGAATTATTCATTGAAGCTTCTGGACTTAGCCTGAACAATCTGCCTTCCCAAGAACTTCCAGAAGAAAACTCCAGCTGCATTTAACCTGAAATGCACTTGTCTGCATCCAGTTGTCCCTACAGCAAGCAGTAAAAGGGCTTCTTTGCTTCTGTGGTTGTAGAGGACGGAGGAAGGAAAACATTGCACATTGAGCACCTACTATGTGTCAACTGTATGCTCAGCATTTTACGTATATTAACTCACTCCAGTTACGTGAGCTATGTGGGTGATGGAGGTGACCATTCAGAGGCAATGCCCACTGGGAACACCCCAAGGCAATGCTCCCTCTTACCTTGGAATTCTGCTTTTAAAAGACACGGTGGTAAATGCCAAGCTTCACAGCCGAATATATTCTGGGGTGATTTGAAAATTCCTGCTAGATAAAAGTGGAATGAATTATTTTCATTTTAGCCGTTAAATTCCTTACTCTGTCATGAAATACCATAGTTAGTGCTGTTTTCAGTTTTAATCTCTTGTAAACTCATTGACTGTTAATGTTTAGTGGGCTCATAAACTAATTTGAATTGATCTGATTTTGCACAATCAAGCCCATTACACTTGTTTCAATTTTTTGCATCATGGCTCTAACATCTGGAAGCTATGAAAAGCACAACAGCCTGTCTAAAGAGACTGCCACAAGAAATCATGTTAAAGGACACATTATTAAGACTTGGCTAACCATCAGCACTAAAGCTCCAGCCATCCTTTCTCTGCTTCTGTATTCCACATCTCAGGCAGGAATACAGACCAGGAGATGGAACATGCCTGGAAGGCAGCTCTCAAGGCCGTGCTTGGGAATTGCTTTTCCCCAAACAGATTCTTCTCTAGGCACCTACTGAACCCTCCCTGCCTCCTCCTTCCCTCCCTTCCCTGGTTTATCCTGCCAAGCCAGTTATTAAATTAGCTATGACTAGTTCCTCTGTGACAGTTTGGACCTAATTAGGTGTAGCTGACACATTCCAGTGGCAGAGTCAGAAATAACTTTTATATTCAAGATGCTCAACCATCAAGCATACCTCAGTATGACTCTATGTCTTTGTGCTTTTCCTAATTATTATTCTTTGAAGAAGCTAGTAAACAAATGATTCTGCCTTTGAAAGTGGAACATTTTAAAAAGAACCAGGCTGTGATTTTATGCCAGCCATAGCAAGTGGGAATTAAGGTACCAAATTCATTCACATTTTTGTGTGAGTTTTAAACCTTGGTTTAGATTAACATGTGTTTGTGTTTCTTGCCATTTAAAATATATTCTTTATATGTGGTGCCAGCTTTTGTGCACATGCATGGCGTAAAGGTGGAGAATGGAGAATGCATGGAGAATGGTCTTTGTGGTCAGACTGCTGGCCGAATCCTGGCTTCACCACTTAGTGGCGGTGTGACGTTGGGCAAAGTCTTCAACCTCCTTAGCCTCAGTTTCCCCATTTCTCAGACTATATCTCATAAGATTGTTGTGAACATTAAAACATTTAAAGGATTTAGAACAATGCTTGACATAAGGTAAGTGCTTAATAAATTTTAATTATTATTATAACTATGAATTTTTTAGTTATTTTCATAGCATTCTTATTCACAATCAGGTGCTATATTCTTATTACGGAAAAGAAAAGAATATAGAAAATGAGTAAAAACAACATATATTTCCCTTGATCCCACCACTAAGAGGGAATTTATGTTACCATTTTGATCTGTTTCATTCTAGTCAGTTTTTAACTTAATTAAACTCTTCCATTTATTATCAATGTAACCTTGAGCAAATCACTCAACTTCTCTAAGCCTTGGTTACCTTGTCTGTAAATTGGAGATGATGATAGCAGCTGCTTCATGGGCATTGTGAGAATTCATTGAGATATCTCATGTAAATTGCTTAGCTGGTACTTGGCTATTTAGGTTGAACCACATGAAATTGCCACTATCCACCATTTTTGACCTATGAAAAAGGCGATTTCATACAGTTCAACCTCATGAGAAGAGCTCAGTATATAATAGCTTTTGTGACAAGGTTGTGCAGGGCTGTGATGATGCAGAGATGATTACCCTGGGGCCTCAGCCCACAGGGAGGGCACAGTCCTGTAGACAAGAGAAAACATTTGTTTAGAAACAAACAAGCAAACAAATACCTATAAAGGCAAAACTGATACATGCCCTAACAAAGGTGCAAGTTAAGTGGTGAACAATTCCAGCAGAGGTAGACCACCACTGTCTGGAAGGATCCAGGGTGGTTATGTGGTGAAGGTGATGGCTGAGCTGGCTTCATAGGTATACCTAGTGTCTCTACCTACCAAAATGCAAGGAAAGGGCTTTTTAGGTAGAAGGAACATTTGGAGCAAAGAAAGAGCAGTAGGAAAGTACAGAGTGTATAGTCCATTTGGTTAGAACATAGAGTGTGTGAGAACTAGAGGTGGAAGGCCAAGCACAGAGCGTGGATCTCAGCACACAACATGGGACCTGGCCCGCGGCTGGGACCTGGTATGCACTTGAACCCGTGTGCGCTTGACCCTGTGCCTACTGTTTGCCGGGTTTCTGCTAAGTTTTCCAGCCTCATCTCTGACCTTTTCTTCCCCAGTTGCCCTGCCTCCACCCACTGCCCCCCCACTAAGGTCTAACTCTGCTAAACTTATCTCAGTTCCTTCAACTTGCTGAGCTTTTTCTTGTGTCTCAAACCTTTGTACATCATTGCACAAGCCTTGAATCTCCTTTTCCTCACCACTCGGCTAACTCTTCATCTTTCATCTCAGTTGATGCACCACTTCTTGCAGGAAGCCTTCTCTGACTCCGTCACCCACAAAGTCTGTATCCTGTCCCTCCTGGGGACTCCCTTGGTAGCCTGTATTTCCAACATGCTAACACTTCCTACACTTCATTTTAACTGTCTATTTCTCTGTACCTGCCTCCTAACCACTCCAGAATGATAGCTCTGACAAGTTGGGAACTGTGTAACTTATTGATTAAAAGTGGGGGTTGAGAGATATGTAAAAACCTGCTTCTGAATCCTGGTTCTGCCATTTAGTACTTGAGTGACTTTGGACAAGTTACTTCATCTAGCTAACTCTCAGCATCCTCATCTGTATAATGGGAATAATAACAAAGCCTAATTTCTAAGATTGGTGTAAGAATTAAAGGGGATAGCATAGGTAACATCCTTAATACAGGCCTGGAATGAGATGAAAAGATCATAAACACTCATTAAAACTTTGCTGTTAGGAGTCACAATCGTACCCCTGGCGTTCCCCACAATCCTGCACTACCAAGCACGCAATAGGTGTGCCAGATATTGTCGGATGATTAAAACAATGCCTGCAGAAATGAAGAAGATGTAGGTGTGAAGAATGCTGTAGTGATAAGAGCCAAAAGAACTGGGTCACTTACCTAATTTAGAGGAGCGGGTAAGGGACTGGACAGATTCCATCTAGGGCTTGAGTCTGAGGAATGGGAAGACCAGTGGTGCTTCATGGAACACAAACAGAAGTGGTGGGTGAGAGAAGATGATCATCAGAATCCAGCTGGGAGCACACCAGGTGACAGGTCTAGTAGAAGGCTCAAAATTTAGTCCTGGAGCTCATAAAGAAATTAAAGATATGAGGTGGGCTTGGATTGCATTTTAAGAGGAGAGACTCTTTTGAGCCTGTGCTTCTCTCACTGTAGTGTGCATTGGAATAACCCGAGGATGGTGTTGAAAGGCAGGATCCGGGGTCTTATTGCTACAGAGTCTGATCAATAGGGTAAGTCTGGGGGGGTGGGGGGAGCCAAGGAATATGCATTTTGAAAAAATAGCTTAAATGATTCCACTGTGACTTTGGACAAATCATTTATTCTTACTTTCAGTTTCTGCCCTTATTAAATGGGAGGAACATCTGCCTTTTCTATGATGTAAAAGAGGAGAGAAACTACAAGGATGGCAGCTGGTGGTATAGATGGTTCATAAGTAGGCTATCGATTGTTTGGAAATTGTGTGTGGGGTATGTGTGTATATGTGTTTGAAGGTCATGTAAACTGAGGAAGTAAAGAGTTTCTGGAAGAAAGTGTGGTCATCACATGGTATCCCACGTGGTATCACAAGTTGGTAAAGGAAGGAGAGAAAGGAGAAAATGCTGCTGAGTTTGATAAGTGGAAGTCGTAGATGAGAGAATCGTTTACATGGACAAGAGACTAGACAGTGAGAAGGTTGGCAAGAGGATAATGAGTGTCCCTTACTGTTTCAAAAATGTGAGAATATTTAGTGACATGGAAAAACATTAATTATATGTTTTTAATTAAAATATAGTACAAATCAGAATGACCCTATTTTTTGTCTAAAAACACTTGTATACTCACAGATAAAGTGTAGAGGGATATATTCTAAAATGATACATAGGATATGTCTAAGTAGTTGCATTATGGTGATGCATCTTTTTGCTTAACTGTATTTGCTAACTTTTCCATAATTGACATATTGGTTTTAAAACAAAAATAAAATCATAAACATTGTTCTTGAATAGTGTGAATGGAGTGAGAAAGATTGGTATCTCTGGGGGTAATGAGACTGAAAGAAAGGCTTTATTTTTTTATTTTTTGAGATCAGAGAACATTTCTGCTTGCTTGTGAGACAAGATAGAGGGAGAGTGTGATGAGGATAAAATCCTGGAAGAATCAATTTGGGATTGTGTCAGATTAAGGAGTGAGCCTTGGAATGGAGAATAGAGTCATCTTATGAAGGAATGGGGAGAGAATTGATGAAAATTATAATGACAGCTTGTGGAATAAAGGTATTATTTAAATGGGAATTTTGAAAGTGTTGGTTCAATTTTTTTAAGATGCCTTTATTAGAGAACAGAGCTATGGATTTGATTCCCTAATGGGACAGTTAACTTCTTCCCATTCCTATAAGCTAAGTAATTGACTCTAATATCAGCCACCTGTTTTGTAGAACGATGCCTAGGGTCACAAGGGATGCCATGCAAGAGAAGATGAATGGATCCCTGAAAATTTATTGGCATCACGCAAGGAAAAGTTCAGGTGTATCTACTGCTAAGGTGCCCCAATTTGACACAGCACCTAACGTTACTGGAAGATCTGATGAGTCTGGGTTTGAGGATATAAAATTCTAAACCAAGGCTCACGTTCCAGGGATTGCTCTCCCTGAAAAGGACTGCCATCAAATGTCTGTCCATGGAGACCTAAGAAATACATTTTCAAGAAAATTTATGCTTATCTGGACACTCACATGTCCTGGTCACCGATTTCTAAGACTGAGGGTGTAGGACATCATCTCCAATCTCATGAGTCTCCGTCTCCTGGATGTTCAGACTGTCTCACCTCTCTGCACCCTCACCACGAGGAGAACTCATCAAGAGGATAGTGGAGCACAGTCCCCTGAGAAGCAGCTGTTTGGGTAGCTTCTGCAGACACTTATTGGTCCCTAAAGATTTTACTAAATGGGATTTGATTCAGTTTTTCTGCCTAGAATGCTGCAGGTTTAAGTGCTCCCTATTGGATTACTGTCTGCGTTTTCTTCTGAGGTATTGTGTGGTATTTAACAGAAGCTGCAGGATTGTAGTGTGTTCATTTAATTATGCAGGATTAATGAAAAATTAAATAGCATCCTAATTCACATTTTACAACTGAGGCAGAATCTATAGCACTCGAAAATATGGATGTTTATGTCAGGCAGAAACCAGTTTGAGACCCACCTCTGCAAATCGTTAGCTCCGAGGCTCGAAGGCTCAGTTTCTTATCTGTTGTATAGTCACTTCCTTTATAAGGTTATAGTGGGTAGTAAATGAGATAACGCCTATTTATCTATTAGTATAGTACCTAGCATATACTAAATGTTTAATAAATGTTGATTACTGCTTCTGCTGCTACTATTACTCTTAGTCCAGAGAATATCTCTGAGAAAATAAAACAAGATTGTCTGCAAAAAAACACTAATTTACCATTTAACCAGAACATAAGATTTAGATGGGACAAAATTGGAAGAATTAGCAGTTTCCCTTTAGTGGTCAAAGATTCTGAATAAGAGCTTGATTTTGGAAAGGAGCTCTCAGAGGCATTTCTGGGATCAGCCAATGTCACAGTCAAGGATATTTACATCCATCTGATAGGTTAAAGGCAGGTGAGAAGCACCTGTTCACAGGACAGGTGAAAATGGAGTGAAAATTAAAAAAGAAACAATTCTTGCCTGTCTTCAATGATAGGTTCTGTGTGAAATTATATAAATATGCCTGTGCAGGCTTTCTGGAGGGTTAAAACAACATGGATTAAGTGTTCACGTGGCTTTGGAACTAAACAGATCTGGATTTGAATCCCAGCTAAATCACTTTACTAGCTATGAGCTTCTGAGCAAGATATATAACCTATGTAAACCATATTTTCCCCCTTTTGTGGGATTTAATTTAGATGCTGAAAGCAAATTAGCAGAGAGCATGGCATAAAGTAAATAATCAATACATTTTAGTTATATTTTTCTATATATGAAAATTGGCATTGGTGTGAATCCAGGCAGACAAAATCTTTCTGTCCCAAGAAAGTTCTCATGTATATCAAGATAAAATTGGGAATTTGTTTTTTAATCCTCGATTACTCTATTGATAGAGAAATTTGAATAATCCAGAGATTTTTTTTAAAGAACCCCTTCCAAATAATTAAAACATTTAAATTACTCAATTAGGCATTAGGGACAACCACAGACTAAAGATGTACATGTGAAAGGGCTGTGGGGACCACACGTTGTGGGCCCAGGACTGTTCCAAGCGCCTGGCAGTAATGTCTGGTACAAACCTCACATTAGTGCTGTGAGATAGGCAGATAGCCTCTGCATTTTATAGACAAATAAAATGAGACTCAGAGAGATTAAGTATCTTCTCCGAAGTTATGCAGCTTGTGAGAGGAGGCAGGCTTTGAACTGGAGTCTATTGTCATTAAAGCTGCTTTTTATCCAGTGTCAATCGTGTAGCATCTAAAAATATAATATATTATGACTACAATAATATATTGTAGAACAACAACAGAACCACCATGACGTCCCGTTGAACTCTATGAGTCTTAATTTGACTGAATTGGTCCCAGATGTTAGATGCTAAATGTGATGCACTGTTTTAGGTCTTTTCTGCCCCCTGCTAGTCAAATAGAATCATTAACACAGTCAGAAAGTAAAATGTTGCATCTGAGATAAATGCCATGTTCATCTCCTTTTTTTCCTCTCTCATTGTGTAAGAGAAGAATTTTGCCATTAATGTGGCAAAAGTTTTAGTTCTCAGGCATAAAACACGTGTAGATTCACATGCCTCCAGGGCAATCACAGGCAGATGTGGAGCTCAGCACCCAGCAGGTGCACAAATGTCAGTTTCTTCCCCAACAATATTTCTAGAACCTTACTTTCCTTATCACCTAAAATGGTTTCTCCAGGCCACTGGGGTGAAATAAGTGTCGGGATACTAGTAACAAACAACACTTCTTTGACCGTCTGCGCATTCATTATTTTGTGTCCTCCATCCCTATGTAAAGATTTCCTTAGTTATTCCAAGATTTGCATAACAAATAGTCTTCTCTGATACCAAAGACTATCATCTGGTTTCCTTCTCCCATGTTCTAACCTCCTGAAGGCCTGTGATATCTCTGAAGCTGCCTCCTTTCTTGGTACCTCCAAGCAAACATATGGAGTGTTAAGAGTACTGGGTGGCCCAGCAACTGAGAAGCACCAATGGTTTGCTGTGTTCTCTGTAAGTCCCGAAGTCCAAATCTATTTGTGTATGTTTCAGGTAATGGGGGAAACCTAGTTCTCCACTTGAAGATTTTGCTCCATAGCTGGTAGTGCATCAGAGTAGGAGTGTGCGGTCAGACTCCCTCCTCCCTGAGTCTGAGTTTCAGCCCTTCTGTCGGGTTGCAGTGTGACCGTGGGCAATTACTTAATCTCTCTTTGCCTGGCATCTGTAAAGTGGGGCTAACAATAGTTACCTCACAGGGTTGCACTAGTCCAGAATGAGGGCTCAGTAAATATTGGCCACTATTCCTATTATGTGAGTATCCAAACAAACTGGCTCAGGTGCTCAGGATAGCACAGAGATTTTAATCTGCTTATTTGGTTTGTACTGGTCACCCATCTCCCCAGGACTCAGCCATGAGCTGGAGGATGCTCTGAGTAGTAAGTGCTTGGCTTTGTTCAAAAATGCCTTGCTCTTCAACTCTGTGGCACCAACTGTAAATTACATTTGTGTACCTTGTTATTCCTTCCTTAGGAATTCTTAGAAATTCTTGCCTAGCTAGCTCCCCAGTCCCTTGAGCAAATCAATCCTGTTGGGACTGTTCCAGAGTCCACATAGACCAAGATATGTCTGTATTTTTTAATTCTTGGCTAAAGTCACTTTTGGCTCTAGTTGGAAACAAGCATTCTCTTTCTCTCTCTCTCTCATACAAACAAGGACTTATATTTTTTCAACATCAGAAACCTTCCATTGTAATTTGCTTATAAAATTGACTTTGGTATACTTGACTCCTTCTTAAATCTCTTTCAAAGATACTTTGTCACTGGACTTTCAACAGAACATTATTGTGAGATGATAGTCTCTTACATGAAAACTCCCAAATAATCTTTCAGTGGTATTAATTGGTTCTCCTTGAATTACCTGAAGCCAGAATTCAAGACTAATAAAAACATTTACTTTAGTAGTTTATTACAGAATACCTATTTATATGACTTCTAGATAGTCAGTCATCTATGCTTCTTCTGTTCATATTCAAGTACTACATAAGTATCAGGTAATCCACATAAGCTGTTCTTACATCACCTTTAAAACATTTAAACTTTTTTGCTTAATGAGACTTGAATCACAAGAATTCTTTTCTAAAGACAAAGTTGAAACAGCCGCTCTAATACAAAAACAGCTTTAACAGTTTCACCAATAATTCTTTTGAACCTAAAATTAATCTCTTTGTCTTCCCTCTTTCTCACTTTCTTAATATTGAAACACTATTCAGTGCTTGCTTTTTACAGGCTAGGGTATTTTAAGTCTATGAGATCAGACTCCCTTATTATTTTGTGAACTACAAAATCCATTTATACAATCACTTTTGACCTAATACATCAGCGAAAATTCCAGTCTCGGTTATAGTGAACTCCTTGCGTGTTTACAGAAAGTCAGACACTCACTCCAGCAAAAGCATGGTTTTAATTTCCGTGTTAGGTTATCTCAGACACTTGGAGTCAGCACATCTTCCGAGAAGCTGAGAAACAACAATAATTGTTACTATTGACTGAGTGACTACTATATGCCACGCACTGGGCTAAGTAGTTAACAATAACCTCACAATAAACTAATGAGGCAGGTAGTGTTATTGTTCTAGTTTTATAGATAAGGAAACTGAGGATCAGGGAAGTTAAATATGGCACAGGTGTGGCTTCATGTCCAGATATTTATAGTGTTTTCTAATTTTGATGAGGCTGTAAGGTCTGGATCCACCAAAAACATCACCGTCAGCCAGTGAGGAGTCTCATTTGGTGTCATCGGTATGTGGACATAGTGGTCAGACTAGGTTGCAATGAATGAGGTCGTGCGGCGTGGTCAGCCCACCAGGCGTGGAAGCATTGCTCCCCCAGCACATCTCTGTTGGGCCGATCATTGCTCACGACATCCAAGTAACTGTTCTCAGTGGAGGGAGGGCCTCCTTCTAAGCAGGAAACTGGTAAAAATGCCTTGAGGAAGCAGTGAAACAAAGCCTCAGATGGCTTCCTGCTAGATGAAAGGAAGGAGAGCTGCACAACCAGCCTAGTAAGGTACTGAACAGAGTGGAACTGCTCATATTGAGCAGAGACTTTGGGCTGGCAGCAAGTCTGGGAGAGTGGAAATGTTACAAAGGAAGAAGGGCTCTTTGGATGGCAGCCCCATTTGGATTAGTAGCCACATTACTAATTGAGTGAAGGACATGCAATTCTGTGCTCAATACACGCATGTCCTCGGATGATCCAGCGTTGGCCTTTTCAGCAACATCTGTGTACACTTGATGTCATTTTCTCATCAAGGCTGCCTTCTCCAGAAATACACGTCAGCAAGTAATACAAAGGCTGGAATGAGAGGATTCCTTTGCTGCCCTCTCAGGCTGTTAATCCTGTCTGTCCGGAGTGACTTATTTATACTGCAAGAATTTATCATATGTTTAGCACATTTCAAAGTTGTTTTCGTTTATTTTTAAATGAGAACTGAAAAGAATTCTGCTCCAAAAGAAGAAACAATTTGGAGAAAGGCTTAGAGGTGGAGATACTAGTGTGTTAGTCTGCTCTGTTGGGAGTAGGGAAGCTGATCCCTGTAATATCTTATCCTCTCTTTCCATTTCTAAAAAGTTTGCTGTGCCATGACAGCTTGCAGAAACTTTTCAAGATTTTTTTTTTTGGCTTAAAATTTTCTTTTTAGAATCCCAAGCGATTCCTTCCTTTAAGTCATATTGTCAGGTATTTCTGCATTTACTGTGAATTCTATTGGAAATGATGATGATCCTCTAAGATGGAGCTGGAAAAAAATGTGGTGGTTTCTCTCCTAGAGGAAGGAAATGCATTTTCCCTCAGAGTTGCTCTGCTCTGTGGACCCAAGGGAATATATTAATGACCCTGAAAAGTGAATTTGTTTCTAAAGAAACACTGTTCTGTGGTCTCTGGGAATTTGTTTTATTTGTAAAGATGATAAAGACTGGTCCTAGAATTCTCCACTAAGGCAAAACATGGAATACAAATTGAGGAAACTGAATATGAAATATATAAGTTGTAATACTAGTACTAATCCTAAAATATGTAGTTTCTTTTTGTTATTATTATTTGCTGGATTATCATACCTGATAATTGTACTAGTTTTATAAGCACTTAAAAAATAGTTATAAAAGCTCAAATCCCCAAGAAATAATGACATCACAAGACATTTTTACTTCTGGACATCCCTAGGCCTAGCAATGATATAAGGTGTCACTATTATTGCTGGAAGAAAAGGAAACCATGGTGCCCTTTACTTTAGGTTCCAGTCAGCCCACTGATGGACTGTCTACTTCAGACAGACTCCTAGAAAGTCTACAGTCTTTGCAGGATTTGTTCCATGTGGAAGATCAGAGAGGGCTCCAGGAGAGTAAGTAGGCTGAAGAATGGCTACAGGGCAGCTAGAAGCTGAACATTTTTAGGGTTCTGGAAAGACTGAGTCAATAGAGTAGAATTTGAATACTGACTCTGTATATATTAGCTAAACAAATGCTTTAAAATTCTGTTCTTCACCTTTTTTTTCTTTTTCTTATTGACAGATAATTTTCATTATATTTAAAATGGGAATATTAATAATAATATCCTTGATGGATTTTTGTGATCTTCAAATCATGCATTATATAGGAATATGATTTTTAAACTATATCAGAAAAATGAGTTATTGCTTCTAGGTCTGCCAAAAACTGAACACATATTATTTAATGCTCAGAGCCTAGAAATGTAGAGTAGTTGGCATTTGACTCACTAGTGGGCCTTGGTAGGTAACAGAGCACCGTGGTACAATTACTAATCAATTTCAAAGATGAGTGAACCATCTTTTCCTCATACCACATGGAGTGCTTCCTAGAAAGGATAACTTTTAATATGTTGTCCATATTTTGACTTCCAATGGATGAAAGAGTTATTGTGGTAGAGTGGGAGTGAGCTTGGTCTTTAGGGTCAGCTAAAGATGGGTTTGAAGCCTGATTCTGTTAATTACTAAATGTATGACGAAGTACTTGACTCAGTTTCCTCAGCTGTAGAGCAAAGGTAAATATTCCTATCCTCCAGATTTTTTAAAGCAATAATGCACATAAACTATCTGTACAATAATAGATGAATACAATGACCATGATGGCCATGACGATGAGCATAAAAGTTCATTCTAGTTAATAAGCTCAGATGCTGGTGTAAAAAGCCAGAGGTACCCACCAGTAAACCCACTGATGGCCTTCTGGAACGTCTTGGAGTGCAAAGGTCGAGCGAACAGGCTTTGGAGTTAAGCAGCTTGACTTCAACTCCTGACTGCCCTTTACTACTGGTAAATGGTGGTTAATTCAGATAAGTGATTTGTGTTGAATACATTTCTGTGTGTCTTTCCAACAGACTGCATACTTTTTTCTTGGGGCTAATTCGTCTCACATGGCTAATCATTTGCTCCATGTGATATTAGTTCATTAAGTTATCATAAATTACCAAATTAATTACAATTCTGAGAACTTCACCTCTTGTTAAACTACAGTTCCTTACACAGAAGTGCAGATGAATGAACAGATTAACCCCTGGTGGTACCTGTCCAGTTCAGGCCAATGAGGTATGCAGGTTGAAGGAGGGCAGATTCCCAGTATCTGTTAGTTGGCCCTTAGTGGCATCTGTTCCTTCTTCACCATCTTAAATATTATTAGGCCACGGAACGCATACTCTGCCAAAGAGGATGAAATGAAATTAATATATGGCTATAATAGAAGAAATACATTTAGGCCACAGATTGACCCTTCCTTTAGGAAGCCTCAAATGAAATCAGTCTAGAGACTTACTGGGCATTTCCTATACATCTGTGGGTCATTCGTATTTTGGATGGTTTTCCTATAGAAGAAAAGAATAGTAAAGGCCTCTTGATTCAGAAACTCTAAACAGCAGCCTGGTATTGTGTGAACATTCAACAGACCAAATTCCAGGGTTAGTCTCATCTGGTCTTTATTGCTATTAAGTCAAGGTGAATGGAATAAAGGGCTACCAGAAAAACAACGTATAAAGAACACAATGCAGAATGGAGTTCTTTATAGGTGAAAAAAAATTCAACCAAACATTAGTTGTACCCTATACTTAGAGAAACCCCCCAATGATTCTGCTTAAATCAGTTCTTCTCTGCACATCTTTCCCTACTTCTATGGGAACCAAAAGCTCTGGATCTCGTTCCTTCCCTGGTTTCTCCCTTTTATTTTAATAAATATTCCTTGTGTTCTCTCATCCACTAATTAGTGTCACCATGTGCCTATATTGCTAACAGTTTAAAGAGAGCAGTTCCTTTGAAAATATAATCTTCTTTTAAATGCATCATCATTTTGAAGTGGTCTCATAAATTTTGTTGCTGATTTGGGATCTTAAACTGTATATTTATTTATATTAAAGTCTGCCTGCTGTTCATCTTGAAGATATTATATTTGTATAGTTAACAGAAGTGATGAGCCGAATTTAATTTTCTTTCTACTCTGGAATGCTTTGCGTCTTGTAATCACCATTGATTGCCTACTTACTAGTCAGAATCAATAAAAGGAGTAGTTGTAAAATTCCCCTATCTCATGTCTTATAATATAATAGTCTAGTCAAAATGGGGGGTACTAATAGCATTTGGCTGTGTAGACATTATCTGATAATGATAGTGCGTATAGCTCAGACTACAGAGGAACAAATTAAAATTGGAAGCTCAAATATTGGACTTTATTTTAATTAGGATGAAGTTTATGCACAAATCTCATCAGAATATGTGTTTTTACTGTTTTATGGATAATAATATAATTTTTATTAACTTTTTATCATTTTAATTGCATTTTCTTTCAGAGACCACTAACTCTGTTTTATCTTTGTTTCGAGATTGTCTCTGATATGACTGATGCATTTGCCTAAATTCCATCAATATGATGTTATGGAAACATTAAAGCATATAGACCTGTGCTGAGAATAACAGCTTTCAATTTCAGGTTTATATAAATCAGCAAAACCCTGGAGATAAAAGATAAGAAATATTACTAGGCAGTCAGAGACTTAGTCAACTACTTTTAAGCATTTGCACTTTTCTATTTACTGTGCTTTATGGGTCTCAGAAAATAATTTCATTGAGCTTAAATATTTCTAAAATTATTGTTGTTTTATATGAAGTCTGTTAAACTCTGGCATCCCACTGGGAGTAGCCTTTGGATCTTTCAATGTTATTCAAAATTTTAGGTCCTTAAGCAAGCATCCTTGATTATGGTTTTAAAAAACAAATGCAATGTGTACAATATCAAAGCCCATCCAAAAAAGAGCTGTACTGAGAAAATCAATCTTAACAACTGATAAATTACATCCTCTATTGGAAAAGAAATGTGCTTATGGCATTTTGGAAAACATTCAGCGTGGTAGTCAAGTTCTTTTAGTGAGTTCCCTGACAATCGTGGTCTTTTACTATTTCCTATGCTAGCAGCAAGAATCCCTCCGCAGATGGCTTTCAAATACAGTGGTTAGGGAGGGTACATGGACTAGAAGAAACCTCATTTGTAGATCTTGATTATGGATTAATTACTTAATTGTTTGTTGCCTGTTTAGGATGGTTAATGGATATGAGCATCTGGTTTTTGACATTTTTTTCCCACTCTTTTTCTCCCTTTTATATTAAGTTCTCCCCAGTGGAAGCCATGTATTGAGAACCACCTTTCTATCTCATGTTCTGTCTTCACTGGCATCTATTCTAAAGCAGTACAGGATTTTTGCTTCAGAGTAAGAGGTGCAATAGGTCAAAGGGCAAAGAACTACTTGCCCTCATTTTGCCTGTATTGTTCTGTCACTCTCTACTCTGGAGATAGGACTTTTGGTAATGATTTTTACCTTTATATGGGATAAAAATATGTAATAGAGAAGGAATAACTTACAAATTTAATAACACAATTGAAATAATGGTCTAGGGATGTTAAGAGATGCTCAAGAAAGCCTTTTCACCCTTTTTTTCAGACATACATCGTCCATGAAAATCATATTTAATGCTTATTGAGTTCTTTCTCTTTGCCAAGCACTGTTCTAAATGCCGTATGTGTTACCTCTTTTGATCTACACAGCTATTCCATGAAGTGGGCACTATTTCCCCTCTATTGTACAGATAAAAAATCTGACACGCAGAAAGGTTAAGTAACATGCCTAAGGTGATGTGGCTGAAAAATGACAGAGGCAGTATTTGAATCTCTCCTCTACCCACTCTTAACAGCACACTCTAATTCCCAGGGAAGCCCAAGATCAACTGGTCCCCATCGACAAAATATTGATAGTTAGGAATTACTATCTTCCGTTAGATAAAGGCTAATAATTAAAATGAGGAGGCTGCTACTGAACCCATAGCTTCCAAATTTTTCAGCACTGGAACTGCCCATGCAGTGTCAAGCCTCAGTGTGGGACAAGGAGGCAGGACGCAGAGAGGTGGGACGAGGCCTCCAGCAGAGGAGCATGGATAAGCACAAATGAAAGCTGCCCTTGGGAAATAACAGCAGCTAGCTTTTATGGCGGACGTTCTGTGTGCTAGACACAATGTAATGAAATGCCTTATTTAATGTTAACTTCTTATAATTATTCCAATTCTATCAGTGCAGCAACTGGGGTTTAAAATGGTTAGGTCATTTTCCCAAGGTTACATAGCTGCCAAATGACAATAGCAGAATTCAAACTTGATTTGTCTGAATTCAAAGGGCATTGCTCTAGGACTTCTAGTTTAGTTCTGACAGGCAAAGAGTTTGGAAGTCATCACTCCTATCCTTACAAGGAAAATCTAGACATAGTGAAAATGAATTTTCTTGGACCCATAAGAGATGAGGTTACAAGGCAAATTGCCACCCCCAAATCTAGAAAGAGAGAGAGAAACATGCAAGATCTGCGTACCTACAGCAGAAACCACTGGAGCCATAAATTGGTAGAAACGCTTAAATGACAATTTTGATGAATTACTGGATGCTGAGTGTGGACTAGCATGACTGTGAGAAATTCTGAGGGACCTCAACCTCAGAGAGTCCTCCACACATTCATGGGCTTTACTTCCAGAAATCCCACCAGGTTCTTATGGTGAATATTCCATCATTGCTCTGGCAGGAAGTAATTATTGTGAAATATGCTCAGAGCTTTCTCCATAACAAAGGCTTACTCTCCAGGGGAAAAGACTTTATCAAAGCCGTATCTAGGGCTCATCCAAGGAAAGTGCATTTCTCCCATTCCAGATCCCTCTATCTTTCCAATCTCATGTAATGTGTGTGTGTGTGGGGGGGGTGTCCACAGGGGTTAAGTTTTCAAGGAAATATATTAGGAACACTGCAACCAGGGAAAGATGTAGGAAGAAGGGGAGACAATAAGCTATGCCACTGGAGTAACCTTGGGTAGGCCACAGCCCAAGTGGGAAGGGCCCACTAAAACACTGAGATGTAATTGGAAGATTATAGAATGCTCCCCCTGCCCTACACCTTGCCACCACACAGACAGGGCCCCAGTATAATATCTGTGAATTAAAAGTGAAAAAGCTGCAAGTCACAGATTCTCAAAGTCAAGAGGGAAGACAAAAACCAGGAAGCATTAAACATAGCCCACCTTCTAGCCAGATTAACATAAATCCTCATACTAACCATCAATTTATGTCAATTCCTATTCCTGATACAACATATCCAGCTTTCAGCAAAAAAGTATAAGGCAAAAGGCAAGAACAAATAGCCTGAAGAGACAAAGCATTCATCAGAACCAGACTCAGATATGATACAGATATTAGAATTATCAGACAAGGAATTTAAAATAACTGTGATTAATATGTTAAGTGCTCTAATGGAAAAAGTAGACAACATGCAAGAACAGATGGTAGAGCAAGCAGAATAATGCCCTCCTCCTATGCCAAGGTGTCCACATCCTAATCCCCAGAAGCTATGAATATATTATCTTAAATGGCAAAAGGAATTTTGAAGATGTCATTAAGCTAAGGGCTTTGAGATAGATTATCCTGGATTATCCTGGTGGGCCCAATATAATCACAAGGGTCCGTAAAAGTGGAAGAGGGAGGCAAAAGAGAAAGTCAGAGTGATGCCATATGGGAAGGACTCAATCACCATTGCTACCTTTAAAGATAGAGGAAGGAGGCCGTGAGCTAAGGAATGAAGGCGGCTTCTAGAAGCTGGAAGAATCTAGAAATGGATTATTTCCTAGAGCTTTCAGAAGGTAATGCAGCTCTTCCTACACCTTGATTTTAGCCCAGTGGGACCTGTGTTGGACTTCTAACCTAAAGAACTGTACGATAATAAATTTGCGTTGTTTTTAGACACTAAGTTTGATATAATTTGTTAATGCAACCATAGAAAACTAATGCAGACAGGTAATGCAAGCAGAGGGATGGAAACTCTAAGAAAGAACCAAAAGAAAGGCTGGAAATCAAAAACACTCTAACCAAAGTTAGAATGCTTTTGATGGGCTTGTCAATAGACTTGGCACAGCTGACGAAAGAATCAGTGAGCTTAAAGGTAGGTTAATAAAAACTTCCCAAACTGAAATTCAAAGGAAAAGGAAAAAGAATGAATGTCGGGAAAAAAAAAAAATAAAGACCCAGAACATTCCAAGAACCGTGGAACCATTTCAAAAGGTTTAACACATGCATAATTGGAATACCAGAAGGAGAAGAAAGAGAAAAGAATCAGTAGAAACATTTGAAGTAGTAAAGGCTGTGCATGTTCCAAAATTAATGACACACAGTTGATCCAGGAATCTAGGAGAACACCAGGTGGGATAAATACCAAACACACACAGATACACACCCCCCTACATGGGCATATTATGTTTAAACTGCAGTAAGTCAAAGACAGAGAAAATCTTGAAAGAAGGCAGGAGGGATAAATACTTTACCTTTACCTGTAGAGGAACAAGTGTAACAATTACAGTGGTCTCCTGGGCGGAAACCATGCAAGCCAGAAGAGTCTGGAATGAAATGTTTAGTGTTGAAAGAAAAAAAAATCTACGAATCTAGAATTCTATATCCGTGGATTTAGAAAATTATCCCTCAAAAGTGAAGGAGAAATAAACACTTTCTCAGACAAACAAAAACTGAGAGAACTCATCACCAACTGATTTGTCCTGCAAGAGATGTTAAAAGAAGTTCTTCAGGGAGGAGGAAGATGATGTAGATCAGAAATGCAGATCTACATAAAGAAAGGAAAACTGTCAGAGAAGGAATAAATGAAGGTAAAGTTTTTGATTTTCTATTATTTGTAATTAATCTAAAAGATAACTTTAAAGTAATAATAGTAACAATGTATTGGGTGATTATAGTATATGGACCAGTGAAATGAAGACAACCATGTCACAAGGGATGGGAGAGACGAATTGAGAAAACTGCATTGTAAGGTAGGTACCTGCACTACATGTGAAGCTAGGTATATGCAGTGTTATTTGAAGACAGACTTAGATTAGTTAAAAATATACATTGTGGGAGCTGGCCTGGTGGCGTAGTGGTGAAGTTGGTGTGCTCCGTCTTGGCGGCCCAGGGTTCACAGATTTGGATCCCAGGCACGGACCTATGCACCGCTCATCAAGCCATGCTGTGGCAGCATCCCATATACAAAATAGAGGAAGATGGGCACAGATGTTAGCTCAGGGCTAATCTTCTTCACTTTTACTATATATATATATGGAGTAAACACTAGGGCAACAACTAAACTTCTAAATAAATAAGTGTAATTGATATACTGAGAGGATAGAAAATGGAAAAAGATGGGATGAAAGACTGTGAGGCAAGATTAAGTGTATACTCTTAATCACATTAGTGATTTTTCTCTACTTTGCTTAACCTAGAAACTCATAATTAAGACAACTGAGATCTTGAGCTCAATCAAATCTAAAATTATTAAAAGAGGACTCAGCAAATATATTCATATATTTTAACCATGATTTTTAACCCAGTTAATAAGGCAAAGTCCAAGCATATTACCTGGCATAAAGTAGGTGCTTAATAAATATTTATTGAATGAGGTTAAGCAATGGGTCAGCAACCAGATAGGCAGACCGACTAAGGTATTCAAATTATTAAAGATTTGGGCAGAGTTAGAAACCAGAAGCGCTGAAAGAACAGAAAAACAAAATAAAGAATATGGATGATAATCCAGATGGTTGGAGTTTGAAGAACCTAGTCAGATTGTAGTCAGAACAGAAAAGAATGCTGGAAGCTCCTACATGTCATTTAGGTCGAAAGATGATTTATAATACTGTGTTCCAGGCACTATTTCATATTGGGGTAAAAAGATGAATAAATGCGTTCCATACACGTAAGAAGCTACAATCAAGAAAGAGACACAGACAAATAAATATCATGTAGTTTATTCACTTGTTCTACACATATTTCTTGAGCACCTGCTGTATACCAGGCAAAGTAATAGTTGCTGGAACGAAGAAGTGTAGAAAACGCTATGAAAACACAAGTGAGGGAGCAGATAGTCATGTCTAGGATTGTGAAGCAAAGCTACATGAGAGTTGGGACTAGAAGGAGGAATAGAACATAATCAGAGAAGAACCTGAACAAGCAACATGAATGGTAGATATGGAGCATTAGCAATTTCTGGCTTGGCAAATTGTATGAATGTTGTATACTCTGTCTCAAATCAGTCCCAAGGATTATGTAGCTCAGGGCCCAAGGGCCAGATCAGACAATGAGAAGTATTAGATAGAATTGAAAGGGTGGGGCAGCCCCTGACATCTCATTTTGAGTTTAAATACCAAGCCTGACCTACTCATGTTGTTACTTCCATTTTTTTTTTTTTTTTTTAATTAACACCTGAGATGAAACCAATTTAACATTCTTGATCTTGGAGTAGGAAGTCTGTTTCCTGGAGGAACATTAACTCTTGGCCATGAAGTGAGCTCTATCCTTGTGAAAACTACAGTGATGATAGATAAGCAATTCCTCAGTTGTGTAGACTCAAATCCAACCAAATGAGAGTTCATTATCTGTTATTAGGTCCATTAGACCAGAGACTGATATACGTCTGTGACCATTGGAGCCATGATGTTTAGTGGGACTAGAGAGAGAAAAAGAGTCCACCAATGATATACTGATCAGGTTGGGTTACAGTTGGGTGGATGGGTACATTAGATTAAGACCTGTTTATCCAAGACAGATGGTTAAAGGACAAAAATTCTACCTGATTTTTTGGAGGAGGAGCTCAATATGAGAGGAATCATGAGGGAAACTGAGTCCAGCCTATGTAATACTAGGCTTTCTAGAACTGTGCTGGCCAATAACACGGTCACTAACTATTTAAATATGAGTTAATTAAAATTCATAAAATTAAACATCCAGTTCTCAGTTGCACTAGTCTCATTTCGAATACTCAATAATCACATGTATCTGGTGGCTACCATGTTGGACATTTCCATCAACAAAGAAAGTTCTGTTAGATAGTAGTGTTCTAAAGTATGTGGGATGTAGTGATACAACAGAAAAATATAGTTAATATCTTCCAGAAACAACTACAAAGCAGCTTTAACATTTTTTTGCTTGTTTTGGCAGTGAGGATAGTAAAGCTCTTACAGCATAAGGATCAAACTTTGCCAACAAATATTTGTAGGAGTGTTTGCACCTTTCAAGTGAAATGAAATTTCTTCATTTTTACAGATCAGGAAACTTAGTGATGTCGTCACTTCACACTAGGAGTAAATGACAATCAAGAGTTGAAGTCAGGCTGCTTACCTCCAAAGCCTGTTCGCTTGACCTTTGCACTCCAAGATGTCCCCAGAGGGCCACATCCAGGACTGGGAGGTGGCTAGTGGGCATGGTGGTGACACCTCTGGCTGTTTCCAGCCAGAATCTGAGCTTAGTAGGGAAGGTGTCCATTCTGCTTGGGCAGCAGCAGTCGTTACATATTTTGTACTATCACTTTTTTCCTAAAAATTCTTGATCTTTGCAAAAACTTACATGCATTTAATGCTTTTCATTAATACCCAGCTAACCAATTGGTTTTCATGAGTCCAATTTGCCTTTCATTGTTCAGTTAGTGAAAAAGATGAGTAAACTCTTTATGTACAATATAAACACACTGGGATTTGTTTTTCAATAACTGAAACTAATGTATGTTTGAACAATTAAAAGATTTTAAAAATATGTATATTCACTACTATTTACTGGAAAAATTCCTCAATTTCTCAGTTATTTAGAAATTATGTGAAGTGCCTTCATTTTACCTACCATCTATGTTTTTAGTTTCTTTTTCAGGAAGGTGAGAGGTTAAAAATAAATATCTTTAAAGTTACTTTGGGTTTTGATTTTTTTAAAGAAAGAACTAATTACATTGCAGCTTTTTCTTATTTTACTCTTAATTTACTTCAAAGATTTTTGGAAATAACTATCGAGATTTCTTCATTTAAAAAAGATTTCTGTCTTTTTTTAACAGAGAATAAAGCAACTCCTTACTAAATCTTTTGGGAGGGAATTTCTGTTCGAGTTTAATAGTTTTCGGGCTACGAAATGGACCTTCGACGCTCATGTGCTCAAATAGTTTGGAAAGCCTTGGATCATTTGTGATTGACAGTTCAAAAATACAATGATATGTTGTGTCTAGGCCATGTCATGTGGGAGAATACTAAATCAATGGTAATGCTATCAGAACCAGAAATCAAATGCAAAATAGTTCCCTTGGCTTCCTACATAATGACATTTGCTCTTTTGATAACTTACTAATGGGTTCTTGGACAGGAGACCTCCTGGAACAGCCAAGCCTGGGTATAAATGGGAAGGGTGAAGCAGTGATGTTTATTGTGCAGAAAAAATTGCCCGAAGAATGTCCAAATATAATTGAATTTCACTTTATGATAAGATTTCAGTAAAGAGGCGAGAACGTGCAAACCATCAACCATGGTCTTTGAGCTCTACTAGAAGTTGGGTGGAGAGCCCCACACTAAACAAACCCTGCATTCTATAACTAGAGCAGCAAATATCAGTGGTTGTACCCTAGCTTTCCCTGGAGTACCCACCCCATTTCCTCAAGACAATGCAATTGTTGGCTCAAGGGCATCACCAGTATTCCATATCTTAATGAATTTGACCAATTGCTTGACTCGATTTGGGGGATCATTTGAGGCTGTGAGCATATTTTAGGTCAAAAAAAGGGAGAGGGTCATATAATTGTCGTTAAAAGCCTGAACTGACGTAAAAGACTTTTGACCACCTGCACCGCAGTGCCCGTGGTTGTGTGTATGTAATGCATAGATGGTGTAAAGAAAAATGCTATGAAGAATATTCAAATACCACCTAACTCAAAGCCTTTAGAAATTTGTGGCAAGAGAAGGTCTTTGTACCACACAATTGTATTAAATATTACAACAAATGCAGATCAGCCTCCGGGGTTTACAGAATGCCAGATAACATTGTGTAACGTGTTTTAAGTAAAACAGCAAACCAGTCCCTCTTTCCTGTATTTGTGGTCTACAGAATGAACATGCCTCAAGCTCTGGATTCACTCTGATCTTAACTTTGCTCTATACTTATCAGGTAGTCGCTGTATTTTTTGTATGAAAATGAATAAAAATAGGACTTGCTTGCTACCGCAAACAAAAGATCTTTTCCCTCTGCCAATTGACCACCTCATCTACTTAATGTTGTGGCTGGATCTCACCGAGCTGCTTAAGTGAGAACATTTGGCTTCAAAAATAGCTTTGTTTTGTTGGATTTCCAAATTAAAGGGGAAAAAATTTTATACTGAAGGATTAAATGCAACCAGGGAACAAAATAATGAAAAGCCTTATTTGAGAAGAAATAACTCTTTGGAATAAGAGGTTACCATATGTCAATATGTCATATGCGGGGAAAGAGAGCTTTTGATTACTTAGAGGTAAGGTTGCCGGAGGGTTTCTGATTTAAATTTCTAAGGCTTGCTCAGAGCATCAAGGGGTTTGTTGAAAATCCTCATAACTTGTGAACTTGACTTTTATTCCTTTGAAAAATTATACAAAATATTTTTTTGCTCACATTTATATTCCATGTGGTGTGTTTCTCCTTGTAGCTTTGCAGCTATTCTTGTGCAGATTGCACTCTTATTGTAACATCAGAATTGAATTTGAGCATTTCTAGAAAAAGCAGTAAGTTTTGGAAATGGAAAAGTGACCCCAAAAGTTGGCTCTAGAAATGTTAAGCTGAAAAAGACTGAGAATAACCTAAATGAACATGAATTGGGACTATTTAAATAAATTATGGTGCATCCTTAGAATGGGATTCTATTTACAAGTTTAAAAGATCAGAACAGTCTCCAAGACATATTGAATGAAAAAAAGCCGTGTCCCCACTCTTAGTATCTTGATCTTTTCACTCAATATTTTCATGTACATATGCATAGAATCCATTTGGAAGAATTGCATAATAAGTTAGTAACACTGCTTTTGAGAAAGGGAAAGGCGCTAGGGTTTGAGAGATTTGTTTCTCGTTGTGTGGGCCTTTCTACTTCAATCATTTTAATATAAGGATGGCTAGACAGATAAATAGAATGAAAGAAAGAACTGTTCAGTTCCTTACACCTTCACTCTTTAAATATATTACTTATATTCAGAATTTCATCAAAACTAGGCATTTTGCCCAGGAAAGTCGAAGAGTAGATATATAACAAGTCAAGAAGGTTTGTTTTAATTTGGAATGAAAAACTAAATTACTAACTTCCACTTTGGAAATGTCTTAGAGGTAAATTAACGGTTTAGCAATAAAGCATTTTTCAATCTATGACATAATTACCAGAAGATAACATGTTGGTACAATAAATAAAGTGAAAGATACATCTATTATTGCAGCTAATGTGTAAGTTACTAACTTCATCTATAAAGTCGTCAGTTTATTTTTAAATATATGCTTTATGAAGATATAAACCTATAAATAAGAGCATTAGTGTCATCTAAATTTAGTTATGCTGTGGAGACAAAAGTACTAGTAAAAAAGATAAAACTTTAAAATTTGAACTATTGTTTTTTCCCTAATGTTGCCTGTAACTTTAGAAAGTCACGATTCTGAAAAATTAAAAAGTGTTGACTATTTGGTTTCCCCTCCACACCCCCATCATTTAACTTGTTCTGAAACGTGCCACGTGAGGTATCTTGTATTATGTCCCCACATCTGCTGCTCCGTATAAACCAGGGCTTCGTCTTAGAAATAATAGACCTCCTTTTATTCTCTAATACAGACACTGCCATTATGTGAGATTGTATGAGAGCTTTAAATTTTCCCACTCTATATTTCTATTTTCAGCTTCTCTTATGGAATAAATGATCTGCTATTTCAGTCATTTTCTATATTGTTATATTTTTGAGGTTCCGTTCTCCTCTCTCTCTCCCTCCCTTCCTCCTCGATCTCTGCCTTCCCCTCTCTCCCCTTCCTCTCTTCTTCCCTCTCCTGCTCACTGGCTCTCTCTCTTTCTCATCCCTTCTCTGCCCATCTCTCTCTCACGTGCCATTCATAGATCTTCTGAATGAGGTGAAGGGTGTGGAGGAAGCAGCAAGACCTTTAGTGTGGCACATGCCAGGCAGTGCACCTCGTGCTGGAGAATTTAGCTGTCACTTTGGAGCCTGCTGGAACTAGCATGCAATTCACATCCCCCAAGTACTGAAAGGGAAACTGCATCTGGTGTCAGAGCAGTTTACTGATAAGATTTTATCTTTTCTCCTGCTGATACTGATAGAGCCATAGCTGGGTGGGCAGTAAATAAAGAAGATTTATTATGGGCTGGATTTGTTAGCTAACAGTACTTTCTCAGAACTATATCAAAAAAGACCCAGAAGTGTTCATCTTTCACCTCCACGGAGCTCAATAATGAATTGTGTGGTGGGGGAGGGGTGGCTGCGGACTTGATGCCGTTTGCTTTCAACAGTGAACATTTCTTACACAATCAACCTAATCTGAATAGATGACTGAAAATCCAGGGATTGATAAATTATCATCATGGCACCTGCATCTTATGCCTCAAGAACCTTAAGCAAACCTAGGGCTGTACATGCGGATTAATTGAGCATGCATAATTTACCGCTGCAGTTTACATAAGTATAAGTATTTTTCTCATTCTGGTAAATAGGCATTTCCAGCTTCGGAAGAAAAATCAGAATATTGCTGCACAATGAAATGAGCCATCAGCCCATGCGGCTATTATAAGAAAAAAAATCTCTGCTCTTACTGCCACTGCTTAGTTTTTAAATTGAAATCATTTTTCGAGTTTCTTTTGCTTTTCGCCATTTATATATATTTCTTTTCATTCTCGTTTATTGTGTTGATTTTTACCCATACTTGTAATCAATACTATTTTCTTGTTCTAGCTTGATGCTACTATATATGAATGATTTAGAGAATGTTAATCTAAGAAAATACTTTCAGTGCAGTTATTTTAGGTAGACAAGGGTGATGAGCAAATGAGTAGGGAATAATAGTCACTGAAACTCAACAGGGTTTGAATGGCTTGTCACGTGTTATTACCCATGTGCTTTTGGGTAAATTAGCCATTAATACCAAATTACTATTTTCTCACCTCTGAAATGGAAATAATAATACCTATCCCACAAGTGGTTGTGTTAAATATTATAATGAATGTAAAGAGCCTTATTTAGATCTGGGCATGTGCTAGGTGCTCAATAAATGAGATGTATTTTTGTTATTATCTTATTAAAACAAAATTTAGTTTACATATCTAACAGTAAATTCTAAATCTCTAAATTAGTAGCTTAAAACATTTGTTTCTATATGAGAATTTATTTAATTCTTAATGGTAAACTATAAAGTATTTAGAAATACTGTTTATATAATGGTTGGTTGTCTAATTATGGCTTTATGGCAAATTTATGCAATTTTATGTGTAGGCAGATAACCTAGGGGCCTGTTAGGTGTGTCCAACTTGCTTATGTCATAATGTCTACCTTAGAGTTTTATTCTTTTTCTTTAAGCCAAAAAAGGCCCTTGTGGGAAATGAAAGCTTAAATGCCATTGTTTATAAAGGAATACTATTATAAATTTATTAATCCCTATTTTATAATAGGGAAATACATCTAAACTTCAATTCATGTAGTAGGCATAATCTTGATAGGGTGAGTTTAAATTTGATTTTTCTCATCTACTTCTATTTCCTGCAGTATATACATTATAATTTTAAAAGTATGTCTTTATTTATGCTAAAACTTTTATTGCAGTAGCTGCTCATGCTGAAATCTTAAATTTTGCTATCTCAGGGCCTCTGTGTAATAAGTTACAAAAAACACATTTAACTGTAATAGAGAAACTGGCTACTTAAAGGAGCTTTTCAGCGCATCTTATAAAATCCAAGATCCCTTTTATAACAGAGGTAAATGTATTTGTATAATAAGTTTAATTTTTCATAGTACACAACAATCACACGTAAACTGTAAAATCCGTTGCATGCTTCTTTCTTTGTGAGAATTACAGTTTTCAGCCAGGCATTGGGTTATTCCTAGAAAGGCGTGTCACATTTTCTGCCACTTCTCCGAGGTTTTATTGATGTGGTTGTCACCCTAGAAACCCACTGAATTCAGAGATGAAGCTGCCTTTCTGCTTGATTTTTCACTGAGGTACATTTCAGGAGACCACTGTGAGGCTCTGGTGGAAGAAGCCGAAAGGGTAATTCTCCATAAGAATATCTTATAGCTCTGAGGCTTTCCGTCTGCACACACCTGACTGGCTGTTTCCTGAATACTAAATGGGAAGTGTCGAGCCATTAGTCAAGCCACAACACCACCCTCAACCCTACCGGAAATAATCCTTACTTAATTAGCTGCTCTTTTCTTTGTCTTTCTCTCTTTCTTTTTCAGTCATATGTTAAAAATGAGGTCACAGAGCCATGAATGAGAGAGAAACAAGCTAAGGGGATCATAAATTGTGAGCACGGGGCTTGGAGTCAGACAAGCAAGGCATCTCTGACACTAAGGAACTGTATAACTTTAGGCAAGTGACTTCAAGTACCTAAGACTCAGTTTCTTCTTCTGTAAAGTGGATATAATAATATTATTTACCTCAGCTGACTGTTGGGAGGATTAAGTGAGTTGATACATATAGTTATAAGCATAGTACCCTTCAGTGTGTTTTGGTGATTTCTAGATAGATCTACACTTGGAAGCATGGACCTTCTCTTCTAATTTCTGCCTGGATGCCATGGAATTGGGTGCTAGTCTTAGTACTTCATCTTTTCCCTTCCCTCCAGATCACATGGTCAACTTTTCTTTCTTGGCTTCCTTGATGTCGAAGTTGCAATGCCAACCATTTGCCACTTAAACAAGAGGATCTTAATTGCTCCTATCAAATGACACCTCTTGTAAGAGAAACAATATCAGTGTCAAGTGAAGCGAGGGTCTCAGCCTTGGGCTCCGTCAACCATTCAGGCCTTCAGGAGCTCTGCTGTTCCTTGCTCAGTCAATAAGTCTCTGGCACCCACTTTTTCAAGTGCAGCCAAAACAAGGGAGTCAGAGGCTAGAGCTCCACGGGTGAGGTTGAGAGTGGATATAGAGGCCCAACCTCATCAACTCACAACTGTTTCTTTATTTGGGTCAGTTTTATAGGTTCCTGCAGAATTTCAAGTTGTCATTCAAAATGGTCTTTGGTCACTGTACTGGACTTTTATCATATTTTAGCTATCCTACTGCCAGTATGCCTTTCTATTTAAACAGAAAATCCCTCTATGTGTAATATTATTAGAATATAGTACCCTGTCTCTGAATACAGAAGTCAATAGAGGAAAATAAATCTTTCCAAGGCCTCTTGGCAGCTGGGGCTCAGTCATGTGACCTTGACTTGGCCAATAAGATACTTCTGTTTGACGCCTCGACTCCAGAATGAGAATGGTGAGGATTCATTCATGAAGACTTTAGTGATGGTCAGTGGCAGCTTACTTACTGAGTAAGTGCTGACTGAGATGTTCAAGTATATAATACGATGTCTTCTTCAATTGCTAGGAGGGGAGTAGCAGGTGGTGAAGCTAGCATTTGGTTTGGAAAGGTCTGGCATTTTTAGTTGCAATTACAAATTTGGTGCTACAGCAGACATGGGAGGTAACAAGGAGTTAATCTTACCAAAGAATAAGATTATATATGCATATTCACTATCCACTTGTTCTCAAGTCTTCTGTGATTTGACAAGCATTTTTCATTGCTTGTGGCTACCAAATTGAGTTCACTGAATCTATAATGACAATCACAATATAGGCGATTTTATTAACCTGTCAATTATTTTTCAGCTTTCTTATTCTGGTCACATCCCAAGTCCAGGAGGGTGTTAAAAATGGAAGACCGTGTTTCTTCATATCCAAAGTGCTGAATTTCATATTTTTCATTCATGAATGAATGGTGGTTGTGCATATGTCTAGCTTCTTATAAAATTTTAAGGATGTTCCTGGTTTACTTCATCAGAAGTTTACATACTGTATTGATTGAAATTAGAAAGTTAGTTTGGGGAGCTATGCATGTATTTCGACTTTATCTCATAAGAAATTACTGCTTTACTTATTCTTTCAGATGGAAGTTCCCAAAATGCGTTGTTTTGATGAGAGCACCCTAATAAAGGGTTCTGTGGTCAAATAATTTTGGGAAAAACTACATAAAATATCTCTCTCTTATAAACCTACACTATATATTAGCTCATATATATTATTAGCTCATATATACCTTTATTATATATATGAACCTATTTTACATTGCCTGATGCAGAGTTTTCCAAATTTATCTGACTACCAAGACCTTTCCTGTAAAATAACAAATGTGAGCATCCCCTGGAATTAATAGTTACACCTTGCAACTGTAGTATTACGAGACACACTTTCAGAAATGTTGCCATAATGTATGTTCCTATATTGGGTTTCTTTGCATTACCTACTTTCAACAATAGATGCCTTGGGTTTATGTGCCTGCATGGTTCACTTCTGTCTACTTAATAGTTGTATGATTTTAAGCATGTTATTTAATTTCTCTTCACATCAGTTTCTCACCTGTAATATGGGGATATGAGCATCTGTGTCAGAGGATGTTAAGAGGATTAAATGGTTCATATATGTAAATGCTTAGAAGAGTGCCTGACTTACACTAAGCATTCTATAAATGTCGGCTATTATTTTTTTTCAGGCCAAATTAAAGTCTTCACTGACCCCTTTTTGTATGAACTCTTTTACTGAAGCTCCATAACACTTTGTTCTTTTTAAACCCAGTAACTGATTTGCTGCTTGCTAATTGTATGCCTGGTCCCAGGTTTTTTTATGTGGTGATTCTTTTCTGTTCTAATTTAAGAAATCTTATATTGAAAGTCACAGAAACCAATGCTTGTAAACACAGTGTTTACTGAATAGATGCAACAGGCAATCACACCAACATCTAAAAACAGGAAATTACAGACAGCTAGGCCATATGATGTTAGGCTGAGATGAGACTTCTCCTTCCAGTTCTGAGGCATTTCACACTGTTTTGGTCTGCTCCTGAGCCTTTACCCTAATTTCTTAGCAGACTGACTTTCTTTATTTGCTCAGTTTTGCTGTTTCCCCATATTCTTCTTGTACATGGGTGGGTTTGGCTTGCTAAGGCACTGATTTCTGCCTAGACATCACATGGCTTTGCATCAGGGCTCCCCGCAATGAACAAACTCAATCTCTCAGTGTCTGAATTCCAAGTTCCTAGGAAAGAGTATCTTAATGGCTCGGAACAGACTATGGTTTGGCTCCCTGGCTGAAGTGTTCACTCCTGTTTCACTTAGCTGTAGTTAAAGCTGTAGCTTTATCTGGTATAAACATGACCACTTAGAACACTCCTCCTGTAGGAGTGGTGGTGGTGGTGGTGGTGGGGAGTATTCCCAATACCAGAGATGGGCAGAGGCGGGTACAGATACCACAAAATGGCCATACATCCTGTCATCATCTTTGCTGTAGGAAAGTATGTCTTAATGTTTCTTCTACGATTCCTGCTTTCTTCAGTCCTTTTTCCCACCAAGAACTAAAGGATGCCAGGGAAAATGTCTTCTAACCAAGCATTTGAAACTCACAATCTTAATTTCATGGAAATTTCTCAAAAAAGCCTAAAAATCAGAAGGTGGCTTCACTGAGCTTCCCTGGGTTAAAAACAGTCTTGAGAAAGCTGCTGTTACCCAGTAGGGTCTGACCTAGAGCAAGGCTGAATATCACTATGTATTACACTCCTGGGCCAATGTCAGATAAAAATAACCATCTGGTGGCTCCTTTTTACTCTTGCAGCATCTGCCCTGCAAGAAAGTTTCCGTCTTCATGACGTAAAATGAAGTTCAATGATAAGAGGTAGCTGATAACATTTGAACTTATTGAATTCAGGATCCAAAAAGGGAAACAGCTAGTAAGGGATTTATTTATGTTTAGCCTTTTATTTTAAATCATCAGAATTAGCTCTCATGCAACCCATTTTCCCCAGAAAATCAACCAACTCTCCTTCTCAATTTGTGTGTCATGGATCTTAGGGAAGGGTACTCTTTTGGCTCTCTATATTTTTCATTCCATTTCATTTCATTTTCATTCATCAGGATGTTGATAATTAAATTTACCTGTGCTTACCCAGGAGGCAATTATTGGTCTAGATCATATTGTAATTGTCTCAGGTCTTGAATGGCTTGCCTGATGTTTGGTAGCGTCGCTCTGGTTTCCTCTTTTATTTGAAAGCATTTGTCCTTTTGTTGTAGTCTGACAGTGATACGTGTTGTTCCTCTCTGCAAACAAAGGAATGAACATCCCACACTGCATAAACATTTGTGTCACACTTTTCTCCTGAAATTAGTATTCTTTTAAACTGGTTAACACATTTGTACTGTCTCTGACACCTTTAACTATGACAACTATGAAACAAAATAGTGTACAGTGAACAAGCACATCACTTGGAGCCGATTAGATTAATTACTATTCGGGACAGTGCTTAGATTAATTATTGTGTTTGTGTAGTGTGTTCGTTAAGTGCTTGCCTGATTGCTGCTCAGAAGATTGATTACTTGTTGCATTTACCTTGTGGTTTCTGTGGGGAAAACATCTTTTAGGATTCATCACTTCTAAAAGCCCAGGGGGCTTGGTTGACATGAGAATGCTCCAGTAAAGCTGTAAAACGGAGGACAGGCTGCGGAAAATGTGTTCTTTAAATAAACAACTACAGTGGTGGCTAGAGTAGCCATCAGATCTGTTTAACATTAGGAGAATCAATCGATGATAAAATTGAGCTAATACGAACTACACAATCTGAAAACCCAGCACACTACTTGGATTGTAAAATTGAGGTGAATAAGCACTTCCCAAGATTTTCTTGGTCTCCAGTAAGCTAAAATAACAAACTCTGCGACTTTGTTGTCATTTTCCCTCTTGACTGTCTTATACTTCACTTCCCAGTGGCAGCCACATGGCGACTGCTGCTGCCACTGCTGTTTGAATCTGCCCTCGCAATGGGGCTCCAGAGCCCCCTGGGTTCCTTCTGAAGAAGCCACACCGCAGCCCTTTGAGGTGCTTGCCTCCCTGTAGGAAAGTACATGGGGTCATGTGATGCATAAGAACATGCGTTATCTGCTGTGTTCAAGGAGTGACTGCCAGCACCAGGAAAGGATTTACAATAATAGGATTTTGTTGCAATGGGGGATAGTAACAAATTTAAATAGAAAAGTACTTTTGAAAGAAACAAATGAGTCAAGGATTAAAATTAGAACAGCCTTTTGTTTAGTGGAAGGCTGGACTAATCTCTCCATTTGGGGAACAAAAGAATCCATTGCTTAAACATGATTATATATTATACCTATCTGTGACTTTGAGTGCTTATGGCTGTTTTAGATGAACAGTTTTAGAACTCAAAGAGGTTTCATATATCCCTGCCAAATATACCATACCTTTGCCCAGAAGAGAAAGACTAAAGAATATTTCTATCTTTCCTACTCGTTTTTTTTTTTTTTTTTTGGCGAGGAAGATCAGCCCTGAGCTAACATCTGCCAATCCTCCTCTTTTTGCTGAGGAAGACTGGCTCTGGGCTAACAACCATGCCCATCTTCCTCCACTTTATATGGGACGCCGCCACAGCATGGCTTGCCAAGTGGTGCGTCAGTGCGCGCCCGGTCCTAACTAGCAAATCCCAGGCCACCGCAGCAGAGCACAGCGCACCTAACTGCTTGCACCACTGGGCTGGCCCTGCTTTCCTACTCTTTTGACCTTGTTATTTAGCCCTATTAATTATAGTCATAAACAACTACAATAATAACACAAAATACTTAGAAACAGGGCACTGAAAATGCTTAGGACATTTAATATTATGGATTAAAATGAAACAAGCATTTTAAGTAACATACATCCCGGTAAATGAGAAGAAAATAATCAAAAAAGTGAAATAATGAAAATGAAATAAAACTAGCCTCATGTTTTAGTCAGTCTTCCCATTATGGCTTGAGATTTCAGAAGATAAGCCATTTTCAAACACGATGTGTTTTTTAGCATTTAAAACCATTTTGAGGTGCTGGCCTGGTGGCGCAAGTGGTTACTGGCCTGGTGGTGCACGCACTCCGCTCCGGCGGCCCTGAGTTCACCGGTTCGGATCCCGGGCGTGCATCAACGCACCATTTAGCAAGCCATGCTGTGGCGGCGTCCCATATAAAGTGGAGGAAGATGGGCACGGATGTTAGCCCAGGGCCAGTCTTGCTCAGCAAAAAGGAGGAGGATTGGCAGATGTTAGCTCAGGGCCGATCTTCCTCACAAAAAAATAAATAAATAAAACCGTTTTGAATTTAAGATGATTAAACATCACAACCATTATGTCATTATGGCAAAGATAGTTTTCCTCCATAAAAGTACAGTACAGTAGTCTCCCCTTATCCATGATTTCACTTTCCATGGTCAACCACGGTCCGAAAATATTAAATGAACAATTCCAGAAATAAACAATTCATACGTTTTAAATTAGGCGCCATTCTGAGTAGCATGATGAAATCTCACGTTGTTCTGCTCCGTTCTGGCCAGGACATGAATCATTCCCTTGTGAGATCCCCAATCATTGCCGTCATCTGCTCCTGACATCCAGCCATCGACATCCTCATGGCTCAATGATCCTTCTTCTGACGGATGGTCAGAAGGTCACTAGTAGCCCAATGCTATGTCACAATGCCTATGTCATTCACCTCACTTCATCTCATCATGTAGGCATTGTATCATCTCACATCATCACAAGAAGAAGGGTGAGTACAGTACAGTAAGATATTTTGAGAGAGAGCGACCACATTTCCATAACTTTTATTACAGTATATTGTTATAATTGTTCTATTTTATTAATTATTGTTAATCTCTTACTGTGCCTAATTTATAAATTGAACTTAACAGAAGTATGTACTTATAGGAAAAAGCATAGTGTGTATAGGGTTCAGTACTATCCATGATTTCAGGTGTCCACTGGGGGTCTTGGAATATGTCCCCCATGGATAAGGGGAGACTACTGTAATTGCCAAAGGATAAGCAGCCTAGAGCGTAGATACTGGAACATTGGTAAATGAGAGGATGATGAGAGATGGGCAGTTGTTTTTGAGTTGGTTGGTTTCTACAGTGGTAAAAAGACCAGAAATAAAAGGAAATGCATTAGCCCAGCTGAAAATATATTTAGAGTCTTTCTGATTAAATTCTCCTTTCCCTGTATGACTTAAAACTGGAACTAGACAATAATTAATTTTTTAAACATTTCCCTTTCTCATTGACTGCTCTGTTGTTTCTTTTTGGGTACCTGTCTAGGTTCAAGTCCAGTAGGAAATTCTAGTAATTCAAGTTTTTCAACAGTTACTTCTCAAATCCCTCAGTTCTGACAAACTGCTATCTTGGGAGGTGGGGCTAAGACTATTATGGGAATAAAGTTGCCTATAAAACAAGTTTGCAGTGCTTTGAAAACTCTAAGTTCAGCATATTTAAAAATAACCTGGAATCCTTAGAAATGAGCCCTATTTTTCACAGAATCCCTGATACCATCCTCTATTGTCCTTTTCATACATTATTATATCTTTTAAAACTAAGACCTATTCTAATAAATAAGTTGCTTATATTATTGAACTCTTAAACTCTTTGAGAAAGTTGGAAGTGTGTATTTGGAACATCACTGGACTGTTTAAAGCTGTTGTCCTTATTGTAAAAGCAACATATTAAATGTATGTGTAAGAGTGACTATAAGTTAATGAAACCAGTTTTCATGTATTGTTTAGTGAAGTCATTTCATTACTTTATGGTCACACCTCAAACATTTAAAGATCCCTGTAATCATTTGATGGCTAAGTGTGGCTGTCCTTTTAAAATGAAAATGACATTACTGATCCTTTGTTACTCCCGACCCACAATTTTGTTTAATTGCCTTTTCTGTTTGTGGATAATGAGCTTCCACTGGCTTCTCATCAGTTTCCTCATGTAACCAAAGATATCTCTCGGGAGACACTATCCACAGTGAGGAGTGCTGGATGTTTTCTGGAGCAGCATTTATACATTCATTCATTCATTTAGTCAGTCAGTCAGTCAATGAATAAAGGCGTTGAATACTTACTAGATTCCAGATTCCATGCTTTTATTTTCTATGTGAATGAACATCATAATCCCTGCCTTCAAAGAGCTCAGGGTTTTGTGAGAAGACCTACAAAGGAGCAAGCAATTAACATAAAAAGTGTTTGAATGAGCCTAACCCAGCCCAAAAAGGTTATGAAAAGCATCCCGGGAGGACTTAATAAGAGCTCTCACAAAGGAAGGGCTGGGGAAAGGGTTGTCCAGGCAGAGGGAGCTGCACTTGCAGAGGTGCCGAGAGAACCCTGCTCAAGACGTTCCTTAAAGCCTGGAGAGAGGAGACAGGGACAGGAGGCAGGAGAGGGAGGTAGGGCAAGACTGGGAAGGTCTGTGTGAGCCACACATTCGGCTTTTACTCTGTAGAAACTGGAGAGCAAATGAAGGATTTAATCAAGAGAGTGACTTCTGTCCAATTAGTATCATATTCTAGCTGAATTAATCAGCCATACTTTATGCCTTTTCTTTACCTGTCAAAATGTCCAAACTGGTTTTGTTTTTTATCGTCCAAACTGAACTGGCTTCCATTTCTGACAGATTTGACTTTGAAATGTTTTTGCTTATCTGAAAGCAAAACATGGAGATTTTTCTTTCTGGTCTGAATTTCTGACTTCTCTCTTCCTTCCTCAGCTACCTGCTTGAGATTTTTCCCCATGCCAAAAGAGAAAGCTAAATTTGCTTCAAAATATAATCACATAGGTTTTTTTTTTAAATAAAGATGATATGCTACTTATATGATGTTAATTACCTGCCTTTATAATTATTTAGATTGAATGAACCAGTTTGAAAACCAGTTTAGGTCATAATACATAAAATTGAAAATACAAAATATTTTAGTTGCTAACTGTGAGAATATCACTGAAATCCACTTTTGTTAAAATTTTCCCAAGACTGGAGAACCACTAGGTCTAGAGAAATAGTTGAGAAGAGTCTGCCTTATGATGTGTGTCCATTTCAAATATTTATTTTGTAGTTTAAGTGTAAATGGGGAAATAAGAATCTGCATTTAAAGAATGTATCCCATCTCTTTAATATTTTGCCTCTGATAAATAAATGGCAAGCGATAGGATATATTGGAGTATATGAGGAAGCCATTTGGTTTAAAACTAATTTGACCTGACCTTGTTTTTCCAAGAAGGCCTGATTTGGCCTGTTGAGCATGCATTGTATATCTGCTTTAAACATTTACTATGCCCCAAAGACAAGAATGATGCCCCTAAAGATAGGGAGGTAACCTCCCCCGTATTGGCATTTCCTTTAGGATAAGCCTCTCTCTCTAAACTAAGGATTAATTACTGACCTGCTGTGCTCACCTTGTGACCACTGACCTGCTGACCACTGATCTGCTGTGCCAACTAAGCATCTCATGACAGTTGTAAAAGGGACATTTTTGTCATATGTGATGTATGCTCCTTATTCCAAGATGGTATATTACCACTCTGTACACCCCACTTCTTTGGTGCCATTCCTTCCTTGGCGAAGGAAGGCCCTGGGCTAGTCCTCAGATCTGGCTCATAATAAACTCACCCCAATTTTGATTTGTAGGTTGGTTATGGATTATTTGTGTCAACACCTCAGCGTTCCAATCAGCTCTTCAGAAATAGAGAATTTGCCCCCTTTTTACTTAAGACAGTGAAAGGACCAAAACTCATCAATACAGTCACTTGGGACCTCTTAATGAATAGAGTTGCTACACAGCTGTTCTAGTCACTTGATTTGGAATCGATCGTGAATATATCCAAAAATACCAGCTTGCCTCTACACAGCCAATTTGATCCCTGCACATAGACGTGCTGTAAGGATGGTGGAAGATTACAGGTGGGGCAGGATTAGAGCCCTCTTTGTATGGGCCCCAGCTGAAATAACTCTTCCCATATGTTACTTGTGGAGACACGGAAGAGGGGGGAAGCAAAGCTTTGTGGCAAATGTGCTGTGGACGCAGGGCAGAGAACAGAGATGTAGACGCAGCTTGCTGGAATTTCCCAAAACCAAAATATCTTATTTTCCCTATGACCTCAACAATGAGAAAGTATCCTATATTTCCACTTTAATAATCTAGCATTCCTTCCTTCTCATGCTTCATCTTTGTTTCAGTAGCCTCAGGCCTATGGTAACCCAAAGATCCTTTTTTCCCCTAAGAGTATTTTATGACTTTGGACATTGTCAGCAACAATAGGGCCTCCATTCCCATTTTCCAATTTTGGACAAGTAGGATTAAAGCATCATATGAAAGAGGATGTCAGGTTAATCCCTTACTCTACCATGGCATTGTCTGTTTTGCCCTGTATAGGTAGGATCATCTACATTTGGGTTTATAGGATGAATTTCATTAAGCTGAATGCTCTTACTGGGATTATTTGCTCTTTTATTTAATGTTTTGCCCAGGGCTACTCATAATAAGTATCTTAATGGCTCTAAGAAGTATTTTTTTTTTTCGCTTTAATAGTAGCTGAGAAAAAAAATCCACATGATGTTGCTGGAAAAATTGTCATTGTCACTACATTAAAATAATCCAGAATCATCTCTGAATTAAAACATGTTACTTCATCTACTCCCTAGATGAAATGATCAAAAAAACTGAATGAAAACAAAAACAAGTCCATAATAGATTCTCTATATTGTTTTTTATTTAAAAAAGTAAAGCAATTGGAGTGTCAATTTCATTTTTTTTAGAGGCATACATAAACAGATACAGTTTATAATAACAGCAAACCCTCACATGGCCATTTTAATGTGCCAAGCATTCTTGCAAGCATTTACTTCCTCAAAAAACCCCTATTTAAAGTGGCTATTTTTATATCCTTATGTTCCAAATGAGAAAACTGAGGCACAGAAATTAGATAACTCACTTGAGTTCGTAAACAAGCAAGTGGCAAGGTGGGATTGGAACTCAGGGGCCGGTCTCCACAGGATGCAAAAGGCCACTTCACTGAGGGCCTCTTGACTGGAGGGAGAGTTGAGGTTCCATGCAGTGAGTACACTTTGGCAAGCCCAATCTATGGAAGAAAGGCTTTAGTCTGATAGTGTGACCATCTTCATACAAAGGGAAGAAAGCCATTTTGTTGTTGGTGTTACTGTTGTTGTTATTGTTTATTTGTTTTAATCCTTGGAAGGGAGGAAGCAAAAGAAAAAAAATAGGATTATAGAAAAGATAAAATGTTTCATCTGAAAAGTCAAAAGGGAAAATGGAAAGTACACTAAGTAAAGAAATACTTCAAAGGAGTTCTAAAAATTAATCAACCCTGTAATAGGGGTGACCAAAATTTGATTGGAATTAGGGACAGGAAATAAAAACCATTTCGGAAATGTTGGTCTTAAAAAATGTGCTATAAAAATAGTTGGGTTTTAAAAGCCAGAAAGCCATTAAAATTGTCAACACTAGTTCCTAAGAATACCAATAATTTTTATACTAGTCTTATTGCTTATTGTTCCATTTTCTTTCTTTCTTTCTTTTTTTGCCATATTTTCTTGGTATATTTCCATTCAACCAAGTCTCCAAAGCAGTCTGTAATTTGAAAACTTCTAATTGTTTCCATTTGCATTACTGGCCCTTTCACACTAAAGTCTTCACTAGGTTAAGGTAGAAAATATGTTCACTGGAAAAAACTCAGCATTATACATAATAGGAATGAATTAACAAAGTCCTTGACAGGATCATTAGTATTAGGAATAATATTCTGTAAAGCATAAAATGTAAGACAGCTTTGAGTTACTAACCCATATGATCATCAAAATTAGACACAGAAAAGATCTTTAAGGTCATTTAGTTTAACTCGGAACTTATTGTTTTGAATTATTTTCATAGCTATAAATCCAGAACCTACTAGAACTCCTTTCTAGGTCTTTTCCCTCAAGCTCTATTCTTTATTTTCCCTCCCTAAGATATTATTCTACTGGTAATGAATAATTTACATTTGCTACTTCTATTTTACCCTCATTATATGTTCCTCCCCCACAAGATAAAAACCTGTCTTGCTATTTGCTTCATTCAAATATTAATCAACTACTTCTCTCTAGTGTGTGAGATGTGTGTGCCGTAGATGCCAGAGGTTTTTGGCAGACTTATTTCTTTTTATTAGGTCTCTATTTTTCTTTTTTAAAAGATTATTAAAATCTTTATAGTTTCCTTTATATCTTGAGTCATAATTTTTTTTTAAAGATTTTATTTATTTATTTTTCCCCCCAAAGCCCCAGTAGTTGTATGTCATAGCTGCACATCCTTCCAGTTGCTGCATGTGGGACGCGGCCTCAGCATGGCCGGAGAAGCAGCGCGTTGGTGCGCACCCGGGATCCGAACCCGGGCCGCCAGCAGCGGAGCGCGTGCGCTTAACCACTAAGCCACGGGGCCGGCCCCTTGAGTCATAATTTGAAGTTCTGTTATTTTAATTATAATCCTGTTGATTCAAACTCCAGAATAACAACGATTCGTTATTGGAGTCAGAAACTTGCTATAAATACCAAGCTAGGTGAGAGGGACACCACAGAACTATGACTGTGTGAACATTTCATTCTCTCCTTTTGAATGCAAATTATAGTTTATCTAAAAATGACTCCGGAATGCACAAGAGACACACATTGAAAATTAAAATTTTGGCCATGTCTCCATGATAGTAAACAATGATTGAAAAGTGAAAACACTCATTTGATCATCTCAAAATAGTAGTTTTCTGTAATAACATCATATAAAATGAATGAATTTTTTGATCTTCACAGCTTTCTAGATATCCTACTTGATTTGACCCCTGACAAGAACGGTTTCTGCTAATACAAACTATAAAGATACTTTGTGAGATGGGGAGAAGATGATTCTTTCCTCTCTGGATGCTTTCTAGGGCTGCTTTGGGATCTCTTTTCACACTCACTTCAGAAGCTAAATGTGGGGACAACAGGATCCCCATTTCACTCTGACATTCTTCAGTAGGGAGAGGGGCTATCCTGCCTCCAACAGCTGTTGTAGCAACAACAACATTCAGAGCTGGGAGTTCAGTTGTTACGTCGACAACAAAAGTAACTACAGCTAGTAATGGACCCATAGAAGCATCTGGCTTTTGACCAGGGTCTTCTGCAGCAGTTGCTACCATCATTACTACTTCTCCCAGAACACATTACTTCTAAGAATGTTAGGGCTGAGTTACCCTTGTTTTGACATCTTCCTGTATAGCTTCTCTAGGCTCAAAACTAACAGAATCTCCACCATCACCACTAGGCAGTACTGTTGTCAAGATGCTGATGTTTAGAGATCCCCAGAAGTCAATCAGGTGAATAGTCCCCTTCCAAACAACACACATATTGCTCTGGTTTCTTCTGTTGGCATTTCTGCTGCTTCTGTTGCCTAACAAACCTGGTAACTGGAAGCCACTGATTCAAAACCAGTATTTTACGTAGAGAAAGGAAGTCCCAGCTGAGACTACTCACCAAGTTTAGTTCATAGGGAGGGTAAAAGCAAGGCAAGAGATCTAGAGAGCCTTGATAAACTACAGCTTCAGCCCAGGTAAGTACATCTGGAGAGCTGTAGTTATGATGGGTCAGAGTCCAAAGAAGTAGGAAGGGTGGTGATATTAGTTGTTCTCTAATTCATTCACTTTTTTTTTTTCAATTATTCATTCCTAATTCATTAAGCCAACAAATATTTACTGAGCTCCTGCCATGCACCAGGCACTGTTGTAAGTACTGGAGATATGGAAATAAACAAGGTACACATAGTCCCTGCTCCCATGGAATGGACAGTCTAGTAGAAAATAAAGACATTAGACAAATACACAAAGGATTATTTAATCACAAATGTGATAAATGCCATGTAAGCATCTAAGATTTTCTTAAAACACCAGACAACTTGCAGTAGCCAATTTGGTAAGAATAAGTTGATTTATTATCATATAAGAACTGCTGGCAGTTAAAATTTATTTTTCATTTGCATATTTCACAGGATTAAAAAAATCTCTTTATAAAAATTCAAATAAATAATATTTTATTTCCAAGTCTGTTGTTGATCATAGATGACAAATTTTTTATTGAAAAAGATAAACTGTATTATATCATCTGTTGGTCCAACATTTATTGTATAAGGGAAACATATAAGGTACTCTTATATGTTACTCTTATATGTTACTCTTATACATTACTCAAGTATACTCTTATACTTGTATAAGGTACTCTGGCTGAGCACTGTGAATGATAGAAAAACTGTGGTTTAGGAGGAAACTCCTCTCATGGAGGATAAATAAGATACACAGTGAAACAACCACAAAACAAAGAATATGAGATAAGGCCATGGGAGTTAATGTACATAATAAGTGCTAATTATTTATATATTTTGAAGTGAAAAAACGATAATATGTAGGTTGATAAAGACTTTTGCCCTGATTTATGAATTTACATAACAAGTTTTATAAAGGTATTTTTAAAAGCTGTTGTACATGTAGTAATATAACTAGTAAATCACATGAAATCTGAATGATTCCGGAAAGTTAGGGGCACATAAGTGGAAACTGGGAGGGAGACTAGGTAGATTGGTTAGGGCAACCAGATGGAGCCTTTGTGTGAAGGATAGGGTAATGAGGGCAGTTTGGGGAAGAGGAGCAATGGAAGGAATTTTATCATAAAAATTCAAGGTATGCCTGGAGACAAGCAGTAGGCCAGTTCGCTAAAATAGAGATTTATTTTATTGTTAAGGAAAAGACCATAAAAGTAGATTGGGATCTAACTGTGGTGAACTTTGAATGCCCAGCTAAGCAGTTTAGATTCTATCTGATAGTTTATACCATTGAAGGTCTGGGGGCAGGGGAGTGTTATGATCAAAGTAGAAAAATCAGTCTGGCAACAGCATAAACAATGAGAGTGACAGTACATTTTTTAATTACTCAATGTAGTAGCTGGCAGTTGAGAAATAAATACATGCATTAGAAGATCTTAAAAATCACTTATATTGACTTGAGCATATGGTATGCACATTTCCCAGAAGCATGTTTGCCGTCTGTTAAAAAAAAAAAATCTCTCCCTTCACCCCAAAAGATGGGGGGAGGTAAAAGACAAAATAAAGGGTTATTTGTAAGTCTATCTGTTGGTAGTAGACAGAGTTGAAACACTTTTGCTCTGGTGCACAACTTTACTCATAGATGTAAACATTTATAATGAAGGGAACCATTGTAGTGATGACTGGATTGAGAATCAGCCTAATAGAGGATCTGGTGGCAAAGGACTGGAAACCATTATCTAGCACAAATAATGCAAAGTTGGCCATTTACTCGTGTGTGAGTTACTGTTGCCAACTATTCTGATCAAAGAGAGGAAAAGGCCATGGAATCAATGTTGTCTGTATTTTGAAGGGGAAAGGGAACACACATAAGCCGAAGCTTTGAAATGTGGCAGATCCCAATATGTGTACCCCAAGTCCATGGCTGCACTGCCACAGTTCCTAGGAGAATGGATGTATGGATCTGCGTGCGAATGCAGGTGTGGGTAAAGCAAGTATGTAACGCTTCTAGGTTAGCTTTCTTTCTTTTTTTTGAATTTTCCTAAAACCTTTAAGATAAGCAGGCTTACACCTTTGAGGCCTGTGCTAATTTGGGGGGCACATTTTATACTCTTTCCATTTAGACATTAATCCAGAAGTTGGTCTTTTCAAAGTGCGAATCATGAATAGTGAATATGAAACATTTTAAGAATATAATAGGGAACATATTAGCACTTTGGGGATGGCTGCTTAGTGGAGTGAGAGAGCTAATGAATACCCTAAGTTATCTACCTCTTTTCATCTATGGTAATTAGCCTTAACAAGGCAAGTTAAAAAAAATCCTTTCCAAGTCTGTACAGTGTAACTTCCCATTTAGCCTTTCTTGTCTCCTTACAAACCTTATAACCTGAGGCAATCCCAGATATTCCCTATGGGAAAGATGTATTTGAGAGTTATGCTTATGGCACTTGCCTTTATTAATTTTATGAAAAAATCCATTTTAACATTCTTTTTAATGTATGAGAATTCAGAAATTTGAGGATTGGATTTAAGTATTGTTGTCGGGATTATGTAAAAAAAAAAATGGAAATAACGAATAATGAAAATAAATCATGACCCAAACATAGCTTAATTAAATATTCTGAAACTCTACATCTTTTTTAAAAATGTATTATACTATTTCTCTTGGGAATCTTCTTATCATAATTTGTTGAAACATTCCAAGGAATTATAAATACTAAACTATCTTTTTGATAGATGTCAGTAGATGACAGGAGATTAATCTAGAATCCTAGCTCTCTCTTGTTATTTGATTGAACAGTCCATGCCACCTTCTTTTGTCTTTGCCTGTAGAATACACACTCACTCACACATATACACACTCACACACCCTTCTGTTTTTCAGAATTCTTAACCACGCCTCACCACCACCACCATTTTGCCACTCTGTTGCACATTCCTGTAGCCAGTTGCTCCTTAAGGTGACAGTGAGAGAGACTTCTTATTGATCACCTTACCTCCCACACAATGTATTGGAAGTTGACACACTCCCTGCCATTTTTTCCTTGTGAAGGGGCCATTTATTATAGAGTTCACTTCATTAAAAAAGCAGCCCCAAAGTTCTAGTGGATTAAGCCATTTAGCTACAGAGCAAAATCCTTTGCAATCTTATGACAATCGATGCCCTCCATCCTTTCCTTTATGAAGTTAAAAGACTATATATAGATTTTTCTTTCATTTTTTATAAGTGCTCCTTGGACTTTTTATGTCATATCATGCTGTATTCTCTGAGGAGAATTCCTGGCTCTAGCTCTTTGTTCTTATTTCTTTATACATTGGCAGTTTTAAAAATAGAAATCATTTTGCATCTGTTTGGTGATCTTGACATTTTCTCCCTTTACGGTAGTTTAAGGTATCTTTGGGCCACTTCCTTCTCATTTTTTTCTGTTTGGTCTCTATGTTTGGCCTCCTTTGTGATAAGGGAGGGCTGAGGCAGAAGCTGAGTCCAGACCTCAGTGCCTTTGTGCACCTGTGAAATTCCCTTGGGAATTTCTGCCCATTACACATGACTTGTTTCCACTGATATAAAGATTTTGATCAAATATGGAAGCAGGACATTTTGTGTATCTTGGGTGCAGTGAGAATTTTGCCTCTTTGCCTCTCTTGTGTGATGATGAACACCTTGACTGTGCCTTTACTCACCTTTCTCTCCTCCAGTGTCTTGCATAGCAGGCATCCACAAATATTTGTTGAATGAATGAATGTGCAAGTGAACAGATGTTGCATGAAGGACTAATCCTGGTGTGGTGATTATATCTTGTTTTCTCATAGTTCCAATATTCTATTTCACTGTCCTCTCTCAGGAGACTGCCTCCTTGAATTCCTTGAAGAATTGTGGAAGAGTAGAAGCTGATGAAAATTTATAATAAATCAGTGGTGGGGTAAGGAAAGGAAACCTAGAAGTCCCTACCTCTGTACCTTGGTACACTGTTATAAATACACCCTTCCAGTCTCTATAAAATACTTTTTCAGAAATTAGAGGATTTTCATCAATGAAAATTCAAATACAGCACTTCTCCTTACTTGATTTTATTAATTTGGCAGTGGATTGGAATGGTACGAGTTTGGAAGTGGGAGGACTTCCTGAAAGCGAGTCAAGGAATAGTTGGCAAACTGTGATTAACAGAATAATCATAGCATTGAAAATTCTCTGTCGTGAGATAAGATTTGCAGGGCTGCAAGCCTAGACAGTGAGATGAATGTCACATGGGGATTTCTGAAAAGCGATGATTTCTTTCTGTTAGGTGATTTGCTTATACTGACCCTTAGTTATTTTGGAATCACTTGTTTACCACTTACTCTAAACCAGATGGCTTTTTGTTAAATTTTCAGTACTAGGAGTAAGAAACATGAGCCCAAAATGTGTCTTATTTTAAGATTTTCCACCATGCTCCTCTTTTTTTAGAAATATAAGAAATTATTTAAGAAATATGTAAGAAAATAAAGCAGAACTATGAAAGCAGAGCAAAAATTTGGAGCATTCTCTTTGGTGTTCTGATTGGCCTGCTACCACTGGATACTTCTCTTTAACTCAACATCCGGTAATGATCCATATATTTGAGAATGCCTCTTGGAATTGATCGACAAATTGAAATCTCCTCCATATCTCCACCCCTTGCCCCAAGCAAAATTAGTCTTTCCAATCTCTGCGCTTCCTTAGTATTTTGTACATAATTCTAATTGTATTTGTCACATTTTAGAATAATTTTTTAATTGCTTATCTCTTTCCTTTTACTAGAATGCAAGGTTGTGCATCTTATTTGTCTTTTTTTCCCCTGTAAACATCCAATCGGTGTTAGCTGAAATGGGGACCACTGAGAAGGACCAGTTTATGGTGATATGGGAGGTAAAATGGCATATCAGGAAAGTGTGCTGGATGTGCAGTTTCTCCGAGTTTAGCCCTGTTGTCACATGACCAAGCCATTTAATCCTCTGAACTATAGTTTCCTCATTCATAGAATCAAGAGAATGGTTACGAAGAAGAATCAAAAGAAAGATGATGTGGTGTGGACTGCTCTCAGATCTTTAAAGTGTAATTCAATTAATATTATATTCTTGTTAGCATTTCAGCCAATGGGAGTGCACTTTGGGTCTCCCTACCTTCCCCGAACATGTTTCAGTGAAAACTATCAGTCAGTTTACCTAAAGTTTCAAGATTTGGGGTGTCATCCACAGATTTCCTTCACTGCATGTTGGCATTTATTGAATTCCTAGTATGCTCAAAGCACTATGATGAGTTAAAGGTGCATTGATGGCACCTTCATAAACTACAGTTTTGAAGTCAGTATAGCCACAACACATCATGGTACAATGTACAAAAAGTATAAAGTAGAAATTCAGAAGTTCAGTTCAGTTACTTTTACTTTACTAAGTCAGCATGGATTTGGGAGACACGTAGACCTTTGTCAAAATGTCCACACTGAACCTCCATTTTTTTCGTCTGTAAAAAGGGATAACAAGGCTTACCCCCCAGGGCTGTAATAGAGACGAATGAGATAATGCATATTAAACACCAAGCGCAATGCTTGGTACACAGAAGGTGTTCAACCAATAGTTAACAGTTTTGACCATTATTCAAGGAAAAGAAAGATCAATGTGGTCTGGAAGAGTGAGAGATGGGGTTCATAAGGGAGATAGGGCATGCCTTATATGTGAAAGCAGAAGTCAAATTTGCAGAGGTAAAGCATGAACGAAGGCTCAGAGGTACCTGAATTAACACCAGCATCAACATAAACCCAGTCCTCAAGCTCGAATGCCAGGTGTCAACTGTAGCTCTTCCCCTCCCTTCCTTCTTAGCCCTGATATTCAATTTGCTACCTAGTTCTATCAATTCTGACTTCCGAATATTTCTCAGATTTATATAATACTCTCAATTCTCACTGCACCTCTCCATTCCCAGCACCTCTCTCCAGCCATGATCCCTCCAGCTACTCTCAGTCTCCAGAATGTCCTCTATTCTTTTGCCCTGAGGGCTTTGAACATGCTGCTTACTTAACACAGAGCACTTAGCCCCTGGCCACTTTTCCTTCCCCACACTAAGCACACACCAAGCACACATACACTAATACCTAGACTCTTTTCCTCTGGTAGGAACATTGGAAAATCATAACATTGATTGCCTGTTTATTTCTCTCTGTCCTTCAGTATAATGGAAGCACAACAGGCACTCTGCTAACCATCAGAGAGCCCAATTTCTACAAGTTCCCAATGCCTTGTCCAACAGTATTCCTGCATCTAACTCCCAAACTTTGCCCTTCTTTCTATTACTATGGATGAATGGTCCCCCATTCTAAGACTAACTTCTGTCTGCAGGTATGGATCCCATCCCTTCTCACAAAGGAAGGACACTGGTGCAGATATTCTACCCCTTTACTCCTACACCCTCATTTTCCCTCTCTATCATCATGTATGCAAACATGCCAATAGATACCCTGTCTTGAAAAAACTACATTAACTTCATGTCTTCTAGCCATTGCCCTGTTTTTCTATTTCTGTTTACAACAAAGCTCCTTGAAAGGGTTGTCTATGCTGGCTTTCTCTGCTTTCTTTTATTCCATTCTCTCTCTAACCACGTTAATCAAGCTTTTGTCCCCATCATTCTAACAAATCAATTCTTGTCAATATCGCCACTGATCTCCACCTTGCCACATTCAACAGTGAGATCTCAAACTTCATCTTTCTTGATTTTTTGACACGTTGGACTCAGTTGATTACTCCCCCTTTCTTGAAACTCTTTCTTCAGTTGGCTTTTTGGACCCCTCTATCTTGGTTCTCTCTCATCATTCTTTCTCACTCTCCTTTGCTGGTTTCTCCTCCTCCCCCATCCTCTCAAGGTACAACCTGTTTCATTTTCTCTATCTCTACTTGTATCTCCTGGCAAACAAGTCCCATGACTTTAAATGTCAAGTGTATGTTGATAAGCCCTCAATAGCTCAAGTCCAGACCTCACCACTGAACTCCAGACTTACTGCCTACTTCATGTTGCTGAGTTTCTATTAAGCATTTCAAACTTATCTGAGACAAAACTCCTAATTCCCACTTCGTTCCCAAAACCACTCCACACACAGACATTCCCAGTTCAGTGCAGCTCCATTCGGCCAGTTGCTTAGGCCAAAAATCTTGGAGTTCTCTTTTTATCACCTTTCTTCATCACATCCAAAACCTTGGAGTCCTCTCTTTATCACATCCAGTTTATCAACAAATACATCTAGAATCTGACTATCAAAGCCAGCATCATCTCCAATGTGGATAATCACAGTAACCTCCTATCTGGTCTCCACCCTTGCTCTCTATTATCTTCTATCAAGATGGCATCCAGAGCAATTCTTCTAAAATGTAAGGCATATGGTGCCACTCCTCTGTTAAAACATTTTCCAGCGTTTTCTTATCTCTAACAAATAAAAGTCAAAGTCAAGCTCTTTATAGTGGCCTTACTACCTCTGTGACTTTATCCCACACTCCTCTCTCCCTTGCTTAATCTGCAACCCCATAGGCCTCTTTTTGGCTTCTACTACACACTCAAGCCTGCCTCCACTACAGGGCCTCTGTGTTTGCTATTCTTTCTGCCTGGAATTTTTTTACACTCTAAATCTACATGGCTCACTCATTTTCCTCAATTCTCTGCTCACTTGTCACCTTTTCAGTGAGACTTTACTTGATCACTTAAGTAAAATAATATCCCCATCCTCACCTCTGAGCATATCCAATTCTGTTTTCCCTGATTTATTGTTTTTTTCATAGCACTTACTGCTTCATGATACATTATATATTTATTGGCTGTCTTTACCCACATGAAGGCAACTCCATGATGACCTGGCCCTTATGGGCCCTCCTCCCTCCGTTTATCTTTATCTCCAACACCTAGAAGAATATCTGGTAGGTGGAATGTGTTCAAAAAAGTTTATTGACTGAGCAGAATGAATGAGGGTCTTAGTTGACCATAGGAGACTAGGATGTCAGTCATTCCTTCTGGCTCTGCAGCACAAATGTACTAGCATGGAGTAATACTCTTGTGCATGTTACATTTCACATCTTTGAAATACTTAGCATTTTCTCTGAGTTCTTTTTAGAGATTTTTTTTCTTTCCTGGTTGAGACTTCTGCCCTAAAATATCAAAAATTGAACTAAGCACATAGAACGCAGCGGCTTTAAAGCAGTTTTGTGTTGATGCCTTCACAATGGTGGTCTAAGCAATTGTTTTGCTTTTAGGATAGCTGGCTCTGTAATTTCTATTCATGTTCCAAATGCCATTGAAAAGCCACTGAATATTACACAAAGTATGCCAATATGAAAAATATCATCCACTGCCATTTTATTTCAAGCTGGGCTTCTGCACAGCAAACTGTTCCAAATTTGGTAAAAACCAAATCCAAGTCACCTTAAGTGGAAAGACAGATGTAAAACAGCAATTAACTTTTTAAAAACAGAATACCAACTTCATGTGTTTACTCAATTAGAGCCATATAGTATTTTATTATTTTTTAAAAAATTTAAATTTTATTATTATTTTCTGACCTGTCACTTATATTGAGTTTTTCATACTTTGATCAAAATCATTTTATCATTTCTGCAAATGGCTTTGTAAGATATGAAAATCCCGTTGTAGATTGCTGTGGTTGGCTTATTTGCTAATTTACTATTATGATTTCAAAGCTCAGCCTTTGTAATCAGGCAGATCTCAGTTTGAAACTAAGCTCTTCAAATTCTCATCTCAGCAAACTCATAAAATTATATAAAATCTCTAAGACTCAGTTTCCTCATTTTTGAAATGGGAAGAATAAGTTTGTTATAATGATTGAAATTAACAAATAATATATAGCATTCAATATGCATTTTCTAGTATTTCTGTTGTTATTAATTACAGTGTCGGAAGGACTGTTAATTAAAAGCTCATAATTCGGAGCTGCGTTCATCTCCAAAATATAAGCTTTTTGCTCACTTCCTAAATGAAGAATATTGGTCTGCATGCATTGACTTGACTCCCTAAAGTGCAGTGTTTACTTCTTTCTCCTTGTCAAAGTCTGACATATTTCTTTGAACTTAATAATTAAGCTTTTCAGTGATAGTGTATGTTCTAAAAAGAAGACAAGTTAACAGATTCTGTGTTTGCTTTACTTGCATAATGTGTGATTTAAAGAGAATACCCTCGTGTAGCTAAAGCACCCTTTATCCATAACAATATACAACTTATAGGATGATTCTAATAATGAGGAAATTGACTACACATCAAGTGAGTTCATGTCAAGTACTGAAGAACTTATTAAGCAACAGAAGGTGTTGTGCATATTCAGCTAAAAGGATTTGAAAGGCAAATTGCTTACCACGAAGAGTAGGCAACAATATTTAGACATAAATTTAAAATTAAGAAAATTTAAATAGTTACAATAACTTTGTTTATAAAGATACAGATTATGATTTTAGTCTCTAGGTAATATAAATCAATTCAAAATATATTTAAATTGAGATTATAAGCGTTATTATCAGAAAAAACCAGTTGGAAATCAACAAGTCTGATCTAAACAAATTTATCCTCTTCCGGCATTTATTACTTTTGTTTATAACCTACAAGTTTTTCTTTTCCATTTTATTACAGATTCAGCTTATGAGTAATTAATACCATATACTCAGAGGTTGTATTTAAAACAACAAACATGTTGGTAACTGGCAGACACCAAAAACCTCAATAAGCCTAACCTGCAGATGAATAAGAGTCCTAAATAACTTAATTATAGTATCAAATTGGTATGTTCCATTGTAACAGTTATTTTGGTATAGATTGCTATTTAATTAAAAATAGGTAATAGGTAAAGTTATCCTGTATAAGGATATGACACAGAGATGTGTTTTTGACCCTCCTGAGTCTGGTTGAATAGACATGTCCCCATCTTTGGGTCAAAAAAGTGCTACTAATCTGAGACAAGAACATGATAAGGTATAGAGATTTGCAGGATAACACTCAAATCATGTTTGGCTCATGCAAATGTATTAGTGACTTCAAAATCTGGGGCATGCACTGTCTTTTAAGTGAATTGAAAAAAATGACATTGATGAAAAGAGGGAATTATGGGGAGGTAAGACCTTGTTCTCTCAAGTTTAGTACCTGTTCTAAAAACAATGATTCAGAGTTTTAAGCTGAAACCATCTCTTCTACTTAAAATTCCCTTCTGACCAAATAGTGATGCAGAAAAGTTTTAAAAGTCAAATGGAAATCAGCTTTGGTAAAATATCCTTGGTATTTTTTTGTGTGTGTGTGAGGAAGATCAGCCCTGTGCTAACATCTACCAATCCTCCTCTTTTTTTGCTGAGGAAGACTGGCCCTGTGCTAACCTCCGTGCCCATCTTCCTCCACTTTATATGGGATGCCGTCACAACATGGTTTGCCAAGCAGTGCGTAGGTGCACGCCCAGGATCCCAACCGGCGAACCCTGGGCCGCCGCAGCGGAGCGCGCGCACTTAACCGCTTGCGCCACCGGGCGGGCCCCTAAAAATATCCTTGGTATTTTTAAGTGACTCTCCAACCAATATTTTTTGGGCACCTCCTCATGTCAATACTGTACCTTTATAAATGACCTAGTTACTTTTTGAATAATAATATTATTAATACTCCTAATAATAATATTCTTAAAGGAACTGAAGGACATTACTTGGTATCTCTTTCTAATAGTCTTTTTTTCATGTGACAAAGTGTTTCCTTCTCTGTAGCTCCTTTCAGAACATGGAATAATAGGTATTGTTCCTTCCCTGAGGAGTTTATATTATAAGCTAATGGCTCTTGGTATTTGCCTCACAACTTTTTGGCTCTCTGCTGGGCTAAACTAAGCATCAGAGACCTTGGTGGCTAATTGAGCATTTTATAGAGTTCCACTGGGAAAATGGTCTTCAAATCAGCCCTCCAGGGCATTTTGTTGCAGTGAATTCCCATAGGTACATAGAGCAAGATGACGAGAAAGTTCACCCTTGGGAAGGTTATTTATGTGCTTTACCCCGGCTCTGTGGAGTACCTGAAACTCCTCAGGGGCAGTCACAAACCCCGAGAAGGAACAATTTCCCCATGTGTACGTACATAGCTGAGCGAGAGAAAGTTAATCTGTATTTAAGGAAAAGTTGTTGAGGGACGATGTTGAGGTTTGATAGTGTTCACTAAGTCACTTGAAAAACCAATCTTTAAAAGTGATACGTAATATATAAATTTGGCTTTCAGTGCTGTTATACTAAGAAACTAGGCATTATCATTGTATAACCATTAAGCATAAATGCTCAAGCAGTTTAAAGCACTAAAGTCGGAAGCCCTTAAAAGCTCTAGTAAAATTGTCTATGGTACACAACTAATCTAAAGCATCATAAATATTTAAAGATTACTTAGCATATTCCTTACTATCATTGTATTTCAAGCAGCTTGTTTTTTGCATGATGCTAAGAAGCAAAGATCAATAATTTCCCATTTCTTAGTAAAGGAATGAAATGCGTATCTATTTTTCCCCTTCTATGAAGGTTATTGCTTTTTATTCTCTTTGTTTTTGTTAAACAGTATCAGGCCTTTTTTGTGTGTGTGTGTGAGGAGATCAGCCCTGTGCTAACATCTGCCAATCCTCTTTTTTTGCTGAGGAAGACTGGCCCTGGGCTAACATCTGTGCCCATCTTCCTCCACTTTATGTGGGATGCCGCCACAGCATGGCTCAATAAGCAGTGCGTCAGTGCGCGCCCGGGATCCTAGCCTGCGAACCTGCGAACCTGCGAACCCCAGGCCACCGCAGCAGAATGCACGCACTTAACCGCTTGCGCCACCGGGCCAGCCCCCTCAGGCCTTGTTAAAGGGTGTAGGTGACCCAGAAGCTGATAGATGTGAAGACAGGCAAGTCCCTCAAAGGGTGGCAAAGTGTGAGAGAAATGGGGGGTGGGAGCAGTTGAGTGATGTAGAAGAAAATGTATGGAAGTGGAGGTAGGAGCTTGGACTCACACATTAGGGTATTTGAATCCTGGTGGAAGAATGTATTGGCTTATAAATGAGAGAAAGTTATAGACTCTCTAAAGTTATTTAAAATTCACACCCGCCTCTAAGAATTGTTAAAGGGATTACTTGAGGTATGCTTTTGGAAGTGCAAAATATAAAGCAACATTGTTATTTTTGTTGGAGGTGGTTTTTTTTTTTTTCCCCCTGATGGCAGAGGAGATTGGTTTGCGTTGATTGGTTTTTTTAAGTATAAGGAACAGGGAACTAGAACAGCAGCCATTCCTGCCCTCTTTCCCTGGCTTCTTTCTGTGAAGTCTTCCATGGACTGCCTCATACTGTGACTGACACGGAATAGGTGCTAAACGAATATTTGAGAAATGATTGAAGTTTTTTTTTTTCCTCTCACAATTCTGAAATTTTTCAATTTGGAATATGAATTACATACTTCCTTATAATGGTTTTATGTGGATACGTGTCATCTCATCTGTTAGTCTCTGGGGCTCTTGGTGACCACAATCCTCATGGTCATGTAGCCTGTGGTGCCTCTGTTAGTGTTCGCTGATTACGTATTAAATGAACTGAGTCCGTGAGGTATAAACCCACCAAGCTTTGTCATTTTACTTCTCAATGACTTTCTTTTCTGACAATACTCTCTCCCTCTCTTCTGAATTTTATCGTTATAACAATTTTATCATTATTGTCCAGTAACTGGACCAGGTGCGAGGAATTTGAGAATTAAGGCACAGCTCTGTACAGTGAGAACTTAGAATTTATTGATATCAAACACTTAGTAAGCTCTTATATGCCAGCCACCCTGTTAGACTTTATGTATATTTTGCCACTCAGTTTGTACAAGAACCAGTTGAGGTGGGTATTATTATTATTCGCAATTTACAAATGAGGGAATTGACGCTTGAGGAGTAACTTTCCCAAGGCCACGGGAGGTGGTGCTGGGATTCTAAACCAGGCAGGCTGTCTTCAGGCCCCATTCAGGGAAAACAGCAAGTAACACCACAGGGTATTATGTGCTAGGTGTTCACAGAGAATGTTAAAAGTGCCATCAGATTTCAAGAAAATGAAATGCCCCTGTGGGCATGTTATTTGGATAGACTTGGTGAAATAGGTACAACTTGAGTTTGAGTACTAAATAAGGGCAATAGTAACAATTTGAAACATTTATGTAGTACTTGCCCAGTGCCAGAGACCATTTGTTTATAATTAACTCATTTATGCCTCACAACAACCCTAGGAGGTAGGCACATAACATGCCCATTTTACAGATAAGGAAACTGACACACAGTTAAATAACTTGTCCGAGGTCTCCCAGCTGGTGAGAGAGGGGTTTAGAGGAGCAGCAAAGAGTGGAGACAGGTTGTCCAGATGAAAGCCATACCTAGGAAATTTGGAAAGAATCAAACATATTCTGCCTAATGAGCATTTTCTCTGGACAAGGAGTAGGAAAGAACTTGAGACAAGTTATCTCCCCTGCTGACAAATTGTGGAGGGTGTTAGATACCTTGGCTGAGGAATTTACACTCAATTCTATGCGGGCACTAGAGTGCCATTGAAATTATTTTGAGCATTTATTGTTTAGTATTTGTTTATACATAAAGGTTGGTCCACTAAGGCTCAGCTTGAATACTTCCTCTGGGAAGTTTCCTGACCACCCCTCCATCACCCCCCCCCCCACCTGTGTGATATATGCCCATCTATGTTCCCTGAGGACCCAGAAGTCCTCATTCTCATTGCTTTTACCACCTTGTTGATTTCCTTTCATCATTCTCTCCACAAAGGATGAGCTCTAATGACAGAGGAGGCGGGTTTCCCTCTTATTTTCCTATGAATTCTCCAGCACTTAGTACAGAGCTTGGATTATAGAAGGTGCTAAATATAGTCATGTTAGCCAACTGGAATATTTTCTGGACAAAATAAGATTTATAGATATTAACTAATTTTGTTTCATTCTGAAGTTATCTGGAGTGTATGTATTTCATACATCCCTATGAAGTCTCGTGCACATTAAATGTAAGGATTAGACCTTTTCCTTTGTGTCCTTCACAGCTTCTGCTGTAAATTTGTGTCCATGGAAGACTCTATAAGTACTTGTTGATTACATCCTTCATTGTGTGAGGAGGAAAACAGTATACCCAGACTTTTATTTAGTAGACTTCAGCATAATAGTCAATCACTGTCTCATCAGGGCAACAGTTTCTCCTTTCTCAGTTCTATTGCCCTCCCCAAAATCATTCTAGGTTCCGACCATATCTGGTATTCACCACTTTTCACATATCCCACGTACTTGCCTAGCTTCCTGCCTTTGCCTTGGCTGTACCCTCTGATTGGAAAATTTCCCCTTGCCCTTTCCACGTGATGAACGCCTACTCAAATTTCAAGGCTCAGATCACTGGACATCAACCTTTCTCTTGTAGAAGAATCAATTGCATCTTCAAATGAGTTCCCATAACACGGGGTATCTACTTCCGTTAGAGTTTATTCAGGAAATATTGCCAGTCAGTGAAATTGTGGGGGGCAAAGACTAGGTCATATTCATCTCTGCATCCCAAGCAACTAGATCTAGCACCTAATACCTGGCACATAGTAAGGAATCAATAATTGCTGGATGAATAAACTTATGTGTATAATAAAGTTATTAACGATGATATTCATTACCTAATATTCCATGACCCTGCCTAGGTCAGTTAAATTTCCTTTTCTGTCTTGTTGAAGAGATGGGAAATCAAAAAATCAGTTGTTCTTAAGATGTGATTTTTAGTGGCCTATTGGTTAAGGTCCTCCAAGAAGCAGATACCATGACAGGATTAGATATGCGACAGATTCATTGCGGAGAACTTGCATGAGGGAAAGAGGAAAGGAAGCTGGGGAAGGCTGGGAAACTTGTCAGATCATCATGCGGGCCCCAGTGGATGAGAAATAGAAGGAAGGAAGGTTGGGTAGGAAAAGTTTTAGACTATGGTGCAGTACTAAGAAAGTTTCAACAAAGCCAATGGGAAATCTCTGAGCCATAGTCATCCATTAGAGGAGCCCTGTGCCTCCCAGAAACCGGTTGCCTTATTGTCCCTCTGTATTCAGTTGTTGGCTAGGAGCAGCTCTTGGGAAGTGTGGACTCTGGTCAAACTCCAAGATGGATTTCAGAGCCCAGCAGCTGAGGCCCTTAGTCAGTTACTCTCCCTGCAGTTGGAGATATGAGAGGCTACATTTTTGTGGTGACCACAGTGGCCTGAAATCTTTGAGGCAGTAGGGAAGGTCCTTTATCACTTCCACAGAGTTGCACCTAAACATATTTTAAATACATGAGACATGCTTTAAATAATGGAACAGTAAACAATGCACTGGGAATCTTAAATCCATTTCAAGTTACTTAGTCTTAGATAAGCTTTAGTTGTTAGCTAATTCTGACATTTTAGAGAAAAATAAAATACTCAACTGAATAAAATTAAAATACTACAGGCAATTTTTAGCACAAATATGTTTCAGAGAAAAATCAAAGGAGTTTTCTTACATGCAGTTTCTGAGTAGATGTTTGACTAAGGTCATAGTTTTCTGGATCTTAGAAGTTAAATTTAAAAGTCTTGCTCAAAAGAATCACATTTAACAAATAGTTGATGCCACATATCTTTTGAGAAAGAACATGTAAAAAATTTGTTGTTTAGAATAGAGCATATCTAATTTATAGGGGTTTTAAATGACAAGCCTTTTCTAAATTCCAGAAGACTTTTTAAATTTGCATTCTTATAAATAAACCAGTCTCTCTTAGAAGCAACCTTAAGTCTAATAAATAAGTAAAACCCAACCATTATTTCATGTAACATTTTTCATGCCAGAAGGAAATGATTCAAGATAATATACGGTAAGACTTATAGAAAGCAGTGCTATTAAAACTACATGACATAGTTTCTCTGCTTAAAATCTCCTCCGCTTACCATCCCCTGCACTCAACCACATGTTCACTACTTTTTCTTATCTCTGGATATTTTCTCATGGATTTCATCTTGTTGAAAAATACCCTTACACTTCCTCCCCACGCAGATGAATCCATTACTTTCTTGAGGATACCTTGGGCTGGGAAAGACTACCCTCTTCCAAGAAATCTTTCCTAAAAAACTATTCTCCCAATTTTCTATTAGAAGCTACAAAAATAGATGAAATACTGTCACTAGCCATCTGCATTCCTTCACGTCCTATACAAGTAAATTTGACACTGTGCTGGGCACTTGCTCACATGTTGCCTTTTTCTTAAGTCGTTTCATGTCTTACTTCACATATTAGATAAGAAAGTGTTCAGGGAAATAGATTACTCTTTGGTTTCTTTAGTATTCCCAGTCATGTAGTAGATCCTCAACAAATGCTTTTTTATGTACTTGTTTTATTACCTTTTTAAAATCAGAATAAGTGCTTATGATAAGAAAACCCAGGATTGGGGGTCTTTTATTCATTCAATCTCACTGCCTAGAGACAATTTTTTTTAATCATTTCTGTTTTTGTTCTTTTGGTGGGTTTATCTCCATAACTAATATACATTTACCTCTCTTTCTTCATTAGAAATTTTAGATAATATCTACTGATTCTCTGTTATGAAATATGAGGATCTAATAATAATATAGCATTATTTTCACCAATTGCTCTCCTTTTTCCATCATTTGGTGGTTATTTCATTAATTTAAATCTTTTATTGATTATCTTTATAACTTGAAAAAAAATGTCTCTCTTGATTTATTGTTCCATCAACTTCAGTGAGTATCTTGATTTCCCTAACGTGAGAATTTTGGTACCCCTAAACTTTCTTCTGCTTTTCCTTCTTCCATTCCATTGATCACTCAGTTACTCTTATTTTTATATTGTCAAGACTCTCAAGATTTATATTTTGTGCTATAATCATAATGAAGGCTTTCATGCTTCATCCCTAGGTTGATTCTAAAAGTTAAAATTCCAGTAGACTGGGGTTACTATGGCTATGTCAATTTTGGTCATGGATGAATTGGGACTAGGATGACATTTCCTTCTCTAAAGCATCAATGCCATGACCCTTCGGTCACTCAAACAAGAATATTTCCAGCCCAAAGTCAAATAGACCCATTAAAAATTACCTCCAATTCCTTAACATCATGCCACATTATTTTTTAGTTCATATCAAATCTCCATTCTTTCTTTTACAACTTTTTCTTTACCACCTTGTTTTCTGGTTGGCAATGGAACGTATGTTTATCGTAGACTATTAGATCTTTCATAGATCTAGATAAACGTATGTTTATCTAAAGTCTATTAGATCTTTCATCTAATCAATTATACAATCAGTTGCATATCATCACCCTTTATTCCTGTGGACCACCCTCTTGGATTCACCTTGGAGTCAGATTATTTAACAACTAACATGACGTCATCACTGACCAGCAAAGAGGCCATTTATAAACTGTGAGCTGGGTCATTCCAGTTTGTACAGACTGAGTACAGTCCTGCTTACCGACCTCAATGTGAGTGATTGGTCTCTAAGGCAGCAGCACAGCTGTCACACTAGGATTCCTCCATTCTGTGCACCTGGGTTGACTTAATTATTTCTGACTCTTCTGACTTCTGTTTCTCTTTCATTTTTCTAGAATACATCTTTAGCTTCTTCAGAAGAGAAATTTGGAAAATTAACTTTACATGAATGAAAAGTCTTTATTTTACCTTCATTCTGGACAGATAATTTGGCTGGGAATGGAATTCTGGATTGAAAATAATATTCCTCTAGAATTTTGAAAGCATTACTCCATTGGCTTTTGGCCTCTCCTGTTGCTGATGAAAGAAGTCTGGTGGTTTCTCAGTTCCTGTTCCTTTGTAAATATGTGTGTGTTTGTGTGTGTATTCTTCTTTTTCAATCCAGAAGCTTTTTGGATCATCTTTTTAGCCTTGATTTTCTTAGATTTCCTAAAGATGTGCAGATGTATCATGGTGTTGGACTTTTTTTTACCCATTGTTTTGGTCATTTTACAACACCTCTCAATCTGAAGGTTAATTTGCTTCTTTAGTTGTAGAAAATTTTATTTTTTATTTCTGATAATTTCTTATGTTCTGATACTTTCTACATGTTTTCTGTTCCCTTCTTTTGTAACTCTATTAGATGTATTTTGGATGTCCTGTGTTAAATCTCTGTATCACTTACCTTTTCTCTCATATGTGTGTGTGTGTTTCCTTTAACTCAATCTTCTGAGCGATTTTCTCAGCTTTATTTCTAACCTTTCTATTAATTTTATTTTAGCTTTTTTTTAAAACACAAGAACTCTTTATTATACCTTAGTTTTTCCTTTTTCGTAGTATTCTGTTCTTGTGTCATGGATGTAAAATCTTCTTGACTTTCTGGGCATATTTAATTAGTTGCAATTTTTATACTCTTCTCTGTTTCTTGAAGTCAGTTTTCTTTTTGTCTTGCCTTTTCTCAGTCATGCTGTATCTCTTCCTCCAATATCTGGTGGTTCTTGGTAATCCACACTTATATAAGCATCAAGGATTGGGAAGTTGGCGTGGCTTTCCTTGGCCATGGTATAAGTACATTATCCTGCAACTCTCCTCCATGAATACAAAGTCTCGTTTGGAGCTCTGTGTTAATCAGCAGGGATTCCCAACTGGCGGGCTTCCCTTTAGATGGAGTTGATAGAGAGCTAAAAACTTCAGGCTGCAAGCCACAAATGCCAAAATAAAGAGGCATTGACTCCTGGGCACTAACATTCAAAATAGAAACTTAGGCTGACCCCAGGTAGTTTATTTAATTTGTTTCAAAAGAGACCTCTGATTTTTTTTTGGTTGGGAACAAATGCCACACTGCTAATCACTCTGAGTAGTGTAAGTTGGATGGGCAGTTGTTCTGTATACGACCTTCATTTCCCCCCCTATTTTCAGCACCACTTCTTACCCTTATTCTCATCTACTCTCTAGCCCTGAGCCTAGAGCGTTTCAGGTTTCCAACATGCTCACCTTCACAGTAGCCCTTTCATAACACACTCTGGACTGTTGCCTTTCTATCTATGTCTTATCTGTCAACATTCCCATTTGTTTTCTTCCATAAATGTACTGAATTATATCTTTGTTGTTATGTGTCTATTCCTTTTTGCACTTTCATACAATTATATACATATAAAATACTATTACTTCATGGTCCTCAGTGGAATTCAGAGAATGAATACCTGTGCTCAGTCTGCCATCTTGTCCCACAAGGCCCTTAAATGCTTTTGGAATTTTATATTGAACAGGGATATTTTCTAGGAAAAAAAATATGACTAGTCTTACTAAACAACAAAAAAAATGCGTTTGTTTGCTGTTGTTTATCCTTTGTGAGACTTGATGGTCATGTTCAAGAGTTTTCACAATAATTGAGGAATCTGAACCACTTCGCAAATGTTTTAAGAGTGGTGGAATTTTCATGTTCTTGGCACAGGACTGAGGAAATGGACCAATAAATGTTTGCTTTGCCCTACATTTTCCTCAGTTGGTTTGACTCATTTACTCGGTTAAATGGGATACTGTAGTTAAATCAAGCCTACCTAAAATGTGGTTTGTGGACAACTGCGTGTCCATGAGTGGTTTGTTATCTGCCCAAGACAAGATATCTTGTCTTGGGCAGATAACAAACTTGCACCAAAAGGTAAATCAACTAAGTTACTAAGCACACTCCATAGTTAGCTGACATTCTTTCCTAGCAAGACTTTCCAATCAAAGAAGTAGTAGTAGTAACATTGATTAACATTTTGGCAAAAGCTGCTTATCCTATCACAGACAGGTAACAGTTTGCAAATCAGCCCCTGTCCTTGGACCACACTTTGAGAAGAATGGTAGAAATCACATGGACTAGTACCTGGCAGAGAAGGCATTGAATACATGTTAGTTGAGTCTGACACAAGTTTTCCTTGGAATGAAATTTGAAAACTACCATAATCATTCACAGATAGGATGCTTAGTTGTTTATCTCTTTAATAAAACAATAAAGAGAACTTTGCTAATTTCTCACAGTGAAAGTTTTGTTATTTTTCAGTTTGGCAAAATCCCATAAACCCCTTTGGTTTGTTCAATAGAAAACAATCATTTAAGTTGCCAATGAGACAACAACCAGAACTGTTGCAGAGCTCAGCTTGTTGCCAACCCTTGCCTGTCTATTCTAGCTCTCTTCCTGCGAGCCCGCATCCTGAGACTTCATGCCAGCTGATCCTAATTAATACTCTGGAATATGCAATCCGTTGTGTATATTTTGCTAGCGATATGTGTAGTGAGTTAATATATCAACATCTGTCTTCCGTCATAAGTCCCCCCTCCCCCAGAGTTTGGACATGATCTCTCCATCTCTGCTCACTGATGAACGGTAAGATATTTCTGCAACGTTATTGAGCAGGTACTACCTCCTGAATATTCACTATGGCATAACCAGGCACTGGTCAGCCCCCTCCTGTAGGCACACAGGGTTCCTTGGTTCTCTTCCTGAGCACTTTTGCCTGAAGAGAAAGCCCACCCAAACCCTAACTCATTGTCTGGTTCCTGTCCACCATTAGTTCCAGCTAGCTCCGGATACGAAAGGTCATGTTATGGTCCTGACCTTCAGTCTGATTCCAGACCATCCTGGAATGGCCTAGTTTCTAAACATTGCCATCTTTGCACTCCATTCCCAGAACAGCACCCAGTCCTCTGCAAAGACCATCTTCCCTCTGACTTCTGCCACTCAGTTCACACTAGATTGAATAGGCTACACTCTAGTCCAACTTGATTAGTCTCTGTGACCTTCCTCAGGAACCACAGCTCTGTTTCCTTCTTGGGACCTACCTGTTCTTCTTTCCCAGGATGCCATCTTGGTGCAGGGCACTGCTTGGGGCAACTCTTCACAGAGCTGCTCCAGCCCTGCTATACTTCAACCTGCAAGCTCCACCTTGCCCAATCCCTGAGATAAGAAGTGCCAAACACACACGGGTTATGTTGGTGCAAATAACCCCTTTAGTTTGTCATTTATTCACTTTGAATTTTCCAAAGGCATATAGTAACATTGTTACTTTGTAATTTAGTGATTGCCTTGGAATGATCAAGTCAGATTGATTGCAGTCTTGCCATTTCCAATGAGTTAGCCTTGTCCGACCTAGGCCATTTCAATAGATCTGACCCAAATACCTTTTTACTCTTTCTCTGCTCAATCCAATTTGCACACTACTGCCATATTAACTTTCTTAATTTGCTACATGAATCCTCATATCTGTGCTGAAGAACCTACAGTGGCTCCCTGTGACATGACAGATGGAGTCCAAGAACCACTGCCCGATGATTAAGCCAGATCATTAACTCAGCCACTGACTCCTACACTCTAGACTCTTTCAACGATTCAGTCACATGTCCTTAATTATTGTGTCTAATTTTACTCATATTGTTATATCTGTCTTCTCCCTTTCTATGGATTCAATTTTTATGCATCCTCTAAAGCTCAATTCAAATGCTCTCTCTTTAGGACAACTTTACCTGATTACCTCAGCCAGATGTGATCTTCCCCTCTTTTGGACTCCTATTTTATTTACTGTCATTTCCTTTCGTTTATTAGTATACTTTTCTCCTCTCTCTTTGGTATTACCTCTGTGAAGGCTGGTACTTCTTTATGCATCAGTTTTCACTCATAATGGCTAACACAATATCTTTCATATGGAAGACCCTCAATAAATTGATAGCAAGTGAATAAATTATTGATTATTATATACTAAGGAAGAACCAAGAAAGTAACCATTATGATGGTTACATAAAGAAGTAGGTTTGTGAAAGTCTGAACCAAGGCAAGCAGAAATGGGGCCACTCTTGATGAACAGAACCAAATTCTTATGATACTGAACAACAGGCTTGAACATTTCCCCTCCCTATAATGTATCTTAAAGTATTTATTTACAGATGCCTTTCAGAAACCTTCATTATATATATGCAAATAATGATATTTAGACTGAAGGAGGTTAGAAATACCTGTTTTATCTGTGAATCTTTAGCAAATCTATGCTTAAGACAATTAGCTTAATAATTTATTTACTTCCTGGTCAATTTTATAGCCATTAAAAGTTATACTGCAAAGTTTGCAAAAACATGGGAAATATTTATCTAAGGCAAGTGAAAAAAGTAGAATAAAAATTGTATATAAGGTATAATTGTGACTGTTTTTAAAAAAATATGCATAAGAAAAGATTTGGGAACAATATGGAAACACCTCCAAAGTGTTAATGATTAAATGTGGGGGCATAGCTGTGGGTGCTGTTTCCTCTGTTATAGTATTTTGCATATTCCAAGTTTTCTTTAATGAATATACGAGACTTTACTACTTTAAAAAGGGATGGATTAAAAAGGGAAGGAAAAAAACCTAATAGAATAAAGTCTAACTCATTGATAGCCATTATTTGGTTGATAAGTCCACTGACTGGGAATGGAGAACAGAGAATGATGTCCCTTAGAGAGGAGTACACTATTCTGCTTTAAGTCTAGTTTTCATTACATTAGTCATGGATACATCTCAGTAAGTAATTTGTATTTCATTTTGCTACTCGCGCATATAAAAAATATTTTGACATCTGTAAAATTTTTGTGGGATAATTGAGAAACACTGAGTTCTCCCCAAAATTGAGTTTATACTACTTGATGCTGTAGAAAAATATGGTTTAAATTCAGAAACAATTTTGCATAATTCTCCAGGATAATTTTAAGTAGAGTGGATAAGTAACATCACTCCTTTCCAGAGAATTGTGCTCTATAATTTGAGAATGTAAGAAAGCCTAACTCCAACCCATGCTAGGGAGATCATTACTCTGTTGTGGTCCATCTTTCAAATTTGCTTTTTCATAGGTTCTGGATTACATGGTTGTTGATGATGAATCATAGGAAAGATGAACAGCTAAAGAGTCAAGCACCTTTTTGGAAAAGTGAAAGGAAATTAGGTTTCACTTATGATTGTCATTTTTATTTACGATAACTTTCTCATTCTCTTTCAAAGGCTTGTATTCACACAAGGGTTATTGAGAGCTAAAAAGTGCATGTAAGAATAATCAAATACAACAGAAGTGAGTCTGAATTTTATGGCAAGAATAAGGCAGTTTTTTAATATATGAAAATAGTGTTTTTTCTGCATACGATCAGCAATTCTAATTGTAGTGCTTGACATTCAGTGTTAATCCACCAGCTCTAGAGCTTATTAAAAATGGCAGCAGCCACATTGGCAGCATAGAAGCAGGTCAGAAATTGGCGAAAACAATGAGAGCTTTATGATCAACCGTGAAATTGTGGTTATTTTGGAAATCTGACTTTTGTATGGTATCCATGGGTGTAGAATCAATAGCCCACAAATAATGCTCACAATTGCAGACAATCCCAGCAGTACATCTCAAAGATCCCAAATGAGGGAAAAAGAACTTTCATTTGTTGTTTTTGCCTTTGTTCTTTTTCTTCTGAATGTGTGGAGCTCCTCACCCCTACACAGTGGAATTAGCAATAGAATTAATAATAAAGAATAAATGTCAGCTTTTCCTCTTAAAAGAAGGAACCACATCAAAGAGACTATGAAGATAGGAGACCTGCAGCCGCTTAGTCATTTGTGAAGATGTTTGCTCAAATTCCTTTAAGCAGATGTGTAAGGCCGTGGGAGCTATTTATGTTTTAACTTCTATACTTAGAGTCATCTAGGAGCTACTCCCCACACCCTAATTCCTTAATTATTCAGGTGCTTGTGGGGCAATGAGGAATACTCAGTGGTGTAGAAGTGGCTGAAGGTGTAAGGGGGATCATCAATTTGGTGTGGCAGTTTTCTCCTACTTGCTAAGTGAGTAAGACCTGAGGACCCCATTCGTTTTTCTCTCACAACCCTATGCTTTGTAACACGTCTGACAGAAAAGTCATTTTACTCCTGCCACCATTGGTGAACTATCCTAGTAATGCCTAAGCCTTCTGCTGAGAAAATAGGAACTATCCAAGGAAAAATGAGTGAACTAAAGCTGACAGTATCTTGTCACAAGCACCCATTAATGAACACCATGGAGGATTGCCTGCTTCCCATTTGTTGTCTTTCTGTAATTTATATCTGATTTCCCATAGATTATGCAGGAGTGTTGTATGAATATTTGTTGTAGCTACACATTTTGAGAAGCAAATAGGATTTTGTAACAAATGGGTGGAAGTAAGAAGAGAGAAATGAATTGTAAAGCCACTTCCTTAGGGTGAACATTTCAACAGAATAAGTGCCTTTGTAAATATGCTATCTTTTGTCTACTGGTAGTGGATTTCTTTGCACAGAAGAGTTTACAGATAAATATTAATTTCTGGTGATTGATGTGATTCTTTGTGACATCCATAATCTCTCTTATTCCAATTCCAAAGATTTTGCCAAGAAAAGGATAAATCTCCTCATCCAAATTCATGCAAAATATTAATACACTTTTCAGGCCAACAAAGATTGGGAGTATTCAAACTACACTAAACACTGTATCCTTCACACATATCTACAATGATGTTTATACATTTATAAAAACTTTTTAAACCTGTGCAAAGTTGTATAGCTACTTATAGCGGCATTTGGTTTTCTGAGACACTTTGGGGACTCCTTCCTCTTGCGCATATAGAATTCTTATTGATACAAAGGAGTAATAGGTGTATTCACTTATAAAAGGAAGAATAAGTTCTACCAGCTGTGGAGGCTGAAGCTCAAAAAAATGTGCAACGTATGTGCATGGCTTTAGTAAAAGTATTATAATATAATAAAATAAATAAATAAGTAAATAAATGTATTATAATAATTTACCATTTTTTAAAATACCAGTCCCCCAATAAAAAAGGGTAGTGATAACATACTAGTAAAAATTTGGCCTAAAGTGTAACCAGTTCATCACTACTTCCTTAATGAGATGCAGCAGAGAATACTTAAGTTTCATGGCTCCTGGTTAATTAGTGCGTATTTTTTGGAGAACTGGCACCTCAGAGTTTTTCCACTGCTTGGCATCTCTGCCAGAATTGCAAGTTTAACTCATTTAAATTGAGAGGAGTGATGGTAGGACAAAAAGTTGAAGATATATATTTGAGACATATCTTGAAGACCTTGAATGTGAAGTCAGGAAATTTACCTTTGCTTTATTCTTTAGGTAAGAAAGTAATGGTTAGGAACAGAGATTTAGTGTTAATCAGATACTTTCTTTGAATTCTGGCTTTACCATTAGCTGAGTTCTATGATCTGCACATACTCTCAGTTATAAAATGGGGGCAATACTCCTCTCTTAGGTTATGAAGAGGAGGAGGATAAATAATATAAGGTAATACAAGATTAGCTTTGCAAACTTCCTGGAACTTTTGAAGAGCTTGATAAATGACAGCTGTCACTAATGAGAAGGCATGGGAGGATTCTGAGCATGGGAGTAATGTGATTACTCCTGTAATTTAGGAAGATCACTGGTGATCCTTGGCAAAAATATACCATTCTGGTGAGTAATGTTGATAATGGGGGCCAGTGGGGAGCTATGCATATGTGAGGCAGGGGGTGTATGGGACATCTGTACCTCTGTCTCAATTTTGTTCTAATTCTAAAACTTCTCCAAAAAAATAAAATCTTACTTTAAAAAAAGTCAATGAAGGCATTTCAAGATGTCAGAAGAGAAGGGAGTTTTAAGGATGTCAAGTTGTGAGGAAAAGGTAGTGTAAAATGAAGCTAAAGAATTTGCAGTCAAATCATCTGAATCCCTGAAAACTTCAATTGCCATTGCAAGAGTTTGAGGAATGAGTGGGGAGTGAATAAAAGGAAACAAGTGTAAAATATTGTTTCAAGAAGTTTGATAGTGAATGGAAGTCAAGAAAAGTTGTGACTTGTGAAGACTCAATATTCTGAAGAAGTTTGATTCATTTATTTTATTGGAAGGTTATACATTCAATCTCATGGGATTAATTGTTCTGAGTCTTTTTTTTTTGAATAAGTGTTCAATGATTTTCTTTGTCTTAGTTTCCGTTCTCCATAATTTCTCAGACAATTTCATAGACAAAAGTGAAAATAAGTTTTGTACAATACAAGTATACATGCAAGAGACCTCACGTTAATAAAGTATGATTTTGTCTAGGGAGTTGTCTCTCCCATTGACCTTAATGATTATTTCAAAATCTTTGCATTGCTCCAGCGTCTTCTTCCTTCTATTTATTCTCATCAGACAGTCTACCTCAGTGAGAAAACACAAGCCATCAGAGATGCTAATTCTTTCAACTTTCCACTCTCCAATTTAAAAACTTATGTTCCTGTGAATCTCCTGGTTTTTCCTTTCCTCCTTTCACAATGGAGTGAGCCGGCCCCTGCACCTGCTGCACTGGATTTCTCTCTCTCGTCCTCCTCAAGAACCTGTGCTATTAATCATCTCTTCACCTCAAACAGACGCAGCTTCACATCGACTTCTTCAGTATCAGTCATCAAACAGGTTCAAGTCTCAACCAAACTTTTTTAAAGCCCTCCCTTTACTCCATATCTCCCTCCAGCTCCTTTTGTAAAGAGGTTGATGTTAATTCCATGGCTTCATAAAGTCGGGCCAACTTTTCACATACAACACCACTCTTTGCCTTCTGCCTTGGCAAGTTTCTTTGCTTGGAATGTTGTTTCCTGACTCCCAAACCCCCTATCCTTCCCCAAGCTTCTTTATACTCATCTTTTCAGTCTCAACTCACATACCACTTCTTGAGAATAGGCTTTTCTCAACCTAGCCTAGGAGTTTTTCTTCATTATACTCACTACATTTCTAGTCACTTCTTGTCATTTTTCCTAAGAGACTGTAAATTCCACAAGGGAGTGATACTGTGTCCTATTCATTCTTGTGTAATGAATACTGCATATAGCCTGCCATAGAGTAAGCACTCAGAAAATTTTTGCTGAACATTCATTGCAGATTCTCATTAATAGATAGATTCTCTAGTACATATATTATAATATAATTTACCAAAAGAATAGATCTAGATTCAATTGATTTCTACATGAATTGCTTTTTATACATTGATTTAGGAGTAAAGCAAGGAATATTTTCATATGAATTCATATTTCCCACTAAGCACAATTATAATTTCAAATGTTTCCACTGAAAAAATGTTGACCTCAACATATGATATAACCATCCTTAACATTTCTATATTTACTTCAACAAGCATTATCTCTTTGCCATATGTATTTAATTTTTCAGTTTGTGTATTTAATTCCCCTATGCTACTAATAGCTTAGTCAACCATCCCAAAATGCTTATGTATATACATAGTGAAATATGGAACAGAATCATTTCATAATCCATGAGTTTCCTCATGATTTGATAACACACTCACTCGTGGCTTGAGAGTCTCACTGACCTTGTCTTCAAGCCAAGATTTTTAGCACAGCAGCCCAGCTAGAAGAGCCAAATAACATGGTAGAAAAAAAGAGTGTAGTGATAGAAAGGTCCCTGAAGTGACAGCTAAAACACCTGGGCCCTAATCCTACTACAGTCATTGATTGGCTGTGTGATCTTGGATAAGTCATTTGATGTCCTTGCATCTGCTTCATTTATAAAATTAGTGTAAATGATTTACACTTAACTCTTAATTTAGAGAGTAAATTTACCTCAAAAGTGTATTGTGCATGTAAGCATACATTTCCTAAGTATTATGAGGGTACTTAGAAGACAGGCACACTCCTTATCCACAAATAGCTATCTTCTTCATATGAACCCAAACCAAAACAGTCTAAAAATAAATAAAAATATGCTGTTGTATTTGAGATGATTAAGTGCCTAATGAACAGAAGAGATTATCCGTGCTACAGAGTTTAGAGAAAAAGGAGAACTTCTCATTAAATGGTAAGACCTCTTCCCTGTCAATACAATGATGATAAGATTGAATATAAAGCATCTAATTATGTGCTTGCATGGAGAATGTACTCATGAATATGCATTGAATAAATGAATGAAAGACCAGATGGCTGAATCAATGAATTAGAATGTTGAAAATATTGATTACACCTGCAGAAATATCTTGAAGTGTTTAACATGTATATGTATGTATGTGTGTATATATATGTATGTGTGTGTATATACATATATATTTGTATGCATATATATATGTATACACACAATGTAGGAGGTCTGTGTGTGTGTGGGTCTTTTTCATAAATGCAAAGGTGGCATTTCACATAAGGGGAAAAGAATTTTTCAAGCAATGTTGCTGACTTAATTTATTAACTACTTGAAGTATATTAGTTTGTATATTATACCCTACACCAAAATATGTTCCAAATGATTTAAAGATTAAATGATGCCATAAATAATAGAAAACATATGTGAATATTTATATTTAGTGGAGTGAGAATACATTTTGTAAATTCTATCTAAAATCAAAGGTAGAAGCCATAAAGGAAAATACTGATAGACATGATCATATTAAAATTTAAGCTCTACTACATCAAAAACATTCATAAGATATACACAAATGACAAACTGGGGATATTTTACAATGGATTTGACAGAGCTAATAGTCTTAATATAAAGAACTCTTTCAAATAAATAATTAATAAGAAATAGACTTGCCATCTAAAGATTTTTTTTTTTTTTAAGTAAAGGCAAAGAACATAAAAAAATATAAGAAAAAAAGGAAGAAGAAAGCAACGGGTCAATAAACATGTGAAAAGCTGTTCTACTTCATTAGTTCTTAAAAATTCAGATAGAAATAAAATGTTTTGTGTTGACAAGGATGTGAAGAAATGGTCACTCACGTTCCTTGCTGGTGGGAGTATAATTGTGATCTTTCTGGAAGACAATTTAAAAATACCATGAGTATTAACAGTTTTTAAAATGTGTGTACCCATTGATCCAGCAATTCCACCTTTCGAAATTTAGCTTAAAGAAATAATCAGAAATGTAGGCAAAGATAGATGTATAAATATGATCACACAGGATTTATTTATAATCAGGAAAAATGAGAAATAGCTACATAAGCATTTTGGCCAGTACAGATGAAAAAAGGGTGCAGAAATTTTTATAATCTTTTGTTAAAAGCAACTTGGCAATGAGCATCAAGAATTATATTTTTTAAATATTTATACTCTATGACATATTGATGCATTTTCTAGGAATTTATCCTAAGGAAATAATTGAAAACACAGATAAAGCTAAATTCGTGAAGATATTCATTGCAACATTATAGCAACTCATAATCCATTGTTGTATTGTGAGCATTAGGTAAGCAAATTCTAGAATCCTAAAATAGAAGAGTATGTGGCCATTTTCTAAAAGATTTTCAATATCTTGGAAATATGCATATATCAAGTGTTAAAGCGAGAAAAGAGATGGTGTTCCTGGGTTCAAATCAGCACTCGCCACTATCTACTATGATTTCTCTAAGCTTCAGATTTTTAATCTATAAAATGGGGGCATACAGCATTCCTTATAGGGATGCTGTGAGGATTAAACAAAATAATGAATATAAAGTTCTTAGCACAAGGCACATACCACTCAATAAAAACTATTTTTTTTTTTAATGGGGCACACGATTCCGTAAAAGGATTGTTAAAACTGTCTGAATATAAAGTGAAAATAATTTACTGCAGCATTAATAGTGGTTATCTTGGAATGGTGCGGTTACAAGTGATTTTTTTTCTTCTGTATATTTTCCAGATTTTTCTACTTTCATAATCTTTAAAGTATATTGGTTTTGGTTTCATTTTGTTTTCTTTCCAACGGTAGAAAGCAGACAAAGGATTCTGAAAAGAAAGAATAAATCAGACAGGCAGCAGCAACAGCCAGGACCTGGGCCACTAGGGCAGAGTCACCATCAGCCAGCACCATCTGCCATGCAGAGAGGAATCGGAGTCCTGGCTGGTGAGGTGTAGCCTGCTGGCCAGAGCAGTGGTTATGCAATTGTGATGTGTATCTGAATCAGCTGTGGGGCCTCAGGATAGCGGAGATGCCAGGGCCCCACCTCTAGAGATTTTAACTCTGTAGGACTGAGGTAGGATCCAAGTGCTTGAATTTTTAATAACTACTCCACCTGTGATTCTAACTCACACCCAAATTTGAGAACCCTTGGGCTACAGCATGGTATTAATGAGGCCAAAGTTCCAGACTGCATCCCCAAGGGACTTCCATACTTAGCCATTTCGTGTGCCTGAAGGCTGCAAGCTCGTTCACTGCCATATGTCTAACCAAGGCTGGCAGTTCAGACCATGAATGAAAACGAGCAAATTATCTTCCCTCTCTCCACTCCACCTCCCCCACACACGGTTAAACAAATGACCCAAAACCTGTGTCCTATTATTGGTGAGTCAGTAATAGCACCTTTGCTAGACAGTAAGAGGGCATATTTTAAAAAGAAATGAGACCTTATCTGCTATATATGGTGGTTGATAAAGATCATACGAAGTGGGTGATCTGAAAAAGTAATCAGTTTAATGGAATTCATGTTTAAGAGGGCAGGGTAGTTTTGCTTTTCCTGTAGATTTATAGAGATTAGTGAGAGTTCACCATTGTTTAGTGTTCATTTGGAATCCCTCAGCATTTTCCTCGTGTTTTTGTTGGTATCACCTATTTATCCACTGTTTTGTAACATTACCTTAAAACATAATGTGCTATGGGTCTGAGTTCATCTGAAGTTCAGGGTGTTCCAATATACAAAATGACCTGACCCGATGGGAGTCAGAAGTTTTTTCATCCAAAATAATATTAACCTATGTGCACCCAATAAGTGAAATCTTTGCCATACTTAGACATCTGATTTTTACTTGCCCTTTTGCAAAATCCATTCATATTTGCTTTTGAAAATAACTTTTAATTAAAATTATCCTGTGGATTTTACACTGTGCTCAGTTTCAATGTCAGACAGTGGTTGTGTAATTACATTAAGGTTGGTTGGGATGTGCAGGGAGAATCGTTTGTGCTCTCACCTTTTTAAAGTGGAGCCCAATGGAGTGAGTTATGTCACTTTGATTTTCCTGTAGGTCTCATTCAACCTTGTTTCTTTTCTTCTGGTTCCCTTTAGATGTGATTATTTTAAGCTTCATTACCTACACCTTTGGTCCCTTTTTTTGTTCATTCGATGCAGATATATCCGTCTTCACTTTGCTTCATATTAGCAGATCCTCTTGCTTCTATAGTGGATTAAATCATCCAGCTTCTTCCATGGACTGGAAACATCAAATAACCTTGCTGTTCTTCACTAACTTTCCTGTGCCATAATGAAGATGCTTCTGATGGCATTTGGCACATGCAGTTGAAACCTGAAGGGAGCAATGTGTTTGTGGTCTAAGCACAAAGAGAACAGGCCTTTAAATGTACACCTGACTTAGCTTTGGTTTCATCTTCTTTGAATTACAGTTATGGGAACACTCTGTTTCTTCCTCTTTAAAATGGAAATGATAGTATGGATTTTGCAGATTTGTTTGTAAATTAACAATAATATTTTTAAGGAACTAGGGATATAGCAGGCATTTAATAAATTATATCTGTTATTATGAATGTATATAAAGTAGACATAAATGTATAAAGTGTATAAATGACACAAAGCAGAAAAAGCCATCTAATATAAGAGGTTACAGAATGGAGATCAAAATTGTTTCAACAAGCATTACATTTAAGAACTATAAAGATACAGTATTCAATTTAGGTTCCAAAAGTGGGCTACTGGTTGCCTGATTCAGATGATATTTTAGCGTCTTTGTTTAATATACTTTATTGCAATATTTGTCCCTGTCAACTACTTTCCCCCTCCTGAAAATTCCTTTTCTCTTGACCCATTCTCCTTATTTTCTTCTTACCTCTTTGGCTCATCCATCTCTGTCTCCTTCATATTTTTATTTATCTCAGTTCATCCTCTCAATGGTGGTATTACCTAAGGTTCTATTTCAACCTTCTGATCTTTCCATTTTATATAATTATCCATGGATTTGACTACTGATTCACTGGTGAACACCAGATTCATGTATCCAACTACTGACTAGGTATCACTCAGTAATCCTCCACTGACATTCTAAAAGAAAATCCATTGAGTTTTCATAAAACTTCTGCCTTCAACTAATTGCTCGTCTTGGTGAATGGTATCACCATTTACTCAGACATGCAAACCAAAAATTTAGACTCTTCAAATCTAGTTACTGCCTCTACCACTCACTCAACAAGCCAAGTCCTATGATTTTGTTATTTCTTTTTATATGGCATGCCTATTTCCTCCTTGATCATACCCCTGCCTCTTCCATATTTAGTGCCTGTCATAATTCCTACCTGGATTTCAGTAGCCACTTCACTGGATTTCCTGCCTCACTACCCTGGCTCCCTGCCAAACTGCCTTCAAACTGCTGTCAAAGTTGAATGCAGCATAGATTTTGAGTTATATACATCTATATTTAAGTTCTAGTTCCATCTCTTTTGGGCAAATTATTTAACTCATTTTAGATGGCTGTAAAATAAGGATAACAATATGCATATAATCAGGTTGTTGGAAAATTAAATTTGGAAATATATGTGCTAGAAAGGAACCTTAATAAAATTTATTTACTGTTATTATCTTTCTGTGCAAATTTGGCTATGTCATTTTCCCTTTAATCATGCCCGATAACTTTTAAGATAAAATTCAGTCTCATGTGCTTAGCTGACCAGTTCTGTCATGGCCTGGGCCTGACTCTAGCATTGCCTGTCTTATGCCCTTCACTCTGGACTATTCTATTTCTAAGCTATTTCCTGGATCCATAGCAATCCCAGGTCTCTCACACCTCTCTGTCCTTATATATACTCTTCCTGTGCTTAGAAGACACTCACGTCCCTGGAGAGTGTCTGTGTTCTCTCCCTTCAAAACTTGCATATCGCTTGACTTATAAAAATTTTCTTTGGCCTAATCTAGGTGACCATCCATTCTGATTTGTCAAGGGTAGTCTTAATTTATAGCTGTTGTCTCTCTGTAGTTATTATTAGCACCGCCTTTCACTCTCAAAGAATTGGATGATACTTTATATGGTCACCCTACCTAAACTCCACTTGTTCCCAGGCCAAGCTAAGCATCCCCAATTTTCTGTTTCCATAGCCCTCTGCACTCCCTTCTGCATTAGATTTATCACATTGTTTCATAAAATCTCATTATTTTATAAATCTCACTTATCTCTCTCCCACTGGACCATGAGCTCTTTGAGGGCATAAATTTCATCTCATTTGTTTTCACATCATTCATTCCTAGCACAGTGCCTGGAAAACACAAAGTGTTGTATATTAATTATGACATTGCATCTTCTTCATTCCACTTAAACTACCAATGAAACACTAAATCAGAAAAAATCCTTCAGCAGCAAATTCAAAAATTAATGAGAATTAAGCTGAGTCTTTGTCATGCTTAAAATACCAATGGTACAGGTATGGACACCCTAGAGAATTATCTTCATTGCCCATGGTGTTGTCCTTCCTGGCCCTGCTCTGTTTTGTGCTGTAGATCCAGTCTCCCGCTTCTCCATTGAGCTCCCTTTCTTGCACTTGCCCTCTGTCACCTGCCATTAAACTCTGCATTAAATCACAAAAAAGATACAAATGCTAAGTATCTTTTCCTTTTGCTTCAGTCACTGACCAGGCCTCCAAACTTGATTCTCTGTGTCCCACTAAGAAATTATGAAAATAACAGCCAGCATTTATTGAGAACTTACCTTGTCTTAGGTCACTCTAAGCACATTTCATAACCTATATTGTTCAATAGTGTGAGGGGTAAATTGTGACTACCTTTTGTGCTACACACCCATTCCAAACTGAGGCTTTCTTCTCCAACTAGACCTGTACTTTTGTTCCTTGACTCATGTGTTTAATTGATCTCTCTACATCCATCTCCATCAGTACTGGAAGACAAGAATTGTCTTCCTGGTCTTGTGTTGGGAACCAAACCATTTCACTTCTGGAAGTCATCCTATGCCATCATCTTATCCAGGCCCTAGAAGACAAGTTTTAAGAATAGCTACTCCAACATAAGCAACATAACAACCAAATGGAATATATGCACTTTGCTTGGGACCTGATATGACAAACTAACTGTAAAAGGCATTTTTTAATCACTAGAGGAAATTTGAATATGATCATGCAATGTGAGCTATTAAGGAATTATTGTTAATTTTGTTAGGTGTGAAAATGCCATTGCAGTTACGTATTAAAAAAAAAAAGGTCTCATCAGTTAAGGGCGCATTCTGCAAATTTAAGAGTGAAGTGACCTGATGTCTGTGATATGCTCTAAAACAGTCTAGAAAAAAATTAAACATTAAAAAAAAAGAGAAAAACGGGGGTGCTGATGATAGAAGAAGACACAAGATGAGCAAACTATTGATAATTGTTGAAGTTGGGTGACGGGTACAGAGTGGTTCACCATGCTATTCTACTTTACTGTATATTTGAAAATCTCATATTAAACATTTAACAAATGACAATTCCAGGCACCCCACTCCAGTTGTGCTGAATTAAGATCACTGGGAGTGGAACCCTGGAATCTGCACTCTTAGAAAGCTCCCCAGGTGATTCGTATGTGCTCTGAAATTTGAGAACCACTAGTTGAGATTTAAGATGGCAGGATCATTTCTCTAATTTCTGTTTCTCCCCAAAACAACAATTGCTGCTGCTCAAGACATCCAAGCAAAACCTTAACTTCAAGGATGAAAATATCAACACATCAATCTCAAAGATGAATAACAGTAGCAGCAATTCTGCCACACAGACAGAGCCAAGCTATAAGGGTTTAGAGATAAATCTGATCTATTTCATGAAATAGAAGACATGGTTTTAGAAATTACCTACTTTTTATTCCTAATGAAATAAAAGAGGACATGGTCTCTATTGAGCAAAAGCAGTCCTGGATAAGAAGAGCATGCTACATAATGAAAATGACAATAACTGAAATAAAAATCTTATTTGAAAGTAGTAAAAAGCAGACCTGACATTGCAGATAATCAAATCAACCATACCCAGAATACTGAGAAAATAAAATCACAAGTTTAAAAAATGAGACAGAATGTAATAGGCATAGAGGTCAGTCATGAAGGTAAAACCTATAGACTCAACGAATGGATCAAAATTAATCATTAAAGATATAATAGCACGTGTTTTAGAATTATGGGGGCGAAAAAGACCCAAAAATAGTAGATGAAAGAGTTTATCATGGCCCAGGTAATGTTATTAATCAGGATAATGACACAAACTGTCTCTTGTTATAATTTTTAAATTATAGAAGATGGTGATGATGAATTCCCTAAGTTTCAGGGCAGAAATGTTAGGTCCCTTCAACAGGAGTTCATGTAACCTTTCTTCATAGTTCTCATCCGCATTTTCAAATGGCCTGAAGACAATGCACAACTCTGTGTTCCTGGGGGAAAATCATGAGTTGTTCACATGAGAAAACATCCTCAGCTGTGTAACATAGCAGAGAATATGTGATCCAAGAACCTATTTTGTCAAAGTCGATCACAAAAAGTTAAAGCCATTGAAGAAAAATCAAGAAAAGGATCTTATATCCTCTGGGTCATATTTTACAATAATATTCTATTGCATCGCTGCTAAGTTGCTCTTTTGTCCCCCTCATTTTAGCATCACTGAGGTCAGGATGCATATTCCAATCAATGGTGTCCTACCGATGCTGTTTGACAGTTGACATAGTTGTCATTGCCTGCACATGCACAGACCTGGCTGGAATTCCCATTGACATGACTAAACAAGGGCAGCCCCTTGTTGTTTCAAAAAACCAACCATTTCAGAGCAATAGGAGGAAGGAATATGAGTCCTGATTCTTGCCTGAAAACTTTCTATTGGCATCTTCTAGTAAGATCAAGAAAATGTAAGCATGAAAACTTGCAAAATAGGTGTTAGCAACTTGGGAGAAAAATCCTGCAGATGGTCAAAGTGCTTAGTTAAGAGCATTGCCTTGGGTTATGGGTACATGGGGGTTCATTATACAATTCTCTCTACTAAGATGCAGCTTGGAAAAATTTTGAAATTAAAAATCTTTAAAAATCAGAAGGAGAAGGAGCAGGAAGAGAGGGAAAGGAGATAATGCATTCCCAATGCTCCCAGTTGCTCAGAAGATGATATTGGGTAGCAAAGCACTGATATGGATGACTCAGAGTTTTGAAGTGGTTCAGCAAAGTCAATCTAACCAATTAAATGTGTATGTTTTTTTCTATATATGCACAAGAGTAGTGTGTGATGGAAATTTCTATACCTAGAGACCTTTTTTAATAAGTATAAAGTAAAAATTCTAATCACAAAGCATTATATCACAATGTAATTTGAAACGATTATTTTCTTCCTTATTGGTACATACCATGGCACTCTTTATAATCAATGGTGTATTAGATTCTACGAACTACAGAAATAGCTATTATTTATTAAGCACTCGCTATGTTCTGGGCACTGTTTTAAGGACTTTACATGTCTTATTTATTTCTTAAAAGGAAAAACCCTATAAGATAGATATTCATATCATCCTCACTTTACATACAGATGGGGAAACTGAAACATGGGGAAATTAAGTTAAGTAAGGTATCTAGTATGTCACAGATAGTAAGTAGCACAGCCAAGATTCAAATCCAGGCAGTCTGACTCCAGTGGCCAAGGCTGTAACCACTATATCTCAGCCTCCTTATGACTTCAGGGTAAAGAGCATGTGGTGCTCATTTTACATATGTACAAATAAGGAACTGAGTCCCAGAGGGCTTACGTAGCTTGACAAGAAGCATGCAATAAGTTAGTGATAGAAAATGGTCTGATCTTATTCTATGTTCTTTCTACCTTATGTGAACTCCACAAAAAACCCATTGTGAATATTCAAACCCTCCACAAAAAAGCAGAAATGAAACAACCCCACAAAATTCCCATTATTACCACCATTGGCAGCAAAATGAAAGAAAAAGAATGCAATAAATTTTATAGGGAAGCCAAGCTGTTTGTATTATTTAATCATCACAACAGTGCTTCAAGGCCATAACCATTTTTTTCTGTGTAACAGCTGAAGAAATGAAGTTTGGAACAGTCTCAGAGCTATTATTTGGCAAAACAAGAGTGCAAACTTAGATATATCTGCTTCCCAAAGCTCACGGTCTTTGATTTTTTGAAGATAATTGAATACAATTATACTAATTACCAAAAGGAAGCTTGTTGCTACCGCCAAGGTTGCACACTGGCCACTTGTATTTGAATTTCGCCTATAGATTTGGTTGGTTTGTCATGTGCAATGTTTTCTTTAAAAATTGTGTTAACTTTAGGGGCTGGCCGGGTGGTACAGTGGTTGGGTTCGCACTCTCCGCTTCAGCAGCCTGGGGTTCGTGGGTTCAAATCCTGGGCCAGACCTATGCACCGCTTATCAAGCCATGCTGTGGCAGGCGTCCCATATAAAGTAGAGGAAGATGGGCACGGATGTTAGCCCAGGGCCAATCTTCCTTGGCAAAAAGAGGAAGATTGGCAACAGATGTTAGCTCAGAGCTAACCTCTCTCACCAAAAAAAAAAAAAAAAAAAAAAAAAAATTGTGTTAACTTTAAATACTGAGAGATCTCCTAAAATCTGGATTTTTGTAACTTCTTTTGAAAAGTGAATTTGGATCTGAATTCCTACATGGCAACAATCAGCTGGAGCTGACTAGCAGCTAATCCGGTGCCCAAGTTCCCTGGGTCATTCAGACCCAACACGCCATTCCTTTTACACCCAATGCACTTCATGGGTTGACTCTGCCTGCCTGGCCCCTATGGGCTTTGAGTCTGTGACCTCAAATCTAAGTGATTGTTATAATTCAGACAGCTGTTTACTTGAAAACAATAAACTGTGACAGTTGCAGACGACTCTAAGATTTTTTTTTTAATTAGAAGCAGTAGTTAGATCTGTTTTGCGATATTCAGAAATATATGTGGTAGTCCTTTTAAAGGGAATCCAAATGAAGCAAGTGCCCCGTGTCTTCTTTTTAAATTTGAGAGTTATATTTGTGTCTCAAAAATTAACAAATTTTGCATTCCATTTTCAGTTTCTGTTATGACCCTGCAGTCAGATTCAATGTTAACATGTTAAGATTTAGTAACTAATTACAGTTTGGATATTTAAAGGTTAATAATATTCTTGCAAATCCAGATTGTTTTTTTAAAATGTGCGTCAGCAAACTTACTTAGAATTTTAAAGGCTTCGAGGGAAAGGGATTTTGTAAATCCAAATAACGGCAGTGACTGAACGGATTTTCTTTTCTTTTCTTTTTCATTTTTTCTACCTGAAAGCTAAGAGCTTTTTGAGATAAGTACTTTTTTACTTTTATTTGCTTATAAAAATCCTATATTAGACCCTAAGTAGATATCAATATTAGAAAGAAAAGAAGTATTGATTTCTATTTAGATGACCTACATATGAATAATTATTGGTGTCTTTATTTCTTTTAAAAAGTGAAATAGCAATAAAAATATCACATACTGGTTAGATTTATTTTCATATTTACTCTGAGGGGGCAAGAATTCTCATTATCTTTGAAGGTCTTCATATGCCATTGTTTAAGTCGATACTGATACTTATCACTAACAGCTTTCCGTGGCTGAGAGTGATACTGTGGAGGCTAGAATTCATCCTGGACAAACAACAAATATGACATTTTAGATGAGATAACACACGTAGAAACAGATGTTCCAATATTCTCTTCAACTCCTCAAATGGGCTACTTTGTGCCCTCTTCTTAATTGTGTGCATCCCAGTGTTTCCCAAAGTCTATTCTGTGCAACACCACCAGCTCAGTGTCATTTTACTAAGTATAAGGAAGGGTTTCTTTCTTTCTTTCGTTTTTTTTTTTTTGAGGAAGATTGGCCCTGAGCTAACATCTGTTGCCAATCTTCCTCCATTTTTCCTTTTTTCTTCCCAAAGCCCCAGTAGATAGTTATATGTCATAGTTATACATCCTTCTAGTTGCTCTATGTGGGACACCACCTCAGCATGGCTTGATGAGCGGTGCTTAGGTCCTCGCCCAGGATCCGAACTGGCGAACCCTGGGCCACCAAAGCGGAGCGCACCAACTTAACCACTATGACCTGGCCAGCTCCAGAGAAAGGGTTTAATTGTCAAGTAAGTTTGGGAAATGCTAGGTTAAAATTAGATAGGTTTCCTTGCCACGTGACTTATCTTGAATACAGAATCCCATTGTGAATCCTTATGAGGGAAAGCACCTATAGGGCTAGTAGTTAGTTCTCCAAGATTCCTTTGGGAAGTCCTGCTCTATTCACGCTTCCTGAAGATCATCTTTGCTTGCCATTTGCCAGCTCTTTCCGTAGAGTTCCCATGTAATCACAAGAAAGCCCTGGTCACCAATTCCTGGTCTCTTTGTATTACAAGCCTTTCATCTCATTGACTCTTCCTTTCTTTCCTAGGACCACGTCCTCCCCTTTGCACCCAGAACCTAATACCTTTTTGAATAAACCCTGTTTAATTCTCAGCCTCAGCTCTCCTCTTATCCACACAACTGGTGTATCTTGGCTCTAAACAAAACTTGCCAGCCTAGCTTCACTCCAGTTTCTAGGATGAATCTTGGTCTTAGGTAAAAGGGATTTAAAATAGATCTACTCCACAATTTGGGACTCACCACAAATTCACTCTTCCTGCTTCGTCTTGATCATGTATAGGAACACCTATTCTGATAACCCTCTTATTCCTAGGACCCAATCCCCACTTTGTACTCCATTGATGATTGCTAACCTGCCTGGCACCTGACCATTTCAAGAAAAATATTTTAAACTCTTGCTATACAGAGAATATGCTTATCAGGGACCCAAACAAAGTAAAATATCAGTTAGGTTTTGTTCAGAAACTACTGTAGGGTACTAATATTTTGGTCATTAAAAAAACTTAGATTTGGTTCTATCCACATTCTGCCACTACTAGCCACGCAACCTTGGCAGGTCACTTAAGTCTCAGTTTCCTCATCTGCAAAATTAGAATAATAACAGTATATTCCTCATGGGATTGGTTTGTTTGTTTGTTTGTTTTGAGAACCAAATGATTTAATACATGTAAAGTACTTGGAATCAAGTACTTAGAACAGTCCTGGAACATAATAGGTCCACAATAAATATTAGCTTTTAATTGTTGTTGTTGTTTTAAACAAATGCATTAAGCATTTCTCTAAAAAAACTTTGGCCTTTTTTGTAGTTCAATAAAAATCAAATATATGTGTTTCATTTGAGGGTCCAAAACTGCACATTTTGTTTCTGGTTTTAATATTTTTTTAAATATTGCTCAATACTGATTATTCTTAATATATGTCAAAATAGCACACTTGAAAAGTAGTGTTGACCCAGTTTGGTCTTATAAGTTTGGATTCTCATAATTATCCTCTCCGTTGTTTTTGTTTACTACCTGTTTTTATGGTGTAAACATACCAGACTGTTCAGACGCAGTTTCTCTTGGCGGAATGTTTCTTTCTGGAGGCAATACCGCAAATGACTCACAAACATATTCGTCACTTCTTTAGGTTAGCTTGGTATTTGTTTCATTTTGTTTGATATTTCTTTTGCTACAATAGTCAAATATGATTTGGCCATCATATGTTAACAAATTACTGCATTTCAAGTTTGGCAAGATTTATTTTAAAGCTAGAGCTGTCCACCATTCAATAAGTAGTGTAAATATTTTCCCTCACCCTGTAGGATCATGAGCCATCAAATACTGTACTAAAACAATACTGATCCTGCAGCAAGATAAAAAAGCAGACTAGCAATAAGGACAATATGATTTTACACTTTAATATCTAATATTAGATCCAAAGTCCAATATAAAATAATCTAATATTTAAAATTCAATATCTTCTGACTTCCCAGCTCTGAAATCACTTAAGTAGACCAGTGCAATCCATTCAGCACAAGTAGATTATCCGCTGATATGGTCCTGAACTAATATTGAGGAAGATCTGAAATTGCCTAAAATCAATCCTTATATTGGTTCCTGTTAGTGAGAGTTAACCACAGTGGATTAATGAAATTAGAAGGTGAAGTACAAAGGAGGCATTTATCCAATAATTTTAGTCATAGGGCATCCTGGCTACTAACTAAAAAGATTTAGCCAATAAATAAGAGAGTTTTTTGCATTGAGAATACATCCTGTGTTTCCAAAATTACAAGGTAGATGCTAGCAACTTAGTCCCACACTTAACCATTCTTTCATGAGTATATTTATCCTTTTCTTTTCCACTACATTTCTTTCCACTCTGTCATCAAACGTTGATCAGTCTTAAAAGCGCAATGCTTGATCCTCTTCTCCATTTAAACTACTATCCAATTTTCCTTGCTTTCATTTTCAGACTTCTCCAATGAGTGTTTTGAATCCTTGCCTCTTTTTTTTTTCTTTTTTATCATTCCACCATTCTCAAATAAAATGGCTTCTGCCTCAACACTGTATTATAACAAGTATTTCCAAGGTCATTGACAACCACTTTCAAGACAAATCAAAAGATTTTTCCTACTCCTTATCTTCTCTCAAGTATCTGGCACTATTGATCACACATTTCTTTTTTTTTTTCCTTCTGGCATTTTTAAGAATTTTTTTTTATTATCTAGGATATGAATTGCCTTTTCATTTTCTTGGAGGTCAGATTAAGTTTTTATTTCTCTCCTTGTACACACATTCAAATATCTAGAGTGCCCTAAATTATATATATGAACTCAAATATGGGTTGTAAGCTGCCAATAAGACCAGCCCTAACTAAATGGTATTTTCACATTTATGAGCAAATACATGGACTCTTTCTTCTTCTAGGGGAGTTGATTAATTCCGTATATGGTTGGTCCAGAAGAGCTTCCTCCAGAAAGAGTAACTCCATCCTTTACCCCTATATTCTGGGATAAATTATTAATATTGGGGTTGAGGAATTTCTAATTACCTTTCTGGAAGCACATAAATGCATCCTGTTGCAGTTTGATTTTTGGTCACCCCGTCCACATTCTGTTTCATGTAATTTTTGAAGAATTTTTTGGTCCTTTTTGCTGATCTCCCTTCCCAACTATGAAAAACACAAGGCTCAGATAATTCTTTTTTTTTTTTTTAAAGATTTTATTTATTTATTTTTTCCCCCAAAGCCCCAGTAGATAGTTGTCTGTCATAGCTGCACATCCTTCCAGTTGCTGCATGTGGGACACGGCTTCACCATGGCCAGAGGAGCGGTGCGTCCGTGCGCACCCGGGATCCGAACCCAGGCTGCCGGCAGCGGAGCACACGCACCCAACCGCCAAGCCACGGGGCCGGCACCTCAGATAATTCTTCAAAGACTCCTTATCACTCTATTTCTCATCTTAGGCTTTGTTTTCACTACCTGGGCAAGCTCTGTTTTCCATGCCTTCTGTATTCTTGTTGCTTTTTTGTCATTATCATTATTATTATTATTTTTGTGTGTGGGTGAGTGTGCTTATCCTCTTTCCTGGGCTCCTGCCCAAAGCAGCAAACACATCAAGGACCTCAAGTGACCATAGGCATCAGTGGCAAAGGTCATTTCAATCTAGGCTATAAGTGGAAAGGACCGCTATGAACATTCATTTGCCAAATAGTTGTTTCCTTAATCACATCTGGTTGATTGTTTAAACCAATATTGTCCAACAGAAATATAATGTATCCATAAAAGTAATTTTAAATTTAACAAAGATAAAAAAAGTAAAAATAATTTTAATAAATATTGTAATTTCAACATGTATCAGTATAAAGTTATTAACGAGATATTTCACTTTCTTTTCTTTTTGGACTCAGGTCTTTGAAATTCAGTGTGTAATTTATACTTACATTACACTCATTTCAGAGTAGTTACATTTCAAGTGCTTAGTAACCATGTATGGCTTGTGGCTACCATATTGGAAAACATAGGCGTGAACTGTTAAAAGGACAAGAGAATGGAAGTGGAAGAAAATAGATTGATTAAATCTATATTGTCAACTATATTTCAGTTTTTGTATTTTTTTTAATGTATTAGCTACTTTAATCTTTACTGAGAGTGAGATGTAGTCTCTGTTGTATACTTGAGCAAACAGATGCTCAGAAAAGTTAGATAATTTCTCCAAGTTGATTTTGCTCATAAATTCAAGAGTGCAAATTTAGTCTCAGGTTTGATCTCTTCCCATCTGGATTTTAATTACACTGAATTCCGAGTTGACTGGCAGGGTGGGAGGATTGTGTTTTTTTCTAGATTGGCCATAGCTACTATAACAGGTTTGATACTGGGAGATAGGTATGGTGTTCAATAATAGCCATCTGGAGACATTTTTATATTTGTCCACAAAGGGCATGCTGGGACCTTGTACAGTTACACGATAAATAATAGGAATGGTGTTTCTTCATTCCGATCCCCAAGAGATTGACTTATTCTATGTATTTTATAAAGAGATTAACTTTCACACCTCCATTTTATCAGCCCACTTTGAAGAACTGAGTGCTGAACTGTTTGGTGGCACACTGGACCCTGAAAAGGAGGCTTTCATGAGATGACAAGTTGGAAAGTTCATAGTTAAGAATAGCATTGATAGTGATGACAATGATGATGATAATAGTAATTGCTGACATTTATTGAGGGCTTATTATGTGCCAGGCACCATGCTAAGCTCTTTTTACATGTTAGCTCATTTAGTCCTTACGAAAATGTTATGAAAGTGTACTGTATTATTCCTATTACATAGACGAGAAAACTGAGGCATAAAGAATTCACGTGGGTTTGGGATACAAATCCTGAGAAAAGCAGTTCTGTGCTGTACAAGAAAGGCTGGTGCTCTTTAATAGAACAACTATTTGTTCCAATTGTCCAGGCTTCAAAATGATGATTGCATCTTTGTCCAGCACTAATACCCCCATACATCACTAGTTTGCAACTAACAAGGCTTATCTTTTACTTCTAACCCGCTCCTGTTTTTACTGATTTCTATTTATCTGCTAACACTTAGCCCTGTTCACTCTTCCACTCAACTTCTTGCCATTTCGTTTGTACTTGGCCTTCTACTATCTTGGGACTACTTTGGGAAGGGTAACACACCTTGTTCATTTCTCAGGTTGCCATTCCCAGCTGTAGCCTCTTGTTGAAAATATGGTTGGGTCTACTTAACTCCTTAAGAATATTGACAGCTTCTTGCACTGGCACCTGAGGATTCTGTTTTGTCCTCTAGGCTCTTGGACTTTTATTTTATAAACTAGAGTAATGTGCAAGGAGGATATTTGAAGAAACCAGAGAGACTAGCTACATTTGTAATGAAATAGATAGACAATGACTAAAAGACGATAAAGAGAGGAATGGGGAGAAACCAAGAGAGACAAGGAGGCCCCAAGTTTGGGGCCAAGTTAGTGGGAGCTTGGAGTGAGGTAGGAAAGGTTTGGAGATCAGTAATTATGCATGTGGGATATTTAGAGAGAAATGAGGTTGGAGGACTTTAAAATGTTTTCTTGTACATTATGAATCAAATCTCTGGCGTTTTCTTGATTTTCAGTTACACTGGATGTCAAACTAACATTTTGCAAACAGAACTCTGCAGAGATGGGGCAATAAAGGAGCCCCAACCTTATACTAGTGTCAGATGGAAACCTTATTACCACCATTTTCACTGTCTTCTAAGCATAAAATTTTAGTGTCACCATTGATTCTTTCTTTTCCTTTGTTCTCCACTTCCAATCAATCAAATTCCCACTGAATCTTCCATCACCTTTCTATTGACTTTAGTCCAGCTCCTTGTTCTCAAACCTAGATTATTCGAGTTATCTCCTAGCTTGTTTCCCTACTTACATTCTATCGTCCTTTCATTATATTCTGTACTGCAATTATTATGACATTCCACTCTTTCTAAGGACGTCTTAGTCCCTGTCCTACACTTCAGTGGAAATAGAGTCACCAGGCTCTAGGCCAGTTCTGGACCCTTTCTGGCTTCACAATGAGATCTCTCGATTTGTAAGTGAAGTATGAACCAATGTTTGCGATTTGGGCAGGATTTCTCTAAATAAAGAGAAAATTCAAAGGTCATGCTTCTTCTTTGCTTGATATTCCAGAAGCAATTCATGCGGCAGATAGAGTTGAATTAGAAGACATATAATTGCTTTTTCAATTGTTCATCATTTATATATTTTGTTAAGCAAAAAAGCTAGTTACAGAGACAACTTGTTTTATAGTCATTTACTCATCATTTATTGACTACCTACTATGTGCTAGGAATTGTGCTGGATATGATGATAGATAAGATATATCAGGGATTATTTGCATGCCCACTCCTAGAGTTCTGAGTCTTACTTTTTGATTCTTCTTCATGACTTAATTGAAATGACTTCTAATATTGGACTCACCTTGAATCTTTTGTTTCCTCTAGAAATGGATCTGAGAAACCAATGAAGAAAGCTAACTGTGTATGAGACATCTGCTATAAAAACCACAAATGGCTTTCTGTTCTCCAGTTAATCAAACACAAACACTTCTACCCAGCTTTCAGTGCTCTCTAAAATTACCTTCACATTGTATATTTAAACTGATCTCCCACTACCTCACAGCCCATGCCCTGGTCTCCCAAACATTGGGTTCATTTTTGTCTTTACAGACATTTGTCTTGAATAGGTTCCATGACATAGCTGAATCTCAATTTCTTTATCTGTAAAATTAGAATAATACTTGCCTCATAGGGAATTGTGAGGATTAAATGAGACAACAAATATAAAGCCCCTCTCATAATTCCTAACCATAAAATGTGTTTAATGATCATCGATCCCTTGTCCATTCCAAAAAGTGAATGTCGTCTTCACCTATGCAAACCTGACTCTTTGAAAGCCAAGACTCCACCTCCTCTAAATCTTTCATAGTGACTTTCTATCTTGCATGCCTCTCTAACAATAAATTTTTGCACATATTGTCTGCAAATTAGACAATTCATTTCCATATAACCTACCCAAAATAGCCCTCTATAATACATTTTCTGATTTTCAAAATGATACCTCTTTCTCAATTTTGTCTTGCTGCTACATTGTAGCTGATAAGGAGGAATCAAGCTTATTATAAACTAACCTATAACATCAAGCATAATGCTTGAAACATGATAAGTGCTTTATATTTTTTGTCATTTAATTTACTTTGGTTCATGATGGTGGCTCTGGTACACCAACAGCCACTCCAGCCTTACAAAAAATGAAGATTATATTTATTGTTGGTAATACACCAGGAGAATTATGTATCTGTTAATCTGAATAAAATACATTCAAATTTTAGTGAAATATTGGTATTATAAATATAATAAATATTGGTATATTATATCTATATTATATATAAGTATCAGATATGAACTTAGGCGAGAAAATTGGATTTAGAGAAAATGCATTTCAAGGTTGGAAATGCTGAGAGTAGAATATCGTAGGGGAAAAAAGGGAATGACATCCATTGAAAAGAGGGAACAGGAAAGAAGAAACAAGAGTCATTTTAGTTCAGTGGGCTCTGAAATACACCACCTATGTCCCAGACAATGGCAAGACCAGGTTGTATGAGCCTAGAGCCCATACAGTTCTGGGGGCCCTCTTTTAAAGAAAGAAATGCAAAACTACAAACACAAAATTAGGTACAAGGCCTGAGAAGCAGCTTGTGTAATTGAGTGTCTCTGAGGTATAATCCTCATTAACTTCCTAATGAATCAACCTCTGGACCCAGGTAGAAATTTCAGGATCTCTGTAATTAGAAGACCCATTAAAGCTGCAGCACAATAAACAAAGATCACTTCCTTCTTTTCCAGCAAAACATGTGTGCTTTCTTGTTCTCCACGCATTTCAACCTTACCGCATCTTACATTTTTCAAGAATTTGCACCACGGAGGCACTTCCATGCCTGGGCATTCAAAAATCACAACCACCTCATTCACTGCTTTTCCCCTCAATTTTTACTTAGTTCTCCATAATTGCCCAAGAACCAGTCAAACTCTTGGTGTTCAGCTACTCCCGTAAACTCAGAAGGATGTAGTGGGTTGGATGAGCAAGGCAAGTTGGGATGAGGCAAAGAGATCTTCAGCTCTAAAGCCGCTAGGAGAAATATTGCTGTAACCTGATGGAGAAAAATGAAGAAAAAATGAACACTAGGAAAGGACTGGGACATAAGTGCAGCTCATGCCATTTGTCTTTGTCCTCCAACCTAACCAGAAGTCCCAGTAACTATATCAATCACCCACACATGCACTCTGCACTTGGAGTCAGACTTTTTGTTTTTTCTTTGGTTTTATACAATGTATTACATCATACAAATTCCATCTACAATTTAGGGATCTGAGTAGTTCTTTAAGTTTGGTTATCTATTTGATCCCAATCGCCAACCTATGGACAAATCCCTCCCATCTTTTTCTTTAAGTTTGGTTATCTATTTGATCCCAATCGCTAACCTATGGACAAATCCCTCCCATCTTTTTCTGTAATTTCAAACCTGCTTAATCTATCCTGTTTTCTCCCTGCCTTCCTGTTTTTCTGCTTTTTACATTTTTTATATTTATAAATTTTTGTTGCACACTTATTATGTGCCAATTCTTCTCCTCATAGAACTCTAGTGGAGGATACATGAAAATAAACAATTGGAATTTAATGTGATCAGTTGCATGATAATGCATATGGTCCACTGTATAGTGCATATCCATCTATCTATCTATCTATCTATCTATCTATCTATCTATCTATCTATCTACTTATCTATCTATCTACATACATACATGCATACACTCATGGGTTGGTATGATTGACTGCTGAGGTGTGGAAAAAGCAAAAAACACAGAGGCCAGATCTTGAAGGATCTTACAACGTGTGCTAAGGAATTTGAGTTGTACTCCAGAAGGTAATGAGAAATCATTAAAGAGCTTTAAGAGGGGACATGATACAGTTAGATTTGGATTTTAGAAGGATAACTGTAGCAGCTGTGTAGAGAATAGATTGTAAGAGAACAATATAATATGAATACAGGAGGAGGAGCACTTTTAATACTAACTACTAATTATTGAGCACTTACTGAATGCCAAGGAGATGCTAAACACTTATCATGCATTATGTAATTTTATCTCAAATTAACATCATGAAGTACGTAGTATTAAACTGACTTTAAAGAAGAAGAAATCAAGGCTCAAAAAGTGAAATAGCTTGTCCAAAATTACATAATAGCTAAGTAGTAGAACTGGAATTCCAACCCAGGCAGATCTAACCCAGAGCCTTGGTTCTTAATAAATACACCAGTGTTTATCAAAGTGTGGTCTAGAGAGTATCTGCATCAGAAACATCTGGGGTACTCATTAAATTAGTTTCTTGGGTTCCACCCAATCTATTGAAAATAAATTCCTGATGGATGAGGGCTGGACTCACCAGGTTTTTCTTATGAACCTTAAAGGTTACATACCACTGCAATACATAGTGTATATTACAACTTGGTGGAAGAAGGATGATAAATTCACTTTGTTTTAATATGGAGATTTGAGTTCATGGAGAATGCCACCCAGATTGCCACGGGGGTGGAGTGCAGCAAATATTTTCAGGCTGGAATTTGATGCTGGGATGGATTTAACTCATAATTTTCAGTCTTGGTAGGGCTAGTGTTGCTGCAGCCACTCCAGGGTGGTTGGGATGAAGTATCATGCGCAGGAAGGGTGATGGAATGGAATAAATTATCACCAAGCTGAGTACCCCAGACTTCTCCTTCATACTCTTGTTCAGTGAGTTTTGACACATACCTCCAAATTTGCCCCACGCATGAAATATCTTTGTGTTTTTTCCTACAAATGCCTGCAAATTCTTTTTGCATTTTACTCCATAAAAAGTCTGGTTTTTCTGTTTTGTTTTGTTTTTTGTGGGAGGAAGATCAGCCCTGAGCTAACATCCATGCTAATCCTCCTCCTTTTGCTGAGGAAGACCGGCTCTGAGCTAACATCTATTGCCAATCCTCCTCCTTTTTTTTTGCCCCCAAAGCCCCAGTACATAGTTGTATGACATAGTTGCACGTCCTTCTAGTTGCTGTATGTGGGTTGCTGCCTCAGCATGGCCGGAGAAGCGGTGCGTCGGTGTGCGCCCAGGATCCGAACCCGGGCCGCCAGTAGCGGAGCGTGCGCACTTAACCACTAAGCCACGGGCCGGCCCTCTGTTTGTTTTTAATATAAAAATATGTTTAATTATGTACCAAGGAGTGAAATGGACACTCCAGAGAGTTGCACACTGTTGCTGGTGACTGTTTACCCTTGAGGACACCCAATGCTTTCTCTAGGAGCATGAGTACCAATTTGAGAAACGTGATTGTTTCTTGTGCAGATCTAATCTCCACCACTAAATTGCAAACATTTTGTTGTATTATTTCTGTGTTCTTCACAATGGTTGAACATAGTAGGTGCCCAATAAACAGCTAATGAATTTGGAAGAGAGGAGTTTGAAAGAAATAAGGAGTATGAGAAATCAGAACAGACTCACCAGAAACCAGTCACTTTGAAAGTGCCACATTAGGATGTTCTCTTCGTGCCTCTCCTGCTTAAGTGATCACTTCAGCAGAGGATGCTTTGGTCTTCCTATACTCTCTGGTATGGGTGGCTGGTGGCTTTCAGAAAATGGACTTCAAGTGGGTCTGTGACTTGCTTTCTCATGTGAGGGAAGAAGGAACCAGTTTTTGAGAATCAAGGCAGAGCTTTCAGGATCCAAAATGCTCAAATTAGCTCTTACAATTCAGTATCAGGACTCAGAACATGCCCACCTTCATAATTTTTTTTTTTTTTGTGAGGAAGATTAGCCCTGAGCTAACATCTGTTGCCAATCCTCCTTTTCTGGCTGAGGAACACTGGCCCTGGGCTAACATCCGTGCCCATCTTCCTCCACTTTATATGGGATGCCATCACAGCATGGCTTGATAAGCGGTGCATAGGTTCGCGCCCAGGATCTGAACCGGGGAACCCTGGGCTGCCGAAGCGGAGCATGTGAACTTCACCACTGTGCCACCGGGCCGGCCCTCACTTTCATGATATTTTAACTCCCTTCAAGTCACTTTAACTTAAAATACTGACAGCACGCTTCAGCTTTATGTTACTAGCATTTAAGTGCCTGTGTTCTGGTCTATTTCAAGACTATCTATAAGGCAAAATACTGTTCCAAAGATTTTTGAGTGATATTTTTTAAGAAAATAAAATTTAAAAAGCAATTTCTCTACCAATTATAATAGCCATCTTACTACAATGTTTTTCTGTAGACATTCACTTTCAAACCCACTTGATTCCATTAATTATTTCTTCTTCAATACATGCAAAGTAATGATTTAGGTTGCTATATACAAATCCATTTTTGTGGCTTGTGGCTTGAGAATGTATTTGCCTCCTTCTTAGAAACTTGGTCTTGACCTCTGCAGCCTTCACCAGTTTGAAAATCCTAACCATAATCCTCTGTGGGGATTTACACAGGTGTCTATTATGGCCCATAATCTGTGATATGGCTCCCAGTATTCTCATCGCAGAAAGGTTAAGCCCTCTCCTCTTTATTCCTGAGTTAAAAAGTCCACAGGGTGTTAGTATTGTCAGGGAGCAGATTGAAGCAAGCAACAGCTTCCATCAGGCCTTAAGCCTGCGTCTAGGCCAGGGGAGAATCTTTGTGATGAGCGAGGGCTTTCATTAGAAAACAGAGCAGTCGGTTTTTAACTCCGGAGTTGCAAAAACAAAACTGTTTATCCTCTATTGTTCTTAGAGTGGCCATATTTCCCAAACTAAAATTTGAGACTCATGCTCTGACAAATACATAAGTACTTTGTCATAGCAGTTTCAGAATATCTGAAGTTGAGACAGTCCCATAAGATTCAGGCTATATTGTTACCATGTATGTACCCCACCTTGGGACCCAACGTGCCAATTAGCAGGGCAGGTTATAAGTAAGATTGCACTGTCATTTATAGAAATTGCTGCTCCTTATGTCCAAAGGGACAGTGGACAACTGGAAACATATTGCCTTGTGGGCGTTTCCTGTCTGAGGACATATAGAGTTTATCTCCGTAGCTGTCATTATCAAAGACTGTCAATATTGGTGGTGCTGACACTTATCTTTCAGATTTCTGGAAAAGATATTTGCCGTCTTCGATTGTACTTACCTCTGGTTCTGATTTCTCTTTGTTCTCTCTAATGCAATAACAAAGCTATAAGATCTGAAGGGGGCACCTCAGCTTGACTGATGAACATCAGCTGCCAGATTCAGAGTAGTCTGTGTGTCTTCAGAAAAGTCATAAAGGAGGGACCTTCCCATGTTATAGCCAAACAAGAATCCAGGAGCAGAAGAACTTGGGGAAAAGAGTGACTAAAAAGTTCCAAGAAGGGAATGGGAGTAGGGGTCCTTACCAAAATTTACATCTCTGATATAAAGAGGCCAATCACCAGCCTCCCAGAAACTGTCCTTCTTGGTTGGCTCCCAATGAGGTGCCGTGAAAGAAGAGAAAAGGAAGCCATCTCCTCAAGATAGCAGCCCAGCCTAGCAGGCTCTTGGTTCATCTCTCTGGGAAATGAGTAGTAGACTATGCTTCCAGTTTCTTCACCCTTTTAAAGTCTTCCATTGGCAAAGCCATAGTGATGTCTATTTCAAAGGGGTCAGGAGTGCTATCTTATAATGCTGTTTCTGCTCCCTTTTGTCTTCATGTCTTTTTTTACTGTCGCTTACCAATAAAACAAGCAAGGACAGGCCAGATGCAGATGGGTGTGAGGCGGCTCCGTCTCACTGTTTTTCACAATCGTGTGAGTGTTAACCCAAATGCTTCTCACAACCACTGTTAAGTACATGCCTGCTGGCATGTAACTTACAGTTCAGCAGTAAATCTCCCATGAGAATTCCCTACAATTCCAACTGTCACTCCCAGTAGTCTGCCAGTAGATAAAGCTTGGAAGGGCAAGTTCAAAATGGTAGGAACCACAAGTATTACATAAATACTGCTTATGTAGGATTTTCTTTTTTAACTCTGAAAGGTCTAGCAGATCTTACGCGAAAGGATGTTCTTTTCAATGTATCACTTGCCAGAAGGAAGGCACTTCCAATAGAAACAATAAAAGCATGTCTCAAATTTTATTTATCCCTCTAAGTTCTGAAAGCACATTAAGGAAGAATAACAACATTCCACTTTGGCTAAAAGTGCTAATTAATAACTAACTTCAATTCTCCCAGAGGTAAAATATTAATGTTATTTTTAAATGAAATTAAGCATCCCAATCTTCTAATTGTTATAAAAATATTTAGCAGCAATATCTGTTTAATTATTTAGGCGTCTCTTAATGGTGTAAATATTATCAGCACAGTCATAAATATTTTCTGTTTTGTCCGTAGACAATCCGTTAAGGATCTGTTGCTTGTAGGACTTAAATTAAGATCTATTTAAGGCTGCCTGCTGGCCACAAAATAATTACTTACACTTGCTAATGCCTGAATCTGTTAGATTTAGCAGCAAGAAGTGCTCTTTGTTTTCACAAGTAGGGGGAAGTTATTTTTCTTATAAATTTCATTGTTGATGGTATTAAGAGAGGATTAGGGTGGGGTTGAAGTAGTTGAAAATTTAATTAATCTAATCCTTTTAACAGCAATTGTTTTCATATTGATAATTCTCTGTAACAACAGTATTACAAATCATACTCATGTGAAATATTTACACTAAATATTTTAGCATATAATCTCTCCTCCAGCTTTCTCTTTCTAGAATAGTGAGATTTTCTGCTTCTCCAGCTTCCTTCTTTTTTTCTTTCTCTCCCACCTAAAATGGAAGGTTTCTTCTCAGGGGACCAGAGTGAAATCTTTTTTTTTTTTCCCTGCTAATTTTCTCTCAATGTCATTGTCTCTCAGTGAATTATGTTAATGAGCATTGAATCATTAATCTCCTAAAAGAGCATGAGTACTATGAAATAAGAAGAGTTCAATTGATTTGTTTTTTTTGGTATCTACGGTCGTTTAGTGTAGAATTTCATTTGAAAGGATTTGTTTACTCATCAATTTCAATAAATTTTTATGCTGCTGAAATTATCACTAAGAGTAGAGTCAGATGAAGGACGAAACTGTCAACCTCTGATCATTGCCAGTGTAAATTGGGGATTGTTCTTAATCTGCTCAAATGTCACATTATCGAGAAAAGACTTGTTCTGACCTCCCAATATAAAATTACAACCAGTATCCTTCCTCCAACACCATTCTCCCCTTTAATTGGCTTTATTTTTCTCCGTAGCAGTTATCACCGTGTAACGTTATGAAACACTATATATTTGTTTGTTTAGTGCATCTCCTTCAACTAAGATGGAAACTCTGCTGAAAGCAAGGACTGGGATTTGTCTACTACTGTATCTTGAGAGCCAAGACAAGTAACTTAAATATAGTAATATAGTAGGCGATCAATACATCATGATTGAATGCATGAAGCTTTTCTCTCATTTTTCAGGTGCCTAGAGCACCAGATCAGAGCAAAACAATGAGATTTCTCCTTGTCCTGGCATGCATTTTGATGGCTGACAACTTGATGTAAATGTAAGCATTTATCCTGAGCTCACTGTCCTGCTAAGCCCCAGTGGAAGAGTGTTCCTGTGGTACAAAAGCAGAGACTGAGTGCTGTATGTGGGCATGTCTTCATTAAAGGAATAAAACTTTGGGTTGTGCAGTGCTGTTTGGCATCCACATGTTTACAATATTAAAAGTAACGGAAAGCAGAGACAATCAAAAGATGCTCTCCAGGACACTACTTGTATGGTATATAAATTATATAAATAGGGGTTACTAAAACAAGAAGGGGCTCCATGGTCAAATAAGTTTCTGAAACTAGGTGTTACATGAAGCTAAGGAAGGTTCTTAACTTCAAGGCATCTCAGATGTATGATGATGCTCATTAGGGCTCTCTAAGACAAGAAGATCTTAGGCTGTGATTCCCAAACTCGTTTGATCTTAGGCCCTTCCTTTCTACCAGACAACCCTGTTTCTAAGACTGGGTTGTATCACAGGGAACTCCATTGACTTGGGAGTTGAACAGGCAAGGACAGGGGCAAGAGAAGAGGTTCCTGGCTCTGCCCCTTACTCACTTTATTATATGATCTTGGGCAAATTACCTAACACTTCTCTGTGCCTCAGTTTTCTCTTCTGTAAGGTAAAGATGAAAAGGATTACCTAGAATAATGTATGTAAAATGTCTGACCCATAAGTGCTAAATAAATGGTGGTTATTGTCAACACCTTTTATTGAATGTAGGAATGAATGCTTTTAGATAGATATCTTTAAGCATATTTTCTAAGACAGGTTTGCTAATATTGACCCATTCCCAAAATTAGCCTGCCATGCCTCCCACTTCGTCCCAGCACCCTGTCCCCATCTGAGAAGCTCTGTGCATCTATGCTGAAGTCGAAGAAATGCTATCTTTCAACACAACTTAACATAAATGCCTGATAACTCACTTCGGGTGTACCCTGCAGAGTTACTTCCTGTGTTTCGATACCCTTAACCTCAGATGAAAACACTTGTTTCATCTGAGTGATGAACACTTGTTCAAAGGTGGAGGCATCCAAGTTAAGGATTGTGCAGATGGCTACGTGCTGATAAATTTTGAAGTGACCATATTTTTTCAGTAAATCTTAAGTGAAGGTGTGATTTGTGTAAATCTGACCCCTTCCAGTAAAATGTGCATTTACATATATTTAGAATTTATAAATCCTGACAGATTCCACAATATTTATAGCCCTCCATAAAAAGCCTTTGCCAGTTTGCAGAGCTTAACATTTGGCTCTCTGGTGTGCTTAAGAGAGTTTAAATAATAATAAATTTGGTGATTTATTCCACCTGGAACAGAAACTTATTTCCCCCCCTTGGCTCGTTTTGAAGGAGATACTATAAATAGTGCCACAGACGCTGGGATCAGGAATAGGGAATTGAAATTCGAGAGAGAAATACAGGAACATTTCCATTATCACTGATGCCTTGAATGTATTTTTAAAACAGTTCTGTTCCTCAAATAATGTACCTTCTCTCCTTTCTCCTGCCCCATCTCAATTATACTTGAGTTCCCCAAACCTGTTGCCAGCTTTAGGATTCGGTTGCATTAATGGGAAAGAGAGTAAAAGTATTAGCTGACTAAAGAGAAAGTTGCCTCTTGGGAGGCCAAGGCAATTCTCCAATGTTCATCTTACATTTCACAGGAGTCAGCCAGTAACTGAGCTTCAATGTCTAAAGTGTAAATTCATTATTTGAGACCCAGCTCATGCATCCTGCAGGTATGATGAAAAGCTCTTAGTTTATGAAAAAGAAAAAAAAGTCTAATTGTAATTACAAGAGAAAGGCTAAGGACAATGGCAGAGGGTCGATTCTTTCATCCATCCTTGCTTATAATTACCCAGTACAGGATTAGAGAGAAATACCTGAAGAGTTGACTCTAAATGATACATTTATTTTCTTAAACAGAAAATAAACAAAAATCAGGGAGCCCATTGTTTGCCATAGAATCTACTGATGAAAGCCGAGAGCAACCACTTAATGTAGCATAAGTGGTGTTGTAACTTGTTGTGTTATGACAAGGAGACATTTCCAGCTTCTTATTTGAATGGACTATGAAGGAAGTAGCCTTTGTGAAAGGGAAAATAATAGTAATGGCTAACATCCATGGAGAGCTGACTATGGGCCGACACAGAGTAACACATCAAGCGGCTGTGGCTCTTTGCAACACCCTTCTAATTAAGTACTGGATTTTTCTGTCCTGATAAGTTGGAGCACACTCCCCGCCCCAAGTCTTTCCTGAGGAATCCCCTTGCCTCTAGCTAATATGATGGCAGATGTTTGGACAAAGCCCCAAAGCCTGTAGTGTACCACACTGTAATGATTTGTGGTGAACAAAGGAAATGCTTTAATAGCAGGCTTTATGAAGCAGGGACCCAGTTAAGTGTGATGGATTTGAAGCAAAGCAAAGAGAAGCTGAATGTTGTGTGGGGGTATTGTTTCCTAAACAGGACACAGGTATCTACAGTCCATGGCTAATTCTAAAGCCTTGCTTGAAAAATGACTTTTTTAAAGAACTGTGCTCTTGAGGAACGTCCTTGAGGCATGGAGAAATTTTCTTGCCTTTCTATAGCATCTTTCTAAGAGGATGTGGAGGTATTGAGCTGTGAGACAGTTGCTCAGTGTCTTTGTGCTTCTGGGACTACATTATGGGTCTAACATATATGGGATAAATAAACTGTTTTCATTTCTTAAAGCCCATGAAAGGAAAATTACCATATTGCTGCTTCTTTTTTTTTTTTTTTTAAACTGTTAAAGAAGACAATCCAGGTAGGGCAAATAAAAATAATTATGAAACACGGGTTTATTTTTTTCTGTCTTTCCTAGCCTCTTACTCAGCAACAGCCATATGGCAAGACTTGTGTCAAACCAGTGTTTTGATGCAACCTCTTTTGTTCTTCTTCCATAGGGCAACCCCTACATGTGCAATAATGAGTGTGATGCAAGTACCCCTGAGCTGGCGCATCCCCCTGAGCTGATGTTTGATTTTGAAGGAAGACATCCCTCCACATTTTGGCAGTCTGCTACTTGGAAGGAGTATCCCAAGCCTCTCCAGGTTAACATCACTCTGTCTTGGAGCAAAACCATTGAGCTCACAGACAACATAGTTATTACCTTTGAATCGGGGCGTCCAGACCAAATGATCCTGGAGAAATCTCTTGATTATGGACGAACATGGCAGCCCTATCAGTACTATGCCACAGACTGCTTAGATGCTTTTCACATGGATCCTAAATCCGTGAAGGATTTATCACAGCACACGGTCTTAGAAATCATTTGCACTGAAGAGTACTCCACGGGGTATATGACAAATAGCAAAATAATCCACTTTGAAATCAAAGACAGGTTCGCGTTTTTTGCTGGACCGTGGCTACGCAATATGGCTTCCCTCTACGGACAGCTGGATACAACCAAGAAACTCAGAGATTTCTTTACTGTCACAGACCTGAGGATTAGGCTTTTGAGACCAGCCGTTGGGGAAATATTTGTAGATGAGCTACACTTGGCACGCTACTTTTATGCAATCTCAGACATAAAAGTGCACGGAAGGTAAGAGAACGTCTGTCTGACTTGAATGAGAATGGGTGTGTTCAAAGAAAATGCGAGTGTGTTGGTCCTGCAGCTCTAGAGTGGTGTTTGTCACTTTCTACTGCAACATTTTCTCAGGAACACCAGCCTAGAGGTAGGTTCTGAGGCCTTTGAGACTCTTCTTACTCAGCAGTAATTTGTGATCCCAGACTTGCTGTCACTGAACCTGAACCTGGCAGGATTTCTTAGAATTTGAACAAAACCAAAAAAAATAGCATCTTTTTTGAGACCAAGGAACTCCCTAGATCAGGAGGTAGTTTAAGTCTTTAAGGCAATGAAGCCGGGGGGGAACAAAGCTTGTTGCTTTATAAAAGGGACTGAAAAACAAGAAATACATTTTTCCCTTGTTTTGGAACGCAAGAGAGGATTTCAACATGGTACAACTCTCTGTTTATGTTTTGTTATATCACACAAGAAAAGTTCTGGAAATGAAAGTTATAGTTCTTTAAATTTGTTAAATCAGAACCAAAAGCGTTAGGAAACACAATGCGTTTGTTAAAGAGAAGCAAGGGCTACTTTCAATTTTGGATGCTATTGTTTTAAAAAGATACACTACCTTTTCAAATATGGACCTGAGTTGGGCTCCTTTCATTTGTAGGTCACTTATGGATGGACCAGAATTTAAACACATTAATGGTCACAGCCAGGCATACCTTTGGTTTTGCTAACATACCAGAGACACAACTGAGCAAGTTTCTAAGAACTTTGAAGATGTTTAAATGGAAAACTTGAATAATGAGAATCTGGACCACTAACAAAGAAGTTTTCAACCAGATTTTTAAGTGTAGTATGTTATCAAAATAACCAACTGATGGGAGTTGAAGCATGAGATAACGAGTTGGGAAAACTAAAGATAAGAGTGGAGTATACAGCAAAATGGAAAAACTGGAGAGCAAAGGCAAGCAATAATCGTTCTAAAAATGCCAAGGTAGCTTTAAATCAAGATATATAAGAATATAAACAGTACATAAATCATATAGGTTTAATTAAGTAATCATAAAATTTAAACAGATAAGGCAGGATTCACTAAGTTTACTGGTCTCTAGCATCCTGTAGGGCAGTCCAGTCCTCTGAAACTGGAAAAATGTTGAGACCCCCTGGCTTTCAGAGAATCATCTCAAGCCATCTTTGACAATAGTGCTATTATATTTGTGCACTAGAAGGAAAAAGAGGTCATAGCTGTTAAGTAAGGACCATAGTGGGCACACGGAATGGAGTGATGAACATGACCTCAGTATGGTGGTAAAGATTTTGGAATCTTACCTTATAGAATCTTACTTATGGAAGGTAGCAGGAACTGGTGGCCACCTACCCTCAGCTTTGTTCGAGTTTCATTTTCCTTATGGAAGAGTCAAGAATCTTTAGCTATGGAGCCTCTTTAAAATTTTTAACCAACGTTCAGTGATATATGAAGAAGATATCTTTAAAGCAAAATAATATTTCTAAGAAAAATATGCACTGATACAACTCTAAGCTTGTGGGTTCCAGGGTTCCTGTGTTAGCAGCGCACCACGAGAGGGCAATATGGAGCTGTTGCCTTAAACATGAGTTTGCTATTTATAATAAAATGCAACCATTATAGTCATTAATATTTTAGCAAAAGATCAGGTTCTAGTATCTTATTCTTGGGGACATATATAAAAATAATTGATGTTGATAGTATTAACGATAGCATACCACAACAAAGTAACAGGTATTCTGTTCATCTACAGGAATAAATGTCAAAATTAATAAGCTGAGATTTGAATTTGAATCCTAGTGTGATCTACATTGTTGGGTAGTATTATCTAGGTCAGTTGAAGAAATCCTTAACCTTAGCCAAAATCTTTATAACCTGACTTCCCCCCAAACTCTCATTTTCCACTTGTAAAGAAGGCAATCTTGTGAAGCCTTCCGGTTGGGAAGTAACTATTATTGGGGCTTATTTCTGTTATTGGATATTCACTTGTGTTCCCTCTGACTATTTCAAAGAAAGTATAAGATACACTTTAAGCTACAGGCATTTTATGCATTCTCTGTTGGAGTCAGAAATACTCTCTCTTAAAGGTTGCATGTTAGAAATGTAGAATCCCACCAGATTTGCCACTTTTCTTTTATCCTTCATCCTAGTAGTGTCCTCCAACTGCATTTCAGTGGCTCTGAGGAGTTTAGAGGAGCCCTCCTCCCTTCTCTGGGACTCACCTCCACTGTCTTTTCCTGTTCACCAGTCAACTGTAAGCTGGTGAGGAGGCACCTGGTCAAGAGAGAAAGGTCCAATAGAGGTGAGCCCCTTCCATAAGGTCCCACTCTGTCACCTCTAAACTCTGTCCAAATTCCTCAGGGCAAAACTGATCCTGGCGTGTACTGTGCTAGGCACCAGATGGCCGGGGTATTTTTAGTCTTAGGGGAGGGACTAAAGAAGCAAGGCCTGATGGCTCGGGCGTGTCTCCAGCTTTTAAGTTATATAAGGAAGATGGAGCCACTGAAGGGAACTGTTGAGTTGTTGCCTGGTTCACAAGCCTTTCAGCATACAAGCTGATATATGTTTTACCCTTGAAATTTTCAGTAGGGTTAACAGTCTATGTTGTCTTTTTCTTATATAGCAAATCATCTGTAGGAGGCTTGAACATTAATTGATGATCTCTAAAAGAAAGTTGTAAAGGTTTCTTTTCATGAATATCGTAAATACAAACTTTCCAAAATATAACTGAGGTCTTTGTTTCCCTGAACCCACTCTTCCACCATCCGTGAGATGATTACAACATGTAACATATCTTTACATGTCTCTGTCTGATCATTATAATATTTTTCTACTTGTCACTCCACCCCCACCCCCACTATAATGTGGGAATTGGCATGAGTTTTTTGGGGAAAGTGGGCTAATATCCATAGAATAGTAGCCAGAGAATAGAAGATTTTTCACCTTGAAATATTAATCCCTGAAACAAAATAGTTGGAGAGTCTTTGTTTGAATTGACTGACTGTGAAATCCATTTCTCTACTCCTTGACACAGGTGTACGTGGTCTTGATGTTTTATACTGGCTAGTATTGTTTGGTGTGAAAATGATGTTTTGATTGTTATTAGATTAATGTAGCATTTATGTTCTTTTTAGCATGTGACAATCTGATCTCACACCTATTTAACTGGTGACAAAATACCTTTTGCTACATACTTATTTTGCTTTCATTTACTCCCCCTTATTGTGTATTTATTAAGAGAATGGAGGAAAAAGAGGAAACATGGCTGTTGGCAATCTCAGTGTCTTCGTAGTACTTACGTTGTTCAATAAACCTAATAATCTTCATGGACTAATTCTGACTTATGGATGTCCTGCTTCAGTAAATCAGGGTGATTTTCTCTAGTGAATAATAGACAAGTGCAGTGTGCCAGTACCTTAATTAAAGAGTGGCTCTCTTAGTCTTGATCTCATTTTAATTTACAGGGTAATACTACAATAATATCACTAATGGAAGGTACATTAAAGGGCATCAAGTAGCATTAACTGTATTAAATTATGGTACTTGTGTTAATTAACTGCTGGAGCAAGATGGTTCTAATGGCCAGAAAGGTCATCTAATGCATAAATAAAGTCTACTCAGATGAGGGGTGAGCGGAGAAATGAGAAGTAGATGTTTGTTCTGAATATCTTTTTATACAGACAAGGAGTTAAATTCACAGGCTATTAAACACAGATATTGTCCAAAATGTTTTCTTAGCTACACAATTGGAAGTTTTGATTTTTAAGTGTTTTGTTTTCTTCTGAGCTTTCTATAGTTAAATTAATTGAAAAGTTGAGCATTATGTTTGTCAGATGCATAGATTTTATAAAATATAAACTCAATATTATTTATTGTTTCTTTGAGATGAACAGTTTCAAGGAAGTAATGTGATTTATTATAGTAATTATTAAATCTGAAAGACAAATGAACATCTGATAATATGCTCTTTAGTTTGTAAGATATGCTATCGGCAATGTATCAAGGTACTGGTTTCAGACATAAGATAATAGAAATTCTTTTTCAACCTCAGGAACTTTACAACAGAATTGTAAGAACTTTTTTCAGTGGCCTAGAAAACTCTAACCCACATCTCCATTACTTGCCCTGTTACACACAATATTCCTAAACATAATTATCAGTAATTTTTTCTCAGTGGTGTTTACTCATTTCTTAGCCCTCGCAGTGCCTACCCATGCTCCTTACAGATACTCGGCTGTCAGGTACTATTTATAGAATTGACTTTTCCTTCTATGCCTCCATTGTTTATCTCCAAGAAAGGAGCCAAGCAGCACTAACAGAACAGAAGCTCCACTTAACAAACTTTTGGGTGCTATCTTCACTTCACTACTGCCCCAGCTCCGAACCACTCCCGCCCTGCCTAATCCCAGGACCTGGAAAGGTCCAGAGAAAGAAGCACGCTAAGGGGGTGTCAGGAGTGGGAAATGCCCCCTACACTCTTACCCTCAGAAGGATTCAGATATATTTGTAAACTCTCACTGTTTGAATGTCACTACCTTGGTATTTGCTATAATTAGGACAAAAGGAGGCTGAAATTCACTTTCTTAGAGCAAGGCTTTCAAATGTTTAGTACAAAAATATGTGATATTAGGAAAGCAAAAACACTTGGGGAAGTTTAAAAGTATAAAATCAGTAGAGCATTCTTCAAATTTTCTCAAATAATTTGGAAAAATCTTGTAACACAGAAGTGCTTTGCCGATGACAAAAGGCTTATCAGTTATCCTGCAAGTTCCCTTAAGTCTTTTTCTTAGCCACAATTCAAATAAATCTACCAAAATATTTACTTTTCACCTCTCCTGTGAGAGCGTCCTGCAAGGTGCTTTTGAAGCAATGGGCCTGGCGTTTGTTCATTCTCCTCAATTATTACTAATTATTGAGGTTGGGCTTTACTACTGCTTGACAGATTCTGCTTTTATAACACCTTTCCTTCTTTCTGTCACCAAAAAATACTTATCCTCCACCCTGGGACAGACACTGGTTTAGACAGTGGACATAACGGAGATGCACAAGGCGTAGTCAATGCTCTCAAGGAGCTGATATCCAGAAGGGCCACAGACATGTAAACAAAAAATGATGACAATATAGGTTGAGTGCTTTTGCTGTGTGAATATGTGAAGTGCCCTGGTAACAGAGAAGGAGATACTAATTTAATCTGGGAAGCCTAGCAAAAGCTTTGATGAGGATGTGACATTTGCATGGTGTCTTGAAATATGTGCTTTAGAATGCCCAGCAGCTGGGGCAGAATGGATATTGTAAGTGACAAATTATGCTTAAAAACAGCACAGCATGTTAAGGAACTCCAAATAGTTAGGAATTGGTGGAATGGACAAATCCTGGGAGATGCCCTTCCATCTTCTCCTTATGGACCTTCAGCATCTCTAAGAAGCATTGAATGATTCCGACGTTTTGGCCTCTGAGTCTCCCACGTCATAGGAAATCTAAGATTATATGGGTTCTCATATATCCACTAAGTGCAGGTGAGAAACCTTCTAAGGCAGTCGTATTAGAGGATATTCCAGTGTGGCTGTGTTTAACAAGGAAATGCAGAGAGACAAGGAGAGCTGTAACCTTGCTTAATTTTGGAGCTAATATAACTCCAAGTCCTAATGCTCAAATGGAGAGTCCAGAAAAGCTCTCCAAATTGCACAAAAGCGTCCATAACACAAGAGTTTGAGATTTGCTTACAGAGTCAATAGGACTTGGTGACCAATCAGATTTTGAGGAAGGAAGGGCTGAAGGAAAGACTTCAGTAGGAATCCAAGTGCAGAGTCCAGTTAAGGATTTGAAAATACTTCTCTGGTGTTGCAGAAAGAAGTTTGAGGCAGAAATATAGCTTTGAAAATTATCATTTTACATGTGATGGTTGAAGTGTAGGGAATCACATTGATATGATAGGGTTTTTTCCCTTATAATTATAAATGATTATAGTCATGTATAGGACATTTACAGAACTCTGTGGAATACTGTCGTTTAAGAGGTAATTTCTGAAGAAAAATGAGAAATAATCTGAGAAACAGGAGGAAATCAGAAAAGAGAGGACAGAGTTAAGGTAATTCTAATAGCCTCCGTTAATATTTAAATAATAATCCTTTACCTGTAATCAGGTTACAAGGTTCTTGTCAGGTACCTTCTTTCCTTTAATCCTCACAAGAAACTTTTGAGGCTGATACTGTTTTGCCCCTATTTTACAGATGAGAAAACTGAGGACGAGAGAAGTTCCATGACTTGTTTTTAAACATCCCACACATAATAAAGTGACAAAATTGGGTTGCTAATTACAAACCTCATGCTTTCTCTACTTCATGCTCTTATAGCCACACTAGCCTGAAGTAAGCTCAGTACATATAGGAAATCCAGAATATTGCCAAAGGAGCCGTCTTAAAGTAGCAATGATGAACCAATAAGTCTTGTGGCTCTGCCCTTCTTGGAATGTTCTGGGAGTTGTGCTTTCCATGACTTTTGGCTCAATATTTCACTATACCAGGTTGCTGTGTGTTTATCTGAACTCGAACTTCTCATCTCATTTTTATGAACTTTATAATGTGTGATTGGGCTAATTTGTCGTATTGTGATAGATCTAGGTGTTTTCCTGCAAAAGTAAAATTATGATGATAGTTTCTCATTTTCTGAGGGGAGAAAAGAAATAAATAAATAAACTGAATTTTCTCTGAATATTATTTTTTGTCCCATATTTTTCCATGAACCTTAGTACTTGCAACCACTTTCGCTTAATGGGCATCATCAAACACTAAAACAAGCCACAAACATTAATGAATAAACTTGGAAATGCCCAACTACCTTAGCTTATTTTAAGAAAATTTATCCTTCAATTGAGGGTAATCTACTTCTTCTTTTAACTTCCATATATTAGTCTACATTCTCTCTTCTGAAACTGTAGTAAATAAGTGTGCTGACTCTTTCATATAACAAAGTTTCATAAATTTGCAATGATCCTATTCCCCCAACTCTTTTTTTTCAAGCTAAATGAATGTTTAACTATTCTACCATCCAAAATTTTTAAATCTAATTTCCTCTTCTTTTAAAGGGAGAACGAAGTTCAGTACATAAGAGTATTCAAATGAAAAGCTTAGATAATTAAAAATGAAAAACACAATTAAAAATAAAAAACAACACAAAGCATTGCTACTTAACTCCAGTGTAAATGCTTAAAGTAAAGATTTATGGTATGAACCCATTTTAAATGGACAACTGAGTGCCATTCTGATTTGGAGCATATTTTTTAAATCTTTGAGGATTTCTTGTATTATAAAGAGAATATATGCATAAGCAGCTCATTTTCCCCTGAGGTTTGCACTATTATAGGGAAAGAATATATCTAATAATTCCTCCAATTAAATTATGAACTTCATTAGTGTGCCGAAAAACAACCCAATTTAAGAGCTTTTCTCTTTATCCTTAATTCCCCAGTGCCATAGATTTTTTTTAAACTAGTGGGTCATTAAAGAAAAGATGTCTCCTTTTTAAGAAACATAAGGGTATTTAGGCAAAATGCCACATAATAAAAGAGTGAAATAATTTCCTCCCTCACTTAACTTAGCATTTGTGTAGGATGCTTCATTCCAGCTACAGCTGCATACCCAAACAATGGGAAAGAGAGAGAAACTCAGCTCTTCTGTCTAACTTCGGGAGCCATGGTTTTTATCCTGATTCAGTGGTTGGCATCTTTGGAAGGTCTTGCAGTTTTTTGTCCCTAGGATCAGAGGTATTTCTTGATACATTAGGAGGTCATGGCAATTGGTTGATGTTAAGTGTAAGAGTTTTTGATCTTACACTATCACTTACCTGTGTGATCAATGGTTCGGTAGAGACACCATTTCCGTTCATTCTCCAAATACAGGAACAAATGTGTTAATGTCATAGGTTTTTCTCATAAAAGTTTGGTTGTGTGTATATATATGTTGATTTCATTGCAATATACCTCTATATTCCAATTCAGTAGGTCACTTTTAGAACTAAATATGTTAGTTTAACCAGAATTAACTGCACTGCATATAAACTCATGATTACTATTTCTGCCTCCTTTTTATGGGTAGGAAAATTGTATCTAAACAAGGTTACTCAATCAGTGGCAAAGAAGGAAAGGAAAATTTAAAACTTACTTATGTTTTAGCAAATGAATTTGTTTCTAAACTTCTGCTTTAAAATCGTTGAATGAAGGGATAGACTAGGTTTTAAATATGTGATATAAAAGCCTCACAAATCCCATTGGTCCACAGATCCCAATCCAGAATATTATATAATTAGGATAGCTACTGTGTCAGCTCTTTCCTACTTTGTGACTGGTGCCTAAGACAACTGATATTGTGCTGTTGAGAGGAGAGAGGACAAAACACTAGGATCTCAAAATCATTATTTGTCTTATTTTAGGAGGAAACATTGGTGAGGGGTCAAGAAAAATAGTTTCTAGATCTGGCAATGCTAACAACTCTATGAGCTCAGAGCAAGTCCCAACCGCTGTGAGCAGATTCTCCTCATTCTACAAAATTAGAATGTTATACTAGATCAGCATTTGTCAGAATTGCTCATCAAATAAAGGCATTTGTACTGCTCAAATATATTTGGGAAGTGTTGCTCACAACATTTCCTTCTAGGAGAATCACAATGTATATTAGTGTATTGAGGGCCCTGAGATGTCCTACAATAAAGATACATTTCCATTTTATATACCCAGAGCCTCCCAAATTTATCCAAAAAATTTCTATTAATACTCCCAAAGAAGTAACATTAACAGAACTCATATAGGGTAACAAGGTCCCTTCAATCTCCAATATCATTGGACTTTTCATATGATATAAAGAAATAAATGAAAACATCTCGTGTGTGTGTGTGTGTGTGCATGTGTTTGAACTATTTACAGTGCTATGAACAGATTGATATTTCACAGCAAGGTCTAATTTTAGCTATCATCATTCCTATATTGTTGCTACATTAGGTGAAAAAAATGAGACTATCTTAGGGCAAGGCTAGCCTTGATAGGGAATACTTTTCTTTATTTAACTGTTGCTCTTATTTTTTAAACCTTGTGGAGTACTGTGTATCTTTCTTTAAAAATTATAGGAAATTAAGTACTATATTGGAATAGATAGGGATATTTTTGTTTTGTTTTTAAGCTAGAGATATTGTGATGGAAGAGTCAGCAAAGATGTAAAAAAATGAAATGCCAAGTGGTACAATCTGGTGCATTTTACAGATAAATAGAGATGCTGGAGGATTTCTGTTCCTCTCAAATGTAGCTCCTCAAACTCTAATTACAGCAATAAACTAAAATTATGTAAAGGAAAATAAGATTAACTAATATTTAATATATTCTTTTTTATCTTTTTCATTTCTTTGGCAGATATTCTGAAAACTCTAGGCTGATTTTAGTTAAATGCATATTGCCTTTCTTTTCCTCCTTAGGAGTGTTGATAAATAACAAATGAGAGCCCCGTAACTAAACAGAGTATTCAGCTAAGGGATATTGCCTTGTCTAGGAATTGTGTTGGTGCCCTGGCTGCTTTTACTCATTTGGTCCTACCAAAATATCAGGGAAGCAAAGCTGTCACAACATATTGGTGACATCCATGTGTAATCATAGATCCTCCAGTGCTTCTGGGAACAGAGAACAGATTGGGGGAGAGTGGACCAAGAGACGATGGGAGTGGGGAGTCTAAGAGGTCGGCAATTTGGCATGTTGGATGGAGACAGCGTCATGAACTCCTGTATTGGAATTATATAGCCGTTGTATAAGCCAAATAGTCAGAGTCATGGCATTGCAAAATCATTTCTTTTAGAACTGAAACCATGAAAATAATTTAATCTAACTCCCTCTTTTTCAGATGTGAAACAGAATAGTGAAAATGAATTAGCCAAGGATGATCCCGTTTCCTAACTACAACTTAGACCCAGATGCAGCTCATGTTTTAGTCACTAATTTGTCACCAGTGCCTAGACCTCAGCCTGGCACATAGTAGGGGTTCAATAAATATTTAATGAGGGTGAATGGTTGTGGAATATCCTTTTGAGCATCATGTAAACCAACTATTCTAAGTATCTACACTCTTCCCATTGGGCATCATGTGGCCACATTTGTGTATTCCTTACATTACACTGCAAGGGAATTGGAGCTAAGCCCAATATTTTTGGTAATGCTGCTTTATCCAATATACCAGAATTGCAAAGCTTCAGCCTTCAACCAATTGTCCAAAGTTGGAAAATAAAATTTATCTACCTCAATATCAGAATAATATATTTAGGATAATGTATTTGGGATAAATGAATATCATCCTACCCAGACATACATTTGTTTCTTTTATTATTTGTCTGAATGGTGCTTTTAAGACCAGAAATTGTGACTCATAATTTATTTCCTGGGTGAGGACAAGTCCATAAAAAGAGATGGACTCTTCTGCCCACTCTCAAGAAATATTTAGTAAAATCACAATATCATTGTCTGTCCCAAAGTTGTTTTCAAATGATCTTTGTTTCTTGGGTTCAGCAACTAGGGAGTTTAGAAATGTATAAAAGCCATTTTACAATTTGTAAATGAAGCCTTTAAATATTGATAGAGTCGGAGTTGGGGTTGCAAAGAGTTTGAGCTGAGGAGACACAGAAACAGGCAGTGATGTTTTATGGACATATGTCTTTACTAAAATAACTCAAGTTCATTATACACTCGTAAGTAGCAAAATAAGATTAAAAATATTAGTAGTATAAGGCTGATTATGAGAAGGAGGGAGAGAGAGACTAAGAGAACATAATACATAGCTAGCTCACAATGGTGGAATTCTGGGTAATTTTTTTATTTATTTGTGCTTTCCTATATTTTTCACATTTTATTCATTGAACATGTCATTAGAATAAGATTAGTTTTAAAAATAACGTTAGAGTGACATCTGCATCATAAGGAGTGAGTCATTCCCTTTGTCTCTCCCCTCTAAGTTACAACCAGTCAGATATCCAGTGACCAATAAAGGACTCCCTACACAGCACACCAGAACGCCTGAGTGATCCATGCATCTATACAGCTGAAGGTGGGTGGACTGGACATCTGGGAGGCAGTGGCACTAGGAGAGCCCCCTCCCTCTCCCCCAGCAACAGCGATCCAAAATGCAAATCCTCACACCAGCGCACATGCCAGCGACCACAGGGTGCAAGGGCAAACATGGCACTTGTGGCTCGGCCCCTGCCAGCCCCCAGTGGTGGCAGGTGACACACATGTCCTGAGGCTCCAGGACACAGCAGAGCCGGTGACCTGGCCCTGTCCCCCTTCCACTGGCAGTGGCGCCAGTCTTTCCAGCAATAGGGACTACATCCAATGTTTAAATTTCCCCAGCAGGGGTGGGGTGCCCTGATCTAAAGTTTTAGGGTAGAGTACCAGCGCACACTAGAGCCAGTGACCAGAGACTGTGGCCCCTGCTCCCGTTCAGTGGTGGCAAATGGCACACACATCCTGAGGCCTTAGGACACAGAGCAGTGTCAGTGACCCAGCTCCCTTCTCCTCCCCTGGCAGCGGCACTGGTCTCTCCAACAGCAGAGACAGCAACCAAAATGTGGATTTCACCAGCAGGAGCAGAGTGCCCTGACCTGAGGTCTCAAAAAGCACATCAGTGGACACCAGTGACCAGAAACATCAGGGCCAGCAACAACAATTGCAGCTCAGCCCCTTCTCCTCCACCATCAGTGGCAGGTGGCACCTGCAAATTGAGGCCTCAGGAACCGCAGCAGAACCTGAGACCAAGCCTCCACTGGTGGCACCACCAACACTGGCTCTACCAGCAACAGTAGCTGCATACAAGAACCTAGACCCCGGACAACAACAGCAACACCTGTGAATCCAGTGCCCCTGGCAGTGGTGCTGCCAGCACACCCCCATAACCCAGGAACAGCAGTGCAGGTGGTGCATGGGGCAGCAGCATGCAAGCTCATGGAGAGCCAGTGGGGGAACATGAGACCCAAGTGACCCCAGAAGCAGCAGAAGTGCTCACAGGCTGGTGACCCTAGTGACAACACCTGAGACTGCAACAACATCAAAAGCAACAAGGGACCAGCAACCTCAGAGGTACAAGCAGCACAAAGAGGAAACTGATGGCACCTCTAGCAGAAGCAGTGGAGGGTGGAAAGTGCAGGCTCTCAAATACAACCAGAAGCAGCTCAGAACCAAAGTAACAAAAGCCGTACCCAAATAAGAAAGGTGGTTACCACCACAAATGGGCCAGCAGAGGATCAATTCATCAAACACCAGAAAGAACTACAGTAACACAGCAGAACAGAAGGAGAATGACAGCTCTCCAGAAACCAAACTTGAAGTCACAGAATAATACAGTCTGACTGACAGAGAATTCAAAATAGCTGTCATAAAGAAACTTATTGGGTTACAAGAAAACTCGGAAAGACAGTTCAAAATGAGCTCAGGAATAAAATTAATAAACAGAGGAATACTTCACCAAAGAGATTGAAGCTCTAAAAAAAAAATCAAACAGAAATTCTGGATATGAAGAACACAATTGATGAGGTAAAAAATAACATAGAAAGCATAAAAAATAGAACAGATCTTTTGGAGGAGAGAATCACTGAGCTTGAAAATAGAAACCTAAAAATGATCCAGGAGGAGGAAGAGAGAGAACTAAGATTTTTTAAAAATGAAGAAATTCTTGAGAAATATCTGACTCAATTAGGAAAAGTAATATAAGGATTATAAGTATCCCAGACGGAGAAGAGAGGGAGAAAGGAGCAGAGAGCTTACGGAAAGAAATAATAGCTGAGACCTTCCCAAACCTGGGGAAGGAACTGGACATGCAAGTACATGAAGCTAATAGAACTCCTAATTACCTCAATACAAAAATACCTTCTCCAAGGCATATAATATTAAAACTGTCAAAAGTCAATGACAAAGAAAAAATATTAAGGGCAGCAAGAGAGAAGAAAATAACCTACAGGGCCGGCCCCGTGGCTTAGCGGTTAAGTGCGTGTGCTCCGCTACTGGCAGCCCATTATGGGCTATATGATGGAGAAATGAAAACCTTCGCAGACAAACAAATCTGAGGGAGTTCATTGCCCCTAGACTGCCTTACAAGAAATGATGCAGGGAGCCCTCCTACAAAAAGGCAAAGATTTACAAAGCTTTGAGCAAGGAGATAAATAGACAAATTCAGAAAATAGCAGCTCTATATCAGAATAGGTCAGCAAACACTTAACTATAAAATAAAGGATAAAGGGAAAGAAGGCATCAAATATAAGTATAACCACTTAAATTTGGTGACAAACTCACAACACAAAAAAGAATAATTTGCGACAACAAAAGCATAGAAGGGTAAAAGGGAAGGGATGTAACTTGCTTAGGCTAGTGGAGATAAGAGGCTATCAGAAAATGGCCTATCTCATCTATGAGATCTTTTTATACAAACCTCGTGGTAACCACAAAACAAAAAATCAGAGCAGAGTCACAAATCATAAATAAAGAGAAAATTGAGAAAACCATCATAGAAAATCACCAAAGTGAACTAGCAGACAGAAATACAAGGGAAACGAAACAATGGAAATACAGAACTAGAAAACAAAAGATACAATGGCAATATTAAGCCCTCATATACCAATAATCACTCTAAATATAAATGATTTGAATTCTCCAATCAAAAGACACAAAGTGGCCAGATGGATTAAAAAAAGACCCAACAATATGCTGCCTCCAGGAAACACATCTCAGCTCTAAAGACAAACATAGACTCAGGGTGAAGGGATGGAATATGATACTCCAGGCAAATGGCAAGGAAAAGAAAGCAGGTTTAGCCATATTTAGACAATACAGACTTCAAGATTAAAAAGATAAGGAGTGACAAAGATGGCCATTGATATAATGATAAAAGGGACATTCCACCAAGAAGACATAACACTTATTAATATGTATGCACCTAACACAGGATCACCAAAGTATATAAAGCAACTATTAGCAGACATAAAGGGAGAAATTGACAGCAACACAATAATAGTAGAAGACCTTAATAACTCACTTACTTCAATGGATAGATCATTCAGACAGAAAGTCAACAAGGAAACAGTTGCCTTAAATGAAACACTAGACCAGATGGACTTGATAGATATATGTAGAACATTCCATCCAAAAACAGCAGAATGCACATTCTTCTCAAATTCACATGGAATGTTCTCAAAGATAGACCATATGTAGGGAAACAAAGCAAGCCTCAATAAATTTAAGAAGATTGAAGTCATGTCGAGCATCTTTTCCAACCACAGTGCTATGAAACTAGAAATCAAGTACAAGGAAAAAGCTGGGAAAGTCACAAATATGTGGAGATTAAGCAGCATGCTATTGAACAACTGATGGATCAATGAAGAAATCAAAGGAGAAATAAAAAATACCTAGAGACAAATGAAAATGAGAACACAACATACCAAAACTTATGGGATGCAGCAAAAACGGTACTCAGAGGGAAAGTTATAGCAATACAGGGCTACCTCTACAAACAAGAAAAATTTCAAATAAGTAATCTTAAACTATACCTAAAAGACCTAGATAAAGAAGAACAAACAAAATCATCAGAAATAGGAAAATAATAAAAATCAGAGCAGAAATAAATGAAATGGAGACTAAAAAAACAATAGAAAGGATCAATGAATCTAAGAGCTGGTTCTTTGAGAAGATAAATGAAATTGACAAACCTTTTTCCAGACTCACTAAAAAAAAAGAGAAGACTCAAATAAATAAAATCAGAAATGAAAGACAGGAAATTACAATGGGCACCACAGAAATACAAAGGATTATAAGGTAATACTATGAAAAGCTATACACCAACCAACTGGATAAGCTAGAAGAAATGGGTAAACTCTTAGTATCATACAACCTCTCAAAACTGAATCAAGAAATAGAGAATCTGAATAGACAAATCCCAAACAAAGAGATTGAAACAGTAATAAAAAACCTCCCAAAAGAACAAAAGTCCAGAACCAGACAGCTTCTCTGGTGAATTCTACTAAACATTCAAAGAAGACTTAATTCCTATCCTTCTCAAACTATTCTGAAATATTGAAGAGGATGGGACACTTCCTAACTCATTTTACAAGGCCAACATTACCCTGATAACAAAACCAGACAAGGACAACACGAAAAAGGAAAATTACCATCCAGTATTGCTGATGAACATAGATGTAAAAATCCTCCACAAAAAATTAGGTAACAGAATACAACAATACATTAAAAGGATCATACACCACAATCAAGTGAGATTTATTCCAGGGATGCAGGGATGGTCCAACATCTGCAGATCAATCAATGTGATACACCACATTAACAACATGAAGAATAGAAATCACATGATCATCTCAGTAGATGCAGAGAAAGCATCTGACAAGATACAACATCCATTTATGTTAAAAACTCTCAATAAAATGGGTATAGAAGGAAAGTACTTCAACATAATAAAGGCCATATATGACAAACCCACAGCCAACATCATACTCAATGGAGAAAAACTGAAAGCCATTCCTGTGAGAAGGAACAAGACAAGGATGCCCACTCTTGCCACTCTTATTCAACATAGTACTGGAAGTTTTAGCTAGAGCAATTAGGCAAGAAAAAGAAATAAAAAGAATCCAAATTGAAAAGGAAGACATGAAATTCTCACTATTTGCGGATGACATGATTCTATATATTGAAAACCCTAAAGAATCTACCAAAGAACTATTAGAAGTAATGAACAACTACAGTAAAGTTGCAGAATACAAAATCAACATATAAAAATCAGTTGCATTTCTATATACTAATAACAAACTAGCAGAAAGAGAATTCAAGAATACAATCCCACTTACACTTGCAACAAAAAGAATAAAACACCTAGGAATAAATTTAACCAAGGAGGTGAAAGACCTATACACTGAAAGCTATAAGACATTATTGAAAGAAATCAAAGAAGACGTAATGAAATGGAAAGATATTCCATGTTCATGGATTGGAAGAATAAACATAGGTAAAATGTCCATATTACTTAAAGCAATCTACAGATTCAATGCAATCCCAATCAAAATCCCAATGACGTTCTTCACAGAAATAGAACAAAGAATCCTAAAATTTGTATGGAACAACGAAAGACCCCAGATAGCCAAAACAATCCTGAGACGAAAGAACAAAGTTGGAGGTATCACACTCCCTGAATTCAAATTATACTAAAAAGCTATAGTAATCAAAACAGCATGGTACTGGCAGAAAAGCAGACACACAGATCAATGGAACAGAATTCAGAGCCCAGAAATAAAACCACACATCTATGGACAGCTAATCTTTTACAAAGGAGCCAGGACAAAGGAGCCAATGGAGAAAGGAAAGTCTTTTCAATAAATGATGCTGGGAAAACTGAACAACCACATGCAAAAGAATGAAAGTAGACCATTATCTTATACCATATACAAAAATTAATTCAAAATGGATTAAAGTCTTGAGTGTAAGACCTGAAACCATAAAACTCTTAGAAGAAAATATAGGCAGTACACTCTTTGACACCGATCTTAGCAGTATCTTTTCGAATACCATATCCACTCAGGCAAGGGAAACAAAAGAAAAAATAAGCAAATGGGACTGCATCAGATAAAAAACCTTCTGCAAAGCAAAGGAAACCATCAAAAAAAAACAAAGCAACAACCCACCAACTGGGAGGAAATATTTGCAAATCATATATCTGGCAAGGGTTTAATTTCCAAAATGTATAAAGAACTCATACAACTAAACAACAAAAAAATGAGCAACACAATCAAAAAATGGGCAGCTGATTTGAATGGATATTTTTCCAAAGAAGATATACAGGTGGCCAACAGGCACATGAAAATATGTTCAACATCACTAATTATTAGGGGAATGCAAATGAAAACTACAATGAGATATCACCTCACACCCATCGGAATGGCTATAATTAACAAAACAAGAAATAACAAGTGTTGAGGATGTGGAGAAAAGGGAACTCATATGCTGCTGGTAGGAATGCAAACTGATGCAGCCACTATGGAAAACAGTGTGGAAATTTCTCAAAAACTAAAAATAGAAATATCATGTGATCCAAGTATTCCGTTGCTGGATATTTATCCAAAGAATATGAAATCAACAATTCAAAAAGATTTTTACACCACTATGTTCATTGCAGCATTATTCACAATAGCCAAATCATGGAAGCAACCCAAGTGCCCATCAACAGATAAATGGATAAAGAAGATGTGGTATATGTGTATAAAATGGAATACTACTCAGCCATAAAAAAGACAAAATTGTGCAATTTGCAACAACATGGATGGACCTTGAAGGTATTATGCTAAGCGAAGTAAGTCAGACAGAGAAAGACAAATACCGTACGATTTCACTCCTATGTGGAAGATAAACAAACACATAAATAAGGATAACAGATTAGTGGTTACCAGAGGAAAAGGGGATGGGGGGAGGGCAAAAGCGGTAAAGGGGCACATGTGTATGGTGACAGATAAAAACTAGACTATTGGTGCTGAAAATAAAATTTTAAAAATGCAAATAGTAATAATAATAAAGTTAAAATTCAGCAAAGTTGTAGGATACAAAATCAACCCACAACAGCCAGTTGTGTTTTTATACACTAACAATGAAGAATCCAAAAAGGAAATTAAGAAAGTAATTCTGTTTACAATAGCATCAAAAAGAATAAAATACTTAGGAATTAACTTACCCAAGAAGGCAAAAGACTTGCACACTAAAAACTACAATACATTGCTGAAAAAATTGAAGAAGACATGTATAAATGAAAAGAAAGCTCATGTTCATAGTTGGAAGCTGTTTAGATGTCAAACTACACAAAGCAATCTATAGAATCAATGAATCTCTGTCAAAATCCCAAGGACAATTTTTGCACATAGAAAAATCCATCCTAAAATTCATATGAAATCTCAAGAAACCCTGAAAAGCCAAAAGAATCTGGAAAAAGAATAAAGTTGGAAGTTTTACACTTTTTGATATCAAGACTTAATACAAAGCTACAGTAATCAGAGCAGTGTGGTAATGTCATAAAAATAGACATATGGAGCAATAGAATAGAGAGTCCAAAATAAACTCTCACATATATGATTAAATGATTTTTTACAAGGGTGCCAAGCCTATTCAAAAGGGAAAGGACAGACTTTTCAACAAATGGTGTTGGGAAAACGGGCTATCCACGTGCAAAAAAAAAAAAATTAAATTGGACCCTTACCTACACCACATACAAATATGAGCTCTAAATTGTCCAAAGACCTAAATGTAAGAGCTAAAACTATGAAACTTTTAGAAGAAAACATAGGGAGAAAACATCATGACATTGGATTTGGCGATGATTTCTGGAATATGACACCAAAAGCACAGGCAACAAAAGAAAAAAATAGATAGGTTGAACTTCATCAAAATTATAAATTTGTGTACATCGAAGGACACTATCAACAGAGTGAAATGCAACCCACAAAATGGGAGAAAAGATTTGCAAATCATATATCGGATAAGGGATTACTATCTAGAATATATAAAGATCACTCTTACAACAAGAACAACAAACTGGATTAAAAAATTGTAATAGGTACCAAGTTTCATTTGGGGAAGATGAAAACGTTCTGGAGATACATGGTTGTGATGGTTGCACAACAATGTGAATGCACTTAATGTTACAAAATCCATGCTTAAAAATGGTTAAAATAGTAAATTTTATATTATGTGTAGTTTACCACAATAAAAATAAATAAAATATGGGGGGCCAGCCCTTTGGCATAGTGGTTAGGTTCACGCACTTCACTTCAGCGGCCTGGAGTTTGTGGGTTTGGATCCCGGGCATGGACCTAAACACCACTCATCAAGCCATGCTGTGGTGCCATCCCACATACAAAATAGAGGAAGATTGACACAACTGTTAGCTCAGGGACAATCTTCCTCAAGCAAAAAGAGGAAGATTGGCAACAGATGTTAGCTCAGGGACAGTCTTCCTCACAATCAATCAATCAATCAATAAAATCAAGTAATAGCATAAAATTAATACCTCTTGTATCAGCAAAGTAAAGCAGAAATTCTAAGACATAGCCATGTGTCTTTTCTCTCTGTCCTTATTTAACATCATTCTTAGTCCTTTCCTACTTTTAATGTTATCCTTGGCTTTGAGATGCAGGAAGATGAGCAGGTTTTTGAGGTTGTAATGGGCTTCATGAGGAGGAGGAGTTATGCTAGTTGGAGGAAATAGCATCTTGAGGGTCCATAAGGCAGCAGACAATAAGTTATGTAGAGAAAATATGGCAAGCAGATTAACTTGGGCAGAGGGGGTTCTCTGTGTAGAGAAGAGATGAAGAGCTATTAGAGAGGAAGTGGACTTAAAGAAAAGGTACCATAATAGTAGTAGAGGATCTTTAATGTCAGACTGAGTTTTGATTTCCTACTATAGGTAAACAATAAGGAACCACTCTAGGTCCTTGTAAATTGTTGTATGTTGGGAACGACAATAATTTTTTAAAAAAGACTCAGAAGATTATACTATCTGTGTATAAAATGGCTTGAAAGAGGGACCTCATTGATGGTTGCAATAACTTTCATGAATGATGATGGCTGTGCATATAGAAAGGAATAAATAAATCTGAAAAATAGATTTTAATACTACAGAGAGCAAGTCTGCCCCTAATATTTGCAAGGTTGGGGAAAGAATACAAATGAAGGACCACATACTATATACCTCAATATTTATAAGTTATAAATGAGCTACACATCTGACTGGCCCATTTTCCCATCCAGAGCCCCGTAGCCCACTCCCCAGCGTAGGGCTAAAGGAGCCATCCTCTCACCCCAGCCAGTTATACTGCATGAAAGTCTGCTAGCAACATGGTACTGCCGGAGGAAGGCACATGCTGTGCCTGGGGCCCAAGACGCTTAAGTGGTAACAGGATCTGGCTGAACTTGGGGTGTAAACTTACTCAGGCAAGTGCCTAAGAGACCAAGGCGGGAAGATTCCCCTCTCCCATGCCTCACTTCTGCATTTCAAGATTTCCAGGTACTTCTAAGCACTTCCCAAAACTACGCCATGGGCTCTCCCTCTGGTGATGGCCAAGCATTTTCTATCATGCTAACTCTCCTACAAATAACAACTACAAACTCTAGACCAAATATAAAAACAATTATTTGAAGGCCCTAGAGAGTGACCAGAAGCAGGCAGATACTGGAGGGGGGTCAATACTTGGAAGAAAGGAAAGGTGTTGGGTGAGTTTACCTTTTTGCTGCTTTCCCCTAAGGGCAGGCCTCAGTCTATGCCATGCATGATGGGGGAAGGGAGGTGCAGTTAAAGCTCAGATGGAAAATCCTCTTATCTTATTGACTTCAACAACCAGAAGACAGGTTGAGGCAACCACAGTAACAAAAATATCAAGAGAGAAATATGAAAAGGAGACAGCCAGAGAGGAAGAAACCCCAAATACTGTGTCTAAACTCTGCCTAAATCTCTGGCTAACCCCTGAATCATTAATGTGTGGGATGGTCTCCAAGCAGCTTAGCTAAAGCTAAGAAAATTGAACTCAGATGCAACTGCTATTGCAGAGGAGACAGAGTGTGCAGTTTGAATTTAGCCACATTCGCTGCCTACTAAAACAAATAAACAAACAAAATCAATACTCTTCAAAAGAAGTAGCAGAATCCAGAGTCTCTATAAAGTATCATTCATGATGTCCAGATACAATAAAAAAGTACTCAATATATGAAGAAAACTGAAAAAGATGACCCATATTCTAAAGAAAAGACAATCAAGACCAAACTCAACATGATCAAGGTGTTGGAATTAGCACACAAGGATTTTAAAGCAGCCATTATAACAATGCTGAAGGACGTTAAGAAGATGTGATGTTAATAAATGATGATATGAAATATCTGCAGAGAAATAGAAACTATAAAAGTAACCAAATGGAAATTGGAGTACTGAAAAAATATAATTTTCTATAAAATTTCACTGAATGTACTTAAAAGTAGATTGGAGCTGACAGAAGAAAAAGTCAGTGAACTTGACAACAGATCTGTAAAAATTGTCCAATATGGAAAACAGTGAGAAAGAATGTAGAAAAAAACGAACCAAGCCTCAGGGACCTTTAGGACAATATCTAAGGGTCTAATGTATGTGTAATAGGAATTCCAGAAGGAGAGAAGAGAGGAAATGGGGCAGCAAAAATATTTGAGGAAGTAATGTCTTAAATTTGCCCAAAGGCATAAAGTTACAGTGAACTCTGAGCAACATGAATATCAAGAAAACAGCCCCTAGGCACATCATATGCAAACCACTGAAATCCAATGATAAAGAGAAAATCTTGAAAGCAGAAAAGAAAAAAGACGCATTACGTATAAGCAAACAGCAATTCAAATGACTGTTAAAATTCTAATCAGAAATAATCAAGACTAGAAGACAGTGGAATAAACTGAAAGAAAAAAATACTGTCAACTCAGAATTCTGTATCCAGTGAAAATATCTCTTGCAAATGAAGGCTTATTAAAAGCATGTTCAGATAAAAGGAAACTAACAGAATTTATCACCGTCAGACCTGCACTAGAAGAAATGCTAAAGGAAGCTTATCGGGCTGAAAAGAAGTGATATCAAATGAAAACTTAGAACTTCAGGAAGCAATGAAGAACAGTGGGAATTGAAAATATATGGATAAATCTAAAAGACTATTTTCTCTCTTTCTTTCTTTAAAGTATATATGATTGTTTAAAGCAAAAGTTATAACATTTATTATGAGGTTTATAATGTTTATAGGTATAAGCGTATGACAGCTATAGCATAAAGCAGGATGAGGAAGGGATAAGTGGACCTATATATTTGCAAGTTCTTACATTTTAACATGATGTGGCACAATGTTAGCTCTAAGTAAAGGGTGAAAAACTAAGGATATGTATTATAATCCCTAGAGGAATCATAAATAATAATAATGCAGTGAGGTATATCTTAAAAGCCAATAGATAAATTAAATGTAAATCTTATGAAATACATAATCAAGCCGAAACTATACCACCCCAGATCAGGGGAGGGAGGAAGCACAATTATCTGGGGAGCCTGTGTGCCTCGTCATTCACTTTAGGTGATTTGGGGTCCCAATATTTTTAAAAAGTAGAGAATAAAAATACAATCAGAAGATTAAATTTTTCTTCTTCTCTCTCCACTCCCACCCCCAATACACTCACTTGAGCTGTCTCAGCCCTACGTCTTCTGACAGGACAATGGTGAGGTTCAGCTTAGCTCTCAAGCATATAAGCTCTCTTATATGCTTAATCTGTTACTGAGCTTTCAAAACACTTTAAGAGAACAAAAAGAAAAAAATTGTGTTTCCATATTTGTGATATATAGCACCTTTTAAAGTCAGCGTGCAGAGCGTGACCCATTTTGCGGAGACGTAAGGGCAGCAGTAGAGGAGGATAGAGGAGAGAGATATGGATACCTACAATGTATGACCAAATTTTTCATCCTAGGGAGCCAGAAGGGTGATGGTGCCATTGATAATATTTTAGAAGTTGAGAGGGGTAACTATTTGAGACTACAGTGAGCTCATATTTTAACTTAAAAGTGGTAATAGCCTATGGGAAATTGGAATTATGAAACTAGTAAGAGAATGAGAGAGGAGACTTAGATAGATAAGTATTTGTTAGTGAATGTGTTAGTTAATTGGCCTATTGATCTACAAATAAAGTAAATTACTATCTTAACATTTTTTAAATTTCCATCCAAGTACAAATATTTCTTTAGAAATAAGCAAATGGCAATAATTATTATCTTTACTGATATTTCTGAATGACACCAGAATGCCTAGAAAGTATTCTTACCCTATGCATAACCCTGAGTGCACTCAGAACATTAATAACTGGTACTAAGGAACAATAGTTTGTCTCTTCAATGAGTTTTCCAGCTCAGCTGGAAAAAATACCAATAATATAAGGATAGAGAATAGGATTTTGGTTGGCAAGTATATTACAAAAATATCTTGGGAATGTTTTATTTCCTTTGGAAAAAAATTTTCTAAAAAGAAAGTGGTGTGGGGGCTGGCCCCATGGCTTAGCGGTTAAGTGTGTGTGCTCTGCTACTGGCGGCCCGGGTTTGGATCCCGGGCGTGCACCAATGCTCTGCTTCTCTGGCCATGTTGAGGCGGTGTCCCACATACAGCAACTAGAAGGATGTGCAACTATGACATGCAACTATCTACTGGGGCTTTGGGGAAAAAAAAAGGAGGAGGATTGGCAATAGATGTTAGCTCAGAGCCGGTCTTCCTCAGCAAAAAGAGGAGGATTGGCATGGAAGTTAGCTCAGGGCTGATCTTCCTCAAAAAAAAAAAAAAAGAAAGAAAGTGGTGTTTCTCAGGAAATCTTGAAATTGCAAGAGAAGTCTTTAACTGCATGTTGCATTTTTCTGCACTCCTATCCAGGATGAGGAGATCAGTTGAGAAATCTCATTCACATTCACTTCAGAAGCATTTTTTTATTGCCTAACCTCATGGCTCACTACAGATCAGAGAGAGCGTAAGGGTGGAGCATGTGCCCTTAGTGCAGAGGTACATCTCCAACTCACTAGAGCCAGTCGAATGCTCTTTGGTTCTCACAGCTCTGCCCACTTCTCTAGCCATTGTGAGTTTGGAAAGTCAGCAGATCACAATCTATAAGATGGGGCCTTTTCTGTGTTCCAGAGTGAACCATTTAGAGGAAGAGATAAAGCATGCTGAGAAGCATGTAGTGTTAATATCACAGGTGACTATGTCAACCACCTTCTTAACCTCAGCACTACATAGAATGTAAAATGTACAAAATCCCATCATGTATAACAGAAACTTAAAATAGGCCAGAGAATGTCAGAAATATACTATAATTAAAAAAGGAAAGAAGTCCATTTTGGAAATAGTGGTAACCATTTGATTAGACTTGTTAATGCAACGCAGACATTTTGCGATTTTAAGAACAATTTATGTTTGTGGCTTAAGAAAGAAAATAATTACCAGTTATGTTTAGTTAAATAGAAATGATGTTATAAGCCTTGTGAAAACATGGCAATTGGTAAGAATGAAAAAGAGTAAAACATCACTTAACTGGGAATCAAATCACATAGACTCTAATCTTAGAATTGTAACCTGAAAAATAATAATACCTACCTGATCTCCCTTTCAATAATTTTGAAAAATGCAAAATACAATACAAATAAATGTATGCACTTAAATGTTTAGTGCTTACTAGCTCCTGGCAGTATACCGCTTGCTGGAGATAGAAAGATGAAAAGCTACAGTCCCTGTCCTCATGTTGCTACCATCTGCATGGGCTGATAGACATTTCACAAGGAAAATTATAAAGCAACATGGTCTGTGCGGTGATAGGGATACGCATAAGGTTGTTATGGCAACAGCAGGGAGGAGAAGGAGGAAGACCTTTGGGATGGGGGAAACTTTCTGGAGGACCTTCCGATATTTTCTTCATCAAGGTTATTTCTAAACAATTACCTCCATATGTTAGGTTGAACCATATAAATTGTTGTTACTAATCAGCTAAAAATGGTTGAATATTATCTAATGGTTGAAAATACCTAATGCCCTATTTTAATACCAGTACACACTTAGAAAGGCATGTTTTCCTTCTCCTTCCCCTGGTATAGGTATATCCAGAAAATTTATTTGCAGTAGAGTTGGTTCCAAACACACAGAAATATTGAATAAAAAGTGGATTTGCAAGACTGCATGTTGTTTAATCAGACCGAATGACAGGCTCAATTTTCAATACAAAGTTAATCCTGTTTTCATTAAATATAAATGTTATTTATGGAAAACAAGAGTCCTGCAGAAGCAAAAGGATATCTCTCAGGGTTACACATTTTATATTTGCTTAGCATTGATGAGTTTAAACCAAGAGACTTCTTTGCAATTTGATTATTTGCTCCTTTCCTTGATATTGATTATTCTATTAGATTTTGCTACTAACAACAGCATATGTAAAGATTCCAGGATTATTTTACTACCAAAATAAGATGACAGAGGAAATTACATACCACAGTTGAGTTTTTGACACAAACTAAAATAAGAAAATATTAAGTTGAGGCATATGCTTGTTAACCAACTCCTGTGTACATAGAGAGGCAGCAGAGAGTGGCTTGAAGCCAGATAGACTTGGGTTCAAATCCCAGCTCCTCCATTTGCTACTTGATAGACTTCAGAAAAATTGCATAACAAATATCTCAGAATCTCAGTCCCCCTCATCTATAAAATGGAACAAATGCTACCCACATTGATAAGTTACTTTAAAGATTATTAGTGTATGTAAAATGCAGGTAGATGTTAAATAAATGGCAGTTATTATCATGGGCCCAGGAATGGGAGCTACAATAGAATATTATGACTTTGAAAGCGTTTTGCTTTGTATTCAATTATTTTTTCTTAGTCTCATTAAAACATATTGGCCCTATCAACATTAACCTTTAATATTTTTCTTCTTCTGCTAATTCTTTCCACTTTCTTATATTGCTGGAGTTTATATTTATACTGATACATAATTCATACTCTATTGTACCTTCATTAATGCACTTATGTTATCTGTCTTAATTGTTTCCTTTCCCTTTAAAGATTTCAGCAGGTTAAATTTATCTTTACCGTATTTCTAGAGTTCTTCCTTGGTAGAGATCCCCATGAAAATTAAAACCGGGAATTGTGAAAATATCAGGGCAAGTTCAGATTTTCTAAGCTTGGCTCCTTGAGTCCTGGGTAAATGCAGTTATATTATACCCCATTCCCCTTGGGTTGCAGACGTGCATTTATCCTCACTGATGATGGATGGCCTACTTTGACATTTTGCATGGATGACTCTTGAGAATGAAAACTGTAGTTATAAAAGATTCATTGGTTCATCCTCTAGTCCTAACATTGTCACCTTGACACACAGTGACAGTACTGTAATATCCATTGACCCTGTTGGTCAGCAAAAAAGGGGAAGAAAATGTCTCAGGATCATCTAAGACAGAAAAAGAGTTTGGGACTTCTTTTCCATAGAATGCAATAACTAATGCAATTTTTAGTTCTGTTTTTCCTCTGGCTTCAGGGAATCTGCTGTTGAAAGGCAGCAAAACCCCTGTGTGCTGGGGAGGTTCAGGGGTCACCAACTTAAGAAGCACATCCAGTTTAGAGGCAGATCCATGAGTTATGAGGGAATTGGAGCAGAGGTTTGGCAGCTGAAGGAAAAAATTATATGAGCTCACTAGAGTGGACACTTTAGTGAAGGTATATACAAAAGGAATTTTGTATTAATAAATGACATTCAAAACCCAGCTAAAATTAGTCACTCTTTGTAAACCATCTTTTTTGATTAGTAGTCTTATTTCATCTCTATTATATATTGAGTATATTTTAAAGGCAAAATGGACTTCTTAAAATAAACATTTTGGTGGGTTTGGGAGAAACTTACAAGCATTCTAATTTTTAAAAATAAGATGTGGCTGATCTATTAGTGCCCAAGGAAATTTTGACATACAAATGATAACCTCCTGAATAAAAAGAAAGTATAACTGAAGCATTAATAGAACCATAATTTTAGCATTACCATAATTGTAAGACGAATCTCATAGTTCAGATTTAAGTACTTTACACAAATAAAACAGTAAACTATAAAAAATGTAAAACATAGTTAGAGGAGGGCTCTGTACATTGAGATATGTGTCTTTACACTCAACTAATTAGTCGCTACTGAATGTTTTTGCTTTGCTCAGTGGCATGTGGTACGTAAATCATTGCAATATGTTAAATGCGAATGGTTGTTAATAGAGGAACCATCTGCTCCATGCTGGAGAGTTTGTTAAAAAGAATGTGGTGAACCTACTTTGGATAATGTTGAAAAACTCAAATACCAAATTTCTAAAATGAGCTGCCTCTGTTAACCCCAACATTACTAATACTCCTCTGGCCTTTTGAATTCTACAAATTCATCACTAAACCACCCGTAACACAGTCTGTGCTGTTTTAATGCAACCCCATTGGACACTTCTAAAGGCAAAATATCCTACAGAGGCGTCACATCACACAGAGATCTGCAGTATCCTAAAATTGTGTTTAGGGATTTAGAACAACCAATAAATAATCAGATGATCTGTAGAACATCTTTGCTAACATGAATAAGACTGACTCTCTATCCCTGTCCCTCTTGGAAGATATTCCTTTATAGCTGTGGATCACTGGCAAGTTGCAGGCTGATGTTGAATTGCCGTGGGTATCATCAGTGTTTGCAACCTCCACCTCCCATAATCCACAATACTATATTTCTCCAAAAGATCATCAGTGCAAAGGGGAGTCATGATTTCTCTCCCTACATGCTTTATTAGATACTGTCATGTAGCTTCCTAATAATGTCGCCAGACTCACCAGTGACAGTGTAAAACATGAGAAAATTAGTAATAGGACAGGAATAAGAGACTTCGGGTTTCCAATGTCATGCTCTACTTCCTGGCAAAAAAAAAGAAATGTTCCTTAATCCTGCCCTTTCTAATCAGTTCCTGGTCAAGGTTGCTATCAGTATATTTAAGAGCCAGCTGCCATGATGATCTATCTTATTAATATCCAGTGCAGGTGTGCTCAGATGATGCAATACTCAAAATAGAACTTCAGCCATGAAAGAACAAGCTTAGAAATTAACCGTGTGGATGAAAATCTTCAAGCACACAACTTCACTGAAGCCAGATGCGAGATATGATCATTGGCCTACTGCTAACTTGGCTTTCTCGACCCTACATTTTTTTTTCTTTCTTTCCCCCCACACCTCTCTCTTTTGGCTTTGACAGTATCTGATTTAAGACTGTGCTTTTGGGGATTCGCCTGCGGGAGAAGAGGCTGCGGGAGAGCTCATTAGCCCAGCAGATGCTCTATCCCGGGATGAATTATACAATGAAAAACCTGCTTCTGAGGGCCACCAAAAAGAGCCAGGGCTTTGTGGAGGTGGGCAGCCCTGCAGTGCAATACAAGCTTTCTATTTGTTAAAAAGGGATTTTGTACTAAAAACATTTCCCTTTGTTTGTTCTCATAAAAAGAGGAAGCTCCTGAAGGCTGCGTGCATTTGATGACTCCATTTCAAAATGAACACTTGTCAGTTTCCAAATGGGGCTGCTGCACTTGAAAGTTACACAAAACCATTCGGAGATGGAGAGACTGGCGCAATAATCAGACAAGCAATACCTTAAAGGCAGAGTGTGCTGGCTGTGAATTTGAGAAGCTCCAATATTGAACTAGATTTTGACAATGATCTGAGCCTTTACCAAGCCCAGGCTTTAGATGTGGAGCCTAGAAAAGAAGAAACTCTTAGGTTGCCTAATTACATTAGTTTATTGAGCTGTAGTACCACTTTGGTTCCCAGAATACCACTTTAATTTAATTTAGCTTTTGTTACTTCTTCTCCTCCAAAAGGAAAACTTCACCATAGAGGCATATTTATTGTTTTTAATGCTTATGTTTGGAAACATTCACCAATTCATTTTCCCACTTAATTACAGAGAACAGGAGGATTGATTCTTTAAACCTACAGATGATATTTACCAAAGTTTTTATGGAAATATAAATGGAAAGTTTCTTAGATCCAAAATTATGGCCTGATTTTCTGGGGTTTTTTTAGGAGAGGAAAGTGCACCCAGGGAAATACGAAGAGCCAACAAAAGCCAGCTACAGAGACGTGGCGTTCATCAACCTTGAGACTTTTAGGTAGAGAAGTGCATTTGGGTCATTGCTGTTTTCCTGTAGGATCCTCTGGGGCCTCCCCACTACACTCTGCTGATATTCAGTGACACACACCAGCAGAGAGGGCATTCAGACACATTCCATCTGTTGGTGGTTTAATTTTTTTCAAATCTACTTGATGAGGTGTTTGTCAGCAAACTTGTCACTCTGTTGTATTTTTGAGGTTTGAACCCTCTACTTGGGCCTAAAGATATCTCAGAGACGCAAAGCAAAATTTTGTAACCCTCCTTTAATACTCTTTTATACTGGCAATGTCCTCAATTCCAAAACTCTTATCTCACTTTTGTTCTGAAAACTCCTCTGGGTCATAAAGTTCAAGCTATCTAGTTAGGTGAAGGCAGACATTTATTTATTCTCAATGATAAGAATAACTTTTTAAACCTTGCCTTCTCCCTTACAATGTGATATTCTGCTTTCAAAGAGCAGAAAATGTTGACTTGTGAATAAAATATCTAGTTTTCTTTAAAACAGATCAAAACAATATATTTTATTTTACTATCAGGAAAAGGAGTCCCATACCATTCAAACACTGATATTTGTGGAGTAGTTCCAAAATGTCACTTATAATAATATTCTTGTCTTTCTAAGAGGGATAAGACTCAATAATTCCAAGACAGAATAGAGATCGCATTGTTCTATAGATCTGATCATGACAATCTCTCCAAATATTTGAGTTAATCTCATTTATTTATCTGGAAATAAAAATCCAGTGTTCAAAAGCTATGTGGAAAATCTAGGTAGCATCGGGTGTCTTATTTCCACACTGCTTGATGCCCCAATCAGTTATCAAAATAGAGGGTAGCTAACATTTCAAAACACGTTATAAGCAGGAACTACTTCTTGTTATGTAAGGTTTACAATACCAACAAAGAGCCCAGAAGGTGATGTTCAAAGTTCCATAGATCATGCTAGAAAGCACCATGCTCAGCAGGTCACTAGACAGGTGTGAGCTGATGTGGCAGAGAAGTCACAAACACAGCAGCGAGGGGAAGCCAGTTACTTTGGCTTTCACCTTTGAAATGGCATTTTTCTGGAATGGGAATGTCAGATGGCATTTCATATTATTCATGATGGCAACCTCTCAGCCCAGAACCATTGTTCTGAAAAACCCACCTGCAAACTGATGACTATCCTCATCACCAACAGTCAGAATGCAGCCTTTAAGTACCTTGGAGATTCTTTCCCTCACCTAATCCCCATATGGAAAGTGTGCTACCTGCCCTAGATTTGTGCTGTTCTTTCTTTCTCCTTTAAAAACTTTCTGAATTGAAAGCTTTTCATTCCTAGATCATGTATCTGACGTGAGAATACCCTCTTCTCATTTCCAGACTGAGGGTATCTAGTCTTCTCAGAATTGAGAATGTTCGTTAGTTCACCCAGCATAGATTGTGTAATATATTGTTCTGTTTTCTGAGAAGGGATTTTCTAGGGATGCTCAGGCCCCAAGATATCAGAAAAAGTACATTTGTACCAATCAGGAACAAACAAAAAAGGCACACCTGGGAAGCCTGGATTTGGGCTGGGGTGTGGAGTCTCCACACATGTGTGGCTGATATGTTGGAGTCTGACTTGCCCAGACATTGCAATTTCCATAGATTTCAAAAAAGGGAAGTTTATGAGACTAAGAAATACTGAACTGCAGCCAACCTGAAGTGGCTGAAGGTTTTCTCCATCAGTAACACAGCTCTGGGAGAAGATTGCTCCCTAGACACCAGCTCTATGAGGAAACTGCATTTCTTTGGCTCCGATTATGAATTTAGTATAGTTGGCTGGCCAAGGGCAAAATGGAGCTTGAGTAAGCCATCTTGGCACCTTTGGGGGTTGCAGGTTGGAGAAAAAGACCACTCATTTTAGAGCAACCCAGATGTCAGGGGAGAGTTTACCCTGAAAACATGTTCCAGGTAGCAGCACAGACCTGACCTGTGGCCCCTTCCTTGGATGACAGCTTGACTACCAGGGCTGGGTTGGCTGTTCTGGATCCAGAATGTATTTCTCTCAAGGTGCACTCACAAACTGTTATATATTTAGATTTTTTTTTTTTTTGGCAAGTTTTTAAAAAATCCTCAGTGATGTCAAAACAAGTGAAAAATTTATATCCAAGATAAAATGTTCAGTGCCTGGTTCAAAAAGAAGCTTTGATCAGGCTTAGGGGACTAGAATAGCATTTGGAAGTTATTGCAAGGCACTCTTTCTTTAACACATTCCTTCAAAATTGCTTAACTATGTCTTTAATCTTGCCCCCATGACAGCCAGGACTTTCTTATCTTATATTTGCATTTGTAAAGAAACTACACATAGTAGGAATTAAAAAAACAGCAGTTCTGGCTTAGTACCGCCATCCCTGCCATCATCTTTCTTGTCCTGGAAAAAAAAAAATTTCCTTTCTTTAGGGGTGCACTGGCCCTGGGAAATAGTGATAACAGAAGCAGCTACAGTATATGTTAGGGATAGAAAGAAGAGAAGAGTGAAAAAGAACAAGACAGAGAAAGCAGAAGGAGCAGACTTCCAGAGTGAGAACAGAACAGTCACAGCAGGGCTTCATATTATTTGGTAGTCACCTTTGTAGTTGGACAGACTAGATTCAAATACATCCCTCCATCATTTACTATCTCTGCAACTTGGGCGAATGTCTGCCTCTCTAAGCTGCATTTTCCACATCAGTAAAGTGGGAATGGTAACTGGCCTCATGAGGTTCTTGGAAGAATTAGTGTATAACATCCATCCTTTCCTTTTGATATCAATACTATTTCTCTCTTATATTGAGTTCTTCTCTCTATAAAACTCTTTCATTGAATTTTTTATTTCAATGAGTATATCTTTTATTTCTAAAATTATGTTTAGTTTGTTTGTTTTTAAACCTGCCTGATCATTTTTGATGGTCTCTTGTTCCCCACTTTTTCTCTTTATTTCTTAAGGCTGTTAAATATACTTGTTTTGTATTTGATCTGATTGTTCCAATTTCTGAAGTCTTTGCAGGTCTGGTTCTTTTTACTTTTTCCACTGACTCTCACATATAGTGGTTTGTTTCCTGCGAGCTTTGTGATTTTTTTTAATTGTTATTCTTAGCTTATAATTGACAGTACTCTATCTGTGGTAATTCTTTAAATAATAAAATGGATTTATGTTTTCTTCTTTCAGGCACCGAGGGGCCACATAGACCTGCATGTATTTAAAGTCATAATTCACAGCTTGCAGTTTTAAGGACCATACAAATGGGGTATATTCAAACTCCAGGAACACCTGAGGGCTGGGCAGTGACCGCAAACAATGAGAGATATTTGTTGGCTTTAACCACTACTTACAGCCAAGACAAGACAAATAACTTTCCTTATTGACTGCCTCTAGAGCATTTATAGGGAGTCTGGATATGTGTATGACTGTGCATATAAATGCACACATACATTAATTTACACTTTCCCACAAGACCCTAACCCTTCTGCTGGTCTTTGATCCACTGGGCTCAAGGGCTTGTCTGGTACCATTCTAACCCCACCACCACCACCACCCTCAAGCTCTATTAGATACAGAAATCTAATAATCCAATGGTTTTGATTTTCACCTGGATCCCTGGTTTTATCGTTTATTCTTGACTTCAGTGGATTTTCTATACTCTTTTGCAGTCTCAAAAGTGTTTATCAAGTAGTTTTAGATCTTGTGTTGTAAGAAGATTTTAGTGTGTTCTTGATTGCCATAATGGCAGAAACAAAAATCTTTATAAATATTTTGGGATGTTTCCTTTAGTAAAGTATAAGTACCAGGAAAGCAGGGATCTCACATGTTCTATTCACCTTTGTAACCTCAGTGCCTAGAAAGTGTTTCCCAATCCTGATTACACTTGGGGTCATACCCAATGCCTGTGCATCCAGCATGGGGCATGACATAGGCATATTTTAAAAGCTCTTTAGGAAATTTAAATGAGCAGCCAGGATTGAGAAACTTTGACCTAGAATATACCTGGTAGAGTGTGTATCCTCAACAAATATTTGTTGAATGAATTAATGAGTTGTCGAAAGACCCCCAAGCAAGAATTGGGCTTTTTTCTGAAGGAAGTCAAGTCACTGGAAGAGATGTATTGGATCCTTTGGGAATAGGTAGAAAAGGCTAATCCTGGGGAGGTTTTACCTAACCTCTTTCCACCTCGGCCTATATCAGCAATTCCTAGCAACACTTCCTAAATCAACAATTATGATTTGTAAATATCTTCTCTGACAGGCCCCACCCCAGTCAGAATTGGACCCAACCATTGTGTGCATGGACTCCTTTCCCAGGTTACAAAGCACCAGCCTACTGAATATGAGTGCTATTTGAAAGACGTTCTTTCCGGCTGGCCAGATCTATTTAATAGATTGACCTCACTGACCCATGATCTCAATGAAAACAAATCCCTAAATTTATGCTTAAATGGACCAAAGAAGATGAGCAGACATGCAGTATGCACGAGAAAGGAGAGAGAGGCTAAAAATGATTCATGATTATAACATCTTTTCTGGATACCTTAGTCCTAATATCTATTTGTCAAAATCTTGGGCCCCAGAATCTCCACACAGGTTTGAAAGCTTAGCCAGATTTTAATTGTAACTACTTCATTTCTTTCACAGACATTTCATAGTTCCTTAAAAACTTGAAGTAATTTCATCCTTTACTTGACTGATCTGATGGAAATAGTTGAGAAATGATGAGAAATTCTGGGTTACAAAGTTAACTTGGAAAGAAAGAGGATGGCTGGTTTTAAAAGCTAAGAGAGGAGGGAAACGAAAAACCTGTATTTTTAACATAAAAATATAAACATATTGTTTTTGTCAGTGGTATTTAACAATTTGTTTTTCACTGTGACAACTGTGAATTATTTATAACAAGCTATCTGGTCCTTAACTTTTCAATTATGTGTGGTTATAATGGTGAGTTGATACAATATGAAAGAAAATATTGATTGGAAACGTTTGAAATATAGATGAAGTCGTTTAGTTAGATAGGATATTGAAGTTGCACTTTGTTTCATATGTCTAAGGAACATTTAGAAACTCTAACAGTAGAATTTATAGCATTATATCCTACTCTAGTATGTAAAAGTCAAATTACTTCTTTTAAATTTCTGACTACTCTTAAATAATGGATTATTCCATTCAAATATCTGATTAAGATTTTCAAACATATTGAATTTAAAATAAACTATTATTGTGAATGCCATTTTAAACATTGTGAGAAAATGTTTACATGTCCCAAGAATGCAAAAGAAAGAGATTTTAGATACAACAGTATGTAAAATCTGGAAGTAAATATCAAAGGTATGGATTTTTTATCTTTGTGGGTAAACAAAGTCATTGCGGGAAAATATTACTCTCTGGGCTAAGAGATATTAAGTGGTACCTCTACTTGAGTTATTTTTAAAGTTTAGTTTGTCTAGCTTTCTTGATAAAGATGATACTCTGGAATTGAGATTTGGAAAATAGATGGGTATGTATGTAGTTTGTTTTTCTTGACATCTGTGATTCTCTATTTGAAGAAACTAGAATTGATCAACAGCCAATGGTCACTTGCACATAGGTTTGGTCATGAGTAAGGGCTTTCTGTTCTTTTGTTCTGGATGAGTCTGTCAACAGTAATATTTTTCTTTACCTCCAATTCATTTGCTGCATTCCTAGTGTTGATGTAGCCCACTGAAAATTTGGTCATCTTTTCCCAAAGTAATATCCTATGAGAAAAACCTAAATTAGAATATCTGGTTTGAAGTCATGAATTCTAAAGAGCACCTTAAGATGATAATCAAATCATTCCAGGAAAAAAAGACACAGAGTTTAACAATATTCACAAGCTGATGTTTCTTGAAAACACACAATTTGAACTGAAATTTGAGCATGTTTCTACCCTTTAGACATTATAAACTTGCCATAACACCCTGCTGTGAGGACAGCTTTGGTGCCTCAGAAGTAAGAGTTTAGCTGTGATTAAAGGATTGAGGTCTGTGCCTTGAACTGACAGATTAGTTTTTGCTTGGTTTTTCCCTTTTAATTCTAGGTTTGACAGCCCCACCGTAAATTAATCTAAATGACGGCAAACTCCTACAAAGCTGATCATTGTCTTGCAAAAAATCATAAAGAACTGTTGAAAATGCTGACATCTCTATCACAAAATGCTATCCCAATTTGGTAGAAACTTGAACAAGACAACTGAAAACACAAGAAATTGCAGCTCCCTGGATGCTGGGGAAACTATAGAGATTTAGACATCAAATAATGGGAACTAATGGGCAAAATGTGCCCAACTTTTATGGTCACTGATGCTGTGAGCCTCAGTGTTTGTCTTCTAGTAGTTCATGACGGTGAAATTACATCCTGCCTGCCCAATTTTTCTCATAACTGAAGTTGATAAATACAAACCACAGTTTATGATTGTGAATCACAGCCTGAAGCAACATGGCATGGACATTGATTACAGAGAAATATAAATAATAGTTGATAACAGGTTGATTGACTCCATCTGAACCCCAAAACAGACCAGTTGGGACATCAGAGATTCGAGAACTACCGAAGATCAATCTTAGCTTCCCAGAAAGAGACCAGGGATACAGAATGGATGGGTCCAGTCAGAAAATAAAGCATTACAGTCTCATTAGCTTTATTCAGATTTAAAAGATGATCATTCCTCTGGGAATTACCTTCTTAGCAGACTTGAGAGTAGATGCCTGAAGTTAGGGGTGGCATTTTATATTTTTTGTCTGTCTTTGGCAAGCCCCCTCCCTCCCCATTTTCATAACTAACTCTATGTTCTTGAGTTTGGAGCTTCCTGCTTCTGTGATTAGAAAACCTAGAGATGTGTTCCTTTGCAGTCACTGCTCATATCATTAGGTTGCTGAACAGTCAAGAACTGAACACATACACTGTGCTGATTCATCTTCAGATTTTAAGGAAAGAGACTAAGGAAGAGAAGACGAAAGAAAGGGAGGGAGAAAAGTGAGCATAAATATTTATTGGAAACCAGCTACCATTAGGTGATCATTGCTATCTATAAATTCGTACATTATGTAAACTCAAAGAGATCAGGCCCAATCTGGTCCTCAGATATATTTTATTTGTTCAACACAGTGTTTTAATTATTTTTTAAATTTGAATACCTTTCACTTGAGTCACACTTCGCAGGTAGTTGCAGCTCCCGTTGCACCTTATTGTCTTATACAGTCTGCTTACCTACCTGACAGCTGAAGGTAGTGAGTTGTGACCTCTTGGTCTACACCATCCAACACATTGATTTGGAAACATTGACTCTTTGAGGAAAATGTTTACTGGGTACCTATTATATGCCAGGTACTGAACTTTACACGAGCAAAACAATAAATTTTATAATTTTAGGCAGTGATACATACTATGAAGAAGAATAAATTAGGCTAAGGGAAAGAGAATGAGAAGACAACCACTCTAGGAATGGTTTAAGAAGGCTTCTTTGAGGGCAGGATATCAGAGCAAGAGTTAAGTGATGTGAAGGAGTGAGCCTTGTAAAGATCTGGGAGAAGAACATTCCAGAAGGAATAGCAAGAGTAAAGACCCAGAAGGAAAACAGGAAGTAGATCAGTGTGGAGTACAGGAGGTGGAAAGTGATAGAAAATACAGTAGAAGACTTAAGCATGTGCCAGATTGTTTAGATCTTATAGGCTACTTTAAGACAATGGGAAGCCACTGGAAGATTTTTAACAAGGAAATCAAGTAATTTAATTTATATGGTAATGAATAGATAATTTTTAATTCATAGGCAGTACATAAATATTTTCACTTATTTTAAATTCTTAAAATATTTGAAAAATTAAATAATGCTCCTGAAATTTTGTCTGTATTCTTAATCTGCTCAGCTACTCAATATGTTAAAAGATATTTATTGAGCACCTACTATGTGCAAAGTACTATGCTAAGTTTGTTTACAGTATAGAGATCAATTAATACATGGTCCTTGGCTCGAAGAGCTTAGACACACTTTCTAACATCCATTCACAAGTCACTGAATATTTTCTGCTATGCCTCCAAAATACATTTGTTACATTTTCCTTCCTACTATTATTAAAAAGCCAACTTAAGAACCTTAGTTTTGTTATTGATCAATGTTTATGACACCTAAGTCTGCTTCTAATGGAACTCCTATGTCACTCTTTTAACTCTTTTATAAATTACATAACTTTAAAGAAAACATATTGCAGTATGGAAGTTCACAGCTCCAGGAAAAAAAGGGCAAAAGATCTTTGAAATGGGTTTGAGAAAACAAATCTTTTAATCACTGCCAGCACCTCATCATCCTGCTGAAAGCTGATGTCATTTTTGACACTCAGGAAATGATTTCTGTATGGCAGAAATGATAAACTAGTCTGCATCCTACTGCAATAACCCAATGAAAGACCGTGTTTGCTATTTCAATTCTGAGGATCACTTCATAATTGTAGAGTCTTATCAAATTAGCATCTTGGCTTCTGTTACCCTATTTTATGGAATCTTAGAGTGTGACTGACAGGGTCTGTGGAACACTCAGCAAGAACAGGCTGGTTTAACTATGACAGAGACATGGAAAGGGACAGGGAAAGCCCTGAACACAGTTGCAGAAAGGATTGTCTCACACCCAGCCCTCATTCATGCACTGCTCTCATATAACCATCAGGAATTCTTTTGGCACCCCACAAAGCGCCCACCCCTGAAACCCATCCATCAGAATTACTCTGACCTCAATCCACTTTCCTTAGAGCCCTGTCTCTGATACTTGTCTGTGTGCCATGATATTTCCATCTCAATAACATAATTGCTTTTTAAAAGGGGTGGTTATATCTTACCCAAAGGAGTAACTTGAATGGTGGAAATTCTAGATGCATTAACAGGCAGCATAGGAGAGTTTTGGACAAGTGGCCTTTTGGTCCCTTGGAATACCACCATTGGATATCAAATGTGAGGTAGAACAGATCCGTGTGGTTGCTGGGTACGTGTTACTCCCCAAAACCCTGGCTGGATATGGTAAGTGCTACACAGTTCTACCAGTTTCATTACTGGAAGGCCAAGTGTTCATTAGTTAATCTTCATTTTAGCCACCGCTATAGTGCTGCAGGATCTAAGTAGGAAAATGAATTCGTCTGTGCATTATCCAGTGCTCGTGAAGCCAAACCTGACAGCCAGTGCAGTGGAAAGGACTTTTGAGTTTGAAGACCTAGATGTGCGCTCCGTCTCCACTGCTTATGGAAGGAGAGGTGTGGGGCCGATCCCTCAGCCTCTGAGACTCTTACGTCATCTGTAAAATCCCACAGAGTTGTTGTGAAACTTAAACACAGAATATATGTTAAAACACTTTGTAAACTGTAAAGCACAGGCAAATGATGCTATTTTCATTTTAAGCAAAAATAGAATAAGGGCAGATGAAGATTGCAAGATCTTAGATTTTTTTTTTTTTTTAAGTTTCTCTACCTTTCTTAACAGTCTGTTTTTATTATGGCTGATTACTTGAGGATGCACTCAGAAGACCTTTCTGAGCAAACATATGAGTTTTATCTTAGTGCCTCCCCCTCACCACCACTTCTTTTCTTGGCTTTTTCCAGGCTTTCTCTTGTCACACAGGAGGTCAGCTTTGGGTATTCCTCAGGAGCCCTTTGTGTATCTTGTCAAATTAACTCTTGTGGTTCCATCATTTTGTTTCTTCTTTTTTAAAATTTATCAAAGAATGAGAGTTAGCCTGTTTTTCTTTATTTTGTAAATGTGAATCAGTTTAATTATACTTTTCAAAATTAAGCATATTCTCATCTGGATTCCATGAACATACGATAGAGTGAAGGTGGGGTTTGTATTTTAGATTGTTTTCTGGAGAACACATGGAAAAAAGCCCCATTTCAAGTATGAATATAGTGGGACAGCATCCTGATATAATCCTATGAAGAGAGTATAGCGTTGCATAGTCTTTGTTTCAGAAAGTTGCAATCTCCTGATGGTGAAGGATATGGAGGATCATCCAGTCCAACTTGATCGTCATTCGGAACACACAGGACACATGATTTAATCTGCAACATAACTTACTTTCAACATCATGCTTGATTTGATCTCTCCTTATCTGAATCATAGTTTGCACTTAATAAATGTAAGTAAGTATAATGAATAATTATCCCACTATCCTTTCCCCTTCAAAAAAAGAAACGCTAATATTATCAGTCTCTTTTCTGATTGATTCCATTCATTCCATGCGTTTATTCACTTTTTCCCTTTCTGGTATGTGGATCGTCTCTTGCCATTTATCCAGCGATTGCCTATCCTTCAAACTTCAGCTCAAGGCTAATCTCCACCAAGAGACACCATCCTACATTGATCATCATCTTCCTTCTTACCTCAACTCTATTCAATTTAGCACTTAATCATTTCATTTTTTTTCTGAGACATTATATACAATGCTTTTATTGTTAAATAAGATATAATAAGGCATAATTACATACCTATCTTACATTTTTCACTATTGTTTTGATCATGTTATTTTGTGTTGTTGGTCTAGGTAGCCATCTGGGGACAGAGGACTGTCCCTTTTTTGTTTTGGATTGCCCCATTGTGACCAGTAAAGGGAGGAAGATAGAATAGATGCTAAATAAATATTCGTACTTGACTGAGTAATAAGAATGTGTATTTCAGTCATAAACTGCTTACACTTATTTTATTGAAAATATGACGTAATGATATTAAATAATAATTTGTCACTTTAACACAATTATTTTTACTTCTGCAAATCACCTTCCAAGCCTTTTCCACATCCACATATATTTTATGTAATTGTTATCGGAGTGCACTTAACCATTCTGAATTCTGAATTTTCATTTGTATTTGCCATAATCGCTTCAGTAATTTTACATAATCTTTATGATCATCATGTTAACTGCTTAATAATGTAGAGCATAATATTCCTTTGTATGGGTCAAGCATGGTTTTATTAAGCTATTCACTCATTATTAAACTTCTGACCTTTTTCTCATTTATTTCTTTCATAAGTAACACTACAATGAAGACCTTCATAATAAGTTTCACTTGAATTATTTTGTTCAGATATATTGTAGGAAGGAATTGACTTGGTTAAAAGACACATTTAATATTCTTGCTAAGTTTTGTATATTGTTTCATAAGGGGCTTCTACAACCGTTTACAATGTGTCCAGCAGGGTATAGAGTACTCTCAAGTGAAGCTCCTAGTGAAGTGGCCAAAACTATACCCCTTGGTTCACACTCAAGAAAGCGTCACCATCATCTTCTTGCTTGCATTTATTGAGCAATTTCTCTGTGCCAGGCAATGTTCTAAGTGCTTTGAATGCTTATCTATTCTGAATCAGGTGTTGTTATTCTCCCTTTACAGATAAGAGTGCTCAGAGTGCTAAATTACCTGTTAAGGTCAATAATATAATCAAATACAGAACCTGGAGTCCCAATCCAGATCTCATGCACACCTAATTATCTCTCTACTTTTTGTCACCCACAACCCTCATTATTTAAAACAGCACTGATGGGAAGCAAAATAATTTTACACAGTGCGCAGTTATACATTCATTTTGATCAATATATTGAGAAAAAATCTTGAAACAATAATGTTTTGAATATATTGGATTAAATATATTATATTGGATTAAATATATTATTGAAATTAATTTCACCTGTTACTTTTTACTTTTTTGAATGTGGCTGGTTAGAAAATTTAAAATTATATATGTGGTTCGTGTCTGTGGCTCACATTACATTTGTATTACAATGTGCTGACCTGAAAAACCAGTTGAGATCCAATACATTGTCTAAGACTATGGAGCATAGTTCTTCTCCTGAAAGACTTCATTCGGAATGGTCAAAGTCAACCCTAGGATCTTGTCTTCAATCAAACTCTAACTTCAGAACTCCAACCTGTAATGAAAATTGTCCCCCCAAAAAAAATGTGACGATCCCTACCAAGAAAAGACAGCCAAAGGACCACGAACATGTGAATGATTTACTGGTGGTCCACATTAAATCCTTCTTGGCACTCCAGGGCCCATAAGAAAAACTGGATCCAGCCCCATTTTCAAGAAGTTAAACAATAATAAAAAAAAATCATACACATAAATGAATTTATTTCTTCATTTGCATATAGGTAAACTGATTTAATTTCTTATATGCATATTTTACAGTCACTTACCGTATGTGATGTAATGAAGTCTATAAATATAAAAATTCAAATTCAGCCATAATACAGAATAGACAGAATCTTCAATGAAACATAATCATATTTTTGCATATTTTTTCTATATGCCACTTGGCACAAGATATGATTTGTAAGAACTACTTAACATAATCCCTCAGGATCTGAATTCATAAGAATTTAAAATCTATTTTAAAGGTCTAAAATTACATTGAGTTTGTTTTGCTTGGGGAAGGGCAGATTTTAAGCATACCACTGTTATGCTCAAGCATTATTTTATTTTACATTCTTTCGAGCTATGTTAAACAGTATGAAATTAACCTCTCTTGTTTCTCCAGCAGCAGTAAACAATTCAACAGAATCTCAATTTTCTTTTAGTTCATAAATGTACTATATTCCCAACTGTGTCAGAGCACCTTCCCACTTTGCCTCTCCAGTAAGCTGATAACAGGTGAAGATTCTGCTACCCATGTCTGTTCCGTGCAACAATAGCTGTTGATATAGATTGGTTACAACTCACCTGGGTAGCTTTGTTAGTGTGGGGGAAAATAAAAACACAGCAGAGTTAAGTAATATTTTTGAATGGTATTGTAGCCATGTCCACTCAGATGGTAATTTAATCTCGGCAATTTTAGGCCTCCCACGCAACAAATTGTTCCCTTTCAGTGGCACAGTAGGGAGAAAAGTGCGGGATACCAGCTGGCAGTGGCTGCTGTGGAATACGACCTACAAATATAGATTGGAAGTTGTGGGTCATCACTCACATCTCAGAAGGACTTTTTTAGGATGGCTACTGAGCAGATGTAAGGGCACTTTTAATTAAATATAGACCCAAAAATCTGTCTCAAAGTAAAGTTTGTTGTGACACGTTCTCTCCAGAGACCTGGAAATTCATAGCTAAAATTAACTTTAGAACAAAAGGGTTTAGAGTCAAGGGTGATGTTCTGAAGAGCCACAAAATGTCAGTCTATAGACAAAAGCTCCTATTTTTATAGGACCATGTGTGTGTGTGTTTATATTTAAAGGCACTCAAAATGAAGAGATAAAGTCAGACTTCAAATACTTTCCAAGTTATTAACATATAAGCTACTGGGATAATATGAAATCTTCCACACTTTATATCTAGATTGAAATGATGCAGAATTAATTCATCTTGTCTATGGGGGATTTAAGATGTTCTTTGATTTTTAATTTTTTTCTAGGAAATTTAGGAGAAATTATATGGAACAATTTTGAAACATTCATTTTAACATGTTTTCAATTTATTTTGTCCACAAAAGCTGTAGACCTTTACATTTTTAGTCATTTAGAATCCTATTTTAGTAATCTAAGAAGCCTAGGTTTCTGTGTCAGTTACTGTACAACATCTTGATTATTTATTTATAAATTTCTTTAAATGTATGTTACTTGATCTATTGAATAAGCATATATTCATTAGTCTTCTTTTACAAAGGGCTGCTAAACAAGAACAATGTCTTTTATATGTTTTCTGTGTGTGTAGCACACTATATGTGCTTAATAAATGTTTAATGACATTAAGCCATATGATAAATCACTACTGTCCTACAGATATAATTGGAAAAGGGGCTGCATCCTGAGTGGAGAATGGGCATTCCAAACCTGTGCCTGCCAAAAGCAGGAAGTGCAGATCTTAATATTTTCCCCAAATTGATCTTTTTCCATACAACACCTTAACAAATGGAAATAGAAAGTAGAAATACGCAGATTTGAAACTCCTTGAAGAAGGGCACTGAATCTTCGGACTATTGGATACCAGCATGCCTAGTTCGTATCGGACCCCTAGAAAATAATGTGAATGATTATCATTATGGCCCAAGAGACTTCATTTGCAACTGCCATCAGATTTACCCACAGGAAGATGTTCTCCTGTGTGATTCTTAAACCCTCAAATATCATTGTGCAAGTGCATCCCTGTTGCATCATGATCAAGCCTGGAACGACAATAGTATTCTTATAGAATGACAATTTTTCTCATTTGTAAAACAGGAAATTTTGCCACAAAGTAAAAAATATATATTACCAATATACAAACCATCTAGATTTCCCCCGGTCCTTAGCCCGCTGGAGTTACGCTGTATTAAGATCTTTAAATAAAAATGACTGAAACATCCACCCAACACATAGTAGGAAACCCTTTATTCTATGCCCATGTCCCCATTATTTCTAGCGTTCTTGGAGGATTTTTCTGTCTCCTCATTACCTCTTGTTCCGTTTTCTTACTTCTACTGTCTTCCTTCTATGTCTCCCTCTTGCTGCTATTCCCTTCCCTCTCCACCACATAAGCATATTGTGTGCGACAGGGAAGAATCTCAGTCCCCGATCTCAGGTGTGCACGATGCCACATTTCTTTATTTTCTTTCCCTACAAAAAAGTTGGTGACAGAATTTTTTAGTACAAGTTACTCATTTCGCCTTCCTTCATAACAACCCTATGTGGTAAGTACTGTTGCTGTCCCCATTTTACAGATGGGGAACTGGGGCGAGGAGAAGTTCTGTAACTTATCTAAAGTTTCACAGCACTAAATGAAGTGCCGGGAGTTGAATTCAAGATTCCCAGTCTACCCCCGCTTCGACATCTGAGTCCACTATGGTTCGCTGCCTCCTGCTTTAGAACACTATCCATGTAACAGCATTCGTCTGAGTCCTCCACGTGTGTTATTTTGTCTGATTGACATACCACTCCGGCTTCCTTTTGATTACTGTTAACATGATGTATCTTTTTGCACCCTTTTGTAGGCAGCATATAGATGTTCTTGCTTTTTTATCTCCAGCTTAATTGGGTTTTTAAATTTAGATTTGATGTGATTATTGATATAGTTATATTTAAGTCTAACATCTTGTACTTATTTTCCATTTGTCCCATGCTTTTTGTTCCCTTTTCCTCTTTTTCAGCGTTTGTTTGGATTAATGTAATTTTTAAATAATTCCTTTATGTATCCTTTGTTGGCTTATTGGTGGCACCTCTTTGTTTTGTTGTTTTACGATTGCTTTATGGCTTATAATATGTAACTGCAAGTTATCACAGTCTAACTTCAGGTGATATTATCCCACTTCAGATGTAGTATAAGAACCTTATAATATTATTTTTCCATTTCTCCCCTCCCAGCCTTTACACTTTTGTTTTTTGTACATTTTACTTATACATATGTTATAAACCCCGCAATATATTATCATTTTTGTTTTAACAGTCAATTATCTTTTAAATAATAAGAAAAAAATTTTATATATTTGCCCTCAGAGCTATCGTTTCCAATTATCTTCCTTCCTTTGTGTGTAAATCCAGATTTCCATCTGTTCTTTTTCTTCTGCTGGAAGGACTTCTTTTAACATTTCTTATAGTTCGGGTCTGCTGGTGATGAATTCTTTCAGTTTTTGTATGCCTAAAAATGTCTTTATTTTGCTTCATTTTTGAAAGATATTTTGCTGGGTGTAGAATTCTAGATTGAGGGGTATTTTTTTTATTTCATTACTTTAAAGATTTTGCTCCACTGTCTTCTCACCTGCATTGTTTCCAAAGAAAAATCTGTATGTAACGTGTCTTTTCTTTTCCCACTGTATTTAAGATAGTCTCTATCACAGGTTTTGTGCATTTTCTTTTTGATATGCCTTGGGATGGGTTTCTTCATGTTTCTTATGCAGAGAGTGCATTGCACTTCTTGAATTTGGTAAAAATTAGAAAAGTTTTGGTAATTATTTCTTCAAATATTTATTCTGTCCACCCCCTCTCTCCTCTTCTTGGGGTATTCTAATTACAGACGTCTTACGTCACTTGACATTCTCCTGTAATTCACTGATGCTCTTTCCATTTTTTTAAACTCTTTTTTCTCTGTGTGTTTCATTTTAGACAGTTCCTATGGCTACGTCTTTAAACTCACTAATCTTCTCTTCTGTGATGTCTAATCTGTTGTTAATCCCAATCCAGTGTGTTTTTTATTGCAGAAATTGTCTTTTTTTGTCTCAAGAAGTTTGATTTGGGTCTTTTTTATTTTTCTATTCCTCTAGTTAACTTTTGAACACAAGGAATACAATTCCAATAATTGTATATAACTGTTTTAATGTCATGACTGATAATTCTAATATATGTGTCAGTTTTGAGTTGGTTTCTATTGATTATTTACATCAGTTTTCTGCTCCTTTGCATGGCTGGTAACCATTGATTGTATGCTAGATATTATGAATTATACCTATCTGAGTGCTGATTATTTTTGTATCCCCATGCATATTCTTGAGGTTTTCTGGGATTCAATTAGTTATCTGGAAACATGTTGATCCTTTGGAGTCTTACTTTTGTGATTTGTTAGTCTTGTCTGGAGCAATGCCTAGTCTAAGGTTAATTATTCCCCTTTACTGAAGCAAGACTTTCCTGAGTGTTCTATCCTGTGCCCTGTGAATTACAAGTTTTTCTATCTGGCTAGAGAGAATAGGCACTATTCCTAGCCCTGTGTGAACACCAGGCATTCTTCTCTAATCCTTTTGGATGTTTTTACCCTGGCCTCATGCAGTTTCTTCATCCCCACACACTGATCAGTACTGTGCTGAATAGTTGAGGGGGACCATGTGCATACCTCCAGTGTTCTTGCATTCTACAGTTTCCTCCTCTGCAGTACTTTGCCTTGACTGTAGCTTCTCTAGTTTCCTAAACTCTCACCTCCATGTCCTCTGATCAGGGAGTTCACTGGGCTCAACCTGGTTCCCTCTTTCTACGCTATGGCCACAAAACTCTCCCAAGGCAGCAAGCTAAGGCACTCGTTAGACTCCCCGCATTTGTTTCTTTTCTTTTGAGGGTCATTGTTTCTCCTTGGCTGATGTATGGTGTCTTGAAAACATTTCATATATTTTGTCTTTTTTTTTGGTTTGTTTCAGATGGGAGAGTAAATATAGACCTTGTTACTCCATCTTGGGTAGAAGTAGAAGTCTTTCTGAAGTCCTGGTTCTTAATTAATATGGTTTCCAGTGATTTCTGGCATGATCTACAGGGTACTTTGACCAGGCATTCGTATATGGTAGATTTATTGACTGAAATGCCCTTATTGGATATGAAAGATTTTTAAAATTATTATTATTATCTTTTAGCTAAATGTGTTGACATATTTTGACTCTGAGCCAAAAAGGGGTCATTCCTTACAACTAAAGCCACTTTAGTGCCTCTATCAGGTCATAATTGATCATTTGATTGATAACTGAGAATAAGCAGGGTTTTAGCTGTGCCAGAAGGAAACAAATGTGAAATTCTCTATGTTAGACTTCATACCAGCTCAGAATTGCAATCTTCTTGGTACTCATGCTTTTGTTCTTTTAACTGTTTTTCCTGCTCTTTTAAGTTTTTGTGCCGAACCTCCTTCCTCCTTCTTATTCACCTCTGCCTCCTTTTGAAAAGAGAAAGGCAGAGAATAGGTGACTAGTCAGAACATTTGACCATTAATCAGTTGCTCTTAGCTCATCTCTGCCTAGAAAATAACAATAGTAGTGACAGTAATAGCTAACATTGATTGAGTATTTATATTGTGCTAGGAACTCTTCTAAGCACTTGACTCTTATTAACTCATTTAATCATCACAGCATCATATAATAATGTTACTATTATTATCCTCATTTTATAAATGGGAAAGCTGAGGCATGGAGTAGATAAGAAACATGTCCAAGGTCACATAGCTGGTTAAAAGGGCAAAGGCCAGAATTCCAACCAGAAAACCGCTCCCTGGAGCCCAAGATCTTACCCACTCTGCTGCGTTACCTCTCTTCCATCCGGGCTTTCTCAGCTTTGGAATTTAAATCTACCCCAAATTCTGTTTTTTTCCTGAGTTTCTGACATGCTTTATTATGACTTTCAATTGTATAACATTGGGATTTCTAACCTGGTTGTCAACACATTACCTAGAGTGAACTTCATTGGATAATTTCTTGGCTTTCTTTGTCCCAACCCAGGCACCTGTAAGTGCCTACTCCTCATATTCACAGCTTTGTTCACTCAGAACTATTTGAATAATACCTCTTCTTAAATTATCACAACCTCTGCCCACTTATTCGTTGGTTTCGTAGCAAAGCCTCATTTAGAATAACAGTGAGACAGGAGGAACAAGGAGATGCAGCTCTGCCAGGAGGAGATTCAAGTGCCCTGAGCCTGATCTATGTGGCTCCAGGTTTCCTCTGACCCCTCTCTCCCATTTACAAAGGGCTAATCAAGCTGCTTGCCATGTACCTGTGTTCCCCGATGGTGGACACCTACTTCTTTGTAACAAGCTTGTTAAATTTAATAACACTTTATGGAAAGTTTGGGGAGCACTAAAGTATCACGTCAAGAGTGAGTGACTAGTTTTAGGGCCTCATGTTCAATCTTGAATGGCTTTCAACTCCTAGGAGGTGTCACGCAGTGGTGATATGGTGGCCAGGGATGGGAGAAGCATCTCCAACACCACTAGCTGGAATCTCCAGCCACCACCACACCAAGTTCCTCACTCCTGGCTCCAGAGAGAGAAGAAAGACCTCCTCTCCCCCTCCAAAGCCCACCTAATTTCCTGCCTCAAGGGAACATTCTATTCTTTCAAGGGAAATTTCCACCCCTACCCAGAGAATATGGCCAGACCTTCTGGCCCATGTGAAAACAACCATGCTATTCAACAATAGATTTCTTCAAGTCTGTCTAATCTTCTATAACATCGTCTTTGAGGGACCAAAATCCAGTCCAGTTTGTGTGTGCCAAGCTCAGTCTGATTCCTCTTCATAGCTTTTTCTCCAAAAAGAGGATAAGAGATCAAACCACCACATTCCTCCTTGTGTCACACACTCCCCTAATTTCTTATGAGCAAATTCTTGAGCAAAAGATGTATGTATCTCCCAGGAGTAAGTGAGCTTTTTTGAGCATAGGGCAGCAAAAATTGTGATTTAGTGGGGAATCTTCTCAGAGACTTGGATCTGCAAATGACACACCCAATTTACATTACTAACCAGAATGCTTATCATCTCAAGCTGAAGCATCTGCATTTGGGCTATTTCACAGGATCAGTGCTCTCCCAAGAAGAGTGGGAGAGCATTTCACTCTCATTACATTGCATGAGTGAAAAGCTCACCAAAGTGTGCTTTCCAAAACTAAGGACGATTTTGCCACACAGATGTAATCCATTCCAGATGTTTCTGGCAGAGCCCCAAGTGACAGTTCTACAGCTTCAATAAATATTAAGATACATTCTCTGCTAAATATCCCTATTTAATGTAAGTGCTTATTTTTTAAAAAGTAAATGAAAAGTGGAGTTATTTAAAATACTTGTAATTTGGAAACTGAAGCTCAGAGAAATTAAACAAAATGCCTAAAGTCACACAGCTTCTTAAGCCAGTAAACACAGCACTTCCCCAGGTGAAATAATGCCAGGTTCACGGAGAGCGCCTGTGTCGACAATAGAAGCACGTCCCCCTCCCAGTCTCAGCACACTGCCTGTGACCCTTAAGGATGTTTCTGATGAGGTGAAAAAGTGAAGGCATGGCTAGGGGAGAAGATGTATCCGGAGACACAGCGCCAGGTGACTGCTTTAGGAGAAGGAGCCCTTCCTAAGAACTAGTTCGTCAGAAGTGATCAGAACACAAAACTCAGGGTCCAACACTCCAAATCGTCAACAAATGCAGAGACCAAGATGGATGCACATTAATCCTGGTTAAAAATAGAGATTAGAATCTGCGGTACTTGGGGCAAGGGAACAGCCTTGGAATAAATAGTCACAGCCCCAGGAATTGGGAATAAAGTTGTTAAATTGACTACACCAATGCAGGAGAGCAGAGCTGGCTGCTGAGCCAATGTCAGGACCATGAGAAGAATGTTGGTGAAGGAGAAAAACCTAAGGTACAGATTCACAGATCAGGACAATCTAGAGACAGAGAGGCTAGTCTGGCACAGCTGAGAGTGTCTTGACAGCATTAAATCCCTAGAGCCCCCTGCAGAAGCACTTGTTCCTCCTGGCTCTGTCTGGCGGGTTGTGGGGCCAGCCTGCTTGCTTCCCGGCAGGGTCCTGACACCAATCAATGGTGACCGCACAGTCCCACACAGGCACCTCCATCGAACCAAGGGCACTCTGTCGGGCAGATGCACTGTCAACCTCGTATCTTACTCCTTGTCATAAAGCTCTTGTGTTTACCAGTGCATTAAATATAACCCTGCAATAGAAAATCCCCATTTTCATGCTTGAAATGTATTATCTAATGGCTTATCTATTTGACTTTTACTAGATGCCTTTCATTCCTCTAAGTGAAGTAATTGACCTTTACCTTGCTACCCTGTGGATTAAAAGGCCCCCCCCACATTCTGCATGTGATATTTTCAGTCCTGCAGGAGAGGCAATTTCGATTTGCTTTTGTTGCAGCCCTGCTCTTCGGGCGGGCCCTCAAATGAAGAGAAATCTCAAGGCCCAAGACTGCGTTGTGGCAGTTATTGTCACCATGATGTGGCTTTTATTAGAAAAAGCACAGGTCACTTCATTTCTATGGCCATCTCTATGGAATCTAAGGACCATTGGCCTATAAGACCTCCAGAACCTTCCACCTTAGTTTTAGATGACATAACCTCACTCCCTGCCTTGAATGGTTTAGGGACTAACAGCATTCTTCAGATTTGGTTCAAGCACCTGAAAGTTTAAAATCATGTCCAATTAGTGAAAGAAAAAAATATTAGTGTTATCAGTAAGAACTTAAGCCCTCTGTCAACCACATGTACCCAGAAACCTTTTGTGTGATAATTAAGCACTAGTGTTATATAGTACTCTGCAAGTCAGGAATTTGGAAGCCTTGGCTTTCTCTGGTACCTCATTAGCTTTCCTTCCCACAACCAAAATGATGACAATCATGAAAATGGTGACAATGATGGGGATGATAATAATGATAGCAAACACTATGTGCCAGGCACTGTTTTTAAATGCTTTAAATATAATAATTTGTTGTTCTTCATAGCAACATGAGTTAGGTAAAATTATGGTCCAGTTTCACAGATGAGGAAACTGAGGCACATAAAAGTTAAGTAACCTGCCCAAGGTTGCTCTGCAAGCAAGTGGTAGAGGTAGAATCTAAACTGAGGCATTTTGGACTGGAGAGGCAGAAGACCCAGGTACGAGTTTGGGTCCTACTGCATTTGGATAAGTTGTGTATAGAATGAGGGTATTCCACTAACTAATGTCTTATTTCTGGAGAGTACTCATGCTTGGCCTATTAGCCTCTGGAGGTATAGGGATCCTTCCTGAGCACCCCAGAAGGGATTCAAGATCCCCAGGGGAAGGCAGTCAATCAGTGAAGCCCTGTTACATGAAGAACAAAACTTGCTCCCATGTGCTGACTAAAAGATCAACAGACATGGAAAATAGATGTTGAGAGCTTCTCCCTCCTGGGAAGGCTGGTGATTGAATGCTAATGTCTTCCTTTGACCCAACATCTCCTGGACAATCTAACAGGGCCCCTTTCTGTGGTCCATCTCGCAGTCTACTAACTCTTCTCTGGCTTCCTCCCTTTTGTCTTTCTAGTTCTGGGTCCCCCTGAGACAAGGATTTGGATGCAAATAGTATATTTCGGAAATAATTCCAAACAGCATTATGAGGGATGGGGGAGTGAAAAAGAGCAGGAAGGGACGTCAATAAAGGTGCTGTTCTCAGAAATGTCTCCCTGAGAGGCAAGGAAACTGGAGTATTTATCCTCAAATATCCATCCCTCATTGGTTGAGGTTTGCTCCTGGGAAGTTAACTCACCTCTGGCTTGTCGCTTGCTGGCCAAGCGCTGAGCACACTGAGGCAAGAGACCAAGAAGCTGCCTGTGGGGGCCACTGTCTGCAGGGGCAATGATGCTTTTGCTACACACTTTTTATCTTTTCACATACAAAACCCTGTACCCTCTCGTTTTCCTTCCTATCAAATGACTTCGATAACCCGTTGAAACCAGAGCCAAAATCTTCGGCAACTAAAAGCAGGATAGAAACAGCTCAGTTTTTAAACACTTGAAAAAAAATGTTGGCTTACTTTGTTTAAAGAACTGCTAATAGGATTCAGGGAGAGGGTGGCAGGGAAACGTGTGGAGAAAAACTAAACCATTATGTTTCCATATGAAAACAAGTTTGGTTTTATATCCCACCACATGTAAACTCTGTAGGTCTGAGTTTTATCTTGATCTGTAAAATGGAGATAAAAAAATGGGAACCTGCCTACCTGTCTCTCACAAAGTTGCTATATAGATGAAATAAAACACCATTAGGAAAATGCACTCTTATGAATGCACATTTAAACACAGAATAAGCTCAAACAATGCTACCTAATTTATTATTGCTATTGTTGTTGTTGTTATTTCTCTGGTCCTGTGTTTCCACATTTCCACAGTAAGAGGATGGGATTGGATGATTCTTTCAACAAATATTTATGAAGATCCTACTCTGCACCAGGCACCATGAAAGGCCCTGTGCAGGAACTGGGGATTTATCCCTGCCCATCACCCACCCTCAAGAAGTTCAGGGTCCGGATCCCTTTCCTCGACACTACAGTGCCTCCCAGTGCACCAAACTTTCTTCTCATCCTTCTGTTAGGTATAAAACAAAAATGGGAAGACCTAATGACCCTGGAGTGGTTGAGTTGAGACAATAGGTCCCTTCTTTCTGTGGATACTATTTCAATTGTTTGTTTGTTCTGTTTTGCTTGTTTTTTAGTGGTTCAGTACCCAGAAATAATAAAATCTTAACTATAGGGTCTTATAGATCATAAGTATTTAACAAATGTTTTATAATAATCGATGATGACAGTCAGATGTGAAACTTATCAAGTTTATCCATTTAGGAGCTGTTTGTGGTAGCATTTGACATGCCGTCTCATTCAAAAGTCACAGTAAAACCAAATGAAGTCATTTATTGTTATCTCTATTTTACAGATGAGGAACTAGACTTAGAGAAACAAAGTCACTAGCCCAAGGTCAAGCAGTTTAAAAGCCATCAAGGAGGTATTCAAATCCACGTCTAACTCCAAAAGACGACAATTTGCACCTTAACTTTAAAAGCCTGTTCATTTTACAAAATAAAAAATATTTTTATAGAATTGTATAAGCTTAGAATTGGAATAGACTTTGAAATTATCTAGCATATTCTAATGCCCTCCTCCTAGTGATAACATTTCTCCAATTCCAATTCTAAATCCTTGGCATGAAAATCTGGTTGGTGGGCCCAGCCCGTCTTTTCAAGCCAGGCCATAAATTTTGGGTTTTTGACCAATTTATATAATGACTGCTTTGGGATTATGCATCCAGTCTAGCTGAATCAGCTTGGGAGATGGTGGAGTCATTGAGAAGTAACACGGTGTATTGTGTTAGTCAGAATCTTTTGATTGCAAGTGATAGAAAAGCAATTCAAACCAGTTTAGACAAAATAGAGACTATTTTGGCTCTTATAACTAGGAACCCAAGACACACCACATTCAGACAGGTTGGGAGCGTGGGCTCCACAAAGTCATCAGGACCCTGGCCCTGACTCTTGGTTTTGCTCTTCTCTGACTTGGCTTTACTCCAAGCCAAGATTCTCCATGTCATGGCCAAGATGGCCATGAGCAGTTCTGGGCTACCTACTACCGGTTTAGCAATACGATAAGGGAAAGGACCTGTCACTCCCATAATCTCAGCAAAAGCCCCACGATCAGTTTCTACAGGGATTAGGTCATGTTCCCATTCTTGGACCAATCATCATGTCCAAGAAGACAGAATGGATTGATAGGCTGAGCACAGCTTCTCTGCTCACTCTTGGAGCTGCAAGTTGGAATCTCCCACCTCAACCTCTTAGCCTGAGAATGAGGAAAGGTGGTCCCAAAGGGTTATTACCAAAGGAGGAATAAAGGATTTGGGGTATGCAAAAACTGCAACATGCACACCCACTACAGTTTAGATATTGCCAGAAGGTGGGGGCAGCCAAGGCAGGGCATTTTTCAAACACAGACCAAACCTTTCACATTTCAAAGAAATTAGCCCCAGAAAGCCGGCATAACACACCCAAAGTCAGCCAGCTAGTTAGTGGTTGAACACAGGTCTCTTGATCGTACATCATTTTACGCTAAAATATGACCATAGTCTATAGTAAATTATTTTAAATTTCACTTCTCATTAAAATATTCTCACACATTTGGTGTAGACCCCATCTCGGAATATGTAACCATCCAGATAGAAAGACTGCATGTATTGACTACGATTACGACAGTGTCAATAAATCCAGTAGCTGCCATCTAGTTATTCTTTCCTGAACATACCCTCTCTGTTGGATCTTTTCAGAACTGATTGCTGTTCTTCATTTCTATTTTCAGGGTTCTTTGTTTCTTTGCTTTAGAACATTTGTTTCTAATCTTATGTGACACGGTTCGGGTCATCGGTCACAGCAAGCAAGATCAGGCTCCTTTAGTGGGTGGGTGTTTTTCTTTTTCCTCTCTCTCACTCTCTGTTTTTTTGTCTTTAAACTTCAACTTTCCAAGGATTAACAAAAGTAGGCCACCATATAAGGGGGAAAAAAACAAAGGCTTTGCTAGGTGCACTCTTCTCTATTGGATATTATTTTATATCTCAGAAACGGGAGAATTAGAAGAAAGCTATTTCCCCCAATTTTCCATACCACCCATGGGAATCTAATTCAATTTCCTCTCTAATTTTCTAGTGAAAAGTAAAAGTATAGAATAAGGTTGCTGTAGTCTATTCTTTGCACAGGTTTGCCTTTTTTTTTATTCCTAGTCATAAAGCTATTTATTCTGCTTGATCCATTTGTAATCAGACTCATAACCATTTGAAGAAATAAGACCTTTTAAAAGTGGAGAAGTATACATATTTAAGAGATCTCAAAAACTTACTTGACAATCTAACCTGATAAAGGAATCCTACAGTGTCACACAGCTCTCAGCCCTATAGCCAGAGCCTTACTGAACTCTGTGGCTTTGCAGAGCACAAGAGAACTTCAGGTTTATTTCTGCCCTATTTTTCTTTTGTCCCAGTTTCTCCTAGAAAGAAGGAGAATTGTATTTTTTTAATCCAAGGAAGTATATAAGAAATTATCATGGTATAGTTCACATCAAATTGGAAGTATAAAATAAGTGAAAGAAATAGTTCACTTATGTGGTTCTATAAAGAGAAAAAAAGAAAAGAAATCTAACATAGCAGTTGGTTACCATAAACCACAGAATGGACGAGTGTATGTGAAAATAGTTTGAATACATCAAAAATCTTTATTATTGCTTCTTATATCAGAAATATATTCAGTTTCCAAAAACAGGAGAGCTGACTGTCTTAAACAAGATGGGGCTTGTTTTCTTTAAATGGGAGCACGTGGAGAGGTCAGCAGGCTGGGGGCTCATACAGTTGGGGAAGGACATCATCAGGCCTTGGTTGCCTTCTAGCCTCTCACTACCCCATCATTAAATGGAACATCCATTCTCACGGCTACAAAGCCTGAAGTCCCTCTAGCATTTCAGTCTGGATCCCAGCCTTTCCCGAACACTCCACCTAGTGACTACTGATCATATCTCATTGGTCAGAACTATATAACATGGCCAACCCTAAAGGCAGGGGAGCCTGGAAGAATGAGTATTTTAGTTTTCCTACCTGTTTTATAGAGGAAAGTGAGAGAGAAGGGGTTTTGAAGGACTTTTAGATAGCCAAAAAACTGTGAATTTGCTATACCTCCCTATGATGATAACTAACATTTATTGAATACTTACTATCTACCAGAATCTGTGGTATATACTTTACATGGACTATTTTATTTAATCTCCATAGCAATCCTATATTACAGATACTAATAGTAGTCCCACATTACAGGTGAGGAAACCAAGGCTCAGTTAGGGGCACCCAGCAGGTTCATGGCTGAGCTAGGACTTGAACTCAGGCCCTTTGTCTCCAGAGTCCAAACTCTTAATACCATGTTGCCCTATCTCTCTTATAGAATTTAATTACTTAAACAATGACCATTTGTATTTCTGGGACTGGAGACCCCTAAATTTTCTGTTTTCTCAAAAAAAAGTAGAATATAAAAGTTCACCATGCATATATTAAGCATCTGGGGTCATCTAGTAATTGCTAATTGGCCTTGGGTTAGTTTAGTTTTAATTTAACAATCTCTTTATCTCCCATTCTTCAGATTAATTGGTTGTTCAGAGAACAGTGGCAGTCAAGATTGAGATAATTATCTTGTTAAGGTCTCTTATCCTTCGGCACCTCTTATCTAACCAGATTCCTCATGAGTATAGTAAATAGGTCACAGAGCACCATCATATACCTGCTCCAATCTCGGACAATGCATTATCTCAAATTTATAAGCTCCTATTTTTATTTTATAGTCATGGTACTCTAGTCTCCCTGGCAAGCTTTAGAAATAGAAAAGGGCTATTTTTAATATTATCTAAAAACACCCAGCAGTTTAGTGAATCATGTAATCTGATGCTTCAATATGGGTATGTTTAGGCTTTCAAGTAAGGTTTAAATGAAACTTTTAAAGAATTTTTTAAATGCTATAAGGATGTCTAAGTCATTTATTGCTTAAATATACGTGAAGGCTTTCTGGTCCTTGTTGCATCAATTTTTGGAGCAAACTAATTGCCTTATATATTTTTAAAAAGACCATAGGATCACAGTGTCAGTGAAGAACTGATCAAAGTCTCAGTTTTTATTTTACACTCCCAGAGAAAACTGTGTAACAGTACATTTCTCTGCTTGAAAAAAAAATAGGTCTATACCAATCAGTTTCCAAAAATAATTCTTCAAGAACAGAGCTCAGGGGAGGAAAGCCCCCATCAGCTAGGGGCTGTATCTGGTACTCAATATATTCTGAAAGAACGAGATCAAGAGCCATATGGAAACCTGCCCTCTGGATGTGCAGGGCAGCTTCCTCAAGTCCTAACGCCCCTTCATTCATGTATGCTTCTCCTATAATACAGGAATCCAACACAAGTTGGATGTCCAGCCTCTTTGTTAGTCTATTAGCATGTGGCTACTTTCAAAACGTTATGTTGTAAGCAGATATCTGTTTCACACTGAACTTTGGCCATTGCACAGTTTAGAAAAATACATCTTCTGAAATCATTTTTGCTTACCAGTGATAGCTACTATCAGACTCTGGGTTTTATTAAGAAGGAAGGAGGAGTAGAATGCTGGAAAGATTGGAGCCCTCTCCTTCCACATGGTTAGGATCAGACCAGGCCCATTAGACACTTGAAGATCTGGGCTTTTGCTGTAAGACTGTGCTTAATAATACAAATGATAGTCATAATAGCTTTTTTTATTAAGTGCTTACTTTATAGCAGATGCTGTGTTCAGATATAAGTTCAGTTGTGTGAAAGAGACTCATTAACAGTGCCTTAAACAAAGCAGAAGTTTATTTTTCTCTACGTGGAGTTGGGAAGTCAATGCTTCAGGGCAGGGACCGTGGCTCTGCTCTGCACACCTGCCTTGACCCACCTTCCGCTGACTGCAATGGAGGTTGTAGGGCCCAGTTTCCGTTATCAGCAGTTTCTGCCATAGTCCATGTGGTCCGAGATGGCTCAACATCGTGTTCATGTTCCAGGAAGTAAATGAGAAACGGAAGAAGGAGTGCAGGCCCAACAGGAGTGTCACAGACACCACTCCTGCTAATATCCCATTGGCTGGAACATAGTTACATGGCTACACCTAGCTAGAGGAGGTGCTGGAAAATGTAATCTTTATACATGTGACCGTGTGCCCAGCCAAAACTGTGCTGGTGTATAAAAACACATCAATTAGCAGTCTCTGCTTCATTGTATTGTATCATTTAATGCTCCCAACAACCCCTAAGGTAGATTATTTTACTATCCTCATTTTACAGAGGAGTAAACTGAGCAAGCTTAGGGAACTTGCCTGAGGATCCTGCTAGAGTCCGACTTCATGACCCCAGAGCCCAAACTCTTTTTTGTGTGTTTGTGTGTGGGGAAGATTAGCCCTGAGCTAACATTATTGCCAATCCTCCTCTTTTTGCTGAGGAAGATTGGCCCTGGGCTAACATCCATGCCCATCTTCCTCTACTTTATATGGGATGCCACCAGAGCATGGCTTGATGAGCAGTGTGTAGGTCTGTGCCCAGGATCTGAACCTGCAAACCCCGGGCCGCCAAAGCAGAGCGTGAGAACTTAACCATTACACCACCACGCCGGCCCAGAAAGCCCAAACTCTTATCCACTGTTTTCTGTTGTCTCTTTTGGGTGAATACCATATTTCTTTTAGTTTATTTTTTTCATTTATTTAATGTAAAATTCAGTGGTTTTAATATATTCAAAAAGTTGTGCAACCATCACCACTATCAAATTCCAGAACATTTCCATCACTCTAAAAGAAAGTCTCTATTAGCAGTCACTCTCCATTCACCCCTCCCCCAGCTCCTGGCAACCGCTCATCTGCTTTCTGTCAGTATAAATTTGCTTATTCTGGGTATAAAGGAAAACATATATTATGTAGCCTTTTGCACCTGGCTTCCTTCACTTAGCGTAATATATTCAAAGTTCATCCATGTTGCAGCATGTACCAGTACTTCATGACTTTTTTTTTTTTTGCCAACTAATATTCCATTGTATGGGTATATTACATTTTGTTTATCCTTTCATCAGTTGATGGACATTTGGGTTGTTTCATCTTTTTGGCTATTATGAATAATGCTGCTATGAACATTTGTGTGCAAGTTTTTGTGTGGACGTGTTTTCAGTTCTCTTGGGTAAATAGCTAAGAGTGGAATTGTTGGGTCATGTGGTAACTTTATGTTTACCTTTTTGAGGAACTGTTAAACTGTTGTCCAAAGTGGCTGCACAATTTTACATTCCTACCAGCAATGTGTGAGGGTTCGTTTCTCCACATCATTGCCAACATTTGCTGTTTTCCATCTTTTTTAAATTATAACCATCCTAGTGGGTGTGAAGTGGTATTTCATTTTGGATTTCTTTTTATTATTCTTTCAGTAAAATCGGTATATAACACTACATAAGTTTCAGGTGTACAACATTATAACTCGACATCTATATACACTACAGAATGATCCACCACCAAAGTCTAGTTACCATCCATCACCGTACAACTGACCCCCGTCACCCATTTTGCCCACCCCCCAACCCCCCTCCCCTCTGGTAACTACCAGTCTGTTCTGAGTTTGTTTTTATTTTGTTTTGCTTGTTCATTTGTTGTTGTTGGGTTTTTTGGGGGGGATTCCACATATGAGTGAAAACATATGATATTTGTCTTTCTCTCTTTGGCTTATTTCACTTAGTATAATACCCTCTAGGTCCATCCATGTTGTTGCAAATGGCAAGATTTCATTCTTTTTTATGGCTGAGTAGTATTCTATTGTATATATATACCACATCTTCTTTATCTATTCATCCATCAACAGACACATAAGTTGTTTCCATATCTTGGCTATTGTAAATAATGCTGCAATGAAAATAGGGGTGCATATATATTTTTGAATTAGTGTTTTTGTATTCTTTGGATGAATATCCAGAAGTGGAATAGCTGGATCATATGGTAGCTCTAGTCTTAATTTTTTGAGGAATCTCCATACTGTTTTCCATAGTGGCTGAACCAGTTTACATTTCCACCAACAGTGTACAAAAGTTCCCTTTTCTCCATTCTCACCAACATTAGTTATTTTTCTTTTCGATAATAGCCATTCTAACAGGTATGTGGTGATATCTCATTGTGGTTTTAATTTGCATTTCCCTAATGACTAATGATGTTGAACAAATCATCATTAAAAAAACAAAATGTGCTTGTTGGCCATTTGTATATATCTGCTATAGCGAAATATCTATTCAGATCCTTTGCCCATTTTCTAATTGGATTATTTGTCATTTTATTATTGAGTTGTAAGAGTTCCTTATATATTCTGGATATAAAGACCATTTTGACTAATAAGCATAAACAATTTTAATATAGTTAAATTGTTTAATTATTATATGAACATGCTGATCAGTAGATTTGACAAAAATTTACAAACAAAATGGTCAATCCAGTTTGTGAGTACAGCTAGAACCTTAGTGCTAGTCAGGTTTAGGCCAAAGATTTCCAAACAGAGTACTGGTGGAAGGGAGAAGGTTTGCATAAGGATCACCCTCATGATTTTAGCTTTCCTTTTCATCAGGACTTTGACATACTGGTGAGCTCAGCAGTGCTTCTCAACACTTACTGTACATATAAATCAACAGAGGATCTGGTTAAAATGCAGATTTTTATTCAGTAAGTCTGGGGGAGGCCTGAGATATTAACAGGCCGTCTGGTAATCCCAAAGCTGCTGGTCCACAGACCATAATTTGAGTAACAAGTGTTAGAGTGAAGTATTAATATCGCTGTTTAGAAGTATGAGTCTAATTCTCCCGTGAACCAGTTTGCTTTGTTCTGCCTCAAGTAGAGTGATGTCCTCAAAAGATCCCAGCCTTTGGAATTGGCTGTTGGCTACCACTTACCAGCAATGTGTTTCTTTGAGCAAGTTATTTTACTGCTCTCAGCCACTTTCCACATCTGTAAATTACAGATACTTATTCCTCCTTCTCAGAGTGGTAATGAGGCTGAGGTGAAATATGTGCATAAAGCATCTCTTATAGTTCCAGGTAAATAATGAGGCTTGATGAGTGTTGGCTTTTTCTTCCACCTGCCTTCAATGATAGGGGCTGTCTCTCTGACTGTTTAGTGCAAATACGTCATCAATGTAGAGATAAGTCAGTGTTACTACCCTACTTCCCTGTAGTGTCATGATTAGGTAGAGTATTATCCCCTTTATGATCTGTAGTTAGTCTACGTATGTTTCATTGTCTTTACTCAACAGATCGTGTATTCTTGGCGATTAGGACTCTGTATTGTCTTCTTTTTGAATCCAATGAGACCTTTCACAGTGCCATCCACAGAATATGTTACTAATTAATTAAGGCTTACAGAATGAGTCAGATAGGCCATTTCAGTAGTAGTAGTAGTAGCAGTATTAACTATAGATATAGTAATAATAATTGAAACTAACATTTATTAATAACTTTATATCAGATACTCTACTAAGGGTATGCATGAATTCTCATTCAATCCCCAAAAACATTCTTTGAAACACATCCGTTTCTTGTCCCTGTCGCAGCTGAGGCCTGGCCATACTTAGAAAGTCAGCATGCCTTCTGCAGTGGAAGTGCAGAGTTCTGGAGGCTGGCTGCCCACGGTCTGGATCCCGGCTCTATCTCATCCTAGCTGCGATATGTGGATTTCCTAACTCCTCAATGTTCAAATGCATCATCTACAATTATTAGTGCCAATTTCATGGGATTATTTTGAACTTTATATGAAATAAAGTGTGAAATATGGAAAGAACACTTAACACAATGCCAGGTGCTTGGAAGTATTCAGTCAAGGTTAGCTCTGTTTATTTGTTTCTGAAGTCACTCATCCATGGCCTCACAGCAAGTAAATGCCAAAGGCAGAATTTGAACACAGGTTGTCTGATTCCAGCATCATAACTCATAATCTCTAAGTCATATTGCTGCAAATCTCCCATTTCAAATAGCATGTTGAGATGAAAACCGAAACTTCATGTCAAAGTGAAAAGAGAAAGGTTGAGGGGCTGCACAGGCAGAAAAAGCATGTGAGAGGCATTTTATAATTTATCACCTCTTGAAAAAGATATCTACAAAGCTCTGATATTTGTGCTAACTTACTTTCTAAAAGCATTGGTGTAGCTAGTGCCAGTCCAATGCAAAGGGTGCAATGAGAGGCTGATCCAGGTTTTGTAGTACCTGAAACTTATGCCCTTTGGGGGGGGGGGTGCTGATTAGGGAAAGACATTCATTAATTTAAAAAACACAATAATATCTTATTTGTGAAAATTATGCAAAAGCGCATGACCATGTGAACACATTGCTAAGATCCTTCTCGAGATCTTGGAAGGGGCTTGATGCTTAAACTTCATTCACTTCGTGGTGAGTCCTCCTCTGGCACAAAAGTTGCCAAAACCCTGCCCTGCAAGGCAGCAAGCCTGGTCTCCCTTCCTGTTTTGCTTCACAAATGGCCATTTTTGAACTTCTTTGTCTCGGTTCCTCTATTTGAAACACTGGTAATAGACTGTATATACAGACCTCTAGCTCACAGGAAATTCTGGTGGATAACATGCTTCCCAGAATAAACATATTAAGTTATAAAAAAAAAAAAAAAAAAAAAACAGGCAGACCGTATGGGTTTTTCATACCTACTGGCAGGTGCACAGATCTAAATGTTGGAGCCTTTTTATAAGCAAGATTAAATTGACTCATGACAGCTGGTCACTAAAATACAGGAAGTGCAGACCTGGTTGAAAGCAAGAACACACTGGTTTTCATTAAGTTTGCATCACAGAATAGAGCTCACTTTTTTTTTTTAAGTCTGTCTTAGCAATGCCCTTATTTGACAGTGTGTGCAGTTTGTCACTTACACACAAGTGGATCTTCAAGGGACAAGCAAGTCAATTATCTCTATCTGCAGTGTCTTGGTGTGAGTTCTGTGTGTGTAAACAGAATCGATGAATAGGCTTCGCTCTCCACAACATCAGATATTTGACTGCTAGCGAAGCCTGTTAGTCTCCACTTGTACAGTTCCTCCCCCACCTAATGTGATGGTAGACATGGGAGCTGAATGGCCATGGAAATGGATAATGAACCTGTCAGAGACAAGTAGATGTCACGGAAATCTGCCCTCCACCCCATCACAAGGCCAGAGGTCATAACACCAGGAATTGAGAGCAATCTCCCAGCATTGCGAAATCCATTTTTTTCCGTTGGAGGAAAAGCCACTCTGGCAGGGGCTCTAAACAAAGGATTTTAGCGTCTGATTGGAATAGGGTGACAAGAATAAACTGAGCTGTGGAAAATGAAAGGGAGCCATTTGCAGATACAGGCCAATGTCGTGGTCTGGCACGGCAATTGTCACAATGACTGAGGAAAGACAACCCGGAAGCTGAGCTAGGTCAGCAGATTTACTGTTGGAGAAGATATAGTTTTAGCCAGCACCCAAGCAACGCTCTGCCAAACTTCAGCTGAACCAGGATGCTAATCTTTGCATGAGAAGTTGAAGCTAAAAGATGCACATTCCAGAATAACTATGCTACACAAATGCTATGTTTTTCCACTCCTCTAAGCTGTATTCTTCTGGGTCTTTCAGGCATTTTTTTTAGGATAGCTCTTGTGTTAGATTTCAGGCATTTGGCAAATCCTCTGGAATTTAAATTAAATTAAATAGGGTTTACAAGTTCTCACCAACTTTATAGAGTTCCCTTTGCCTATTACAAGATTACTTATGAAAACCAATGGGAAGGGCATGTGGTAATTTCCAGCACGCATCATAGAGTTTAATTTAGTACAATGCCTACCAATTCTCTATTTTTAGTCAATTGTCATGGTAGGCATAATAGAACAGGCACATGAAGTTTCTGCTTTCAAGGAGTTGACTTGTTTTTTAGTCATTTGTTTATTTGTCAAATTTTTTTAAGCATTTATTATGTGCCAAACACCTTGACATGTGCTAGAGATGTTACAATAAATAAGGCAAACATGGCTGCTGCTGCCAGGAGCTCACTCCAGTGAGAGTGACAGAAGAATAAGCAATTACAATACAACCTAGGTCTGTAGCAGAGATGGTTCAGGTTTATCATGTGACTCACCTTTTCTAGTGTCAGAGGAGCACATAGGAAGGGCATTCTGGGGGATTAGAAAAGCGTTCAGATAGTTGATCTGCAGATGCTTTTTGAATGTCAAGTAGGAATGAAACACTGAGATTTCCAAGCTGACACTTGAATGGTAAGAATTATGCAGATAAAAGAGGTAGAGGTAGGAGAGTAGAATGTTCTAGGCAGAAGGAACAGCTTATAAGTTTACCTGAAGGCAAAGTTTGAAGAACTAAGTGTAAAATTGGTAGTGGTGCAGATGAGGCTGGAGAAGAGACAAGACATAGATTTCAGGGGGACTTGTACACCACGTTATATAGAGCTTGGACTCTATTCTGAGAAGAATGAGAAATCCTTTAATGGTTCTAAGCCAGGGACACCCAAATAATTTGTGTAAATGATTGTTTTGGTTATTGTATTGAGACGGAGCTAGAGAGGACTGTGAATGGAGGCAGTCAGGTCTGTTTAGAAGCCATTGTAATAAACCAGACCAAAGATGATTGTGATCTCAACTAGGGAAGTGGAAGTGACTAGAGTAATCAAGGGATCTCAGAACTTGGTGAGGGACTGAGTAATAAAAAATTAGGTGTGATAGGAAAGGAAGAGGGAGGAGTCATTCTTGACCGACTGACTGGAAGGTCATGCAACTTACTGAGACAGAAAACATGGGAGAAGTAGGTGGGAGAGAGAAGCCAAAGAATTCACTTTTGGATATGTTGAGTTTCCCATTCGCGGGAGAGAGATCCGTGATGGAGACACAGATCCAGGACTTATCAAAATGTTGATCAGATAATCTTCACCTGGTAATGATGGAGGGAGAGGGTACTATGGATCTCTATGGATAACAGAGAATCTCTGAGTCTCCTAAAATGTTTTCAAATATTTGAGCTTATTTTGCATATGTTTATTTCTTCTGGGGAAATAAATGATGCAAGTTTGCTTTAAGAGGCCTATAACTCAAAGGCAGTTAAGGACCACAGAGGAAACCGAAGGGACAACCTGGATCAGAGTACCCAAGAAGAGTCACTTAGGCTCACTGTGCTGGCCCAGAACCCAAAGAACAGCACATGAAGAGAACACACAGAAGAAGGAGGTTCTGAAAATGAGCTTGAGAATCCAGGGAGGAGGGCGTGTTAGGGAAAAGGGAGTGGTCCACAGAGTCAAATCCCCTCAGGGGTCAAATAAGGCAAGGCAAGGTATCCATTGGATTTTCAACAGGAGGTCATGGGTGATCTTGGCAAGAGAGGCTGTGGTTAGTTGGAAAGAATGATAAGTGGGAGATGAGACAATGGAGATGGCAAGTGTAGGAAACTCAAGAAAAGAGAGGAGAGTGTTAAAGAAGTAGCTGGAAGACGAGGGTACAAGGTGGATATTTTCCCCTCTTAAGATAGGAGAGATTTGTGCAGTGAGTAAAAATTTTGAAAGCACAAGAGCCTCAAGTAACAATCAACCAAACCAAACATACAGAAGCATTTAAGGAAATCAGAAGAGTAGAGATTAGGGTGTCCACAGTGGTCAGGATAGATTTCAGGGAAGAGTTATGAATTGAGTCAAGCCTTGAATGATTAATAAGCTTTTGGATAGGTAAGAATGAACCATAAATTGGAAGAAATCTGACAAAAGTAAGACTAAACATTCATCTGTTCTTCTTTCATCTCCTTTTGTTATTCAAAGAATATTTTCTCAAAGAATATAAAGTCTTTAGAATGGAAATTGCCTGTAACTCAGAGAGCAACTACAAGTATGAAAGTATTAAGAGTTACAAGATATATAATCCAATTTACAATTACTACTTGCATTCTTGGTCTTCACACGTGAAACCAACATATTCTTTGGGGTCACATTGTTCATTTCCTCATTTGGAATTTTTAACACCAGATAAAGGCTGCTAAATCAGTATAAGCTGGTGCTTCTATCACTTAGGTTTCAAACATCTTATATATATATGTATATATATATATAAACACATCCATAAATAAAAGTGCTAATGTTGGAAAGCAAAAGATCCTTTAATAAGTAACTTAGCACAAGTAACTCTCTGCATATAGGAGATTGTTACAAGACCTAGTTCATAATTAAACACTGTCTGTTTCACTTAACTGAGTTATTTTTTCTCTTATGTTTTTAAAAGATTGTACAAATGTTGATTTTTAAAGGTTGTGTTTATATGTCTAAGTTGAACAGGTATTGTTTAAATAGTAGCTTTCCAGCTTATTACAATTCATAACTATACAGAGGGCAGAGTGTGGCTACAAGTATTACAAATTGTAGTAGACCCCTGAGGAAGCTGAGGCTTGGTCTTACGCAGGGAGGCTTGAGTGGGTCCATTGCTTTGGGGGCTACAACTTTTAGTTAGAAGAGAACCCAGAAGCTCTCAGTAATAGTCTTAGCCATTCCTTTACTTCCTTGCCATAAGTGGGGGGTCAAGGTTCCAAACAGATCATTGATGCACAAAACAGAAACTTGGATATTCCTTATAGACTTTATAGAAACCAACATCAGTTGTTAAAGAATCTTATTTTCCTACTTAAGAAAGAGTATGGTTACTTTCTCCAATTCATGACCTCTGCTACAAAAGAAAACAAATGTAAAACACCACAGTATTTCTTTGGCTTTATGAAACTTGACTTTCTATATTTTTGTCTTCGTGGAAGAGGCCAGGCTCATTTAAAAATACACACACACACACACACACACACACACACACACGTATTATTTTCAGGTTCAGGCTTGGACAGATCTTGGTCCTTTATTCCCCAGCCTGGGAGTCTTGTTTCTCTCCTTTGGGTGGACACATCTCTTCCCACATACGTTGTTCTGACCCCTGGTCATGGTCATTCTTTCAACCTAGATTTTACTTTTCCAGAGGATGCAGCCCGTGCTTGGTGTTACAATCTATAACCTGCTACTTCAACAAATATCATGTTAGTCTTTGCAATTTTGCAATCCAAGACTTTGGACATAGGAGTGTATTTTTGTGGAAATTGCATATTCCACTATTGCCTCTCATGTATCACAGCTTTATTCATCGGCACCAAAGGCAAGGCCTTTGCTAATGACCTCAAACTCCTGCCACCCATAGGTTTTTATTTTCTAGGATTCTAAGCATCTTTTATCTGAGTCATTTGACCCATTTTTGAGACACCTTTGGGATCATCTTTTTTGCCATGAGTGGAGAGTCTTGGTGGAAAAACTCTCCCTATCTGAGGGAATGTCATCTTAAAGCCTGGAATGAGAACACCTACCTGATTATAACCTCTTGGGATCTATAAAAATAACTCTGAATAACAGATTGTCTTAATAGTTATCTTTCTTTTTAAACAAATAAGAATTGTCCTTCTGATTCAAGGAAAAACAGAAGATAACATTGTTATTTAAACCCAGATGAAACCCAAGATGAAATTTTCCTAGATTTGATAATATCACAGAAAAACTTCTCACTAGTGGCAATATTTTGGATACCTGTTGGGAAACTCTTGATTTTGGAACACAGGTATCACGTGGGAGCTTCAGGCCCCGCACTGAACTGACTGACTGGTATTAGGATTCCTCAAAGTGTGATGTGAGGACAGGCTGCATGGTAACTACCACCACCACGTATTCCCCCCAAGAGCACTTGTTGAGAAGATTCTGAGGGAGGGGCCTGCAAATCTACACTTTGCCAAGAGCCTCTATGTAGCACTCAAGCACTGCAGGATGTGAGAGCCACAACCCTAGGAGATAGATGAGTAAAGCCTCAATGCTCGCTGAGACCAACTTGACTTACAATGAATTCTTGTTTCTTCTCTGCCTAGGTGCAAGTGTAATCTCCATGCCACTGTGTGTGTGTATGACAACAGCAAATTGACCTGTGAATGTGAGCACAACACTACAGGTCCAGACTGTGGGAAATGCAAGAAGAATTATCAGGGCCGACCTTGGAGTCCAGGCTCCTATCTCCCCATCCCCAAAGGCACTGCAAATACCTGTGAGTAACTTTGCTCGGTAACACCATATTTTGTGCACAATGAGCTGATAGTTCCTCTCAATTTTGCTTGCAATTGTGCTTTTACTCCTCTTACCTGTTGTATGACCATTCCTCTTCAAAATGCAGCTAAAGCTTTAGTCCCTATCTTACCACTTGTAAGCACATTTTAACACTTGGATCATCTGTTAAATTCAGTCTTCCAACATTCACATCAGATGTGTTGGGAAATGATGGAAATCACAGGAGAAATTTTTTCTAAGTGCATGAAACAGGAGGTTCCTTTCTTCCTGCCTCAAATTAATTTCCTATAGAAGGCATTTAAAACTCCCAACTCTAACTTAATTTTAACCATAAACAACTTCCAGAAATTCTCCACATATTTAGAACCCCATTCCCATACTGGGTAACCTGAGAGATGATTTGTCCAGAAGATGTTTCCCTCTCCAACTTTAACTGGCCTAACTTTGCCCAGTGAAATAATTGGCTTTTTCCAAATACCAGCAGTTGAGGTCATGCCTGGCATGGATCCTGTCAGTCGAGGCCTTTAGATAACGAGCATGACTGTAGGCCTGCAGGTACCACATTAAGAAAAGAGATATTTGTGTGCATATGAAAAGAGCACAGGCATTATCTGTGTTTACGAACCATGCGAGATGCCCCATTAACACCCCTGTGTTTGTCCCACTGATATCCCTGAACATCCATGGGAAAACACACTCTGACATGCTCAAGGAGAGAAGTGATTACTTCCAGAATAAACTGCCCGATTCCATGGATGGACCGATTAGCCGCTTGCAAAATCTCTAGGTTTGCCCTCTTTCAAAAGTGGAACAAGGGTGAGGCTGAGAATATACCCATTCAAGTGAGAAGTGACAGAAGCAGCAAGACGGTGAGCAGTGGGAGAATGAAAACTTGAAAAGCCACTGGCTCTGTGCAAGGCTAAGAATGTTATCAGGCACTTCAGAGCAGCAGCTGTGAGAAACCAAAACCTAAAAACTAATATCACAGGAACCAGGACCTTATCAAGTTAAACGTAAGAGTAATAGACCGAGTAACAAGCCATGAAGTGTAGGGGCATGAAATTATGATAAAATTTCTATGAAGCAGGAAAAAAAATTCCTTCAAAAGGTTAAAAAAAAAATCCCTCTTTCTAAGCGTATTCAGTTTCTTTCTGTGTTAAAGGAAAAACTGACAGTCTAACTCCTAAAATTAATACATTAAAGCACCGTAGAGCAGAAATGTTGATTTTTCAAGGCGATTTTATTAATGGAGACTCTATGGGCTTGCTTCAATTGTTGAGGGTCATAGACACATGAATGCAGAAAGAATCTCATGAGGTTATTTGTTGTGATACCCTGTGGCTGGCTACCTAAGAATCCCTGTCACCAGGGTTGTCACATTTAGTTTAAAGGTGTCCCTAGATGAATATTTCATTTTCAGTATCTGCTGCTTCTTTAATGGGACAAGATGGAAGAGAACGAAGTTCACAAACACTTGCTGGCATTCTGGCTCATCCTCAGGGCTTGTGAAGACTACCAGAAAGGCAACTTGGTGAGCTGCTGTTGATGGCGTTGGCTTCTATTCTAACACGGCCCTATTCTTATTCTATCCATAACTATGCTTCAAAGTCTTGTTTATTTCAAGGCATTTTCACTGGGAAGACCTTTTGATGCCAACCAAGCTTTTTCACTAAAATGAATTTCTTGTTATATTTTCTGTGGAAATGACTTGCATACTCCCAACCTTTTGCATATTGCAGATCACTCCCTGGCCAAAGGAAGCAACCTCTTTCAATTTTCCTTATAGGCTCCATTGTGCATCCATCTCTTAGTTTTTACTGCCTTCTCTAGACTTTTAGACTTTTCCACATCTCTGTTAAAATAGGAAGGTGACAGATGGACACACTGGCCAAGGAGGTTCAATTCAATGTTGTAGTCCTCAGTATGGCAGAAAGTAGATGAACGATTTTAGAGATTGTCTGCAATGGTCCAGTCTTGCGATGGAAAGAACCCCTTAAACTAAATCTCTGACACACCATACTGTGCTTTAAAACATCCAAGGATGGAAGGAAGCCATTTAGTGGTTTAGTACACAGGTTCTAGGATCAAATCCCAGTTCATCCATTCACTAGCTATGTGATCTTGAGAAAGTAACCCAACCTCTCCAACCCTCAGTTTCCCATCTGTAATGTGAGGATAGTAACAGTTCTTACCTCATAGGAATTTTGAGAAAATTGAATAAACTAATGCATATGATGTGTTTAGCATAACACCTGTCACAAAATAAGTGTTCAAAAATAATTTTAGTTTTAGAATTTTTTTCATAAGGCAGATTTGTCCATTATTGGACAATTTTAATTATTATAAAAGGTATTTCTTAACATTAATATTGAGTGTCTCCTAATTTCCAACCATTTTTTCTTTTTAAGTAGTAAAAGATCTATATTGACCCCAGTTTCTTTTCTTCTCCTGGTGAATATCATCAACTGCATTTTTCATGTGATAAAATTTTCCTGTCTCTTACCTGATTGCTTGTTCTGGAATTTTTCTGATTTTTTAGTGTGGAAATTCAAGCCAAGCACAGGACTTCTAGCACTATTATGATTATCATTTCACATTGGCTTTTTCTTACACACATGCACACACACATACATGACTCTAGTTGGTGCATTACAAGTCAGTTATTTAAGAGGGACACTTAGGATATGCCATATCCTAATACAAGAGCACAAAACCTAAGAAGTAAAAAAGGAATGGCTGCAACCTCTGATCCCTCAATATCAACTTCTCATTGGCCTATAAATGCCACCCATACTAAATAATCTCTGGATTTAGCAGAATCTCAAGCAGCCAAGGTAATTTTTGAACAGGAAGGTCACTTCCTGCCCACTCTTAGCAAAAGAATTAAGAGGCCTTCGTTAAACCAGGAAATTATAAGATCTCCCTTCAAAGACCTCAACCCGTCACTCAGAGGTACCCTAAACTGGGACCTTGCTGGGAATCACATGGCTTTGGAAGTCCTGAATTCTGGAGCACCTCCAAGGCCACTTTTGAATGGAGCATGTAGAGCCAGGAGAGAAGAGTACAGAGCCCCAATACTCTAAAATAGCCACCCCAATCTGTGAGACACATCACATTTCCCTATGCTTTTCACTACAATAGACTTGGCAGAGGCAGAAGTAATAACTCTTATGATGATATTTTTATTCATCATACTTATTATTCAAGACTCAGTGTGTTTTTTGGGTGCTTTAAAGCCATATAAATGTGTATTAAGTAACGCCTCTTTAAATTCCGGTCCCTGTGAACTAACACATGATATTTTTCTACATATAGATGCTGAAAACTTAGTAATCAACCTTTAGGAACTATAACTCCAGGAAAAATAATATGATATCATTCTACACCTCTGCTTCCCAAACCGTGCTCTATGACCCTTAAAGGAATTCCCTGGCCAAATAAGTTTGGAAAATGTTGTACACTATACTGACTCTTAGATATTCATATTACTTTATTACAAACATTTGAAAATCCTATAGTAAAGTAATCTATTTTATCCTGTGTTTCCCAAACTTAATTGTTCATGGAATACTTAATAACTTTCTATACAACACTCTTTTGGGGACGTGCTGCTCTAACCAATTTCTTTAGCCTCGTGACAGAAATGTCATGGAGACAGGTAGAAAGCCCAGCTAGTTCAGCTGTATTCAATCTTTTGCTTTCCTCTTACCTACATGGTCTAATTGTCTTCAAAGAAAGAAAATTAAATTGGTCTGACATTGACATTATTTGTTTGTCCAGAAATCCAACTTGAATTGTTACATACTATGTAGGACTCCTCTTAGTGATGGAAAGTAATTTGATGATTGTTCTATTATTTTCTCTCGTATTAAATTTGCATTGACCAATTTATATTTTCCCAGGTGTACACATGTTTTTCATTATCCAGCAATTTCCTAAGTGCTTTACATGCATTAGCTCATTCTTAACTCACAACAATCTTATAAAGTAGAGGCTACTATTTTTATTTTACCAATGTGGAATATGATGACTACTGATGGAAAGTATCTTAAGGTTTACACAGCTGGAAAGGGTAAGAAGGAGGATTTGAGCCCAGGTGTATCTTGAGTCCAAGGACTGCACGTTGCGTTTGTTGCTTCTCAGGTTAAAGTTCAGTGACTTCCTCTGTCCTCCAATGGGGTTTAGGCTCCATTTTGACACCTGTTTGAATAAGTCAGTCTTCTCTAAACCTGCTCTCTCCTACGTGTCTCCCTAGATCTCTTCTGTTATTTCTTTGCCTTCCAAGATTCCCCTTCTGCCCTTGCTTTAAATTTTTATGCTCCCCACCTCTGCCTTTTCTCAGTCTACAGTTTTTCCCTTTGTCTTCCAATTTATTCCTGTGGTTTTAGTTCTTAGTATTATCGGTTTAATAGTAATCAACCAACTCTAGCCTGAATCTTTCTGATAAATCCAGACTGCTTTTTCCAGCTGACTGTAGAGATCTCAAAGTCAACATGCTAGATACTGAATTTATTCCTTTCCCCAAAATCACCTTTCTCTTCACTCTCAATTGAAATTCTGTTCATTTTTCAAGACTGCTCTTCAATGCCGACTCCTCAGTGCAGTCTACCTAGACTCTCCCATGCAAAATCAATTGCTCCTTTCTCTCTAGATTCTTGATAATGTGTGTAGACTTACAATTGGTTGACTATCTGCAACCAAAATTGTAATAATAATGATAATAATGATAGCTACTATTTATTAAGCTAACCATAGGCTTTTATACTGTGTGAAGTACTTTATGTGCTCTATTGCTTTAAATCCTCACATTATCCCTATGGGATGTGTACTATTTTTATGCCCATTTTACAGATAAGGAAACACAGGCACATACAGATTAATAAGTAAGTTGTCCTAAGGTCCCAAATGCATGACAGAGCACGATGTAAACTCAAGTATAGCTGACTTCAGGAGCTAAAATTTAAGCAATTCTTAGCAATTTAAGAATGAGACCATATTTTATTCTTGGCCTTTATAAATATTTGTGGAATTAATTATTTGGTGAATGAATAAGTAAACCTAAATAGTCCTGTAGTGTGCATGTAAGTACATTCACCTCAGCTCGATCTTCCCATGTCTCTTGGGACATATGGCCTTCACAGCACAGCAGCTCTAACACAAGAGTCTTCAGTCTCCTACAGGAAGAGACCAGCTGAGATCTTGGAGGAAATATAAGATGAAAAAGACTCACTTTTTTTTTCATGGGTGCTCATGGCGCATCCAGTCATCTAGAGATGGCACAATGGCTGGCTGGTTTTCACAAGCCTCCCCAAGTGGCATTCATGGCCTCAGTGACTTGACCACCATCAGCCTCTGACCACTAGCCTTTCAAGCTCAGAACCCTGATTCTATCAGCGTAATGAGAAGGCACCTTCCTTTCAGGGCCTTATGTATATGAACCAAGCTGTAGGCCCAATATATAAAACCAGAATACCAAGTTATTCATGTACAACCACCAGTCCACAGTTTCTTGTCTGAAGCTCATGGGACCAGATATGATTTGGAATTCAAAATTTTTAGGATTTTAAAAGGTAATACAGTGTACATACATTGTATTACAACAATACCCACAGCAGAATATCAGGTAGCACCACTTAAACATTTTAATATTTTTGTAGCAAACCTGTGATTATTCTCACCAGATGGATAAGGGAAGACCTCATATTCCTTCCAAGTCAGGTTTTACCACCAAATTAGTTCAAATCACATTGGGTTGTGCTGCAGGTAAATTTTGGGAAAAAAAAAACTTTCAGCTTTCAGAGTTTTTTTTCACTTGAGGATTGGAGATAAGAGATTGGGGCCTGCAAAAATTGGAAAGATAGTGTAGAGTGGTTATTATAGGCCCAAGCTCTGGAACCTGGACTTCTGGGTTCAAATCTCAGTTTTCTTCCCAACGGACTGAGATGATCTTGGGCAAGCTCTTTGTGTTTGAGTTTCCCTCATCGGTAAACTCATCCTAAGTATTGACCTCATAGGATTGTCACAAAAATTAAATGGAGGGGCCAGCCGGGTGGTGTAGCAGTTAAGTTCGCATGCTCCACTTCTGCGGCCTGATGTTCGCAGTTTCGGATCCCTGGCGTGGACCTACACACATCTCATCAAGCCATGCTGTGGTGGTGTCCCATATAGAGTAGAGGAAGATGGGCACAGATGTTAGCCCAGGGCCAATCTTCATCAGCAAAAAAAAAGGAGGATTGGCAACAGACGTTAGCTCAGGGCTAATCTTCCTCACCAAGAAAAATAAAATAATAAATGGATTAATACAGGTAAGGCATTTAGAACAGTGGCAGGCGCGTAGTGAGCACACAGCGAAGTTAGCTGCTATTTTCATCATAATTTCACTGAGATCTAGCACGTGGACCCATCCTAGCCTGATCAGCAAATTCTCCCGTTGGCGGCAGTAACTATATGGAGGGATAAATTGTGACCAAATGCCAGTTTATTCATCCACAATATGACATAACTGTTACAGTATTCAGAATATTCAAGTCCTTATGACCAGTGTGTTCTCTCCGCTGTAATTAAGTCTCCTTGCAGAGCCAGATAATAATCAGAAGGTTGCTTGGTGAGCATGGGATCAGGAAATTTAAATGATTCGAATGCTAATAACATCAGGCTGAAACATCCTGACACATCCATCCTGCCGCAAGGTCAGCCTCCCTAATGCCACCAGAACACTGAAGATCTGAAAGATTACAGGTGACCTCTCCCTCTTCCTGACAATGCTAGGACACCACTGCCACCATAGGCCTCAGGATGCTCCTCTTTCTAGGCTTCTACCTTCCAATTTGCCGTTCTTCCATTCTTCAGATATGTAAATACGCTAAGTCAGGTTAATGTCACCTCTGTCAACTCTGCCGCGTACACTGAGGTCCCAGAGCTGTTCTGTTGCTATAGATGACTTTAGTTATCTCTGCTTGGATCGTTTATATGATGACTTCACGGTATAATTCTGTGAAGGTAATCTTATTTCCTTCACTTTCAAGTCCCTGGGAGACAACTCACTGTACTTCCTATCAACAGCAGTTTGAACCAGGGACCAGGGCTGGAAGGACATTGAGAAGTAATTCTTCTGGGATACAAATGAGGCTGCAGAAAGTTTTCTTGCTCATCACCTACCTCTTCTTCAACTGGGCTTTTGGGAGTCAGACCTCCCAATGGCTGCAGCCTGACTAGAAGAACTAGTCACCTACTTGATGGGCTTTTTTCCAACCATCTTTCACAATAGTGGTAAAACTTCCTCTCAATTTGAAGCATTCCAAATCTTTGTCTCTTCTGCTTCCCTCTTCATGAAAAGCTGCTGAACTTTCCATTGATTCTCAAGAGGAGTTATGGCTTTTAGCACTGCATTAATCTGCTTTGGAAGATCAGGGTGTTTATTTTTGAGATCTCTATCATGTTGACTTCCTGGAGCCTAACTATGTCCCCTGTGGCCATTTCTTGGTGGAAGGTTTAGTAAAATTGAAAAAAAAAAAGGAGAAGAAGAAGAAAAAAATAACACATTATATAATTCTACTAGGTTCTAGTCCCCCTAATTGCAGCAGAATTCCTTTAAAACAAACATTAAAATAAATATGGGAGTGGGGAGGGCTGGTTGAGGAGGGAGTAACTGCATAAGTGGCTACAAGCTGAACCCCTTCTCATCCTTCTGGCACAGGGAGCCCTTGGGCTTACTCAACGTGTATGTGTATCTCTGACTGAAGCAGCATTTCTATTCTAGAAGAAGCAATAGCACTAAAATCATATATCAGGTATTGTGGAACCTTCCCTTAAAACTCATGCGTTCCTGTGCTTCATTTCCTCAGTGCAGGTTTAACAAGGTCTTGGTAGACAGGGGTTAGGAATTACACGCTAAGAAGAGGTCGACTTGGACAAGGCAACTGCTTCTCTTTGTGCCTTCAGTTTCCTCTTCTGTAAAATGAAAGGGCTGACTAAGATTATTTCTTAACTCCGTTTCAGCTCTTAACTTTTTATCACTGTTTCTGAATTAGCTATCTGGTTATCTTCCTTCCTTTTCTTCCTTCCTTTCTATCTACCTATCATCTATTTATCTTTCCCAAGTATTTTTGAGGTTGTTTCAAAGGTGGATTTAAGCTAATGAAGCTTAAATTTCAGAGTCCCTCACTAGACTCTTTCTAAAAAAAAAAAAAAATTAAATTTCATATCTATTCATAGTTTAATGTTAATATTCTTTTGCTTAAAGAAAGCCCTCAGATTTGTATATGCTTTAGGCCCCACAAAATCTGTATTTGCCCCTGGGTGGCTTAGGAAAAAAGACAAATGCAAGTAAGAGTATCCAAATAGGAGTTTAAAAGGAAGATGTGAGAAAAAGGATAGAAAAAAAAAATAAGCTGAACATTAAATGTTTACCCAGTTGAGCATCAAGTTGAGCTCTGAGCCTCTGAGTTTCCTGGAATGCACAATGATGAGGGGCATCTGTCCATCCTATAGCTCTTGCTATCAGAATGGAGGAAATGTCCAAAGAGAGCAAAAACATTCATTAATACTGAACTCTGAGAAATGTCTAAGTGGAATATTTCATAGGGGACAAGATCATATTATCACCAAAAGTGGTATTTTCTCTATGATAGAAACCTTCTTGGAAACAAGCGGTAAAGTTTTGCTCAAATATACATTGAGCAACTCTTCTGTATTGGGCATTGTCTCGGGCAGATACTAGAGATACAGAAGGAACAAGGCATGGTGCTTGTCCCCTTAGAACTCTCAGACAAACACACAAACAATCATAAAAAACAGTTGATGAGTTGCTCGTGGAGGCCTTACAAAGACGTGTGCCATCACAAAGGAGAGAGTGGCTAATTCACATGAGGGAGGTGGAGGGGAAGGGAAGAAATAACTTCTGCACTCAATTTTAAGGGTAAAAATATTCTTTCCACAATAGTTGTCACTTCACAGGGAACGTTAAAAAACTGCCATGTGCCCAGGCAGTTTTCCTGAACATAATCTGACTCTCATTCCTGTGGCTTTTGGGCATTGTCACTGTAAGATGGAATCACATTCATTGGAATCGAATTCATCCCTTACAGACCACGAAGAAACCCACCTTTCATGACATGAATTGTTGCCTTCCTGTCTTATTTCCTTAAGCATTTGAAAGATTTCTTATGACTTACTCATAGCCTTTTTAATGGGCATATTGGGTTTATTAAATTCTTTAGTTGTCTGTAGAGAACCAAAAGCAAGGTATTTGGCTGTTACAATAAGAAACAATAGGGAAAAAATAACAAATGAAAATAGACATCTCTTGGTGTTCAGATATTTTCAACCTCAAAAATCTTTATTCCAATGAGCAGTTTAAAAATCTTTTCTAAGAAATTCCCATTTTACAGCAATGCAATAGAAAGTGACTCACCTGTCGACACCTCAAAAAATTGTAAGCCTCAAAATGAGGAATAGCCTGAATTCTAAGCATCCAAATGTTAGGTAATAGAAAACGTCTTCATGGGGAAAATAGGATCTCAAAATGGTCTTGCTTGGCAAGGTTTGTATAGCTGCAATGAGCATTTCTCCCCTACGCTGGCATCCCCAAAGGAATAGAAACATCTCTGCATCTTTCTAAAGTAGTTGACTGCAGCAAGCACCGCATCAAAAAGTCTTGCTGCTTTGCTCTGCATTGTGTCTGGCCAAACACCCTGAGAACGTCTCCCTGCATTATGCATGGGTCTCTAACTCCATGTTAGTTTGAAAACACATGAAAAGTCTCTTCTTGCCATCCCAACTTCTATTCTCTTTGACGAATTACAAAAGACAAGCAGTTCCTTGCAGTGGAGCAGGATTTTCAAGCTTGGGGAAATTTGGAGCTTATGCAATTGATACTAACATTATGACGCTGCCATTGTACCTCACTCAACAGGGAATTTGCAAAGGAAAAAAAATACAGATTCAGTAGCAAGTCACTGTCATGCTGTGGCAAAGATGGTCTTCTGAAGTGTTGGGTCAGGAATTCAGCAGTTCTTTGCAGAAATCGCATTCGGCTTGAAATTCAGTTCACAGAGCAGAGTTAAAACACGGAAATGAAAATTTAGGTTTCCACTTTTGCTTGATCAGTGATCACTGATATAGCTGAAGCACATAAACTCTGAGCATTTACAATCAAGAGATTCTGAATGTGTCTAATAACTGAAAATAAGATTTCATTCCTTCCGCGGTTTTTAAAAAATCAAGGAAAGCTTTAATTCCTCCTTCTTCCCTCCTTACTAAGAAATGGGAAAATAGCTCTTGGTTTTAAAGCACACAAAGCTAGAAATCTCTGAGGAAGTTACAACAATTAGTTAACATAAGCAGAGGGCAGTTATTCAAAGATAAATACTAAAATAGAAGTTTAATGATTCCTGCATTTACCACCTGTTAGTGCACTTCAAAGATGTGGAGAATAAGTCTGTACAGCTCATTAACAGCTATCATTTATTGTCTATGTACCATGTGTCAGACATTTTTATGGATTATCTCATTCGATCCTCACAGCAGCCAGATGCGGTAGAAATTACTAGCCCCTTTTCAGATGAGGAAACAGGCATAAGGAGGCTGGAAACTTGCCTGAAGTTACCCCACTAGTCAGTTGCATAGCAGGACTCTTACTCAGTTCTGTTTGATTCCCATCCTGTGCTCTCACCCACACCACTACCCCTGGAGTAGCGGAGTAGATATAAATCTCTGACTTTTAATTAGCAATGTCTATCATGCTGTTGCTTGCTTGATGAACCAACCACATCAATAATAGTAATCACAGCAAAGACAGATATAGCACATACTACCTGCCAAGCCATGCTTTGAGTGCTTTACATATATGAATTTATGTAATCCTTGCAACAACCCTAAGAGGTAGAAAACTGAGCCACTGAGAGCATAAGCAACTTGCCCCAAGGTCACATTGTGCATGAATGTAACAGCAAAGCTTCAAACCCAGATAGCTTGGCTCCTTGATCTTGGGTAGAAGTTTTCATCTGGGTACAGACTAAATTCATGTCCACATTTATACCAAGTCAAGTTGCATTCTGAAATGGTTCCACCACCTTAGCATAACTTGTAAATTAAAGTGGAAGCCAAAAAATCAATGCAGTCCATGATTAATATGAACAACCTAATGTATTCTTGAATTATTCTGCTCAATTAAGTTTCTATTACAGAGTTTAATCCACATATCTGACAAGTAAAAGAGGAATAAAAATGATGGTTATGTGAAATTAATCAAATAAAGTGCCAAATGATTTTCGACAGCTAACACATGCATCTCACAGCATATTTAAAGAGATCTGTTGCATATGTGGATACATTTGTACGGTCCACATAGTGTAAATTTGGTACTCTGTGCCCAGAACATAAGCCTAACGATATCTATTTTGAACCACTTACAAATGTTAACTAACCTTATAGGCAAGCACAGAATGGTTGATGTCATGAAGCTGTTTTGAACCAGCTGTTGAAGTTGAGCATTAATTTCCCGACTCTGATGGATTCAGGAGTTCTAAAATGAAAACAAAATGGTTTCGATGGATGGATATATATTTTGTTTTTTTCTGTGCTTATTTCCTAATGATCTGATTGTTATCAAGTTTTATATTAGGATTTTTATATTAAGTTAAAGATGTTGTGCACTGATAAATGTCTAACAGCTCTTTTTTATTGTGTTCTTTCCCTCCAGGTATCCCCAGTATTTCCAGTATTGGTAGTAAGTAAAACAATCACCAAACTAAGTCTAGGCTAGCTTTGCATTGTTGTTCAGCTCCTCAGATCTATTTTCCCAGTGTCCATTTCTGATGTCAGAGAGCATTTTCTTCGTGAATTGAATTGTTGTGTTTGTTCTCTGCACAGATAAAATAGTTATCTGTGTATAATTCCTCTGTGGATGTGGCAATGCCACAGCTTTCCTGTCTGCTTCTGATCAATGAAGGCTACCTTTACAGAGGTGCAATTACTCAGGTAACCATAGCTCATTTAGCGAAAATATAAACAGTCCTGTTTACCCATACTTAGTAACCAACAAACAAATTGAACTCTCTCCCTAGGACGATATGGATTTCTACCATAATTTAGAAAAACGGAGAAGGAATGCCAATGAATGCTTTAGGCATATTCATTAGAACCCAAGGAAAACGCCATGAAACCTGGGAGAGGGAATTTTATTAATGCATTAAACTTTAGTCTTTGTGAAGGCCTGAAAGAGACAGGTTTGTGATCATTCATCTTTCCAGAGGAATGAAGGAAAAAAATAATCGATATGTTCATTTCTCCCTCCTATAATACAGTGATCCATGTTTTCCTGACTACTTAGCTTTAAGTTTGAAAGGGAAGGGGCATAAAAAATACATGCAGAATTTAGGAGTAGGGCCACTAGAAATCCCTGCAAGAAATCTTTTAGTGGAAATATAAGCAATTGGAAAAGAAATCCCTTTTCAGCCCTCTGTGGAACACTTCTCCAGGACTTCTGCAAAGAGCATTCTCCTAGCTATCATGGGAGAACCAGACTGTAGCTCCCTCTTTACGTGTAAAACAATGGCACCCCAACGGGAAGCCTGAAATCCTCATTAAGGAAATGCTCCATAACTTTTCAGAGCAGAATCTCACATATTTTTTATATATTGCACCCTTTTTCTCCGATGGCTAAAACCTTTGAACAACTGCTGTATAACTGATTCAAAATAAAGTGCTGAGGAAGCCGAGATTATGCACTGTAAGCGAAGAGAAGAATTTGCACTGTGGTCTCAGGCCTCAGAGGCTTCGCCATAGGTGATGCGCCACGCAGAGCCATTGCAATGTAAACAGCAGCAGCTGAAGCATTGCAATACCAACATCCATCTAAAAAGCAATACTCTGATAATTTGGATAAAACAACTGCTTGCTTCTTATAAATGCACAGTCAGGTCTTCCAATTTATAAATCAACCCAGTTTACTTAAGCTTGTGAATCGGGCTGAACACGGATTTGTTAAGCACTAGACATGTTAAATGCCATGAAAATCGGCCGCTTTGTAAGTAGAAGTAGTGTTCACATCCATTTAGATACCAGCCTGATGCTACAGCATCCTCTTTGTGATCTTGTTGAAAAGGCATCAGTGCTATGAACTTGCAAGTGAAAACCTTCAGCAATAATAGTCTAATTTTTCTGCTTTAGTATCTCCGTGGGCATTTGCCTAACTGTATATATAACCCACAATGTGCTCCTTCCAGGCCTTGACAATTGTATTTGCACATGCATTTTAGAGCAAAACGGAACCAAATGGCAGCGAGCTGAGACAGATTATTGAGGCTGCTATGGCGATCTGGCCTGTCAAAAGTCTCAGAAATGGATGGACGGAAAGTAGTTCTTTGGCGCTGGGGTGCGTTCCTGTTCGGAGTGTCAGTCGTGTGTTGCATGGACTCTGACTGTACTGCCCACCCGACATCCCATCCGGCCGTCTCCACTACATGCCGCATCTCTGAGCATCAGCAGATGTCGACCTTTTACACACTGAATCTGGAAATTCCAGTTTTGTTTGCTTTGTTTTCTTTTGAAATCAGTGGTGACCTGAAAGGATGCTTTGTTGTGCCTTTGGAAAATGTACTAACCTTTATTATCAGAAACCTAGGAAAATTTAGCTCCTAATACCAATAACCTAAGCAGACCCTCTAACAAATAAAGTGATAGTTTACACCCTGCCTTCATTACACCTCTGGCTGTTCTGCTTGGAGTGCAGGGGGTGTTTCCTCAGATTTCTCCAGCAAACGGGATGATGTAAGAGCTTCCAGGGGACATCCAACATCACACATGACTAGCTTGCCTATTGCCTGGCTTTAAGGTCAAGAGACTTAGGATAAAACCATCATACATGGTTGTATCTTCTAGGTTGCTTTCATGGCACTCACACGTTCCTTCTTTGTGGGCTCATAAGGTGCTCATTGTGTGCACTGGTGGATTCCTTTCCTCTCCAAAGGGCAAGAATTCACACATATGTGACTCACTGCCTATTCTAGAGGGCACAGGAATTGGGTTTCCAAGGTACAAGCCAGAGAAGAGAGAGCTGCTTGGATTTTTAACTAAATTTAAGTGTTTGCCAGGACTGTTCCCTTTATCCCAAAGAAGGAATCAACGAATGTAGTTCCACCAAGTATATAGGAAGATGCCATTATAACAGATGTAACACCCATGAGACTCCCATCATCAAAGCATATCTTAAGGAAAATGAATGATGTATATTATCGATGTAAATTATTGATGTATGTAACCATAAGTTCACATACATACGCTATATACACCATGACTAAAGATTTTGGGGCCCTAATAGATTTCAGTATAAATCTCAAACTGTCAATGCCTGATTAAAGTTCAAATGCATGGACAGAGTGATCATCCTTTCCGATCATCTGCTAAAAATGTTTTTGAAACAAATTTCCCATTACGGTCATTTGTACCTGCTGTTGTCTATCTATTAGCAAATAGGTTTCCCAATCATCCCAAAGGTACTTGATTTAAAACTCGGTCATTTTGATGTGCCTTGGCCATGGCTGAAAAATACTGGTGATATTGTCAGCAATTAATGAATCCCAAAATAGATCTGTAGCCACTTGAGCCTTATGATCTCTGTTTTTACTTTACCTGATGAGGTAGTAATTCATTCAGGTTTCATTTTTTTAAATAAAATGTATTACAAATAAACACAATTTTATCCAAGTGAACATTTGTTGATGCTGAGGATCCAAATTAGTAGTTGGTTTGATGTGGGTGTTTTTGTTACAGCAATAAACTAATCATTACCTTCTAACATATATTATCTAATCCTTAGTCCTGAAAAGCAAATGATTTCACTAATTATGTTAAACAGTATATTATAAAGAATATATTTAGAACAGCAAGAATTAGCCTAATGTGCAAATAGCTTCATGTGGGTGATTTTCACTTAAAAAAGCAGATGACAGATGAGCCAGAGGTTAAAGGTAGACCATCCACTGAAAGGAAAGATCGCATCAAGAAAGTTGATTTCAAAAAACTTGAAAAGTTTAAATAAATAGAAACGTTTCTTAGAATAGCAACAAAAGAAAAGAGAGATGTAAACATTTTGTGGACTCAATTCTATATTATTTCCTTAAATACTTTCAGCTAACTGACATGATGGTATATAAAGCATAGAAGATTGATGGAGCTGTTTGGCTGTCCCTCCTCTCCAACTTAATTCAATTTGAAACAATAGTTCACTTAAGGGAAATATTCTATTTTCCTGTGTTCTCTTCTAATGAGCACTGCCTTCATCACAGAGTTAAAAATTCATCTCTAATTTGATTTAATTGGCAGGACTATTAAACAAAGGAAGTGCTACCTGCAGGGATCCATCAGCCTGTTGAGAAAGCCCAGAGATGTTTTCATACTTGAAAACATTTGACGCCAGTCGGAGACCTTGTAAAAGTTGTTTTCCATACAGCATCCAAATATTTTTGTTCAGTACAGATTTACTGTAGAAACCTGGATCGTGAGGAAAATAACAAGGTTAATCATTTCCCCACCCAAGGGTTATTAGTAATCGTGTTCATGCTATCCAGAGAGCCTCAGTGTTTGTTTGTTTTTCCCATTGCTTTAATACTTCTAAATCCCCCAAATAAAAGTTTCATTTGAATTGCCCTTTAACTAATTAGGTTTTATATAATGAGGGGAAAAAATGATCAGGCTATTGTGTTTATATGGCAAATTGCATAGTGTGCTACATTAATTTTGAACTGTTTGCTGATGTTCTAGAAGGAAAGCTTAGGTCCCAGGTGAAATGCCTTTGGGACTTTGTTATATCATGTACGCAGTATCCTCATCACGGATCCATTTCATATTTGTGTTAACTAACATTTCACATTCATGAAACCTTTGTGGCTATCCTAAAATTGAATGAACATTAGGACATAGCTGCTTCTTTAATCCTGAAGAATAAATCAAAGATTCCAATGAAGGGGGGGAAATATCCCCTACCTAAAAAAAAAAAAAAAAAAAAAAAATCTAGAGGTTTAGCAATCTTTGTTGACAACAATTGCCCACCTTGAGCAAGTTGATTTTTTTTCACGTATTAACCCCAGGTGAATTTAGACTGTCAAGCCACTTTTTAGGTGTGAGCTGATATCTGTACCCTTGCTGTTATCTCTATGTGGTGGTTTCTTGAAATTCTTAGCTTAAACAAAGATTTGCCATGTTCTCTGAAAGGTCTGATGATGAACCTTCAAACAGGTAACTGTGAACTTCTGCACTAATAGCGTGGGTATCATCAAAGGCTTCTTGAGGTATCAATAGGGAGCTGACCAACTAACTGCTCCACTTCCTGGGGACAGTTAGACAGAGTCTCTGCTTAGAACTGGACGGAGATATTCCCACCTGCCTACAGAATTCTGTTCTACAAATGGTGAATCTGAGGCCCAGAGTCGCCAAGTAACTTGCCCAGTGTAATACTGCCAGGAAGGCCTGTCTGACTCCAGAAGCAAACCCTCATAACATTATACCAAGTGGAAGAGGTTAGAGATAAAAATCATAGATTTATTGACTCCTACCCCAGACTCTTTCCAACTCACTACACTGCACCTTAGACCTATTGATCCCTGAATTGACTCATTTCTGTGCAGGGAACTTTAGTGTCCTAGAGAAAAACAGACATTCATTTTCTGGTACCTCACTGTGTCGTCAACAGAAGTTACAAGCATCCTGTTTGAGGAAATAGGGTAGGAGACTGTAAGGCTCCCCTACATTAAAATAAACCCTTCCTCTACCACCGAACATCCTCCATATGCTGAGGAAGAGGGGAAATGTATAGATGTCAAATATATTATAGAATGTGGGACAGTATGTGAAATTAGCTGTGCAAATTGTAAAACATGCTTGTACATATTCTATGACAGTAAAAATCCAAATTTTTTGCTTTACTGAGACAGAAAAATAAAATTGTGTGCCATCTGAAGGACAAACCTACCACTATCACATTGAACTGTATCTTCCCCACCAGTTGAATGATGCTGTATTTCTGACAGTAGGCAGCTCTCTGTGAAGATGGTAAGGTTACCTCCAAGGCCCTAGGGATTTCTTCTGGAGAGCTTTTGGGTTTTCTATAGATTCTTTTCTAGGCATCAATAATGTTGTTTCCAGATTCCCTGAGGAACAACAGCAGTAAGTGTATAAACCCAAAAGAACCTGGTGACTGTCTCCACCTGATATTTTCCTCACACACTCCTGGAAGAAGGATGTTTAATGAAGGCTCACTAACATCCTCCCAGTGGTGGCTTTCCATATCCATGGTGTCACCCTGTTACCCACCATATTTTAGAACCAAAAAATTACGTAAAAATTAATGTTTTTAGGAAACTTTTAAAAAGCACTCATCCAACATCATCATTTTACTGATAAGGCAACTAAGGCTTAAGCGAATTATCTGTGCCATCTGGATATTGGTCAAGGCAGGATTCCAGCTCAGTGTTCAGTTTCCAAACTAGCACTCTTTACATTCTGCCACAACGTTAGAATTTGCCTTCTCATTTAATTAAATTTCTAAAGTATGAGATACTACATGATAGACTATTCTAGGGAAAAAAAATGGGAAAGTGTGGTCACAAGTTACTCTGTTTTTAAAGGGTGTCCACAAAGTGAGTTGAAAGCTGCCTATGATTCATGCTAAGTGAATGCCATGTATGATAGAAGACAACTTAATATTCTAAAACAACCTTACCACTAAAGCTTTCTCAATGCAAATAAAATGTTTTTAGCCTTTTGTTTCAAGCTTGCTTTTCAACTAGATATACTATGGTGTCAGCAATAGACGGTCAAGTTTAGCAATTATAACATAGTTCTTTCCAACTTAGAGTGCAGAGAGTTTTCCTTGGGGCACAGAGGAAAAAAGCTGCCTCTGAAAGCCTCATTTTTCTATCTAGAATCTCAGTTTTTCTGATTTATGAAAATGAATTTCAAGTGCCACAACCAGTTGTCACGTAACAGTTTTCTGAGTTCTTTTCTTAATGAAAAAAAATTTCAGATTAGATACTAATTTGATTCATAGTCTAAACTAATATGCTTCTAATCTGAAAGAAACCTGGAAATTAACATCTTTAGATGTTAAAAATCAAATCTTTCCCACAGTATTTCAAAATAATTCCTATCACTTTCTGAACAACAGTATTAATTGATGTAGGGATTTATTCCCTAAAGTAAGCTATATTTTAAGTGAGCTTTTTTACATATCACAATCACTCACTTTGGGAAAAATTAAGATTGCAAAAAATAGGGGGATCACATTATTTTCTCTACTTCAGTTCAGTAAGAGCTATTTATACTGCAGTAATCTGATTTTTATTACAACAGCAACCACAAATAGAATAATAAAAGCTAACATATATTGAATGCTCATTACAATGACAAGCAAATATTAACTCATTTAATCTTGACAACAACCAGCAGGTAGTGTCATCATTCCCATTTTACGGATGAGAAAGCTTAGACATAGAGAAGTTGAGGAACTTGTCAATGTGATAGAATTGGGATTCAAATCCAGCTCAAGTTCTATTTACATGCATCAGATGTTAAATAAAGTTCCCCTAAATAGATATTTTATAGGCTTCCCATAGATGTAATTTGAAAATTCAGCAATGACAATAGAGTAATAGCATCTGATGGGCATTTCAGATATTCTGATTCTTTTTAAAGGAGACAGTTGTGGAATATGTGATTGCAGTCTCCATACTCCAGAGCCAAAGTCTTTGGAGTCCAGTCTAAGAAATCATCAAGATGAGTTCAGCCCATTTTCCCAGGTGTATGGGGCCAAGATCCTTAAGAAGAAGGGACTTCCATAAAGGGCTATTCTTGAATGATTGGCCATCTGCAATCCCATTGGACATATATGATGACCCCTCCCCGCACCCCAATAATAGTTTCTCAACTCCAGTTTGGGTTTCACTATGACAGTCGAAAGGTCCACAATCAAATCATGCAGCAATAATTTTCCCTTCACACAAGGAACTCTTAATCCCCTAGATTTTTCAAAGAGCATGTCCCTCATCCCAAAAGGCTTCATCTTTCCGTGAACTTTAGTATGACCCTGCTAGGCCATGAGAGAACCACTGGAGAGATGGAACTTAACACCTGAGAGAAATCTTAGAGATCTTTTAGTCCGGCACCTTTATCTTACAGATAAGCAAACCAAAGTCCAAAGAAATTAACAGCCAAACAGCCCTTCAGTAGCAAAACTGGGACCAGACGCCTTATCTTCTGACTCCCAGTGCCCTTTGCTTTGCAGCAAATTATCACTCTGAGACCTTCATATTGACCCAAAGATATTCCTTGGTTAATTCATGAAAGAACAAAATTAATAAATTCTGCAAAAGTTCACCCAAAGAGACAATACAAATTCTTTTGATGTATTATAATTTATTTTTCTATTTGCAATTTCTAACCACTCAAAACAAGTGACCAACTGGCTAAAAATTCTCAGAGGCTTCATGTTATACAAAGACTTTCATTAGAATTGGATATGATTACATAGACTTTGTCTCAATTATACCATTAATGTAGCCTCCAGTGTGCCTAATTTACTTCTGGGAATTAAACATTAGTTATTAATATTGATTGACTATTTATATGTGCCAGGATCTTAGAGTAACTAGAGAGTTACTGGCTAATTTTAAGTTGTTTTCTTACTCGGCCTTCTAATTAAAAAAAAAATAAATTTTTAAATAATTAAGATGAGATATTAAATTAAAAATCTCATGATGGCCAAATATTAAAACATGTATGCACAGACACATGCTATAGTAATTTAGGGTCCATAAATTTCAATATCTTTTTTTGTAGGACATTTTTCCTCCCAAGGAAAAGACATAGTACATAAAATTTCATCCCACTGGAGATATGTCTAGATTAGACTAGGATTTCTACAAGATGACTGCTGGTGGTTCTGAGTTTTAATTGTTCAGGAAGGTTAGGAATCCCACATAATGAAAATTATTTGGAAAAAAATGTCTAATTATATTCCCAGGCAAATACAAGGGCTACCCTCCCCCCTCATCCAGAAAACTATCTTAAGTACACAATACAGAAGAAAGTTATATTCTAGGTAGGGATCAGATTGTGACTGAGGTGTCTATCTTGGTAATTCCACACAAGTCAAGTAGTTAACAATGCAAAAGTAGAATGACCTACATTAATTTTTTATACATATAAGAAGATCCTTAAAATGGAACCTCAGCATCCTGGGGAAAAATCATAAAACACTGAGAGAAGACTATACTAAAATATATGCATTAACAAGTATTTAATATATTGGAATATGAAATAAAGTTTAATTTATGAAGTTAATTTTCAAAACTCACTTCCACATTTAGTATAAAATTTTGGGGGCTGGCCCAGTGGCATAGCAGTTAATTTAAGTTCATGTGCTGTGCTTTGGGTGGCCCAGGGATCACAGATTCAATTCCCAGGTGTGGACCTACACACTGCTCATCAAGCTATGTGTGGCAGTGTCCCATATACAAAATAGAGGAAGATGAGCACAAATGTTAGCTCGGGGCTAATCTTCCTCACCAAAAAGAGGAGGATTGGCAATAGATGTTAGCTCAGAGCCAATCTTCCTCACAAAAAAAAAAGAAAAAGAAAAAGAAAGAAAATTTGTCCTTACTTAAATTTCTTGGCAAAGCTTATTAACAAAATAACCATATTATTACTTTTATTTCATCAAGATAAACAAGTCACTGCATAATTAACATTAAATTTACAAATATCACCTCCACTTCTGACCTGTATTTGCTTCTCCTACAGGAAAAAAATGGACAGAACCATTTCAACAAACTAAAATTTTCTTAATTTGATGCTAATAATATAAACATATTTTCCATATAAAACAATAACAATAGTATGAAATTTTTCTAAGTAAACAATTTCTGGAAATCATATTATTTCCCTTAAAATGAAAATTTATAGTTTTTCAAAAGTGATTATCACAGTTCAAGTAGGTTTATTCTGTCAATTCAATATCTACTCATTACCAAGATGCTCAAGTGAAAAGCAATGTTCAGTCAATAACTCGCATACTTTGCCTGCATGTTACCAAATAAATATTTATTTAGTAACATTTGGATACAGATGTGGAAAATCATCACATTCTTTTTTCATTCACAAATTTTAACAGATATAGCAAATCAATAAGATTTACTCTGCTTTTGTGTGTATACACACAGAAACAGTGGATCAACTTTTCTAACAAATATTAAAAAACCAAAATCTAGTGAAAGTTCCATGTCTCGCAAGAATGTTATTCACTATAATCTAATTATGGAGAAAACAATCTGATAATACCTGTTTACACTAGCCTAGCCACTTGATATCAATTACTCAATTATTAGATATTTACTGAGGCCTTCTGGAAGGCTTTGCCCCTTCTCAAAGAGATCCAATCTAATTACACAGACGAGAAATAGACCTATGAAATTTAAACTAGCAATATTAAAACTTACCCCTATCTACGTATCAATGAGAAATCAGGAGCAGGGAGAGTACCATGCTACAGGAGTCTAGACCTCCTTGCAGGCTTCGGTGGTCCCAAAGGACCACACAGGAGATGTGGTTTTGAGCTGATCTCAGTGGGGGTAGATTGAGTCATGAAATGACTACTTTGGCTATTATGGCCTGTGCACCTTAGCAAAAATAGTTTTAAAGCATCCAGTCCTAAACGTGGCTTCCTCTTGCTTTTCCAGAGTCATTTTTTTATACTGGTGAATCTAAGAAGGAAATAACATCAATTCTTAAATTAACCATGCTTATAATTATTTCTGGATTGGAACTAATAACTCTAGAAACATATTTTGAGGTAAAAACATCATGAAAACATGCACATACCCATACATACAAACCTTAGATATGAGCAGAAGCATCTGAAACTATTCTCCTTAAGCCAGAATCACCAGTAATCCCTCTCTTTCTTTCTCTGAGAAATTGCATAAATAAAAACAGGAAATAAATCCACTTCTTTGCAGAGATAATGGCTCACACTTAAAACATACCCCAAAGAATCTCTCACGAAAGACTAATGCAACCAGTTCATATCTGTAAATATAAATTGCAGAGAATGGAATCCTCAAGTGAGAAATTATTTCTTTCGTGTTATCTTCTAGTTTCAGGCACCAGCTTTATATAATGGTTTGAACTGCTGAAGTCCTTATTTGGTTATTTGTAAGAACACTCTACTTTATTGCAAAAGTAAATGTGTACAGCTTTGTTAGGGAAGAGGCTATATATTTAATGTCCATTCAATGTTTTGGGAATCATCAATTGCTTGCTCTTGTTTGGTGCGGGAGTCATGTTTTGTTAAGTGCATCACAGCCAAGGTACAGAGCAGATGTGTGGTTTGTGTCTTTGTCCATAGAATTTTCTGTTTAGACCAAATGACATTATAGCTGAAAATAACAAACCCTGATTTTTCCCGATGCATGCAGATCCTCCAAAGTTTAATAGGATATGGCCGAATATTTCTTCCCTTGAGGTTTCTAAACCAAAACAAGGTAGGAACGTGGAAAATTCCTACTGATAAAAAAATCCCACGTGGTTAGGGGGAAAATCCCATATGTTATTTCTTAACACTAAGTAAGAGCATTATTATGAATGCCATGTCTTTGAAAGAATCATAATTTGAATATTTTTTCTAATATGAAAACTATCCCAGAAATATTATAGTGAAAGATGTAGGCAAAAATTAGATGGCATGGAAGTTAGAAGCACTTTATCAAATTTACTTTGAATGTCAATCAGTCCCAAGAGAAGCCTAGAGTTCTGTTGCCATCACAGTGTGGAGTATGTATAAGTCTTAAATGCTTGTGGGTGACACAGGTGTCCTTCTGCCATCTCCCTTTTGAGTAAACTGACTGGTATGTCAGTTGTGTTGAGGGTCAAGAAGAATACCTAAAGGCAGTATTGCAACCCCCAAGAGATCTGTTTTCTTTCACTGTGGCTCCATATCGACTGGCAGAAATTTGGATCTCTCTCCCTCTTTCACTCTCTTCCACATCACAACATATTTTCTCTGTTGGGGCTTTCCCTTTTTTAATCCTTTATGAATTAGTAATCATTTCTACCAACATTAAGAGCAACCTGTTTTCTGTCTGTCCTTGGAGCAGTATTTCCTGACTTCTAACATCAAAAATAAATAAATAAATAAAAGAGACAGACTGACAGACAGCAGCGTGATTACACAGAAGGAAATAGAACTTTTAAAGACTGAGCAATAAAATTCATAACATGCAGTGTAATGTCAAATTCACATTAACATCTAGCCTATAGATATACATAGACATGTGTAAATAGGAGTTTATTTTAATAGAAAATTCTTTTGCCTTCTTCCTTCTCAAAAAAAAGAAAGGAACATCTTTGGCTTCTACCTTGCTTCATTACATACAGGATGTTCCTTTGAAACTAATGAATACAGATGGAGAAGGAAACGAGCAAAAAGAGGAACCAGGAAATAGCTGCTAAGCAAAACAAAATATATTAGCAATTTGTTGAGGAGTCAAATTGGAAGGGCTGCATTTTGAGTCCTTGATCAGAGTGATGAAATCAAGACTGTCCTAGATACATATATTACTAGCAAATAGAATTATCTTAATCATCTGCTCCAAATGAATTTTTTCAATTTTCTGCATACATATGTGGAAGAAGAAATACAGATCAAGCTCACCTCTATTAGTATAATTCTATGAGGATTCGGGAGAGGTTTAGTGGCTTTATTCCTTGGCAAGTTCAAGGAGAGCATCTTCAGTGAAATGTCACTCAGTCTTTCCCATTGAATTTCATAGCTCAACAAATTATACAAGACAGGATCTAAGACTTAACACTTCTCCACAGTGAGTTTTGAGATGGACAAGATTATGCATTGTTCAGAACCTGAAACAGACCCATTTAATTATTTTGCTATGTTTTCTGTGAGTGTCACAGGACTAAACTTTCAGAAATATCTTTAGTTAATGCCAGTTGTACTTTTTTAGAATGTGGATAATGAGTTCAAATGAATTCATTTGAGAAGCAGTACAGTTGAATAAAATGCTTGAACTTAACGATTTTAGCTAAAGGTGCACTTTCTAGCAGAGGCCAGTTCTGTGCAGCCATAATTTATCTTGTCAACATCTGCAAAGAACATCAGTCTCTATCCTGCTTTTGCTGTTTTCACAAGCAACTCTTCATGGATAAGTGGAAAAGCAATGGCAGGCAAACTTAGAAATCCTTGCCATTAACAAACTGACATCATCGCAAAGGTAATAAATGTTGAGAAGACGACAACATTTTTGAAAGGTAGACCGATTCGAGGTGACCCTGAGACTGAGATCCAGATGCCACTGAATGGTTGGCCATTGTGACCATGTTCTGTGACGTCTAATTCATTCAACAAAAATAGTCTAACTGGTTTATATATAGACAAGCTTACAGTTACACAAAGAGAATGACGTGATGAACTGAGGCAATGATATTCCCAAGTACCTCAACAACACAACTATATTTTAAGAGAAGGACAACAGGGAATCCTAATATCCATATTGTTACTGAAATATTCCTTGCCTAACTGGATTCTTGATTTAAATGGTAATACTTTTTGCCTCTGAAAAGAAAGCTTCTAAACTTTATTACTGACAATGTTAACATTTTCAGCCAAATACAAGACTTTCTTTATGATTGAAACAAACTCCCAGAAATGACAGATACAAATAGTCTCTTCATTTAGGCTATTTTTCAAGTGAGTTGATGATAAGTTATTACAATTTGAACGTTTCGCTATTGTTTCTAATGTGCTGTTCATTCTTTTAAACCTATCCAGTTGCTCCCAAATTAGCTTTGTCAACAGTTTCTTCTGTTCAAGTTGCAAACCACAAGAGAGGTAGGAATTCTTGGATTCATACAGTGATTTCATGGTGTTATGTGTTGTGAAACATTACACTGTATGAATCTGGAATATCTGTGAAGTGTACCCATCAGCTTATTGGTGAGGCATGTTGACTGACACCAATCAATGCATCAAATAGTACTGAGAATGTCATCTTAAAGAGAAAAAAAAAGCTTCACTCAAATTTGACTGCTGCAACATTTGTTTTCTGAAAGATTAATGTGTGAATAAGAATTATAACAGTTTAGGTTCCTGTTTAGAACATGAATGTTAGAGTATTAACATTGTTACTCATTTGCATTGAAATCAGGAAACCCACTTACAGTGAGTTTCAAGGATGCTTTTCATGAGAACAGAATGACGGGTCCCCTGTATGGTGCCCATTTGACTTTGTGACAAATAAAATACATTGGAATTTCTATTTCCAAACATTGTTTGGAATGAATTTGAACAAATACTAGTGAAGATCTGCACTGAGTTAAGTGTTGATTATGACCCAAAAATAATAATTATATTACTTTCTTTAAATGAAAATGAGCAGTATCTCATCTGTGATTCATGAATGGCCCATTCCAGCTAGCATCTGTCATTCACAGAATGAAGATTTTTCAGGAAACGCAGACTCCTGTTTTTATTTCACCATTTTCATTTAAATGTCCTATGTGACAGGTGTGTCTTGTTTTCCACCCTTGACTGTTGGGCATATGTCATGTTTTTTGGGTTTTGGTTTTTGGCTTTTTTTCATGAAACACCTCTTACAAAGAAATATATTTGTTATCAAAATATGAATTTAGTTTGACCCTCTTGGTGAAAATGACCGTAATAGGTTCCATATTCCTTATCGAATGGAGTCAAATTAATTTCCAGATTTTAATCAACATTGGATTGGTTTTTCTGTGGTATATAGAGAAAAGGAAGAAACTGGTCAGAAGATGGGAAGAGGGAAGCCAATAGTATTTAAACTACATCTGAAACTTTACTCACAATGTGCTTGTACATATCAAACATTGATGGTGCCTTTTTGAGGGGAATCCAAATGGATCTGAAATTTGGGGAACTAAGTTCTTTAAGAACAGAGCAGCCACAGGTTCATAGGGTATCAAGCCTATCTGGACGTGTGCGCATATCATGAGGCAGTCACCGAGGCCACAGTAGGGATGTCGTTCCTCATCTATAAAATACAAATCTACACAAAGAAACCAAGGAGGTGAAGGAGAAAGGAAGCAATAGGGACTTTCGCAAAGTCTGTCTCTTTCATGTCATGTCAAGCGCACTAGATATACTAGAGGCTCCTTGATCCGGAATTTGACCCTGCTTTATTGAATCTCTAGTTTCTTGGGGTCACAACACAAATGAGGTCCAAATAGGAAGTCAGGAAGAAACCGCCTAATGGAGTAGATTTATCATTAAAAAGTCCACAGCATCATCAAATGATGTGTACGGAAGAGCTTCAAAAGCTACATAGGTTGCAAGACAGGGTTAGGGGTGGGACAAAGACCAGGAAAATGCTACAGTGTCTTCATCCCCGCCCCTGGGGGAGGCACCCCTGAGGCATGGTGACTCTAATGCAGGAAAGGGAAAATACTTTTTAGAGTTCTAATTCCTTCACCTTCTGCCTATCTAAAGTCTTTTTCCAAAATCTTTTCTTTTTGAGTGACTAAAATAAATTTTCACCAGCTTTCCTCATTTCTCTTTCCTCATTTGGCAAAAAAAAATCTACTTGTGCCACATTCAGAGCACTTTATCTCGTATTTACATAGGTAATGTAATAATGTACTTAGAGGCAACATGGTGAACAGTAAGAAGGAAGACACCAAGGGGAAATTTAAGCCCCTCCTCTTCTTAACATTCTTTTTCTTCCATTTTTTCTCTCCAACCTTTTGTTTTTCTGTAACTCCTACCTGCCCCGGTCTTCCCCAGCCAGTCTCAGCCAGAAAAACCTTTATACCTTAGAAGAGGTTTGGGTCTTCCATGATCTAGAAAGCCAACTTTGAACTCTCCCTCTTCTAAAACACTTTTGGCTTTTATTGCTTTTAACTAGCCAGTTACTAAGTGCCATATTATCATAACTGCCTTATATAATGTAATATATATCATATGGGGGATTTTGGCCCCCAGCACACTTTTGGTTGTCACAGCTTAGGGTTGCAACTGCATCTAGTGGGTAGAGGGATGCTTCTGAATATCCTACAATATACAGAACACCAAAGAATTATTTGGCCCAAAATGTCCATAGTGCCAAGGTTGAGAAACCCAGCACTAGACTCTGCAAGACTGGGCTTCATTCACGTTGTCCACTGGTACAAGCTGGTTCTCAATAAATATGTGTTGCCAATGCTAGCCGTGCCACACCATGAAAATGTGTTTTAGAGACCCCTGTTAGATTTGTTTACACAACAGTAATTAGAACTTGTCTGAAAAAAAATATATATAGTCGACAATGCGATCTGAGACTGGAAAACTATATAATATCATAGCAATTTTTCGAAATCTGCTTTTTCCTACCTAAACTGATCTGCATAGACATATAGTCAACTCTCAGTTAAAATACAGTCGTGGGTCTCTTAACAACAGGGATGCATTCTAAGAACTGTGTCATTTGGCGATTTCATCATCGTGCGAACATCATAGAGTGTACCTACACAAACCTAGATGGTATAGCCTACTACACACCTTGGCTATATGGTACTACTAGGTTATATGGGACCACTGTTGTATATGTGGTCCGTTGTTGACTGAAACATCGGTATGCGGCACATGACTGTAAGAACTAACTCAGTTATATCTTGTTGTGTGGCTGTTATTTTTTTAAACTCTTTAATGTATAGGACATAGCCAGACTTTCTTATGGAATTCCAATGGTGGAGGAATGAATATAAACATAACCTTCCTCTGTGTCGTTCTCTGTCTCCCAAAAGAAAGTGCCTCAGGATCATCATTGATTCATTCATTTGACAGCATTTTTTGAGTGCTTTGTATGTGCCAGGCAGTGTTTTGAGTTCTGTGGTTGTGTCTGTGAACAAAACAGACACAGTCTGCACTCATGTATTTACACTCAGAGAATGAGGGAGAAATTTTTTTTAAAATATACTTTTCAGATACTATAAATTCTACAAAAAAGTAAACAAAGTTAGGAAATGAGGGGATTCATATGTTTGGGTAGAGGGCTGTTATTTCAGATACAGTGGTCACAGAATTTTCTTTGAGCAGAGACCTCAAAAACAAAGTGAGGAAGCAAGTCATAGGGATGTCTGGGGGAGGAATATTCCCAGACAGAGGTACCAGCAAGTGCAAAGGCCCTGGGGAAGTGTTTGGCATGTTTGCTAGCAACATGAAAGGCCTTGTACAGGGAGTGAGGAGGACAGTGATAGCAATGAGCCCCCAGGGGAGCCAGAACAATTATGAATGAATGAACTCGAAATCTGTCTTTTATCCTGAATGAGATGAGAAGCCATTAGAATTATGAGCAAAGGGGTGTCATGACGCAACTTAAGTTTTGAAAGAGTCACTCTAACTGCTGTGTGGAGGGGAGACTCGCACAAGGATGTAAGCCAGAAGAGCAGTTTGGGGACAACAGCAAGAATCCAGATGCCTTTAACTAAGGATGAGATGGTGAGAGGTGGTGAGGTTTAGACTGTATTTTAAAAGCACAGCCAAGAGGATCTGCTGACTGGTTGGTTGTCAGGGATGAGAGAAAGAGAGGTGTCATGAACAACTCAGGAATTTTGAGCTAAGGAATTGGCGGAACAGAGTTGTGGTTTACCGGGATAAGGTGGGCCACCGGGGTGAGTAGCAGGTCTGGGAAGGTAACATAAGAGCTCAGTTTTGAGCATGTTCAAGCTGAGATATCTATTAAATGTCCAAGTGGAGACATTAAGAAGGCAGTTGGTATATCAGTCCAGATGAAGTCGCACTAACTAACAGGGAGTTGGTCCAGGCTGGAAATAACTATTTTGGGAAGGTCAGCGAATAGATGATTTATAAAGTGATGAGGCTAGGCAAAAAACCCAGGCTCTAGGGTGAGCCTAAAGAGCAAAGAGATCCACGGACTAAGCCCTGAGACATTTGAGGAGATAGGACAACAAACAAAAGAGAGAAAAAAAGCAATGGTGGGTGGGGAAGGAGAGAGTGATGGCCCAGAAACCCCCTCTTTCAGGAAGGGTTGCCAGGCAGCCCTGAAGGCCCTGTTGAGGTTTATGGTTATGACCTTAAAGTGAGACTTGTTTCAAAATGGTTGGAGAAAATCTCCAGCCACATTTAGCTGCTGGGCTGTAGGCATGGAGAGGTGGAGAGTTGGATTTAACCAGGATCAGGTTTTCCCAGGAGACTATGATTAGGGGTGGAGTTTGGGAGTAGAGAGATGAGGGTACATAAAAAGAAGTGATTATAAGGATGGACAATGGACTCTATACTTTGTAAAAAGGGAAGGGAGGAGGTGATAGGTCAGTGAATTGGAGAATCAAAGAATTATTGAGTTATTAATAGCATCCCTTCAGGATCTTAATATGATAATGCAGCTCACACTGTATCATTAATGATCATTAATTGATTCTGTGCCTATGCAGAAAGCCTAGTTACTAAAGATGGTAAATTAACAGAATACTTAAAAATAATACAGTAGTTTAATAATTACATTTGAAATGCCTTGCATTTATATAGTGTTCTCATGGTTTTTAAATCACTTTCAAAGATCTTTTTTCTCATTTTATATTCTCTAATATATCATGGCCAGAGAAGACAGCTTTATCAAAGTCTCAGAAGAGTCTTAGAAGTGTTAAAAGAATTAAGTTACTATTAGCCTACTTTCCAGATTATAAGACACCTTAAATATCCATTTATCTTCTGAAATAAGTTTATAATATTGTGTTTAGCTGGGTATGATTTCATTTATAATTATGTAATTATTTACATAATTTATATTATTTAACTTTTCCTACCAAAATTATTAAATTGGTTTTCAAAAACAGACCCAGAAACAGTTAATGTCATCACAGAAATGTATACTATTCATTAAGTTCAGAGAATAGTAGATGACAAGTGTCACATTAACTTGTCGCTGGAGATTCATGGACTGGGTCATGAAAGTGTTGAGCTCGGATATCTACAGATATGTTTTTTTCTTGGATGAAGCTTTGTCAGATGAAACTCAGCATGTAGTTCTGGCTGTTGGGCAGATCTTACAGAATTCTTCAAATATCCTCAAAGGAACCATGTTATGAAACTTCTCCAACCTTATTCTCTGTGCTTTCCCAGCTTCATGCCTTTGTACACTCTATTTCTTTCACTTGAAATGCTCATTCCCTCCTTTTTAAAAAAAATAAATAAATAAACCCTATCTGCCCTCACAGAAGACTCAGTGTAAACCCTATCTGCCCTCACAGAAGACTCAGTGTTAAGTCCAATCTAAAGTTACTTTAGGGGCTGGCCTGGTGGAGCAAGCAGTTAAGTGCGCGCACTCCTCTGCAGCCGCCTGGGATTCGCTGGTTCGGATCCCAGGGCGCACCGACGCACTGCTTGGCAAGCCATGCTGTGGCGGCGTCCCATATAAAGTGGAAGACGATGGGCACGGATGATAGCCCAGGGCCAGTCTTCCTCAGCAAAAAGAGGAGGATTGGCAGATGTTAGCTCAGGGCCGATCTTCCTCACAAAAAAAAATAAAGTTAGTTTTTCCTAACTCTTCTCAAGGTAAATTAATTTCTTCTTAGATCGCTTTGGGTCACTATTTGTTTTTCTTAGCACATACTATTTTGTTTTCTAATGATCTGAGCACACTTGTCTTACCCACTAAACAAGCTTCTTGACAACAAGGACTTCAATGTACAATAATTCTGAGAAGTTCCTGGAATGAATGTATGCACATAAAAGATGGCTTTGAGGGCCTGCCCCATGGCGTAGCGGTTAAGTGCGTGCACTCCGCTGCTGGCGGCCCGGGTTCGGATTCCGGACGTGCACTGAGGCACCGTTTGTCAGGCCATGCTGTAGTGGCATCACACATAAAGTAGAGGAAGATGGGCACGGATGTTAGCTCAGGGCCAGTCTTCCTCAGCAAAAAAAAAAAAGAAAGGGTGGGGGGAGGATTGGCATGGATGTTAGCTCAGGGCTGATCTTCCTCACAAAAAAAAAGAAAAGAAAAGAAAAAAAAGAAAAGATGCTTTTGAAAAAAGCTGGATTAATTATGTTAAGTGCGCCGAGGACCAACCTGGGGTGGGGACCGTGAAGAAGGACAACCACCAAGGGGCCTCTTGCAGAGAGGGAGAGCCTGCGGACAGGACAGGGCTGTTAGTGCCCCCTCCTCAGGAAGTCCAGGCAGCTCTGAAGAAGTCCTTGGGAAGCAATTAGATTTGGGACTTGGGTCTCCTCCCTGCCACCACTACTCTGGGGTGGCTCCAGGCCAGAAAGATTCTCCCTGTTTCAAACCCTCAACCAAGGAAGGTTCTAGAGGCCTTTTAGGTTTCCTAAGGAGTCAGAAATGTCAGCTTAAACAAGGTATAACTCAGGGAGATATAATGTATTGGGGTGAAATGCTTGTTGTTTCTTAAGGGAATTTAACTTGTGGATCTGTAATTCTATCATTTTTGTTATTATTGTTGTTACTATTACTACTATATTATCAATTTTAATTTGGCGTGCCTTAACTACTAAATTTATGCAGGAATTTTCTTACTCCATCTTGCACATTGAAGTCCCAAGGCCCTGTTCTTGGGGCACTCTCCTTCTCCCTCTGCTTGCTCCTAATCCTCATCCCCACCCCACTCCCAGGGCACATATACACACTGATACAGCCAGCCTCTGGACAGAGGAAGTGGCTTGCCTTCAGGAACCTCCCCTTCCTCTTTCCTCTCTTTTAAACATCTGGGGTCCTCGAGGTGCTGACCCTGTTCCCGGGTATCATCTTCCACTCTTCACCATTTCTAGTGTCCTCCTCTGCTTCTATCCAAATTTGATTTCATTGTCAAGACCTTGACCTCGGCTCTCTATTGTAGTAACTGGCTCTCAGTAAATGAATCCACACCATTCTGATGAGTAGCAGCATGTTAATTAAAAAAAAAAAGGTGGAAGATAGTCACCGTTCCTTATTCTTTCTTATTCATTTTGACAACACTTATTCATTTTTACTCTGGTCATCAACTGCAGCACTTCCAAAATTTTAATCTAGGCCAAAAGAGTAACTCAGCACCTCACATAGTGCCTGGCATATGGTAGACCAACGCAATAAGATATTTATTGAATGAATGAATGAATGAATGGGCTCAAATAGTGACTATGTTTGGCTTCCTAGTGGGATAAATAAAATCCAGACATAAATGAGAGAAGTATTTTTGGACAAACAAGGTTTGCAGTATCATGGTTGACCTTCCTCATAAATGTCCAGCTAGGCCTTTCCCTCGTGTTTTGAAAAGACAAATTAGATTCCCCACCTAATTACCCTTCACACATTTTTTTCTGTCTGATTTGATAATTATTGCTACCAATAGAGGCTTAGTCTTTAGGACTTCTTTTTAAAAGATTGAATTAAATTAACAACTTTCTGCTTTGGTTGAGATGCAGAAGAGAGAAAATCTGGTCACTCTCCACCCTTCCCCACCTGCTCTGGTCTCCTCATCTACTTCTTATCACCATCGCCCCTAAGCCCCAGAGGCACCTCTAACATTTTGGAGAGTCAAAGGAAAAGAGATCTGAGGGTACAGTACCTGCCTAACCCTTCTTTTTTAGCAGACTTAGCTTGAAACTTGGAAGAAAAGAAAATCTTAAGAGCGCTTTTTTCATAACAATAATCTCCCTGTTTTTTGTATTTTCTCTCACGCATAAAAAACATGCAGATTTGGCCTGATGAAAGGCTTACAAAAGCCATCGTCTTCTCTTAGCATTTGGAAAAAACAAAAATAGAGAATCGTTTAGTTGTCTAGATCCCTATTAAATGTGCCGTGATTTCTGTGAAACCCTGTCTAAGTTACTGTCTTGACATAAATGATAGTGAGACTGTAAACAAAGGAACCCTGGGTAATAGACTCAGGCCCTAGATGCTCACATACTTCCCTCTCTCTTTTTTAAGACTGGAAATATGAAGAGAAAATGAGGGAAGTGGTGCAAAGACAGTAAAGTTCTCAGTGTGCAAAAATTAGACTTTTGCATCAATGGAAACTTAGCCTTCCCAAATTTTAAAAGGTGTACACCTGCAAATGCTTCTGTTCATCCTGTCTGCCAAGAATTAACAATCTCCAGTCATGTTCTGAATGTCCAACCTTTCTATCCCGCTTGAAACAGATGCTACTTCCATGCCAGTCACAACCATCTGTTGTCACCATGTGTCATGTTGAATTACATATATGTAATGCCATTCCGCCATCTTTTCTCCACTCCTCATTTTATCCAAGCATGTAGTGTGCTATTATTCTGCTACTGTATACACTCTGTATACATTTCTGTTCTTCCTTGCAAGATTGTGAATGCTTCGGCCACTCCAATCGATGCAGTTATATCGATCTGCTAAATACAGTCATTTGCGTGAGCTGTAAACACAACACTAGAGGGCAGCACTGTGAGTTATGCAGGCTGGGCTACTTCAGAAATGCTTCTGCACAGCTGGACGATGAGAATGTGTGCATAGGTCAGTTCCATTATAATTTCAGCTATTGTTCTGTGCCTTTCGAGCTATGGGGAGCTATCTAGGGTGGAGAGGCTGGTGATTTGCACCATGGCTGAGCCAGAATGGACTTTCTCAATGGAGAAGACATCCTTGTGGTAGACTTAAAATTTACTTGTGTTGGTTGAAATCATAGTTGGGGGACATATTTTGAATCATTATTTGATTGTTGCTTTAAAGAGGATGAGCTGAAAAATCATGTTTAGGAGATGAAGAATTTTCTTTCTATTTTTATTTCTTTCTTACTTTTTTTTTTTTTTGCACGAAATCTTCAAATCTGGTAATTTCAACCTGATCTTAAAGCCTTATGTTGTACATTCAACTTTCAAAATGGAAACTCACTATCTGGGATTTAATTATAGATGTGAGATATTAGAATACAAACTCTTGCACATAATTGGTAATCAACAAATATTGATTGATTAAAAGTATTGCCATTTGGAATTGAAAACCACTAGCAGTTGGTAAAGTAGAAGTTTGCCTGACTTTTCCATCTATAGTAATGAAATTCTGTTTATTGAATTTTTATTATAGCCCCCCAAAAGAGAAACAATTTCTCAAAACTATTCTAGGCAATTAATTCCTTTAGCTTCCCAGGTTCATGAGCCCTAGAAAACTGGGGCCACAGGATTGCCTTGAGGACTCTCCCCAACCCCAAGACTACTGCTCATGTCAACTGGAGAGAACCAGGCACCCTTCCTATCCAAAAAACCTTCTCCTACATTTTACACGGTGGAACCTGTCTTTAAGAAGGGAGCTGATGGAAAAATAAGAAACAATAAATGGAATTTCGCTTCATAATTTACTTTGAAGAAATGCATTAATTTGAAGTCATGAAGGATACCTGTGTATCTGTTATCACATCAGTAGGTAACTCTATAGGCAACCGATTTTAAAGGCAGAATTCTTCACATAGAGACTAATTTAAGTAGAATACACAAGCTGAAAAAATGACAGGTGATCTTTTCAACAAAAGAGGAATCCAATTAATCTGCAGTTCTGGGATCATTGTTCTCTGACTGGATTGTCAAGGTCATATAGATACTTGCCAAGTGTCACATAAAATAGCTGTACAAGCTGTTTTGAATTCTATTGGGCCAAGTATACATGATACTGTTTATGTCTGCAATATGTTCTATTTTTCAAAGTGCTTCTTTATCTATTATTTGTGAATTAGTGGAGAAATCACTGGACTTAGAGGCCGGAGAGCTGGGTTCAAGTCCCAGTTTGCTATGTAATAGCTGTGGGCCGTAGGTAAGTCATTTGAGCCTCCCGGTCAAAGTGGGATCATCTGGGATGCCCAGGAAACACTTGGTAAACTGTAAACTGACTTGCAAATATGTTGGGGCTTTTTTGTTTACTTAATCCTCATTAACAAAACTGTGGGGTAAGTATTCCACTGATAATTTCCCCTATTTTCTAGTTGTGAAAAGTAAGGCAAAATGACTCAAATCATACAGCTTTAGCAAAGAGTTTCCTGACTTCAAAGCTTGTACACTTTCTCCCAGCCACCCTGACACAATTAACAAAGCTAAGTTTGCCAGACTTTCACTTACGGTATGCTTTTTGGATGACAGCAGCAATTCCACTATGAGCTTGTGAACAGAATAAGTTAATTCCCTTCACAAAACTCAGTTACAAAGATTTGAGGATATTAATAAAAACCAAAAGACATGTAGCTGTCTGAATTTTGAAGCCAGAGTTACATTTTGCTGAATGTCATTTGTAAAAATATATAAATGTCATATAAATATAAATATGGAATCAAGAGAAAAGGTAAAATAAATAGGAACACAGGAATAAAACTGATCATTTTTACATAATACTTAGGATTAAACTGTTTTACAATATAAATTTTATATTATTTTAAATAAATCAAAGAAGAAGTCCTTAAAAGAAATGACTTTAGTCCATAAAATTTCTCATAGCAGGTAACTTGACAATATCCAAATATGTTTTACTCAGAGTATTCTATTAAGAAGTTTGGCCTTTTCCAGTCCTTAAGTAATCTATGAACTACAAAATCTGCACTTTCTATCCAGTTCTAAGAGGCAGAGTTCTGTTGTAAATCCATGTTTTATTATCCACAGACAAGAAGACAGCCCGTTCAGCTTTTGTCTTTTAAATCACATAAACTACAAATGAAATGTGGAAAGTTTATTATACGTTTTTGTATTTATCTCTACTTAAAAAAAATCCAGAGCAATTGTTTTCTCCATTTCTAGAAAGTTTGCTAATTAAAATTATAAATCTTTGGGGAATTTTATTTTATTGAGGCAAACACGTTTCTATTCAGTATTTTATAGTCTTCAAACTGAGGAAAGTAATTGGTAAGCACAAAGATGAGTATTTTTAGGTACCATTAAAATTAGCTACAATATCCTCCCACATACCAAAATTCCTTAAATTGTTGCCCCTTTCCCAGGGGATAAAACTATTTTTAAAGAATTAACTGAAAAATTTGGCTAGCTGGTATATGCTACAGTCGTTTTGTCTTTAGTCTATACATGCATACAATAAATCAATAACAATTTCCTAGAAGAGTTATAGGTTCTACTTTTCCCACCTGAGGGGCCAAGAACAGAGATATCCAGGCTGCCTCTGCACAGGGCCACAACTGGAGTTTGCTCTTTGAGGGCCACTGGAAGCCTGTGGCTCCATTGCCAAGGTTTGCTGTATGGGCCAGCATAAACCTATTCACTATTTTTCACATTTAAGCTCCCCAAAAGGCTTGAGGCAGGACTGAGAATTAAATTTTAGAGGATACACAAGTAATTGAGAGTTCATTTTAATACCATTTTGTATAGAAAGCACTAATGAAAATGAGTGGATATTTACCCAATTCACTTTCACAGAATTAGGCACTAATCTCAGAAAATTTGGACTTCATCTAAGTCTTCTCTAAATTTAAGAAAAAACAAAAGGCACTTTGCCATTTCTTTAACAGTTGGCAATGAAATCCACCACCCTGGCTGTGAGGGAACAGCCCATATCTTTGACAAAATGTAGGCTCTGTGTTGAAATAGATGTCTTAAACTATTTGTATCATTTTATATTATGGTAAATATAAAATGCAAACTATTCCATATTGCCACAGTGGTTGCTGCTTTGTGATTACTGATGAATTTCCCATTTTCATACAAATTCCAAGCACAGCCGTGTCTCCAAAGATACATGTAATTATCCTGTATGATGCAGCCATTACATGAAGACGACATCCTTGCATGCTTCCGTTTCCTATAAACTCAAGCATTAAGCAGGAAGCTGGAGGATATGTGGTTCATGACCTTGAGTAATCACTGCTAATAATCCTTGATAACAAGCTTGACATCAGAATGAAACACAGGGCCCAGCAGTTGCTACTAAACATATCTCAAATTATTATGTATTTTTTTATTCCCCTTGAAACCCAAGAATACATAATCAGAGGTTACTTTATATAGAGCAAAGCATATACAAGACAATTCTAATATCTATAAATCAATTGTAGTATAGCTTTTTAATCAAAATTCCAAAAGTATTTCATGTTGTTTTTTGGTATAACCGTTCTGCATATTCTTCCTATTTTCATGGAATAAAATATAATTCTCCAAGGCCATCCTCATCACCCTAACATCTACCATTGACCATAGTCCCATAAATGATATTTTTCTAAAAACTCAATTATCTATATGTCAGGTGGAGTGTAGACCACACCTCTCCTGTCACTTATTTTCATGACTGTTTAAGTAACATACACTTACCACCTTTTCCTATGACAACCACTGGGATGTACTGTGGTTTAGATGTTCCACATTTTTATTTTTATTTATTTATTTTTTAAATGCTATTTTTTATTTATTTTTTTGTGAGGAAGATCAGCCCTGAGCTAACATCCGTGCTAATCCTTCTCTTTTTGCTGAGGAAGACTGGCTCTGAGCTAACATCTATTGCCAATCCTCCTCCTTTTTCTTTTCCCCCCAAAGCCCCAGTAGATAGTTGTATGTCATAGTTGCACATCCTTCTAGTTGCTGTATGTGGTATGTGGCCTCAGCATGGCCGGAGAAGCGGTGCGTTGGTGCGCGCCCAGGATCCGAACCCGGGCCGCCAGTAGCAGAGCACACGCACTTAACCGCTAAGCCACGGGGCCAGCCCATAGATGTTCCACATTTTTAAAATTGTGTTTTCACTTTTTTGCATGTAAAACCTTATATTAATCAATTATCATGGGCTAACTAACTAGAGTAGTATGTGAATTCATGTTGGCAAGACATTAACTCTACTCCCTGGCTTACAAAATGTTGGTGATTCATTGTCAACTTATACACTTTAAATAGTAAGAAAAATATTACAGTTTTTGGATAGGTACATACTCATAGTATACTGTACAGACAGACATTTTTAAAGCCACAACAACTCCCATATATACATACATTAAAATAGAAAATGCCAATTTAAAATAAAACTCTAGTTATTAAGTACAAACCAAACCAGGTAAGAAGTGAGCATTTTAGAGTTTATCTAGTTTTATTTTTACCTACATATTTCACTATTAGTTTTATAAATGTTTTTACCATAAGATTGCTGCACTCAAAAAAATGACCTAATCAACATGAAATACATAATTCTAATTTTTTTGAAGAAATTGTCTAATTAGTCCCTATGACGAAAACAGAGTCAAAACTCTGGACCACTCTATTACATTAAACCCTGCATCTCCATTGCCAATCTAAAATGCTCAACTTGATGATATTAAACTCAAGTTCTCAGGGCTTCTCTTGGTTGGTTGGTATGATTTTATGTGTTTTTTTTAACAAGAAAAGCTCTTAATGGGACCATTTTTAAACAAAGGAAGCTGAGTGACAGAGTGGCAACATAACTTGCCTAAGAATATGTAGTGGGGTGACAAAGAAAGAAACTTTGGCCCACAAATTCCAAAAGCTGCAAACTAGCTGTTGTTACCTTTTGAGCAAGTGGAAGCCTAGGAAATTCCCTTTTCTGGTTCAGCCTTTAAGCAAAATAGAGCTTCAGAAGAAAAATATCCTGTATAAGAATGTGTGAGGAGTCAAGAAAATATTCTATATACTTTTTATTACATGAAGTTGTATTGTCCTGCCGGCAGACATTATAATGAAAAATATGTCTCAAATTGAAATTTACCTAGGATTACAAAATTTATTTTTCTTTCATGACTGTTAATCTAGGCTGCATAAAAGCTGTACTAACGTGCCTAGGATATACACTATCTAAAGGCTCATCACAAAATAGTATATATATACATAAGTTAAGGTGCTCTCCCAAATCATAAAGTAAAACTGCCTTTGAATGAACAAAGTACATTCATATTGCACTTTAAAAAGGTTCAGCAGTTCTCAAATATTGAGTGTAACAGATCAGCCCATTTGAATAATTTAAAACATTTTACACTGATGGCATATTGATTTATCCTTGATATACAAACTTCTCATGGTGTTCATTAAACCATCTAAAAATCTCCTAACAAATGGAATCTCCATTATGCTCTGTTAGCAGTGAAGAGCATGATGCCTTATTTCCTTGGAAGTTTTCAGTTGATTTCCTCTCATATCATAAAATGATATCATGGAAGGCTGAGCAAATAAATAAATGGACCTGAAATAGCCGTATTTGCCAAAGCATTTCATTAGTGGACATCTTTCTTTAAGTAAGTGATGCGTTTGTGTAAGTGACGCTCCTGTGTTGATAAGCTATAAGCCATGCGGACTTGTCTCCAGCCTGTGTGTTGTCTTGTTTCTACAGAGTGTTATTGTAACCCTTTGGGCTCAGTCCATGATCGTTGTAATGGCTCAGGATTTTGTGAGTGTAAGACTGGGACGACAGGGCCTAAGTGTGATGAGTGTCTGCCGGGAAATTCCTGGCACTACGGCTGTCAACGTAAGTAACTCTGGGAGCTGCCCTCTGCCTGCTGAGCATGGCTGATTCTGCTTGTCTGGGCCAGTGCGTGCAGCTTCTCAGAGCAGAAAAAGATCCAAACTGCTGGCAAGCTTTAAAAGCTACTTAATGCCCCAGCCTACGTATAGGAGCTAGAGCAATCCGTCAGCTGTCCAGCTGGCTTCTTTGAAACCCATCTTCGTCCCCTCTGATGGCTGGAGCAACTTATATTGAAATATTGTACGCAGATCCGTGTACCTGGCCAGACCATAAATTTAGTGGCACAGTGGGGACCCAGCTTGGAAATCTTCACTGCAGAATGACGGGTGATGTGTACGTGGTTAATATATTTCTTGAACTGAAAGCTACCCTGGAGCTCCAGAGTTCATAAATTAAGTGATATCTACATAACTTATTACCACCCTTGCTATCATACCCATCACTGAATCTTAACCAAAAACCTAAAGGTAATAAATCTAAGGGATATTTAAATGCCAGGGTAAAATAAAGGATGAAAATCAATATTGATTTTAAGCCTCAGAGGTTAGGCACATGCAGCGAGCCTTAGACGAATGTCATTTGGTTCAGCCTCATTTCTCTGAGGATTATCAGACCTTCTTAAAAGCTTGTCAAGGCAGGTGGCATGTCGGTGTGTTCAGGGAACAGAAATTTAAAAATCTGAGCAGCAGCTTCCTTCTGTCATTCATAACCTTTTCTGCTTTTTAATTCCGCACTAACTTTCAGGTTTATCTATACACAGTCAGCTTACCAATATTAAAGAGCCACCAGGCAAATCCTCTAGAGCAGGGCAATCCAACAGAAAATTGTGCAAGCCACATGTGTAACTTTAAGTGTTTTGTTATTCACATTAAAAACGTAAAAATGTAGAGAAAAAATTAATTTTAACAACTAATTTGCCCAAAATATCTAAAATATTATGATTTCAACATATAATTAACATCAAAATTATCAAGGATGTATTTTACATCTTTTCATACTGTCTTTGAAATCAGATGTGTGTTTTATACTTACAGAACATCTCAATTAGGACTTGCCATATTGCAAGGCTTAATAGCCACATATGTCTACCATATTGGACAGCACAGCTCTAGAGGTTTTTCTGCTTACTTTTCACTTGAAAAAATGTCAGCATGCAGGAACTGTCTAAAGCCAATTTCTACCAGGGCTGTACAGAATATTTTACCTGCTACTTGTGGAATTTATAGTTATCTGGAAGCTACACGCCTACATAATGTAAAGCCAAAGTGAAATTTACTGCCATACTAATGCCATGGGCAGCAGTGAACTGTGGTGATAGGATGAGATATTTGGCACTGAGCAGGCCAAGGTTAAGATGGGATCCAGGAGCTGAAGGGTGAGCATCTATGGAGGACAGTCAAATAGTCAGAACTCAGGCAGCATACCTGCCTGTAAGCTCTGAATAAAGCCATAGTTTAAAAGTCCTACTTGACTTATGTTTCTAGAAAGAACCTTAAGGGCCTGAATGAGTTGGTGGATCCCAGGGACCATGTAAGGAGCCTGGACTCAGAGGACAGTCATCAGTCCTGGAACATCTGACTAAAGAGGCCCAGAGAAGGCCGACAGTCAAGAGGAGAGAAGGAGGGACAGACAGGGGAAGGGCTGAAACCAGACCCAAGACTCAAGGGACAACGACTTTGTAAAGAGACTTTGTAATTAAGACATACTTCTTAAACAGAAAATCTCATATAAACTTCCTGATGCAATAGGACCTAATGCATGGGTTCCTGGAGTATAATCAGGGAAAGACATTGGAGAGGAAAATAAATTAATGTAGCCTTAGGGGAAATGCATCCCAAAAGGAGCCTAACTCAATTTTTCTGTATTAATTATTGGAGTATTATAAAAAATGTCACCAAATTTTTCCTTCTGGAATTAGAAGACAGGATTTAAGTGTGGCTGTGTGATATACAAAACCCTCTGTGCCTCAGCTCCAGCACCTCACAGACTTCGTATGTGGATCAGTGAGATTATGGGAGTAAATGCTTTATTCTCTTGAGTATTTCTTGAGTACCTACTATGAATTAGGCATTGAGCTAATAGTAGAGGCTACAAGGATGAAGAGACAGAGCTGCTGTGGACATTTGGGCACAGAGTTCACAATCTGGAGTGAGGGGCTGACCTACAACCCGACAATTATGCAAGAAGTAATCAGAACTAAGGAAAAACTATGTACATGCTTTTAGTGAAGCCCAGATGGGGAGTAAGGCTTCCCAGGGAGGCTTCCCCCATTTGGTTGAGTACTGAAGGATTAGTAGGAGCTTTCCAGGATGGAACTTCTTGGGCAAAGGTGTACGAGCTAACACACTATGTTCCAGAAATGTCAAATAGTTTTGATATGACTAAGGGATAAGGGGTGTGTGTGTGTGTGTGTGTGTGTGTGTGTGTGTGTGGAGGGAGGGAAGATGTTGAAAAAGCAACCAGAGACCAGATCATGTGATATCTTGAACACCAAGCTAAGGAGTTCATCTCCTCAGGGAAGAGACGTGGGAACCATCATACTGAGGAGATATGGTATCCATCATACGGTTTTAAGCAGAGGAATGAAAGTCTTAGATTTTGTTTTAGAAAGGTTATTCTGGCTGCTCTTTAAAGGAAGGACTGGAACAGAATGAGACTGAATTTGCTATATGAATTTAATGTATTTCAAATACACCTTTGAGCACACAGTAGTTTTATCTCACTCTAAAATCTTCTCTCCTTCCTTCAGACCCCCCCATTCAGGGCTGACATTCTGTGTTAAAATACAGAAATTCTTCTGTCAGTTGGTAAATGGCTACTGCATGAAGATCCCTAAGTGCCTTTCCCTGGGATCTCTTAAAATGCCCCCATGGTCTAGCAACTAACAGACAGGTTAGGACAGATACCTGTCCTAGCAGGGTGCCTCCAGCACCTGCTCCAGTATTATAGTAGGTATCCATTCTAATTAGTTGGTGCTTGTAGGTTGATAAATATTTATCATATCCCTCCTGTGTCCACATACACATGAATTCACTAAAAAATGCCCCTTGAGTCAATCTCTCTTTTTCTCTTTCTCCTCTCCACGCGCCCCCCAACCCCACTCTGCTTGCCCTGAATTGAACCCATCCTTGGATTGGCCACATTATCAGTGGCAGTGATATTAGCCTGGCAACAAGAAATGGATGCTAGGAAGAAAATCAGTGGTAGAGAGGGCTAGCGGTGACTTGGCAGCAATGAGCAGGGAGTAAGCAGGCGTTTAGGTAGAGATTTCTAGGGAGGGGCTGTAATAGGTGTCAGGACTGAGTCCAAGGGATCCAGACAGAGCTCCAGTCCCGCCAAGGACTGTCAAAAGGAGCAATGTGAAACTGAAGTCCAAAAGGACTTGGATTTGGGAACAGAAAATAAAGACAGGAATCTGGTTACTGACACTATTGCTTACATCCTATGAGTGGAACCTAGTGAGTACACACTTAGGCTCTGGAGTCATACAGACCTGAGTTTGAATCCCATCTCCACCCCCTACTACCTGCAAGATTGAGAAGAAATCACTTGGACTCTCTAAGTCTAGTTTTTCATCTAAAAATTGGCTAATACTGGGACCTAACACGTATGGTAATTGTGAAGATTCAAGGAAAATAATGAATGTGGACCTCATAGTACATAGTAACTAATCAATTATTACTTAATTCCAAGCACATGTTGATGTTTCAAAGAATTAGGCAAAAATCCATGTTCAAAACTTATTGTATAGTGATAGTGCAGAAAGTACGGCAAGATTGACCACTATTGAAGTATCAAACTGTTGACCTAAGGCTTCTAAAAAGCCCTTGATTAGAGACAACGCTGATTCAAGAGACTGAAGCAAAGCTGACCCCAAAAAGCAACTGTGTGGCTTCAACTGGGGGAAATGAAGAACTCCAGGCTCATCAGTGAACTTTCTGCCTGAGGAGGCCACTAATTGTGTGATCCATAAATGTAAGCTGGTCTTTCTGACACAAAAGGTAAAACACTTGAAAACCATCAGAATGAATGGTCTTTAGACAGCAGGGAACACAGAATTCAGGAAAGAAAGCAGAAATAGAAAGATTTCAAGGAGGTTGGGCAGAATCAAAATTAGTGTTGAGATGACCAATAGAAGAATGAGACATTGAAGAGAAAAGGGAAGATTTTTTTTTAATGTACCCCTTTGAAATCAAAGAGAAACAAGCCATATCCCAGAGAATAAAGCTGAACCTTCTCAAGAGGGAGTAACATTCATGCTTCACATAAAATATGGAGGGTTAACATGTATTGGGAAGAAATGAAACATTTGTTACCAGCACCGAGGACACTGGATGTAGGGGAGGTTTGTGACTTTTTTTTTGGTTTGGCAAATGGAATGGGAACAGCCACACGTAGAACCAGTGAGGGTGATGAGGAGATGTGTTGTCTTCCTGGAGGATGTATGAGATACAATGGAATATCACGTAATGTTCATTAAAGCCACCAATTGTCCCCCATTTTTACCTAATTTATATGAATACTAATGGTGCTTTCAGAAGAACTTATAGTCTGGGTTATATATTTGAGTTAAAGTCAAAAGATTGGGTGACATAGTTAAATGTTATGATTTTGGAAGATAATAGAGCATGTAGGAAATCAAGACCTAAGCATACATAGCAAGGGCAAGGCTGAGATTCAGTTGCTGGACCATGGTTTCCAATATTAGAATATGGGTTCTTGGAAGGGATACCAAGAACAGGAAAACTGTGCTTAGTAGGAAGCTCAATGGCCTGATCAAGAAGATTTTTAATTAAATTTGAGAGGAATAAAGTGAAAATACCCTTATAAAACTGTAAAACCAGACACTGTGGCAAACCACAAAGTTAAAAAAAAGACAACAGCTATTCTCAGGACAAAAATAAGAGAAAGTTTGGGGGGCAAAATTCCATGGCTTGGATGTATCCCTGCCCAGAGAGTGCACAGTAACTACGCATTGAATAAATGAATAAATATTCATTTTCTACTGCTGCTGTAGAAAATTACCACAAACTCAGTGGCTCAAAACAACACAAATTCATTGTCTCACAGTTATGTGGTTAGAAATCCAACAAGGGTCTCATTGGGCTAAGATTAAGGTGTTGGCAGGGCTGCGTTCCCTTTTGGAGGGGTATAGGGGAGAATCTGTTTTCTTGCCTTTTCTAGCTTCTAGAAACCACCTGCCTTCCTTTGCTCATGACCCCCTCCCTCCACCTTCAAAGCCAGGAACTTTCCATTTTTCTGTGTCTTTCTTCCATAACCACATCTTTCTCTGACCACAGACCGGACACAGTCTCCACTTTTAAGGACCCATTTGATTAGATTGGGCACATACAGATAATCCGGGATAATCTCTCCATCTCAGGGTCCTTAATTTAATCACATCTGCAAAGTCCCTTTTGCCACATAAAGAAACAGGTTCCAGGGATTAGAATGTAGACATCTTTGGGGAGACTGCCTACCACAATAATCATTAAGAATGTCAACTTTTAATGCCAAGGATAAGCAGGTACCATGGAGACAGAATGTAACTCATGCTTGGAATAAAGATATGCAAGGGTAAAACTTATTCAAAAGAAATACTTAATAGGATTATAAAGGAGCAATCTATGTCCAGAAGGTATAGACATGCTTTGTGAATTAGAAAGTAGAGGGCTGGCCCCGTGGCTTGGCGGTTAAGTGCACGCGCTGTGCTGCCGGCGGCCCGGGTTCGGATCCCGGGTGCGCACCGACGCACTGCTCCTCTGGCCATGCTGAGGCCGCGTCCCACATATGGCAACTAGAAGGATGTGCAGCTATGACAGACAACTATCTGCTGGGGCTTTGGGGGAAAAATAAATAAATAAAATCTTTAAAAAAAGAAAGAAAGTAGAGACATCGAAATATTTTTCAGTCAAGATCAAAGATCTTATAGAAAAGGTATTGTGAGAGTATACTGTAGACCACACAACCATTTAGAGGATACATATTTTTGTCCAAAGCCAGATTAGGAAATCTAAATGCTCTATAATCTTCCAAAACAGGGGAATTCAAAGATCAAGATACCTGCTAAAAGATGTGCCTGCAAATTGTTGACTTGCATTGATGAGAATTTCTTCACTCAAAAGAGTGGAAGAAGCAGTCAAGGAACTACTAGTACCACTTACCGGTAGTATGGAGATGGCAGTGTCACATAAGAGAGGAAATGCTATTAAAAACCTTTAAAAGAAGTATTGTCCCAAACCTTAAGAAAAATTCAAAATATTCTTGGAGGAAAAAAGGTAAGATCTCACACCCTCTTTAAAACACAAACACACATACACTCATACACACACATTGATTTTTTAAAATAAAAGCACAAATTGTTTGCAATAGACTAGCTAGAAAAAATGGGAGACTTCTAAAATAACCAACAGTGCTATACAAGGATTTCTCATGAGATTTTAATGAACATTTATTTAGTCTCTAGTATATACTAGACACTGGGCTGTAAATTAAGGCTAAAAAAACAAAATTACAAAAATGCAGAATGGTGTGGAGCTGTGTTAACTGTTGTTCAAGTGACAAAGATGTGGAGATCTTAGCTTACATTCAAGCTCAATTCAAGACAACAGGATATCATGAGTGATGAGGAAACTAACACAACGTCAGGCTGAACAAAGACCAAAGGAGGTGATAGTCCCCCTGAAACATGCCCTGAGCTGCCCACATCAAGAGTCCTGTCCTCAGAAACAAAATTTTAATTCAGTAGACAGTGATGTAGGAGAGTCCTGGCTTTGATGAAGGGGTTTTCATATGAAAGAGTTGAAGCATGTTGGTAAGCATATGATTTGACATATTACAGGTCTTGACCAGTGTTTGGAGGGCTATTATGTAACAAGTGGACTTGATTCAGGAAGACAGAATAGGAACCTGGGTAAAAGAAGGGAGGTGGGTTTCAGCTTAGCATTTGTCAACAATTATTCTCTCCAGCTGTCTGAATATACCCAGTAGGGTACCTTGGGTAATGATAAATCCCCAGACTCTGGAAAAGTTCAAACAGAAACTGAACGGGCTCCTATCAGTGATGCTTTCTGGAGAGTTTCTGCTTGACTGAGAAGTCAAGTGAAAAGACCTCTGGGGCCTCTCCAACTTTCTAGCTCTGACTTTCAGACCAAGTCCTTGGGGCAAAGGGAAGTGAGATACCCAGCTCAGTTTGTATTCAGAATCACAATTTGGCCACTCAGCTGTCCTCTATACTCTAATGTCTCTTTACCAAAAGATAGACTTGTACTTCTCACTAGCTGTGTTCTCAGTCCTCACTTCTGGTTTCCAAGAGTCAGACTTCAGACTTAAATAACTCCTTTTTTTTTTTTTTGAGATTAATTGGTTCACATCATAGCTTTTCTGCTACTATAATTCAGGAGGCTTCTACAGGCCTGACAACTTGTGATCATTAAGATGATGCTTCCATTTGCTTCTCTGAGATGAAGATTATACCTCCTTGGACAAATACCTTGAGCCTAACTTGTAATTTTTCAATTGCTTGTAGTTGCAGTCTCCTGCTATTTGCTATGTTACATTAAAACATCCTGTTCACATTTCACCAGTTGACCTCACATGTTGATCCATTGACAGGCAGCATGTCACTTAAACAAGGGTGTCTGTGATGCGTCAGAGCATTTGCAGTCCTAGACGTGTGATTTCACTCATTTGGCTCTCATAACTGTATTGCTAAAAATGAATGGCATCGCTGAATCAAGGTTTTTAATTTCCTTGCTAGCAACTTGAACACCAGTCTCATTTCCATTGCTGAGCACTACATACATAACAGTGATGAAAAATAAATACTTGGGAGGGCACTTGATGTTACTGTTGTTCAACTCCTAAGGGTGGGAAGGAAGTGCTCTTTGAACAGAACCAGTAGGAGCCTCCCAGAGGTAATTTAAAAAGGAAAATATTAGGAAGACAGAAGATAGAAAGTGGCAATTTGTAGGCATTACAGATATGCCAGGTAGTCCTCCTGGGGGGAAAAGTCTCATTTTGTCAGCTAGCAGAGCAAACCCCAGGGTTGCTCCCAGTTGTGAAATTTCTCCTGACTCAGCAGGACGAGGCCACACCGTTCAGCCATGCTAACAGCCATTGCTTTCCAGTTCCAGTCCTGTTTTCCCTTCATTCTTAACATAATTTTAACTTGGAATTGATAGAAAAAGCCCACTGACCTCTAGTACCTCAGGGACCTGATGCCACCCATAAGCAGAGGGATCAGGCTTACACTTATGCCATGGAAAGTGCTTTAACTCTTCACACCACTAATGGTTCTATTTGGAGCAACCATAAGAGGCAAAGCCTGATTGAGAAACTTGAAAGGAGAAAGTTGTTCAGAATGCCCTTCCCAGTGGGATCATATCCTAAATACATTCAAAACCTGAGGCTCTTGAATTGCTGAAGCTTGGCATAGGATAAATACATATAGTGGACATACTAACAGCCGTTACAGGCTACTTCTGACATTCTACAGTTTGCCTTACTGAGCTATCCTATGCTCGGCCCAGAGAGGGGCCTCAGCTCAGACCTGGATGGGCAACTTTCCATATTTACTTGCTAATCCATAGAACCATCCAAGTTTAACAGTGAAAGTTGTGTGAAATGCCAAAGGTCACAGAGAAATGCAGGCACAATTTTATCTGCTACTAGCCCAGAATAAAAGCAGCCCTCCTAAGATGATCAGGAGACCAAGGAGAAACACAATAGATGAAGTTCTTTCCTTCATTTAGACAGTACACAGAGTTTCACCTTGAGCCACTCTTTACACACTAGTGAATGTATGTGTGTGAGTGGATGTGAGTGGGTGACTGTGTGTGCGTGTGTGTGTGTGTGTGTGTGTGTGTGTGTGTGAAAGAGAGAGAGAATCCAAAATCTTCTAGAGCTGCATATATACAGATAATGTCTAAGTATGAAAATCAGCCCAATTGAAAAAGGGCCACCCCACTTGAAACTTGTAGGAGAAAAATTGACATTTAAGCAAAGGGCCAGTCCTCAGCGACCATCAGAACAGAATTCTGGGGTAGAAGAGCCACAGATAGACCAGAATGGGAGGGTTCCTGATAATTAAATTCTAACACAGTGAAGTCAGGGATCTTGATTCTGGGGGTCACTGCTACCACCTGCTACCACCTCCCCAAGGAATGTTTGCCCAACCACCTCGGCCTCCTCTGTGCGTCATCTCCTTTGAAATCCTAGAGAGGGCTTGGATGTTCTAAGGCTCATTTTGGTCTGAAATTCTACGATCCTGAAATCTCACAGTGGTCTGACCTGTTTGCATATGGACCGGTATTATTCATAAAATAATAATAATTATTTTAAAATAATAAAAATTATTGTTATTTATTGCATACTTTGTGTCAACAACATGTATGTATTGTCTCATTCTACAAGGGAGGTAAGATTATTTTCCTCATTTTATAAGCGGCAGAACAGAGATTTAAAGAAGGTAATTCCCCCAACTCAAACACCTGATAAGTGGCAAGCCAGTTATTAGTGAATATTTATTGTTAATTGAGTTTGCTGTGGCATTTTATAGGATTTTATCTTTTTTTTTTTTTATATAGGATTTTGTTGTTTTTACTTTGCTGATGGAGACAGAGGCTTTGGTGACTTATTCCAGGGATCCACAAACTTTTTCTGTTTGGGGCCAGATAGTAATTATTTTAGGCTTCCTAGGCTGTACGATCTCTGTTGCAACTTCTCAACTCTGCTGTTGTAGCCCCAAATCAGGCATAGATGACGCTTAAATGAATGAATGTGTCCATGTTCCAATAAAATTTTATTTATGGACATTGAAATTTGAATTTCATATAATTTTCACATGCCGTGATATATTATTCTTCTTTTGATTTTGTTTCAATCACTTAAAAATGTAAAAACCACTCTTACTTCATAGGCCGTAGAAACAGGAGGTGGGCTGGATTTGGCCTGCAGACCACAGCTTGATTTATTCCAAACTCACACACAGTTAGAAATGAGGAAACAGGGGACCTGTTAAATAAAATGGAGAGAATATGAAGCAGGAGGCAGAAAAGAACATTAAAAAAAAAAAAACCAAAACCATACATTTCATTAAAGTGTGTCCTCCGTTTTGATTTGGGTATCTGATTCATATTTACCAGGCCCTATTTGACCTTAAGCAAAATGTTAGGATTTCCAGAAACATGAAGGCTTGGACCATATAATTTCCAGGACAAGATCACAGTCACAGTTGGTGCCAACTGTTTAAAGGCTTACGAGCCAGCCAAGTCAATTTAGCATCAATTTAGTACAATCAGCAACTAATGAAAGAGAAGTCAGGGTGGCCATAAGACAATCAAGATTGCTCATGTTGGTGTGAGGAATCATTCTGCAGGAACAACTCCTCACCTTGGAGGGAGAATTACAGTACTAATATCGGCTGTGACACCAAGGGCACAGGAAAAAAAATACATACAGACCCTGTTGAGAATTTTTTTTTTACCATAGACCTTGATATCAGAGGTGATTGTTCTGAATAAAATGCATGCCAGTGCTCTGAACCTCCCCTGCCTTTTCTGTCCCAATGCTCCTTTGAGGGTGACTGAGTCTACTGAACCCAGGACATTCTGGATCATGTGGCTCTACCTACAGGCATAGAATAATGTCATGACCTATATCTATTTAAGTGCTATATGCTTTTCATCGCTCTTTGTTAAGTTTCCTGTTTTTAAATATTATAGTCAACCTTCAGTTATCCATTGCTGCAAGGTGAAAAGAAGCATGCATAAAAACAGAGCAATTGATTATGCTGATGTAAATTCCAATAAAGTTGGATTTCATCTAAAACAGGCACATACAGAAATTCAGACCCACACACAGTTCATCTGTTCTGTGTCCAACCTCAATCCCCGACTCCGCCTCACAGTTAGCAGTCAAGATCATCCAGACATCGCTGGATATTTTAAAACAGAAACAATTGCTGAGATGTAATTTTAACAATATTCCTTCCCATATTCTGCAAAAGTGTAGGATTAATATTCTGTATAGCAGTTATTTTTTGTAAGCTACAACTCTTTTGGGGAAATGGGCATATGTCTCAGAGATAAAACACTTCAAAAATAATGAAATATTGATGGAATTTGTGTGTGTGTGTGTGTGTGTGAGGAAGATCAGCCCTGTGCTAACATCCATGCCAATCCTCCTCTTTTTGCTGAGGAAGACCAGCCCTGAGCTAACATCCATGCCAATCCTCCTCTTTTTGCTGAGGAAGACTGGCCCTGGGCTAACATCTGTGCCTATCTTCCTCCACTTTATATGGGACGCTGCCACGGCACGGCCTGACAAGCGGTGTATCGGTGCGCGCCCGGGATCCGAACCCGGGCCGCCAGCAGCAGAGCACGCGCACTTAACCGCTATGCCACAGGGCCGGCCCCGGATGGAATTATTTTTAATAATCACATTTAGACCTTTTTAACTAGTATTATTGACCCTATGGACTTAGTCTTATGTTAATGTGTATTCTTTACCATGAAAATCAATAAAATGGACAACCACATTGTTCACATGGATTTGGGTGCAAAAAGACAGTTTGAGAGTTTACATGAGGGCTTATTACCAGAATAATTTGGCAGTTTATTAGTAATGTAATGTCAGAGGTGACAGTCACTGCATTTTCCATGATTTTGCTGACCCAGCTTTTATTAGCGCCCACATGGAAGAGATTTGGATGTATTATGACGCCTTTCCTGACATATCACACCCCTGTTCTTTCTAATTAAAATAAAAATTAAAGTTGCTGATTTTGTACCAAGGATGCTTAACTACTTATAGACATAATATATGAATTCTATATGATTATATCAGGCCTTGAGATGTCTAAAGTCACAATTTTACTAAAGATTTTCCAGAGTCTTGGGATGGAGGAGTCTGTGCTTCACCTATTGATAGGCCCATCTCATAAAACATGATTAAATCAATCATGTTCAATATGTTCATATACAACAAATGAGATCAGATCATACCATACTCTATAGGAAAACCAAGCCCTTCATTTTATCTTTGATTGTTAAATTCAATTTAACCAAGGTGATAGAAGGGCTTCTTAACAGAGTCTTGCTAAATCCTTTGATCTCTCCTCCCGGCAAACTGGGCTGGCTATAGGGTTGCCTGATTCATTCACTTGTTCATGCAATCATTCATTCACTCATTTACTCATTCATGTATTCATACTCTCATATGTTTAAAAAATATTAAATTCCTACTATGCGCCAGGAATTGTGCTAAACAATTTTAGCACCAAAAGATAAATAAAATGTGATCCCTATCCTCTGAAGGCTGGCAGTTCAAAAGGGGTCTCAAATCTGACAGCACCTCACTCTTGTTGGAATCTGAGAAGACCAACTTCCAGAATCCCTTTTCTAGCTCACTTTTCTGGTCTTAGGAATCTCTGCTCTGACCTATAACCTTAAAATCTTATATCTGAGATGGAGTCTTAGAGATATTCTAGTTTATCACTTATTTTAAGTCATAGATTAAAATTGTTCAATCTTTAAAATTGTTTAGAGCTTTAAGAGGCTCTCCTTATTGCATTTAATAGTGATGACAGTGGCCACTATTAAGTGCTCATCACGTGCCAGGGACTATACCAAACCATTACACTGCCTTGTTGAATCTACATAAAATCCCATACAGAAAAATGAACTGAGGCTCAGAGACGCTAAGTAACCCACACATGGTCATCTAGATCCTTGCAACTTAAAAGTGTGATCCTTCAACCAGTAGCATCAGCCTCACTTGGGAATTTATTAGAAATGCAGAATATCAGGCCCCATTCCAGACTTAGTGGTCTGCATTTTAACAAGATCTCCAGGTGATTCATATTCGCATTAAAGTTTGAGAATCAGAGAATGAGACAGTAAATGTGGATTTTTATCTAGGAGAGGCCAACTCCAAAGCCCAAGTTTTTTGTTTGTTTGTTTTAATAACTCAGTGTTCATAGAATAATGGTGGCTGGGAAATCAATGGCATGCATATGCCTTGGAAAAATTTATATAAGGGGCAGGAACTCATATAGTATCTCATGTCATCAGTTTTTACCAGCATGTAGTCTATAAATCCAAATCATATTAAAATAAGAAGAATCATGAAAACTTAAACAAGTAGCCTATTTGTTTTCTTTAATCCATATAATTTAAAAGTGGTTAATATTTGATAGGTTAATAATAAATATTTTAATATAGTATATTGCATTTGGTTATGAATATATCAAAAGGAAATATAAAGTAAGTTCCACAAGATAAAATTTTATTGGGCACATGAAATAGAACATAAAATTTGATGGCAATTACCATTTAATCTATTCATGTTTGGAAACGTATTGAAAGAGAAACTCATAACTCAGTTAATTGTTATGAATTATTAATTGCTCATTTGAAAAGCGATGAGCAGAACTGCACTTGTTGAAAAACTTTCTTTCTCTGTGGCTTTAACCTTTATGTCATTGGTTTTATGAGAACAAAAGGGAAAGAATGACAGCAAGATTCTAACCGTCCAAAACCAGAGGGTGACAAGACAGTGAACATCTCACTGACTATATAAAGGTTAATTGAGATTGAAATGAAATAGTTATCGCTGACCCAACTCCAGCGTACTTAAGTGTGATTCTCTGGGGGCAGGCCCAGGCATCTGTATTTTACAAAACTCCCTAGACAATCGCAATAGCAGGCAGAATTGAGGACTCAATTTTCAGTAATTATACATCATCAAGAGAGATTTAATCCGGCCATAAATTTGACTCAGGATATTCTGAACCCCAAGTGAGACGCAAACTGGACTGCAGTTTGCCACCCCTAGAGTGGCAGGCAAGAGTTTGAGGTAAGAGGGCCCGCAGCTAATGCCAGGAGCACTGTAGTCCATGGGCAGCTTAATAAAGAGGTATTCCCTAGATGGCAAGAGATTTCTGATCCAAACAGGCTAAAATCAAGACTACGTCTGGATTTAAAGATGCCTGATGAAAACAGCCCCTTCTTTCTCAAAAATCAATGCTATGAGTTTCTTCTGTTGGATGAAAAAACAAACCTTCAAAAGTGGAAGCCTATTTTATTAACTAAATCCAGGGATTTATTGTTTCGTGTCAGCAGCATAACTGCTTTATAATTGATTTTTCTGAAGAGAACTGAAAACTTAAGCCACCTTAATTTCCTTTATCTTGACACACATGATTAGCATTACTCTGAAATATATTTTACCAGGTTCCCAATTAGCATTTTTTAAAATCTGCTTCCTCATTGCATGCTTGCCTTGATAAAATATTTCTAAGACAGAGAGAAAGCAAGTATATAAGGATAAAAATAGGGCTGCTTTATTCCTAATAGCTTTATCCTCTTTCTTCAAAAAATTATATTTACCTTCAGTTTATATTTTTAAAAGTGAATGGAATTATTAAAATACATTAATACCTGTTAATTTTTAAAATTGGGACAAAGGAGTAAGAACATTATGGGCAATGACAGAAATTTAAAGATAATGAAACAAAATATGATATTTGCAACCTAGGGTAATGTGCCTAAATCCTTAGACTCAATCAAATATTTAGCGTGTAACAGTTACAGTCCTGTACTGTGAGTTACCCTTATGTAGCCTCGATTTGCTCGTGTAAAATGAAAATAAGAATTGGACCCACCTCACTAACTGTCTGTGCGGATTCAATAATATAGTGATATTTAACCCAGTTTCTGTCACACTGTAACAACATACAGTGAGATAATAAAACTATAAATGATGATACTTGCCATCAAAATTTCGTTGAAAATAGTGGAGATTAGATCAACAAATTTAAGAAAGCAAGCAAGTTACAAATGACATGATACAATGAAAGCTATGATAGTCATGGCTGCTTCCTGAAAAAAAGGCTAAAAAATGAATGAGATTTCATACTTATTGTGTCACATTTTGTGGTTATTTCATCTGTATTTGTGTAATTGCCATCTGTAAATGCAAAATTTTAGTTAAGATTTCATCTAAAATCAGTGCCTTTTGTTTAGCAGCTTCCAAACAGGGAAATAAAGCCTTTACAATAAACTTTTATCCATTAAATTCACCCTAACCTCAGCAGCCCTTCTTATTCAATTTTAGGATCATCCTAAATCCTGGAAATTACCCTGTAATACTAAAATGCCTGCCTACTAGCCAGCTCTTGAATTATGGTGACCCCTTAACAAGCCAAAAGCCACCCTTGGACATAAGCCAATTTCTCAGGAATGACGATTGGACAGTTACAATCAATCGAGTCACCATCAGACCAACTGGATACCAGACAGTTTTCAACTTAGTGACTATTGACACCCTTAGGGATTTGTATGTCAGACAGAAATGTATTCAGCTCTAGCTCCTTCTTTTTTTTTTTAGAATTCCTCAGGAGACTTTCCACAGGGTTATTTGGCTAATCTTAGCTAGTTTATGCTAGGCATGATTTTTCAGCAAATTTAAGATTTCACTCCTTATACTAAAAAGATACACAAATTGAGACTCTTACTTTGAAAGGAATAAGGTGGTTTATTTCTGCAGAAGATTTAAAAAAATAACATGAGGGGCCAGCCTGGTGGTGTAGTGGTTAAGTTCACTTGTTCTGCTTCAGCAGCCTGGGGTTCACAGGTTCAAATCCTGGGCATGGACCGACGCACCGCTCATCAAGCCATGCTGTGGCAGCATCCCACTTACAAAATAGAGGAAGATGGGCACAGATGTTGGCTCAGAGCGAATCTTCCTCAGCAAAATAAATAAATAAATAAAATAATATGAGTCACAATTTAACCACAAGTCATACTACCCTTGAAGAAGTAAGGCTTAATTTTTATAGTGAACCAACAGGCATTGAGGAACAGAGGATAAGTTAATACTTGTACAGCCCTAACAATGTCACTACAAAATGTGAAAATGAGAAGGAAACATAACCTCCAAAGGGTAAGGAGAGTGTGAGGGAGGTGTGACTGTCACTAGCAGCAGGCTTACAAGGGACTTATTGTCAGGGTCAGTCAATCTTACTTTAGTCCATGCATTTGAAATGTGCTGTCCCTCTACGCACTATATTGGCACATTACTTTATGTTTTAACATGAATGTCCTAGTCATTGCAACTACATATTGAGTGAAGAATCATCAGAGGAGAGAGAAATGGTATGAGAAGTATTACTTTGAAGGAGCATGGCAGGAGGAGAGATCCTGGGTTGAGGGATACATTAATAAATAACCAAACATTTGTTGACCATTTGCTATGAATTCTGAACCATGATAAGTTAAACAAGAAAAGGAAAAGTTTAGTACAGTCTGTGTCCTCAAAGAGGTTAACAAAATTAGAAATATTGGAACAAAGCACGTAAAATCATAGAGTGAAACACGAGTTTCCTGTCCAGAGTACTTAGGGTCCTCCTAATGGCTCTGGTTGTAAAGGAAACTGGAAACTATTCTATCTCTACTCTAGCTGAGTAGCTCTCTCTTGTATAGTGGTAGAATCCTGGCTCTGCCTCTTACTCGGTGTCTTGTGGAGCAAATTATATAACCTCTCTAACCTAAGATTTCAATTCTCTAAAAAAGAGATGATTCCATCTCGTAGAGCTGTTAGGGAATTAAATGAAATGCTATAAACTACTGAGCACAATTCCTGGGGCATCACAAGCTCTATAAATGATCACGGTTATTGGTATTGCTCTATTATAAGCAAAAAACAGTAGGTAACAGAGAACCTTGATGAAGAGCTTGAAAGGATTTGCAACTGTCAATGAGTCATTAAACTTGTAAGTGGAGATCCCAATCATAAATGTTCGTTTTTAAGCAATATTTGACACGACAATTAATTATGTGTGTCCAGAAGCCATCAGGGGAATGTGGGAAGTCTCTGGTGGTGGACAGAGACCTTAATATGAATTCCCTGATGTTCTGAAATTCAATAAGTGATGAAGCATAGGAAAGATAAGGAGTTGAAAGTCCTTCCTATACTCAGAAGGTATCTGACATTATAGATCTGCTCCCCTGGTCTGAGGGAGGTGACTAAGATCTGGGGAGTGCCTGAGTCCCCCAGTCTTGCTCAGGATTCTGGAACATTTCCCTCTGGGTCCTCTGACAGAGAGGATGGAGCTTCCTTTCACTGTGGCTCATTTTCCTGCCAGTAGTTTAGTGTCTCAAAACAACAGTCAGCATTAGCCATTTGTGTAGTAGAAGAAAGAGTTCTCTCGTGTCCAATTTCAAGTTAGAATTTTATTATTTTGTACAGCAGCACAGGCAACTTCAAGTTTGTTAATAAATCTGAAGGTAAAGGTAGTCTTTTATTTCTCTTTAATCAAGAAGGCAAGATACTACTGGTTCCTAGCTCCAAATTTAACCTTAGTACAGAAAATAACATTCCTTTAGAGCATGGATTCTGTCTAAAGCTTCATCTAGAAACTGACAGTCAAAAAGGACACTGCCAACACATTTCTTTTCAAGAGAAGACAGGAGTTCACTGGGGATATTTTCTTTCCCACAGCAGGTACCTAGTTTCCAACTACAAGAGTACGCATTACTCACTGAAGAATGTGTTTGAAAATACAACTAGTGATCATGACTAAAACCCCCAGGTGATCTCTTCAGTCCTGCATAAGTCCAATTCTTTTCCTCCAATGTACTGAAGATTTTCCTGCTGACTTTGTCTCTCTTTTCAAACTGCCAGGCCTTTAATAGACAGGAAAGATGAATACCATATAGGCAAATATGCTGGAGTCTTACAAATAAATGCATCCATTTTATAATCACTTTATAAATTAAATTGCATTAAAAATATTTCAATAATAAACATGTCATGTGCCATAAGCATGCTTGGACATTTCACATATATTATTTCATTTATTCTCCCTAATAATCCTGAAAGGAAGTGCTAGTATATCCATTTTACAGATGAGGAAACTGAGGCTCAGAGAGTCTTTGTTCAAAACAAACAACTAGTAGGCAATAGAGCTGTTGTGAAACCAAGATACACATCTGACTCCTTGCCCCATATGCCACACAAACTCATAGCGATGGGTCCAAAACAGACCCACTTTAAGCTCAATCCTCCTTGAGAGCTAGGAGGGTAATAGGAGCTCCCAGTGTTCTAGTCTTGGACCACAGCCCAACTACAGGATCAGTTTGCTTTCAGTGAGATGGAAACAAAACTCAGTACTCATTAATAGGAGTGTTCATGAGCACAAACACCACCACGCAACGGAGAAAGAGCCTTCTGGATAAAAACAAGCATCAACTGACAAAGGTTACCAACTCTCTCTCACTATCACTTTATCATCTACCAATAGGAGCAAATGTTTATTCACTGCCCTCTATGTGCAGCAAATTTATTTCTCAGAATCAACAACTAGTCCACCCATGCACACTTAGAACAAGCAAGTGATACTCTCGGATTCCCAGCTCACAAGGTCGATACTTAGATGCATACAGAGGAGAGGCCCTGCTCTACATACCAACACTGTTGAGACGTAGCACCTACATATTCACATAGGACTGGGATGTTAACAGAAAGAATGGGCTGTCATTCAAAGGATGCAATTCAAGCCAAAAATCATGTGTCTTTTCACACCAAAAAATCTCCCAAACTAGTCATGAAAATATTTTCTGACCAATTCCTCAAGCCTGTCAAAAATTCAAATAAATAGACATGAAACTGTGGCCCAATTAGTAGACCCTATGTCACTTCACAAGTTAATACCCCAAAGAAGGAAACAGCGTACATAAACAGCTGCCAGCTGTTATTTAGTCACTGGATCATATATCACAAAAGAGTTCATCTTATTCCAACATCATCATCCTGGCAAGCCCTTTGCATCATCTTATTTAATCTTCACAACATCCCTATAATAAAAGATATCACTTTCTGCATTTTACAGAAGAGGAAAGTAAGAGATGGAGAGATGAAATGAATTGTCTAAGGTCACAAAATTAGAAGAGAAAAGAATGAGGCTCAAACCCAGCTCTCTTCCTCGCCAGCTCACACCAACGTATAGTCATTGTTCAGGTGCTGTACGCAGAGCACTGAGCTACAGCAGCTCAGTGGTGAGTCTTGTCGGGAAGCCAAGGACAGAAGGGAGGTGTGATGAGGAAGACTATTGAACATCAGACACTTGCATGATGATTTTTAGAAGCCATGCTAAGTCGTTATTCACAATGTTGTCCATTAACCTAGTGTGGCAGTCCTCAGGATCAAATGAAACAGAATGTTAGATGCTGGAAACAAGAAGGTGCCCACCTTCTCTAAAGCAGTAGGATTATTCTTCACTAGCTGTGTTAGTGTTTGTGGAAAGTAATAAATGCCTGAATCACTCTAGGGCCCAATATTCTCAGACAGGCAGGGCAAGTGCAAAGTGGCTCTACCGTGCAGCAGCGTGGTGAAATGGAGAGTAACTGCTGTTGCACTGCAGCCGTTCCTGTGAAATGAGGTGACAGCACTGGATGGCAGGGGGAGAAAAATCCATGGACAAGCCTTTATTGTGGTAGCAACTTTCTTGACGTCATGTCAGTACTACATGGTCAGGCTGCCTCTGTTGCCCTGGAGACAGGAATGGCAAGAATTCTCTTCATCATCAAATCATTAGCTGCTGATGGCAGACACACTGTCTCAGCTCTCATGTCCTGTGCCTGTCATCCTTTCTAGAAGGGTGTGTGAGAAGTGGAGATGGCTCCATATAATAGCTGCAAATGCTATAAATAGGATCTTTGAAAACGTGGGTAGGTGTCACAGAATAGTCCCCAATGAGGTTTGCTTTTTGGAAAGATGCACCCATTTCTAGACGGGATAAGAATATTCCCCAGGCTATAATACAGTGACCCATCATGATGGGAGACAGGTCATTTCATCTTAAAAACTGAAAACCATCTTTTGAAAGGGGAGATGAGCAATGAAGAACAAAAGAAATGAAACAGGGCGATGGAAGGCATCCTGGAATCACTTGAAGCTTTAAGTGGAGTGAATGGATCTGCTTTCAGTAAGTAGTAAGGCCATAGAGTGGACCACAGGAAGCCTTGATGCCCTCCATGGGCTGGTCTGATAAGTCATAGGCTCATTTGGCTGTGAACTACCTGGCTTTGACAAAATGAAAACCCCTTAGACACCAAGCAGGTGTCTATATCCCTGCTTTTAAATTTTAGTCGATTGGGATTTGGACGCAATGGGCAAAAGCAACTTCTCTTTTACCCAGACTGGCTTTGGAATCTGTTGTAGGTCCATGCCTAATCCTGGGGACCCTGATATTATAAGATCATTGTCGGTCAAGTGAATCAGCCAAGCCTCTCTGAGAGCTCCCACCAGTAACACTGTTGCTTACATAACATGATGCAAGACTTTAGTCCTCCAGTTGGATGACATTTGTGCTCTGATGTACCATTAGCTATCAAAGACTACACCATGAAACCATTCTCCAAAAGACCACACTGGAATGCTAGGTGTTAGGTCCATGGAATTATACGTTTGGAGTATCATGTGTCATATAATTCAACGTAAAGATGAATTAATAATTATTCTGAAGAAATTCTACATGCAACACCATCCACACGTTTAAGAAATGACTTCCTTTTTTGTTCTATCACGAATCAAATTACTGGCACATCTAAGTTGTATTATTTGAAGACAATACAAATCTCAAGCCTTAGGCTTCTGTGGCCAACACAATCCTGTTCGTGCTGCTTTAGATGTGTACACATAGAATTGTTCCAGTCTGTTCTCCTTCACTAGAGAAGCATTCTTGGAGAGAAATAAAGGCCAGCAGGCAGCATCCAAATTGGAAAGAAGCACTATACACCTATCACTCAGCTTATTTTCCAGTATGAATTTCTGATTCTTTTGGTACCAAATTCCCAATCCAATACTTTAACTACAAAGACCAGCACATATTTGGAAAAGTCTGGAAGTAATGCATTCTAATTCCATTTGCACCTTTCACATTTACCCCTGTGCCTGGCACTCCACTCAGTGCTGTAGACATACATAGATATGAGCCCTCATCCAAAATGGTTACATTGAATGTGCTATGCTCAACTAACAGAGAATTTGGGAATATTGTTTCATATTGTGCTTAATTATGACATACATGTGTCTATCAGATATTCAGGTAATGTCCCAAGAGGCAAATAGGTATTTTGTTTTAGGAGTTATCTAATAATTTATTTTTTATTAAGTTTTTTGTAAGAAGAAAATTGTAGCATTCTTTTATAAATATTACAGTCTGAATCATACATAAGCTGCCAGAATAAATTATTTATATAGTAGACTTATGAGTTCATAGTGGGAGGATGTGTTCACCTCCTAAAGTATTAGAAAATTATGATTCTAATACTTGGCCATAATATCTAAGAAGCAGAGCATTAATTTGTTGGCTTTTTGTGTTATGAATTGCATAAGGAAATTTTTCTGAAGACATTTTTTTTTCATTTTTATATCCCAGACTCATTCGTGAGAGATATGAGAAAATGAGCCCATCCTCAGGATGGTATGTTTTTATCCATAATATTTGAGGAAAAGGCTCAGTTTCCCATTAAAAGTTGATCTCAGTGCTGAGGCCACGTCCCACATACAGCAACTAGAAGGATGTGCAACTAGGACATACAACTATCTACTGGCGCTTTGGGGAGAAAAAGGTAAAAAAAAAAAAAAAAGGAGGAGGATTGGCAATAGATATTAGCTCAGGGCCGGTCTTCCTCAGCCAAAAGAGGAGGATTGGCATGGATGTTAGCTCAGGGCTGATCTTCCTCACAAAAAAAAAAAAAAGTTGATCTCATTTGCTCTAATAGCCCAAGTGCAGATATATTCAATTCTGACATGTTCTCATCTGAAAGTTTGGGAGTATTATTCACCATATGTCTAATGTCAAACATTAAAAAACACAGTACAATAAAAAAGCTAGTTCAAATCCCCTTACTTTCAATCTATTACTCAGATTAATGGGGATGACACATTAGTTCCACTGCTACACCACTCGGGTGGCAATCTGCTAAAATTAGGAACTGCTAATCTGGGGGAAGCAAAAGAACTCTATATCATTTTAAATTTAGCTTCAGCCTACTTTGAAGCCGTTAGAGATGATTAAAGGAGAACTCTAGCCATTATATTCAGCCCAGTAGTATTCAAGTTCAAAAGGTAAAAAGCACTTTTATCATAAATAAACTGAGAGACAAAATTATTCTCAATGAAGTTTCAATTTCAGTGAAAATAAAGTAGGTAATTACATTGGTTATTACTGAGGTCACTGCCTTCATTGACCATCTGGCTTAAAACTAAAAAATAGGTATCATTTGTGACATGGACAGAAATGAGCAAAGTGTCTACAGCTTCCTTTTTAAAGACTGCAAATTCAGTTAATTCACATATTAACAGTCTTCGTGAAACAATTACTGGAAAACTAGCCTGACGGCCTTTTTGAAGCTGAACAACCCAGGAAATAAATAAATAAAAAATAAATAAATAAATAAAACACATAATGTCTTACTGTTGTCATCACTATAGTTACTGTTTTCCATGTGATTGGTCCTTGCATAATATTTTTACATGCCAAAAACTGGTGAGACAAATTTATCATTCCAATTTCTATAGTTTTTCTATATATGGAATCCTATTTGTTGGATGTAAACTTCATTTTCAAGTTGGAAATGTTATAAGTTAATTTTTGTCTAATTTTGTTCTACTGCCCATGATCTCAGAAGGTATCAAAACAGTATAGGAAGTTGGACAGACGCTGTTTTAAAGTCCTTTTCAATGCATATTGTTTACTTTATCTATTATTAATCTCTTTTACCTCTGAAAAATGTCATTATTGGGTTTTTATATAGCGTTGGTTCACACTGTCTATTAATACCTGAAGTGTATCAAAGAGAAAAAAGTTAGAGAAGTTCATTGCTTTTTTGTTTGGCAACTTTGCAAACACTTACATTGTTCAAGAAGAGAGAAATAGAAATTTCATTAATTTGGTTTGAGTTATAAACGTAGGATAATTTTATTCCTATATCCTTTGTAAAACCCGGGTTCTGTTGTGCTGTGTTTTGTTTTCGTAACAGGGAGGCCACTAGGTGCAGGTTACGCTATTCATTCAGCCTCAAAATAAAATACGTACTTTCTGAAGATCCCATTCTCTGCATGCGTTGCTGTTAGAGAGTCTTTGAAAATACCCTTGCCGTATACATAGATGTCATCCTAAAAAAAGGAAAGGGAAGGCGAGGGCAGGAGCAAGGCAGGAGTAGAAAATGAGAAGTCGTCAGAAGAAAAAACTGTATTTTCAATCTGAGGTTATTTCTATTCCGTCAAGTCTTTTGAAGTTATTCGAGGTAAAGATTAATGATTTCTTACAGGTCCGGGTAGGCCCTAGCATCCCCACTAGTTTCTCCTGACAAAATCCATTATGCGGTGACCCTAACAGGAAGCCAGCAGGGGAGAGTTTGTTAAAACACCTTGGAATGGAGCGCTTTAATCTAGAATCTGGCACAAAGGAGCTGTTCCAACAGACAGTCTGGGAATATCGAAGAAAAGTGTCCATAGCAGCATTTTTCAAACACAGCCAACCAGGCACTCTCAGAGCAAATTATTTGTTTGTGGATTTACCAGTGGGACATTTTAAATCACAAATCAGTATCCCTTCTCCCCGACTAGCCAGATGTACACTGAGGGAGTGCAAATGAATTGATGAGTTAAACTACAATTGTCGCTCATCTTTTCTGACGTCGCTCTTTGTTCTTTTCTGTTTCTTTAGAACACTGAGAGTAGGAAACAATTTGCTTTGCCAGGAGAGAAAACCCTCAAAAAACAGTTCTCAGCACAATGAGTGTTCAGGCTGAGACGCATCTCAAGTTACAGATGGCTAGTCCCCGTTCTCACCGTGACACTCATCTCATGCCCCAGTGCCATGCAACTAAGCCATGCCCCTGCACAGTGCCACACCGACAGTTCACCATGAGCGCCATCTCTGGTCATTAGCAGGCTTTTTTACCATGCCATTGCTCTAGGCTCTTTTACTCAGAAAGAGGTGAGCTGATAATATTTTATCAGGCAGGGCAGATTTTACTATTTGGAATAACTTTGGCAATTAAATCTCACAAAGAAATTCAATAGTTCCTATTTGGGATACGAAATTATTTCCTCTATGGCCCATGGTTTAATATTGACTTCTTACGAATATTTATATTCCTAGCATCTTAGCTGCACTGCTGGGGAAAAAGGCAATTCTGTTGAAATAATAGCTGTAATTATTTGATAGCTTCTTTTTTGACAGCAGTACATCCTTCAGCTTTCACTTTTATACCAAACTAGAAATTAGGGGTAACTTGGCTCTGGAAACCGATGCTGGAAACTGTCCATCCATCAGAAGGAATGATCCTTTCTCTGAGGGGAATTTTCTGCTGGATTGTCAAGCGCATAATATTCCCCCAGAGCGAGGCTGCATAAAACAATACTGCTGTGACACATCCGTGATATGTAACTCTACAGGGTCTGGCAGCCCAATACACTGGGGTGCTAATTGTGTTCTATAGTTATCATCACGTCTGAACGCCCAGAAGGTCAGAAGAGTTTATCTAATCCTGGGGTAGAAGAGCAATTAAAATCCATTATAGCCAGAGAGCTTCCACAAAATCCATTATACCTGCCCTATTTTTAGGCCCATAAAGGAAGGATGCTGGGTGAAACAAGCCATTGAAGCCTTCAATTTATTCAATAAACGTGTTTTAAGCATGAATTCCATGCCAGGCACTGTTCTGGGTACTGAGGATACAGTTTTAAGAAGACAAACGGTAGACCCTGCTCTCAAGAGCTCACATGCTGATGGGAGGCAGGGGGGAAACAAATAAAGGAATCAACCAGTGAGCGGAGGCCCCTTTAGACCCGTAGTCAGTGAAGGCCTTCCCAAGAACGTTAACACTTTAGCCGAGACCCAAGTGTCAAAGAAAAGCCCACCGTGGAAAGTTCTGGAAGAAGAGTATTCCAGGCAGAGAAAACACCTTCTGCAAAAGCCAGAAAGCAGGAAGGAGCTCGGCCAGTTGATAAAATGGAAAGAAGCAAGTGTGGCTGGACCATGGTGAGTGAGGTGAGGTGGCAGAGGGAGACAGATAGGCACCAAATCACCAGTCCCTGAAGGCCAGGACAAGAGGTGTGGATTTTACTTTAAGTGCAGTGAACATTAAGCAAGAGAGAGGCATGATATGAGGGTTTAAATTTTAAAATAGTAATTCTGGCTGCTGTGTGGACAGTGGATTGCAGAGAGGACAAGCAGGGGAGAGCAAGATTGGAACTAGCAAGACTACCGTAGTCCAGGGAAGAGGTGTTAGTGGCTTGGACGAGGTTGGGAGCAAAGCAGGTAATGAAAATGGATGGATTCAGGACTTAATGTAGTCCTTGCCTGCCCTTGCTGAGAAACTCAGTATTAAATCTAAATTTTGAGGTGGTCTGCAACAGAGATGTGCTTTCTCTGTTTTCTATTGCCCTCACTACATGGATGCCTTGTAATTGATTAGTACTTGTTTCAGTTTGGTAGAGAAGGAAACAGAGGGACAGAAGTAGTAGCAGTCACAGCGTTCCAGCATATGGATGTAGAGCATAGCAATCAGACAGAATAACAAAGTGATCAAGCCCACAGAACCGGGTGGGATCCCAGGCTCTACCACCCTGTGTGACCTTAGACAGGCTACTTGCCTTCCCTGAGTCTTGGTTTTTAAATCTGTAAAACTGTTAGGATGAGAGTACCTACCTTATAAGATTGTTAAGATGATAAATAAGTTAATGCATGAAAAGCACTTAGAATAATGCCTGGCACAGACTAAGTGCTCAATAAATAAATGTTAGCTTTTGTTCTTTTTATTCTGGTTTGACTAAAATGCTTCCCCACCGCCCCAAAAAAGAGTGATTCATTTAATGACATATTAACATGCACTTTTCCTTTTAGTTACCAAAAAGGAAAAGGGACCGTGTAGAGAACTCTTTTTTTCTTTTTGAATCTCCTATAAAGAGAAGAACTAACATTTAAGAAGCTTTTGTTACTTGCCAGATGTTTCCTAGACAATTGTATCTCATTTAGACTTCTCTGTAAGTAATATAGTTACCATTTATTGGTAAGCTTTTTATATCCAGTATCCACTTTCATCTTCAAGGTACCCTATTAGGAGAACATGTTGTGCCTGTTTTACAGATGTGGAAGTTGAGGTTCAGGGAGGTTACTTGCCCTGCCAAGGTCCTGCAGCTAGTGAGTTGGGAGTGAAGATTTGACCCAGATCTGTATGACTTCACAGCCTTTGCTCTTTTTAAAGAATGCTTTAGAGACAAACCATACCAGACCACTTGCAGTTGTCTCAGATCCATCATCAAACAGACCAGGAAATTAGGTTTCTCTCCTCCCTTCCCCCATGCCAGCTCAGATCTTGATTTGCTCTTTGACTGATTTCTAATCAAGAATGTTCTGAGCTTGACTCCTAGCCTGGTTAGCATGTCTTGATCATGCATTTTGATGTCATTAGGCAAGTACCCATCATTAACATGAATTTATTATGTGCTTCTTAGGAAAATTAACTGATGAAGGTTGGAAATCACAGAAAATTGTTTACTTTTTCATGTGGTCTTTCAGTCTTTTCCCATTATTCTCACATTATTGCTCTTGGCAATTTAGTTAAGGATCTATTGATGTTAGCATTGTAAACTAAATATATATCATGTAGTTTATAACTTGGTCATACAAATTCATTTATTTTGAAATTTTGGCATGATTCCTCTTTACTGACTGAATTTTTGTCATAAACTTTCATCTTATTATGTGATGCTAGAAAAAATGACATGAACTTTCAGTTCATGGTACCTTTGTTTCTTTGTTTTTTACACTTTTTCCCACAAAATAAAATTGATAAATAAAATTGATGAATTTAAAATAGCAAATGAATAATCCATAATACTAATTAAAACATTTTTAGGTGTTTAAAAGAGTTCTCATCAGAGAATTATCAAGAATCAAAATGTACTTGTGTTTTATAAGATGTTTTTCAAACAGTTTGCTACCTGTTCCATACAAGGGCTCTGATTATGTCCTTAGGGGTCGCTTCCATGTGTGTATTAAGTTATAGTCCTTATTCTTTCTTCACATCATCAGTAACCCTAAAAATTGCCAAATACCCTCAATATAGGGAAAATGCACGGTATTCATTTTTAGATACATTTCCATTTCAATGAATTTGAGAGATCTGGGGTTATTTTGAAGTTATATACTTTCTTCCTAGAATATAAAAAATAGAGGCTTCTAATCATTATTTTGCAAATATGAAAGCAATTAGTGGCAACAGGGTAAAGGCTTCAATATTTAACTTTGAAGTAAGAGCCTTACTCTCAACTTAATATCCTTTGAGTTATGTGTTTCTTCCCCTCAACTTAGCATAAGCAGGGACATGAGCTTTAGACACACAAAAAACCTCTGTTGTCCATCTCCTGCCCTTGTGAATCTTTTCTTCCTTTGCAATCTGTGAATAAGCTGTCCTGCTTTGTCTTGTTAAAGCCAGGCCAGCCATAGGCTAGCCTTTAGACTAGAGCATTTAAACAGTGCAGGTAGATTTGACCAAGCATAAAGATTTATAACCAGCAACATCATTAGCACAAAGGAATTGCCTGAGTGAACTGGTTGGAGACCTACTTGAAACAGATCCTAATCGGCTGGAATGATATTCAAAAGATTTAACTAGTTTAGGGGCACCTGGGGTAAAAAGCAAGCCCCGCATAGAAATAAGTGACTTGGACACAGATCTAAGGTCTCACGCAGCTGTGACAGGTAGCAGGAACCCGGGAAAGCAGGGTGAGTGGGAGCAAAGATCTTCAGATTCACCAGGAGGCCTACCTGGAACAACTAGTACAAAACAGTTAGAACCTGGGAAGATACAACCAGATAAATGATCCATGTGGGATCACACAGCATACCAAGCAGCACAGCCAGTGCTGTGACCAGTGACAGCCAGTGACAAGGAACGTGTTTGTTTGAAACACAGGACGGGTCTGAGTGGGAATATATGGAGTGCAAAAGCCTGTTCACCCTTCTGAGCTTTTTAATGGGAAGGACATGAGATCCATTCATCCTTCTGATCCTTGGAGTGAAATAGCCTAGATAGGAGCTAAATCCAAGATACAGTTTTAGTTTAAAACTTAGCCAGTTTTGGGGCTGGCCCGGTGGCACAAGCAGTTAAGTGCGAGGGCTCCGCTTCAGCGGCCCGGGTTTCGCAGTTTCGGATCCCGGGCACGTACCGATGCACTGCTTGGTAAGCCATGCTGTGGCGGCGTCCCATCTAAAGTAGAGGAAGATGGGCACGGGTGTTAGCCCAGGGCCACTCTTCCTCAAGAGAAAAGGGGAGGATTGGCATCAGATGTTACCTCAGGGCTAGTCCTCCTGACAAAAAAAAGAAAACTTAGGAAGTTTTAAACTTTAAATGTGATCCATACCCCCAAACAAACAGAGCTGGAAACACCCCCAGGAGGACCAGCACTACATCTCTGGATAGGTTTCTGTGGGTATTTCTCTCCCCATCAACCCAACCGCGCATTTCCCCTCCTTCCCTGTCCTCTTGCCCCCTCTCCCTGTTGCTCTCCTTCTCTCACAACAAAAGAAACAGAAACAAAAGGTATTAAAAACTACTAAGTTAAGGGACTTTTCAGAAAGCACTACTTGGAGTTGGTAATGAAACTCAGATTAGTTTCAATTATATTCTCAGGAATGATTTAACTCTTACATGATCTTAGGAATGCAGAAATCACTTGAAAAAAACGTCATGAAGTATCTCCTGTTATCTGCCAGAAAATAGAATCGATGCTTAGAATACAAAGATAAAATAGATGTCTGAGAATAAAAAGATAAGAGATGTCTGCTACCCTTGAGACATAATGTTTACAGACTGCGCACTGTATGCAAAGCAGCGCGCTGCTCAGTGTGGTCATGAAAAGAGGTACAAGACAACGCCCTGCCCTCAAACTGCTTATGTTTTAGGTGAGAAGACAAGAAATGCACATGGAAAAAGAGTGTTTGTTGTAGGTTTGAGGCGTCAATCAAAACTTAGCATTTACTGGAGGACTTTGTGTCAGGCATTGTGGTAATTGCCCTATATGTATTAATTCATTTAATCTACGTAACAGTCCTATGAGGTGGATACCAGATGTTAATCCATTTTATGAATGAAACAAAGATGGGTTGAGTGATTTGCATGAGATGACTCAGCTAGTATTTGGTGGAACCAAGACTTAAATCCAGACTGCCCAAAGTATTCCTACATTTATGTCTCTGTCTAGATCTAGATAATCTGCCAAAAGTCTTCAAAGGCAGGACTGGGGTCTGAAGGCTGGAACAGTCAGAGGAATCTTCACAGTGGGGGTTGTCCATGAGCTGGACCTTCAAGGATGGGTGGAGAGTTTAGGGAAGGACACACCAGGAGCAGAGGCACCAACTCAGGCGCCAACGTGTGGCAGTCAAGGACATGAGGGCAGCATGGACCAATGGTGCTTTGGGGTCACAGAGGCCTAAATTTTAGCCCTGCCTCTGCTGCTCAGTCACTGGTGGGGCTTGGGTAAGATCCACAGGTTTCCCATAAAACGGAAATAGTAATAATAGTAATAGTAATAATAATACGTATCCTGAAAGGTTAGTGGAAATATTCAGCAAGATAACATGTAAAAGTGTCTAGCCTCTTAATTATAATTTAATTTAATTGTGTGTGTGTGTATGTGTGTGTGTGTAAGACAGTGAGTTGATTAGCCAGGAGTAGACAGTTTATGTGGGGGAGTAAAAGCAGACAGTGGGGAGATTCTGATCACAGTGTGCAGGATCTTGACTACAGAATTATCCAGTTAGCAGTGGGGAGCCATTGAGGGTTGTGAGTGAGAGCAGGAGTGAGAGCTACTGTGAAAACACTTTGTGAGAAAACTCAATCTGGCTGTAGCACTCCTGTGCAATTTGATTTATTGGGGGGGGGTGATAAACACAGTGGGAAGGTATTTTAGAAATAGAAAGGGAGCAAAGGATATGGAATATGTGAGTTTTTTCCATTAAATTCATTTATTCATTCACTCAAAAATACTCAGATATTCATTGAATACGATCTGGTACCAGGCACTGTTCTAGGCTTTCACATACAGCAAAGAGCAAAAGAGTCGAAATCCTTATCTTCACGGAGCCTATATTCTGGAATAACTCCTTATTAATATAAAAGTATGTATATTCAAAAATAAGAATAAGAGATGTCAAAGAAAGTGAAATGTGTTAGAACAAGATATTTTCAAAGCATGACGTGTGATTTCTCTTTAACCAGCCCACCCAAATCTTATTCATCCCTGCTTAATCTAACCTCGATACGCCTTAGTCTGCTTCAAAGAGAAGTGCTAACATCTTTTCATTGGGTTTTAAATAGTGTTCCAGCCTCCCAATTGTATCCAAACCAATTCATTTTTTTTTTCTTTCTGGATCTGAAAGTCCTGGAAGGCACAGCTTCCATGCATTGCTTGCCAGCCTCTTGATTTCGGTCTAACCAGCTCACCTCTCTCCTGAGACACAACAGCCTTGCTCTTCTTAGGAGAAGCCTTAAAATGCCATTCTCTATACCTACAGTGACTTCATTTCCCTCTTTTCAGGTCATCTGCTATGTGGATTTGTTCTCGTTCCTACACCTTTTTTTTAACCAATTAAGAAAACGTTTCTTTGGATGTTAAGAAAGGACACTGAGTACCTCTTCTTTTTGCCTCATGTTTTAAGTTTAGTTTTAGTAAAAGTTATGTTGCAGGGGCTGGCCCGGTGGCATAGTGGTTAAGTTCATGCACTCTGCTTTGGCAGACCAGGATTTGCGGGTTCAGATCCCGGGCACAGACCTACACACCACTCATCAAGCCATGCTGTGGAGGTGTCCCGCATACAAAATAGAGGAAGACTGGCACAGATGTTAGCTCAGTGACAGTCTTCCTCAAGCAAAAAGAGGAAGATTGGCAACAGATGTTAGCTCAGGGCCAATCTTCCTCACCAAAAAAAAAAGAAAGTTATGTTACAAATAATTACTTAACGTTACCCATGAGCTAGTCTAGCAACCCTGTCTTTACTCAAATGTTTTCTTCAATAAGGGCTTTTGTCTGTTTTTCTCTTCATTAAAGAAAAATGAACAAATAGATCTTCTTTTCAGTAAAGTAAACAGTTGTTTTTCCATGTAAGGAACTATAGGAGTGAAAGATGATTTTTTTTTCAAATTGACAAGTATTTGTTAAGCACCAAAGAAGCTAGAAATTATTAATGATGAAAGTGAACTAGAAGACACAAGAGCATATACTATGTGAAGTTACATTATCTAATGAGATGAAAATACATGAGCCTATAAAAAGAAACAGCATTTATGTGGATTTTCCAGTCTGTCTCTTCATCATAGGACTTTGAGCAGTGCCTGGCACCTACAAAGTACTTAATAATAATCATTGAATTGAAAAATCTCTCATTCTCATAACAGCCCTGTGAGATGACCTCTGTTACAGGTGAAGAAATAGAGGCTCAGAAATCTGGATTGGAGAGCTCTGAGTGGTGATGTCAGTATTTGAACCCAGACTTTTGGACAATACCACTGTAAACAATTAAATACTAAATTTTGCAGTTCAAATTTTGAGTGTCTCAGGAATTTATCAACGGGGAAGGACAATATGAGTTGCAATGGTCAACAGTGACTTCGTCGAAAAGATATGCTTATGACTTGTCTATATTGTAACCTCTTTGTCCTTTCCTAACCTCCTAAGGTATTTTATGTTTTAGATCACTTAAATGGTTGGTCCCCAGTGCTGTAGCAAATACATTTTTGAAAATTAGCAGTCATTTTTACTTGGAGCTCGGCATCCCTAAATGACTCATGTCATCATTTTGCACATTCTCTTGATTCCATAATGTTGTTTTCCTCACCTTGAATTTATTGACACCAATTCATTTTGCCTTGACATTGGCATTAACAGGGAAATGGTTTTGTTTCATCCTGACATTATAAAATCACCTCCCAAGACTTGGTTTGACATTGTCAGGAGGTGGTTATGGTGACAGCAAGGCCACAGTAGACGAGAGTGAATTACAGTGATTCCCAGGAAAAAAAAATCATTAAGAAAAGTTACTGCTGTGTGATTTCAGTAGCTATTTTTCATACTTAAATATCCCTGCTGTTTAAAAATCCTAAGAGGGCTTAGACCATATTTAGAACACTCCTGCCAAGTATATATAGGAAAAATTAAGTCTCTAAGGAGGCATTTAGCCATAGCTCGACAAACAGGAAACTCAAATTATATTTTAGCTTTACAAAGTGCTCAAAGGCATTGAAATTCTGTCTCAGGAAAAAAAGAAAAAACACGCTTGTGAATTAATGACACAATTATCTCCTTTCAGCCACAGATACTTGGATTTCTTAATGCCGAATATCAAAGGCCTGTAGTATTGCTCTACCTCCCACTGAGAATGTGGAATGTTTTACAGATTTGTCTTCAGCACTGAACGGGACTGTATGGATTGTCTTTCACAATTCCCACATCATTTCTAAGAACACCAAATCCTTTTACTTGCATTTTTCTATGTGCCCATGATGGTCTCTCACCTCCATCCCAGTCCCACGTAGAACAGTTCCATCTGGATTTTCCTTTAGCCTATGTTCCAAATTTAACTACTTAATTTCACCTTCCAATTAAAAAAAAAATGGTATTAAGTTTCTCCAGGGCCATATTTTTCCACCTTCATATTACCTGCAATGCCAAGATTATAGTACGAGGTAGTACATTTTGCCTAATGAAAAATGAAGGGAATGCTTCTGATCTCCTTGCTCGCCTGGCCACCCTTGCTTCTTCCCCTTCTGCCGACATATATTGTATCACTGAAGGAAGAAACCCAAAACCAGTCACCATTCTCTTCCTGCTCATGTTCTCCACTATGAGATCACGCATGGAAGTCCCGACAAGTCAGGGTATACAAGCTGAGCTGGATGTCGAAGCTGCCCAGGCACTTCTCCATGTGTCCCTAGACAGCCTCCTCTCCCGTTCCCTGCCAAATATTTCACCCCTCCCTTCAAGACCCCGCCTTACCTCTGCCTCCTCATGCTCAGCAGATAGCCTCACCTCCTACCCTGCAGGCACTAAAATGAGGCCATCCTTCCACTTCCCGCTCTCCAACCTATGAGCTTTATATCCATCTGCATTGATATCTATCTATTAATAATAGATCTATATCTACCATTCAGAAAGAGGCAGAGAACAAAAGACAAATTTTATTTACTTATTTAATAAATGTTTATTGGGCGTCTATTTGGTGCCAGGGACAGGGCTGTATACTCACAATGAACAGGTCATAGATGTGGTGCAAACATGTACACGTGTAGCAGGTTATGAGTCTCCTACCAACTCAAGTAGCATGAAATATGTTTTCTTTAAGTTAAATCTGACTGTGAGCTCCTATACTGGAAAGGTGGTGGGAAATTCAGTCACAGTCGTCACCGTGGCTTGATCTTCAAATGTAGAAATGCCCACTCATTTTGCATCAGTCTGCACTAGTTAACAATGAGATGGCCTTCGGGCTGCATGTCCCTTTAGCTCAGGACTGGTTGCTGAGTTGCAGCCTCACCTGAGGCTATGCTGTCTTTGGCAAGACGAGGAATCCCAGTGTCTAGGGCCTTCTTGTGATTATGGAATTGTGTAGGAACTCTTATGCCTTTTCTGAGATAATTTTTGTAGACATTTAAGATAATTGGTAGTATGACTAGAAATATATATTAATAACACATATACTGAAATATGGCAAAATTTGGTCACATGTTTATTTCTTAGATGAATTACCTTTATCATTTCAGTAAAAGATACTTTTATTTTCTCAAGTAACAACAGTTCCTTTTGTTAACATTTTTAATATCTTCAAAGGACTATATATTTATTCTAAGCAATTTGGAAAGAGTGAAAAGCATAAAGATGAAAATTAGAATTACTAAAATCACCCACACTCCTACCAGTCAGAGATAAACACTAGTCACATTTTGGTACAATTTGTTCCATTACTTTTTCCAAGGTTTATATTACATAAGGTATTATGTGGAGGTGTATGTCGGTACTTATGGGCATCATAGTGGATAAACATCTGTACTACTTTTCCCCCTGATATAAGGTCATGTATTTTGAAATGATGGCTTATACCCTGTTGTGTGTGATTGTGCTTCCCAGTGAACACCATCTCTTACCTTGGGCAAAAGAGTAGAGGTTGCGCCTTGTTATTAAACTAGATAAGTGCATTTTCTGATACCAGATGAGAAACTGTGATTTCTCAGCACTGTTTTTTTGAGCACCTTGCCTGTGTCTGTGTCTGAAGGTGTTGACCTAAATAGAATTTCAATACATCATTAATGATCACTTTGGGAAAGGTGCCCAGCCTTCAGCTCGTGGGATTCTCAGTGAATTAATTCTTTTTCAAGATCAGCAAAGGCTTTTTTCAGGTTGCAACAGCTGAAAACTTTGGGAGTGTCTGGACAGTGCCTCTTGTTCCTGCCCTGGAGTCACCTGTGATCTCTTTCACACCAGCTGGGTTACCGCTTACTCCCAACATAGGCTCCTTCAAATGAACGTGGTTCTTTTATGATGTTTTGAGTAGTGTTTCCTTTGATTGGACAAGAGCAAGTGTCACTCCCATAATCGGTGTTTTGATATTAGATGAATAACAATAGAATGACTGCTCTCTAATATCAGAACCTGCTGCACTTGATTACCCAGACATGCCTGACCACCCAGCTGACAGCTTCCACATTGTTCCTTACAGCCCCTTCAGCTCTGCTCCTTGACCTCATGACACTGACACAAAGTAGGCTGCATGCTGTCACACAGGGATCATGCCACCAGCACCACTGTCCCCAGATGGATATAGACACAGACAGGAGTTGAGAGCAGGAAAGCAAGGATATTTCTACTTGATGGCTCCCAGGTTTCAGCCTATAGACTGTTTGCATCTCTACCTGCCCCCTGCCTCACCACTGCAGAGGGTAAATGTGGGCTATGGGCCAGTGTCCTCCCTGCTACTCTGAAAATACACCTTATGTACTCTGACTGGTGAAAGAGAATGCACGTTGAATGACAGTATAGAAGTTACCGTTGAGAAAACGGGCACTGCCAGTCCAAGCTGACCTTGCAAGGCTTTGTGAAGTACACAGCAGTTGAATTCAAATATTCAGGAACTGCATGTTTGACCCCACACTGTCTCAAGATTCATACCCAGAGGACATATACAGATGCTGTCTCTGAGAGAGGACATTTGTTTCCTTTGTCACTTCAAATACCTTGAATTGGGTAGGTACTGATGAATGCATCATCATGGCCGAGGTAAGAATAAACCCCTCACTCTTCCACCCCGGCCTTCTAGCATCAGGGGGGAAGGGGAAGGTATTGAACATTAACAAAATATACTTGGGTTGTGTTTCATATTTTTTAAAGCATTTCCACGTAATTCATCTTGACATTCCCAATCACTGTGAGGTGGCTGAGTAGGACAAGTGTTGTTATCCTTGCTTTGGCAGTGAGGAAGGAGAGGTTAAACAATTTCCCCAAGTTCACTCAGCCCATTAACCACAGAGACCAGACTTGACTCCCAAGTTCTTCAACTAATTCTCTTTGTACTACCTCATGCTTTTAGTACAAGTGAGGAGAAAAAGTATCCCTGTTTCATGGGACACCAGAGAAGACTGGTAGGCAAAACTGATCAAGCAAAAACAGCCCCTGAGTCATCACCAGTGCTCGTAATATTGGAGAAGTCCAATGGTCGTCATGTGTTTGATCAAAAAGAGGACAATTCCTCACCTTTTGCCTTTTAAGATGATAGGCTTTCCACGAAAAATATTCAGGCATAAAGCTCAAGAGAACTTTAAAAATACCTACTTCAAACTCTGTCTCTAATTTTATAGCTGTCACTAGAATCTGAGCTCCACAGAAGCAGTAGCATTGTCCATTTGGCTCACACTCTGTGCCCATCATCTAGAACAGTGCCTGGTTGGATGATGGGTGGATGAATGGATGGATGTCGCTAAATGGTTTCATGATACATCGGAGGCCTTACAGCAAAGTGATGGCTAGTCAGAACTAGAACTCAGGTTTCATGACTCTTAATGTTTTTTCCACTGCACCATATCACCAATCATGACCAGACATAAGTGAGAAAAGACGGGAAAAATGCAGTTAGTGTACCTAGAATTCCCAAAAAAGGCCATTAGACAACAGTCTATAAAGTTTCTTTCAGACCCCAGGGGCTAACCTGCAGGCTCAGCTCTACGTCTCACATCTCACAACCTAGTAAAACGCCACCAAGGCTGAATACATGGGTTATAATCACAGCTCTTCATCTCCCTGCCACAAACTCTCAAATGCCTAAATCAGAATGGAATGTTGCACACATGCCTTTGTTATTAGCCTGTTCGGTGGAGGTTATTTACTCTTTGACGTTTCTTTGAAAAGGACGGGAACAGTTTGGAACATCTTTCCCTCAGCAACTCTGGGCTTGTTTCAGGTGGTGAAGGTAGAGGTCACTTTATTAATATAACCATCAAGGAAGGCTGTCATGGTAACACATTGCATTGATTCCTTGAAGTGCAAGAGACAAAGCCAAAAAGAGAAACTTTCAAGTCTATAAATACAGACCCAGTATTGCTCAAGCATAGCAGGTCACTGACAGGGTGAACCTCAATGTATAGCTTTGAACAAGACCCAAACAGAGAAAAGAAAACTTCCCTTTGGTAATGTAATAGATCATCATGATCATAATGGGAATAAGTGACCCTTCAGGTCTCAAAAGAAGAGAAGAATAGAACAAGTAGCAACACTAGGTCCTGGCTCGTGCCCTCTTTGAGCATATAGGATCCCTCTATAGGTCTGCTTTTCCATACCTTCCAGAGAGGACTAATAGAAGGAAAAGGAATCAAAGTCTCATAATTCACATTTTGACAATAGATTGCAGTTTTGGAACAGAAAATGTATATAACAATCAAGAAACCTACAAAAAACAAGTTAAAGAATTAAATAATTTAGCTACATCCCTGTTACTCTCATTATCCAAGCCAGAGGAAAAATAAAAAGAAGTGAAAGAGGATGGAAGAAATTCTTTCACTGTGAAAATTCTGAGTGTTTTTATAAACTGGTAGCAATTGTGGGAGCTTCTTTATCTATTATTGTGGCTTGCTCACTGAAGCTGTGATCGGAACTGTTATAACACCTTGCTGACTTCAGCTTTTTAACCAGGATTCCACACTTCATCTTTTAGCCACATAACTGTTTGGGTCTAACTTTAATATACAATTTTATCTATCAAGAGCCACAGATTATCTTGGTCACTCCATTTGAAAGCATTCCTAATAGTGACACATCAGGGGGTTACAGGTTATATAGTGTGCTATTGGACACACTATAAATGAATTATTTTTATCAATAGCAAAATGATCTTTTAGAATATAGCCAAGCTATTATCAAAGTAGTTATTATCAAAGCTATTATCAAAGTATTAGCTTTTCCTGTATCTAAGGATCATATTTTATCATAATAAAAAGAATTATGTCTAGCAAATAACAATTTGCATCCAATACTGAATCAACTGTTGTACAAGGGATTTTTAAAAATCCTTCCCTGTTTACTGAGCTAGCACACTCTTAGATTGTCAATAGTAATGAAGAAAGAATCGGGATATGCTTAACGTGAATAGTTCTCAAAATAAAGTCAGAGTTTTCAGTTTGAGGCAAATCCACACAGAAGGGCACCAGGTAAAGAGAGTGATAACTTCAAGGTACATGTTGAGTAGAAATCCCCAGTTGGATTTTTAATCTGCAATGACATGCAAGATGAAATGTACATAATTCCAGGATTATAAATGGGTGTTTATCCTCATGCCAGTTCTGTCAACTGGTGGTGAATGCCTGAAACCTTATGTTGAGAGGAATTCTGAAGTTCTGTGCGAGAGAATGCCATGATTAAATAGCTATGTCTTCTACATAGAGGAAGAGGAAATGAGAGCATATACAACATATTTGCCATTCCCAACCTAGACTTTTGATATTTTTGGTTATATTTTATGTATTTTGGTTGCATTTTATGAGCTGATTTGCATTTAGAGCTATGCCAGAATGTGGTAGAACTCTATAAGATGTGATATTTAATGCTATCAATAAAGACCTCTGCCTAGTCACAGTGGGGTATAAATGCAGAGCAGCTGGCCAATATGACTGCAAATCTATTGAGAATCTACAGAAGAGTTATTTATATTGTCTTGAGGAGCATAGAATGTGCACTGTGCCACACCATTTACAGCATTTCTCCCGACTGTTCTTTTCTATGTGAAGAGCAGGAATCTGTAAATTGGGAGACCTGGATTCTAGTTCTAGTTCTACCCTAAATTGCTTTCAGTTTACTCATCTAGAGCTTATCTAGATAGTTTCTAAAGTTTCCAAAGCTCTGATCTTACTGTTTCTATCAGAGCAAGGTAGAACAAATTACGTGACAAGGGTGATTTTGATTCCTCTCTTATCCTTTAATTGTGAGCAGTACTGAAGAGTCTGCTTTAGATCTCAATCTTCTGTATTTACTCCCCCAAAAAGATAATCCACTTTTATATTTCAACTTCAGGTACTTACAGTCACCTCCAACTCCCATGGCTCTGCACCAGAAAACTCACCGTTTCTCTCTGATCTAGAATCGCCAAGGCGTCTTCATTCTCCTTTCACCAATATACATAAGGACAACTGCTCATCTTCATTTCTATGGCTGACACCCTGATCCAGGCCTTCATCATTTTACCACCAACACTAATTGAAGAATAATTCTTTGTTGTGGGGGCTGTCCTGTGCACTGCAGGATATTTAGCATCTCTGGCCTCTACCCACTAGAAGCCATTAGCATGCCCTTCCCTGAGGTGTGACAATCAAACGTCTCCAAACATTGTCAAATGTCCCCTGGGAGATAAAATCACTACTTTTGACTGACAACCAAAGACCTCTATTAAATGTTAATTCCTCAAATTTCTCCAATCCTTTTTCTAATTATTGCAAAATCCCTTCCGTCAGATTCAATCAGGAAGATGCAATACTTATTTTGCTTATTTCCTTTACCCAACTCAAAGTCCCCTTCCTCTCATAGTCTTCCAGTCTGTCTATTTATTCCTAGATACAGTCAAATACAGCAGAAAGACTTCTATGATTACTTTTATACCTGAACATTATCACTGCATTTTGTTGACATTTTTTCTTCTCAGCATCATTCATGGTCTTTCTTGCTCTTCCTATGGCTTAAATGCTGATGTTCTTCAGTGTTCTGTATGCAGTCTTCATTTCTACTTAATCTATATTCTACCAGAATAAGGTCTTCTATGCATTTCACTTCACACTTTGTAATGACCACCATCACCTCTTCTCCAAATCTATATCTCCAGGATGTCCGATCTCCTGAACCCTTAACTAGTGTCTCCAACTAATAACAAGACCTGCAGAAGAGCCTATAGACCTCTCAAAGTCAACAGGTCCAAAAAAAAGTTCACTTTCTTCCCTGACCAAACTCTTCCCCCAATCTTCTTTTCTTAATAAATTACATTATGATGCATCCAAATACGAAAAACAGGAAACTCAGAATCTCTCTTGCGCGTTTCAAGTAACCAGTCTCCAAATGTGTCGCTGCTTCTCTCTCCCCACTGCTCTAACTCATATCAAGCCCATTCTATTGAAGTATCTGGTCTCCTTACCTCCAATCTGTCCTTTCTCTGGTCTAGTCTCACCTTTTTCTTTCTCCCCTTTAAAACATCACCTTGCTCATATGTCTTTGACAGCTTCCCATTGCCTGTTATCTAGACTCTGTAGTGTGTTACGTAAAACCTTCACAACCAGGCCACAACATACCTTTCTAGTCTCCATTTTTCCCTACGCACATCCAACATTCTAGCTACACCAGTCCGCTCATCATTCACTAACATGTTCCATGCGTTTCTCACTCAGGCTCTAGTCAGAAACCTGAAACCATACTAGTTATTTTACAAAAAGAATTTAAGGAAATGGTTAAACAGGTGTTTTAGAATTTAAAGATGAAAAGAGGACACTGAAGTAACTCAGAGATAGTAACTGTGTAAGCAGGGAGCAGCTATCACTCTTGGGCTGAGAGATTACAAAAAGAGGATGGGGTTATTAGAAACTAAAAGTTTGGAGGAGAGATCCCACAGACGTGGGACCTGCACCTCTGAGGAGGGGTAACGCCTGGCTGCTGCTAGAGGTTGGAGCAACCTCTAGGGAAGGAATGCTGCCAGGTTGGTGCAGGAACTTCTAAGGATGAGATGAAACTAGTTCTGAATAAAGCTGAGCACTGGGACCACGTGCTGCTATTGGGATGAAAGGTCATTGCTGGGGCAGTACTGTTAAGAAGAGACATCAAACAGGTAAAAGGAAATCTCTTCTTCCTTCCTCCTACCTTCTCTGCTCCCTCTAGTGCTCCTTGTTGGTAGAAGCCAGGAGACAACTTGCAGGGTTCCAGCCTCACCATCAGAAGGGTGGATTTAGAGTTGAGAGACAATTGCTTAATAACCAGCACAATGCACTTTCACGTCTCGCTGCCTTAACCCAGACAGTTTCGCCATCTATAATGCTCTTTCTACCAATATCTGCATGATGCACACAACCAGACTTGAACTCCATAAGAGCAGAGATCATGCTTTATATGTCTTTTATTTCTTCCTGGTCTTTAATACAAAGTTTCATATGCTGAAGAAGAGCTCAATGATATTTGTTAACCACCTACTTTATTCATTAAGCACCACAAATTTGATTCAAAATGACATGAAGATAAATTTATGAATAGCAGGTAAGATCTGTAGTTAGGTTTAGATGAGCTTCTAGCACAATTCCAACAGAGAGTCCTGTGCATATGGTAAAGTTCTGTATTTATTGAACAGCACAATCAAGAGACCAAATGTAATATGTCTTATAATGAATTCTAAAGTGATGAAATACATTCTAGGTTTCATTGTTTTCTGTTTATCTCTTACAGAAAATATATTCCCCCAATCCATGAGATTATTAATCCTGGGGTCACATCTGTTCCTTGTATATTCATTAAGTATCTCCCAATCATCAACATCAAACTAGTAGATTATATAAATGTAGGAAGGATATTGAATTGTAACTTAATCACCAGCTTCTTGAAAAAAAACAAACTTCCGTTGAGCAACTGATTTACATTCAGGTCCAAGAAGAAAAATAGCTTTTTTTTTTTTTAAGGGGAGTGATATTTAATTAACTATTGATTTCTTCTCAATTATTCAAGGCAAGCAATTATCGATATTGATGGAACAGATATTTCCCTACCTCTAGTGTCCAAGTGAAAGGAAATATCCCATTCAGCAATCTGCTCCCTGGAACAAGAGATGCTGAGAATCTTTAAGTGGAAACAGTTATTTGGATCTGTTTATTCCATGTTGCCCCAATTAAACAGATATTTGCTGAAATGTAAGCAAAACAAAACCCTGAAAACGGATGTATGCTTTCCATATTAACAACAACCAAAATAAAGAGGGCTTTTGTCAGTTTTGATCATGAGTTTAACTACTTTACACTTGTAGACTTTGCCTCACAGCTACAGATCTTGACATTTTTAACATGACTCATAAAATACTATAATTTGGGTCTAATATTCATGATTTCTAAGCCACCCAATGAGAAGTAGCTTATACAATCATTAGAACATCTAGAACACTACCTTGTATATCAATATTTTGAGCCTGAAGGATTTAGTAGGCCTTAAAAATCACTTCTGACATTTACAGATAGCAAGTATGGGTACATTTGAAAATTATACCAATACATTCTGCAACTGTGTTAGAGGTTGTCAAGGAATTGTTGTGGAAGGTGGTAAAACAGGGCCTTGTTTAGGGCACTTTGTTATTAACTCTGTGAGCATCCACCACCATCTTTTCTCAGCTCATTTGCACACAAAGCATTAGCATGTTTGTGCGTAAGAAGCTTCTTTTGAAGGTGACATGACTACTGAACATGATTAATGGACAAGGCAACATTCTCTATTGAATTACTTGGGAGATGGGGGTTATTTTTTTTAAATACTTTGCACTTGATAGTAATATTAAGTGTGTGTGTGTGTGTGTGTGTGTGTGTGTTTAATTCATGTGATACCCCTGGGGAAATCTGACCATGACATTTAAAAAAAATGAAAAATGTTATAATTTATAAAAAGCTACTTTTTCTGCTCTGCCCCCATCCCCATTCCAGAGTGGCTCTATATATTAAATGCTTAAGCAGCATATGTTGCTGAGAAGTTTTCTTGGCTCTTTTACTCTTTGTTGTTGTTTTAATTTCCCTGGGTTCTATTTAACATTCTGCTAAATCAGTGAAACCTTGATTATCTAAAAGAAGAGGAGACGTGGAATTAATGAGAATAACCAGAATTTTGAAGAAATAAGAAATTATTAGAGACGAAAGTTACATGACAGGAACTGTGAATGAATTTTAGTATCTGGAATTGCTTGCTTGATTTATTCAAACTGATTCCATTAATTGATGGACATAGTGAAATTTTGGTAATCAGGGTTTCACCACTGCATTTATTATTATCCCCAGAAATCAAGGTAACCTTGGACTCTACTTCCCATATTTACAAGGCAATAAATATCCTAATAGGCTGTCAGGGGCAAATGTGACTGCTCTTCCTCACTCTCTTCCCATGAAACAGCTTTCTCTCTTCCCATCTGGCTGCTGCCTGCCTGGATCATGCTGCCTGCCCCCATCCCATCCTCTCCCTCCTCATGCTTCCCTGTTAGCCCCTGACTTCCTGCATGCAGTGCCTAAACTCCCCTGCAGGGAGAATGGCCCATCCCTTAGAGGTTCTTGGTCTTTTTAGCAATACTGCTTTGCATCTTAATTACCATTCATCTAGCTTCAAAGCTCGGCATTCTTCTATCAGGCTCTTGTCCTTCAAAAACCCTTGAGGTCACAACAGGTCCCAGTTCCATGAAGAGAAGACACTGCCATACCAGGAGTGTTACATTACTTTGTATTCCGTAGCCTGAAATGGACAACGATAATATCCAAGATTGCAGCAAAAATCTGTATGAAAAGGACTAATATGATAAAAACAAAGGCAGCAAACTACATTTGTTTGGAAATCGGAGTCACATGCTTAGGTTGTGGAGGGGAGGGGGGAGTGCAAGATCGATAGAGTTGTTTTTAAAGCTGAAAACATGATGTACCAGATGAACTTAAATTGATTCTGCTTCTCCTCCCCGCGCCCCCCCCCCCCACCCTCCCCCTCGTTCTGCAGCGAATGTCTGCGACAACGAGCTCCTGCACTGCCAGAACGGAGGGACGTGCCACAACAACGTGCGCTGCCTGTGCCCGGCCGCATACACGGGCATCCTGTGCGAGAAGCTGCGGTGCGAGGAGGCGGGCAGCTGCGGCTCCGACTCGGGCCAGGGGGCGCCCCCGCACGGCTCCCCGGCGCTGCTGCTGCTGACCGCTCTGCTGGGGACAGCCAGCCCCCTGGTGTTGTAGGTGTCGCGTCCAGCCACCAGACGGGCCTGCGCCGGGGGGAAGTCAACACAACCCAAGCATTTGCTACTAACATAGGAAACACACACTCAGACACCCCCACTCAAACACAGTACAATCTAAGAAGGCCTAACTGAACTAAGCCATATTTATCAGCCGTGGACAGCACATCCGAGTCAAGACTGTTAATTTCTGACTGCAGAGGAGTTGGCAGCTGTTGCTATCACCGCAGATCGCATTGCCAGCTGCAGAGCTTATTGCCGATTGGAAAGGCTGTGACAGTCCCCCAAACAGGAAAGGCAACAAACCAACCAACCAACCAACCTAAAAACATTTGCTACTCTCACGTGGTGCGCCCCAGCACCGCTCGGCCCAGTGTGCGGACCAACCAAACAGAAGCATTCTTTGCTGGCAGTGCATTGTGGGTGTAAGGAAATCTGTTACGAGCTGCCATATTGGCCTGCTTCGGTCCCTGAATCCCTTCCAACTTGTGCTTTAGTGAACGTTGCTCTGTAACCCTTGTTGGTTGAAAGATTTCTTTGTCTGATGTTAGTAATGCACATGTGTAACAGCCCCTCCAAAAGCTCAAGCCAGTCATACCCCGTATATCTTAGCAGCACTGAGTCACCCAGTGCGAGCACACACCCACTGTCCAAGAGTGGCTGTAGGAAAAGAGAAAGTGTATCTATCCTTTTGTATTCAAATGAAGTTATTTTTCTTGAAATACTGTAATATGTAGATTTTTTGTATTCTTGCCAATTTGTGTTACCAGACAATCTGTTAATGTATCTAATTTGATTCAGCAAAGACTGACATTTTATTTTGTCCTCTTTAGTTCTGTTTTGTTTCATTGTGCAGAGGTTTCTCTGTAAGGGCAACGAACGTGCTGGCATCAAAGAATATCAGTTTACATATATAACAAGTGTAATAAGATTCCACCAAAGGACATTCTAAGTGTTTCTTGTTGCTTTAACACTGGAAGATTTAAAGAATAAAAATTCCTGCATAAACGATTTCAGGAATTTGTATTGCGATTTCTTAAGATGAAAGGAGCAGCCACCAAGCCGTTCCGCACTCACTTTACTGATTTCTATGTGGACTGAATACATTCAGCTGACGAATTTAGTACCCAGGAAGATGGATTGATGTTCACTAGCTTGGACAACTTCTGCAAAATATGAGACTATTTCCACTTGGGAAAAATTATAACAGCAAAAAATAATAATAATAATCTAAATGATTGCCAAGATTATGCCAAAGCCTGTTGGCAGAGCACTAAGAGACTTTTATTTTTAAGTCATGCTATTTTCACAGATTGATGTGATCATGTGACTCTAGGGATGCTGATCTATGTATCTTTCCAAATGCAGTGTTTACATGGAGTATCATAAGAGGCAGCGTGGGGAAACCAGGAAAGTCACAGGGAAATTGAGTGATTAGCGATTTGACTTTGAATACATTAAGTATTTAGAGGAAATATCAAAATATACAGCAGCAAGTAGACACAACTGCTGTTCCCGAGAATAAAGTTTGTTTTAAGTAACGCCCAAGGTGTAATAAATCCTTGTTTCTGCCTTTTATTAGGCCAATTGCTGTGCAAGACAGCAAGAGGAGGAGGAGGAGGGTGGGGGAGAATCAGTGCAAAGTTTCAAAGTGGCTAAAACAGCGTGTATTCCATTCCCAGCACACTGTTGTCCTACAGGTTACAGATATGTGAGCAGCAGCACCTCCTGGAATCAAAAACAATTATCAGCCCAAGCCGGAGTCTTAAGGACAATCAAGTCCTACATGACTTGGTAGAGCAATAACCTATGACAGCATTAGGTCAGAAGCCTACTTCTAGTCTGAATTCTTCACCCCGCTGCCACTCTTTGCTGAAACGGGGGGGAAATGTCTTCTGATAAATAACCTGGGTAAAAACTAGATGAAGGAACAGCGTGTCTTATTGGTTTTGTTCCCAGAAAAGCCAATTCAAAGAAGGCAATAAAAGGTAAACAGGTAATGTCTGTGCTGCCTGCCACCCCATGTCTAAGTCGATTGAATGTTTGTTATTCAAACCAACCAGTCTCTTTTGATGTAAGAAATAAGAAAAGATGGAAATAAATTAGAGCTCTGGCTTCGTGCCCAGAGTGGCCAAACAGAAATTGGAGATTTACATTAGAAGCATAAGCAGCAAATTATATTTCAGGCTCACCAAAGAATACACACAAAAATGCCGATAACATACAGAGTTTGAGATTCCTTATAATGAGATGGATTTCTAATATTAAAGTTGGAATTTAGGTTGTCTTAGAGTTTATTAGCACAAACCAAAGGCAGACTGTGTTATTTCTAGCAACGATGCACTTTATCATTATCCACTCATGGCTTTGTCACAATGCTCAGGAATCAGACTGCACATTTCAATAAGTGAGATTCCAAAAGCTAATTCTAAAATTTAATGAAGGCCTGATCTAAATCAGTTCGTCTGCATTTTATCTTTATGAAGCTATAAGAATCTAAATTGTTGAGGAATATCTTGCATTCAGTGTATTTAGATATAGTTTTCTGAATTTTCTGAAGTGATGTGATCTGCTTTTAATAAAAATTCACTTTTAGGTATATAACAAATGGAAATGAAATGTTTTTTAATTTGGATTCTCAAATTCTTCTTAAGGGTGTATTCCTTTGAAGAAACCCCAACTCGTAGATTTTAGTCATCTGCTGCTTTCCAGCATTTCTTGCAAAGCTGGTTCCATCTACAATACTCTGTCTTAAGAACAGGATTGGGGTGAAAAGTGGGTACTAAATTATTCATGTACTTAAGGTCCTAATTCTTGCTCAGTCTCTACTTGGATTAACCTTTAAGGTGGGTTAATATCGTTATGTACATGAGTTAATCTATCAACTTTACCACAATGTAAAATATGATTCTTTCCATCACCATTAATGGGCATAAAACTTCAAAGAAATCTTTGTCCAAAGGTTCAGCTATGTAGACAGTGTTGGTACTTACAGGAAAGTGATTAGACTGCCCTGCAGTGATGTGGGAATGATTCATTTCTGACCCTGTACACAGCCTGGACAGCGAACTTTAGTCCCAACAAAGAGGGGTCCTTGCTTGGAGAGGCCCATTCTGACCCTCCTCCCACTTTGTTTCAGTAGCCAGGAACCGAGAATTCCCTCAATTCCCTCCCCAGATGTCCTCCATCCACTTCTAGGGTGAGTGTGCACCTCTTCTGGGGGTCCATACTCCTGAAGGCAGGCGGGCAGCATCGTTAGTGCACATCCCTGGGCACGAGAGGTGGCAAAGAGTGAATATATGTGGGTAGATTAGTGACTCTGGCCTGGGAGTGTAAGCTGAGGAATTCACACACGAGTGAGAAGAGGCTCCTTGCAGTGAAAAACCAGAGCTCAGGGATGGAAAAGTAGGGGCAAAGGGGTGGCAGAGAAGTAGGCTAGGGCAGCCTCAGAGCCAGGGTCCAGTACAGAACTCTGAGCAGTCTAAGGATCCTGAATCTGCACCTGGGTTTCCAATTGTTATAAAAGCGTTTATGTCAAAGTAGCAGCATGGAATGTATTTTATTTGACACTATGTTAGCTTGATGTAGAACTTTTAAATATTTAGACGTATGGCACGTGGGCTGCCACTGGTACTTTCAACCTGGCCCCTGCCTGGAGGTGAACACTGCATGAGGTGCCCTGAGTCAAATCACCTTTGGCAGAAATCACTCACCCAGGTAACATAAAGAAAGGTACGGGTTGGGAGAAGGCATATGGGCCACAGTTCAACGGTTCCTGTAGTTAATACCCCGCCTCCCCTTTTCTCGGACCTGTGGCCTTACGGGAATATAAGAAGTTTTGGGTGGACTGGAGGCAGCTGCGAGGAAATCCTGAAATCAGATCTTTCGTCCCACTGCCTTCACTCTCCGCCATCAATCATCCAGTATTACTGGAATGTAAAGATCCCTATTCTGAAATGGGATGCTCTGGGCTATATGGGAAATGGGTTGTTGCACTTCACCTGTTGTTAAATACTAAATAAAATACCTGTTTAACAGTTTCTCCGCTCACAGGGTTGCACAGAATATGCGGGCACTTTGAACTGCGTGTTCTATATATTTGTTACATATGGGACTCTTTGTATTTATGATCTGGTGCAATTGAAAGCTTCAGCTTTGGAAATCTGAACTAGAATTCTTTCCCCACCATTTTTATTCCTATCAATATCCATTTTATTCTTATCAATAAGGATGGCAATGGTGGCAGCGACTAAACTGCATCTTAGAACAATACGAATAACCAGGTAAAAAATCCAGGAATTTTTTTCTTTTAGAAAATCCAATTGGACAGGCTTAATGATATATAGGAATAAAAAGTATAGATAAGGAGCACCCCCAGAGTTTTGATCCAAATGTCTGGTTGTGAACAATTATTTCTTTGCCTCAGGACATCAGGACCAGATTCTGAGCAATTTTCATTCTAAGAAATATCGCATGTTCATCCAGCACAAATAGTCCTACAGTTCTGACCATTTCCATGTAGAAGAATTTTTTGCTTTTAAGTATACTTTCACTTTTATTACACTAAAAGCTTCTCCCTGTGGTTACCTAAAACAGATGCCAACAAATTCCCAACATAGACTGCACATAAACATAATATGATGTCAGAAAGAATTAAGAAAGCCAACTATCATATTTTGGATTTTCGCCAACAATCTTGGGAACATAGGGAACTTTTACTCTTCACAACACCTGGTAAGGTGTGACTCACGTATTACCATCTTCATTTTGCATCTGAAGAATCAAATAACTAAGAAACAGATATATCCCTTGTATAAATCATATTATTGCATTTAACTAGAAATGAGAAAAGAACATCTGTGAAAAAAACCTATTAATATTGAAAAAGAATGGAGTTATTTGAGATCTGGTATGGCAGAAAAATTCTGTCCCTAATGGCATTTTTAGAGTAGGTCCCGAAAAAAGTCTACCAAGAAAACTTAAAAGATTTTAGGGGATGTTGTTTAGATTTATTTAGATTTATATAGTGGAGCATTTAACCAATGCTGGAATCCCCCATCTACCCTCTACCTTCTCCCGTCCCCCAAGAGCGTTTTGTAATTGATGGATGAATTAAAAGGGAGTAGTAACATTTAAAATTATGCCATGTTTTTATTAACCTGAAATGATAGCTGGTAAAACGGGCCATTATTCTGTGAGACCTAATTATGTTAACACTAAAGATTTAGCTAGGCTGGCTGAAGCAAACTGCAGAGAATTGGAAGTAAAAAGTAATACCCATTTTCTTAACCTAGTCTCATTTTTTCAGAGGTGTCACTTTTAACTATTATTTAATTAGTGAACTATGAATTCTACGGGGGCAAAAAAAATTGACTGGAAGAGAGAAAAAATAATTACTACCCCTCCTACCTCTGAACAGACTGAAATTCCTGCGTGGCAAGAACGTGTCAAGTTACGTTAAAGATGTAACGTACCATGGTGTGTATCCTCCAGCCACGCCACCCTGGTAGGACCACATGGCAGCTTGTTCTTACAAGGGGCAGTCATTCTAATCTAATAAAAGAAGGAAAATGACAGAAAATCACACACCTGAATTCCTGTTAAGAATAGGCAATTCTTTTTGCCCCAGGCAGGTGAGAACATAATGTCATTTTTGTTCGTTTGTATTTGCGCTCTGAAGGAGGGCCGCTCCTGTCGGGGAATGGTTTTCCCTCTGCCAGTGTGAAACAAGGCAAGGAAACATTCTCCAAGGAAATAGCGTTTTGCTGTATACCAGTTATGCCTCCCACGAAGCCCTGAGTAATTGTTTTGGCTTTCATGGTGTGATCAACACCTAAGGGCAGACATTAGTGTCATCACTCTCCGTCTCTTTTTCTCTCCCTTTGGGGAAAAAAAGGTGGATCCAAATACAGGATGACGACATTCGCAAGAATCCTTCAGTCAGTTGATCCCTAATTATGAAGACCCCAGCTAAATATTTAGTTTATTAAATTAATAGTGTGACAAGTATTGGAGCAGTTTTACAACCACTTAAACTCGTGTTTACATCCTATGTAATTACAATTCATAATTGGGAAAGCAGTCAAATCTAAGTGCGCTCTGATCAATGGTTCTCATTCTGCCGAATAAATCCAGCACAACACATTATGGTAAGTGACTCTACGCCTAGAGTTCAAACCAGATTTGGGGAGGGCAGTGGAGGGATTCTAGCACTGAAATGCTTTAAATCATGTGTGAGATTTTGTGTGTATATGATTTTTTTTCCCCTGGGCAGAGATCCATTATACTCTCTATTTTATTTTAATTTATAAAAGACCTGAAAGTGTAAAGATGAGTGCCCTAAAAATCTAAGATTAAGATTTACCCTAACTATGGAAGTTCTCTTTAAGTAATAAATTGTTGATGGGATGAGTGAACACACAGGTATTCAAAAGCACATTTTCCAGCAATCAGCTCTTTATTCATTTCATACTGACTTTATCTCTCCTAAGCTGCTAAGGGCATCTATATTCCCTTTCTTAGATATATATTTTAATATGTTCTTGGTGGTTCTGGAAGCCAGGCATGAAGTAAAAATGAAAATGGCCCAGATAGGAGTGTAGTGTGAGTGCCAAATGACCAAAATGTCTTGGCAACTTTGGTATTTTTCTCACGGCAGTATGAGGCCCATTGGAGACTACATCCTCTGGGGCCCTCCCTCAGCCTTCCTTTGGGGTTTGAAGAATATTGGTTCCAGTAAAGGGCCCCAAATAAAGCTCTTGGGAGAATCTCTGTTTCTGAACAATTTAAATATTTGCATTAATATTTTGATAATAAAAGCCTGATACCTCATCATCAGTTCCAATTAAATTATAACTAAATCCTGACAATTGGATATATATCATTTTTCATTCAGTCTGAAAATGTACATATTTCTATGAAATTCTCACTGCAATGCACACAAGCTGTTTGAATGTACAATCACATACCTGTATTATTGACAGTGAGTGAGGGCTACCTCTGATTAAAGGCAGACAGCATTTGGTTGATTTGAGACTCGTCTTTAGAGGATGTTACTACATAAATTTAAGTCCCTCCTCATTAGTCAGATTCTGCTACCTAAAATATGATCACACTCTGAAAAAGTCTGAAATAATGTGGGTTCTGATTCTGTCTCACAGTTATGAGAAGCACAACACACTCCAATTTCTCTATTGCAGACATTTTGCTAGAAAGGGCTCAGACTGTTTCTTTCCCACACTTGGCCTCACATTTTAAAAAAAATAAAATATGTATGACACTGGAACACATTTGGATTGAATGGCACAAAGTCATTTTCTTTTTGGCTGGTTTGTTTCATTTTTATGGTTATTCTAGGTTACAAGCATAGATCAGGAGCAAAGGTCTTTCTAATTGTCTTTATGATTCTCTGAGTTGTGGGCACTATTCTGACTATTTGGGGTACTTCTTTACATTTCCACTGCATCCTCTAGACCTGCACTGCCCAAGTCAGTAGCCTCTAGCCACCTATGGCAACTGAGAACTTGAATGTGGTTAGTCCAAATTGACATGTGAATGTAAGACACTCATTGGATTTCAAAGTCTTAATACAAAACAAACGAGAAAAGAATGTGAATTATCTCTTTTGATAATTTTCATGTTGATTACATGTTGGAATGATAATATTTTGAATATACTGGGTTAAATAAAATGTATTATGAGAATTGATTTTAACTATTTCTTTTTGCTTTTCTAATGTGGCTACCAGAGATTTTTTTCACTACATATGTGGCTCACATTCTATTTCTATTGGACACTCTGCTCTAGATAACTAATTTTCCCATCTATAAAATGGGGCTGTAGTATTTATTCTCCAGAGTTAGTGTGAAAATAAAAATGAGCTCATGAACATGAAATTACTTGGTAAATTTTAAAGTGTAGAGAGAGTCTAAAGTGCTAATGACCATGATGGTAATAATCATGATGATATTTTCAAACTCCAGTTCCACATTTCCAGATTTTTCTGGAAATTTTCAGCCAGAGGTCTTGCCCTAACTTCCACCAAAAGTGCTCTGGGGCAATGAAGGCAAAATTTTTAACATTTCGAATGTGACACATAACCTGAACATGGAGCTTACATTAGCAACAATGTCAACAACGAAAATACTAATGGTGATAAAAAATAATAGTGATAGCAACAACACAGCTAATCTTTACTGAAAGTCTTGAGCAAGGTACTGTGTTAAGTATTTTTGCCATCTTTATTCTAAATAATACACCACACTTCTACTAATGCAGTTTATGTGCACATTGTTGACTCATATTTTTCTTTCTGTAAATTTAATTGCTTCTGATAAGTTGTGTATATATATAATGAATGGAAGACAGCAAAATGTGACTTAGCAGCAACAATTCAGTAGACAAAGGCAAAATGTGAGTCAACAATGTGTGCATAAGGTTGCATAATAGTGATAAAGCATTTAGAATGCGAAAGGTGTTAGGGTTTCTATAGTTGAAGTGTTAAACTCATTAATTCAAATTTTATCATCTTCCTAAAGGATGATTTTCATGAGATAGCACTTCTGTTATCTCATCACTCCATTCAACAGTCTTTCACGATAACTGCTCACTCCACAGCCTTGGACTCAAAACTCACTTTCACGTTGGCCCCAGTATACCTCTCCACCCAACGAGGCCTGAAAATGCCCTGCACATTATCATCTTCGTGACTTAATTAGGTCTTTTTAAAAACCTGGAGTGCCTTGCAACATTCTTCACCCATAAAAATCCTACCCCAAGTCAAGTTCCACCTCTCCAAGAAACTTTGCCAAGTCATCCTCACTACTTCTACTCATACTTAACGGTCTGAGCCATCACTTAGTTCTGGCCACATGTGATTTATACTATGATTTACTTGTTATATTTCCTAGTAGATTAGCATTGTTAAGACTCACGTTACATAGACAGACATGCACACACAGAGGACCTTCATATAATAGGGTTCTATACATTCATCCACAAATATTTTTTGAACACCTATTATGTGGCAGGCACTGCTCTAGATGAAGGAAGCAAGAGTCTAATATAAACTTGAGTGTGTGTACCTCTCATTATATTTAAATAATGCAATTTAAGTAAATTCCTGATTTAGGTAATATAAATAAAAACTAAGGTAAACTGAATTCCTGAAGAGAAAACGTGTATACATAAAGATTTGCAGATTGAATCTCATTTTAAATACATTAGGTAAGTATTTCTAATTAAAACTTGTTGTGTATGCTTCTTAAAAAGCAAACAGTCAGGCCCGGCCCTGTGGCTGAGTGGTTAAAGTTCCTCACTCTCCACTTCAGCAGCCAGGGTTGGCAAGTTCAGATCCCAGGCGCAGACCTACTCCACTCACCAGCCATGCTGTGGTGGTGTCCCACATACAAAATAGAGGAAAGACTGGCACAGACGTTGGCTCAGAGCTAATCTTCCTCAAGCCAAAAAAAAAAGAGGAAAATTGACAATGGATGTTAGCTCAGGGTGAATCTTCCTCAGCAAAAAAAAAAAAGCAAACAGTCTTTTACAACGTGATCAGTGTATCCCAATTTACCTTTTCTAATTTCACATATTGGTATATAGTTCCTTGTCTTAAAATAGCAACATCTGTATTTCTCAGTCTTCGTCATACTTTGCCCTTGAGCAAATCATTCTCAGATTTGGGTGTGCATCTGAATCACCTGGAGGCTTTAGGAAAACAGTTTGCTGAAACCACCCCCCAGAGTTTCTGACTCAGTAGGTCTGGGGTGGAGCCTGAGGGTTTGATTTGTAACAAGTTCCCAGGTGAGGTTGATGGTGCTGGTGGCAATATCACCCTTTGAGAACCATTGGTTTAAGCTAATTAAAAACCTCACTGCAATTTACTGAGAAGTTCACAGGGCTTACCTAACCCCCCTTCCCTGAGGCTCAGCTACCTAACATTAAAATGGGTGTTGTGATCCTTACCCCACAGGGTTATGGTGAGAATTAAATGAGATAATGTACATGAAACTGTTTAATCTCAGGTTCATATTTCAGGAAATATGAATTGAAACCAGACATTTTCAATTTAGCCATAAAATAAGGCAAAAGCCTTTATTTCGCTAGATTCTCCCACTCAAGCAATTCTAGCTATCTATTAGAAATTCTGGCCTCTAAATTTAACTAATTTCACTAACAAAATGATAAAATAACAGAATTCTACAGTTAACAAAGACCTGTGAGATATTCTGGAGTAGCAGTTAAATGTTTTGGACCAGGTAAATTGTCAAATCTTTTTTGTTTACTTTCTTGATTCAATAAAGCAATCAAAACAATTGAGCTGGTTGCATGTATCATTCCTCAACTTGAATATTTGGGTTTTCCTAAATTGAATTATTTGACCAAAACAAGCTACATCCAGACTAAAAGAAAAATAGAAATAAGATGCTCGTTTTTCTTGTCGGCTCAGGGTTGTAGCTTCCACCCAGACACTCAGGCCCTGCGAGATCCCATTTAATTAAAGCCCAGTTCCTTCTAACTCCACCTTGCCCACTAACTCACTCTGTGGCCTTGCTCTGTGATGTTTCTCTACCCACTAGAAGGGCTCAGGGGGCTGTTAATGCAAGGAATCAATGATCAAAAATTAATTTTAAAGCCTGCAGTAAGAGCACATTAACATGAACAGTGCGGCTTGCCTAGCAGAGAGTCTGAGCGGCACAGCTGAGATCTTCCAAAGGATTTGAGAACGACATTTTGTAGATAGAATGTATCTTGAGAATAATGATGCATGTCACTAATAACCTAGTGCTAAGTTATAAGCCTAAATTGGAGACTTTGCAGAGGAATACACAGCCTCTGTAATTTCCAGTTTGGTGTAATAATATGGAAATGGCTTTTGGTGCCGGGATTGGATCAGCCTAAATGAGCTGGAATTGATAGCTGCCTGTAATACTAGGGGCAGGAGAGAGTGATCACGTCTGTGTCCTTGCAGACTTATCTAGGGCTCTCCAGACGTGACAATTTTAAGGAGTGAGCCTTTAAATGCGTTATGGAAACGCACTACAATATCCTGCAGCACAGACTGAGGTACTTCTAAAATTGCCTCAACAAGAATACAGAATGGGGAGTCTCCTTTCCAGGGAGGGAGAGGGCTTTTGTTCCTATGAAAAGTAAAAGGAGATGGTAAGTTCAGGGAAAAAGTGACAGAGAATTAGCTCTCCCCTTAGGAGACTACCAAGCCCCAGTCCACTGTGTCCCCTGGAAGTGATAACATTCTAGAAGGCAGATACCTGCACCCTTTCTTTTGGGGACAACATAATGGACACTCAATGACAAGACGGTTACACTTGTGATTAAAATGTTAAAACAGCAAAATTTGAAGCCTGTGGTCAATGAGATAGGAAATAAAGAGCTTATTTAGCTTCGGTAGTATCTCAAGTATTAAGTACAATGTCACTAATTAGTCATCACAACATGAATAAATCATCAGGAATTGTGGAACAGTAGCCTGAATGGAATCAAGCATGATGAGGTCTTTGCAAAGCATATACGACTCCTTATTATCTGGCCTCTGTGTTGCTTCAGCCTCTTCTTCTTGCCAGCCTGTGCTCCAACTGAGTCCTCTTGCCAGCCTATGCTCCAGCTGCTTACCCGTGATGGCAATTCTCTGAAGACATCAGACTCAGATGTTCTATGTGCCTTTGCATTTGTTGTCCCTTCTGCCTGATAGGCACTTCCTCATTGTGTCCATCCGGTGAGCTCATCCCTTAAGACCCAGTTGAAGGGCCTTCTTTTGGATGTCCTGTTCCAGTTACTATTGCTGCATAACAAACCACCCCAAAACGTAATGGAGGAAAACAGGACAAGCAAGGATGGCTTGTCTCTCATCCACAACATCTGGCACATCAGTTGGGAGTGACTCAAATGACAAAGGACTGGCAGCGGGAACTAGAAGATCTATTCCCAAGATGGCTTCTTCGCTTAAACATCTAGCACATTGTTGGGGGTTGAAGGCTGAGCTCAGCTGGAAACATCAACCAGAGTGTCTAGGGGTGGCCTCTTGGCATAACAGCCACAGGGTAGTCAGACATCTCATATAGAGGCTCAGTAGTATTCCAGCGAACAAAGTGGAAGCCACACGCTTATTATGACCTAGCTTCAGAACACATATAGTGTTACTTCTGTCACATTCTATCACTCCACACGTCACAAGCTAGCCCAGATTCATGAGAAGGGGACACAGACTCCTGCCTCTCATCAGGAGAAGTGTCAAAGAATTTGGGACCTTGTTCCTTCTCTGACCCCTCCCACATAGGGTGATACTTTCTCCTTTGCCCACCCCTGTACCTCAGGGTCTCTATCAACACCCACTTCTGGCTGTGCTATGTGGCTGTTTAGCCCACCAGCTTCCACACTAGACCCTGGCCTCCTAGCAGCGTTGTATCTGCAGGACCTGGCAAAGCTCACATAAGAGACTGGACCAAAATGAGCATTGTATCCTGGCTCCATTAAATGAGACCACCCTGAGCATGGCTCAAAGGAAGGGTCTGTTTTAAGTTTGGATTCCAACCAGAAACTCCGCCACCAAAGGGTGTGTAGCCCCCACCCCAAGCACAGCCCCACTGTGTCATGTGCAAGAGCACTGTTTGTGAGCAGGGGGCATAGTGGCCGAGAGAATGTAGACTCAGACCTCTCAGTGAGCGAGACCATCAGTGGCTATAGCCCACAACCTTTTCAGGGACAAGTAATCAAAGCCAGCAGTGATCAAGCCAAGGACTCCAGGCAAGGAGGAGACCTCCCAGTGCAGAGACAGCAGGGGACAAGGAATAACATGGGGCACAGGGCAGAGGATTCATGCAGACTGGGCACCATAGAAACCCTTCCATCAGCTACAGTCATGCCTGGCTTCAGCATGAAGGAATAGGATCCTGATATGAAAAGCACTGTTCTAGAAAACTAATCTCATCTCAGAGGCCAGGGGAAAGAATTTGTCATTCTAAGCAGCAGCATTTTTCCATATATTATGTACTGAATTATGTTCCCCCAAAATTCATATCTTGAAGCTCTAACCCCCAAAGTGACTATATTTGGAGATAGGGCCTTTAAAAGTTAAATGCGGTCATAAGGGTGGAGTCTTAATCCAATAGGACTGGTGTCCACAGAAGAAAAGGAGGAGACACTAGGAATGCATGCACACAGAGAAAAGGCATGTGAGGACAATGAAAAGATGGCCCTCTACAGGCTGAGGAGAGAGGCCTCAGGAGAAACCGGCCAGCACCTTGATCTTTGACTTCCAGCCTCCAGAACTGTGAGAAAATAAATTTCTGTTGTTTAAGCCACCCAGTCTGTGATATTTTGTCACAGCAGCCCTAGCAAACTAATACACCATCTACAGACCTCAATGTAAAAAAGAAAAAAAAGCCACTGCTAAGTTCATTCCTTCATTCCCCAAGTATTTACGGTGGACTTATTATGTGCCAGGAATGGTTATGCTTCAAGGGCCAGGAGACAGTGGAGAACAAGATGGTCCTGTTCTCATGGAGCTCACACCCAGTGGCGGGTGACTAATGAAAACAAAAGCACAGATAGGATGTGTCAGATGGTGACACAAAGACAGAGAGTGCTGGTCAGTTGATGCCACCTGAGATAAAGTTGAGATGAGATTTGTCCTGACAAAATGACACTTAAGCAGGAACCTAAATTAAGTGAGGAAATGGGCATTACCAAGATCTAGGGGAAGAACATCCCAGACAGAGGGGTCAGCAAAGGCAAATATCATGAGGCAAGAGTGTGTTTGAGGAAGCGCAAGAAGGAAGAGTGGCTGAAGACTGAACAGAGGAGAGAGTGGTAGACGAGGTGAGAGAGAGTCAGGGCCCATATCACCTTTAAACTGATTCATAAACTTAATACAGACATGTGAGTGAGGATTTCTGGTGCCCAGAGGAAATAAAATGAGGAAAGTAGCCCCCTTCTAGGGTTCTGCCTTAATGAGTCTTATTTCTGTGTGGCGAGTTACACAAAAAATTAGCAAATCACATAAGAGGTGTTCAATAAACACTTGTGGAATGAATGAATTCAGGAACACTTGAATTAACCCACTTGGTAATAATACATCCAGACTTTTCTAACAGTCTCAATTTTGAAATATTGATATTTATCAGACTGTCTCTGCCAGGTTTGTTTTTTTGTTGTTGTTGTTGAGGAAGATTGGCCCTGAGCTAACATCTGTGCCCATCTTCCTCTACTTTATATGTGGGATGCCTGCCACAACATGGCTTGATAAGCAGTGTGTAGGTCCCTGCCCAGGATCTGAACCTGTGAACCCTGGGCCACCGAAGCAGAGCACATGAACTTAACCACTACACCAGGGGCTGGCCCCTATGCCAGGATTTGATCAAAAAATATTATCAATAAATTTTACAGGGCAGCCTGTATTTCCTCCACAATCAAAGAACAGACTTTGCCAATGCTGGAAATATTGTCTGAGGAAATATCTGATGTTCAGGAACTAGAACTATAAGCAGCCACCAGGTCTGTCAAAGGCACAGCAATCTTGCTGTCACTCTCCTCTGCTATTGCCATCCCAACCTCTCCCTAGAATCCAGCCTCATGTGTCTGGTGGCCTGTGGGCCATCCACCTGGATGTGTAATAGGAGTGCTCAACCAAGATGCCGAAAGTACCACACTTTCATGCGCCCCTCCAACCCCCATCTGCTCCTCTGCAGCTTTCCCATCTCGGATTGTGATACCACCTTTCACCCAGTTTCTCAGACCCTGAAGCTTGGAGTCTTCTCTTTCCCTCATACACCCAGTCAGCAAGCCCTTCCGGCCCCACCTTCAAGTCACGTCTCAAACGCAGCACCTCTCCCTCCTGGCCTACTGCAACAGTGTCCTTACTGGATTTCTTTCATCCAGCCTCATCCCTCTTCACATCTCCCCTCCGCAGGCAGAGCAACCCTTTTATTCCTTCCTCTGCTCAAACCTGTCAATGGCTTCTCCACACGTGTTGATTAAAGTCCTAAAAGATTACTAAGGCTCACAATGCCCTGCATAAAGAGCCCTCAGCTACATCTCCACCCTATATATCCTACCATACCACCCCTTACTGACCCCACCTCAGACACACTCTGCCTCGAGTCTCTCTACTTGCAGTTTGCTCTGCCTGGAATCTTCTTCCCCAGATAGTCTCCATAATTCGTTCAGGACTTGGCTCAAATGTCACCTCATCAGAGAGGCCCGTCTTCCTCACCAGTCACCTTCTATTCCTTTATCCTGCTTTATTTTTCTTCCTACCACTTATCACCACTGACATTATTTTATTTGTTTGTTGTCTGCCTCCTTCCACTAGAATGTCTGCTGTGTTTGTTGCTGTGTTCCAAGCACCCAGAACAGCGTCTGGCATTATAGAAGGCACTAGATAAATATTTGCAGAATTAATGAATAAATGAATGAATGCTCCTGGAAGACATTAATCACAGTCTTCTTGCCTCCAGAACCCCGATGAGGGCTTAAGACCCCTCTGATCAGTGCTTCAAGTGACCATTAACAATCTAAAAGTATTTTGGCTCAAGAAATGAAAATGATATGCCATCCCTACACTAAACCATGGGATGCTTTTGTTCTTGTTTTGTTTATAACAAAGACTGTTTTGTTTCTTTATTCCCAGGACCTAACAGTGTCTGGGACTAATAGGCACTTGACAGGTGTTTGCTGAACTAATGCTCAGTAGACAAGTAGAAATACACAAGATAGCTTCGTGACTCACCATGTGTAAAAATGACCCGGTGATATGGTAGCCCCAACTTAATTCTGCAGATATTTCATTGACACCAAATACATGTCAAGCATTGTGCCCCATGCACTGTGTTCCTCCCACATCTCCTCCGGGGCTCATCTGAGGGTTTGGAAGGAAGGAGATGGTGCTCCTCACCACTAACCAGCTGGCTCCAGAGAAAAGCGCCTCTGGATCCTCTTATCAGCACAGCCTCCTCCCCGTGGCAAGGACTAGAGTGATGTGGCTGGTCCCTCTGTACTGGCATCTCATCTTGGATTGCAGGGAGATAAGAAATGGCACTGTCTTTATTCTGTGCTTATATATAACTTTTAAGGAAATTATTGCATGAATTTGTGACAAAAGCCTTAATTTAAATTTGACATTTCCTGTCTTCTAACATTAACACCCAGTCACTCAGATGGCGTGATGGTTTGATAGGTCCCAAGAGACCGTGCCTTCTGCATTACTTTGTGCCAGAATGGCTCTCTTGCGATAGGTGCTAAATAAGGACAAAGTGAGATGGGGAAGACTGCTTTGTGTTTGCAAAACTTCTTTCAGCCAAGGCTTTCCAAGCATGGTACAAACGTTAAGATAAATTATTATCCCCACTTTAGATAAAAGAGGAGAAACATTTGATTTCTTTAGTAATAGCCTTTTACAACAGTTTCCCAATGTAATTACATTGGTTGGAAATGCCAATCTGTGCAATGAAATTATCAGCACATTACATGAGACAAATAAAAGGAAACAATACTTCATGTAATGTATCGAGTACAAGAGGAGTTTCCTCTAGATCCTGACTCCCACTCTGACCGGGGATAAAACACCAGCATTGCCATCATGAGGAAATCTGACGCATCTTTTTGGGCTATGGTCAAATGTTCTAACATTATCATTAGAACACATAAGAGATAGGAGGTTCCCCTGGAAGTAAGGAGAAGGCTGCCCCCTACCCCTCAAGCATTCACTCTCTGTGTAAAATAATGAATGAATAAACTTTTACCAAGCACCAGCTATGCACCTGGTGTGGCACTAGGTGCATTCACATACTCGATCTCCTTCAAACCCCAACACAATTCATTTTACAGATGAAGGAACTGTGACTTACTTAAAGAAGCAATGGAAGCTCCGACTTGGACTCCAGGCTTGGTGTTCTTTCCATCACCCACTGCAATGCCGAGTTCAGGGCAGGGCTCACCACCCTCTCCCAGCAACTCCAATTCCTCGTTTTTCCAGCATCCCCAGTGGGCAGAAAGCTAGCCCTCCAAGATTTCAGGGGTCATGCCTGAGCCACGGGAGGGCTTAGCTCATAGAAGGAGCATGTTGAGGGTTGGACATGATAGGAGCCTCCTCACTGCCAGCAGTCCTTCAATACCCACCCAGATTCCAAGCGTCTTTCCTTGCCCACCAGAGTGGTTGGGAGTGTGGCCTATGAGGTCCAATTGGCTGGATTTGAAGCCCAATTTCTCCACTCATAAACTATGTGATCTTGGGCACTGACTTAACCTTAGTGTGCCTCAGTTTCTTCACTGCTAAGTGGGTTTAATAATAATATCTACCTCACATTATTGTTATAGGAATTGAATGTATCACTGTGTATTTCAAGTTCAGAACATAATAAGCACTTTATAAATATTGGGTATTATCACTGATATTTTTATTACTCCTAAACGTTTATGTCCTCTCAAAACTCATATGTTGAAGCTCTAATCCCAGTGTGATGGCATTAGGAGGTGTGGCATTTGGGAAATAATGAAGTCATGAGGGTGGACCCCTCACGAATGGGATTAGCGCCTTAAGGAAGAGACAGGAGAGAGATGATCTCTCTCTCCACCACATGAGGATACAGCAAGAAAGTGGTCATCTACAATCAGAAAGAGAGCTCTCACAAGGAACCAAATCAACCAGCACCTTGATCTTGGACTTTTAGCCTCCAGAAATGTGAGAAATAAATTTCTGTTTTTAAGCCACCCAGTCTATGCAATTTTGTTATAGCAACCCAAGGCGACTAAGAGAATTACTACTAAATTTCTTTAGTGGTGTTATCTACTCCCATTATTTTAACCTCCACTTTTATATGGGCACTCCTTAATCTCTCCCTCTATTTAATCCTCTCCTCAGAGTTGCCAGGACAGGTCCGATTGAAACAGGAGCCAGCAGCCGGTGCTGGCTGACTGGATCCTATCGAAATTGGGTTAGGCAGGGTGATCCTGACATAATCTTGAGAACTGATGGCCAAATTTGTCATTAGGGGTTCTGAAGGATCAAAGCTTGCACAGAAAGTTTTCCTTTTCAAGTTTAAATGGTGGGAAAAGCCAATACCAGTGAAAAACCAAGAGATTCAGGAGCTAAGCAAACAGTGAAATAGCTGGGGATGGGAATGTGGGTGTGGGGAAGGGAGGCGGCAGGGGCGGGGTGGGGGGCAGAGAGTGATAAAAAGAGAATTATCTCTTTCCCTTAGTGACCCAGGCTCCAAAACTTGTAGTCATTTTCACTATCTCCCTCACTTTCCCTTTCAATTCAATCAACACGTCCTGTTGATTCTATTGCCACCAGGTGTTTTTGTATTGGTCTCCTCTCTTTCGTTCTCATACCCCACCCCCAATTTCATTTCAGACCTTCTTTGCCTGCCACCTGGACCATTACAGTAGCCCACCTCCAGGTTTCCCCAGCCAGTTGATCCTACTGTAAAGAATACACTCTGAGAATTCCCATTCTGCCTTTAAAACAAAATCCTTACAGATGCCCATTTTATTATTTATTAAAATCCATATGCTTTACCTTTTTCTACTGTCCTCTAGCAAAGCTGGCTGCTCACTGTCCCCAGAACATGTATATCCTGTGTTTTCATTTAACAAATATTTATTGAGCACCCTCTCTGTTTCTGTACCATTGCAGGTACTAGGGACACAAAGACGAATATTTGGCCCTTGAATACAGGAGGTCACAGAATAGCAGGGGAGATGACAGGGACCAAAGGAAAAGTGTGTCAGGAAGAGGTGGACACAGGATCCAACAAATCTGATCAGCAGTGCTCACTTGGAGGAGGCATCTCATTTTAAATGCTGTCAGTGTGGTGTATTTCATTAATTGTTGAATCACTTTTATTTAATGAACAAATCTGCAAGAGAGTGGAGAGCAATGTGGTCAGGAGTAAAAAGATAAGTGGTGTTGTGGAAGGGCCACAACTAACTGAAATACCTCAAGTAGTCAGGCAGGAATGGTAGGGATTACATGTCACACTTATATGCATTATTTAATTTTCTTTCAAAATCCTGTGACAAACCAAATTCCTGAGCAGAGCATGATCTGCTCACTGGAACCCTTTATAAGCTGCTCCAGTGGAGAGAGGAAAGCCAAGGATCCAGAGCTTTTGCACCCAGGATGACGTTCCACCACCTCTAAGGAACTGTGTGTCTTTGGGCCAGTGACGCAAATTCTTTGTGCCTCAGTCTTCTGCTCTGAAGACTGAGATAGCATTTCCTACCCCATAGAATACTGTGAGATTCACAAATGTAGAATTCATTTTCCATTATGGGAGTGCTATTAAATCAGGAAAGCAGAACCAAACAAATGATTGTGAAAGGGTTTCTTACACTACCTTAATTTCCCAGTTGTAGGCAGAGTTCAACATTCTAAAAAAAATAAAGTCAAAGGAATGACAACTGGGTTCCTTTGCTTTCCAAATCTCTTTCTTTTTATCAAGACCTCTTTATCCTTGATATAGCTGCCTACAAATAACACCAACTCACAGTCTCTAGATGATTCCATCCCTGACCCACTCCTGTCTCTATGAGATGGGAAATTGTTCTCTGAAGATAGAAATGCACTTATGTAACTGCATATACACAGTCTCATCCCCTTTGGCAATAAAGCCTTATGGAAAAAAAACGTGTTTTTCAAGATGTAGCCATAAAACTATTTGGTAGGACCTTACAGTCTCAGGACCAAGCACAGCACAAAAAAGGGAAATTTCAACCAATGCTACAGAACCACAACAGTAAAGAAGCTGTTTCCTGAACAACGTAATCGCTAAGCCACAAGACCTTTGCTGCCATGTGAAGAGTGAGAAATTCTCTAAATTAAATCAGTCAGAATGGCGAACCTGGGAGGCGCCACCTGACTGAGACCTCCGGCAGCAGGGAAGAGGGCCAGGCTGGGAAATCAAGCAGAATTGAAGTTCCCCTGAGAGAGCAGTTAAGAGCAGAATGGGTAGGTGTTTATAAGTTTTGCCAAGTCTTCTCTTGCTGACAGACTGTGGCTTCTCAATTGAGTGTTCCACTTCTGTTTTATATTTCTGCTTCTGTACCATGGCCTTGCAAATACCATAATGTAATCACAGCATGTTTCCATTTTCTGAACCTATACCCAGAAGGTAACTCACAGATGTGCGTGTATGTCTGGACTAAAGACAAAACAGGCTCATAGCCGGGAGTGCCCCAACTGTGGGCATTTTGTGGACCCAGCACAATCGAGACGAGTGCCATAATATCTGACTTTGCCTGCTACTAAAACATTGGGGAGTACCCCCACAAAAGCTGGTTCACAAAGAAATTAAAACCGGCTCTTAAAGGGCCCAAGCCCAAACCCACCTGTTTCAAAAAGCAACCTAAAATCACCAGAAAGAAAGGTGCATAGTGCCTTGGTGAAAAAACGCTCACCTGATAGGCCCTGAGTACATCTCAGTGAGAGGTGAGACCTCTCCAGGGACTGGGACATCGGCGGTGGCCATTGTTGTGGCCCGGTGTGGGCATGCTGACACAGACGCCATTGGAGTTCTCCCTGGGGCCTGCTAGCCCAGGTCTGCCCCATCCCCTAGAGCACCAACCTAATCCAGCTCGGCCAGGGAAGGCAGCCCACTCTAGAGACTGGCCCCACCCAACAACAAGCCCTCAGGCAACTTGTGGGCCTGCATAGATTGGTGACTGGATTCTCTGCAGCCTGGCAACTGAGCCCAGTTCAGTGAGGCAGGGCATGCACAAGGAGCGGAAGGAGAGTGTGGGGCGGTGGTGGAGTATGTGGGGCTCCCGCCATGGAGAGACTGGGTCCACCTTGGGAGGTCGGGCCACGCGCACGGGGCAGGACTGTGTTGACTGTGTGTGGACCTGTGGGTGGCAGGGCTTGTCAGCTGCAGAAGACTTGTGCTTCTCAAAGACCCACATAGGGGGTTTGCTCCACCTTCCAAAGCCTGAAACAATTGGGTGCTCCCATGCCTGAGGCCAGCCCCACCCAGCTGCAATCCTCAGAGAACTGACAAGAGACATAAAGGCTGGAGGCTTATAGCAATTGTAAGCCCCCGAGCCTAACAACCTGCCATGCTGGGGGCCTACTCACTTAAAAGAAATACTGGAACACAAATGTTGCATTAGAAATTGCAGCCAACTGTGCTAGGGCTCCCCATACGTGATAAAGAGACTGAAGGGCCTACAACAACTACAAACAGCTGAGCATTACAACAGCTGACCAGGAGCGTAACTCGGCCTCCCTGAGCGCATACAGAGAGAGCAAACAGGCTACAACAGAAGGACACATGTAGCACACATAGGGGTCACCACTGGAACATTGAGAACTGAAGGAAGCACACTGCAGGCCTCCTAAGGCATCACTTATATGAGGTCACCTATCCAAGAGCAGGAGACATAGGTGACCTACCTAATACGTAGACACAAGCACAGGGAAAGAGGCAAAATGAGTAGGCAAAGGAATACATTCCAAGTAAGGGAACAGGACAAAACCCTAGAAAAGGAACTAAGTGAAACAGAAATGAGCAACCTTCCCAACAGAGAGTTCAAACAAAGAGTGTTAAGGATGTTCACTGATCTGGGGAGAAGAACAGATGAACTCAGTGAGAAGGTCAACAAAGAAATGGAAGATATAAAAAAGAACCAATCAGAAATGAAGAATACGATACTGGAAATGAAAAATTCACTAGAGGAACTCAAAAGCAGAGTAGAGGATACAGAAGAATGGACATGCGAGCTGGACGAAAGACTAGAAGAAATTACCCAAGCTGAACAGGTAAAAGAGAAAAGAATTAAAAAGAGTGAGGACACTCTAAGGGACCTCTGGGACAACAACAAGCACACTAACATCCATGTTATATGTGTCCTGGAAGGAGAAGAGTGAGACAAAGGGGCAGAGAATCTGTTTCAAGAAATAATAGATGAAAACTTCCCTAACCTAAGGAAGGAAACAGACATCCAGGTACAGGAATCACAGAGAGCCCCAAACAAGATAAACCCAAAGAGGCCCACACCAACACACATCAAAATCAAAATGGCCAGAATTAAAGATAAAGAGAGAATCCTAAAAGCCTCAAGAGAAAGACAAATTACATACAAAGGAAACCCTGTAAGGCTATCAGCAGACTTCTCAGCAGAAACTTTACACGCTAGAAGAGAGTGGCAAGATATATTTAAAGTGCTAAAAGGAAAAAACTTACAGCCTAGAATACTCAACGCAGGATGGTTATCATTCAAAATGGAAGGAGAGATCAAAAATTTCCCAGACAAACAAAAATTAAAGGAGTTTGTCACCAAGAAACCAGTGCTACAAGAAATGTTAAAGGGACTGATTTAAGGGGAAAAAAGAAGAGCACAAATAGGAAAAATTATCTATTTCCATGATAAGAGGCTAATGGATACAAATGCACAAAAAAGAGGTTAGATATGATATCAAAAACATAAAATGAGGGAGGAGGGGAGTTAAAGAGTAGAGCTTTCAGACAGACGTCAAACTAAAGAGACCATCAATTCTGTATAGAAGGAGAAAGGAACAGAGAAGGACTACTAAAACACTGAGGAAAAAAAAGGTAAAAAATGGCAGTAAGTACATACTTATCAATAGCTACTTTAAACGTCAATGGAATAAATGCTCCAATTGAAAGGCATAGGGTGGCTGACTGGATAAAACAACAAGACCCATATATATGCTGCATACAAGAGACACGCTTCAGACCTAAAGACACTCACAAACTGAAAGTGAAGGGATGGAAAAAGATACTCCATGCAAATGGCAATGAAAAGAAAGCTGGGGTAGCAGTACTCATATCAGACAAGATAGACTTTAAAACAAAAACTGTAAAAAGAGACAAAGAAGGGCATTACATAATGATCAAGGGAACAATACAACAAGAGGATATAACACTTGTAAATATCGACACACCCAATGTAGGTGCAGCTAAATATATAAAGCAGTTATTAACAGACATAAAAAGAGAAATAGACAGTAACACAATAATAGCAGGGGACCTTAACACTCCACTTACACCAACGGATAGATCATCCAAACAGAAGATCAATAACGAAACACTGGCCTTAAATGACACACTAGAACAGATGGACCTAGTAGATATATACAGACCATTCCATCCAAAAACCGAAGAATACACGTTCTTTTCAAAGGCACATGGAACATTCTCCAGGATTGATCACATATTAGGCCACAAAACAAGTCTCCATAAATTTAAGAAGATTGAAATAATACCAAGCATCTTTTCTGACTGCAATGGTATGAAACTGGAAATCAACTATAGGAAGAAAATCAGAAAAGCCACAAATACGTGGAGATTAAACAAAATGCTACTGAACAACGACTGGGTCAATGAAGAAATCAAAGAAGAAATCAAAAAATACCTGGAGACAAATGAAAATGAAAATGCGAGATGCCAGAATTTATGGGATACAGCAAAAGTGGTTCTAAGAGGGAAATTTATAGCAATACAGGCCTATCTCAACAAACAAGAAAAATCTCAAATAAACAATCTAACAATGCACCTAAAGGAACTGGAAAAGAAGAAAAAACAAAGCCCCAAATCAGTAGAAGGAGGGAAATAATAAAAATCAGAGCAGAAATAAATAAAATAGAGCCAAAAAAAGTAGAAAAAATTAATAAAAGCCAGAGCTGGTTCTTTGAAAAGATAAACAAAATTGACAAACCTTTAGCTAGGCTCACCAAGAAAAAAGAGAGAAGGCACAAATAAGCAAAATCAGAAATGAAAGAGGAGAAATTACAACAGACACTTCAGAAATACAAAAGATTATAAGAGAATACTATGAAAAGCTATATACCAACCAATTCGACAATCTGGAAGAAATGGGTAAATTCTTAGAATCATGCAACCTTCCAAAACTGGATCAAGAAAAAGTAGAGAATTTGAATAGACCAATCACCAGTAAGGAGATTGAAACGGTTATCAAAAACCTCCCCAAAAATAAAAGTCCAGGACCAGATGGCTTCCCTGGTGAATTCTACCAAACATTCAAAGACTTAATACCCATCCTCAAACTCTTCCAAAAAATTGAGGAGGGGGGGAAGCTCCCTAACTCATTCTATGAAGCCAACATTACCCTGATACCAAAACCAGACAAGGACAACACAAAAAAAGAAAATTACGGGCCAATATCACTGATGAACATCGATGCAAAAATCCTCACCACAATACTAGCAAATCGCATACACCAATATATTAAAAAGATTATACACCATGATCAGGTGGGATTTATTCCAGGTATGCAGGGATGGTTCAACATTTGCAAATCAATCAACATAATACACCACATTAATAAAATGAAGAATAAAAATCACATGATCATCTCAATAGATGCAGAGAAGGCATTTGACAAGATACAGCATCCATTTATGATAAAAACTCTGAATAAAATGGGTATAGAAGGAAAGTATGTCAACATAATAAAGGCCATATATGACAAACCCACAGCTAATATCATCCTCAGTGGTGAAAAACTGAAAGCTACCCCTCTAAGAACAGGAACCAGACAAGGATGCCTACTCTCACCACTCCTATTTAACATAGTACTGGAAGTCCTAGCCAGAGCAATCAGGCAAGAGAAAGAAATAAAAGGGATCCAAATTGGAAAGGAAGAAGTGGAACTGTCACTATTTGCAGATGACATGATTTTATATATAGAAAACCCTAAAGAACCCACCAGAAAACTTTTAGAAATAATAAACGAATACAGTAAAGTTGCAGGATACAAAATCAACATACAAAAATCAGTTGCATTTCTATACACTAACAACGAAGTAGCAGAAAGAGAAATTAAGGATACAATCTCATTTACAATTGCAACAAAAAGAATAAAATACCTAGGAATAAACTTAACCAAAGAGGTGAAAGATCTATACACCGAAAAGTATAAAACATTGCTGAAAGAAATTGAAGAAGACACAAAGAAATGGAAAGACATTCCATGCTCTTGGATTGGAAAAATTAACACAGTTAAGATGTCCATACTTCCTAAAGCAATCTATAGATTCAATGCAATCCCTATTAAAGTTCCAACAACATTTTTCACAGAAATAGAACAAAGAATCCTAAAATTTATATGGAACAACAAAGACCCCGAATAGCTAAAGGAATCCTGAGAAAAAAGAACAAAGCTGGAGGTACCACACTCTCTGATTTCAAAATATGCTACAAAGCTATAGTAACCAAAACAGCATGGTACTGGCACAAAAACAGACACACAGATCAATGGAATAGAATCGAAAGCCCAGAAATAAACCCACACATCTATGGACAGCTAATCTTTGACAAAGGAGTCAAGAACATATAATGGAGAAAAGAAAGTCTCTCCAACAAATGGTGTTGGGAAAACTGGATAGCCACATGCAAAAAAGTGAAAGTAGACCCTTACCTTACACCATACACAAAAATTAACTCAAAATGGATTAAAAACTTGAATGTAATATCTGAAACTATGAAACTTCTAGAAGAAAGCATAGGCAGTACTCTCTTCGACATTGGTCTTAGCAACATATTTTCAAGCACCATGTCTGACTGGGCAAGAGAAACAACAGAAAAAATAAACAAATGGGACTACATCAAACTAAAAAGCTTCTGCACAGCAAAGGAAACCATCAACAAAACGAAAAGACAACCTAACAATTGGGAGAAGACATTTGCAAACCATACGTCTGATAAGGGGTTAATCTCCAAAATATATAAAGATCTCATGCATCTCAGCAACAAAAAAACTAACAACCCAATTGAAAAATGGGCAAAAGACCTGAACAGACATTTCTTCAAAGAAGATATACAGATGGCCAACAGACACATGAAAAGATGTTCAAAATCATTAACTATCAGGGAAATGCAAATCAAAACTACAGTGAGATATCAACTCACGTCCGTCGGAATGGCTGTAATTAACAAGACAGGAATCAACACGTGTTGGAGAGGATGTGGAGAGAAGGGAACTCTCCTACACTGCTGGTGGGAGTGCAAACTGGTGCAGCCACTATGGAAAACAGTATGGAGATTCCTCAAAAAATTAAGGATAGAACTACCATATGATCCAGCTATTCCACTGCTGGGTATTTATGCAAAGAACTTGAAAACGCCAACGCGTAAAGATACATGCACCCCTGTGTTCATTGCAGCGTTATTCACAATAGCCAAGACTTGGAAGCAACCTAAGTGCCCATCAAGGGACGAATGGATAAAGAAGATGTGGTATATATACACAATGGAATACTACTCAGCCATAAGAAACGATGAAATCCAGCCATTTGTGACAACATGAATGGACATTGAGGGTATTATGCAAAGTGAAATAAGTCAGAGGGAGAAAGTCAAATATCGTATGAGTTCCTTCATTAAGTAGTAGATAATAACAACAATAAACAAACACAAAGAGACAGAGATTGGATTGGTGGTTACCAGAGGGGAACGGGGGAGGGAGGAGGGCGAAAGGGATAATTCGGCACATGTGTGTGGTGATGGGTGGTAGTTAGTATTTGGGTGGTGAACATGATGTAATCTATGCAGAAATAGAAGTATAATGATGTACACCTGAAATTTATACAATGTTATAAACCAATGTTACTGCAATAAACAAAAAATTAAAAAAAAAAAAGGCTCATAGCCTCGTGATACTCAAATGTACTTCTTTTGAAACAGGGCATTTGGGCTGAGCAGATCTGGCCTCAGACGTACCTGGTGAGAAGATTGGGTGATGCTCTCTGGTCCTATTTGCATCTGGCTGAGCGGGAGCTCGGATGCTGTTCACAGAAGGTGTTATGAGACAACTTCCTCCACTCATCCAGGAGTATATAGGGCTCCGATGCTCCCAAGGAGTGGAGTAGGGCAATGTCCTTCATCCTTGTTCCTCCCCACACTCATGTACCTACTTGAGTCTCTAATTTATTAGAACACTGACTTGGGATGGATCATATCCAAGATCAAATTTCAAGAAAGGACATAAAGCACTGTAAGAGGAAAAGAACTTTGGAGGTAGTGCCACAACCTAAGACACGGAGGAAAGATGTGGACTCCAACACAGTCATCCTCCTGACATAGGGGTGCCTTGGGGAAATGCCTCTGGTTATAGTCAGGGTTCCAGGAGGAAACAGATGGCACGATCAAAGGGGACAGTCTAATGAAGGGACTATGTTGAAAGATGTGAGCAAAGTTAAGAAAAAAGGAATAGTGGAGTACCTGCGTTTGGGGAAGCAGCTACCTTCCCTAGGCCTGAAGGGTGAAGGAAGTGAGCTGTCACCAGAGTCTGGAGAGACTGGCAGATCTAGGACAGGTGTGGGCTTCTGCAGAGGAACGAGCCTCTGCCAACCTGCATCCTTCAGGAGGGGATCCTGGGGGAAAAACTCCCATTCTTCTCTGCCCTTGAGTCTCCTGCCCAGTGCCTCCCATTGACCAAACCCAACAGGAGTCAAGAGGGCAAAGGAGCCTATTCGTGTGATCTGTGAAGGAGCCATAAAGGATTGCCCAAGGCACTGAGCAGGTGGAGAAGAGTGGAGGATGGGTCTGCAGGGGCACATGGAGAACATGCAGCACCATTCTTCTCACTCCCCAAGATCCTGGCCAACTGGGGCAATCACAGAATCTTTTCTGAGGCCAAGCCAAGTGACTCGATTAGGTAGGCATATCCCCTAGAGGCTATCAGGGCCTGTTCTGTCTTGGTTGGCAGCTCCCATAAGGTTGACAAGTTTCTGGTTCTACCAATAGCAACTAGGATGTTTTGCAACATAGTAGCCAGTGCAGAGGAGGCAGTGAAAGCTGTGGCATCAAGGTTGCCAAGGCCAGCAGGAGTGGATGATCCTGTTGCAGTGGCACCTCTGCCAGAAGTTTGGAGGCCAGTACGTTCTAAGCCCAGCCTCAAAAGACACATGCAAACTCCCAGTTGTCCCCAAAGAACATCCTCAGATCAATGACCAGGACTGACATGTAAGCACCCTGGGGGAACCGCAAACATTCTAGAGGGCTTAGCAAACTTTTTCTGTAAAGAGCCAAGTAGTAAATATTTTAGGCTTTGTGAACTATATATTGTCTGTTGCAACTACTCAACTCTCAATCCTGTTTTTGCAGTGCAAAAACAGCCACAGACAAGTAAACAAATGGGTGGAGCCATGTTCCAATAAAATTTTACAACAACAGGTGGCAGGCTGGACCTGACCTTTGAGTAGTAGTTTGCTGACAAGTGGCTTAGAACATTGAGATTTAGAGTGTTCATATAATCCTGCCCTTATCTGTACCCACAAGATGGTGAGGCTGGGGTCATATCTGTTTTACATGTTGTGGTTCTGGGTGTCCTTAATACCCAGAATTACATGAATGAATGAATGAATGAATGAGTGAATGAATGAATGAATGAGTGAATAGCCACAGAAGGGTTACTATAATTTGCAGTTCTTGTTAACTTAAATTAAGCCTCTTGCCTTGTTCATATATTTAAAATATTGAATAATCTGAAGATGTGTAGAGAAATAGAAAGTCTATATGGGTCCTAGATTTCTTATAAAATTGAAACATATTTTCCTGTGCTGACTCGTGCTGCTTCACTTTAATGAAGGTAGAGTAGGTTAGTTCAAACAAACAACTGTTGACAGTAGAAAAGCAAACAGGATCCTAATTAATTTGTTTGCTAATGAGACTCCCTGGGTGGGTATTTAGCCATAACACATGAATTAGGTATTTATTCCTAACATATGCTCAACTTACAGGGTTGGATATTTGGTGCTTTATTTATCATACACGGCCTTCAAAAACTCCAGGGAAAATATTCTTGCAACTCTGTTTTTATGGTCTTGTATAAGCTCCCTTTCTATCTTCCCTCCCTCTTACCCCTAGAGTATTTGTGGCACACCTGCTATCATTAGCACTCTCATAAAAGATAACTTCGAAACTGCCTGTGAGACACTAGCCTTAGCATTCCAACCACTAATGCAGTTCCAAAGACTCAAAGGACTGTATACACCGATTTGCAGCAAGGCAGAGAGAGCTGGAGAAGAGAATGCCACACAGTTTATGTAGTATAAGGTTTGACACCACCGCCGTTTCCAAGCGAAAAGCGAAGCAAGAGGAAAAGATAGCTCTGCCTTCCACATAGTCTGATTCTTCTTTATGATGGATGGGACACAGCCAACAAAGACCTGGAAGAGGGCTTCTGCTTTTTCCTTAAGTAAGTAGTAGTTTGAATCATTTGACCATAAAATCTTGAAATAAGGAGGTTCTTAGCTTTCCCACAGCAGAAACAAACTTTCAGGGATGGAGGAGTTTAGGGGGCACAAAGACTCTAGTAAATGTGTTTCAGCATGAGTGGCTGGAAATATCTATGATCAAGCATCAGGAAAGAGACATGACCTCCGTTTCTAGGCCACTGAATTCATTCCATAAATACTTATTGGGCATTCACCAGGTACCCAGCAGAAAGGAATCCAAATCTGGGTGCTGCTACTTCATCCAGTCCTTTGTTGAGCCTACATACAAACTGTCTTACAAGCTTATCAGAAGGTATATATTTGATACTTGCTTTATAGTCATCATGGATTCAGAAACAAGTTCCCTGGACACTGTCACTCTTCTGTCTGTGCCTGTGCCATCTTTTGCCATGCCTCACCTTGACATAGCTTGCTGAGAGAATGAGAAAAAAAAAGTTTTGTAGTTTACTGAGAGGCAATTGATAAAATATTGTTCTTATTTTTTGGTGAAAACAAAAAATTTTGTTTGGTTTATTTCAATCTAAGTAAAATGTGAATTTCATCTTTTTATTTTTTAAAAAGGCAATGTTTAATTCTCCAGAAAACCTGTAGTCCGAGTATTCCTATTTTGATAAATTATAAAATGACTTCTCCTCTCGCCTTTTCCTGCTGAGACCCAGCTCTTCCCAGGTCTCATCTCTGCCCTTGCAACCTCTGGCATGTGTCTATTACTCAGAGCACCACGCGGAGGGCAAGAAGGTACCGACAAAGAGCAATCCAAGGAAAGAAATCCTTACTGCTTCTCAGTGAGTGTTGGCCTGAGAGCACAGTGGTTCATTTTACACCGGAGGGACAAGTTCTTGTATGTGAGCCTATGTATGGGCAATACATATAATAAATGAGCCACACTCACAGAAATGTTACGTTGTTTAAGTGGAGGTATATTTAAAACTCCATGAAATAAAAAGGTACAATCCTCATTCTTCCACCCTCAAGACATTCTGCTAAAACTAATTCTTACGAACAATACGACATGAATACAGATCATGAAAAATACTGGAATTTTAAAACACATAATTAAGGTAACTAGAGTTCATAGGTGGCAGATAGTTATATATTGAGAGGCAAACTTAAATCAGTCACGTTCATGCTGTTTCTGAGTTTCCCATTTACTTTGAAAAATAATTGTTTAGTTCTAAAGGAGCTATAAAATTAAATAGTGAAAGAAGGCATACTCAGCTGTCGGTCTTGAGCCATCAATGGATGGCGTTATTGACACTATCAGCTAGTGAATTAAACCTCTGTTAGTAAGAAAACTGGCACATTTTCAATTCAAATTGACACTATGTGAGATACAGGCATAACTGACATCTCTTCAGTGACACTGTACTAAGATATATCACAGGATCTGAGGAAGTGTCTGATACTGAGAGTAAGCATTAAGTCATACACTGAGAAAAAACACTTTCCAGAGTCTCACAGATGTTCTCAGCAAAAGTGTGTAGGATGTTCAGCTGATGGAAAATTCAACATGAAGGGGCTATTTAATGTTAGATGGTGTTCTTAAAAAAAAAAAAACTAGTGCGGTTTCTGTGCAGTGTGATTCTTTGCTTTGCATTTGCTAATAGGAGATAAGATATAAATATCAGTCCTCATTTGGCTATTACATCCCTGTGGGTCATCTTTAAGAGAATCGTGTGGGAGAGGAGAGATTTTTAGATACTATTTTTAATTCTCTTTGGGGAAATGAGGCAGTGGACTAAAGATATGGATTTGACAAAAGTGTTTGAGAATTAGAGAGCTCAAAGTCTGATCCTGTAATTGCATCAGAGCATTCTAGTTTGAGTGTGTGGTGGTAATAGAAATACTGGATAATATAGTCACACGGCACAGAAATTGCTGGATTTGGGTAGTAGGTTATCACACTAAAATAGAGACCGACGCTCAGGTGATCAGTCAAGGGGCAAAGATTGAATATGCAAATTCACCACATGGAATGTGACTCCTAATTACCAAAGAAAATTCCAAAACATTGAACCGGAAACACCAACAACTGAAAGAACGTTGGTTAGATATCACCTCCAACTCTCTTACCCTAGCTCTGTTAATTTGCAGATAAAGGGACCAAGGTCCAAAAAGGAAAAAGTGATTCCTCTGGTCACATTTTTTATTCATTCATTCACTTAAGTATTTAACGCATACCTATGATGAGCCAGGTGCCATGCTAAACAGTAGGCAGGAGTAGATCCAGCTTTCTGGATCCTGAAGCTTATATAATTTTAAGAAAAAATGTAAAATTAGGTCAAAAGGTGAATACTTACATAGAATAATGGGAAAATAACAAATAAAAAAAAGTCCAAGCCAACAATTATCACAAGCATCACAAAATTCAGAAAAACAGCATAACATTTTTATTAATTAACTGAGTATCACTCATCTGTAATATCTTCTCCTGACAATTTTGGCTTCATATTTCTCGATCACGTTTTCAATGACAATGATTTTATAATATCATTTTCTAGAGACAGAAAGGAAAGATATTTTAATCTTTCCTTCAGCATCATTGATCAAAATTTGTTTCTGATAATTGGCCATTTGAAAAGTTTTTTATTTTCAGCTTCACAACCCATTATTGGTAATGTAATACAAAGTTTCAGAATTGCTGTCAAATTTGGGAAAACAGTTATCAAGGAGAGAATTTCTCTTTTGATTTGGTTCCAGCAATGAGAACCAAACCCTCTATGATTTTATACAGCTGATTCTTGGATGAATTTTTCATAGACTAACTTCTAGCACCATATAGTTCAAACTTTGTTTCTCCTCTACTCCCCCTGCACCTACCCTGCTTAGAACCATAGGAACACACTCATGTCAAAGCACAACCTCTGGTCCTTCATCGTTATATCTGACACCAGATGAGTCGGCACAGGAGGCAGCAGGATTATACTTGGAAGTTGTTCTTGGACTGGATCAGTAAGCAATAACTGAGCTATACAAAAAAGTGAATGTGAACCACATAAATATATCTCATTAAACTAAAATTAAATATATAGGCAACTCAACTCTCCCTTAGCTGAATCCAAAAGTCACTCCTGGCCACAACACTACTCCACATGAGGGAGAGTGGGACAAAGGGGAAGTCAGTAGAGAAAGACCTGTAAGTTTAACTAATTTTAGTTAAAATATCTTATCTATGCAAATTTTACCAAAAATAAATGGCCATGGGAACTTTTGTTAAAGACCCCACAAGTAAAGGGACAATGCAAGTTAGGAACCTGAAGACTAAACTACACTAGTTTTATGGTAAATGCTCCTGAAGTGGTAGAGATTCAATAATGAATATCAAGTAGCTATTTGAAAACCATCTAATGGCTTTCAGTCTAAACCAGTAAACCAGCAATTACCACACAATGTGCTACTTGCTGACATGAAGAATAAGCATATGGACTACTGAAAACACATAGAAGGCGTACCTCTCCCTCATTCCTCTCTGGGAGCAAGGGAAACTGGTTATAATTGAAGGTAGAACTCACTCCCACTTCACTCTAGCCAGGCATCTAGGACCAGATAAAAGATATTTTCCCAAGGCTGTATGTTATTCTGAGCAGCATTTTAGTTTATGATCCACGTGATGGCTACTAACAAAGGAGACAGTGAGACTAATTGGTAAAGGAGTCTCGTTAGATTTTTAATTTATAAACTAGAAAGAGCAGCCCCCAAATTATTTATCATCTGCCAAGCAAATTTCCCAAGTGTTACAAGTTAGAGATCAACATCTTGTCCTTAAGACAACTTATGTAGCCACTAGACTCTCTCAACCATCTATAGCCCACCCATAACCACTATTTATTGAGTGCTTACCATCAACAGGCTCTGGGCTAAGGGCTTTACATGGCGTATTGCATTTCCTCCATTTGAAAACCTCCATGTTTGGGCTTCTTAGCATCTATCCAAACAAGAAAACTGATGCTTAAGGAATTTAAATGCTTTGCCCAGGATATACAGATATTAAGTAGTGGAGTGGGATTTGCAATCAAGACTTTCTGACTCCAAAGTCTATTTTAGACTTACTATGTGTCAGGCGTGGTTACCACCACAGGTTACCACCACAGGACTGTGTTACAGAGGTGAAGATAACACGGTCTCTGTCCCCACAGATGAAAGACTGGCAAGGGACAATGACAAAACCCCAAACTTGTCATATCTTACGGATGATAAGCGCTGTGAGAAACTTTGTTCATCCCCAGCTACTGCCCCCTGCTCTCATTCTGCTCTCTCTCTCTCTCGACTCCTTATTTGTTCCTTACATACACAAATATTCACATCTCACAACTTTTGCATTTGATGTTTTCTTTGCCTTGGAACACTCTCTTCCTTGTTTTCCATATAGTTTATCCCTCACCTTACTGAGGTCTCTGCTCAGATGTCATCTCCTCAGAGAATTTTAGGGGCCATCCCTGTGGCATAGTGATTAAGTTCAGCATGGTCCACTTCAGCGACCCAGGTTAGCAGGTTCAGTCAGATGCCAGGCACGGACCTACACCGCTCGTCAGCAGCCATGCTGTGGCAGTGACCTGCATACAAAGTAGAGGAAGATTGGCACAGATGTTAGCTCAGGGCTAATCTTCCTCAGCAAAAAAAAGAGAATTTTATCCAAACTGCACCCCTTTTCACTCTATTCTTCCCCTATTTTATTTTTCTTCATTTCACTTATCACTACCTGTGTGCATGAATTTACATACACATACTCATTTAGCTACAATGACTCCCACACTAGAATTTAAACTTCATGAGATCAGGGGCTTTGTTTCTATCTCCAGTGCTCAGAACAGGGTCCAGTGCACTGTAGGAGACCAGTAAATATTTGTGAATAAGCGGATGTGCCTCCTGTGTGGCCTGATGTCATGAATGGCAATGGATAGGCTGTCCCTGAAAAGCAAAAGAAAAAGAAAAATACAAGTCCCTAGAGACGTGTTTTTCCACTAAAGGTCTGGATTTATAATCTGAGTTGTTAAGGTTCCCAGAGAAGCCTCCTGCTTCTACAAGACAACATTCCTTTTCTTTGTCAGGCAAACTCTCTCCCTGTGAGAGAGCCAGGTTTAAGACTAAAATTGGGATTCTGAGCAACACATTCAGTCCTCACACAGACTTTTAGTTCTTTGCCATAAGTCACAGGTACCTCTCCTTGTCAGCAAGTCTGACTCTTAAGATGCTTATTGACTTTCTCTGGAAAGCTGTTTGTGATATTTAGGGCACAACTTATATAAGGTGATATAGACATATGCTATGTAAACATAGCTAAAGATAGTAATATATCCTAGCAGAAGTGGGACCAAGGATTTACTTGGATTAAAAGCTGATTTTGAAACTATTGTTCCTTGGACCCTATAATGACATCCTCTTAGTAATATCTCTTTTAATGTAGAGGACACATTCCAATGAAACCCTTAAATGCAACAATTTGTCAGAGGAGTAATGACCTAGAAAGTCACAGGATGTGCTCCAGCTTTCGCGACTAGTGAGTTGCTTCCATTTCCCTCAATTGCCTAAGAACAGAGTGGGTTCAGAGAGGCCAGTGTGTATAGAAGCATCATTGCAGCTCCATTATCCAGTTAGGCCTCAGCCTCACCTCCTAAAGCGATGGCTGCCAAGAATTCATGTTATAAAAAAATACCTTTACCTTTTAAACAATGATATACTTCATAGATGCTGGATGCTTCTGAAGTCTTTATTGGTAAAATCTCATTTCTTGCCATTTGGCCCCACTCTGGACACATAGTATGGTGGGAAAATGCATTCACATTCCAAAGTCATAGATATTGACTTGAAGATTTAATTTTGAGGAAGTGTAGCCATCATCCCACAGCAGTATAGGAGCCCCTCCATGCCATGCAGTGGTTGGACACCGCCTGTACGTGCCCACAGGTAGGGCTGGGGAGGTAGGGGAAATTGGTCCCTTTGCTCCCTGGGCAGCACCACATCTAGTCATAAGGATGGAAACAGCACATGGCACCTTGCCTGTGCTCACCCTATTCTCATGGCAGGGCAAGGACCTACCTTCTCCTTAGCCAGGCCAGGCCCTAAACCTGTTCTTGAGATAAATTCTCTGCGTTCTCAGATGCTGCCTTGGCCACCATCACCTCAAAACATAGACATCAACTAGAATTGAATATTCATCAAGTTCTTTGAAGTCTGAGACCAGACTTTCTCCAAGCCCACTCCAAATCCTGGTCAAAGGATCTTTGCATCCAAAGGGCTATAAACAGCTCTTACTTATTGAGCTCTTTACCATGTGCCAGTGTGGTTGGAGCATGGGAAGCAAAGGGCAAAGCGGTATCAGGTGAGGTGAAACAGACAGACAAGGGCCAGATCAAGAAGAAACTGTTTATAAGGATTTGGGACACCTCCTCTTGCACTAGGCCACAAAACTTGTTATTGACAAAGCTGGGACTCAAATCCAGGCCTATGTGACTCCATGGGCCAAACGCTTAACAATTATGATGTATTCCTAATTGCATTTATTATCATTATAAATCAACTTTCCATAGAAATTTCAACTTTTTGTTTGAATTTTGTTCTTATTTCTTTTTTTCAGTCTAATTTCCCATTTCTTTACATCCTTTCATTGGCAAATTTCTTAAAATATCCATCTATACACATTGCCTCCTAATACTCACCACCCCCCCACACCCCCCCACTACCCCCACCCCCATCTCTAAAAATCTGTTCTCTGCTCTCAAGAGTCTTTTGTGAAACCCCTTCCAGTGTGGTCACTGAACTTCAACTGTAATGGAATTTTTTTAGTCCTCATTTCCCTCAATGTCTCTATACCATTTAGTACCCTTTCCTTCAAGAAAGTCTCTTCTCCTTTAGCTTCTTTGACATAGCAATACATCTTCCTAGGCTTGTTTACTGTTCTCTCTTCTTTTCCTGCTCCTTAAACATGTTATGGAGCTTCTGTCCTCAGCTCTCTTCTTTAGGTAGTCACTTTCTTCACTTCAGTTACCACCTAGAAGTAGGTGATTCTCAAGCTCTGAACTGTCTTGATTTCTTCAATTGTAGTTGGCTCATCTGAAGTCTTCTTTCCTTCCCAACTCATTTCTCCTACTACATTTCTTGTTTCTATTAAAGGCAACTTAATTCTTCTAGTACCTCAAGCTGGAAAACCTAGTCATCCTAGGCTGTCCCCTCAGCTCTCACAGCTAATCATTCAACAAATCCTGTAGCTTCAGTCATGACAATATTTCTCCCATGTATCATCTTTCTTCTAGTCCATTGCCAGTATCCTAATTCTTACTCTCATTAACTGTTGCCTTGATTATTGAACATATCTTTCTACTTTCCTATAAACTGACAGGAGAGTAGTCTTTCAAAAATTTAAGCTCTAAGCACATATGCCACTGCCCTACTGTTAAAAAGAAAAACCACAGCACTCCACTTAGTCTCCATTGCCCTCATAATAAAATCCAGACTCTTAACCATGGCTTGTGTATCAATCAGGACAGGCTAGGATTTGCTGAAGTAAAAGACAATCCCCAATGTCTCGCTGCCTTAAAAGAATGCACTTATTTCTCATTCACACACAGTCTGTTATGGGTTCAAATGACTCTCCAAGGAAGCCATCCTCCAAGTGACAGCTCAGTGTTGTTCTTCCATGTCAGCACGTTTTTATAATATCATGACAGCAGAACTAGATATAGAGTTGAGCACCAATAATTAAACGTTTCTTCCCACATATATTCTATTAGCCAAAGGAAATCACGTGGCCGTGCCTAATTTCAAGGAGTATAGAAGTATAGTACCCCCCTGCACCCAGAAAAAGTGGGCAACGAGACTTCAGTGAATAAAAAGGTTTGCCACTGCTTGCAAATGTTTGCATGGTCTGTTCCCCGCCTCTCTAGCTAAGCTCATCTTGGCTACTCTCATCTTCCTTTCACAATCTAAGTTCCAGCCTTCATGAGATGATTCCAGTTTTTTCAAACACAAGAGGACTTTGCTCCATATTTTCTTTTTAAATTCTCAGGCCTCAGAGTTAAGGTCACCTATCCAATAAACTTTTTCTGACCCTTCAAGAATATATTAGATGCCCTGGTAATGCACCTGCAGAGACCTTGCATTTATTGTATTACCATACATTTTTCATTTTGTACTGAAATTGCTTTTTGCGTTGTGATATTACCTCCAGAAAACTGAAATCTGCCTGAGAATAAGTAGCTTATCTAGTCATAGGGCCACCCGTCTAATTGGTGCTAGATAAATATTGTTCAATAACAGCATGTCTACTACACAAAGTCCAAGTTTTTTGGCTTAACCATAATCTGGCTCCTACCACCTTTCCAGTGTTATCTTCATTATGTGCCTTCATGAAACTTATTGTATCACACAATTAAGTTACTTACTATTTCCACTACATGCCCCATATTTTCCCATCCTTGTGCCTTTGTTCACACTGCTTCCTTATTCTGGAAGCCTTCCAAACCACATTTTTGTGTTTTTTAAGTCCTACAGATATTTCAAAGGCCAATTCTGAAGACAATTCTCTTTCCAGCCTGAAATAATTTTTCCCTCCTCTGAATGCCCATCAAATTTTAACCATAACCTGTAATACCAATTTATCATACAAAGTGCTCAATAAAGGTTTGTGGGGTGAATGTTGAAAGTTTTACATAGTATAAAATCCTTTCCATTCCCTCCCCATCTCAGAAACATGAAGTGGACATCAAAAATCTATGAAATATTCAACACCTTATTCGGTCCCTATTAACAAGCTGCTGGAACAGTGACCCTAGAGTGCAGAAATATCTGTGTAAGTACAAATGAATTATCAACAATCAACATTTTGCCAAGGAAAACCAATAGGTATGGCTTATTTGTCATTTTGCCTTACTCTTTCTTCCTGTTGGATTTATTAATGCCCATATCATCAGAGCTATAATAAGACTCAAAATTAATGTCCAATGTCTTTTGTAGCTTAAGACTTAATTTATTCCCCAAGCCTTAGACTCTGGCACAATTAGGTTTTGATACATGGACATTTCTTCTTACTCGGGACTTAGTAGGAAAGGACTCCACATTTTGAATGGCCTCATAAATATATATTGAATTTAATTTTCTAACATGCAAAACCCATTTTCCTCTTGTTTGGAGGTTTTCAGGCTGGGGGTAGAACGAGTTCTATAAGTATTTTTGTTGTGTGCCGTTAATTAGTTCATAAATCAAGGTGTCTTAGAATTGCACGGATTACCCTAAAGCCAATACACTTAGCATCAGAACATACAACTGCATTCTTCAATCTCTTCTATGTCTTGCAAAGGTTTTGTTCCAGACAATTAAGATTGCTGGAGTCACTTAGACACTAATAAGAAGTTAGTAATACTTCAACAGTTTTTATTGCATTCCTTTTTTAAAAAGAAAGCTTCTTTTCTTTTTTTTTTTTTTTTTGGTGAGGAAGATTAGCCTTGAGCTAACATCTGTTGCCAATCCTCCTCTATTTGCTGAGGAAGATTGGCTCTGGGCTAAGATCTGTGTCCATCTTCCTCTACTTTATATGTGGGATGCCTTCCATAGCATGGCTTGTTAAGCGGTGCATAGGTCCACCTCTGGGATCTGAACCTGCGAACCCCAGGCCGCCAAAGCAGAGCATGCAAACTTAACAACTACGCCACTGGGCCAGCTCCAGAATGTTACTATTTTTAATCACACAATTGCTTAGTTTAAAAAAAATCACTGGAGAAAATACTGATGAACTAAAAGATAAAAAGTTAAAGTCTCCCAAGATCCCTCTATCCAGAAACAGCTACAGTTATTATACATATTTTATTCCATCCCTTAGGCCTTTATTTGTGTGGTTTTTAATATTTTCTTTCTCATTCTTGGTCAAAATGCCTGTGTGCTTTATTGCCAACATTCATCTGTTGGTCGTTATGCATTTTTTTGATGCAGCTATGAAATTATGAATTCTCTCTCCAGGACAACAGAAGGAAGTAGGAGCAAGAAACTCAGAGGATAAGAACTCTCTAACATTGGGTATTCTCCATTGCTTCTGGTTTCACTGAAGCAACAAGTGGGTCTGGCTCCATTACATCTGCTCTTATTGTAGCTGCTCAACCCTTACCTGGTACATGCCAGGATTACGCACAGAGGCCATGCGCTTTCACCTTTCCTAACTTGATTTTCACTTCCGTCTTCAGAAGTGATAGCCTAAATGAGGAAGCAAAGCCATACGATGGAGGAAAAGGACCAAAGATTAAGATGTGACTTTGGCTGAGAGCAGGTTGGTCTGGAGATAGATTCATTTATTTTTTCTTTGCCTCCGGCTCCCAAGTTCCCAAAGATTTAAATAAATCAAAATGATCATCACTGATAATGCTTCAAGGTACTGGTCATATAAGCAAGTGAGCAAGTTATCCAGGTACCATCTCTGGTTAACTGTCCCCCCTCTCACCCCACACCTGGAGTATGACTACACACAGAGGATCTTTAGATAAACCTGAAAAGCTTTTTAATTCACCACCGATTTGTCACAACATCAAAGATTAGGCCCATTTCCATTCTAGGTTTTCTCAAAAATATCGCTCCAATCTTTCTTGACATTTAGACCCACATAAGCCTTACTTTTTAATTTATAGGGTAAATTCCAAAACTTATAAGATTTATTCTTTCCTCAGAGATGGTTACTGATATTTTTTACTCAATCATTCAGTAAAATACATTAAATTTTTCTCATTAGGGATTAAAAATCAAAGGAGACAGAAAAGACAAACCCTTGAAATAAAGATTTACCAAGTTATGAGCCAACAGAAACTTCTTTATGAGAGATACTGGAAAAGAGTGGAAGAGATTAAACACGCAAAACTGAACAGAAGAGTAAAGAAAAGAGAGGAATTGTAGTGGAGCAGAGCAAGAGACAGAGGTATTCAAACAGGTCAAACAGACAGATACACAGGTGAGTCTTCAGGAAAAACAAAATAAGGTAACTTATTGTGGAAGGGGCAGATATTAGAGCAAAGGGGACCATATGTCAATAATTAAAAGAAGAGGAGAAAGAGGCTGAAGAGGCAGCGCGAAGTGCAGAGGCTGAAGAGGAAGAAGTGAAGGTGAGAAGGGAGTAGATGGGGGAAATTCCCCAGCATTCTGTACGTGTAGAAATGGACTCAGGTGCTGCCTTCCACATTCTCATCATGGCTTTGAAAGATGAACTTCACTGAGGGAGAAAACCATTGGCCAGGTCTTCAGTTCAACCTGAAGTCCAATTTTCAATGTGGCTTAGAATGAAATCAGTGGAGCAGATGCAATAGTGTCTCCTATTACATTTGTCCATATGTTTAGTACCTATTTTTTGTAATTCTCACTCTTTAAGTAAAAAAAATTTCCTGAGTCAGAGAGGCTTCCTTAAGTGACAAAGTCATGTAAAACAAACAAACAAACAAACCAAAAACTGTGACCCATGGAGAATCATGAACATCAGTTCATCCATCAATCTATCCGACCATTCTTTATTCACTTATTGTCTGTTCATTATTTCTTTGTCAATTCTTACTTACTCATTCTTTATCCCATAAAGTCACCGTTTTTAGGCATGAATAGATCAGTAAAGTGAAGACCTTATCTTCAAGGAGTTAACTTTGTAGGATATAATCAACATTTCCATTCTGGTAAAATGCACAAGAAGTTGCTTGTTTTTGTCTTAATCCTGGACCTCCTCGGTTTGGAACCTAGTCTCCAAGTCACACCCAAAAAAACCCTCTTCAGAATGTTAGCCTAATCATCTTCATCAACTTAAAGAAAAAAACTTACATTTGTAATTTATCTTTCAGTATTTGACAGGTTTACTTTTACTAGAAGAAATAAACCATGCCAGGCTCCCAGCCCAGAGCTGGAGCAGTGAGTGGCTGAGATATTACTTCCCTTTCTCTTCCCCCTTTAGGAGCTTATCTTGTATGATGTTCACATCCACCCACCCTGTGAGGTAAACTGGGTAGGGTTTGATCATTCTCATTAACATATAAGGAAAAGAAAATTCTACGACAACCAAGGTGACAGAGTTGGCAGATTCATGGCTTCTGACTCCTAATCCAGTATTCTTTACACTCAGCATGTTACCACCTATTTCCAGGACAAATATAAGGAAAGAATTGCAAGGCAGAAGAAAATCCCATTTTCTTGAGTTGAATAGTTAGAAGCTGTTGCATGACAGTGATTTTCCTGAACCCGCTTAAAGATAACTGACCACTTTCAGCTCACACACACCTTGATGTCTACAGCATACTAAGTCCTTTATTGTGGTGATAGCAAGAGCCTTGGTTTGCTGGCATCTCAGAAATCCTATGTCAGATGGAAAGAGAGCATTTTCTCAGTGACGACTGCTGCCATTCCCTCCTTATGCCATCAGCATAAAAACCAAAATTCTCACAATGGGCTTGAGGCAAGATGCCGTGAGGCCCTCAATCTTCCGCCACTCCCCCACCCCACTCTCTCTGCTCCAGCACACAGGCCCCCTTGCAGTCCTCAGAACAGCAAGGCCCACTCCTACCTTTGGGCCTTTGCCCTACCTTTTTCCTCTGTCTGGAACCCTCTTTTCCAAGATATCCTCACAGTTGCTTACATAACTGCTTTCAGTCTTTGTTTAAATGTCATCTTTCCCATAAGTCTCACCCTGTCCATTATACTTAAAATGTCAACTACTTTCACTCCCACCATTCCCCTTACTTTATTTTTTCTGTTTTTTGCTGTGATACTTATCATCTTCTAAAGTATATATTTTACTTATTTAATATGTTTATTATTTATCACCTGTCCCCGCCTCTTTTGCCTGTCTTATTCAAAGATATACCCCAAGAGGCCCATAGGAAGTGTTGAATGAACGAACACATCCCTAGACAGAAGTCAGGGGTTGATTAAGATGGATGCGTGGTAGATATTGCTCCTATATTGAGATTCTTGGGAGGACTTCAGTCTTTCAAATTGTTACCTTTTATAACTATTAGAGTTACCTAAATAGCTTTTACTTTGTTTTTTCCCTCATGGAAATAATTCCTGATGGGATCTCAGGTTCACTTAATCCTGCATTGTCCCCTGCAGGAGCCATTTGTCCCAGAGCTGCCTGTGTTGTGAAAGCGGTATGGGCGTTGCACCACTTGGAGCTTGTCCCTGCCCCTGCCTGAGACAGCACACGCCTTCCGTCTCCATGCAGTCACCTGGCAGACGCCACCTCAGCACCCCAAGCTGGTGACACCCGAGCTTTCCTTGCCAGCAGCAGGTTTTCCTGTTTAATCCGTGTTAACATTCCACTGCAGGTTCTCCTAACTGGCACGTATTCTGTCTGATAAACCTTGTCCTCCCCCTTCCTGCTTCTATCTTTTTTTCTCTTATGGAAATATTATTTATTTATAACATGTTGTAACAGACAGCTATACGGTCAAGAGGGAAGCATACTTCTTCGCAACAATACCCACATAAGATATTAAGGGTGATTTTTCCACTTGGAAGATATAGGCTAGGAGAGCGGCATAGGTTTGACAGGAACCGGAGCTGGAAGGAGTAGAGATGGAAGGAATAGGATAGAGATGGAGTAGGAAGCCCCCACCATCGGGGTGGGTTTGCTAAACCATCTCCTCGTGGAGCCTGTGCAGGGTGGCTCAGCCTCTAAAAGCACTCAACGTGCTTCCTCCTTAATGTGACTCTGCTGTATATTTGGAAGTGGAAGATGCTGACCTCTCTGATCTGTTTGACTAGGCCATACACCACAGAACGTATCTTGCAGGGGGAAGGAATAAGAAGAGCCTTTAATTTTCTTCAATTTTTCACGGTTTTCATTTCCATTTGAACGGTATGTGTCAGAAGACCTCCGGGTGGTGAAATGTCTTCGCCTTGTCATCATTTCCTCTCCACAGTCTGCCTCACGCCCATGAACTACGCCTTGGAGTCACTTCTGATAGGAACTCATCCCTTCTTGAACTGCCTGGAGATCACTTCCTAGTCCATCTTTGTTAGCATTATAACAAAGCTTATGTGTGACCATTTTTAAGGGAGGGGACATATGCTTTCAGGACGGTGCTTTGCTAGGCACACAATACATAACTATTGATCAACTGCTTAGCCACCTAAGTAAGGCATTTGTAATCTTGCCATTATGTAGCACAACGTCTGGAAGGCCACACGATCCATTACCAGAGAGAATCCAATCTTACCCTTAGCTGATCACAGATATGCTTGGGGGACAAAGAATGGTGCAAACAGTATCTTTATTGCTCTCCTCACATTCAGAGAGAGGCCCTGACATTTTCTCTCCCTCTTTTTTCCTTTAGGTCTCTCTGCCCCCAAAGTTCCTGACTCCATCTCATTGTGGCATCCGTGGTACAAGTCTGCGGTCTGTGGGATGCATTCCTGGCTCCATTTACAGAAGTGGATGCTAGGTAGATAATTACATTCTTCAGCATAAAACTTCTAAAAGACAAGCAGCCTCTCATTTGCTAATATCTGTCATTTCTCTGGTATAATATTAAGAGCTAAAATCTATGGAGCTCTGACTCTGTGCCAGGCACTGTGCTAAGCACCTTCCATGTACTATCTCATTTAAAGTTCACAAAACCTGTGAGTTGAGTACCATCACTTTTCTGATGATTTCATAGACTAGGAAGGTGAGACATGGAGAGTCATACAGGAAGTCACACAGCTAAGTAGTAAAGAATTCAGAATCCAGACCCAAGCTAACTCTAAAGCTGGCATGCCTAAGGTGTAGAGCTGGCATACCATAGCGTCTGGAGCAGTATTGAGAAGATTAAAGGAGCTGAGACGTGCAAAGCACTTAAAACACTGCTTGGCACATGGTGAGACTCAATGCAAAGTCATGCTTATCACTAGCGATGAACATGGAATGAAACCAAATGGGAGAAGGGAAAGAAGGGGTGAGTCTTGCCACATACTCATTATTTAGAGAGTGTATATAAAGAATGAAGGTGAAAACAAAAGTTGCATTGGGAAGCTTTCTTTCTCTTATCAAATATTTACAGTGTCGGTTAAGGGCCAGGCCCTGTGTTATGTGGAAAGAGTCAACTTAGTTGTTGCTCAAATGAGACAGAGGAAGAGACTTACAAATGGATAAGCCCATCAAGTGTTATAGGTCTTATTAGAGCAAGATTTACAGAGAAGAGGGAGTGGTTAATTCCTACAGGGCTGGGGTTCAGGGTCAGGAGGAGTGTCATTGGCTGGAACGAGGACCTCCAATTTGTAATACAACTGCCATAACAATGAGGGCCACCAGGATCAACATTTTCCTAAATTTCATCTGCAAACCTGGCAGCACCCAGAAGCCACTCACAGATGTCTGAAGGATATTTCTGGTCACATCTCCCCTCATCAGTGCAGTAGGAAGCAGATATTGTTCACTACAGTATGCTAAACGAAGTGTAGAGATTAAATCCAAACACACAGTCACGTAAACCTTCTTCAGCTTCCAAGACTAAATCACCTCTTTTCTTTGTTCCAGAAAGGCCATATTTGCTATCTATTTAAAGAAGGTATTAGGCAGTGAACTTGGGTTTACATTTCAGTTTTGTTTTTTTTTATAGCCTCCAAATCCTAATAATTTTCTACCATACCCATATTACCACATTTCCCTGTTGTCGTTACACTACGCTAAATTGATTTACCTCCCTGTCTAAGTTTTATACTTACAAAGTTAGAATAAACCTAGGAGAATGTGACAGGGTAGAAGGATGCTGGACCTGGAGTGTGGTGGTTTGGCATCCAATCTCTTCTCTGCCATTTACTAGCATCACCTTAACTTGTATTACTCACCTGTAAAATGGGTTTTATAATACATACAGAGTGAGTTGCTACTCTGGAACTTGGAGAAAAATAAGATTGACTTCAAGAACTCAGCTAGAGGATTTCCACACAACGGATGTGACAACCATCTGTGGAAGTAAACCAAGAGATTCTCTGTGACTTGTAGCTTTAGAAACACCTCAAATTCCAATCGGGTTGGTCTGGGTGCAAACTCAGGAAGGGTAAACTTGAACATAATTAAGATTTAGTTTGTAGAAAAAAGTCAATAGTATTGACTCCTCTTTGGAGAAAGATTTTGTGAACAAAGAGATAAGCTAGGACAGGCAGGGGGGTCAGCCAACTATGGCCTATAGACCAAATCCAGCTTTTTACCCATTTTTATAAATAAAGTTTTGTTGGGACAGTTGTTTATATATTGTCTATGGCTGTTCTTGTGCTAAAATTACAGAGTTGAGTAGTTATGACGGAAGTCATATGGCCCACAATACCTAAAATATTTACTTTTTTACAGAAAAAGCTTGCTAATTTGTAATGTAGAAGATCAGTCTTTGATCTCCTCTAGCACATCTTCAGAATAAAATATACTCCCATTAGTTCCCATATTGGGGCTGAGGGATCCTATTCTTACCAGAATCTCCATGTGTGAGGTGTAATTATAAATGTCCACTAGTGTGGATATAGTGATGGAAACTCCAGAGTATCTAAGTTTGGAAATGTCTAGGATGAGATGTCTAATAAGTCCAACACCAGAAGTTACTGCCCCTGATAGCCACATTCCCACCTTGGAGAGGAACCCAACAAGCTATCACAGCATAACACCATTTAATATTCAAATAGCAATTTTCCTGTTCTATTCCATACCCCTAAAGCAATCTTCTAATAATTTGACTTCCCATGTAAGGTGCCCCCAAGAAAGCTGGTCATGTTGACATCTGTCTGCTTGCTAGTTGCATTGCTCCTTACTGATGACTAAATTGGTGTTCTGGTTTACCTATGTTAGTCTCTATGAACCTGGTTTATGTGCCTCAATCCCTGACTGGCAGATACAATCTCAATGTACTAACACATTCAGGGTTCTGAACATGCAACGTTGTCATGAGAATTACATGAGTAATAAATGTGGACCCAACTTGGTAAACCATAAAGACCCACTATGCTGCTTTGATTTCCAGAGTGTGCATATTTAGTAAAAGCTGCAGGAGAGGGGTGGGACTATTCTCTGTGGAAGAGGCTTTGCTATAGTGGAAATACTGTGAGTATGAGTTGTTAACACTTTTCAATTGAGGTGGCTGATAGAAACTTATCAGCCAGTTTTGATTCAAATTCTTGCTTAAATGTCTCTTAAATCTACTTTACCCTCTCCCCCAGCCCTCCCCCACTCCTGAGTAGAGCCCTCATCATCTCTCACCTGGGCCTACGACAACTGCCTGCCTCCTGTCTAACCATACCAAATGATCTCTCAGCCACCATGTAATAAAATGATCTACCCCCAACATAAAGCTCAGCATGTGGCCACATTAACATTTTTTCAGTAATGTAGCGTTCAAACTCCTGCACATCCTGGCCCCACCCCACCAGACACATTACCAGCCACACCAGCCATGATCCACCTACACTCCACCATGTACCGATTCTGCAACACAGCATTCCCTGTTATTCTCCTGTGCTATGGCAGGCTGCTACTTGTTCCCTATGGCTTGTTCTTCACTTTTCCACCTTACTAAAAATACATTTCCCTGCCCCCCCCCCCCCCGACCCCACCAGCTAGATATGGCCATATGTCTATCCTCGAAGCCAGTGAAATGTAGGAGGAAGAGAAGTGTGCAACTTTTGCCTCACTTGACTAAAATGGACTAGCTTGCCCTGGACTTCTTCATTCCAGCCTTCCTATGACTGGAACTTGCTCTTAGCAGCAAGCCAGCTGATAGTCCACCAATCCAAGAGGATTGTGGAGCTACACATTGGAAGGGTCTTGGTTCCTGAATGACCTGGTAGAGCAAAGCTGCCCCACCCAATTGACTACCCACCTTCAGACTATTATGTGAGAGACAGACGGACTTCTTTCAAGCCACCATATTGTGGGTCTCTTTGTTATAGCACTTAGCCTTTATGCTAACACACTGGCCTTCACGTGTTCTAATTCTTCAGGCTGCCCCAACTCTGTTCACTTGGCAAGCTCCTGCTCACCATTTTTGTGAAGGACCACGATGCCCTCAGGACCAGGCAGCATTAATCCTTCTTTGCCTGTGCACTCCAGAGTACATTTACTTGATTACATCACCAACACTAGACTGTTGTAATTTGATTTTTGGCTTGTCTATTCCATGACCATACCCTCCCATCAGAAAGAGGAGAACCATTTTTAAATTTATCTTTGAATCTTCTTAGATCTAAGTTTAGCATGTAGTAGGAGGTCAATATGTTTTAAAAGTAAATGAATAAAGGTGCATCGTCTTATCTTTTAGCTTAGCAGTAAGGAGCGTTTGAAAAATTAAGTAGAAGACAGAAAACTAGAGAAAGGGGATAAATGAGAAGGAAGGAAGGAAGGAGGGAGGGAGGGAGGGAGGGAAAGAAGGAAGGAAGAGAGGGAGGGAGGGAGAGAGGGAGGGGGAGGCATAGACAATGCCTTCAAGGTCTTCTGCATCCTCAGAAGCACCTGGCCCTCTGTAGGAACTCAATATCCACTACTGATTGGACCAACTTTTGCTTGTCGTTATTGCTTCCTTCAGTCAGATCCCAAGGAAGCTGCTATAGGAAGTCACTCAGGAGACTAAAAGAATAGTGAGCATGGTGTGTCGGATTGGCTGTTAATTAACACCTATTATTCCAATTATTGAGTAAACAAATCTACATTAGATGTATGCAAGTGTTTAGACATATGGCTTCATTTAATTAAATATATTTCAGTTTATAAAATGTCTCACGATTATACAATAGTTGTTAACTTAAAACTCATTTCTTTATTTCATCAGATTTTCAAACAGAAGCTTTCCAAGGAGATTGCTTCTTTAACTGATCCTATTTAGTTCCTGTAGTCACGTCCACTCTCACTACTCTGTAAATACAGCACATGTTGCTTGTGGTAACACATGCTAGAGAAAAATCTGGGAAACTGGATGGCCTTTAATTATTCAAGATTTAATCGTGCAAACATGTACAATCAATATTTGTTCATCTTAATCTGATTACCAGCTAGTGGTGTTCAGTACCTCCATCAACAGGATAACAATACGACACATTTCGTAGACTTGCCCTAGACTCTTCCAACAAGCTTATTGGAAGCTAGTGAACTCATCAATGGCATTTTCAGGAGCCAACGCACCTTCCTGCACCTACATCCCAGGACCATATTTGCCTGACATCTTGTGGCCACAAGGAACATGACAGTCTATAAACCCAACATCTGTACACAGTGCAAGCAGCATCTTTGAATGCTAATATCAGCATTACAGTTAGAGCAAATACAAAACTGCTTAGAAGACGTGTGGCATGTAATTATTTCATCTAATAATGGAAACTAGTCTTTTTATTTTTACGAGGCAAGTTGGAACATGTGGTTCAATTCTTCTAAGGAAAGGAATAGGTCCTCTATCTGGGCTGAACAACATCTGGTTTGGTGTCAACTATCTTGCTCACAGAACACTTCTCCTGTGAAAGATCCACCAAAACAGAATGTGGCTCACTGGACTGAGGAAAGAAAGAGTATCTACAAGTCAGCTCCTCTGGGAGAGAGGATTTCGAGCTGGGGTTATTGGAACAAAGAGTGGAGAAACCTCTGAGTACTAAGCAGGGGACTGATGAAAGGTTTCATTTTTAACACATATGGTATAGTGTTGTGGCTCACACACTTTATTTTTCAGCCCTGACAACATTTTGTTCTAACCCATATTTAGTGTGGAATCCTGTAAACATAAAACAGAAAAAAAATAGAGGTGCTTTGAATTGGGAGTCTGAGCTCCACTGGCTTAGCTTCCCTTGCCCCCCTGAGATACCTCCTCAAATCCGGACTTTTGAGGGAACAGCTTGAAAACCACTGGAAAGATGGAAAGCATTAGACTTGAAATCAGAAGCCCTAGCTTTGTAACCCAACTCTACCCCTTAGTAGCTGAGCATCATATAATAAGTCATTAACCTTTCTAAACCTCAGGTTCTTCATCCATAAAATACAGGAAATAGTATTTATTCCACAGGGTTATTGGCAACATTAATAGAGGCAGAAAAATGAAAGTGCTTTGTAATTGCTAGACAAACGATCATGTTGTCATCATTAGACAGCCATAATGAGTAGTCACGCAACCAAGAGGAACAAGCTCCAGACGGTGCCTTGCGTTGTCTTCTTGCCAAGTTTCAACGAAATCCAGAGGAATCCATTGGAAGTCTTGATTAATGAATATGTCTCTGAGTACCTTAGAACAGCTAAGACACAGTGGAATGCTCTGAACACTAGAATATAGGGCCTCCAAAACACACGTTGGTTCATTATCATCACCTTGCTCATTATGAAGGATAGCTTTCCCTGAATCTGTTAGCCACTCCCACCTTATGTAGTAACCAAATCAGAAGGTCTACATTAGTATGTCTTAAAAGAAGGTACAGATACAGAGGTACAGAGAGGTTGTAACTTGTCTCTGAGCACACAGCAAGTTCATGACTAAGCTAGGGCTAGATTCCATCTCTCTTGTCACTCCAGTGATCATCCACCTGCCTAGGACAGCCTGTCAGATAAAGGATACCCGTCTATGTCAGTGAAGGAAGGAAAGTGGGCTATGCTGCACTGAAGAAATTCAATGAAGATAACCAATCAGGCAACTCCAGAATTACTCCCAGGAGCTGGGAGCTGCCTGGGGCCAGCAGGATGAAACAGTATAGAAACCTAGGATTTGCTTCCATAGGGAATTTAATGAGCAGGAAATGGAATATGTTCTCTCTGCTGGGAATAGTATCAGGAGATATTTCTAGGTGTTTCCAAGGGAGGACTGATCTTGACCGACCAGCAGTAGGATGTCACCCCTTACAGCCCATGAATCTGGGCACCCACAGCCCCGTGAGTGTGTGATACCAGGTGAGGAGGTGAAGCAGGAAGTGTTGCTACTGTGACAGGCAGCGGGATGTTATCAGCGAGTTAGGATGCAGACAGTCAAACACAGAAGATGTGGCTTATTCCACAGGACACCTTTAACAGATTAGAATAAATTCTCAAGGAAAGGTGTATCATTTCCAGCAGAAAATTTTACAAATAAGCTGTCTGATGTGTGATCCTGATCCAAAAAATGGATATGGCTAGGATCAGATTTCCTACCAAACCCTCTTTTTAGGCTGAAAATTATATAGTTGTATTGTGCCATTAAAGATAATTTAAAAGAAAAAAGGTATTTAATTTAGAGATCATTTCTGGCAAGCCTGAGCCCTGTCTTTACCAGCATTTGAAGCTATTATATTAACTACCAAAATCAGAACCACAGACAATCTTGCCTATTAATGGGCCAGGCATTTGTGCCTTTCTCTCATGCTCTTTAATATTTGCTATTTCCTTTATTTGAACCAAAAGGAGAAAAAGCTCAGTTGCAGAAATAGAACACGTCGCACTTGAATTCAGTAGAGCTTTTTAAAAAAGAGAAAGCCTTCCCAAGCAGGATGATAAATGGCTAATAAGAAACAGGGGTGCCTAGGGGCTGGCGAGGATGGGCTCACTACGCATGAGAATTCAGGATTCAATGATAGGTAGCTGCTGTTTCTACCCTCAAAGAAGGAGCTATGGATTCATTTTTAAGGAAAATTAGTTGGATCCTGGGGACTGCTAAAGGTGGCCCAGCAGCATCTCTGAGCCTGCCACACTGGGTGACCTTTGCATGGGGCCGTAGAAAGAACAATGGAGAGGCAACACGCCTAAATTAGTCACTGGGGCTGTTTGATTAGTTCCTGTGCCAGATGTTCCCTAGTTGATCCCTGCCTGGCCCATATGTCCTCCTTGAACAAGAGAGCCGGCAGAGCCAGCAGCCGCCACTTCAGAAGCAGCCACCAGAGCAGGCTAATGGAGTCCTTGGCAGGAGGTTGCTGCCTGATTGGTTCTTCACCATTTCTCTTAGAGATCAAGGGCATTATGCAGACAGCACACCTGCCCACTCTTGGGGCCAGGCTCAAGGTGGCTAGACAGCCTTGATTCCCACTGAGCTCGGGTGAGCTCCACAGAGCCCCTCAGCTGTGTCCCCCGCCCTCTCCCTCTTTTTATCCCCTTCACAAAAAGCCCCCGTGGAATTTAGTAAACAGCCATTGCCACGTTCAAAGTGGGGCTCAATCTGGCCAGCAGGTTTTCTGTTTCCACTAGCAGTATCCACCTGCTGTCCACCAAGCTGAGCTGACTGCCGTCTTCTGAGTGAAGGGTGGAGGGGGATCAACATTTTAAGCTGGCAGGTGAAGACAAGAGACTTGAGATCCTGCTCATTTGGGGAGTTGGCTTGTTTTGTCCTTTAGTATCAACAAGAACTGCGTTGTGGGTGTAAAAGGCACGGACAACTTTCCCGGCTTCTCAGGAGGCCTGTAAGGGTCATCTCTTTTGTCTGTCCACATCATGCACTTCTTCTGGGAACTCTGCCTCACCCTACTCTTGGGCACCTTTCTCATGCTGGCCAGTCAGAGAACTTCTCTGCAATTTTCAAACTGAAACTGGGCAGAGAGCTGGTCCTACTCCAGGGTTGGGAGCTGTGGGGTGTGAGTCTCGGGACCTATCAGTGGCCTCACGGCAGAAGCTCCAGTAACAGACCAGTCAGTCCCTGGGCCAGCTGCTCCTGAGGACCCACTGCGCATCTGCCCTTCCCCTTTAGCTGTCTGATCCTTCCTTCAATTACATAGGCTACTCCCATATACTTCCAGTAAATTACTATTTTTGCCAAAGCCATTTTGAGTTTCTGTCCTTGAATCTAAAAGAGTCCTGACAAATAAATGGATCAAATCAAATGGAAACAGGACTGTATCCAGAATCACCACATTTTTGAAAGCCACCACTCTGATTAACCAATTTGCCAAAAATCAATTCCTCAAATAATCTATTTGCGGAGAGACCTAGTCACAAAACTGAGGATTTCCCCATGCTTTGGTTTAGCCACGGTTTCTCTAAGGCTGTTACATTAACATTTAGCTATGATGTCAGTCAGACTCTTCAAAGTTGAATGTCAATTTCTTATGGATTTCACATCTTAAATGCCCAGGATGTTTTGAAGGGTAGAAGTTTTATTTGCAAATAGAATGAGTTTCCCTTAAATACAGTTTGCCACCCTTCGAATTTGAGATCTTATACACCTGCTCCTCCCTATTTCTTCTCTTCATCTTCTATTCCGGCATTCTGCCTCATCTTTGCCAACGCCCACAAAATGGCTGTGACAAACTATTCTAGATGCAGTTAAATAACGTATCTGACCAATTTTAGTAATTTGATCATGCAGCAAGTTGGTCTTCAGATGAACTGTGAATAATTTACTTTCAATGACTTCACCAACATGCTAGTCAAACACGTCACCATCACGGATGGGTTGGAAAAATGAAATCCAAGAGGAACCTACAAAATTTGGCTTTTATCTACCCCTTCTCCCTTCCTGTTCAGTAGACTAGCGCATACCCTACTAGTGGATCTCCTCAACCTTCAAGACAGATTCTGAGCCCGTGATCTGAAGGGTCTGTGTGTTGCTTTGGGAGGGCCATGGATCCTTCCTGGGCTGGGTCATCCTAAGCTCTGGGTGACTGCATTACCCCTGCCCTCATTATAGCAGGAACTTCTCCTTCATGGCACATCAACCACCTGCAATAATTAATTTTTAGTTTTAGTTGTTTGTTTATAATGCCCTTCCCCACTAAACTGTAAGTTCTTGAGTGCAGGAATAATTTCAGCCTGGTCTCCTCACTGTATCCTGGGGGCCTGTCTGGTCAAGGGCACCATTTGGGAACCATTCTGTCTTTGGCTTCACTGACCTTGCTGCTGCCTCACTTAAAACCTTCTGGGTCTTCAGCAGCCTGAGGACCAGACCCAAGTCATCCATGCCTTCTCTAACAGCTCTGGCTTTTCTGGTGGCTGTGTGGCTGGAAGAGCCTGGTCTCACCTGCTAGACAAGCCCAGCCCAGGCTTCTCCTTTGAATTATTTGACCTCAGCGCCTATTTCCTTCACATCCTAGTTCTCTGTCTCTGGGCAAATCTTTGCTACTTCTGTGGTCTACCCAAAGAGGAAGATGGAACACCTGACACCCATCATCTGCCATGACAGAAGTGGACTCAGTGGGATGCTTCAGAAAGAGCAGGCATGTTAGAAGCAGGCAGAGCAGGGACTGTTGCAGTTGGCCACATTGGGGTCAATTTCAGGTTCTATCATTTATTTGCCATGTGATGTGCTGTAACGGAGAGCAGATAATAACGACTAATTTACAGCACACTAGTTATGAGGAACAAGAAGCCACTCAGGATAAAAAAACAAAATAGAAATGAATTATAAAGGTGTGGTTCTGCCAGCCCAGTCGTCAGGACAGCTGAACTGGGAATCTGCCAATAGTTTGTCTCTGTTTGTCTCTCTGTCTCTCTCCTTCTTTGCTTCTCTTGCACAATCTCCTGCTCCCTCTGTGACCTGGCTTTCTCTGCACTATGAACAGAATGCACTGGTCAGTCTGGCCACCTAAAATGGCAGACCAATCTTCTGAGCCCATACGACCTTCTAACTTTTCTTCCTACAATGAAGGGGCTCAGTCTCTGTGTCCCATTCCAAGGCTTCAGGGGAGTTTCCTATTGGCTCAGTTTAGATAAGAAGATTCATGTGGTAACTAGAGCTGCCAAGTCCAGGCTTTGGATATGTTCATGGGGGGCAGGGAGGAGAGGGAAGTGAGACAGATCCCCTAAGGACTGGGGTGCTGGGGCGCTACTAGGCACTGCCACTCCCTTATTTCACAGTGGCTGTTGTGAAAAGAAATACAGGAACAAATAGAAACCACCTGGCCCAGAGTATATGCTCATTAGTTTCCTCTCCCCCTTTGCCCCTACTGGGTCACACTTACCAGCTAGTAATAAGAATTCAGTCTTAGAGTCTCTGCCTGAGGTCACACCTTCCCCTTCTCTTGCTTTCACACACACACACACACACCCACACACACACACGAGCCTTGGAAAAGTGTGAAGAGTTTTAAAATTACTGTTCAGTCCATAGTCAGGTCAGGCCAAAATCTGGCTAGACACAGAAGTGCTGCCTATAGCCTTCTACCTGGAGCTGGTGAAAACAGGTCCCCTGATTCCCCCACTGGCCAAAGGGGCTCCATAGCACTCCCCAGCAAGCCTGCCTCCTGAGCAGAACTCGTGCGGTGCTGTGCGGCCCGCCTCGGCTGGGCTGCTGCCCATCTGCTTTATCTGACCTGGACCTCCTGAATTTAGGGCTGCCAAATTTAGCAAATAAAAATACAGGACATCCAGTTAAATTTCAGATAAACAACAAACACTTTTTTAGTGTATGTCCCAAATATTCATTGTTTACCTGAAATTCTAATTTAACTGACTGTCCTGTATTTTATCTGGCATTTTATTTTATCTTTGCTTGTTTTATTCTCTGAAGTAGCTCTCTAACCCCAGCCCACCCCACCCCCCAACACACGCACTCCTAACCCAAGCACGCCCAGGGTGAGTGCTCAGTAAAATTAATCCTCTCCCCACCCTCGCCTGTTGGCCTCCGTCAGGAGTCTCGAACCACAGTCCTGTTCTCACTTGTCTTACCAACTGTCAGCCTCAGCTTTACATGCCTGATGATCTACATGGGGCACTGGCCAGCCCAGGCCCCTAAAAACCCACGCCCCTCGTTCCATACCAGTTGTTTCTGTAGCCAAAATGGGCACCATTTTTGCTTATGCACTAAAGCGTAAGGATGTTAACTTAGCCCTTTCCATTTCAAATCCCTGTTTGCTTCTCCCTCTAAGAGTGATCATCCAGCAAGCAAGGAATCGTTCAATGTCTTGCACTATTTCATTTTCCTCCTTTTTTCCAGGCACCAGTGATATAGTCCAGAAAACCTCTTTGGCCCTCACTTTCTGCCTCTGCTGAACTCTTTGTACTGCTTTCTTAAGGAGTTTTGTTGTTGTTGTTTTGGCTTGTTTCTCTGAAGCTACATTCCAGAGTGGCCCACTGAGGTAAGAAGGAGGAGGTGCAGACTGTATTTGGAATTCTCAAGTTGGAGAATTGATAAGTCTTGGATCATATCCCTGAAGAAAGCCAAGGTTGGTAGTATATCCCAAACTATTTCATTGGACTTGATGACTTCTAAAAGTCACAGATTTTCATCAGAGACTAAAGGGGCTGCAGTTTAAATTATCAAAGATTCCTAAAACACAAAGCAAGCCCCAGGCCCTATAACCTCATGACTCTGCAGGGTAAAGGGTGAGAAAAGATCAGAAAATTCTGGGTCAGTGTGGCCTGCCAGATGTCAGAGAGAAAGAAACACCTGCTCGAGCCACCACTGAAGACAAAACATAACATCTCTCAAATTAGAGAAAGGAGGAAAATCATCTCTCATCACAAACAAAATATTTGGCAATTGAATGAACTTTTGCATCAAGCTCATTTTGGGGGTGGTTACAAATACAAACATCAAAATATTTTTTAAGAGAGCCCAAGAGAGAGCAGATGTTAATTAGAGTGAAACTGTAGCGAGGCAGACAGAATTTTGTTTTGTCCTGGTGTTGCATTATTAGTTCATCATATCCACTTAGTCAGCACTGCAACCTGTGCAGAAAATAATCTACGCAAATAGCTTGGTCTATGGAAGGCATGCTCAAAGTGTGGTCCTGGGCCAAAAGCATCAGCATAACCTAAGAACTTGCTAGAAATGCAACTTCTTGGTTTCCACCCAGGGCCTACTGAATCAGAGACTCTGGTGACGGAGCCCAGCAGTCTCTGGGTTAACAAGCCTCATGTGATTCTCGTGTGCTACGGCAACCACTCAGATGTCACCTCCATGGTTCTTGGTGATTATCTTGAAGCTCATCCACTCTAAGGCTTTTTGACAAGGGAAATGGCTAGCATTTTTTTTAACATGTTGGGAGTCTAATTTGGTCCTTTACCTTGCTTAGCGTCAACATCAAAATCAACACGGTGTTAATTCCAGACGCAAAGAGTTATGTATTCAGTTACCAAACGTCTTCAATAACATAAGTATTGTTTTGTTGTCTGAACTCCTTGTCTGGAGTTCTGAAGAGGGAGAACCAAGGAGAAAGAGAGAGAGAGAGATCCAAATTTCTGCCAGTCAATATGGAGCAACAGTAAAAGAAAACAGATCTCTTAGGGGTTGCAATACTGCCTTTAGGTATTTTCCTCGACCCTCAATACAACTGATGTACCAGTCAGTTTAAGAAAAGTAAAAGGGAGACAGAGGAAGGACACCTGTGTCACCCACAAGTTTTTTGTTTTTTTTAACAGTTTTTTCTGTGTGTGTGTGAGGAAGATCAGCCCTGAGCAAACATCCATGCTAATCCTCCTCTTTTTGCTGAGGAAGACCGGCTCTGAACTAACATCTATTGCCAATCCTCCTCCTTTTTTTTTTTCCCCCCAAAGCCCCAGTAGATAGTTGTATATCATAGTTGCACATCCTTCTAGCTGCTGTATGTGGGACATGGCCTCAGCATGGCCGGACAAGCGGTGCGTCGGTGCATGCCCGGGATCCGAACCCCGGCCGCCAGTAGTGAGCGCACGCACTTAACCACTAAGCCACAGGGCCGGCCCCAGGGCCAGACCCCCCCCCCCCGCCACACACACACACACAAGCTTTTAAGACCTGTTTATACTCCACACTGTGATGGCAACAGAACTCTAGGCTTCTCTTGGGACTGACTGACATTCAAAGTAAATTTGATAAGGTGCTTATAACCTCTACTCCATCTAATTTTTTCCTACATCTTTCACTATAATATTTCTAGGACACTCTTCATATGAGAAAAAAATATTCAAATTATGGTTCTTTCAAAGACACAGCATTTATGAAATGAGTCCTAATTGTTGCCAACTGGGCTGCCCCACCCCCGAGTGAGGGCTCCTAAAATGATGAGGAAAGCATTTGAGTTTTTCAGTCAGTGAAAATCAAATACTTTTGAATGAGATTTAAGCTGGCATTCTACAATGCCTAATGTCTCAGTTTGCACTGTGGAAGATTTGTGGCTTTGGTCTCCGCCTTAGAGGTCAAGAGGTGAGGGTGAGGTTGTCATGCTTGGGGTCTAGGAGATTGCTCATTGCCCCAACCTGAATCTATCTCAGCACACACATCCTCAGTCTTGATTATTTTTGCCGCATTGCATGGTTTTAAATTAGAAGCCTATATATTTTTAAACCTCTGGTTATAGTATTGATCTTAGGCACCCATTCTTGGTAGGAGCTGGGCGATGATTGAGTGGTATCATCTCTATGGTCTTCCCAAATATAACTCTGTATTAAAGTATGTTCTCAACATCCTAAATTTAAGAAATCAGTTACCAAATAGTAAACACACACACACAAACATTGTGATTGATGAGATGTGAGTTTTTGCCTGTGAGATTGGCAAGATTTAGGTTTTCTGTTTTATATTTTTGTGAACAGAAAAAAAAAGGAAATTTAGTTTTAAAATAATAAAACTATTTGGCTTCAAAGTAACTCCCCTAAAATATTTGTTAGTTACTGTGGCGGTTTTAGCATATGTCCACAAATTCTTTGACGCTCCTGCCTCCTCCTCCTCCCCTGTAGGAGGAAGTGGGCTGGAATTAGTGTCTCTCTTTGAAGGAATAGAGTGGGGAAACCGAAGAACAGTAACTTTACAGTGGAGAGACCTGGAAGGCTCCACCTTAACCCAGTCAAGGTTAACATCACCAATAGTAAGTCATGGTGATATCATGTTGATATCTTGTGATAAGAAGGGCATTTCACGTCAGTGGCATTCTTCCCCCAGATCCATAACCTCTGTTTAATTATGAAAAAACATCAATGCAAATTGAGGGACATTCCACAAAACACCTGACCAGTACTCTTTGAAAGTATCAAGGTCACAAAAATCAAGGAGAGACTGAGAAACTACCACAGGTTGGAAAAGACTAAGGAGACCAGACAACTGAATGCAATGTAGCATCCTGAATCGAATCCTAGAATACAAAAAGGTTTTTAGTGGAAACTGGTGAAATCTAAATAAAGTCTATACCAATGTGAATTTCTGTGCTTTGAAAAATGGCAGTATAAGATGTTAACATTAGGGGAAGGGCATATGGGAGCTCTCTGGATTGTCTTTGCAACTTTTAACTCTAAATTGATTTCAAAACAAAAAGTTAAAAATATAATAAGGCTATTGGGCATTTACAAAAACACTAAACCACCCCTTTGCCAACTGTAAATCACATACCCAGGCAGCTATTATATGAGGGTATTGCAGTCAATCCTAACAGACACAAGAGCTCTCAAAACTTCCCACGGGAACATCACATCCTAGGAAGACATGTGAAATCGCTCCCAGCGTGAGGAAGAGAGCAGCTGGAACAGGAAATCTGCTTGCAGTAATGCCTTGCCCAGCTCCATTGTTGAGCTCCCCTCTCACCTGACCACCCCACTGTGGCATTCATTGCACCTTTCTTGTTGGCTGCCCTAGAGAAAAAAGAGAGCGTCTGAACGTTCAGCCATTTCATCTCTTCCAAGCGAACCCACCCAGCCAATCTTCTTAATTCTCCATTTGTCATAAACACACTACAAGGACATTTTAAATCCATTTTTGCTTGGTTTTGTTTCTTCCTCCCAGAATGAAAAGAGCTCTTTTACCTCTGAGGGTTTATGTTCCATTATTTCATTGGCATTGATTTCTTTGCCACATAGCCCGGCTTATTTCAAAATCGTGAAACCTGTCCCCACTATACGTTGCCATCGGAGTTCGTTTTCTATACTAGTTCCCAGGCTTAGCTTCTCTTTTTTGAAAAACAAAAGATCCTGCCAGTACAGCTATCTTGCTCACAACCCATTTCAGGATGACGTCTGACCCTGGAGGTTTGCATTCTGGCTCAGCTGTTGCTGGTACTGTCATCACACAAGATTCCCCTGTGAGCCAAGACCCTCGCATCCCTTGTGGATTGCCAAGAGCATAATTGAACAGACAAGAATGGTAACAATGGGCATCCAATATCTACAGAGCACCTCTCCTTTGGAAACTGTTGGCACCTCATCTTCATGATTATTTGCAAATATTCACTGAGGGGCTTTTCATGAGGGAGTTGATAAAAATATTGAATGAAACAGAGGAGAACTTGTCTTGGATATTTGACAATTAATTCTTACTAGGTTCCTGAGGCAAGTCAGGAACAGAGGAAAAGAATGAGAAGAAATCAATCATGTGTTAAATTCCCCAGTCTTCAGAGATTGGAAAGCAATTGGGAAGAAAGAAGATCTGAGTCTCAAGGATCGAATCCACAGGAATTCCGTGGAGACTCATGTGATCCAAGGAGTTCAGACTTCTTTTTTTTGGTGAAAAAACTAGGACATGCTCAGAAATGAGACTCCTGAGTAATGTGGGCTGACCTGGGAGACAAGATCCTTGTTAACCAAGTCCATCGAGCCATGCGCAACTATTGAACTCCGTGTCTCCAACTCAGCAAGACAGTGCCTACCATGATCTAAGATGGAAACTCATTTGCTTCAAAAACAAAAACGAAACCATATTTACCTTACTTTCTTAGCATGTTTACTTTACAAACAACGTTTTAACAATTAAAAAAATCACCATAATTCCATCACTGAGCAAGTCCACTCTTTGTTTATTCAAGTGCTCGTCTAGGAGTTGTCTGTGTATGATCATTTTTACAAAATTGTAATCATAGCATGAATAGATTTTTGAATCTCGCTGTTTAGCTTTAAATGACACAGCATTTTTCTAAGCTGCTATAAGATATCCATAATTACTGTTTTTAGTAACTGTACAATATTCTATTTTGTTGTTATACTATAATTTATTTAACCAGCCCTTTTTGTTGGGTATGAACATTTTTCCAATTTTTGCTATTATAAACCAGAATTCAATGTACATGGTTTTCTCTTTTTCTGGATAATTGTTTGGAATAATTTCCCAGAGGTTGAGTTTGGAGGTTAAAGGTTACCTTTTAACCTCCACTTCTATAATTCATAAGTAAAATGCATTATCTATAATATGTTTCTTTGTTTAAATGAGTAGAAGACTGGAGATAAAAGTGGAGTCGATATGCAGCCTTGTTTCTGTGAGCACCAGAGCCATATATCAAAGTGTCTGCCGGACATCTCTAATTGGATGTTCTACAAGTATCTTAAATTTAACATTTCCACAACTACACTTGTTCATATTCTTCCCAACTCCCCAAACCTGCTCTTCCTCCACTGTACCCTGATTCAGTGAGAGCCTCACCAACCACCCCATTGCTTAAGCCAGAAGCCTAGGAGTCATTCTCGATTCCTTCTCTGCTCTCACCTCTCCCTCCATCTAATCAATCATTAAGTGCTGTGGGTTCTATCTCCTGGGTAGCTGCTGAACCTGACCATTTCTCTAAGTACCCACAGCTCCAATTCTAATCCAAACCCCAGTTGTCTCTCACCTGGACTGCTGTACTAGCCACCTGACTGGACTCCATGCCTCTGGGCTTACACCCTTCTAATCACTCTTGCTGCATACATAGAGATCTTCCTAAAGCATTCCATTCTGTGCTGAGAATTGTTTTCCCATTTCCCTTTGCATAATTTTAAATTTCTCATAGTGATTTACAGGGCTGTCTGGGATCTGGCCCCTTCCAATCTCTCCAGTTTCATTATATGCCACTCTACCCCTTGTTTTCTCTACACCAGCCATTCGTATCTTATTTCAGTTTCTGAAATGTCCCCTGTTCCCTCTTTCCCAGGGGCTTACACATATACCTTTCTCTCTTTTGCCCCACCTCCCTCTATCTAAATCCTACCCACCCATTGTATGGTATCTGAAATGTCTCTTCCTCAGAAAGGGCCCTGGTATCACTTACTACCACCCCTATGGACTGTCATGGTGGAGTGATATGCTGTCTGTGCTTCCCTTCTGGTAATGTTTATCTCACTTGTTTACTTATTAAATGTCTGTCTTCACCACCAGATTGTAAGCTCCATGAAGGCAAGAACTGATTTTTGTCTTGTACCCCACTATATCCTCAGTGTCCAGCAGGCATTTGAGATGTAATGGGCACTCAATATATCTTTGTTCAATGAATGAATAAATGAATGAATGGCCTACTCATGTTCTTAGACCCTATTTTAAGATGTTTCCCATAATATTATTCCAAGAATATTACTCCCAAAGATCTTGCTTATGATTCACATCTCCACATTTTATGTTCAACGTGCACTAAATGGCAAGAGGAATATTTTAACAGTTGATTTTCTTCTCCCAAGTGGATAGCACAACAGCCGACCACTGACTAAAGGTAGGACTAATCCTACATATTTTCTCCTCTTCCCTGCCTCTCAGACTTGTCCTTTTGGAGAGGGGCGATAAAGAAGATGGATTTAGTTTTTATGTCAGTCATCATCAGCTGAGTGGAGGTTTTTGTGTGAAAGAAAAGAATAGCATTAAATTGATTGATGATTCATTTTTCCTATTTGCTCCCTGGTCCTCGGAGTGACAGTGTGAGGGCTATCTAGTTAGAGGCGTGTGAAACAATGGCTATGACAAAGCCTATTACAGACATAGAATTCATTGCTTGTAATTGATCCCCGGAAATGAGCATATTCACACGTAGTTACCAATAAACTTGCATGCTGAACTGCTTGGAAAAACCTATCCTGCACTTGTTCAAACACTATAAGACATTAACATTAGCATACAGTCTCACTAGGAATATTTATAATTGTATTTCTCAACTTTTATTACAAATAGGAGATGACAAATAATTCATATGTATATTAATAATTCCACCTTTGAGTTTTCTTCGTTTCTGGTCATACAACCGGGTCCTGTAAGATACACAAATGTGTCATTTCCATGCACTGCCGTGGTGGTATGTGGCACAGGTGTTGTGTCCTACCAGGCCTCAGGCTTACATCCTATTGCTGCCATCACTTCTCCTATTAAAACAACCAAGAAGATGAAGTTCCAGGCAGGAAGAAATAATTTGCCAAGTGGATCCAATATTGTCTGCCAGGGTTTTACTTTCCCCCTGGGACCTGCTCTCAGAAGATTCCTCTGCCACCAGCCTGCCCCTAGAAATGGCTGTACCCCCTTGAATGCTCCAGCACAAGTGGGGACAAAATCTTTTGTCTCTGGCTATCTTTAGCACAGCTAAGCCTGGCTGGGCTTGTCAAAAACATTAGTACAAAGGGAGCACAAAGGAGAGATAAACTTGGAGAAAGCAAGAATCCTAAAACAGCCTGCTTACCAAGAGCAGATGTCTGAGCCTGCCCAGCCTCCTTGCTCTAGAGGCTCACGGGCCCTTCTCTTTCTACGATTTTCTCCCGAGGATGTTATACGTTAACCTGGAAAGGGGCCAAGGTGCCCAACTTCCTGAACCCAGGGAAACATTTTCCTTATTATACCTGTTTGTTATAAAGGATATTATAAAGGATACAAATGAACAGCCAAATAAAGAGGTACATAGGACAAGGTCTGGAAGTTTCCTAGGGCAGGAGCTTCTGTCCCCGTGGAGTTTGGGGTGCACCACCTATCGGCACATGGGTGTGTTCACCAATCCAGAAGCTCTCCCTTCCCCCATTGTTTAGGGTTTTTATGGAGGTTCCATTATGCAGGCATCGTTGATTAAATCATTGGCCCTTGGCGAATCATTCAATCCCCAGCCCTTCTCCCCTCCTTGGAGCTCAGGGAGCGGGACTGAAAGTTCCAATCCTCTAATCACATTGTTCGTTCCTCTGGCAACCAGCCCCCTTCCTGAAGCTATCTAGGTGCTTCTCTCTACCAGTCATCTTATTAACATAAACTCAGGTATGGTTGAAAGGGGCTTGTTATAAATAACAAAAGATGCTCTTATCACTGTATCACTCAAGCAATTCCGAGGGTTTCTGTGCCAGGAACCAGGGATGAAGACCAAATATATATTTCTTATTATATTCACAATATCACACCATTATATTCCTATCAGTTATCATATAGTAAGTGCTCAATAAATATTCGTGGAATGAATGATTTGCAGCTGAGGGCAGGGGCAGAGTTAGGGGGGCCTTGTAAATAAACCTTTGCACCTTCTAGCCCACCCTCTGTACACATTGTCACTTTCACCACTGACAGAGGATAGGTCGCCACCTGCCAAGGATAGGTTGTGTGAGTCGTAGCCCACCATGCAAGTAGGCAGGTGAGTTGCTGTGAGTGAGGTTATATGGCAGGAACGCCCCTTACCCATCATGCCCCTGTGCTGCCCTCCCCTCAGTTGTCCCCTGTGCCTAGTTGTTTGCAAAGCTGGAACAACGCCATGAGGAAGCAGATGGAGGGCACAGCGAAAGAGATGGTATTGTGGCTCACTCCAGGCACCGAGCTCCAGAGGGGAATGGATGCTGACAACTCAGGTGGGTCAAGGCAGAAGAAGCAGCGTAAATTAGGAGCTTGCTCTGCATTTCTGTAACAACAATGATAAGGACATAGTGTCTTTATCCTCCCGTGAGGAGAAAGGTCAGTTAATGCTCCTTTCTCCCTCCCAGCTCTTCCTCCCAGGCAATGCAATGTCCCCGAGGTGCCTCACTCTAGAGGGTATATGGGGAGACTTCATGTGGGGTGAGACTTGTACATCCTCTGGCTCAGGAAGGATAGAGGGGGGCACCCTTTTCCTAGGAGCCTGAGGAAAACGCAAGATTGGGAGGGTAGAGCCAGCAGTTGCCCTCTCCTTCCTGCTCCCACCTCCAGGAAGGGGCAAGGTGCCGCTGGTGAACAGCAGTACCAGCAAGATTGTGTGTCCAGGGTGGCAATGATTGGGCTGTTGGCTAGTGGCCTCCTGCCCTAGCCTGGCTATTTGTGCCCATGATCACCCACCGGCCTGATAGAACACCTTGCTGCTTTGATTTAGTTTCTCTACTGCCACTCAGCCCGCTCCCCCAGACAGCGGGTCCCAGACATCTCTTTGCATCTCACCCTCCTGCCCACCTAGGCCTTTCCCTGTCATTTGATAGCCCAGGTGACAGTGGGACTGTGAGTTCTCTCCCAATGCATGAGCTCACCTCTCACCTACTGCCTCTTAGAGGCATTTTATAAAAACCTTATGTAAATAAATACGGCATGCATGAAACAAGAAATGCACACATACACACATCAGCACACACACATGCCATTTGGAGAACAAGGAGGGCCTGTTCTGTCACGGGTGGTCGAGACTGCCACACGTGGTTACATTACAAGTGGCCGCAGGCTCCAAAGTCTGGAGCTGGTCCTGCTTTGGCTCCACTTCCATCCTGACTGCCCAGCTGCTGCCCGGCTACTGCCCACTTTTTAGATGATCAATACCATAGGCCAGGCCCAGGCCTGCAAGTGACTGTAGAGTGCCATGCCACACACTGAATAAACAATAGATTCACCGCCTTCAGTGCCCATCCCCAAGCCGCAGTGTACCCCTGAATTCACTAGTTATTTGGGGACCATAATGACCCCAAGTGATTTGCACAAACTGCCCTCTCGCCACCACCTGACTCCTAACCAGAAGCAATCCTGGAGTGAGACATGACTTCATATAAGTACATGGATGTGAGACGATGTAAGACCAGACAGACTCTGGGGAAGGGCCACAGTGGCCCCTGCTCAGGGCTGAGCCCTTCTGCTTAAATTTGGTCTCTGGACTGAAAGGTGAGAAGTTCCCACAGCTGTGGCACAACGAGGAGAGGAGGGGCAGCTGAGATGGAGGCAAGGCTGGAAGGATTGGAGAGGAGCAAATAACGGAGGCGCTTCTATGTCGTGGCAGGAGAATCTCTCTCCTGGAACAGGGAAAAGGCCCCTTCTCAGGCTCTCAGTGAACATCCAGAAAGGGCAGGGTTTGAAATTCCCCCTTCTCCTGGGTGTCCAGCCCTCCTCTAGCTCTCATCATCCACCCCTACTTTATCCCATTACTGTTCCCTGCAGTGTGGGCCTCTCATCCTCTCCTGCACTTTTTACCTCCCACCCAATTGAGTGACTATCCAAGGCTTTAGGGGCTCCAAAGGGAGGCTCATCTTCTATTTCACCTCCATTCCTAGAACCCTCTGGGTCATCATGGCAAAAGCCAAGAGCAAGACCCCAAGCCCAAGGAAGTAGACTGGGTGGAAAGAGTGGAGCACTGAGGATGAAGTATGGAGCATCTTACACTACCCACAGCCCCCATGACCTCAGTTCTTACCACGTTCCCTCTTGTGGGCACTGAAGCAAGTGTGAGGAAGGAACGTGGTGAGAGATGCACCCCTCTTCTGTGAGGCTGCACAGCCATGGCCTCCTGTCCAACTAGACCTTGGACCCACCCTCTGCCCCCTGCTCTCTGACACCCAGTCCCTGACTTCAAGCTCCACGTGGTCAAAGCCCCACATAGTGAAGCACCTCCTTCAGGAAGAAAAGAGTCCAGGGAAGAGCTGGGAGGAGAAAGAAACTCAGTTCGGTTGGCGCATCAAGGTCAGGGGCCTCCCTCTCCTAGTATTAAAGGAAAAGATCTATAAGTGGAGAAGGGAAGCCAGCTGAGGGGCCTCTGAGTGGAAATCAGGGCAGAAGTCTTTTGCAACAGAATCCCCGTGGGAAACATGACAAAATTAGTAACAAGAATGAGGCCTCCCTCAGAGGATACAAGAATCCTTGGGTTGAAAATAACCACAAGGTCATCTAGTCCAGCTGCCACCAATTGCCTGAATTTTTCCAACAAATTTTTGGACAAGCAGTCATCTAGCATCACACAGGAGCTCAGTGTTCCATGTGGCAGCCACTTCTGATGGTGAGCAAGGCTTGGAAAGCCCCCTGGGGGCCGGCACTTCCAGGGGTAGGTTCATAGTGGGCAGAGGGCAGCACAATGGCTCCTAGATCCAGCACGTTTCTCCACCAGGGCGGTGTGTTTATACACCCTTGATTCACAGCAGAGGCTCTTGGTGAAATCAGGGTTTCTTTGCTTTAGGCTGCTTTAGTGAACCAACCTTAAAATAGTCCCCAGGGGAGAGCAATTTTTTGTTGTTGTTGGCTCTCATTCCTGTAAAAGAACTGGGAATCATAATTTTAGAACCAGAAGAAACTTAACTGTCATCTAGTCCAACCTCCTCATTTGACTTACGAAAACTGAAGGGAGCCTTGAGCCTTGAGGTGGAATTCAGAGAACATTCCCCACTGTTTCCACCAGTGCTCCCTCTGAGGCTGCAGTCCCTGTGGCTCTGGGTGGTCACTGTCTCTGAGTCCCCTCATGAATGTGCCCAGTGGCCTCTCTTTTCAGTCCCCATGCTACCTTCTCCACTGCAGCCCTGGCCCTGTTGACTCTTCCCTTGTTCTCAAAATTCTCCTCCCTTGGTCTTTGCAACACCCTTCCTGGTTTCTTCCACTTTCTTTTCATTCTTCTACCTGCACCATAAATACAGGTGTTCCCTACAGCATGTTCTGGCCCTGTCTTTCTACTCACACTACATATTTTTTCTCTTGGTTAGAATCACAACAAATACAGGAGTAATTTATAAATATCCATCTTCAACCCACAGTTCTCTCCCCAGCTAGTAGGTTGTACTCCAGAGTCATAGATCAAACTATTTACTGATTGTCTCCATCTGGATGTCTCATAAGGATCTTGATTCAACATGTTAAAAAGTGGAGTTCATTATCCACTCTCCCCAAACTTATTCCATTCTTGTATTCCCTACCTCTTTGATACCTACCTCTAACCATCATAACACGTAAACCCAGAAGTTATTGTAGACTTCTCTATTTCCCTCAATTCCTACTTCCAATTTGTGCCTGCCATGAAAAAATGTTAAAAGGAATGCAGCAAAGAATTGCATCAATATTGGGGAAAGTGGCCTCACCTCCCAACCTTGATGGATATCAGGAATGAGACAAAGAAAAGACTCTTTTGATAAGGTCAGCAGACAAAACTGTGCCCTCGCGGGTGGGACAGCCATGACTTCAGTCCTCGGAGTGCTCTACCAGCCCCCAGTCCATCTGCCTTCTTCTGTATTTACCTCCTACTGATCCAGCTCAGATTCAGTGGACCACCTTTTCAACTACTCTGTTTCCAACAGCTGCAACTCACTTATCCAGTCATCACAACACCTGGAAAATTCCATGTCTTCTTCATGAGTGCACCTAGCCCACCATTTGCTGATGGAGGACGTTTTCCAACATTAGCACCACTATGAACTCATCGTCACCTAACTCAGCCTTGTCCTCAGCACTACCCGTTAGCATTGCTCTGTTTCTATAGTCTGCTCACTTTTCTTTTCCCCACAGTAACCACTGTAAAGCTTCCCCTGCCCAATCCTTACGCCTCTTAACTCTACCTACACTCCCAGCTTCACTCGCCACTTCACAAAGAAAGTAGAGGCCATCAGGTAGGAGTGCTCTCAAATAGTTGCCACAAACATGCAAGCACTCATCCCTTCTTTCTCTTGTCTTGTCAAAATGGAAGAGAGGTCCTTTTTCCTAGCTAAGAGCAATCATCACTCATTCATTCACTCAACAGTTAACTGCTGAGTGTCTACTATGTGCCAGGGTTACAAATGTAGCCACCACCTGTGATAAGGTGGTGTTCCTGTCTCCTTCCTAAAATAGTCAAGCTCAGTTCAATCTCACTGACCTGTCTTAGGCACTAGGGATTCATCAGAACACAAACCACGTCAAACCATCTGCCCTCATGGAGCTTTAATTTCAGTGGAGGAGATGACAATAAACAAAATTAAGTAAAATATACAGTATGTCATATAGCAATTAGTTGCTGCTATCTGGTGGTCATATTGAAAATTTGGATATGGAATCCAGGGAAGGCCACTGAAAAGAGGACATTTAAGCAAAGGTCTGTATAAAGTGAGGGAGAGGACTATGCGGACACCTAGGGGAAGAGCATTCCAGGCAAAGGGAACTGCAGGTTCAAAGTCTTGGAGGCAGAAGCTTATCTGGCAAGTATGGCAGGACGGGAAAGAGTAGGAGCAGATGAAGGGGGAGTGGGGCAGTCTACATTGGGCTTCATGAGTCAAAGTGAGGAACTGACTTTCACTGTCAGCGAAGCGGGGATATTGGGGGCTTCTGAGAAGAGGAGAGACAGGATCCAGCTTACATTTTCAGGAACATTCTTCTATGTATTCATGTTCTACCCTCTCAGGGAGCATGTGCTATCAATCACCCCCTCTATCGTCTCTGGGTGAAGTGGTTTATTTCTTCTCTCTCATCTCTTTCTAAAGGTGTGATACAGAGAATCTCTGAGCATTGTGGAGAGTTGAACTTAGACTAGAAGGTGGCGGAGCATACCAGAAGGGGATGTGGACTTTGTTCTAGGATGAGGAAAGGCTGCTTTCCTTCACCTGGGCTGGGTGATTTATTCACTCAGATGTGTTCATTTCACACCTCCCCTGGATGAAACCATCACATGCCTTAACATCACATTTAGAATAAAATACAGATTCCTTGCCATGGTCATCAAGACTCTCTGTGAGCAGCCTAATTCTCCCAGATGGCCCCCACTCCTTTGCCACTGACCACACTGATATTTCTTTTCCTCAAATGGGCCAAGTTCCATCCTGCCTTAAGCCCTGGCCATTCTCTCTGGCTGGAACACTTTCCCTCTGATCTTTGTACAGCTGTACTATTCTGACTCTGATTTCACTTCTGATCACCAACTAGCAATTCTGATCACCAATTCCAGTCTTGGGAGTATTCCCCACACCAAGCAATTCTCTGAGAGCAGCCAGGTGTCCTACAATTCAACTTAATTCTGATACTATCTGCTTGAAGATAGCATCAGATCCCACAGGTTAAGGGCTCAGTCCTATAAGACTGCCCTCCACTTCAGATGCCAATCGCAAAGTCACCTGTGCTTCTGACCAACTGGCTACAGATCGGAGGTTCCAACGACCCCCTCCTTGGGTTCCATTAATTTGCTTGAGCAGCTCACAGAATTCAGAGAAACATTTTACTTACCAGATTACCAGTTTATTATAAAAGGATATAACTCAGGAACAGCCAGATGGAAGAGACGCATAGGGTAAGTTATGGGGAAAGGGTGCGGAGCTTCCCCTCTCTAAGCTCACTGCTATCTCCAATCTCCATGTATTCACCAACCCAGAAGCTCAGAACCCTGTCTTTTTGAATTTTTTATGGAGGCTTCATTACGTAGGCATGATTGATTAGATCATTGGCCGTTGGTGACTGAACTCAATCTCCAGCCTCTCTCCTCTCCCAGGAGATGGGTAGAGGGAGGAGAGTGAGGGAAATTGGGTGAGACTTAAAGTTTCAACCCTCTAATCCCATGGTTGGTTCCCCTGGCAACAAGCCCCCATCCTTAGGTGCTTTCCAAAAGTCATCTCATTAACATAAACCCACTTGTGGTGGAAAGGGGCTTGTTATGAGTAATAAGACACCCATTTCACCTCTATGGCTCTGAAAAGATTTCAGGAACTGAGAACAAGAAATCAAATATTATGACAAAAGATGCTCCCATTGCTCTTACCACTCAGGAAATTCCAAGTGTTTTGGGAGCTGTGAGCAGGGAAGGTGGATGAAGACCAAAATATATCTGAATGACTAAATATATTTATTATTTTTATTATATATTTATTTATTATATTTATAAGAATTATTTGTTAAATTTATAATTTTTATAAATTATTTATTAAATTAAAAATTATTCATTATATTTATAAGAAATATAAATCACAGTATCATAGGCTGCCAAAGTTTGTGCAGCCCCTCGTTGACCACTGCCTCCTACAAACATATTTCAGCCACTTGTCTCGCTCACCTTAAAAATAATGTGCTCATCTGGGCACCTTTTCCCCTCTGATTGTGCGTGCTTCTCCCCTTCACAGCTAAATTTCTTGAAGAGTGTCTACCCTCTGCTTCACATCCTCACCTTCCCTTCATCTCTCCTCACTGTCCCATCTGTCTTATGCCCCTGAAATCCCCTGAAAATGCTCTTACCAGTACCCTCCATGCAGCTAATCCAGTGTTCACTTTTAGTCCCTGCCTTGCTTGTCTTTTAGTAAAAATATTTGGCACAGCTGACTGTACCATCTTCTGTAAAATTCTCCTTTCCCTTGGCTTCCTTGACACAATGTTTTTCTCCTAACTCCATGGAAAGCTGTTTTGCCTACGTGGCCAGGCCTTGAAATGTTGGAGTCAGGTGGCGTTCTGTCCCAGACCTCCTTCCTTATTCACTCTAACTCTTCCCTTGTGATCTTATCCTCCCCAATGACTTGGATCACCATCTATCTGTAAACTAATGACTCTCTAATCTGTTGCTCCTGCTTAGACTTGCTTCTAAGTAGGAATATTACCACGGGCATGTTACATATGTATATGTGACACTCAACATGTCAGAAGCTGACTCACAACCTTCTCCACATTCTTACTCTCACCACTCTGCATCCCACACCCCATTTATTTCAGTACTCCTCTCAGGAAATGGCATACACTTGCTGTTCAAGGCAGAACCTGGGGTTTACCTTTGGCCCCTCTCACTTCCTAACCACCTAAATCCACTCAAATCCTATCTAAATAGGCTCTAGGTTCATACCTTTCTCTCTATTGCAGATGACCCCAGCCTGTGACCATCATCTCTCAACTGCACCACAGAAATCACCTCTCATCACATCTCCACGCATGCACTCTTGACCTCCTCCAATCCATTCTCACATGGCAGCCAGAGAGGACTTCACAAAATGCACATGAGATTTTGTCACTGCCTGCTTAAAAGCCTTCACTGGCTTCCCATGGTTAGGATAACACCCCAAACTCCAACATGGCTTGGTTTCTGTCTCACAATGACATTGTCAAACTCAACTCTCCACCTTAATTTGACACTTTTCAGTTCTTCAATTGCTTCAACTTTTTTTCATTTCTATGTCTAATTAATTGATTAATATTCTCTGCTCATTAGATTTTAATATCCATGAGGTCATGAATCTTTGTCTGTTTTGTTCACCTCTTTATGTACCATGATTAGCACAGTGCCTGACACATGTGTGGGAAATATATGATTAATTTATTCAGAAATATTTTTTGAGCATCTAATCTGTGTCACACTGTGTTCTTAGTGCTGGTGATAATGGAAATAATAATATTTTTTAAAAGAGGGGCAAAACTCCTTGCCCTTAAGGAGTGTATATTCTAGTAGAGAGAGACAGAATAAACAAAATGAGAAAAATATATAATACATTTGATTGTGATAAAGGTCATAGAAAAAAATTAAGTGGGAAAGGAGGAGGAGGAGGGAGAAAGAGAGAGAGAGAGAACCAGGTGGATATTTGGAGGTAGAATGCTCCAGCAAAGAGAACAGCAACTTCAAAGGTCCTAGATGGGTGTATGCCTTGAGAGCTCATGGGTAAGAAAGGAGGACAGTGTGACTAGAACTCAATGAGCCAGGAAGAGCAGTGAGACATCAGTGCAGAGACACAAGAGGATCCACGACACAGTGCCTTGCAGGCCTGTGGGAGCATTCACGATCTGTGCAATGGGACGTCACTGAAGTGTTTTCAGTAGAGGAGTGACATGGTGGGACATGGATTTTAGCAGTCTCACTCAGAATGCTATGTTGAGAATAGATTGAATAGAAGTAAAGATGGGAGCAAAAGTGCCAGGTAGGAGGCTCCTAAAACAATCCGGTTGATAGAAAATGGCAACTCCAACCAGGGTGGTAGCAGAGAGGTTGAATGTGATACATATTTTGAAGGTAGAATTGACAAGATTTACTGATGAACTGGATGTTGCATATGAGAAAAAGAAGAATCAAGAATGATTCTAATGGTTTTTGGCCTGAGCAGATGGAAAGATGGAGTTGCCATTAACTGAGACAGGGAAGACTGTGGAAGGAGTAGGTTTGAACATTAGTTTTAAGAAGCCTATCAGACATTCAAGACATTTCATGCTGATCAGAGTTGCATTTTTTAAATTAGAACATCACTTGTTAAAATGCCTGATATCTTTTAGGATTAGCCTCATTTCTTTCAGGCCCAAGGCATTGGCACTATCCCCAACTTTATAGATGTCATAAAACTGGTCTAAGGGGGATACATTAGTTTGGTGTTGTCTGTGGTACCAGATCTCCAGAACTGCTGCTGTCTAGATATTTACTCTGAACATCGTTTTAAAAATCTAATAAGCAAAACATTCCTAGTTGTGCGGAAAGCTTGGAGCTACTCTTCACTCTAAAGCTTCCCAGACTCAGAGGCATTAGACAAGGTTTTCTTGGCCAAACCATGTGCCAGGTCCTCTGACAAACCATCTGCTAGGAATCTGTCCTTCTATAACACTGAGCCAAGTGCTCCAGATGGGGCTGTGAAAGGACTCCAGTCTGGATAAAGAAGGCAAAGGGACAACCACGGGCATGTTTTCAAATCATTGTGCCTGGGCCACCAAGGACATCATCAGATAACGTCTTTTCAGGCCTTCTTAGAGTAGTAAAATCATTGCCTACCCAAGAATGGGATACCCAAGCCCAGCGAGTCCCTAAAAGAACCTCTGTGAATAAATTGGGAGCAGATGTTGCCCCATAAACAAAGTGAAAAAAAATTCACAAAACTCCAACCTGCTGAAAGACAAAAGTTTTACCTTAAACTACAATGTTAAATGGGTGAGTGCATTTTCTTTTCTTAAAATAACTTGCTTGCTAAGGAAAAAGATGTGCAAATTTCTCAGACTCAAAAGTGCAACCAAGGAAAATAGCTAAGTTCCAGAGATAGTCCATCATCCACCTACAGCTTCTTATGACAGACCATGGGGTGATTAAAATGTTAGTGTCTCCATTTGGAATGAGCGGTGCCCTCTTGAAGGACTCATGAGCAAGGGCTCCAGTTGAATTCCCGGGCAGTCCTGGGCAGTGCGTCGCTTGCTGTTCTCATATTGAATAAAGGAATAACATTTCCCCAGGCTCAGGACAAGGGGTGCCCATCAAATAACCAGCCTGGTTTCTCTGTCTGTAAATCAGCTCAGAAGATCAATAGCCAACAAAATTTCCAAACCCTTCAGGGAAAAAGGCAGCAGCAATGAAATGGGGTTAGAACTCTTCCAATGGGGTCTTTGATGACAATAACAGGCACTCGAATTTAGAATTGTTATAGCTTTACTGTTTATAGATTCTCTCATTTAGAGCAGACAGATAAGTAATGCACTATGTAAATAAGAATAGGTGGAGTAATTTTATTATCAGTTTATTAAATAACATGGTGTCTCTTATCCGTCTAAACCTTGAAGAGCAATCAAAATAGTTCAAGCAGATTCTGTTCTTCATCAATATCTAGGGTAGGGGTTGAAATGGGGATATCCCTAGAGGGATGCATAAGAATCTGAGAGAAGTTATTTATAGAAAATACATTTGCCTCTCCTAAGCTGGAAATTGTGACCTGTTTCAGGTGCACGTACCTCCATCCCCTCACATATGTGCAGGGGAGAGTGGGCATTTCCCCGCTGCACTGGGACAGATACATGTTGTGAATGAATAGATGTTTATTCATTGTAAGGCACATTTATAAACTTGTCTGTGACGGGAAGTGGCAGTCCTGTCATGAGAATTCCTCTGGAATTGTGCCCACGACACTGACATGCTAATCACGTATTTGGAAGCCTAACCAGAGAGGCAGCAGAGCATGAGGTTATGGCAGAGGCTGGGGTCCTGGCTGGGCTACTTGCTAGTTATGTGATCTTGAGCAAGTAAAGAAAACTTTAAGTACCTCAGTCTTGTCATCTGTAAAGTGGGTAGTAATAGTACAGCTCTCATAGGAAAGTAAAGATGAAATGATTTAATATGTACAAAACATTTCAACTGGTGTCTGGCACCAGATAAGTGCTATATGGTGTTTGCTATTTTAATATTACCAACATTGTTGACATAGACTCTACTCTGCCCTCTACTCTTTAATCAAAGAATTGGATTACAAGGGTGTAAGCTAAAGTTGCCCATAGTGTCCCATAACAGGCAATGACTGCCATTCTGAGGATGCCCAGGAAACCAGGGCAGGACAGGAGATCGCTGAGTGCAGGTCAGGCACCTTTTAGACTCTGCTCTGCAGGAGAGAATGAACTGGGAGAGCTTTCTGGCTAGAGGATAAAGAGGGAGTTCAGAGATCTTTTTGTCTTCCGTAGAAATTGAAATATAGTAGTATCATTCTCTCTTCCACCATACCCTGCCAAAAAAAGAAAATAACTCTAAGGATTTGTGGCTTCAATGCATAAAGTCAGAAAAAAACATGAAATTCTCAGCTTTTTCCTAATCTGTTGATGTTCAAGACAAAAACATGACACATTTAAAAATTTTACATTTTAATGATTTTAGTTTATTGAGCCATATAAAATTGCTGATTTGGGCATCAAATAAGATAAACTATAAGCAATTTTTGTAGGGGTCAATTTATACTATGCCCTGGACATTGCTATTCTGTTCAATACACTTTAATTGTTATTTTTTATGCTTTGTACCCTAAGGCAAATTTATTAAAGGGCATGTTTAAAAAGATGTGTTTGCAATAAAAACATTTCAGGGCTGACCTTTGATTGCATAAAGATTAAATTTGCATACAAAACATCCAAACATTTTGTCTTGCTAATACATGGAGCTTCTAAAATTGGGAGGGACTTTAGAGAACACCTTTTCTAAACCTTTCTTTCTTCTGATGAAGAAACTGAGGTCCTGAGGGGTAAAAGTATTTGGTCAGGGTCAGAGTCAGAAAATATGAGAGCCAAGAACAGCTCTCAGGTCCCTGAGTTCCTATTCCATTTCTTGTGTGAAAATCAAATCTCTATTGTCTGGAAATTTGTCAGGCCGGTGCAGGCTGTGTTCATAAAGAAACCACATTCATGGTGTGGATAACGCAAGTCTGAGCACATCTGCTCTGATCTGAATGCCAAAACCCACTTTCTCAGGTCCTTAGACAGGCTCCTGATTCTGGGCATAACAAGGCTTGAAAAAAATGCCCATCTCTATCCAAGATTCTCAGACCAAGTGACGCTGCCGTCACAATGTCTAGGAAAGAAATGTTGAAAAAGAGTGTGTAAGTGCAACCACCATGGTTCCATGCAAGGTACCTGATGATACCCCTGCTTTACAGAGGAGGAAACAGGTTCAGAGAAGCTAGCAATGGCCAGCACTCACGCATGTCTGTCCACATTATTACAGAAAGATGGGGCCACCTTCTCACAGGAAGTGTACTCAACTGGGAGAACTTCATGGGAGAAACCTGGTCATAAGGAGTTTTGATTTATTTTTTTTTTTTTTAATTTTTTGTTTATTGCGGTAACATTGGTTTATAACATTGTATAAATTTCAGGTGTACATTATTATACTTCTATTTCTGCATAGATTACATCATGTTCACCACCCAAATACTAATTACAACCCATCACCACACACCTGTGCTGAATTATCCCTTTCGCCCTCCTCCCTCCCCCCTTCCCCTCTGGTAACCACCAATCCAATCTCTGTCCCTATGTGTTTCTTTATTGTTGTTATTATCTACTACTTAATAAAGGAAATCATATGGTATTTGACCTTCTCCCTCTGACTTATGTCTGAAAGCTCTACTCTTTAACTCCCCTTCTCCCTCATTTTATGTTTTTGATATCATATCTAACCTCTTTTTTGTGCATTTGTATCCATTTCCCTCTTATCATGGAAACAGATAATGTTTCCTATTTGTGGTCTTCTCTTTTCCCCTTAAATCAGTCCCTTTAACATTTCTTGTAGCACTGGTTTCTTGGTGACAAACTCCTTTAATTTTTGCTTGTCTGGGAAATTTTTGATCTCTCCTTCCATTTTGAATGATAACCTTGCTGGGTAGAGTATTCTTAGCTGTAAGTTTTCCTTTTAGCACTTTAAATATATCATGCCACTCTCTTCTAGCCTGTAAGGTTTCTGCTGAGAAGTCAGCTGATAGCCTTATGGGGTTTCCTTTGTATGTAACTTGACTTTCTCTTGCTGCTTTTAGGATTCTCTCTTTATCTTTAATTCTGGACATTTTGATTATGATGTGTCTTGGTGTGGGCCTCTTTGGCTTTATCTTGTTTGTGGCTCTCTGTGATTCCTGTACCTGGATGTCTGTTTCCTTCCTTAGGTTAGGAAAATTTTCATCTATTATTTCTTGAAATAGATTCTCTGCCCCTTTGTCTCACTCTTCTCCTTCCGGGACACCTATAACACGGATGTTAGTGTGCTTGATGTTGATCCAGAGGTCCCTTAAACTGTCCTCACTCTTTTTAATTCTTTTATCTTTTACCTGTTCAGCTTGGGTAATTTCTTCTAGTCTTTCACCCAGCTCACAGATCCGTTCTTCTGTATCCTCTACTCTGCTTTTGAGTCCCTCTAGCGAATTTTTCATTTCCAGTATTGTATTCTTCATTTCTGATTGGTTCTTTTTTATATCTTCCATTTCTTTGTGGACATTCTCACTGAGTTCATCTATTCTTCTCCCCAGATCAGTGAGCATCCTTAACACTCTTTGTTTGAACTCTCTGTTGGGTAGGTTGCTCATTTCTGTTTCACTTAGTTCCTTTTCTGGGGTTTTGTCCTGTTCCCTTACTTGGAATGTATTCCTTTGCCTCCTCGTTTTGCCTCTTTCCCTGTGCTTGTGACTATGTATTAGGTAGGTCAGCTATGTCTCCTGCTCTTGGATAGGTGACCTTATGTAAGTGATGGCTTAGGAGGCCTGCCGTGTGCTTCCCTCAGTTCTCAACGTTCCAGGGGTTACTCCTTTGTGGGCTACGTGTGTCCTTCTGTTGTGGCCTATTTGCTCTCCCTGTAGGCGCCCAGGGAGGCCGAGTTATGCTCCCGGCCAGCTGTTGTAATGCTCAGCTGCTTGTAGTTGTTGTAGGCCCTTGAGTCTCTTTATCAGGTGTGGGGAGCCCCAGCACAGTTGGCTGCAAGTTCTAATACCACATTTGTGTTGCAGTATTTCTTTTAAGTGAGTAGGCCCCCAGCGTGGCAGGTTGTTAGGCTCAGGGCCTTACAATTGCTGTAAGCCTCTAGCCTATTAGGTCTCTTGTCAGCTCTCTGAGGATTGCAGCTGGGTGGGGCTGGCCTCAGGCACGGGAGCACCCAATTGTTTCAGGCTTTGGAAGGTGGAGCAAACCCCCTATGTGGGTCTTTGAGAAGCACAAGTCTTCTGCAGCTGACAAGCCCTGCCGCCCACAGGTCCACACACACAGTCAACACAGTCCTGCCCCGTGTGCACGCCCCGACCTCCCCAAGCGGACCCAGTCTCTCCAGGTGGGAGTCCCACACACTCCACCACCGCCCCACACTCTCCACTGGCTCCTTGTGCACACCCTGCCCTGCTCAAGTAGGCTCAGTTGCCAGGCTGCAGAGAATCCAGTCACCAATCTATGCAGGCCCACACGTTGCCTGAGGGCTTGTTTTTGGGTGGGGCCAGTCTCTAGGGTGGGCTGCCTGCCCTGGCTGAGCTGGATTAAATCGGTGCTCTAGCGGGTGGAGCAGACCCTGGGCTAGCAGGCCTCAGGGAGAACTCCAATGGCGTCTGTGTCAGCACGCCCACACCAGGCCACAACAAAGGCTGCGGCCAATGTCCCAGTCCCTGGAGAGGTCTCACCCCTCACCAAGATGCACACAGGGCCTATTAGGTGAGTCTCTTGTCACCAAAGCACTGTGCACCTTTCTTTCTGGTGATTTTAGGATGCTTTCTGGAACGGGTGAGTTTGCACGTGGGCCCTTTAAGAGCCAGTTTTAGTTTCTTTGTGAACCGGGTTTTCTGGGGGTGCTCCCCAATGCTTTAGTAGCAGGCACAGTCAGATATTATGCCACTCGTCGATTGTGCTGGGTCCACAAAATGCCCACAGCGGGGACGCTCCCCGGCTCAGGGCCCCGCGCCTCCAGGGAGGCTGCGTACCTGTGAGCTGCTCCCTGCGGCTGTGAAGGCGGGGTTTTTCCTCTGCAGAAGGGAGTTTCTGCCTCTTCTACCTCAGTTAGGATTGTCGTTTGTTGCAGGAGTTCCTCTCATCCAGTTTTCAGTTCTGTCTCAGGGGTAATTTTTCCACCAGTAGTTGTAAATTGGCTGTGTCCGCGGAAGGAGGTGAGTTCAGAGTCTGCCTACGCTGCCATCTTGACTCTATCCTACCATTTTAAATACTAGGTCATCTACAAAAGTCCACATTACTCGTTCAGTTGTGTGTTAGTGGATCCTTCTTAGAGTGTCTTCCCGGGTACGTTTTCCAATGTGAACTCCAGCTGATGGCCTTGTGACACTCCATAAGGAGTTTTGAACACGCACTGTGTAGCCTTCTAGCCTCCCAAATTGCAAAAGCATAAAATAGAGGTAAAGTCAATCCTAGAAAAAGGCACTGTAGGGAATGCCTTGTGCTAATTGATTTGGGCCTCTTCCCCTGAACCAATAACTAGTGCAAGAAATGGGCATATCCTGATGGGCTTAATCAATCAGGGTTAATTTCTTTTTTTTTTTTAATAATTTTATTTATTTATTTATTTTCCTCCAAAGCCCCAGTAGATAGTTGTATGTCATAGCTGCACATCCTTCTAGCTGCTGCACGTGGGATGCGACCCCAGCATGGCTGGAGAAGCGGCTCGTCAGTGTGCGCCAGGGATCCGAACCCCGGCCGCCAGCAGCGGAGCGCACGCACCTAACCGCTAAGCCACGGGCCGGCCCGATCAGGGTTAATTTCTTAAGCCGAGGGTTTGGTCATCTCCTGAAGTATATGGTCTGGGTGCTGGGGAAAAATACCCTAAATAAAATCTGGATGTTATTAGGACGGCGAAAGGGGAAATGAGTGCTGGGCAATCAGCCAACATATACCTAGTACCGCAGCCCTCATTTGGATATACCATAATTTATTAAACAGATTCACCACTGTTGTACATTTATGTTCTCTCTGATTTTGTTGCCCCTGCAACAAACACCTCTGTAGCTCTATCTGTTCACATCCATGATTAATTTCTGAGGATAAATTCCTAATGTTGAATTGCTGGCTCAAAGTATGTGAGTGTTTGACTGGTCTTGGTAAATTTTCTCCCAGACAGTTTATTTCCCACCAGTCAATAACCCTCATAAGCCTGGGAGTTGTGCACGTGCACATCTGTGTGTGTATGTGTTTAATCTTGGCTAATTTTATAGGTAAAAAATCTGTGCTTCCCAGATGACATTCCACAGTGGTGTGGTGGAGTGTGTGAGGCCACAGAAAACTATGTCACATCTTCACGGAACCGCCATTCTTTCAGATTTACAGAAACTATTATTTTTACATTTCATGATATCATGACATAGAATGAAAAATCCAGACGAATTTTATTGATAAAACATGAGTCTTCAAAGGAATTTCCTGTTTACGAAGGGCTGCACCCATCTTCTCTCTCTTCCCAAGCTTCCCCCTAATCCCAGAAATACAAATTCTCTTTCCTCTGCATTAGGAGACCTTGATAGAAATTTTGAGAAATAATTGCTCTTTACCAGGATTTTCCTATTATAACCACTCATCAAATAAAGCTGTGAATATGCAAGGAGATAAAGGTGGCCCTGGCTATAAGGATCTTATTCAGAGGCATGAAGTAGGAGAAAGATCAAATGGATAGAAGATGCTAAAACCTGACATGAGAGGACAGTAACCAAGCAGTTTCATCAAGGAAAAAGAAATTACTCCAGAGGTTTAATGATAGAGCAGTGGCATACAATTTCTAGTAACACACAGAAGCCAAGGCTCCTGCTTTCTGCTACAGGAAATCCCGGCCTGCTATTGCTAACAGATGGGCAGGGAGATGAGGCCTGGCTGCTGCAAGTCCCACCATCATATGGAAACCCTTGTTAATTCTCAGCACAAGCCAGTCCACAGACTTTTTGTGATTGTTGAATATCATTTATCTGATTAAAATGGCTTGAATTGTTATGCTGATTAGAATCACTTGGTATTTAAAATCCAGTGACACTCAATGAAAACTCTAGTGGTCATTTACGAATACCAAGGGTCACTGTGAAGGCATCATTGATGTGTTTTGTGCTCCTCAGTTAATTTTCCTAATGATAATAAAATTGCTATGTTTTCTTCTGGGCCATCCCAAATGTAGGAGTCCCAAAACAGGCGAGTAAGTTTTAATGCACTGCAGCTAAATTAAAAATCTATGCCCTCATGGCTCTTAAAAAAGGCAAAATGCAAGAGCCAGCCTTGATGGCGTAGTGGTTAAAGTTTGGCGCACACTGTTTCAGTGGCCTGGATTCAGTTCCTGAGCACGGAACCACACCACTCGTCTGTCAGTAGCCATGTTGTGCCGGCGGCTCACAAAGAAGAATTAGAAGGACTTACAACTAGAATACAAAATTATGTACTGGGGCTTTGGGGAGGGGAAAAAAAAGAGAGGAAGATTGGCAACAGACGTTAACTCAGGGCAACTCTTTCCTAGAAAAAGAAAAAAAAATTCAAGAGACTTCAAAACATTCAAACCAAGTGGTTTTCACCCAAATGAATACTTACTTTTTTGCTAACTGTGATCTGCAACAGATAAAGAGCTTGACTGCATCCTACCGAGTGAAGAGTGCCCTTTTAGGCATGTCATGGCAGGAAGATATCCCTAATAACATGTAATAGATGGTGGTTACATCTGGAAGAAGACTAGTTTTCTTCCATATAAATCTGGATGCAATAGCCTATATGGACATTCTCTGTCTGCCCTTAGAACCTCCATGCACTCTCCACCATACCATATGCCATTAGAGGCTGATCTTTATAGATTGCACCAACCAGAGTCCCTTAACCTCTGGCTTATGATTGAGTTTGGACAATGAGAGGCCCTGGCAGAGATGGGAGGATGGGAAACAGTGAAGCAAAGGTATTTATTCCCCAGCGCTCTCTGTTAGGCTGTGGGTTGGCAGTGACTTGTCTCAGGCCCTTTCCTCCAGCTTCCTCCAGCAATCAAAGTTCCTGAAACCACTTATTCCTCTTGCTTCTTTGGGCCTAGATCTTTGTTCTCCACTGTTGCTAGCCCAGGGATGCTTCACCAAGCCTCACTGGATTCCTTTAACCCTGCCCTGAGCTCTGTAAGCAGACTCTCCATTAAACTATTACTCATGTGCCATATGTTTCTTACTGGGACCATGACAAATGCAGCTCTTGTAGATTCTATCAAACAGCATGAAATGTAATTCCATAAAATACACAGGAAAAGCATTTGATTCTCCATAACCCACACTCCAAACAGAAATAAGCACTCGACTAACCAAGAATTTATTTGAGTTTTTGGAAATGTTTTTACTCTTTTTCAGAGATGACTCCTTTTTATAAATAAGTCATTTTGCTCATGATTTGGTGTGCTTTCCTGTTCTACCCCAAGAGATTGATAATTAGCACCGATACGCAAGTTCACTCTCCTTTGAGGCCACGAGTATTGGTATTATCAGATTGGAGGGTAGTACCTGATATTCAGGAAAAAACAATCTGACATTCAGTATCAAGTAAGTCACTATAACAGTATACATTTCATAAGGAACGGTTACTGTCACTAACAAGGATATTTACTTGACTGTATTTTTGACTTGTCATAATAACTATGTTGGATGGATTAAGGGAGGTCTTTGGCACTCCTGACTCTGGTGTGCAATGAAACATTAAATGTCTTGTCTATCCTTCCAATTACTAGCAACTTAACATGAAAAATCCAAAATTATATGGAATTTTTATAAAAGAAAATGTATGCATTCTTTGTCCTTCTCCTTGTAACCAATCTCGAGAAAGAGAGCAAAATGTTCTTGGATTCTTTTCACAAGAGAACAGATTGGGCTATTATGAAAATATAGGGATATTCAGGGCCTTAGGTGTTGGACATCTTGAAAGTTATTCATGGAGAATTTTAGGTAATCAATGAATCTCTCAGTCAGGGAAGCAGAGTCACTGAGCCCTATGAGATAAGGGCTTTATTGTAGGAATTAGACCTCACACAATAGCAGAGGTAAAGGTCTGGGAAGGCGGGTTGAAGGAACAGAAAATAACGAGTCACTAACTATCCCTCCTGAAACACTGATGCGGGTGGGCAAGTCAGAGTTTGCAGGAATATCTGAGAAGCCAAACACATCTAGCCAGTGGACCACCCAAAGGAAGCTTGTGGAAAGGTCTGGGAATCTGTTGCCTCTATGTAACTACCACCTCTGTGGATCCACAGTCAAGCATCTATGTATTAGGTCTGTCACTGCTGTTGGTCAACAGGGCCAGACAACAGGAAGAAGAGCTAGAGGCAGAGTAAAGGAGAGTCAGGAGGAGCTGGCACCTGCCGGGCTCTCCTGGGCCTGTCCATCACCATCTATCTAACCATAGAGACCATCTGAGAGTAACAGCCACTGTTTCCTTTCCATCTTCCAGATCTCATGCAAGTTCCTTGGTTGGTTCTTACTTAGAACCATACAGAGAAGGGGATTCTGGGAAATGTACTTCCCAGGTTAACTAAGTCAATACAGTTCATTCCTTGTCAACTTGGCATCTATACATGCCTCTTTAAGCATATTTAATTTCCAAATAAAGACAATAGCAAAATCAAGCTTCTGTCTAACATGATACAGTTATTTGAAAATATGCAACCTCTCCCCCAGAAAGAAGATACACAAAATCTTCTTTGTCCCTTTATCCACCTTTTGGTGACATTCATTCCTCTTCTGGCTGAGTTACACTCCTACTTTGATAGACGGTAACTTAAATACTGAGATGTAAGGTTATTCACTGTGAACACATCTTATGTTAGATAGTATGAGAATAGAAGAAAAATTGGTTAAATTGTCTATCTGTCTATACAAATATATTTATAGTAAAGCAAGGAAAGATTTCACGCTACTACATTCCGCATTTCTGCAACTAGTCATGTGATTATATCCAGTATTTCTCACTTCATTCTTCCACTATTTATTCCACATTTCTTTTTTTCTCAACGGGTCATAGTTCCTTGCTGGGCGAGGGTCTCCAAACTTTCATGCATGAAGGGTTTGAACATTAATAGATCTTAGTGTTTTGATTTGTTGTAGCTTTCAATTAGTTTTTATCACAGGTTATAGGAATACAAATTGGCACCCCCGGAGGAGCTCTGATTCTAGATATACTCTTCCTTGACCCATTGTGTAGTACAACTTCATTTCCCCTTGATAGCTGGGTTGCAGTACAGTAACCTCCCTTTTTGCTTGTTGGTTCAGTAGATTAAAGAGTCCAAAGTAGCCAGGTGGTAGCCTCAGTTTAATAGATTTGTTGAATCCCCATGTGGAAGCATTACTGCCTTGGGAACTAAGGACTCTTAACCAGTTTAGCCCAGAACTAAAGGGATGGGAAGCAAAAATTTCACTAAGGGGCCACTAAGGGTAATTGTGAAAGGACTTACTCCCATACCCCTCCCTTGATTTCCAGACCTGAAAATCCTTGCTTTGGGAAAAACAACAACATATATTGGCCCCTCATTTGGGTATATACCAGATACTGGAGGACATTACCCTAGCTTTTCAATTTTGCCAGCCAGCTGGAACCATAACTGAATCTTTAGTTCTGTCAGGTCAGCTGCTTCAGCATGATGGGAAATATGGTAATACCAGTAAATTCTATGAACATAAGACCATTGCTGCACTTAATTTGTTATAAAATGAATTCCTTTGTCAGAAGCAATGCTCTGTAGAATAATGAATAAGACATTCAATAAGTTCATAAATGGTGATTTTGGCAGAAGCAAAGAAGGCAAATCCCTAGCCAGAATAAGCTTTTATTCTAAGGAGAACAAAGCACTGCCTTTCCATGACGGAAGTGGTCCAAAGTTATCAGATGGCTGGCTGATTTCCCTGGGAATGTTGCCATATTTGGCACTCAGGCCTGGTCCACATTGTTGGTAGGTTGGGCCCTCAGCATGGGCTATGGTCAGATCAGCCTTGAAGAGTGGAATTCCATGTGGCTGAGCTTGTGGATAACAATAACGATAAGCAATGTTTAATCAGAAAACTAGAGCCACTATGACTGTTATTGGATAAAAGATTTATTACAGAATTAGAACTTATACAGAATTTATTACAGAATTAGAACTTATAACAAAAAAATCTGATTTTGAACCTAGGAGTCAGGTCTAATAGTCAGAAAGAAGAGCTAGATAAAGAATGGAGAAGAGAAATGACAAGTGGAATCCCTTGGGCCCTTCTGAATCTGTTCTCCACATATTTGACTGCAAGATCTTCTGAGAGTAATGCCTATTGCTTTACTTCTACTTTCCAAATCTTGCACAAGTTCCTGTTTTGCCAGCTCTACTCTGGAGACATAAAGGGAATAAGATTCTGGGAAATGTGGTTCCATCTCGACCAAGTTGATATGGCACAATCCAGTACAACCCCAGAGAAAGAAGGCCGGTTAACCATTCATTTATTCATCCGTTAATTCATCCAAACAACAAATATATTGTGCCAGTAACACTCTAAGCATTCATTTTGAAGGGCTTAAAACAGCCTTAATGAACTTGAAGAATAGTGGGACAGATAAGTAAATTTCAAACACTAAAGTCCGTAATTATAAACATGATAGTGCAGGGGTGGAAAATAAGATAGACTCATGAGAGAAAATGACAGAGGAGGAACAATTTAGATTCAGTGGTCAGAGAATACTTTGCTGAGGAATGACATCTAAGCTGAGACCTGAAAAATGAAGTATGCAAGGAAATGTTTCAGAGAAAAGAAAGAGAAAGACATTTCAAAATGTCTTGAAAGGAGTTGGAAACACTTGCTACAGCTTCTTCCTCGTCCGCCATTTTATGTGGAATCCACTCCAAACAGAGTTTTGTTTTACGCCTCCACTAAAACTCATGATGTCAGGGTTACCATCAGACCCCTAATTGCCAAATCCATTAGTCAATTCACAGTCCTCATCTCACTTGATCTCCTAGCATCACTTGCGCAGCTGATCACCTCCTCCTTCTTAAACATTGTCTTCATCTGGACTCCAGAACACCATATTTTGTCTCCACTTACTAGAATGTGCTATGCTCCATGACAACAAGGGCTCTGGCTTGTTCACTGCCGTATCTCTAGTAGTAAGAACAATGTAGGCACATAGTAGGCACTAAATACTTGTTGAACGAATAACAGGAGTCCAAGAAGAAACAGCTAGAGAGATAGGAAAGGGAACAGTCATGTTCCAGAAGCTATGTGAAACAATTATTTCAAGAAGGAAGATGTGATCAGCAATTTAAATGCTGCTGAGCACTGTCTTTTGGATTTGGCAATGTGGAGGTTTTGGGAGGAGGTTTTTGGAGGTTTTGGTGGAGTTTTGAGATCAGATTGGAGTAGGTTCAAGAGAGAATAGAAGAGTTAATGGTAGCAACTTCAGTCAGCTGTTTTGAAGAGTGTTGCTTTAGAGGAGATCATAAAATGGACAATAGCTGGAGAGAGGTAGGGGGGAAAGGAGCTTTTCCTTTGTATTTTTTATTACTTTTATTATTTTTTAAGAATGATATTTGTATCCTGATGGAAAGGGTCTGGTCTGGTAAAGAAATGAAATTTGAATTTGCAAAATGGAGAAGAGACAATCACCGGAGTGATGTCCTAGAGGACAGGAGAAGGAATGGGAGTCCATGTGTAAGTGAATTGGTGGCTTTGGACAGGAGCACTGACAGTTCATGTGACAACAAGGGGGAAAGATGTTGATGCAGATGCAAGTAGATTAGAAGGAGTGGTGGGGAAAGTTTGTGGATGGTTTCTTGTGATTTATCTCCATTGCTGGAGTCACCTCTACCCAAACTATAAACACTGGTGTGCCCCAGGGCTCAGTCATTGGCTTGCTTCTCCTCCTATATTCATTTGCTAAAATGATCTCATTTAGTCCCATGACTTCAAATATGCCTCTCATTTTCAAATGTTTTTATTCTGTCCCAAACTCTCCTCAAACTACAGACTCATACTCAACTGCCTACCTGCTATCTGTGCTTAGATGGCTAACAGACATCTCAAGCTTAATGTATCTAGAACTGAACAGTGATTTCTCACCTCCCTTCCCAAATCAGCTGCTCACCCTTCACCACGCATGTGTAGCTCCATGCACATGCTTCAACCTCATTTAAGCCAGATTTGTTGACATCAGCCTTAATGATTCTCTTTTTCTAATCATTCCAAATTCAAGCCATAAGAAGGCCAGCAGTGACTTCAAAATATATCTGAATCCCAATACTTCTCATACATCCTGTGATATTATCTCAGTATCAGCCACCATCATTTCTCACCTGGGTTACATAATAGTGCTTTTACAGTCTCTCTGCTTCCACTGTTGTCTTCCTTTAGCAAAACTTCCACCAATAGCCAAAATGATTCTTTGAAAAAGCAAATCTGATGATGTCACTGCCCTGCTAAAAACTCTCCAGTGTTTTTTCCAAAAATAAAATCTAGTCCTTTCCATTGTCCGCAAGGCCCTAGATGATCTAGTCCAAGATTAGCTCTCCGGCTCATCATCTGCCAACCTTTCCCTTGTTCACTCTGCTCTAGAAACACAGATCCACATGCTGTTACTTGGAAGTACCAAGCCAAGCACACTCAACCCCGGGAGTCTGCACTGGCTCTTCCCTCTGCCTGTAGTGCGTCACCCTGATAGTCACATGGCTCCTTCCCTCACTTCTTCAGGTCTCTGTTTTCCCCAAAGAGCCTTTCCGTGGCTACTATGTCTAAAGTAGCACTTTCCTTTTACTATCTCCCTCCTCTGTTTTGATTTTCTTTGTTGTATTTATCACTTCCTGGTATTATGTCGTGTGTATTCATTTATTATCTGTCTCCTGTTCTTGTCAACATAAAGTAGGTTCTGTCAGAGCAGAATTGTCTGTTTTGTCCACCACATATCTCCAGCACCCATGCACATAGGTCAGTACCCAATACATGGCATTGCATAAATGAGAGCTGTTGAAGAGTTTTGAAAAAGGAAATGAAATGATATAATCAAAAGATTGGATGGGGGCAAAAATGGGACCAGGGATGCCAGTTGGGGGATCTTACAATTGTCTAGGTGAGATGAGGTTGACCTGGAGTCAGGTGGAGGGAGTGGAGATTTAAAAATAGACTGATTCAAGTCTTCTGCCCTTCAAAGTTGTCCACCCCAGTTTTTTTAATTAATTAATTTATTTATTTATTTTAATATTTTGTTTATTGCAGTAACATTGGTTTATAACATTGTATAAATTTCAGGTGTACATCATTATACTTCTATTTCTGCATAGATTACATCATGTTCACCACCCAAATACTAATTACAACCCATCACCACACACATGTGCCGAATTATCCCTTTCGCCCTCCTCCCTCCCGGCTTCCCCTCTGGTAACCACCAATCCAATCTCTGTTTCTATGTGTTTGTTTGTTGTTGTTATTATCTACTACTTAATGAGGGAGATCATATAGTATTTGACCTTCTCCCTCTGACTTATTTCACTTTACATAATACCCTCAAAGTCCATCCATGTTGTCACAAATGGCTGGATTTCATCGTTTCTTATGGCTAAGTAGTATTCCATTGTGTATATATACCATATCTTCTTTATCCATTCGTCCCTTGATGGGCACTTAGGTTGCTTCCAAGTCTTGGCTATTGTGAATAACACTGCAATGAACACAGGAGTGTATGTATCTTTACACATTGGTGTTTTCATGTTCTTTGGATAAATACCCAGCAGTGGAATAGCTGGATCATATGGTAGTTCTATCCTTGATTTTTTGAGGACTCTCCATACTGTTTTCCATAGTGGCTGCACCAGTTTGCTCTCCCACCCCAGTGTATGAGAGTTCCCTTCTCTCCACATCCTCTCCAACACATGTTGTTTCCTATCTTGTTAATTATAGCCATTCTGACGGGCGTGAGGTGATATCTCATTGTAGTTTTGATTTGCATTTCCCTGATAGTTAATGATGTTGAATATCTTTTCATGTGCCTGTTGGCCATCTGTATATCTTCTTTGGAGAAATGTCTGTTCAGGTCTTTTGCCCATTTTTTAATTGGGTTGTTAGTTTTTTTGTTGTTGAGATGCACGTGTTCTTTATATATTTTGTAGATTAACCCCTTATCAGATGTATGGCTTGCAAATATCTTCTCCCAATTGTTAGGTTGTCTTTTTGTTTTGTTGATGGTTTCCTTTGCTGTGCAGAAGATTTTTAGTTTGATGTAGTCCCATTTGTTTATTTTTTCTGTTGTTTCTCTTGCCCGGTCAGACGTGGTGCTTGAAAATATGTTGCTAAGACCGATGTCGAAGAGAGTACTGCCTATGTTTTCTTCTAGAAGTTTCATAGTTTCAGGTCATACATTCAAGTCTTTAATCCATTTTGAGTTAATTTTTGTGTATGGTGTAAGGTAAGGGTCTACTTTCATTTTTTTGCATGTGGCTGTCCAGTTTTCCCAACACCATTTGTTGAAGAGACTTTCTTTTCTCCATTGTATGTTCTTGGCTCCATTGTCGAAGATTAGCTGTCCATAGATGTGTGGGTTTATTTCTTGGTCTCAGTTCTATCCCATTGATCTGTGTGTCTGTTTTTGTGCCAGCACCATGTCGTTTTGGTTACTATATCTTTGTAGTATATTTTGAAATCAGGGAGTGTGATACCTCCAGCTTTGTTCTTTTTTCTCAGGATTCCTTTAGCTATTCGGGGTCTTTTGTTGTTCCATATAAATTTTAGGATTCTTCTATTTCTGTGAAAAATGTTGTTGGAACTTTGATAGGGATTGCATTGAATCTATAGATGGCTTTAGGAAGTATGGACATCTTAACTATGTTAATTCTTCCAATCCAAGAGCACAGAATATCTTTCCATTTCTTTGTGTCTTCTTCAATTTCTTTTAGCAGTGTTTTATAGTTTTCGGTGTACAGATCTTTCACCTTTTTGGTTAAGTTTATTCCTAGGTATTTTATTCTTTTTGTTGCAATTGTAAATGGGATTGTATTCTTAATTTCTCTTTCTGCTACTTCATTGTTAGTGTATAGAAATGCAACTGATTTTTGTATGTTGATTTTGTATCCTGCAACTATACCGTATTCGTTTATTAATTCTGAAAGTTTTCTGGTGGATTCTTTAGGGTTTTCTATATATAAAATGATGTCATCTACAAATAGTGAGATTTTCACTTCTTCCTTTCCAATTTGGATCCCTTTTTTTTTTTTTTTTACCAGCATCATTGTGGTACTTTTATTCACATTAATTGATAAAACAGTACTTTTCAAGAAGACGACAGTTAGCATATTCAAATGGTAATTGCATGTTATAAATTTTTTATAAAATAGAGTTTACTGATAAAAGCTTAATGTGGAAATATACCTTTATATTTATATTCTGGTGGGATTTAAACTTTATTGATTCCTCTCAGTTTGGAATTTTATACATGAAAATGTATTTTACTTTATTTTATTATTTTATTTTATTTATTTTTTAATTTTTTGTTTATTGCAGTAAAATTTTATGTCTTTTTCTTGCCTGATTGCTCTGGCTAGGACTTCCAATTCTATGTTAAATAGGAGTGGTGAGAGTGGGCATCCTTGTCTGGTTCCTGTTCTTAGAGGGGTAGCTTTCAGTTTTTCACCATTGAGGATGATATTAGCTGTGGGTTTGTCATATATTGCCTTCATTATGTTGAAGTACTTTCCTTCTATACCCATTTTATTCAGAGTTTTTTTCATAAATGGATGCTGTATCTTGTCAAATGCTTTCTCTGCATCTATTGAGATGATCATGTGATTCTTATTCTTCATTTTATTAATGTGTTGTATCACGTTGATTGATTTGCAAATGTTGAACCATCCCTGCGTACCTGGAATAAATCCCACTTGATCATGGTGTATAATCTTTCTAATGTATTGTTGTATGCGATTTGCTAGTATTGTGGTGAGGATTTTTGCATCGATGTTCATCAGTGATATTGGCCTATAATTTTCTTTTTTCGTGTTGTCCTTGTCTGGTTTTGGTATCAGGGTAATGTCGGCTTGGTAGAATGAGTTAGGGAGCTTCCCCCACTCCTCAATTTTTTGGAAGAGTTTGAGAAGGATAGGTATTAAGTCTTCTTTGAATGTTTGGTAGAATTCACCAGGGAAGCCGTCTGGTCCTGGACTTTTATTTTGGGGGAGGTTTTTGATTACTGTTTCGATCTCCTTACTGGTGATTGGTCTATTCAAATTCCATATTTCTTCTTGATCCAGTTTTGGAAGGTTGCATGATTCTAAGAATTTATCCATTTCTTCCAGATTGTCGAATTTGTTGGCATATAGCTTTTCATAGTATTCTCTTATAATCTTCTGTATTTCTGAGGTGTCTGTTGTAATTTCTCCTCTTTCATTTCTGATTTTACTTATTTGAGCCTTCTCTCTTTTTTTCTTGGTGAGTCTAGCTAAAGTTTTGTCAATTTTGTTTATCTTTTCAAAGAACCAGCTCTTGGTTTTATTAATTTTTTCTGTTGTTTTATAGTCTCTATTTCATTTATTTCTGCTCTGGTTTTTATTATTTCCCTTCTTCTACTGATTTTGGGCTTTGTTTGTTCTTCTTTTTCCAGTTCCTTTAGGTGCATTGTTAGATTGTTTATTTGAGATTTTTCTTGTTTGTTGAGATAGGCCTGTATTGCTATAAACTTCCCTCTTAGAACCACTTTTGCTGTATCCCATAAATTCTGACATGTCGTATTTTCATTTCCATTTGTCTGCAGGTATTTTTTGATTTCTCCTTTGATTTCTTCATGGACCCAATCGTTGTTCAGTAGCATTTTGTTTAGTTTCCACGTATTTGTGGCTTTTCTGATTTTCTTCCTATAGTTGCTTTCTAGTTTCACACTGTTGTGGTCAGAAAAGATGCTCGGTATTATTTCAATCTTCTTATATTTATGTAGACTTGTTTTGTGGCCTAATATGTGATCAACCCTGGAGGATGTTCCATGTGCATTTGAAAAGAACGTGTATTCTTCGGTTTTTGGATGGAACGTTCTGTGTATATCTACTAGGTCCATCTGTTCTAGTGTGTCATTTAAGACCAATGTTTCCTTATTGATCTTCTGTATGGATGATCTATCCGTTGGTATAAGTGGAGTGTTGAAGTCCCCTACTATTATTGTGTTACTGTCTATTACTCTTTTTATGTCTGTTAATAATTGCTTTATATATTTAGGTGCTCATACATTGGGTGTGTAGATATTTACAAGTATTATACCCTCTTGTTGGATTGTTCCCTTGATCGTTATGTAGTGCCCTTCTTTGTCTCTTTTTACAGTTTTTGTTTTAAAGTCTATTTTGTCTGATATGAGTACTGCTACCCCAGCTTTCTTTTCATTGCCCTTTGCGTGGAGTATCTTTTTCCATCCCTTCACTTTCAGTTTGTGAGTGTCTTTAGGTCTGAAGTGTGTCTCTTGTATGCAGCATATATATGGGTCTTGTTGTTTTATCCAGTCAGCCACCCTATGCCTTTCAATTGGAGCATTTATTCCATTGACGTTTAAAGTAGCTATTGATAAGTATGTACTTGCTGCCATTTTTTTCCTTTTTTTTTTTTCTTAGTGTTTTAGTAGTCCTTCTCTGTTCCTTTCTCCTTCTATAGAGAATTGATGGTCTCTTTAGTTTGACCTCTGTCTGAAAGCTCTACTCTTTAACTCCCCTCCTCCCTCATTTTATGTTTTTGATACCATATCTAACCTCTTGTTTGTGCATTTGTATCCATTAGCTCTTATCCTGGAAATAGATAATTTTTCCTATTTGTGGTCTTCTTTTTTCCCGTTAAATCAGCCCCTTTAACATTTCTTGTAGCTATGGTTTCTTGGTGACAAACTCCTTTAATTTTTGCTTGTCTGGGAAATTTTTGATCTCTCCTTCCGTTTTGAATGATAACCTTGCCGGGTAAAGTATTCTTGGCTGTAAGTTTTTTCCTTTTAGCACTTTAAATATATCATGCCACTCTCTTCTAGCCTGTAAGGTTTCTGGTGAGAAGTCAGCTGATAGCCTTATGGGGTTTCCTTTGTATGTAACTTGTCTTTCTCTTGCAGCTTTTAGGATTCTCTCTTTATCTTTAATTCTGGACATTTTGATTATGATGTGTCTTGGTGTGGGCCTCTTTGAGTTTATCTTGTTTGGGGCTCTCTGTGCTTCCTGTACCTGGATGTCTGTTTCCTTCCTTATGTTGGGGAAGTTTTCATCTATTATTTCTTGAAATAGATTCTCTGCCCCTTTGTCTGGGTCTTCTCCTTCCATGACACCTATAACACGGATGTTAGTGTGCTTGATGTTGTCTCACAGGTCCCTTAGACTGTCCTCACTCTTTTTAATTCTTTTCTCTTTTACCTGTTCAGCTTGGGTAATTTCTTCTAGTCTTTCACCCAGCTCACAGATCCGTTCTTCTGTATCCTCTACTCTGCTTTTGAGTCCCTCTAGTGAATTTTTCATTTCCAGTATTGTATTCTTCATTTCTGATTGGTTCTTTTTTATATCTTCCATTTCTTTGTGGACATTCTCACTGAGTTCATCTATTCTTCTCCCCAGATCAGTGAGCATCTTTAACACGCTTTGTTTGAACTCTCTGTTGGGTAGGTTGCTCATTTCTGTTTCACTTAGTTCCTTTTCTGGGGTTTTGTCCTGTTCCCTTATTTGGAATGTATTCCTTTGCCTACTCATTTTGCCTCTTTCCCTGTGCTTGTGTCTATGTATTAGGTAGGTCAGCTATGTCTCCTGCTCTTGGATAGGTGACCTTATGTAAGTGATGGCTTAGGAGGCCTGCCGTGTGCTTCCCTCAGTTCTCAACGTTCCAGGGGTTACTCCTTTGTGGGCTACGTGTGTCCTTCTGTTGTGGCATGTTTGCTCTCCCTGTAGGCACCCAGGGAGGCTGAGTTATGCTCCTGGCCAGCTGTTATAATGCTCAGCTGCTTGTAGTTGTTGTAGGCCCTTCAGTGTCTTTATCGGGTGTGGGGAGCCCCAGCACAGTTGGCTGCAAGTTCTAACACCACATTTGTGTTTCAGTATTTCTTTTAAGTGAGTAGGCCCCCAGCGTGGCAGGTTGTTAGGCTCAGGGGCTTACAAATGGTATAAGCCTCCAGCCTTTAGGTCTCTTGTCAGTCTCTGAGGATTGCAGCTGGGTGGGGCTGGCCTCAGGCACAGGAGCACCCAATTGTTTCAGGCTTTGGAAGGTGGGGCAAACTCCCTATGTGGGTCTTTGAGAAGCACAAGTCTTCTGCAGCGGACAAGCCCTGCCACCCACAGGTCCACACACACAGTCAACACAGTCTTGCCCCGTGTCCACGCTCCAACCTCCTGAAGTGGACCCAGTCTCTCCACGGCGGGTGCCCCACACACTCCACCACTGCCCCACACTCTCCACCTGCTCCTTGTGCATGACCTGCCCCACTGAAGTCGGCTCAGTTGCCAGGCTGCAGAGAATCCAGTCACCAATCTATGCAGGCCCACAAGTTGCCTGAGGGCTTGTTATTGGGTGGGGCCAGTCTCTAGGCTGGGCTGCCTGCCCTGGCTGAGCTGGATTAGATGGGTGCTCTAGTGAGTGGGGCAGACCCTGGGCTAACAGGCCCCAGGGACAACTCCAATGGCCTCTGTGTCAGCACGCCCACACCAGGCCACAACAATGGCCGCCACCAATGTCCCAGTCCCTGGAGTGGTGTCACCTGTCATTGCAATGCACTCAGAGCCTATCAGGTGAGTCTCTTTTCACCAAAGCACTGTGCACCTTTCTTTCTTGTGATTTTAGGTTGCTTTCTGAAATGGGTAAGTTTGGGCTTGGGCCCTTTAAGAGCCGGTTTTAATTTCTTTGTGAACCAGCTTTTGTCGGGGTACTCCCCAATGTTTTAGTAGCAGGCAAAGTCAGATATTATGCCACTCATCTTGATTCTGCTGGGTCCACAAAATCCCTACAGCGGGGTCAATCCCTACAGCGGGGTCGCTCCCTGGCTCAGGCCCTGCTCCTCCAGGGGTGGCTGCGGACCTTTGGGCTGCTCCCGGGCGGCCATGAAGCTAGTGGCTTGTGAAGGCGGCATTTTTTCTCTCCAGAAGGGAGTTTCTGCCTCTTCCACCTCAATTAGGATTGTCCTTTATTGCAGAACTTCCTCTTATCCAGTCTTCAGTTCTCTCTCAGGGATAATTTTTCCGCGTGTAGTTGTAAATTGGCTGTGTCCGTTGGAGGAGGTGAGTTCAGAGTCTGCTTACGCCGCCATCTTGACTTCTCTCCCCACCCCAGTTTTGTTTGAATCTAATTTCTCTGTCCCATTTACAAATCTGATTCCCTGGCCAAATGTTTATCAAATGTCTTGATGCAGAATGATAGAATGCCAAAACTGGATGTAGGCACAGAAATGATAAAATTTGATTCCTTCATCCTACAGATGAGGAAACTGAGCTTCAGAGAGATTATAGGTTCCACTCAGAGTCTCTTGGCTCATTAGTGGAAGGAGAACCTGCTTTGCCTTATTCTCATTTCTGTGCTCTTTCCTCCTCCCCATTAGTTGTATTGAAGAATTGTCTTGGGAAAAATAAATGTACCTTTAACATCTTAAGAACTTTGAAACTGCTAATTGTTTTAAAAATAACTTGCCATGTGATTACAAGTTCGAGTTTGTTTTTTTCGCACAATTTTAATTGTATTTTGGGCTGTGCAGAGAAGCCCCAAGACAGTATCTCAGATTCTTGTTTGGGTCTTTCTGTTCAACGGCTTCGCACTGATCATGCAGCAGCCATGGTATCATTCCAGGTTTGTTAATTTAGGGTTTATTCCCCCCCTTTCCTTTATGCCCTCCTGGATATCTACTCAATTTCATCTTTGAGGCAGGACCTTAAAAAATGAGATTATGTGCAATACTTTAAGAAAAATGCAAAATAAATTAAAAAAAAATAATTTTTTTTTCACACTAATGTAGATTCATTTCATCACATATCATTAATGTAAATGTTCTCCTTCACACCACCCAGGCAACAATATCTCATCATTAAGTGTAATAAACGCTGAGGGCATTTCCCACCTCTCTACAAAACCACAGCACACTTTCCCTCCCTTCTTCATATAATGCAGGTCTAATTTGCACAGAATTCAGGAGCGTTTCATTAATTCATTTAAATACGTTGCTTGTTCCTAATGAGCTCATCACACGAAAGTACTTAGGAGCTTTCCTCTCCTGGCGAGAAGATGTGTGATCCTGACACATAGGGTGAGAAAGAAAGGGGTAATGCACTGGAGGCTGATGGCCTGGGAAGCTGAAAAATACATGGGTAGAAGTGGCATTGTTTCTATTGGCAACTACTTTAATTTCTACCAAAGTTTGTCCTTCGTTTACACCCCTTGAAGCTGAGCAGGACAGACCCTGGACACGTTCTGTCGAGAGGTATGGCTTCGACCTCTCTTTGACACACTGTCCTCCTCCTATGCTGCACCTACTCCTTACTAATCTCAGCTGAACCTCTTGTATTTTTTAGGAAGCTCTCTAATAATCTGAGACTATAAGGAAGAGAGCTGTTATGGGTGGAATCGTGTCCCCCCAGAATTCATATGTTAAAGTTCTAACCCCAGTACCACAAAATGTGACCTTATTTGGAAATAGGGTCATTGCAGAGGTAATTAAGATGAAGTCGTACTGGAGAAGCGTGAGACCCTAATCCATTATGACTGATATCTTTATAAAAAGGGAAAATTTGGACACACACAGGGAGAATGCCATGTGAAGGTTAGAGTTATGCACAAACCATGGAACTACTAGAAGTTCGGAGAGAGCCCTCGAACAGTTCCTTTCCTAGTGCCTTCAGAAAGAGCATGGCCCTGCCAACACCTTCATCTTGGACTTCTGGCCTCCAGAACTTAAGACAATACATTTCTGTTGTTTAAGCCACTCAGTTTGTGGTACTTTGTTACAGCAGCCCTAGCAAACTAGTATAGGAGCCATGAATGGAAGATGGCAAACAGAGTGTTGATGTCACAGGTCCAGTCGATCTCGGTCCACAGCATCCACTGCGAGCTTTCTGAAATGTAAATGGGACCATGTCACTTCTCTGCTTAAAACCCTCCAGTGGCTCTCATCTCCCTCCTTACCAGCCTAGAAGACCTACCGCATCTGCCCCAGGAAGCTGTCTCACATAATCTCCTCTTATTCTCCTCTTTCTCACTCTCTCCAACCACACTTGCCCCTTGCTGTTCTCCAAATACTAAGTGCTCAGATATTCATATAGTTTTCCTCTCTCTCTTAAATTTGGTTTTCACTCAAAAATCATTTCTTTCACCTCCCTATGTAGAATAACACCTCTTCACTTATTGGTTTTTTTCCCTCAATAACACTTAGTACCTAACTTTATGTATCTGATTATTGCTTGTCACCATCTGCAAGCATGCAAGCTCCCGAAGTGTAGGAACTGTGTCAGGTTCATGTATCCTCAAAGCCTTTGACTGGTGGGGTATGTCAAAGGAGCTCAATACTTATTTGTTGAATGAATGACTGAATGGATGGATGAATGGATGGATGAATGAATGAATGATTTGCCAGATACTTGAGGATTCTATAATTTTAAATTTTCAACAGCTGCTTCCAAGGCATGCCTGGTTGCTGCTTCCACTTTTCTCTGTCACTGTGAGAGTCCACTTCCTATGTGTCTGAAAACTGTCCTTCTCCCCCTCTCTCTCCCTCTCCCAACACTGAGCCTCAGGAAGGGCATTTCCTAGGCTCTAGGCATTTCCTAGATGAGAAAGGACAAAGAAAATGAGCTCCCCTGAGGAGACATCCCTCTCTTATTCGCCCCTGTATCCTCTGCAGAGCCTAACACAGTAAATATTGATTTAAGAAATCAACAGGAAATTGTTTTTCCCAAAGAACTAAAGTTTGGTCAACTAAATTTTTCCAAAGTAACCCATGCTTTTCAGAGGGACCTCATGCTTGGCTTACATGATCTTTCAATTTACCCATCTGTGGTAAGCAGCCTCTAAGACGTTGGATGGTCCCAACACTCCCTTTGTCCTGGTATTCACGCATTGTGTGATCCCCTGCCCTCGAGTGTGAGCTGAATTTAGTAACTTACTTCTAAGGAACAGACTAGAGAAGAAGTGATGGGCTGGCACTTCTGAGATTAAGTTATAAAGAGACTAGCTTTCATCTTGAGTGCTCTTGATCTCTCACTCTTGGATGGCTTGTTTTAGGAGAAGCCAGTTGCCATGTTGTGAGGCCCCTATATGGAGAGGCTCACACGAGTGAGTTGGAAGTAGATTCTCCCCAAGTTGAGCCGTGAGATGACTGCAGCCCTGGCTAACACCTTGATTGAAGCCTCATGGAAGACCCTGAGCCAGAAAACGCAGCTAATCTATTCTCTGATTCCTGACCCACAGATACTGTGGGATAATAAATGTTACTGTCCTCAGCTGATGAGGGTGGGACTCATTTGTTACATAGCAGTAGAAAACTAATACACCATGCACCATGTTGGATTTATACTCCTAACATATCAGTTTTAAAGCATTACTGATGTGACAAGTTACCTCAAGATGTTTCTTCCAAAGGTTAACATAGGGACAAGAGTTTTTTCACCTCCAAGTTAACAAGTTTGTAACATTTATTTTTGTATGTATGTTAAAAATGGTGGCCAAAATGCTAATTAAAAAACTCTGTTGTTTATACATGTTATCTCCTTTAATCCTCAGGAAAACCCTATGAAATAAGGTGCTATCATCACCCCATTTTAACTACAGAAAAACTGAGGGACAAGCAGGGTAGGCCCGAGGTCATAACAGCTAGTAAGCAGCAGACCCAGATAGTCCGGTTTTAAGACTGAGGGCTTACCCAGTAGTCTATGCTGCTTGAAAGGTAGAAAAGAATATTAAAACAGGTCAAACTGCCTTGAAACCAGCCCTGGTGTAGAAGAGTTACTTAACCAGGACTAGAGTTTTCATGATTAAAAGATGAAATGAAGAATCTTTGATGAATTCTCAGAAAAATTAAATGAGATAAATGAGACAATATACGCCAAATGCCTAGTATACTGCCTGGCACATACGAGTACAAAAAAATATATGTCCAAATGAGAAGAGGAGACAACTCCTGAATTATCAGAGACAAACCCCAAACCTTTCCCTTTGTGAGAAGAGGTCCTTCAAATCCCTAGAAAATCTAAAAGCATTCACTGCTCGGACTCTTGAGTCATTATTAGATTTATTGACGCACTTCAAACTCATCAGTACCTGCTGACAGCAAGAGGTGCGAGGACTGTGACCAAGCCACATTCCCACCTGAGCTAGGGTCTCAGCAGCTGCCCGCAGTGTAGACCGCAGCTCCCCAGAATGATTCTCAGAAGAAAGGCCTTAGGAATTGTAGAAATAATTCTAAAAAATCAGAAGCTCTGTACACTGCTGTACCATAGATGAATGTAAAAAGTATTTATTTGACTTGGAGCCAGGACACCTGGGTTTGGATCTTTACTTGGCGAGTAGTTTCAATCTGTGTGACCTTGGGCAAGTCAGATCATCTTAGCCTGAGTTTCCTCATCTCTCAAATGTAAAGAGAATAAGGTTGCCCAGCCTGCCTTTCAGGGTTGTGGTGCTCCAAATTTGATGAGGTGAGGTATGTGAAAAGGCTTTGTGAGCTGTAGATTGCAAAGAAGGGATATTTATTTTTATTTTTTATCATCATTTGCAGAAGGAAAATATATGCTAAATGTAGATTATTTGTATTTCTGCCACCTGTGGGCATGGAGCACTGATAACTGAAATGTACTGCTGCTGTGGCGGAGGTGCTGGGGTGATGTTCAGAAGCACACATGCCCAAGCAATTAATTCAGAGAGGTTGTGTCACAACACCAGCCAAGACCCGGCCAGTCGCCAGCGCTACCATGAGGAGCTGTGGTCTCTGAGGTGGAGTTGTAACCATCCACACAGTACTCAATTGTTAGAGGCAAAGGTCAGAGCACATTTAGCTGTTCAGCCATAGAATCCAGAGGTAGTGCCCACAGTCGCTACACAGGAATTCACTCCACAAATATCCCCCGACTTCTGGCACGTGCCAGGGGATAAATGTCAAGGATACCAGTGTGAATAAGGCAGACCCACGGAGCTGCCCTCACGCCACTTACAGCCATGAAATGCCCATGAAAATAACTGATTGTGAATACAACTGGACAGATGCTTGACAGTCATAGTTGTAGCATATTTTAAAACCTCTACGTTTTGACAAAGTCTTCGAATTTCTTTACTCTGAACCATGAAGGAAAACAGAATTTCACAAAACTTTGGAGCTAGGATGGAAGTAACAGAGTTCAACCAGTTCAACCCTTCGTTTTTCAAGATAAAGACCATGTGTGCTCTGCCTGGGGCCACTCAGCTGGTGAGAAAAGCCAAGGCTCGGCCTGCAGATGATGGGTTGGACACATCAGCCATTCTGGAGTTCACCTTCCCCCTACTCAGGACTCAACATGGACGCCGATGTCTATTAGAGGACCGGGCACAATGTGACTTTTGCGTACATTCTATTTCTGCACTGAGGCCTCTCAGTGAGGTCACTGTAGTTGCGTTGTGCCTAGATATTCTAGAACTTTCTGGCAGATTCAGAGTCCAGAGTGCTTCAAAAGGAGTTTTTTGTTTGTCTTCTGTGACTATTTCCCCCAATCCCGTCTAATTGATGGCACCTAACTAGAGACAAGATTCCTTTTTGACCTTCTTTTCGGGACTTATTCATTACTTACCACAAGATGCCTTCCAAAGTCTGCCAGACGTGAGTACATAACATTTCTAATCAGAGTCCAACCAATCCAAGAGAACTAGTTTCAGTGAAAAATGAAGTGACTAACGGACTAAGTCTAAATGATTACGAGCTGGGCAAAAATTCCATTTTCTTAGTCTAAATAATGTGGAGCTGTTAAATTCAACTTCTGACATTGTCTGTGGGTTTGCATATTAATCTTCCTGAACACACCTTTTATTCTATCTATAATTTGAATGCTCAAAATTAAACCATGTGTAAGAAACAAAACATTAACTCTAGTATTCAAAATAAAAGCTGCAAGTAATAATTTGGTTCCTGAGTATTATATAGTTCATAAAGGGAAGGAGATCAACATTTCTCGAGTACTCACTCTGTGCCAGGCTCTTTGCTAGGCATCTTTTTCATGTGTTATGGTTTCTTCTTCATAAGAGCCCTCTCAGACACTTACAATTATCCCTTTATTACAGAAGAGGAAACTGATGCTCAGAAAAGTCAATGACAAAGCGGGGGTTTGAACCCAGATCTGACTAATGCTAAAACTCCCACTCTTCCTGTGACATCAAATAATTTAATTTCCTTCCTAGAGAGACTAATTTCGAATCTGCAGTTTTGACCCTTAATCCAATAAGTGAGCCTGAATTACGCTAAAGGAATTTAAAGATTAATATGGCAACTACCCAAATTTGCCAGCAAATCCATCTGATGACGACAGTGATGATAACGACAAAAATGGTTAAGTCAGGTGCAACTCCACTTTATACGCATGATTTCAGTTGAGTCTCACAATCATCCTATGAAGTGGGCACTATGATTATACTGACTGACTGAGGCCCTCTCTGGCAGGGGTGGGATATGAACCCAGATATGCAGTCTGACGTCTGGGGATGCTGTTACCCCTCTTCTACACAGCTGTGAAACAGAACAAAGAAAAGCACCTAAAGAAAGACTCAGTATTGACATTTTTACTTCAATAATTTGATGGAAGACAAAACACTTGAATGTTCGAGTGTATATCCCCATGTTAACTAATAAATAAAGAGGGAGTTCTCATCACGATTGGCAGTGGAGGTGAGAATGATGATGATCTGATACAAGGTCTAAAAGTCACATAAATATTGATATGTCGAGGAGAAGGGATAAAACAAAGACACCAAAGGAATCAGCTCTTCAAGTAAAGGCAGTAAGGGCCGGAGAACCCACCATCCTGCCATGAAATGGGCGGATTTTATATTTCTGAGCACACTGGTGCTGGTGACGTCAAGTAGCTGCTACTACTGTGACACCGGCCTTTTCCTGCCTACCTCCACCACTGCGGACAGCCCGGGGGCCTGCTCCCCCAAGGGAAACTTGCCTCGGAGTCTCTCCGGTTTAGCAGTTCCTTTTTTTATGTGCAAAATTTTTGAATCAAAATAGGAAAAAAAAAAAAGTTCAATCTCTGACACCAATCTCTCTAGGCAATATGTTTTCGAGATTTTCTTTTAGGAGGCAGGAATAGGAGAATGTTTCTGAATTCTGTGTTAATCTCCAATTGTTTGAACCACTATTTTGCATCAAATAGCTTCTTGGCTATGTAATCGTAGAAACATACCTAATCTCTCTCTTGCCCCATAAAGTGTGTCAGTACAGGGTAGTGGTTATACAGGCTCTGAAGCCAGACTGCCCAGGTCCAAACCCCAGTTCTGACACTTAGCAGCTGTATGATCTTGGTCGAGCAGCAACCTTTCAAAAGGCCTCAGTTTCTTCATCTGAAAAATGGAGAGAATATAGGGTTCTACCTTCTGGGGGGGTTGTAAGTTAGTGCACATAAAGCATTTAGAACTGTGTATGGCACACAGTGAGCATGTCAATAGATATTACTTGCAACTATTGAGTATACCTTATAGATCACTGTTTATCACTTAGGCAGCCATCCTGAGCTAAACTTGATCAAAATTAGGGCTTCTCTTCCCATGTTTATTTTGAGGTTGGTATATGCTGAATTATGGAATCGTTCAATGGAAAGACTCTTCAACTCTCAAGAAATCAATTTAATGCAAGTAGTAACTATTTATTGTATTGACATATTTACAAAATATTACAAAGTGAAATACCACTCTAATTCACCATATTACACAAGGGCTGCATTACAGGCAAGACAAAGTATATGGAAAAACATTTACTTCTGTCTTTGGTATTAGAAATCTACACAAATCCGCAGCACTTAAAGTTTCCAATACAAAGTATTAAACATAGACAAAGATGTAATTGGCAACATCATGAAAAGGGGCTCTAATATCCTCTGCTAGGAAACCCCCAGGTCCATGAAATGCAACAGGAAGACCCGACACCATTTGTAAGAGGGAGTCTATGGGCTAAAATAACGATAAAAGAAATAATACAAGCTACAGTACTGTACACAGGAGTGTTTCAATTTGTGTGAAGCTGCTCTCTCCATAACCACAGTTGGCTGACAGGAACAGACAAAACATTCCCAAGACACAGTCGCAGATAAGACTTTAGAGGAAAGAATCCATTCTAAGAGTACGCCTTGAGGGTATAACTTTACTGTACAGAACATTTTATAAAATTCATTTTTGTGATCATTTACACATATACAAAAACCTAACTGGTTTTAGCAAATAATTTTTCTAAAACGCAATCACAGTTTACATAATTCTGAGGTAAAGGTCCTGAATCTACCCTATTCGAGAAGTCCTAGCTCACAAGGGTCTCTAAAGGGGGATGTGTCCACTGAACATCAAGTTCTGGCACTCAAGTGGGTTGGGGAGGGGCAGGCCACCCCCCCCTCATTTCAGAGATGACCCAGAATTTCAGAACTGAATGTTCCTAGTTTGGCTCTATTAAGTTAATTCTTCTAATGTTTTGTTTTGTTTTCTTCAAACATGAAACAGTCTCTGAATCATGTCAGAACATGACTTCTGCCATGGAGAAAATATTTCATCAGGAAAGGGCCAAGTTAGCGTCTTAACTAACTTGACTGTCTTGACTGGGGACTCGGTGGATCCACGAAAAACATATTTAGACTCCTCACATAAAAAGTGAAGTCTTGGTCGAAAAAAAATGCACGCAGAACTGATCTTCCCACCAGTTAATACACACCCAGAAAAGGCCTGCTGCTAAGAAGAACCTCAGTGAGCAGCTGGGAGCCCAAAGTGAATAAGACCACAAAAGTCTAGCAACCCTCCTTCTGTCTCAGAAATGCATAAAGGACCCAGCTGTGCTTTCCTTCCAAAATCCTCAACAAAGTTGTTTGTGCTACTGTAAATACTCCAAGAAAATGTGGGAATCTGCAAATACGTCCCAGGTCTTTTTTGGGGGAGGAGGAAAAGGCATGTATTAATATCTGTTGCTTCTATAAAATGACTTACTATAAATTACGGCCCTTGATCTGTTCTGTAAACAATGCCACCTTACTCTGGTTACTTGCAACTCCCTACAATACACCCAGCCAAGATTATTTCACAAAGTATAGTATGACATTTCCAAAATAACCCTATGAAATCCTGAAGGTTGTGGAGATTTAATAGGAAGACGCTCTTTTCTACACACTGGGGTTTTTTTCTTTTTATAAAGAAGTTTGCAAATATAATCAGGACATCAAATGAATAATTAAAACTCCTCTGGGATACTTCACTTATGAAGCAAACGTGAACATTTGCCTCTTATATTTTATCATGAGTCACATCTGGGGGTAAAAGTGTTTGCCAGGCAGTGAGTCACCTTGTGAGGCAATTTAAGACAAGTAATGCTGCTGGACCTTTCCATTAAGCTGCCCAAATGGCAGAACTCTAATTTTTCTTCATGCTGGGAAAAGTAAAATTAAACCTCTGCTTCTTTGTACCTTCAAAAATTCTGGTGAATGGAACATGGGAAGTAAATATGCATTAAACATTTACTAATGGCTGACATTCATGGTGTCTAACTGGACGAAGTAAAAAGAAACATGCACCAATGTGTTTGCAGGGCTCTTTTGGGAGGAAAAGCTTTTGGCTTTGCCCTGGTCCCTGACCATGACAGACTGGCAGGCTGTTTCTTGCACAGCTCTAGGCAAGCCATTAATCTGTCAGTACCAGCATCTTTAGAAATCCCAGCATTAAGACTTAGGAGGGGAAAAGGAGGGAGGATGTTGAATAGCCAGAAATGCAGCTTTTTAGACATTTCAGTTAATTCATAATGCTGTGCAGGCTTCTGTTTATCCCTTCTCTGAAATTTCTGGTGCAGGGTGCAACGCTGGATTGGCATTTATTCATCCTCTTCTACATATGTGGATGGAAACCAGCCCACCTAAAAAAGAAAAGCAACCAACACAGCAACGTGACTTAGCATCTGGCACCTCAAAGGGCCGAACAAACAGACCATTTGGTTTTCTAATACCCTGATTAAACTGGGGTTTTATGCCCACTGCAGGTGAAGAAGATTGGTTTAGCTGTTCCTAGAAGCCTGAGTGAGTGAGTGATAGAAATGCAGGAATAAAATAAGCTTAAACAGTGTTCTAATCTGCTAGCACACAAATAAATATGTAAATTAAGTGTAATATGGGCTCTACTACTTAACGCTTCCTGTTTTTTGCTATAGAACAAGATATCAAGACAGAGGTAATATGTCCCATTCTTTCCAATGTAGATCAACAGCTCTCATAGATATTTTGTATTCCATATAAAGTTTATGCTCTGAGCTAGAGACTAAAACCCTTCCCAAACAGGAAGCCATCAAACTTGCCCAGGTGAACTTCATTTATGCCACTATCATATTCATTCAACACATTTTTCGTGAGTGACTATTATCAGTAAGGAACACCACCAGTCTCCAGAGCCCGGGCTCTGTGAGGTGAAGCCTGCAATGCAGTACAGGGCCTTGTCCCCCGCACCACAGTGGGTGCCAATGACTGCCCAGTCCCCTTCATTCACTGCACAACCACATCGAGAGGGACAACTCACCCTGCCATTTACTTCTCCTCTCCACCAGCCATTTGCACTCATCTTCGTGTAAATCTTCACCACATCTCCTTTCAACAAGGACAATTCTCGCATATCTCTTGCACAGAAGTCATACCGAGCGATGGCAATACCCAGCACTTTCGGACTTAACACTGTAAAGAAATGATTGGGAGTCAGAATTGGTTTGCAGTTTAACAACCATAAGAACCTAATCAGATGACTGTTATAGATGCTATCAAAATGCACAGCCGTGATTTCATTACAGACTAGTGATAATGGCAGAGGAGCTTGAAAGCAGCAGAATTGCTGTTTCAATTCAATCAGGTGTAGTCAAGCGCATTTCATGAAGTTTAAAGAACCACTGTCCTGTTTTCACATTCTTCATAAAAACTTCAAAACACGGACTAGTTTTTGTAAAAAAAAAAAAAAAAAAGTTAATATCTAAGTTACTAAGGTGATAGAATCTAAAATAACTAGTATAAATTTCCTATTGATGGCACAGTAATCTATTTCTAACTAGAACTTCTAAGACAAAGGCTTTACATTGTTATCTCGTAACCTTTTCGACTAAGACTCAAAACAACCAGATTTTTTGCTCTGAAAGCCTCCTGTTGAATCCATGTCATCACTTCTTGTTAAACGGGACTTCTTCCCCTAACCAGCCTTTTTTTTGTCAAGACTATTTGGGGATAAACTCAGTTTTTATTTTATATATAATTTCACTACATGAAGAAGCTTAAATCAGGTTTCACAGAAAGAACACACAAATACCATCCATTTATCTTCTCTCTTTCAAACAAATACTGCCTTATAGAAAACCTTTACTGAAGTATGTAACCAAAAATAAGAAGTCAGAGTGTTCATCTTCTATATCAGATTGTTTTTATGTTAGGAGAGGAGCTAACTTACTCCCTGCCCTCACCCACCCTGCCCTGAATGGAAAACTCCATTCAAGCTGTACGTTTGTCTGTCTCTAGTGTTTCATAACACATTTTATATTAACTTCTCTACCTGTTGCTTCTTGGGGTTATAAAGTGTTTTCAATTATATGTTCAGCGATTCTGAGAATCACTCACCTGGGATTGGTGGGACTTTATAAACGTTAAATGGTAGAGGAACTTAGTATTAAAAGGAAACAAATGGGAAATGCCATACATCTGTATTTGTAACAGTTCCCAGTGCCCAGGCAGCCGCAGTTATGACCTGCATGACCCTGGAAGTGGCTGTCCACTTGGAGACAGGGAGCTTTGCCCTATTATTCATTGCAAATTGTCTTTGCAATGACAGAAACTTTTTTTGTCTCTAGGTGTCCATCATAAGATAAACGAATAGCAATGCTATAGATTTCAGAACTGTAAAGGAGTAAAAATAGGTCATTTTATTTTACTGTTCAGACACAAACCACTTTAATAGTTTTCTTACTGAAAACCATGCCATTACTGGGGCACTACTCTTAGAGTCAGTGCACATAAAAACATCCCGGGATGGAAAAACCTAATCATTAGCTTAACTGTGCGACCTTCCACAGGTCTCTTAACCCCTCTAGGCCACATTTTTCTCACCTATAAAATGAAAAGTCTATACTAGATGACTTCTAAGGTCCTTCTAGGACTAAATTTTATGATTCCATTGGGACTTACAGGTTAATTTTTTAAAATCTGTAAGAAAACATACTTTATCTAGCTATAATGTTCTCCCCTACATGTCACATAAATAGCCATTCAGGAATGTACAGCCATTTAATTCTTTGGCTAATGACAGAAATCAAGACCAGAATGCTCATACACAAACTGATGGGCACAGTCATCCTTTCAAGCAATATATACTAAATTTTACCCTCATATTTGGAGACAGAGTTGGGATTCTGGTTCTGTTTATTTTCCTAATGGAAATATATAAACATAAACACTGGCTTTTCTCAACTAAAATGTCTGATCCTCGAGAAAACTAATGATTTTATAGAGTGCTTTATCCCTCCCTTCATACTTTCAGCCCCCATCCCTTTCCAACTTCTACCCAACAGTTAAAATAGAGAATGTTTTACTGAAATACACAACATGAGCACACACGCAAAACTAGAGGAGTGAAATGTCGTGACAAACAATGACAGAAAAGAGGAAAGTGCATGGTGGGCATGTGACTCTAGGGACTGTTTGTGAGGAGATGTATCTATATGAGAAGCCATACATAGAAGTCAAAATATTTTATTTGCAAACAGAAGCAAGTTGAAAAGACATATAAAAACAGTAAAGCAGTACCTGACCAGAAAGGAGTGGAAGAAGGGGGAACAAAGCTGTAGTCTGGAGGAGTTACAAAAGAAAACCCACAGAACAAAGAAGGGGCTTAGAGAGAGAAAGAAAAAGAGAGAAGCAAAAGGACATTTAGGTATTGGCAAAAAATATCTCGACACAGCTATTTTGTTGTCTATAATCTTAAGAAAATTGTCACATCAAAGTTGGAATATCAAATTTTGCTTTCACCAACTTCTCTCCTATCACCATTTCTAAATGAAGAACAAGCCATATTTTTACATTTTGATTGACATTAGTTCTGCAATTCAGAGCTGCCTATCCCTTTACAGGTGAACAGAGCATACCCACTCCATGTTGCCATCTCTGAACCCCTTCAATCCAAGGATGGCCTTCTCCTCTTGATGTGGTGCACAATTCCCACTTTGTTACATCAGTGGAAAGGGGCATCCTGTAAATTCTTAGTGTAAATATGCTTCACATCAAAACTGATATAAAGAAGTAAGAGCTGGTAGGGTGGTATCAACATGCAGAGCCCATCAAGAATTCAAAAAAATTTCTCATACAATTTCTTAGGAACCACTCCCATCCCCCAACCAAGCATGCACATGTGGTCTTATTTCTAGAAATAAAATGTAAATCACTCTGAATCTTATCATATCCGGAAAAGAAAGTAAATATATCTCTAAATAGAAGGAATGTACAGAAAAACAGCATGTATTTGGATGCTCGAAAACTTTTCACTTTACTTTTAATAATAAAAGCTCACAACTATCAAATGGTTTTGAAGTGTTAGAAGCCATGCTTAATATTTTCTATTCAGTATTTCATTTACTCATCACAACTCAAAGGGGAAGGTACTATTTCCCCTTTATGTTTGAGAAAAACCTAGATTCAAACCCAGGCAGTGTGACTCCAGGGTCCAGGCTCTTAACTGCGGCACTGCTCTGCGTCTACCACTCTGCTTCAGGTACCTCCGTAGGAAGTGATAAAACTATCTGCTGATACTATGGTGCCATTGCAACAGAAAAGGAAGACGTGGTTATAACTTTTCTCCCAATATTTATTCTCCCCTTCATCCATGTTAATAGGTTATTTGGTTGGGCTGTGTTTGCCCAGAAGGAAGACTACATTCCCCAGTCTTCTTGCAGGTCGGTGCAGCTATATGACTAAGTTATTACCACTGGGATATAAGCAACAGTATCGTAAGGCAGTTCCTGGTACCTTTCCTGTCAAGGCAGCTGGCATATGCCTTCACCCTTCTTTCTGGTTCTTTATTCTACCCTGCTGTCTGGAATGTGAAAGCTACCATCTTGGTCCAAGAGAAGGAAGGCCTCACCTTAGGGAGGGTAGATCATGAGTTTGAAGGAACTTGGATTACTGAATATTTTATGGAACAGAGAGACCTGCCCTTCTCCTGGATTGACTACCTCCAAGTTTTTATGGGAAAGAAAAATAACCGTCTATCCTGTTTATGTCAATGGTTTTTGGTTTCTGTTACTTGTACCTGGGTTAATCTAATCTCTAACAAAGAGCCTTCTATAACCAATGATGAGGTGAAAATGGGCTAAGCAAACTGGAATGAGTCCATATAATCTTCCAATCAGGTCACTGTTTGATTTGAGAGCCATAATTCTTCCAAATTTATTTCTAGGGATACCTAAAAAGAGCAGTAGCTCATTAAGGGGATTCACGGACACAACCCAAGTACCTGGGGAGTATGGCCAAGAGAATTGGAAGGGGTTCAGTTGTTCTTGGAACCATGGACCTTGGAGCCCTCATATATGCATTGATGTATTCATGACACTTTTCTCATGAATGGCCACATGTATTTACTTTTAACCTACCCTGAAATATATTCTTATTAATAATCAAGGTTCTTTTCTGATCCATTGCATGTTCTACAGTATATTTCTTTATTTTAAAACGCAGCGCTACATTACATTACAACTAATTTTACAATCTGCCCAATTCATTTACTGCCATGCAATATAACCGGTTTGTTTTAACTTTCTTGAGACCATGCTATACCCACTATTAGAGAGAGGAGAGGAAGCCATCTCTAATTTAATGAGAAAAATGGCACACACCTAACTCTATTATTGGCAGAAAATCTGGTGCCATGATTCCTACCTCACATCTGTGAGAACCCCTCATTTTACACATTACTTCTGGCAGGTATTAGAATTTTCTCCTTGAACTGTTTTCTAAGTGTCCATTCTTGATTCTCTCTCTGGGACTATTTTATCCGTAAAGTCATAAAAGAAGACTATATATCTCCAAAATTTCTAATGAAGGTAATTTAAGTCAAGAGTCTGAAATATAATAAGAGATAAGTTAGCTCTAGAAGGAAGAAAAAGAAATCAACGAAAACACAATTAAATGCAATTTACATAATCTCAACAATAGGTAGATATATTAGATCAGATAACTTGTCTCTAATCTTAGAATATCTAACATTCCTGAAGTAATGGATGCATGAAGTAACAAAGTATGGATAATACCTCACCAAAGTGGGCCGGCCCCATGGCTTAGCAGTTAAGTGTGCGCGCTCCGCTACTGGAGGCCTGGGGTTCGCATCCTGGGCGCGCACCGATGCATGGCTTCTCTGGCCACGCTGAGGCCACGTTCCACATACAGCAACTAGAAGGATGTGCAGCTATGACAGACAACTATCTACTGGGGCTTTAGGGAAAAAAAAAGAAAAAAAACGGGGAGGATTGGCAATAGATGTTAGCTCAGAGCTGGTCTTCCTCAGCAAAGAGAGGAGGATTAGCATGGATGTTAGCTCAGGGCTGATCTTCCTCACACACACAAAAAAATAAAATAAAAAATACCTCACCAAAGGACTTGAATCTCTGTTTCAAATACATAATATCAGTGTGCTGCCCCCTCTCTCTTATCTAATCCTAAAAGCCTTATAAGCATTTGCATTCATGTCAAGTAGCTACAATTAGAATCTCCTTAAATCTGATCTAAAATATTATAACCTTAACTAAACGGTGGTTATTCCCACATGGTTAGGTCTTGGCTCCTCTGCTCACTTTTCACTAATTTTTTCCCCAATGAATGGAACAGATTCTTGGCTATGCCTTGGCTCCTCACCTGAATTCCAGTCTGTGATTTCAAGTGTTTTGATGACAGTGCCATGAGGTACAATCATTATCTCTGATTTAACTCGTCTGAAACCAAACTCATCATCTTCCTCCCTGTAATCTAGCTCAACCTCCCACATTTCTGTTCTTTTTTTTCAATGACTCCCATGTTCTCTTTGCAAACTATCCTTGCAAAGTCAGTATAAACTTTTGTTTGGTTCTTTCTGTTCACTCTCTTTTTCCTCTGAAATAAGAAGCTATTCCTTCACTGAATTCTCAGCTCCACCATCCCAATCCAGGACTTAGACCATTTCTAAACTAAGACAACTGCCTCCCAACTGGCCTTCTTGCTTTTGACTTTTTTTCTTTCCATTCTACTCTTTTTTTGTGTGTGTGTGTGAGGAAGATCAGCCCTGAGCTAACATCCATGCTAATCCTCCTTTTTTTTTTTTTGCTGAGGAAGACTGGCTCTGAGCTAACATCTATTGCCAATCCTCCTCCTTTTCTTTGCCCCAAAGCCCCAGTCGATAGTTCTATGTCATAGTTGCACATCCTTCCAGTTGCTGTATGTGGGACACGGCCTCAGCATGGCTGGAGAAGGGGTGCATCGGTGCGCGCCCGGGATCCGAACCTGGGCCGCCAGTAGCGGAGCGTGCGCACTTAACCGCTAAGCCACGGGGCCGGCCCCCTTTCCATTCTATTCTAAATACTACCTCAGCTACTCATAAACATAGATTCATCATTCTTTTTCCTAACTTATGAAATCCAAACTCTTGACCTGAACTCCACAACAACTCATAGGCTGGCTGCATCTTGCCTTTCTAACCAAATCTGCCAGCATTTTCCCATACAAACTCTCTTCACCCAGACCAGCTTCCATGAGCCTTCCCTGACAATCCAGACAACACCTGTCCCTTCTCTGTTCTTTCTAGCCATCTGTTAGGCACTTACATCATGGCACTCCCTGGCTCTGCTGTTTAATTAGTGTATGTGCGCCTGTGTTGTATCTTCAGTCAGTCATTGATTCTGGAGAGCAGGGCCAGCTCTTCTGCTGCTTCTGCATCCCCACAGGATTAGGTCCAGTGCTAAGCAACCAAAGCTGCTGAATGGACAAGTACCTCAGCAGGATATTTAATTCTGCAAGCTCCTTGGGCCTCCTCTTCTTATTCGTTGAGCTCATCTTTTGCTCACTTAACTGCTCAAAGAGACTTCCAACAAAAGGCGGAACAACACAAAGAAGAGAATGTAAAATATGTTCAGGTTTTATTCCATAGTATCCCTGCAAGCCAGAATCTATCAATGATATTCCTATAATAACTGTAGTTTTTTCTGAGATGCTGAACAACTATTAAATACTGTATGTCTCATGGCATTAACCATACTGTATGCCTGAGGAATCTTCTTAGGAGTGCAAGGTTAATCAGTTTCTCCCGCCACCCAGTGTAGAGCTCTCAGCCAAACATTTTAAGGATTGGTAGGGATGCTTTCTACTTTTCGATACATGTAACATGACTTATTGTTGCCATTCTTCCTGTACATCAATTTTCACTGCCTTCGGGTCCTTAATTCTCGTGGGCTAGCAAAATTGCATTTGCATGCCTGCCACCTATGGAGTCAAGAGTATAAGATAAGATGTTTCCCTAGGAAATTATGGATTTAAATCTAGATGTAAGCAATGTCAAAATAAGGTATTTGATAAAAATATTCTGCAGAATGGTTTAACCTGCGAAACATATTTACATCCGTAACAAGAATGTATCCACCTATTTCCACACACATATACAGATATATGGTCTCTTCGGGAAACTTCTCCTATTATACTAGATGCCACTAATGTAAAAATTATTGGTAGGTGCATATCCTGGAATGGCATTAGAAACAGCGGAGTAAGTGACATTCAAATGGGAATGCTGAGGGGATTATTATTTCCCATCCCTTTCACTCCTTGGTAATAATCACTTTACCACCTAATATTATAGATAGCTTCTTGAAAGAAAGAACTCTTTTATTCATATCAGTATCCACTGAGACAATATTAAATCAATGTTGAGACCTTTTTCATTGAAGTAATCATTTTTGCAAACTGCATACTTTAGTTAAGGGCCTAACTTTCCTCCTTCCTCAAACACTTTCAACTCCGCATTAGCACAGATAAAGGAGAACCATGCTCAGAGACTCCATCACATTCAGGCAGGTCTCTCTGGTTATTTTTCATATGTATGATACCTGGCACTCAATTGGGTTAATATTCATGGAACATGAGCAAATGAGTGGCTCATTATGACTCAATATTTCTCATTAGGAACTATTAAGAATTCAGTCAAATATTATTTATCAATTTTTCCAAGTTAAACAAAACTTGAAGTACTAACATTCTCTAATTGAAACAGAAGCTATCTGTTAAATAAATAACTTTGGAATAGAAGCTATCAGCATAGCCATTATCAACTGATTGGCAAATCATTAGTGAATGTTATTTGGTTCTGAGACTTGACTGAGAAGACAGAGCCATAGAACACAGAAGTATGTCAATTAAAAAAAGAAGATCACAGTGTTTGCAGTAGAATAAAAAAGTACTAGTGAATTGATATCTGATGTCTATACTTTTGTTGTCATGGCTACCTAAGCATTGCTTTAAAGTCATATGCTCTGCCTTGATCAGGCTATTCATGTTCATGAGCAAATGAAAACCTACTCAATTTTCAGTAACATTTGAAATTTGTACACAGTAGAGACCAAACAACCAATACTCTTCCTTAAGGCACTGGCTATCAAATCACAAAGCATTTTTGAACTACCACTTAATTATCCATTACATGTATAACTAAACATTACGCTAAGCATTTGCTAATTATTCTCTGGCGTAGACATTACCTAATGCTCAGCTTTAAGTTGTAACAACCACATGTGTTCACATTCATTTATGTAACAAAAAGTTGTTAGCAAAAGTAGCAGGCAATTGGACCAACAGTACTATGGATACAGTGATTCCTGAGTTTGCTGCCAGCAGCCGCCTAGAGGTTTTCCAGAAGAACGATGTTCCTATGTGTGATCTTTGATGAGGGATCCAGGAGGTTCTTTTTACCAAGATTGTCTACGGATGGCCTAGCAGCGGAGAACATGCTGAGAATTTAATGAATGTTTAATTTCAATGTGTGATCTTTAACCTGGTTTTATTTTTGAACTTAGCCACAGCTTCTTCTTAGAGTCCCAGCAACATTCATTGGCATAGTATCAAATATCTGCTCCTCCATCTCCCTCCAATGTTTAGTGTTTATTGTATATTTTATATATTGTCACTGAAAAAAACTAGGAATAATTCAGATTGGCTTCATTTAACTGAATGCTGACATCTGGTAAACGGACAAATCTCCTTTAACCTGAAATTCAAAGATAAACTAGAATGATTGGAAAAAATAAACAGCTACTTTGTATTCAAAGCTGCATAGTATAAACATATAAAGCCATTAAAGGAAAAAAAAAGAGTATAAGGCCTTTCTTATTGTCATAGAAAATGGATCATATGACATTTCTAGGGATTTCAGATTATTTATAGGCATCCAGTTTATCAAGATGTGAACTTTATTCTAAATTCTCACTCTTTAAAAATAATTGGCAGACATTTATTAAATAACTACTAATGTGCCAAGTACTGTGCTAAAGTGCTACAGAAGATATAACAAATAAGACAGAACATCTGACTTCAAAGGAGCTTACAAATCAGTGAAGAGACAGACACATGTGGAAACGATATAGAGATATGGAAATTATTCATTTTGGATGGAGAATGCTATGACTAGACTTTAGGCTCCACTTGAGCCCCACCCTCCACCTCTCCAAAAATGTCCAAGTTTCCAGTTGCTAGGGCCAAAAACCTTAGAGTAATCCTTGAATCTTCTCTTACTATTCTCTCTCACATCTGATGTATCAGGAAGTCCTGTTGGATCACCTTCAAATTATTTCACCTAGACGGCCACACGTTGGTTCAACCCACCACCATCTCTCACCTGGATTGCTGCATTAGCCTCCTACCTGGTCTTTCCATTTCTGCTTTGTCTTCCTCTTCCCCGTGGTCTTTTTTGCAACATAGAAGCCAAAATAATCCTGTTAAAACTTAAAGTCAGACCGTATCTCTCCTTTGCTTAAATCTGTCCAATGGCTTCCCACTTCTTCCAGAGTAAAGCTCAAGTGCTATAAGGCCTCACATGGTCTGGCCTCCTTGACCTCTCTGAATTCATCCCTGCTGCTCTTTCTCTCCGTCCTTCTGCTCTGGCCACATTGCACATGTCGTATATGCTCCTTCCTTTGCACTGGCTATTCCCTCTCTCACCTCCTTGAGTCTTTACTCAATGTTACTTTCACCATGAGGCTTACACTGATGCCCTATAAAAGAGTCATGGACACATACTGCTAGTACCATGTGGTACAGAGAGAAAACAGGGTTTACTGGGGGGGATAATATATAAGCAGAGAAGTAGGTAGAGTGCATGCAATCTCCCAAACTCCCATTGTCCTGCTGCTTAGGTTGGACACAGACAGTGTGCACACAACATGGTCAAAGTTCCAGCAGCCTACTCCACATATTGATAGGGTATTTATGCGTTTATAATAACAAAACTCCCTGTTTGCTACGGACTGAATGTTTGTGTCCCCCTCAAATTCATATGTTGAAACCTAATGTCCAATGTGATGGTATTAGGAGGTAGGGCTTTTGGGAGGTGCTTGGGTCATGAGGAAGAAGCCTTCATGAACAGGATTAGTGCTCTTATAAAAGAGATCCCATAGAGCTCCCTGGCCCTCTTTCCACCATGTGAGGACACAAGGCACCTTCTATGAACCAGGAAGCAGGTTCTCACTAGACGCTGAATCTGACAGTGCTTTGATCCTCGACTTTCCAGCCTCCAGAACTGTGAGCAATCAATTTGTGTTGTTTATAAGCGCTCCGTCTATGGTATTTTTTTATAGCAGCCCGAATAGACTAAGACACTGGTCGTATGAGTGGCCTTGTTAGAAAACAGAGCTTCTGGAGCCAGTGGCTGGTGTCAAACTGTTCTACTGTTGACATAACTCAGAACTGCTGAACCAGCTCTCTGCTAAATTACCAAAAGGAGGGAAAACGAGCCTCCAGTTTTGTTCCTCATCACCGACCACCCCAGTTAAAACTGTAAGCTATCCCCAGCACTCCTGAGCACCTTACCTCGTTATATTATTTTTCCAGAGCACTCAGCAACTTCTAATATACTATATAATTTATTTTGTACCTATTATCTGCCTTCCCCACTAGCGTGTAAGTTCCACAAATGCAGAGACTTCTGTCTGCTTTTTTCATTGCTGTACACCTCCAGCAATTTGAACAGTGCCTGCCCTGCAGTGGGCTCTCAGTAAAGACCTGTTGGATGAATGAATGTGGGGACCTACTGAGGGGGCTGTTGGTGAGGATGTAATAACTAAAGAAGAGATGAGGAAAAATCTTGGATTCATCCAAAAACGGACAACTTAGGAGGAAGGATAAAGGAAAGAGGGGAAATTAACTGGTAAAGATTGAGCTTTGAATAGGAAAATATCTGAACTAGCAAGTCAGAAAATATTGAAATGTTGGTGCTCAGTTATGTCACAAATCTGAGTGTTTCCAGAGGAGGGTGGCCAGGATGGTGACAGATTTGGCAACCATATACGTGAAGAGGGATTGAATAACCTGAGGTAGTTTATATTAAAAATGAAAAAGAAAAGAAAAGAAACAGTGGGGAAGGGGAAAAAAGCACACCAGCTGAAAGGTTATCAGGATAGATTATAGTATATTTGCTTTGAGTAGTTCTAAAGAGATGAACTAACTATGGTAAGTAGATATAGTAAGTCAAATTGTTGCATCAATATAAGAAAAAAATTTTTTTAATTTGTTCAAGAAATAAATTGGGTGCTTTGTGTGGTAGCGGACCTAAAGTCACTTGAGTGATGATGACACAAAGCCTAATGATGACCTCTCAGGAATGTCACAAAAGGTACTTGTTGGAAAAAGCCTCTGCCAGGGCTAATGTGGCTGATACTGAGGGGCCTATATACAACAAGAATTCCTCCTGCATTCCTATCTCTTGTTTAGATGTTAAGCTACGTTGTATGTGACACTTAAGAGGTGCGTGTGATATAGTGTTTCTAGACGCGCAGTAAATGTTGAATTCATAAGGCAATGAATGAAAGGAGACCCTAGCTGAGTCTGTACTCAACTTCTCATACTATTAGGAGACAAGAGAGCTGCAGAGTTAAGACCTGCTACCTTATGCCGATTTGGAATTCAGTAGGGGAAGTAGCATATCAGTGGCACATAGCAGACAATAAAGAGCTTTCAGCATCGATCATCAAAGCTAGGAGCCTGGTCCAATTTTTAGGAAGGAAAGAGGAATTCCTCTCAATTTAGACACACTTCTGTTTATTTTACAGGAAAGAGAGACTAGAAAAACCAAAAGCTTGGATGAGCGCTGCTGTATGAGGGCACCACAGTCAATTAGGGAACATTATACATATTAAGAACAGTTTTTAATTTAGAATATTAGGTTTATGAGAAAGGACAGAATAAGAGATGCAAGAACATAAGGACTGCTTTTTGAGCTTTAAAACATTAAAAAAGATGGCTTTGGGGGCTGGCCCGGTGGCGTAGTGGTTAAGTGCGCGCACTCCGCTTCGGCGGCCCAGGGTTCGCAGGTTCGGATCCCGGGTGCACACCAACGCACCGCTTGTCAAGCCATGTGGTGGTGGCATCCTACATAAAGTAGAGGAAGATGGGCACGGATGTTAGCCCAGGGTCAATCTTCCTCAGCAAAAAGAGGAAGACTGGCAACGGATGTTAGCACAGGGCTAATCTTCCTCACACACACACAAAAAAAAGATGGCTTTGAATGAGGTTATCTGAATCTATAGAATTTATATCTGCAAGCTATATTTCTGAAGGGGCCCTGGTTACTGGCTACTAATTTTTAAAGCTATCAGGTTCAGGATAAAAATGCCTTACAGTAGCTAGTAAAGCTCTTGAAGTAAGTAAATAAAAAAGAGAAGCCAAATATGACCTAATAATGAAGATGTGCAACTATAGTTGATCAGCTGTCCAAGAACAGTAAATTCTGTGGACATCATAGACACTCTGAGGGAAAAGAATATAAAAATGTCAGCAGTATGTTATCACTACCTTAGCCCAAGAAGAGTGTGCACACTGGGAGAGCATAGCTGAAGCCCAGGAAATGGAAGTGTAAACCAAAGTCCCAAGAAAAAGGAGAAGGCTTTTATAAATACATTAAAAATTGTCAAATGAGGCTAATGTAACATTTCACACTGGGAGCGGAAGGTGGTAGCCGGAGCAGCAGTAGTAACAGCAGGAGCTGGAGCACATAGTACCTCCCACGAGCCAGACATTGCTCTAAGTACTTCACATATACTAACTCTTTTAAGGCTCATAACATGAGCATTAAACACTATGAGATAGTGTTGCATGATGAAATAAACGAGGGAAACTCTAGGTAAACTGTCACTTTCCTATATCACACAAGCAGGATTTCTGGTACACCTGTTTGACAAAGGAAACCTTTCATAGTGCGTCTCGCAAGGCAGGTGGTTCATGGAATACTCCATTGGAGACATTAATCTAATGTATGTAAAAAGGGTTTGAAAAATATGGTGCTCTGTTAATCACTGAATTATTGAATATCAGAGAGGATTATTAGGCTCTTATCCCATATCAAATATTTTGTGCAGTGCCTCAGACTAATGGTCATGTAGATTTTTCTTGGAAATTTTCATTGGCTAGAAGAGCATTCTCTCAGGAAGACAGTGCATTTCACTGCAGGAAAGTTACAATCTACTGAAAACACTTCATCATATTAAGGAAATGTTTCCCTGTAACTCCCATCCATTGCCTGTCTGCCTTAATAGTGCAAAGTCCTCTTATAACTTCAAGTCATAAACACTAAAAAAAGAGAAATTAAAATAAGGATGGAAAAATCTAGAGAAAAATTAAAAATTAATACTATGAGATTATAGTGGGTTGAATGGTACACGCCCACCCCCCCCCCAACATGTCCACCCAGAACCTGTGAATGTGACCTTATTTGGAAAAGGGATCCTAATGTAAATTAAGGATCTCAAGATGAGATCATCCTATATTAGCATGAGCCCTAAATCCAATGACAAGTGTCTTTATTAGAGAAGAGAAGGGGAGATGACACACAGAGGAGAAGGTGATGTGAAGACCAGGCAGAGATTTGAGTGACACTGCTACAAACCTAGGGACACCAAGAATTGCCTGCAGCCATGTAGAAGCCAGGAGAGAGAAGAGAATGGATTCTCCCTTAGAGCCTCCAGAAGCAATCAACTCTGCCAACATTTGATTTTGAACTTCTGGCCTCCAAAACTGTGACAGAGTAAATTTCTGTTGTTTTAAGCCACCCAGTTTGCGGTAATTTTTACAGCAGCCCTAGGAAACTAATACTGTGAGAGTAAAACAAATATTTAAGTTACCAGAATAAAATTAGATCAAACCAAATCTAAATGCCAACTGACCAAGGAAAAACAAAATACTTAGGATTGGACAAGAAGATCAGAAAATAAGGTAGATGAATATGGGTACGTTGGGTTACAAGAGCAAGAAGGTAAAAACTAAATTAAGTGCATGTTTGAGGAATTTGTAGGAAAGAGATAATAAATATTATCCACTATCACACTGTAATAAAACTAATAAATAGTGGTTAAGGCATTATCAGGATGTTTCAGGAATTATCAGGAATAAGAAAGCTATATTATGTTACATTGAGATAAGTAAATATGAATGATACAAACCCCCAAGTCCAAGTTTTTAAAACTGGCTAAAATGAAGGTTATGTACCTTGTCAGAGGGCTAATAGAATAAGGGGGACACATCCGTGGAAGGAAACAGACCACACCAGGAGGAGCATCTCAGGCTCCGGCTCTGGCTTTTAGCTTTTCCTGCAAGGTCATTTGTATGGTCCCAATGACCCAGAAAGCCTTTGTCACTTTTTGAAGAATTGCTATATTTGTTACCACACCAAAAGGAACATGCTGATCTATCTTTTGTTCAAATCCCCCCCATCTTTCCATGCTTTTTCAAATGTCAACTACACATAGCACCTTAATACCTGCTATGTCTCCCAAGGACCTTAGGTTCTGACTTCACTTCTTTAGCCTTTTCTGACACCTGTTTCATGAAAGCACCGTGCAAAGTGCAATTGAGAATGAGAAGCAAATGAGCCTGGTTCCTAGGGAACATTACACCAGAAGAAATCATTAAACGTATATAAAAATAATACTGTATTCTATGTAAACTATGAAATGAATGTTAATGACTCACAAAACCCAGACCACTTTTCTTGATGCCAACTGCCTTCTGAACCATTGAGTATGCACAGATACTAAAACTTTGTGCAAAACCGAATGTATTATGTTCTCCTCTGTAACTGTTACGTCTCCTCTGTTTCCTGATCAGTCAATGGTTTCACCATTTGCCAGTGGTCCAAGGCAAATACTCATATATCATACTTGTACTACTTCTACCTCAATTCCTTTATCCAATCAATTCGACCTCCAGAATATATCCACATCTGCCCACTGTCCTGCTCCACTGTCATTATTCAACTCTTGTCCAAACCACCTTCATCCCTCCTATGGACATCTGCAATAGCTTCCTAACTCATCTCTTTTCTGTCCATGCCTCCCTCCAAGCCACACTCACAGAGTAGCCAGTGATCTTTTAAAACAATGTAAATCAGCTCATATCATGTTCTGCTTATAAAGCTACAACACATTCCCATTGTATATAAGAGAATCCACTCGCTATGCTCTAAACACGTTGACCTCCTTTGTATTCCCTAAACATGCAAAGTTATTTCCTATTTAAGGTCCTTTACACAAGCCACTTCGTCACTGAGGAGTTTCCCTTCTCTCCATTACCCCACACCCTGCCAATCCACATAGATCCTTTAAGTTTTGTCTAGATGTCACTTCTTCAAAATGTCCTTCCCTGACTCAACAGGTTAAACAGGCCCTCTTGTCATACCCTTTCACCTGTGCTTCTGCTCCACAAGACTTAGCAAAATCTGTGGTTATTAATGAAGTTATTTGTTTTATGTTTGTTCCTGTCCACCAGATTGTCTACCTCATTCACCATTATACTCTAGCATCTAACACAGGGCCTGACACATGGTAAGCGTTGAATAAATATTGGTTGAATAAAAGAATGAACGAATAATAAGCAAATACAATGAGGTCACAGGTAAGGAACAGATGGTTTCAAATATGACCTACTCCGTACTCTACATACTCCAAAGTCAGCGCACCAAGCTCCCCCTGCACCTGCAGCAGGTGAAAAAGAAGGATGCTGCCATTTTCTCCCAATTCTGTTAGACCTATTCAGCTATTAGGATCATTTCCTAATTTTAAAACTTTTAATTCTGAAATAATTCAGACTTAAGGAAAAGCAGCAAGAATAGTGGAAAGAATTCCCATATGCTTTTCACTCAAATGTTAATATTTTACTATGTTTGCTTTATCAATCTCTGTATTTTTCCTGAACCACTTTAGAATACATTGCAGATATAATGCCCTTTATTTCTAAACAGTTCTGTGTGTACTTCCTAAAAACAAAGGCATTTTCTTCTCTTACACGATCACAGTACAATTATCAAAAGCAAAAAATTAATCTAGAAACTTATTCAAAATTTGTTAATTGTCCCACGCATGTCCTTTACAAAAAAAAAAAAAATTATTTTTTGGGTCCAGGATTCAATCCAGGATCACATGCTGCAGGTAGCTGTCATGTCTCTTCTGTCTTCTTTAATCTGAAACAATTTCTTAGTCTTTCTTTGTCTTTCATGACATTGACATTTTTGAAGAGTATAGGCCAATTATTTCTTAGAATGTCCTTCAATTTGGGTTTATCTGATGTTTCCTGATGATTATATTCGAATAATGCACCCTGTGGGCAGGAATACCACCAAAGTGGTAGTGCGTCCTTAGAGTGTGACATTAGGGAGTCCATGATATCTATTTGTCCCATTATTGGTGATGTAAACTGTGATCACTTGATTAAGGAATTTCCAGTTTTCCTTCTGTAATTAATAAGTTCTTGGGAGAAGACAGTTTGAGATTATGTAAATATAATTACAGCCAACATTTTTTTAAAAATTAGCCAACTCTACTCTATGGTCCAACTAATTTTCCATAAATAAGAACTTGGGAAAATGTTGAAGGTCTGCTTATGGTCATGGAGTAGCTAATAGTGCACTCTTCCTAGTGTAATTGTCTATTAACACTAGCTTACCTCCTTCTCTCATGTGTACAAAGAAAGAAACCTAGGATGCTATTTTTAACAGAACATAATAAAATACCTAATCTCATTCTTCATTCATCAGATGAGAAAGCTGAGGCCCAGACAGGCTAAGTGATCTGCCTAAGGTCAGGCAGCTACTCAGTAGCAGACCTGAAAATAATTAAGTGCTCACTGTAGAGCAAGAAAGGCAAAAGTCAATTCAGTGCCCTTCAAATATACAAGCCCTACGGGTACACCTGAAGCAATCTAAGACAGGTTTGCTGTGACCATATTTGGAGAGTAATGGGATTCTTACACAGATCCACAGAACAGGGCAGAACATCTTCCATGCAGCCACTGCAGTTTCCAGGAAAGCACTACAGCTCACTGCTATGCCTGAGTTCTCCCTTTGTTCTCTTCTCTTCTTTTCTCTTTTTCTTCTCTCTTAGAAACACTCAAGTCATTCCAAAGGCAAAAATAAAGTCTCAATAGCCCTGGGAAAGAGCCTTGCCAACAATGAGTTCCTAACCTAGAAATGCTATATGCTCCTTGCCTAATACTCTGGACTCCTGTTTAATTCTAATCAATATATATATATATTTTTTTTTTTATTTATGGAAAATATATATATATATATTTTTTTTTTTTGCATTTGCATGAGGTAGTTCTGTCATAATCTTATCATATTTTACAAACTTGAAAAATAGTTGGTAATCTGCCCAAGACTAGTCTAACCTGGACTAATACAGAAGCAAGCAGCCTCTTCTACAGTGCTCTGGGACTTTCTTTTCCAAGGTGACTATATTATTTAAGAAAAACATAATAATAAATAGCAGGTTTCAGGAGTTGGAACTCTAATTTCAACCTCTACCCAGAACACAGGGTGGTCCTAGGCTTTAGCTTGGCTGCTCTGTTTCCTCCAAGGCCTTTTACAAGTAATGGAGATGTCAGTGCCCTGTCCAATCCAGTATCCCAGAGTAATGCTTCTTGGTAAAAGTTATTTTTGGATGATATTTAGCAGCATGCCCAAAGCTATGAACCAGAGGTAAGGATTATAAAGACATCCTGCACCATCCTTCTATGCAGAATATGAAGCATTTCCTCCTTATCACTTCCTGAGAAGCACAGCATGCATAAAAAGAAGCAGTGTTTTAATTAAGGGTTAACCCTTAATCAGGACTTCGTATAAAATAAGCAAGGTATACTTAAAAAATCATAAAAACAAAGATGTAATTGCTATGAGTTAAAATTAGTAATTCAACTCTTAGAAATATAAGAAAATGTTTGCTGTGTTAGAAAAAGAGTTACTAGTAGTAGCAGTAGTAGAATCAGTAGCAGCTGGCTTTTATTGAGTGTTCACCACATACCAAACTACGTGAAATGCGTTATATATAGCACCTCATTTATCCTCAGAACCATCTTGGTGATCCTCCCATTTTATACAAAGTCAACATAAAGTAAATAAAACATTATGATAGTATCATAAATTTGATGTAAGATTATAATCCTGCTGCATGGTAACAACTAAACAATCTTGGAGTGTAGACCATTGTGCAACTACTGCTGACTGACAGCCTAACTCACTCCCTCACTTCTTTCTGGTCACTTTATGAGTGAGATCTTCCCTGACCACCCTATATACAAATATTAAACTCCCAACCCAGATCTGCCTGAGTCTCCTCATTAAAATATAAGCTCCATAAAGGCAGGGACTTTGTTTTCTCAACGTCTATATCCCAGTACCAAAAACAGTGCCTTGTCTGTGTTAGGAATTTAATGTATATCTGTTGAAGGAATGGATAAATGAATAATTGAGAAACAAAGATTGAATTTTAAATGAATGATTTGCTTTTACTTCTTGATTATAAAAGGGTTCTGTTCTGTAAAAAGACAGAGTCTCTTAAAAAGATTGGGTACGGAATGTGTGAACTCATGACTCTATTTAAAATTTTAATTTAAAATTAAATTTAAGTTAATTAAAGTTAATGGTCGGATGTTCACATGGACGTTCAAAATTATTCTGTTGACTATGTTTTTTTTTAAAATACAAAAGGCCTGTAATTCCATTCCTAGTGACTAAACAAGTTTGAGCATTAAACACCTTGTTAAACACTAGAGACACATTTTAAGTCGGGAAAGTTCACTCATCATTGGACAACATTCTCTGAGCACCTACGTGTGCCAAGCACAGAGAAAGTGCCTGGGAGTCACCACATAGTGAAATATGAGGGTTAATGACCTTCCACTGATATGGGACACCTGCTCTCCCTGACTGCCAACCTCTACCACCTTGGCTTTCTAAAACTAAGTGAACAACTCAAACAAACAGGATTTTCAGTATAACTGACACCCTTGGCAACTTTTATTATCTCTTGCTGCTGGGAAGGCAAAGTAAAAGAGAGTTGCAAATTATAGTTTTCATGTAGGGGAAAAGTCATAACCTTGGCAGACTTTTAAGAAATTTGTAAGAAAATTGTTTGTTAAGGGAAAACTTTCATTTCTGAGTAAGCAAAAATTATGGCCTATATGAGAATCTAAGATAATTGGGTAACACTGAGCTAAAAAATAGAAAGATAAATTTTAATAGGTATTTAAAGTTTCAACATAAAGTGTGCTCTGTCTGCTTTCATTGCACAAGCTTGGTCATTTATCACTGATTGTTGTGAAGAGAACAGCTATTAAGTTATTCAAATAAAAAAAAAACCTGTCAGTTGATGTGACAAATTACTTGCATTATTTACTTATACTGAAGTGTATGAAATTTTACTGATGTTGTTAGAGCCCTGAGCATTACTTGTTTCTCTTTCAGTTTCTGCTTTTAGGGGAAAAAAAGTTAAAGTTATATTACACAATGCAAATTCTTTTTCACAAGTACCTCTAGAGATTCCCGTTTTGCTTAAGCTAAAGATTCTAAGAGTAATAAAATTGAATTCATTTATCCTCCAGAAGAGTTTCATTTTTTTAAAAAAAATGATATTAAAATAAGGGAATGAAATCACAGTTTATTCACAGCATTTTTCTTCACAATGTTCTCTTTACATGTTATATCTACCTGTGGGAAGATTATATGTCATTAAATGGTGATGAGAAAAAAGATTTGGACTTGAACTCACACTCAAACTATAACATGCTCTCGGTTTGTGTGCTGATCTTTTGTCATTAGTTGTGGCACAGTGCACCTGCTGAAAGAAAGTGGTTGACGTCCACTTTCAAATACTGGCATCAGAGGAAATTCTTTAGTCATTTCAAAATTCCGGAAGTAACCACTGAAATAGAATCATAAGCAGACTTGGGATACTAGCCTGGATGGGAGAGCAGTGCACCAGCCTTGCTTAAATACTGTTACTCAAACAGCATTATGACCACAAACGTGGACCAGTTAAAGAGTTTGGCTAATATAAAAGTCAGTGAAAAGTATAAAGCTTATATATTAACATACCCTTTACATTTCTGATGGATTTCTGAACACAAACATGATTTTACTGTGGCACAAAGAACCCTATCTACACATGTTCATAAACCTGTTGGTCCATCTGATGCTGCTTAGCTCCAGAAAAATTCCTTGCTAAATGCATTAGCATATTAATTGGTTATATTTCAAAGTCTGGAATGAAGATGTTTAATGTTATTGTGCCTCAAATCCTTAAGCGACAGCAAATCGTATTCTAAATTACAATACTCACAGCTGATGCCTGGTCTATTACCCCTCGGTCCAGCTGAGTGTTCTGGCTCCTTGTATGGAAACTGGAGAGTCGTATCCAAGGTTCTGAACCCTTCTTTAAGAGAATGATGCTTGTAGTACTCCACAAGTTCCTTTAGGAAAAAAGAATCAAAGATTATTTTTGATAAGGATAGGTTTGTTCTCAAATATATGAACTCCTTGACATATAATTATATACAATATAAGAATGATCAATTTAATGCTAAATTTTCCACAAGTATATGGAAGAGTAAGTAAATGCTAATCTCTCCCTGCTGTCCGGATGTACATGACACCCACCTAGTAATTGTCATTGTTACACAGGCCATTTGTAATGTGAGTTACTCCTTATTGTTATTCATGGATAGAGAACATCCTGTTAGTCTTCAGTCAGATGTGATAAATGAAAAGAAACCATACTAAACCTCAATTTCAGAACAGTAATTATTATTCTTATTTATGAAATAGTTGCCTTTCTACACAAAAATAAAGGGAACAGCTGTTTGCTGAATATATAGCAATTTCTAGTTTCCTGCATTTTCTTTCAACATAGCAGAAAAACAAACTTGATTGTAAATGTACTTTTCCATGGTAAACCAAAGTTGATAAACCATAAACGCCACTTGGTATTGTTTCTGGTTTATGATGAAGTGTTAGTGCCCTTCTCATAGCTCTGCATATTGTCTGGTACTTACAGAGGTCAATAATGTGGTGCTTTCCAATTTTTTCTTATGCCTAATTTGCTTTAAATACATCCAAGCCTAATATAATAACCACTCTTCATCTTTCATACTAAAATTTCAGGAAATTTCTTGAGATGTTGGTTTCACAGATCCTACACAAATCTGAATCCCTCTACTTTAAACAGAAATTGAATAATAATTCATAGTAGAAAAAATGCACATCATTATATGAGTACTGTAGATACAATGTTTCTTAGAAATACTTGAAATAAAATAAAAGCAAAATCACTTTTAACCTAATTATTCAGTGCTTCCATTACAGCACTATTGTTTAAAACAAATAGTATAAATGAGCTCATTTCTTCTAAAAATCCTACTGTCATCAACTGAATCCCTTCACTCAGCAGTTATGTTCAAAGTTCCCCAAACAAATCAACTGGGCCAAAAATCACTCGAAAGAAGAAAAAGAGAATCATCAATGATTTATTTATTATTTATGACCAAAGTTGGATGAGTTGTGGAATGCCTTGTGCGGGGAGCTCCAGAGGTCACAGAAGTTATCTTCTTATCATGAAGAAAAGGCTCCTGCCCTCTAGGAGTTCTCACCCTTGAAGAAAAGTGAGGGGTTATGAGAGTTCAAAGGCAAGAGAGAGAACTTCCTTTTGTGAGTCCAGTTAGAAGGACGAGAGAAGAGTTCACGATGGAGGTAGCTTGGCTTAAATTGAAGAACAGGTAAAATTTCAAAAACCAGGAAAGAGGCAAGTATTACTTGAAGGAGAGCAGACCGGCTGGGAACAGACATAAAGGTGATAAAGTAAGGACCACATTCATAAACTAAAAGGGGCATGGTTTGACTGAAGCATTAGATAAAGCAAATGGAGATTTTTTTCAACTCCCACATCTGTAAAATGGAGATAATAAATCATTTCACAGACTATAGTAAAGAACATATAAAGTGCCTGGTACAAGTGAATAATCATAACAGCCACCATAATCCCATGTGCTAGGCCTTTTACATAGTTTTTCACAATCTTCACACAAGAAACAAGAGATAGGCCTTGTACCATCAATGCTCAAGTCCCAGTGAGGTGAATCTCACTGTTAATTGTGCAAGGTTGTATAGCTGGCGTCTGTCTCCAAAGTTCGTGCTCTTAACTACATCACACTATTAGCAAATAGTACCTGGCAAATGTCAGTACACAAAAAGGGAGGCAGCAAAAGGGAAGGAACACTTGCTAAATCTCCATGATGTACAGGAACTTTGTTTCCTTAGACCTAAGATGCTAGGGTTTTATACACATTACATCTATAACTTAAAAAAATGTATATTTCTTCCATCCTGTCTTCCTTCCTTGGGCCCAGATTATGGGGTCCTTGATGAAGCAAAGGAATCTAGAATCTGACCAACTTCAAAAAAAAGAAAAGAAAGAATGAAAGTTTATATCCTCAAAATAGCTTCAATGATCACAGTATGGCATTTGTATTATAGTGATTTTTAACATGGTTTGTAAAGGCAAAGTATGGAATTAAATTCTACTTAGAGACCAATATTACTATTTACCTTTATTTTTTTTGTGTGAGGAAGATTTGCCCTGAGCTAACACCTGTTGCCAATCTTCCTCTTTTATTTTTTGCTTAAGGAAGATTAGCCCTGAGCTAACATCTGTGCCAATCTTCCTCTATTTTATATGTGGGTTGCCGCCTCAGCATGGCTGACGAGTGATGTAGGTCCATGCCCGGGATCCGAACCTGCAAACCTGGGCCACCAAAGCAGAGTGTGCCAAACTCAACCACTATGTCATGGGGCTGGGCTACTATTTAATTTTTTTTTAAAATAAAAGGCAAAATTTTGTAAGGTCTCTAGAAGAACTGTACACATATATATTTTGTGTTGCTGATGCAAATGATATCAAAGAGTTGTTTTCTTAGTCTTATTATTTAAACTGAGTAAAATATGAAAATAAACCTTAATTATAAACCAGAAACTTGGAACTTCAATGTAATTTTATTATAAGTAATATGAATTTTATGCATTATATTATGAATTAGTATGAATTAAAGTTTATGTGAAGTTGGCTAGAAACCATAGAATTATCATACTGAAGAGGACGTGGTGATCATTTAATATCTACCCACCTCCAAATGTTATGGGAGAATAATGACTTTTCCAAGGCCTAAGGTCATGTGGCTTGGTAAGCTGCAAAATACCCTTTTCTCACTTCGCTAAGCATGGAAGGTATTTGAGTTCCATTTTTACAGTCTTATGAGAGTAAATTTTCCTACATGTTTCTAACTGGGTAGAATTAAATAGTGCCCACCGTGGATCTTTTCCAATTTATGCGTTGATGCTTTCTGTATTTTAGTCTAATCCACCCCTGCTTTAGCAGTCATTGACCTTCAGGTACTACAAGTAAATAAGAAGACTTTAAACAAAAGAAATCGCTAAGCTTTCCTTATCTCACACTGACACAGCAGTGTCAACAATTCAAGTCTCTCTGAAAAATAATGAGTGAGAGCATCATTCCAATTACCAAGGAAACAGGCAATGGAGATGATTTATAAACAGCATTTGGACATGGATTGTCTGGCATACATGAAAATTAGAACAAAATTAATGCCTTGTAATCTGGATAAAGAAATTCATTTAGAATTTGAATTTAATGACTAAGAAACACAAAGATTTTGATTAGTCAAGCTATTGAGACCCAAGGGAAAAAGGTTAGGTCATAACCCCCTAAGGCTAATCTTCTCTTTGAGAAACTGGCTAACTCAAAACAAGTTCTGGAGTTTGCTTGTGTTTTACATCCTTTCCGAATTAAAATTTAATTCCAAGCCCTAATGAGTTTCATAAGCAGAAGGCTATAAGTTTACCACCCGTAATGGGAGGATCCCGAACTATTCTTGAGAAACAACTCAAATCCACAGACCACTCCGTACTTACACTGGGAATTGTGTTACTTTACAGCAACATGATAAAAAGTGACTCCTTGAAGTTGTATGATGCAGGTTTAGAGAAGCCCCTACATTGCCAGAGTGAAGGCAAAGACGCCTGTTAACCCTCTATCTCCCTCCAAAGGGGCTGGTGACTGAAGTAGAAGCCATTCCTTCTGACAAGTATCCATGTGGCATTTCCTAGCTTAGGTTCAAAGGACAGCACTATTGTGAGGTTCTTGGTACAAACGGATTTACTAATTTGAAAGCTTTTTTAGAACAGTGGAGTCTTTTTTTGAATTCTGCCAAAACACCGTGATTTCACATAGTCAGGACTCCATATAAATTTGTTAAACAAAGGAACAGGAACAAAGAGGAGGGGCAGCTCCAGAATAGTTCAGCTGTCTCTTCAGCAATTTTTCCACTTATTTACTAAACCGGACGAAAGTATTTTTCTAAGACTGATTTTTCAGCTCCTTGTCTTGCTTTTTATAATTATATCCTTGTGCTAATGTTTTCAGTTTCATTGTAGTTTTGCTATTAACTCTTAATTCCCTCCCTCTAACCCACTGTGTGACAAGTTCCCTTACAAAAGATCCCCAGATGTGGAGGAAAAAACAGATGCACGCATCTCTAGCAATGGCATTTCTGATATTTTACACCTACTATATAAGGGGAGCTTATTTTAGCTCTATGACAAGAATTCCCTTTCCAGAACAACATTGCAGAAATTTTCACCACTCTCTGATACAAATTATTTGAATTCTGGGTCTCTATTGCTTTTACTATAATCATAGCTTTATATGCAGATAGCAGCTCAAAGATCTATGTCCACTAATCCAGGTCACGCAGTATTTACTGGCTTTTCACATCTAACCTCAGCTGCTGAAGAACGTCCTTGAACCCAGGTGACACAAAGCTGAATTGATCGGCCCTTTCCAGTGACTATTCCTTTCATCCTCTTTGCTTGTCTCCTCTGATGGGAGTTCCTTTTGTTCCTTTTAAAGTGGGCAAGGCTGGCAGTCATCTTCGGCCCCATAGCATTTTTTTTAAGTCTCATACTAACTGTGATACTGTGGAGCAGCCTTATTACCATCCACGGAAGTTCTGCAGGTGAAAGCTAAAGCTGCTGTGTCTTGCAGGGAAGTGGAGACCCCCCGTGCATGCTTTTATCATGTCTCAGTTAGGGCTGCCATTCATTATTTGTGCATCCACTTGCCACCTCCTTCCTAGGTTTTCATTTTAGGGAGAATGCTCAGGCCCACTTCTCTCTCTGCACAGTCTGCTTGTTCCAACAGAACGTAAGACACCTCCAGCAGGGAGGATGCCTGGCTCTTGGTTACCAACTTGAGTTTACATTTTCCAGAACATGATCTTGCTGCCCATCCTTAGCTTTTGAATCAGGATGTCATATTTATGTCCAGAGAGCTTTTCTTAACTTTTCTTTCAACTCAAGATGCTTCAGTTTCTTTAAAACATTAATCCCTGTCTTGAAGCAGTTCTAAATTTTTAGATAAGGCTTTCAAGCTGGCCTTTCCTAAGGCTCTCTTACATTCAGTTTTAACTTTAATGTTAACATCTGCAAAGTGCTTTGAGATGTTTTCCGGAAGGATGCAGGATGTATCTTTTGACTGACGGTTCAATAAATGAGTGGTCCTTCCCAATGTAACTCAAAGTACTTAGCAGAGTGCTACAAATGCATCTTACGTTCCTTATCTAAATTCTTCATTATCTCAAGAAACTCTCTCAAACTTGACAAACAGACTTGAGACTGTTTTTGAGAAATATGAACTTTTTCTTACTGTCAACAATGCATATATCATGACATAAATGCACTATTTATATGATATATACATAATATTGTTATACACTGATAAAATTATTAAGCTGCAATTTTTAAAATTGTAGGAATTAATAAAATAATCTTTGCTCATTTGAAGCAACTTGGTAACAACATACTATTTCAATTTAAATATAAAATTACCATGAAATATCAGTTGCTGTGTGGTAAAAATGTCACCTTGTTAATCTTCAATTGTTCAAGGTAATGAAGGACAGCCATAGCACAGATAATTTAAAATAGCAGAAAAAACAAAAACTTTTCCATCTAACATTTTATTGCATTTTTTATGAAATGAACCTAAATGTGAGAGGCATTTTACCAATTACAGCTTTTTATGCTATAAATTAAAATACCTTCCTCTGCCTGAACGAAGAGATAGAGGCAGACGCAGAAAGAGGAGAAAAGAGATGCACACTAAAAATTTGCTGTGTGTCATTCAAACACAAGGCAAAATTCACAAAAAATAACTAAAGTTGATTGTATTTGAATTTGTCTATTAGTCTAAGAGTCATACAGAGTGTAGGCTCTGAAATATTATCTAAAACATGCAAACCTAGTTTACACTGAAAAATACGACTAGGGCAATATAAAACAATTGGAGTTCTTAGAATTTTCAGGATGCTGCCGCAAAATTATAGTATGATTCTCTCTGAACAACTTTTCAGTGAGTAAAATTTCCAAAAAACTATAGAATTAAACTGACCTTTCTAATAAGAGAAAAATAAGGACCACAGATGGAAAAGAACTAATCAATGCTTACCATTAAACTTTTAAATTTTCTATTTTCTGCAATGTGAAAAAAGCCATCTCTTGTTAAAATCTTGATGTGCTTTGCTTCATTATTGTACCTGTGGGCAATGAATAACTTATGAATATAAATGTGTTTTTAATCAGTAGAAATCAATAATTACCAGAGGGCATGCCCCAATAACATTATAGGAATTAATTCTGAAGACAAAACATATAACTATGCCAATACACTGGTGACAGCTAATTAACAAAATATATTTACTAGATTGGTTGAAGATATAACCAATATTTAAAGTGAGAAGGGGGGAGTTAGATTTGACCAATAGTTATGCCCAATTTATTTAGTAAGTTCAGTTTGAGAGTATAGAAAAACAAAACAAAATCCAGTAATTTATACTCTTAGAATTTACTAGAAACATACACACATCAAGTCACCAAAATACAATGTCATGATAGAAATCTAATTATGCCAATTAGCAGCCTATAACACTTAATACTGTTTTTCTAACAGATATTTTCAAGTATTAATGAACTGTCTGGATAGATGCATTATTTCTACTGCAATTAGAACATTGGTTTTCAGCTTCAGTGTTATACATGTCAGATGGTCTATGCAATTATGAAAACAGGAAATCTATTTCTGTAAAAGTACTTGTCCTACTTACTTAATGCTGATTGCATATTCTCCTGATTCTTTGGTCCTGTGCCTCACAAGGTAAGTACTATTCACTCTATTAATAAGTTCAGTTTCTGCCTGCAATCTTTCCATCGCTCCAGCATACCTGTAAGAAACAACGACACAGAAAATTTGGCTAATGTACCTGGAAGAGAACAGAGGCTAAAAATAAGTATCTGTCAGGATTTTAATTTAGCGTCAGATTTGAGCTGTTTTTACTTCTATACTAACTAACTACACAGCTTCAAAAAAAATGCAGGAAAAAGTCCTTAATCCATCCAAATACAAATGCTCTACAAAGCTAACAGTAAAGTGAACAATGCCTAATACACAGTAGGCACCCAGAAAATACTTATCAAATAAATAAATGGGACAAAGAGAGGAGTCAGTAGGTATTGAGGTAGAAAGCGAGTTGCAGTGAGTTTAGAGCCAAGAAGGAAAAAGACTTGTAAGGAGGGATTACCCTGCATAAGACACACACAGATACGTACACACACATGTACACACACACACACACCCCTCCACAAAACTTCACCTTTTCTATGTACACCATGAAATGAAACCTCCTTTGAGCATCTTTTTCAGAAAACTCCAGTAACAATTTACATTATTTTTTAAAAATTATTTTTTGGATATAAGATTAATTCCTGTAGTCCATAATTTTCAAAACCAATTTTCCTAAGAAATTAGCAGCCGTGAGTAAAATATATTTTTAAAAGATAGATATTTTTCAAAACCAGAATTCAATTCTTCCTAAACTACGTTGGCCTGAAACATACCCAAATTCCATTAACAATAATAATAAAAGGCCCAAATTCAATGTTAAAACATTCTTTAGTGACCCTTCACATCACATACAGGCTTAGCATTTCCTGGAAAAATATATGCGATTTTGGGGAATAAAAGTTAAAGGCAAAATTTTATGTTTAGATAGGCTCTCTTTCAAAGCTATTCATGAATAGCTATTAATTCATGAATTAATATTCCAGAAAATTCTCTGATTCATATGTAGATTTATGTAACTCAGTGTAAATACTCACCTTTAACCTACACTAGATATTTATTTAAAATATACACAGTAGGCATTCAACAAAAGTTTGTTGAAGGAGGACATGTGAGGTTTCCCCCAAGATAGAAGAGCTAAGGGCATTTTATGCAGATGGTACCTTGGGTTAAAAGCGCAGTTATGATAACCCATGAACTATGAGTACCTAGTATGGTCTGACTCACACCTTCCTCTTCAATCTTATCTCTTATAATCCCCTTCTTCACCAGTCTCCAGTGTTCTTTCAGGTCCAGGAATTCACCAAGCTCCTTTTGATCTTAGAGTCTTCTCATAGACTGTATTCTTGTTTGGAAAACACTCTCTATCAACACACATTCCTTCTCATTATTCAGGTTTAGAGAGAGGTCTTTTCTGATCATCCCCTCTAAAGAATGTCATCCTGCATCTTGCACTCTCCAATCCATTATTCTCATTACAGTATTCCTATTTTCCTTCATGGTGCTTATCATAATTAGTATAGTATATGCATTTTTATCAAAGTAACATATAAATATAGTTTTAAAAGTCAATTTTTTAAATAGTTATAATACTATATTTTATTTTATATTTTATATAATACTATATTTATTTTAAATATATTATAATACTATAATAATTATAATGAAAAAGTAGCATTACCCCATCTTCTACCCCAAGTCCCATTTCAAGTATTTTATCTATGTTTTTCTCATTTCTACTTGTATATTTATAAATAACATGATTAAAATACAAGAACTCAATTTATCAATTTTAGATGTCAGAAAGGAAAATAATTTTTTCTCCACTTATGCTCATTCATTTATAGTGCTGCTCCTCACTCTTCTTTCTATAACCCCTACAAAGTCAAGCCATCGTCTGGCCCAGTTTTGTCATATTGTCACGTTCAAAGAACACTTGACATCCAAAAAATAATTCGTCAAGTTTTTGTTTGCTCAGCCTTCTTTGTCTCTATCACAAATTCTTTCCAAATTCTCCAAGAGAACTATAAACTCCTCAATAATACATTTTTCAACACCAGGAACTGTACCTGTTCATTTTCTTCTATGGAGACATTTATTTCTCCTGAGCCCTCTACCTTCTTGGTCCAATCAATACTCCTTGCCCTCTAAGCCTGCTGAATTACTGTCGTCCTGGGATGTCCCTTTGCTCCCAATTCCTGGATTCTGTCTCCCTCTTTCTTGATTTACTAGCTCATCCATCAGCTTCCTACAAATGGATACATGGGATATAATACTCAGAAGGCCTCACATCTATGAAAATATTTTTATTTTACTTAACAATACTTAATTTAGAACTTCGATGGGTATAGAATTCTAGGCGAGAAATTATTTTACCTCTCGAATTTGAAGGTATTGCTCCATTGTCTTCTAACTTTCAATTCAATGTCATTCTGAGTTCTGATTCTATGTAGGTGATCTATTTTTTTTCCTCCCCAGAAACTTTCAGATTCTTTCTGTATTCCCTATATTGCAAATTTCGTGATAATGTGCCTTTTGGTTATGTGTTGCACTTTTTAGTTCAACATTGTCCTGGGCTCTCAGTAGCACCTCTGATTTAGAGCCACATATCCTTCAGTTCTAAGAAATTTTTGTATTATTTTTTTGATAATTGCTGCTCTCAGTTTTCTCTTTCTGGAGTTCTTACTAGTTGAATGCTGAATTTCTTGTGTTGATTGTCTGATTTCCCTATCTTTTCTCCCATATTATCTATCTCTTTGATTTCTGGAAGATTTGCTTAACTTTATTTTCTAACTCCTCTATTCAATACTTAATCTGGAAGAGCTCTTTCCTGTTTTCTGATTGTTCCTTTTATAAAACATCCAGCTCACTTCCATGGATGTATTATCATCCCTTAATTTTGAGAATATAAATTAAAGGCTTTAAAAAAAATCTTCTGCTCATTCTAATGTCTGTATTTTCTTCAAGTTTTTTTCCCGTTTATTTTATTTGTTCTCTAGTTCAAGGCTTTTCTCAAATGTCTAGTTACTCTTTGTTGCCTGTTCATATTTAAGAAGAAGGCATTCAAGAATTGACTGGAAGCTCCATGTGTGTGGGCACCAAGGTAGGCCCTTGGGTAGAAACCTGATCATTTGGCAAGAACCTGACAGTGGGGCTGGATAACACCCAAATGCTAGGATTTTAGGTTTTTTACTCTGAGTCTATTCAGTTTCTTTAGAGAAAAGTGTTCCAAATTCCTGTCTAGATGCAAGGAGAGGGTAGTCTGTGTGTGTGACACCCAGCTGCCACAGTATTGGAATTGAGCTATACGAAGGAACTGGAGATCACTGCCCTTCAGTATAGAGACTTTTCTTAATTTGACTCCTCTGTTTTCAGTGTGGCATTTCCCCAGTCTCTTCTGGGCCTGGTCTTTCCAAGTCTAGGCTCTATATGGCTCAATTTTTCCACATAATATACTTCTAACTCCAAAGTCTGCTAAGGTAGGAAAAAGTAAGTTGCCTGACTACTTGGAGGACGGGGGAGGGACCTCAGCATCCATCTCCTGTTCTTCATACAGATTTTCAGACAGTTCCCCAGTTTTCAGCCCCTTGCCTCATCCCTGCCTTCCTAACACCCCAAAATCTAGATTGCTGAAGATAATCATCTTGATTTTTTGTTTTATTTCATGGCCTATATAAGAGACAAAGTTTACCTAGTGGGAACCACTTGTTCTTAAATGTGGAAATAATGAAGAGATAATACAGGTGGAGATATCCAACTTCTCAATGACTTGAGACCCACATGTCATCATTCAGCATAATTTTCTCTAAACAGTTTAGTATTTCTAAACTGAAGGTTCCATTTTGTGGTATAGTAGACCATTTTGTTCCCTGGCAGAAGGCATTTCACATGAAACTGCCCCCTTAGTGTGAATAAACTGTTTAAGTTACTCAAGGGAAAAAAAAAGTAATTTTAAAATTCTACTATGAAATGTCTTTATTTCTTCCTATTTTCAAGACTTTTCCCTCATCATAACACCTTGATTTTTTATCGTTAGGAAAAATACTATTCTAACTGCTCATATTTTCAATAGAATTTTACATATTGGCAAGGGTGCATTTTATAACAAAGAATTTAAAAGCTAATCTCCCGTGTCCTGAATGGTTCCCAGGTACCTTATCAGTTTATTTCATAAAATCCATGCAGTTTGTGGCATTAGTATTTACCTCCAAAATCATTACCCTTATAACTATTATGCCCAGTTACATGAAAAATGGTAAAAGAAAAGAGAAGGAAACTAATCATCACATTCTCATGATTCTACCAGTTCTTGATGTTTTCCAGTGGGATTATCCATGCTATCAGCACTATTCTCCAAATTTAGCTCCTGTCAGGATCATGATTTTTAATTCCACGGAAACTAAGATTTCAAATTTGTCCTGAAGCAGGTAAAAATGTAGCAAAGATTCTATTACAAACCTCCTACAATTTCTTCAGCAAGCTCAGTGCTGAAGCCCAGGGAGAGACGTGAGACAGCAGATAGTGCCTACGGACGGCAGATGTGACTGCGGAGGGAGAGCGCGGGGGCTGATGGGGAGAGGAATCCCATACTTTGGACAATGTATTCCTTCAGTAACCTGGCATTTTCCATGCTTTGGTTATGTATCAGAAAATAATCAGGATATTTAAAAAATATCAGACAACTCAAGTGTTATCTACACTTGCAAACTGATAGTACTATATACTCTCAGGATATGTATACAAATGAGATATTCTAATATCTAATTTGTATGCATATACTTCAATATTAAGGAAATGAAAATAGATGAAATCATTCTAAGAGGAGCCAAACATAAAATTTAGGGAAACAAATATAAATGAGTAAATATGCCCACGTTTTGTACTTTGACAGGCAGTATGGCAACGTACAGATGGCATAACTTGGAATCCCGGCTCTACCACATTCTAGTTGCATGGCCTTAAACTTTGTTTGCTCATCTATAAAAATAATAATAATAACAACCTTCCTTATAGAGATGTTGGAAAAACAAAATGAAATAGAATGTGTAAAATACTAAACACATGGTAAGTAGTCAGTATATATTAGTTATTATCATATGATTATCAAAACTATTCTGGATTCTAAACAGATTTTTTCTTGTTGAAGATATCACTGTCCCCTTAAATTCATCATGTCTAAAAAATAATAATCACTATCCACTTTGCTTGTTTCCATTAATGATAATGCTAGATAATACAAGTGGTAAGTGAGCCCCATATAAACATTAGATATAGATATATCTTGCTCCTCCTATAATACATGTTGTAAATTGTATTTTTAGGATCTACTATCCTTTCTGGGCTAATTTTTAGTTTCAGACAATGGAATCATATTTATTTTTTTCTCTGCTTCATGAAATGTACTTTTCTAAAATAAGAGATACATATTTGCCTATGTCTCATTTCTTTCTGTGACTGTTATAAGCCTTGAATTTACAGTCAAGTGAACATGTGTGCACACGTGCACACACACACACACACACAACACTCTGATAAAGATATGGAAAGGTCAGCAACATATAAATTCATTATGTTCTTTTGTTGCCTCCGAAAACACCTTTATCCAGGACAAATGGAAATGGAATATGGTTTACTACCCCCACGTTTAAGGTGTCCTCGAGCTAAGGGTATGGTATTTCAACTTAGCTACATAAACATTTTTAATACTTACCAGGGTTGGCAAGAATAATCTACTGGTTTGGGCACCTAGGATATAAAAAGGCAAAAATAGATTAAGTTTACTTAAGGGAAGCATTTAGAAATCAATCATTAATTCAGTTCGGCTGACTCAGCTCTATAAAACTGTAAGTAGCACGGTCCTGGAACTATCCATCGGCAATTTTATACAGAGTGAATCATAGTATATGTCAGATAAGTAGAAAATAACTCATTTCACTTTAATTCATTCTTTCTTTCATTCATTTTACTGCCACTGTACCTCCAAGGGGAGAGATAACAGGAAAAATATGAATTAGTAACTTTTGGTATTTATTATCAAGGCACTTTAATCCCATCATAGGAAATTAAAATGAAAATGTTAAGAAAACCAAATAGCACTCTGCCTTCCCAGACAGCGGGAAAACTGGCAAAATAAACAACATATACTAGATACAGACTCTTATTTTGTAACACAAATTCTAAACTCTGATTTTGAAAGTCTACCAACTAGAAAACCTTTTATTCATGAAAAAGTCATGGGAAATACTCATTTTTTCCTTTTCTCCTATGGAGCTTTGCAAAAGAGGAAAACATTGCATTTTCTATGCAAATAAAGAAAGAAAATTTCTAGTTGCTGATTGCAACTAGAAAAGGAACAAAGCCAAAGAAGGTATACTAATAATCATAAAATAACAAATAAAATACACACTTGTAAAGGGGGACAAAGTTTATAAATTCCTAAGAAAAGACTGGGCGTACAGTTTGTCTTGTGTTCAGAAATTTTTCATGAATCATCTGAGACTTTGATGTACACATTCCATGGTCGTCCTGGGCCTTTTTATATTGGGTGATTAAAAATAGTTACCCGCATTTGTAACAGAGGTCTGATCAACGTGAATATGTCTCTAGTTACGTCGGTTTTCAAAATAGGCTGTTACTATTTTGACCTTCCAGGTTAAGAGTTACATATAAAAAAGTTCTTTCTGGTCAGAACATCTCTAAAATTATTAATATTTAAATATTTTTACCCTATGGATCACATTTTTAATTTCACCACCACGTAAAATCCTGATACATAGCAAATAACACTGAAAGTAAATTATACCCATGCAAACCCTGCAAATATTTTCTTATACCATTTGTTTTCACAAATAGAAATCAATTTCAACAGTTTCCTTTTTGATGATAATACATATATGGCCTCTAAAATCTGATGGGAAAAATATCTCCTCCTTCCCTCTTTGTATTCTTTAAGTGTATTTTTATTCCTAAACCAATCTCTCTCCCTGGAGAACAAAAAAAAAAAAAAAAGAGAGAGAGAGAGAGATAGGAGGGACGAGGATGAAGAACTTCAATATATTCTGGCTGTGGATTCCCTTGGCTGGGAAAAGGCTGGTGATCCACAAAAATGAAGGGTGACATAAAATTCTAGAGCAAAACAGATATGTGAGGCTGTCCCATCTTGATGTATCCTTCTGGATCTTTTTCTCTCTTTGGTGGGCGTATTCTGATGTGTGAAGAGACAGGACTATCTTCTCAGCTATAATCCCCATAACCAGAGTGGGATCCTGTCCTTTTCCATTTGCCATGGGGCCTCCCATTTCTTTTATGTGTACTTTGGGCCTTTGTCTGGACAGATATTTTATATACAAGACTATAGATAATTTTCTTCTGCATACTCTCTCATCTTTGAGCATATTCTCCTCTTTGACCATTTTTCCCTAATGCCTTTTTCTGTCTTCATCATAGACAGTTTACATTGTTAAACTTTGGCTATAGACACATAGTTTTAAAAAATATGTTACTGGGGGGCTGGCCCCGTGGCCTAGTGGTTTAGTTTGGCATGCTCTGCTTCGGCGGCCCAGGTTTGGTTCCCAGGCGCGGACCTACACCACTCGTCGGCGGCCATGCTGCGATGGCAACCCACATGAAAAATAGAGGAAGATTGCCACAGATGTTAGCTCAGGGCAAATCTTCCTCAGCAAAAGAAAAAATTTACTGGGAATAAGCATGCATGTAAAATAATATATAAAAAGATATATGCTTCTCCCTGAAGTACATCTTATAAAAGTTAGATGGGATAGTTAGAAGTGAATTTTTTGTGTTTGACTAGAAATGTCATTATTTCATTCTCATTGAGGAAAGACAGATTTCTAAGTTGACAGTAATTTTCTTTCAAAACTTTGGGCACATTATTCTTACTGCTCCAATATTGTTTTAGATATTGAAGTTTCACATTTTAGAATCTCCATTTTTTTATAGTTGCTATTTCTCTGCTATCTATGTATTCATTATGAACATATTTTCCTTTATATCCTTGAGCATAGTTATTATAGCTACTTTTAAAATCCTTTCCTGCTAATTCCATCATCTGGGACATCTCAGGGTCATTCTCCTTTGATTACCTTTTCTTTTGAGTATGGTTCACGTTTTCCTGCTTCTTTGTATATTGAGTAATTTTGGATAGTATCTTGGACAATTTGAATGATATGCTGTAGAGGCATTGGGTTCTGTTATTTTCCTACAAAGAGTGTGGCTTTTCTTAAACCAGGCAGTTAACTTGGTTGAACTCCAACTGCAAACTCTGTCTCCCTTAGGTGAGAAGCAGCTGAATTCTCAGTTGAGTTCTTTTAGCCTAACCTAAGCTGCTTGGAGACTGCACCACTCAGCCAGAGACTGGGGCAGAATTTAAACACAGAATTTGAGGTTTTCTCCCCCTCTGACTCTTTCCTTTCTAAGATTTCCTACCTCCAATCCAGAGAGAATTTGTATTTGCACTGGGGGCACAATCAATATGGAATCATTTAAAATTATATCTCTAGTTTAGAATTATTTAGGTCACGGAGCTGGTATGAATTCCACCCCCATGCCTGGGTGATTCTGGATCTAAGGTTAGGAATTCTTAGGAGATACTGCTTTCTTTATTCCTTCCAACACAAAGCCAAGACCAAGACAGGCATATCTTCTTTTATGAGTCGTTCTTCTTTTTGTTCATGCACTTGTTCACTCTCTGTAGATTTACAGAGAGATAACCAAGCTTGCCCTGTGCCATAGGCTCCACTCTGTCTCCAGTCACCATACTGCCAGAAATGAAATTGTCTCATTTATGTTCCTCCTGTGTTTTCCTCAGTTCTAGGTTCCTACCTGCGTACCTCAGAACTTTTGAGGAGACTGGCACAGCATATGCAGAAGAATACTTTTTAAGTTCAGAATGGAGTGTTCAGCACTCCCCAGGGACACCTGATAAACAATATGTCCCAGGGTCAAAAAAGATACCATCTTCCCAAACTCCCTCAATCTATCCTCCCCTCCTATCTCCCCTCCTTTCACTTATCTTCACCTAACTTGCCCTAAAACCAACAAATGAATATATAATTCCATTCAATAGTAGAATTTTAATAGCTATTTATTAACTTTAAGTTATAAAAACAATCATACTTAGTTGGTAGTCCTACCCATAATTAGGTATTCCTCTACAACTCTTTATCAGCTTAAAATTCTGAACATTTTTTTTCCTTCTAGTAATCTACTGGGTCACAAAATACCATTCAATACGATCCTATGAGCTGATTTAATTAGTATCTACCAATGTTAATTACCTACATTCAGCCAGGGACTTTGGTTTGCTTAATATTATTATTATTATTAATATTATTATTATTATTTTTGGCAGGGAGCAAAATTGGTCCTGGGCTAATATCTGTGCCCATCTTCCTCAACTTTATATGGGATGCTGCCACAGCGTGGCTTGACAAGCAGTGTGATGGTCCACGCCTGGGATCTGAACCTGCGAACCCCGGGCCACCGAAGCAGAAACCGCAAACGTAACTGCTATGCCACTGGGCTGGCCCCAACATTCTTGATTTGATGTATTAAGGTTCCTAAACATCTTAATGGTAGAACGCATAATCCCCTGCCACCTGCCTACATATAAATATCACTGCTTTAGGTATAGGAAGCCTGAATCTTGTTCATGCAAATAACAGAAAAGTAGCTAAACAACCCTTTTCGCTTGTCTAATTAAATAAGAGTGGTATGAAACTTCAATGTTTTTTTAAGATTATAACATAAGATTAAAAAAATGTGACATCAGATCACAGAACCAACAGAAGCGCAAATGCTTTTTGATTCTCTTGGCTTTTGAAATTAATTAAGCTTGAATGAGTGGAGTTAATTACTCTACAGACTACATTCTGAAATCAAGTATGGACTGAAATATAGTAACAAGATAGTTTAAGGAGGGTTTTTTTTTTTTTTTTTTGTCCCCAAATCATCAACTCCACTAAATTTCATTTACTTGGTGATAAGAACTTAAAAGCTTTTTAGGAAAATCCACCCTAAACACCAAATTATGATGACAAAATAATGTCCTCCTAAACAGAAATTTATAAATTTCATAAAGCACCAGAGAGTATATTTTATGTTATATTCATCCATAACAATATCTGAGTAAATATTCATTGTCCTGTGTCTACCTAATATATTTGACGTTTTCAGAAAATGCCATTATAACATTAAATAAATAGTAATGACAAACTAGAGCACTGAAAACTGTGTTTACAGATTTGATTGAGAAATCTGAACTTGCATGCTTTCTGGCATGCTTTCAAACACACTACTATCTTTTTGTAACCCAGAGTGACTGGGAATAGATTAGACCTTATCATTCTCACCTCAGTGGGAAAAGGAAAATTTGTACAATGCATCTAATCTGTAGCTTGGTTTATTCCTTCTAAAACTCTGCAGAAAATTTAATTTTGTAAATTCTAGTAAGTCAAATTTGCCTCTTGCATATATTCCCTTAACATTTTAAAGTATTTTCTGACAATAGAATCACAATGATTTTTGAATTTTAATAATATAAGCCAGAACATTCAAATATGAAATAATATGATCCCTCCAGAAAATAACAAAATTAATGAGCAACCAGACCAGTATCCTTTGTACATTCTCGCACAATTAATTACAGCATCAAAAACAAAACAAAACAAGAAAGAAGTAAAAGATTGGTACTTACACATGGGCAAGGCTTAACAGTATCACTTGGAAAAAATCCAACCTCCCCAGATGCTAAATTTCTACCCTAAATTAGGAAAAAAAGAAAAATGCCCGTGTTGAGAACAAATTTACCACAAATGATAATCCCATAATGTTTTGTACATAGTGTGGTTACTCAGGATCCTCAGACTGACTTACACATTGTATCCAGTCCTAGGTATTACCTTACTAAGGCTCAGGAAGGGAAGGATAAGCAGACAGGTGTTAAAATTGTTTAACTTTCATGTGGTTTCAGATCATGGTAATAAAATAAAAATTCAAGTTCGACTTTCCAATCTACCATTCAATTTTGCTAACTTTACATCCCTCAACCAACAGCACTTTCTTTCAATCTTATATTCATTAACACAAGTAGATCCCTTTGGTTTTGTGCAGGCTCATAATTAATTAGGAATTTGATTTAAATGGTTGCTATTGTTGTCTCTAACAGAACTCATGAAAACGTTCTTCCAACAAGACAAGAGACATTTCAAGACATGTGGAAATGGAAAACATAGTATGATAAGATGTTTTAGATGATTTTCAGATTTAGAAGAAAGGAACAGGATACTGATTAAGAGAAGAGGACAGTTAAGATGTTGGAGGAAAGACTATAACTCGAAATGGCATTGTAAATGATAAAAGAGAAAAGAAATTAACAGAATAAGGAAAACCTAAGCACAAAATGGCCAAAAAACAGTTAAGAATTCGTTCTTGGAGACCCTTGGTCAAATTCCTCTTTAAAAAAAAATCTCATGACACTAACCCTACAATTGTTTCCCTTTTCCAGAAAGACAAACTATACTCAAAACATACTGCAACAATCAGAACATATAATTAAAAAGTTCTTGGGAGATTACTTCTCCTTGTCTGGAAATTGGGCCTATTTTTATTTGTTATTTAACAACTGCTTGCTTCTCAGTACCTCAGATGAGTAAACAGCATTATGATGGATGTTACACGCTCTATTATTTTTGACGAAGAAAAGTAACAAAAAATGATCAGAAAACATCTCCCTCTTGAAGCAGTATCCCTTTGTGCCCATAGAGCTAGGCTATGAGTTTGGAGAGAAAATTTTAAAAAGCAGGAATCCAAAATTAAAGAAAAGGATGAGGAGGAAGAAAAAGAAAAAAAGGAGGGAGGTGGAAAAACCAGAGGGGACGTAGAGCAGAAGGGAGGGAAGGGTCTGAGGTAGGAAAATGAGGGATTAGGACAGAGGGAGATCAATTAGGTAATCAAGCAAAGAGAAGGCATTCATTTTGGCAAGGTTCTAAAATTGTACTGCACTTGCTTATCAGGGAAAAAGTAAGTGAACAAGCGGAATATTCATTCATTTATTCAACAAATACAGTATCTAATATTAATTTGGCTGCACACTGAAGAAAATGCAAACATTCATAAAATGGTTCCTGGTTTCCTCCATGTTTTCAGAGCAAAGATATGTATAAACATAACTATAATTATGTGTTTATTTCTATAAGGTTGAAAGGGCTAAATACTGTTAGAGAGGTACAGAGGAGAGGCTATGAGAATTAGAAAGATAGATCGAGTATTTGGGGGTTTGCCTGAAAGCTACATGGACGAGGGGCTCTTGAATGTAAAATGTGCAGGGTTTAAACAAACAAAGATGGAAAGGGAGGAAAACATTCTGAAAGCAAAATAGAACATGAGAAAAGCACAGGGTAGGAAATTACAGGATGTGCGTGGGAAACGCAAATAGTTCCCTTTCACTGGAGTCTAATAATGCCTAATACTTACTGAACCATGACTGCATGCTAGACACTGCTTTGAGCGTTTCATTTAGTCCTTACAATGATCCTTTGTAGTAGGCCGAATTACTATCCCCATTTTACAGGTGAGGAAAATGAGACACAAAGTTAAGTGATTTGCCCATGATCACAGAGCTAGCAAGTGACAGAACCAGAATTCAAATTCGGCTGTTCTAACTGCAGACCTCTGCACCACCTCTCTCTACAAGCACAAGACTCATAAAGGGAGGCAGTGGGAAATAAAGCCAAAAAGTGGCAAGGAGTCAGTCTGACTATAATATCTGAATTTATCATTGGCGATGGGGTTTCAGTAAAAGGGTTATGTATTAGAATAATTAACCTGGAATCAATGTGCAAGCAAGGTAGACAGGCACGACTTTGTAGGTGAGAATATCATTAGAGAGCATGGTAAGGAAGGTCTCACGGTAAAGGAAGAGGGACTGGAGGAGGGAACAGGTGCTAGAGACATTATTTAACTCCAGTGTTGGTGACTTGCCTGTGGCTTAGATTTAGGAAGAGAAGACTATGGGAGTTAGACTGGCAGAACAGTCAAGGATGGAGATGATTATATAATCCACCCAAACAGATAACACAGATTAGATGACAATCAAATAGACAGGCAACTTGAAATCACAGGAGCAAGATTATCATGGAAGAAAATGAAAAGAGAAGATGGAAGACAAAACTTAGAGAAATTAGTGTAACTGGAAGTCAGGAAGGAACCACCAGGAGGGAGGAGAATCAGAGACTAGAGAGTGATGACAGCACCGTGACTATGATGTGGGAATGAAGTGTTTCCTTTATTCAACTGTATTTACTGAGTGCCTTATGATGCTTTATTTTAAGCATGACACTGAGACACAAGTAAGTAAATATGATATTTGGGGACTATACGACTAGCCAGACCTTTATACATAAATGCACTGCAAAGCTACCTGAGCACAAAACATAGGGGTGTGTGGGTGGGAACCATATACTGACGGAGGCTCAAAAGAGAAAAGAACAAGGATGACTATTTTAAAAAAGTAAGGGAAGACTTCTGAGAGTGTACTAAGGGAAACAAGTCTATTTTGCAGAGGAAAGGCCTGAGAGAGAGCTTTCTACTGGTCTTTCAAAACTATTTTTGAAGATGTATCAACAAATTGTAAAATTGTGGCTATTATAAGAATGGTGAACTGTCAATCCCATTCTTCATCAAAAAAAGAACAAAAGGTCTTCATCTACGGAATGCAGAGTTCAGGAGAAGTGGTGAGATTTTTGTGACAGTGTGTGTTGGCCCACGTAATAGCACCTATTTCCTCAGACCAAAATTGACACAGGGCTGCTCATCTAGATTGATACTTCCACTCTATTCTTCCGCCTAAACTCAGCTCACACATTACCTCCTCTATCTTCTCATCTATAAAACCTTCCTCAATCTGCAGATCCAGATTTAATTGCATGCTGTTCTCCCATCCCACCTTCACATACTTTTAGTAATACATGTGCCACATGTAATTATTACTTTACATGGTCTTCTCCACTACTAGACTGTGAGATCTTTGAGATCCAGGACAATGTCTTAGTCATTTGTTTATAACAGAATACCAGATGCATAGTAAGCACTTAATAAATGTGTGTAATTTGAGGTATTTCTCAATATGATAATCCCATGTCAATGAGTTGTATGACCTTAAATTCTTCTTCATTGAAAAGAATAAAATATATCACTTTGTTTTTACACAGATGCACTAAGAAGCATTAAGCTGCCTGTTTCTTTATGAAAACATTCTTATAGTGATACTGCTTGACCTATCCCTGATATTTTATATAAGGAATGTGTGTTGGAAAATGCAATGCATGAAACAGAGAGAAAGGTGGTAAGGATACAACGAAAGGAAAAGTAGGAAACACTCTAATGAACTTTATAATTTCTGAAGGTGTGTAGACTGGTCGATCTTTTTTGTCTTCCTTCTTTTGTAGAATCAAGGGTTCCACCTGAAAGGCATGAATGGAAACTGAAACTGTCCTTGACAGTAGAGGAAGGGGCCATGGTTGTATAAGAAATGTCCTAAAACTAGAGTGAACATATAATTTTCCGCCCAAACTAGGATCCTTTGAGAGTAAGGGAATAGTGAGTAATAACTATGCCAAGACAAAAGGTATAAATTGGGACTGTTATCGGTAAACCAGGACACACAGTCACTGTTTCAAAACCATTTTGCTCCTTCTCACCACATTTCAAGAACACTAGCAGAGGTCTCTCAGGAGGGGGCAATTTTCACTAAGCAGACCACCAAGGTCATTCTGAATTGTTTTTTCCTTAATGCCCTAGCAGTGCAGGTTACATCTCCTTAATGGTCATAGGCATTCCTTAGATGACAAAGAGATGAGAGATAATTTAACATATCTTAACTGATGAATAAAGTTACATTTCCTCATCGATTCCTATGAGATGTCAGTTTTAGCTACAGGAGATAATATGTGCTGTAGTCAATGATTTTCCACTTATTAAGGGAACAGCCATCCTACAACATTTGGAAGATTCAAAAACAAAGTAGTGTGTAGGAGGGGTGTCTTTAGTTCCCTGGTGGATGTGTGTGGGATGTATATTGATAATTCATTAATACTAATGGGTGGAGCAGCTTTCAATCCCCTAGGCATGGATGGAACGGCAGACTGTAGCTACGAAATAAACCATATTCAAAGCCAATGATTTAATGTACTTTATGTGACGATTTATCTAAGAGATTTTTACTACCCTTGATGAGAGACATGTAGCTGAATTTCTTTCTTTTTTACATTCCTGTGTGGGCATTTTTTCTGGGTCAGATAATCAACTTGTCATTCCTTTTATGCCTATTATAAATGCCAGAGATAGGACCTCCTATCTGATATTTGTTCTCGTGAGTCCCTAAACATCTTCAAGGTTAACTTGAAAACATTCCTCTTTCATAGCTATGTGTCATCTGATGTACCACACAGTGCTATGCATGCACTTTATATGCATTTATTCTGCAGGGCATTCTCTATATTATGTGATGGGACGTTTGTAAATCTAACAGTACAGGTTCGGTCATTCTCACGAAAATACCTGTGAAAATAGTTTATGGGCTGTATACGGTAAGAAAAGATGAACCTTTATAATTTTCATTAAATAAACTGGAGCAGACACAAAGCAAAATAATATTAAATTATAATTCATAAAATAATAATGCCTTTTTTCCCGAAAAGCAAATTCCTTCATGTAGAAAAACATATAAAATTAAAATTATTGACAACTTTCTCTGAAATTCCTGAACATCACAAGTATTAATGCATACTCAGACGTTTATTTCTAAACGATCTTAGGTTTTAATTATTTTTCATTTTTCTTCAATATGAATCCACAGTGAATCTAATGAATTTAAACCAATTTAAATTTGCTGGTAGAAACGATATTTACAATCTACCTGTATGGAGAAAAACATTAATGTATGCTAGGATGGCAGAGCTAAAATTCCATTTTTAAACCCACAGACAAGGATGGCATAAATTACAAAGGATATCCTCCAAAAATCTTAATCGTAAATTGCTTGGTTCCTAACTTTGTAAAGGGAGAAAGAATTGCTTTACGAAAAATACAGAGTGTCTTTTCCCTCTGGCTCATTTATCCCCTTAATACCACCTGGATTGGAGCTTTAATGCACTCCTGGAATAGCACTGAACAATCTGAAACAGATGTGGAAAGCTGAATGTAAAAGGGACAGATTAATGGTTATTTATGAAAGATTGAAAATTCTCCCAAGTTATAATGCCCTAACCACTTTCAACGTATGCATGATGGTGCTGTGGAGACTACTAAGCAATTTATCACACATGGGTAATGGCCAGAGCAACTGTCACCCTGCCCAGTCACACTCTCACTGTCAGAAATACACAGTCTGAGTGCTGGGGGGAAGAAGACTACAGGGTGGGCATGAATTATGGGAATATAGGCAAATAAAAATTAGTTTACTGATTGGATGGACGAATGGGTGGATGAATGAATGGATGGGTGGGTGGGTGGGTGCCTGGCTGGCTGGCTGGCTGGCTAGCTTGTAGCAAGCACTATTTTTGGAATTATTCTGACAGGTTTTGTGAGTACATGCAATGCAATCAAAGGACTGGAAAAGGATAGAACAAAGACTCTATCTGAAATTGGTAAGGAGCGATCTGTGATCACAGCAGCAGCCATATTATAACATTGTCATCAGTTACATATATATCAGCGCTAGTTCTTGGAAAACAGAAAAGCAGTATCATACATAGGGGATGTGGCATCAGAAGAGCTCATTCTATTCCCAGCTCTGCTATAAAAAAGTGTGCAACCTTAGGCAAGTCTCAATGTTAAAACAAGGATGGTGACAAGATCTGCCACACAGGCATCACCAGGGTGTTACAAAGATCAAAGAATTAACACGTGGGAAAGCACTTGCTAAATGCTATAAGTACCTAATTTTCTTTTTTCCCCACAATATTGCTTTTTGATTATTCTCAATTGATTTTTTCACTTCTAAATTTTCATTTTTTAATTGACCTATTCACGTGTTATTAAAATAGAAAAGCCTAGTCCTGTGTATAATCCCACCACACTCCTTATATTTAGGCAAGTTTGCTAAGCCACAAGTAACATAGTCCCTCATATAACTTTCACCTGAACAGAAAACACTACATTCCTGATAGTCCATTCCTTTTCTCAAATGTCCTAATGCTTTCTTGCAAGTACACACATTCTTTCATTGTTAATTGCTTCTTATATGATGAGTAAGATACACATTTTTCCACCAGTGAACACCTTGAAAGTTTGCCAAGCATAATTGCATATGGTTATACTGAATGGTCAGTCATTACTATGAATTCCAAAATATTCAGGCGCGCACACACACACACACAGAAGAACAAAACCGTAAGCACACGCTTTTATCGTTTCTTAGTCAAAAGAGAATAGGATCTTTAACTTCTGTCCAATGTACAAACAATAAACACTCATGAGGTTTTTCAAAAGACCGTAAGAAATTCATACTCCTGGCATAGTTCATTTGTAGTTAAGTGGCTGTCATAGGCTTAGAATTCTGAATAACTCTAAAAAACATTGCATCTTAGTCTAGGATCTTTGAAATTAAATTTAGATTCAATTTGTAAGGGTTTATAATTGCATCAAGTCATCAAAATATATGACAAAGGCCTTGATTATATTTGACGGTTTTTCCAACGCATACAGAATTGTTTGTGTTTACTATATCTCTGAAATTTTGGCAGACGGAAGTGTCAAAAACCTTAAAAAAATTAAAAGTTGTGAAATGTACACTAAGAAAGAACCCACTAAAAAGCCATAAGCTATACTTCTACACTTATTGGATGTGAGACAAATATGACAGCAGAATAAGACTTTGTAGAACATTTTTCTTATTATCCAAAAAACGCATTCTGTGAGGTTCCTGGATTTCTCCAGCAGGGAAGGGAACTCTCTAGTTATGGGTGCCTTGAGGCTTTTTCTTCAAAGTTTCACTGGGTGAGATATTGTACATGATGCAATCCCGAATCAAAATCTTATAACTGGGTTTTTCTGGTGAAGTAAACAAGAGACTATCTTAGGTGAAAAGAAAAAAAATCAGCAAGCAAAACTTAATGTGCATGTAGGTAAGCCAAATCCCAAGTGGTTACTCTCAATACAACATCTGGAAAGAAGAATAAGGTTCTACCACACCTTGGAAGAAATCCTATTTGGGGAGAGGCCATATAACCCCCAAAATAAACCAGGCTTAACAAAGGTCCAAAACGCAGAAATTTGTTTTTGTTTTTCTAATCCTGGCAGACAACTCATGAATGTTTTCCTTGGTAATTTTAATCGTAAGTAATCACAAAGGTAATATTCTGAGTAATAGCACGATACACATTAAATGCTCATGGCACCATCAGGCATTTTTAAAGAATTTATTTTTCTGCTAAGAACAGAATTAGTGCTTTAATGAAAAGTGTACTGACTTCCTAATAATCACGAGGCACTATGCTACGTACTAGGGGATTAAAAATTCATAAACATAGCTACTATCTTGAAGGATCTCATTCAGATAATGTCATTTCCTTAATTAGCTTTTGCTTTGGTTATTTTTATAGATTTTTACAGAATTTTGGATCAGAAAAAGACCTATGAAGTAATAATTTGATAAGATAAAGAGTTAGGAGCCTTGCGTTCTATTCCTGGACTTCTGATCTCGAGTAAGTCATTTAACCTTTCTTGGCTTCACTATTCTCATCTGTGAAATAACCGAGTTTGACCCTAAGATTTCTGAGGTCTCTTTTACCACCAAAGTCCTTTGCTTATATTAGCACTTTTCCCAAGTCCCTACAGTTCTCCAGTCAATTACTGTTACCAAGAAGTATTTGATGCACAAATTCTTAATTAGAGATGCTACGTGTCAGTAATTTAATCTTGTTGCACATATCTATAGGAGAGAAGGATATTTCAGGTCCTTAATGACTTTCATTTTAACTCAGTGTGAAGTCCTCTGTTTTCCAGGGTACAGAGGATTGATTTGTTAGGAATTACACTCATTCATTCATTCTTCAGGAATTCAGATTACCATGAATAATTAAAATTCAATATATGTCATCATTTGATAAATTATTCAGCCCAAAGCCTTAAGGGCATATGCATGTGCACACGCTATTGAAACCACTTGTGGTATCAAATCAATAGTCACATCAGATGCAACTGCAGACTGATGGCCCACTGAAGGTATTCCGTGATTATACAAATTTTTAGTAATTATGGCAGAACGTAGCTTATAGGATGATAAAATAATGGAAGAGAAAGGCCCACAACAGAATTCTCAGAACTTTCCCCTTGATAATATTAGTCTCTACTGGGAAAAGAAGAGGTAATACTTCACCTTCTGAATTTCTACTTAGACAGCAGTGTCCTCGTCTAGGTACATTATAACCTACATTTTGCCCTGTACCAAACATAGGACAAGTACCAGTAAGAACTGTTAACCAAAAATGCCCATCTTGAGAGTTAACAACTAGGACCTCACCCACTTTGTCAGGAGGTTTGCCAATTCCCATAATACAGTCTGTACACTTGGAAACATTCCTGCTAACTCAGTTTATGATCTATTCAATCAAAGCCAGTTGGCAATCACCCAGGGAAAATGTTTCTTACAGGCCTTTACTAATGTCTATTATCTTCTATAATCATCTCTCCTGGGCCTCCCTTGTTCTATTACAGTCACGCTCCGCCTTTTCCTCCTTTCCTGTAATTAGAGACCTTGATTTAACTCAATATTTTGAGGTAAACACCTGTCAAAATAAAGATCCCATGATTATAGGACATACTAATACCAAAAAAGCCTCTACTCTTTTCACATAGCTTTTTATCCCCATATCCACAATTTCAATTCTGCCTTGGCTGCTTCTGATTTCACACAAGGGAGGGACAAGTGGTGAGAGGCAATTTAGAAGCAAAGCCAAGGTCAACTGAGGAACACCTTAAAACTATGCTCCAGCACTGCCTAAAAAGCTATCATTGCCATGATCAAGACCAAGTTTGAGATTTCACAAAGAAATGCCCTGGGGTAGGAATCTGAATTGGGGAAAACACAATTCCCAGAGATGTTTACTCACTGGTTCATAACGCCAAGGCAATGAGTCTTTGAGTATCAGCAATCAGTTTTCTTAACAAATGAAATTTGATTCTTTTTAAAAATATTTCTTTAGTGTTCTTATCTGCCTCTATGATCAGCCTGACACTTGAATTTTAGATCAGGAGAAAAAAATACATAGTTTTAGAAAATTCTACTGTAGCTAATATTCTTGTGTGGTCTAGAAAGGATTAGAAAAATCTCCCCTTTATTTAGGGCAAAGGAAAAGAATCCTTTGAAGTGATTTGGTTACGAAAGTTGCAGGGAGCAGTGCTGGGAGGAAAGACCTACTCCTGCCACTCCACTGGACCTCCCTTCCCCCACCCTCAGAGGGTTTCTGGGTCAGGTCCGGTGTTACAGGACAGATTGCCTAAGGCTCTCACACAAAAGGTCAATAATTCCCACAGTTGAGTCCACAAGTAAGCACACCATTTCCTAGGCAAAGTTTGTTTTCTGTAAACCCCTGTCTCTCTTTCCGTTTCCTTCCCACTCTCCTTCACTCTCCTTGAGGTAGCTTATGCCTTCCTCATCCAAACCTGCTCTGAGGAGAGGGCTCATGATTTTACCCTGTTTACTTACATCAACTATTCCCTTCAGAATTTATCATTTGTGCTTTTACGTCTGATTATGAAGTAAAAAGTTTAATATCTGATTAAAGAAATTTTAAGAATTGGGTACAGGAATTGGGAGGGCTGAGTGGTCTCCTTTGACTCCACATATGTTACTAGGATTCTTCATATAAAAGACAAGGAAGAAAAAATTTAAAAAAATTTTTAAAAACCAAGCTTATCATCATTTTCCCACTTCTGGAAAGTGAAGTGTATCTTCCAAATCATTACTCATTATACAGACATATACCTTTTCTCCTTTTCAATTTTCTTTCAAGTTTACTTGCAATGATTCTTACAGTACCCTTGTGAGTCATTTAAGTATTAAAATCCCCATTTTACACATGAGGAATTTGAGGACACAAGGTTAAATAGCTTTAAAACTACTATGAGAGAACAAAGATAAATTTATAACTGACAAGATGAATGAATATCTTAATGGTCTTTCAAATAACATCATAAAGTGTAACTTGAGTCAATAAACAATGAATTTGAAAATTTGTAAATAACGTATTATGGAAACAGCAGCTCTGAACAGCGTTCTTCATTCTAGACCCATTGACTGAATGCTTATTTTATTCTAGGCACTTGAAATAGAGAGAGGAAAGTCATGGTTTTTATCTCTCTGGAGTGCTCTAACCAGGCAGGGAGAAGGATGAATAGACCATTAGGATACAGTATGATGAGTGTTATGATAGAAGCCCTTTGGTTGATAGAAGACCTCAGAGAAAGTGACCCCAGAACTGAGCCTTGATAGTGAAAAAGGATTTAGCTAAGAGAATGGGGGTAAAAGAGAAAATTCAGGCAGAAGGTAAAATATATATCAATGACTAAAGGTTTGAGAAAACATTTCCCCTATGAAAAAGATTCCTCTGGATTGAACCCTTCATTTTTTTCCAGGTTAAAATGAGAAAACACATCTGTAAAAAAAAAAAAAAAAGTCACCTGGATCGTTGTTTGTTGGAATGCTAAACATAGCAGGCATGTGGGAAGTAAAAATTCTTGACAAGGTAAACTAAGAAAAAGGTCAACTTGCTGCACTGGTGACCATTGTGTTTGAGGCAGTAGAGGGGAATTTAACATTTTGTTGCCTAGGCCAAGTCAAGAGCCACCCCTCCCCCAGGATCCTTTCCTCTGGAAGCCCTGTGAGTAGGAATGCTCCCCTCCTCCTGAGAATCTCCAAAGTTCCCTAGAAGCTCAACTTATTTTCTGACTTTTAATTTTTTCCTTTGAGGCAGAGTTAAAAAAATTTAAAAACAAAATCTTCCACATAAGCAATGCTTTGTTTCCTGATTATTCTATCAAAAAAGACCTAAACTGCCTTTAAAAGTGTGTTTTTCTTAGAGGTGTTAAAAATTATAAATGACTCTCCTAAAACAAAGGTAGGATGGTCTAACATATAGAACTAAAGTAGGAGACCAGAAGTCTGGAAGACAGTCTCACTTTAATTTTGCAAATGCCATCTTATAGATGGATGATAAATTTGGCCCTTTAAAAACCACAGTTCTAATTTACCCTCTTTATGGAGATTTCTGTGAATTAATCAGAATGTGTGTAAAAACATTTTCATTCCTTAGAATAAAGACCATGTAGATGCATGATTTGTAAGTGTGAAGTATCACAACTATTTTCTAGGTTATTTAACTTTCATTGTGGATAAAAACATATATTTTTGGCAGACAGATTACAGTTCTACTGCTTATAATTGCCTTTTGGTTCCAATTAGCTTACAAAATTCTCCCTGTGGAACATTTGGGTACTCATAAATGACAACGGAGCAAATAAAACCCCATGATATAGGACACAGGATCCTCATTGTTTCATAAGCTTTATTCTAACAAGAAAACATATGTAAAGGTCTCTATTAGAAACCATAGATGGCATGGCATGATTTTATACTTGCCTGTCTCTCTCTCTTGTACTCTCTTCCCCTCTGATAGGTATAATCTGTATCTTTTCTGGGAAAATAAAGTTTCTAATATGAAGGATGTTCTCCATAGTTACTATGCCCTTATTATCATATATTGTAACTTAAAACCAATAGGTTTATCATCAGTCCAATGACATGATCAGAATCGTTCAATACGTTGTTACACTCACTAAAAACTATGCCTTACACCTGCAATAGGAAGTGGACCCTAAATGGCCCATTTCCTATTTTATATTCATTTATATTCATTTCACTTGAAGACAATTTTATAAAACCTTCAAGGAAAAAAGAAGACAACAAAGAAGAAAAGAGAAAGCTGCCAAAATGAATCCGTTCACTGCAAAGATGGAACAGAGAACATTTTTACAGCTCAATTGGAAACTCACTGTTTGAAAGAAGTTATAGTGAAAATGCAGATAGCCCACTCACTTCAATAGCATTAGAAATTACTGTTGTTATAATAATAATACAGACTAGACTAATAGCTATTCAAAGAAAGTAAGTTCCTGATAGATAGTGGATAATTTGTATTCTCTGGGCATAGAGTATGTAGAAAACATGACAGTCTACAATAAAACCCGACTTTCTACACTAATGAATGAAGTGACTCATTTGAAAAAACAGAGAAAACAGTTTAGTTTAGAAAGCATAATTTCTTGAAAATTTCCAAATAAGCCAAAGCTCTTATCTAGTACAAAAGGCATTTTTGAAATTCAAATGCAAAGCCACTGTAACATCCCAATGACTACTCTAGATTTTTATCTACAGGTTTAATTCTAGATATATTTGTAACAATATGATTTACAAAAACCCTTAATAAAAAACTCAAAATGGAAACCAGCTGCATCACCTATCCTGGACCTTAATCACTCCATAGATCATTAAGGCTATGAGGTTAGAAACCAGTCACCTTTTTTTGTGGTCCTCCCAGTATGAAACACAGAGTCAGACACATAGTAGGCACTTCATTAGTATTTGGATGGATGGATGAATAAGAGCTACTCTTTAAGGAGCACTGTGCTAGAACTCTTTCATATATTATTTATTTTATTCTGTATGCATTTTACAGAAGATAAAACTGAGGTCCACAGAGTAGGTAATCTATTTTAGGTCATGCTGCTAGTAGATGCAGAGTCAGTAACTAACACTCAGCAAAATGAGCTACAATTCCTAAATTCTAGCACAGGAAAGAAAAACACTTCACTTGCTTCTCTGGTGCTAATTACGTGCAATGTCAAATGAGACTAAACCATTTGGGTAGGGACCAAAAAGACGTATTTAAAAACTATCTTCTCAAAAGCAATTAAAAAAAAATCCCCAGCGCAGGAGCCACATCCTTTAGGAAGCAAACCATAAAGCACTGTTCCTTGAACATAAAAATTGGTAAATTAATATACATGGATCCACTGTAAACACACCTACAGATTCCCACAACTTCAAAGGATCAAACCAGCAACATTCTTTACACCTTTAGACCCAACAAGGAGGAAAGATTTTGGTTCAGAAATTTTTAAAACACGTCATTCTAAATCATGCCATCGACTAAGTACACATTCAGGCCAGTTTTCTACATGTACCTTCCATATGTACAGTCTGTAAAACAAAAGCTGATTTTACCATGACAGCCTTAGAACACTACAAAATCTGAAGCACCTTTTGAATCAGAGAAAACTATATCAAGTTCTGTACAAAGTTTGTGGAAAGTATATATTAATTGTATACTAATTCTTTGAAAAGGTGCCCTTTTTTGGTAACTTTTAGAGCCATAGTATTGAGTTCATTGTAACACCATATTTTGTAGCTATGCTTAATAAGTTGATTTGCTATCAATGACCAAATAGTGAGCTGGGAATAATGTCATAACTTCCATGGAATCTTACCAATTGGATCATCTAGTCAATGGCTTACATTAAATTTACCTAGGGTTCTACACAACCTACTCACACTTGTGCTCAACCCAGACCAAATGTATCCTAATCTCTGGAAGTGGGGTTGTGTTTTGACATTATTGCAAAGCCCCCAGACGATTCAGAGTTGTGAGTATTGTTCTGGTCTGGCTCCTCTCATGTAACAAATGAAGAAACTAAGCCACTGTGGAAGATCAAAATTGGCCACCTCAAAATATGTCTCTTTACCTTGATTATTTTCTCTGAAATAAACTTTGACCTTCCCCCAAACTAACGCCTAAAAGCGACAGACTGGAAGGGTTCTTGCTAAATCCATTCTCATCAAAGTTCTTTTTACCAAACATTTACATTTGTAAGGGAAATCTCCATTGGTAAAGGTATCTCCCTCTCTGTACTGGGAAGGGGGGGTGACCTCATCTCTAGAAACTTATCAATGCAGAAGGCGAGGCTGCATAATAACCTTACTGTGCTTTTCTGGTAATCGCCCATAACTGACTTCCCTGACCCCAACATCCTCCTTTGTCTTTACCTAAATCTATTTAAGAAGAGAACCTCTGCCATTTTGTCGAGAAACTCAGTTTCCTTGGTTTCTCCCATGTATACATGTCATAAAGCTTGTTTCATTTTCTCCTGCTATTCGGTCTCATGAGTCAATTTAATTTGTAGCCTAGCCACAAAGGACCCAGAGTGGGTATAGGATAGTCTTCCTCCCCTTCACCACACAGTGATTAAGTAACTTGACCCAAACCATACAGTTATTTGGCTACATACGTATGACTTGAATCCAGGTTTTCTCACAGTGTCACTGCTCGTTTCAATAAGGCTAGTATGTGCTGGCTAAAAAATCCTTTGACTGGTTTTGAGGTACCCGTAAGACAATTCTGACTCACATGACATCCTTGTCAGAAATACTAGATGAAGTTTTAACATATCTCTGAAAATTCAAACATATTGCTAGCTGCCAGCTAGCATGAATGGTTCTTCTAAAGACCAGAGACCTAATGTCAAACCAATGATTGAAGTTGACAATTGAAGTGTGAGCAGTGTCTGAGCAGTGAGTCTGACACTCAATACACACTTGCTGATCTGAAATAAACGTGCTAATTGTTTTTCTCTGTTCTAGACATTAGCCTTACTTGTTCCTATCATATATCCTCCCCTCAACAGACATACACATATATTTCTCATAAATGGTTCTCATTTCTCATCAATGGTTCTCATTTCTCCTACAATTCTCCTGAGAGTTTCCAAAGCCATTATATCATCATACCAGAAAAGCTTCATGTTTCCGTGCTGCTGAGAGAAAATGACAAGTAATAATGTCTTTCTTATTGTCTAAAAAGAAGAGGAGGAAATAAAATTTAGTAAAAAGAGCACTGGGGTTTCCAGTTCTGTATGTAAGAAGCTTGGAAGTTGTCACTCGGTCCTAACAAGTAAAAAGCTGAACAGACTGAAAAAATCAACAACTCTTCTTGGATCCGTGAGAGGGGAGGCCACAGGACAAACCTCAGCCGCTAAGATTAGAGAGACAGACAGGAGCACACACTGCTGTGGGATCCAGCACCAGTGCTGGGGTAGGAAAACCTGAATGGTAATTGACAAATGGCTGGAGGCTTAGTGCTGACAACTCAGACAGTTAAAAACTCCAGAGGAACCTAGTCATAGGGGAAACCCCACAATATTATAAGATTTACCCTCAGGAGCTCAACCAGGTTCCCACAGTAAATACGGAGAAAAATCCCCTCAGGCTTCCGGCAGAAGGAGGAGAAAAGGCACGCTGTACTTCTTACAAGGCTTGCCCTCAGGGAAACTAGTCTGACCTGCTGGGGTATTATAAGAGCCTAAGTGAACTGAAGAAGGGAAATACTCAACTCCAGCCCACTCTAGCCATCCTATCCCACCCTAGTGGGGAGAAAAAAACTGAGAAACACTTGTGAAGTTCATTGTCCAGAAGTATAGGCTCACTAAAAGACTGAGAGCTAATTATAGTACCATAGAACGCTTCCCCTTCCCTCACATCTCACCACCACATTACTGAGGCCTTTACATTACTAAGAAAGAACCAAAACAACTGCTAGAAATAATAAACACTGTAACAGAAATGAAGAATTCCTCTTACAGGCTTATTAGTAGACTGGATATGGCTAAGAAAAGAACCTCTGGGCTTGAGATCATCTCAACAGTAATTGCCAAACTAGAAAACAAAGAGAAAAAAGACTGAAGAAAACAGAAGAGAATATTCAAGAACTGTGGGACAACTCCGAAAGGTGTAACATGTATGTAATGGGAATACCAAGAAGAAAGAGAGAAAGGAACAGAAGAAATATTTGAAACAATAATGATGGAGATTTGCCCAAATTAATGTCAGACACCAAACCCAAGATCCAGGAAGAAGAGTGAGCAGGGTAAATGCCAAAAAAGCCCACTACATCTAGGCTTCTCATTTTCAAACTATACAAAAATCAAAGATAAAGAAAAAAATCCTGGGGCCAACCCGGTGGTGCAGCAGGTAACTGTGCAGCACACTCCGCTTCGGCACCCCAGGGTTCACAGGTTCGGATCCCAGGTGCGCACTGATGCACCAGTGGTCAGGCCATGCTGTGGCGGCGTCCCATATAAAGTAGAGGAAAATGGGCACAGATATTAGCCCAGGGCGGGTCTTCCTCAGCAAAAAGAGGAGGATTGGAGTCAGATGTTAGCTCAGGGCTAGCCGTCCTCAAAAAAATAAAAAGAAAGAAAGAAAAAATCCTAAAGGAAGCCAGAGGAAAAAAACACCTTACCTATAGAGGAAAAAGACAGAATTACACTGGACTTCTCCTCAGAAACCAGACAAGCAAGAAGAGAGTGGAGTAAAATATTTAAAGTGTTGAGAGAAAAAACTTGCCAACCTAGAATTCTCTACTTGAACATATTTATACGCTGTAGAAAAGGAGCCAGTGGAGAGAATGAAGTTGAAAATGTAGGGGTCAAGAGCCAGCTGATGGAAAATTCAAGAAGAAAGATAAGTCTTGAATAAGAGGAATCTTGCGTACAAATGCAGGTACATTTTGTGGTTGAGTTGAGAGATGCAAGAGTGGATTGAAGAGTTAGTAGAATCTAAGTCTGTGATTCTCTCTTTTCCTTTTTTGGGAAGGATGCGGTATGCGAGGAGTAGGATACTTAAGAATAATGGTGGAGCTTTGGAAAAGTCATTGCTACAGTAATTGAAATGTGGTTGCAGATAATTGTTCAATCTAGGGGCATTCTTCTGTAACAAGAAGGCAGCCAATAAGACAGTTTTAAGCAAAAGTAGCTATCATTTATTTACATAGGTGCACAATGGATTATTACCCAATAGTTCTTCTCTGCTTTCTCTTTACCCCACCCAAACTCATGTGTTAATCTTTCTCTTGATCCCACCCCCGTTTCCTCTCAATGTACAACAGATTTTTAACAAACTCTTTAACTTTGTTGGGAAATATTTCTAACACACACACGAAAATAGAGAATAATTTATTGAACAGCAATGTTCTACATCCAGCATTATCAAATCTTAACACTATATCATATTTATCTCAGTTAAATAAATCCTTGAACCAAGTATAGGCTTACTGGACAAGCAAGATTTCATCACCAGCAAACATCAACATGCTCACTTAATTTTCACATTTCATATATTTCATGAATAACGCCCAGAGCACCTCCGAGAACTTCAGGTAATACTGTGGATAGGCACAAATCAAATATGGCCAGAAATGACCACTGGCAAGCTAATTAGGTAGTTCCTCTGAACTGTTAATATATTGAAGCTACGCAAATTAGTTCATACCCACAGGTCCTAGGTTTGGAAAAAATGCTCTGGCAAAGAATGAATTTTTAATAAAAATGGTTATTATGATCCTTCACAGTTCTGATATTATTTTTCTTTAGTGTTCTAATGCCCTTTGCTACTTTGGCATTGGTAAATATGAGAAAGTTTAATAAAAAATATTTTTCCCAACATCATCTAAGATTTCTGAAGCTAAAAGCATGCAATCAGTTTCTAAAGACAAGAGCTTTATTCTTTAAGTTGTAATAAATCATCCATTAAATCTAAAATCTGTAATTTGGATAGTACCTGCCAAAACAGACTGTGTGCATCTCCTCTCAGCAGTTCAACTGTATCGCCTGCCTGGATGTGTAATGGGGGTCCTTCATGAAGAGGTGGGGGTGGTGTTCCAGTATAGTTCCTAACGACCTGCATCTTTGGTAAACCTGAAAATAAGCAACATAACTTTTAGATTTGAGAAAATGATGTGTGAAGTCCAAATGTACTGGGGAAAAAAAGCCATTATTAACATTAAAAGGTTTTAATAGAACCAAGTCCAAGTAAAAATTAGAAGTAACTATAATGGAATGCTTTTCAACTTTCTCATTATTTGAGACAGTAATGGAATAAGACACTTATTTATCCCCTGATCCCTTACATACTTTTCTTCTCCCTCATCATCAATCTCTTTCTAGTTGAAAAAATATTTCTCTTTCAGCTGATGCCTGCTTCATAAAAAACACACCACATACGGTTTAATGGAAAAGAATCAATTTTTTCATCAACTCTATCCCTTCTGCCTATTACTTTCCTCTTGGGCATTGGCTGATTTCATCACTAAGGAGGCTCACCCTTTCTGTGTATATATCACACTGCCCAGTATAAGGCTCATATCTTAAGGTTATCTTTGTAATTCAAAACCAAAAAGGTGATGGATGTGCCACTGCAATACTTAAGACATTTATATGGAGAAATTCTTTAGGCTGAAATTTAGGCTTGCAAAACAGACCCAATAAAGGGAACATGTCTAAGCCAATAGCATCAACAATACTTGAAATACAGATCCATCCCTTTTCTTTGTATTTCTTGGAATGTGCAATGAAGGCCTCAGTTCAATATTTCATTTTTGAGAACAGCAGCTTCAATTGCACACAGGCCTAATTGCACCAATATTGGTCACAAATGGACAACCTCACAGTCACCTTTTCATTTAGAGGTGAAACCGCTCCCTCCTATGAGAGAGAACACTCATAAACATGAAATTTGTTGCACATTCACGGACTTAAGCCATTGCTTACTACACTTCAAGACTTTTTATTCTAATGATTGGCCATGGTGAAGCTATCACTGGCTGGAAATGCTGTAGTAAACACAGAAGGAGGATGAATGATTGTCATTCAGTTCTAGGTGTCCAAGTCACCTAGAAAAGACCTCAATGTCTACAGAAAATGCTCCAGCAAACAGTTTAATAAAGTCCCTCAAAATCCTTTTCCCGTAACCACTCCAGCAAGGAGAAAACAAGAGTGGCTATAAATTAAACAGAACTGAAAACTTTTAGTCAACACTTTTTATCAATCCAGTCAATCAGAAGACAGAGGGCTGAAAAACAGTGAGCCCTTCACCCCAACGTAGCTGCTGTAACTGCCGAGGCATGTTAAGAGTTGCTACATCTCCCCTTGGCTCAAGTTCTTGTGCCACAGAACCCCTGGAGGGATGACTTTAATCCCACATCTTTCATGGAGCGTTTCCCTCCCAGATGTTATAAGGTGGTGCCCTTACACAAACAGCAGACTTTATTGTCTTTCCCAAAAACAACACTCAACAAGAGAACTCTTGTAAGTGAAGTGTTTATCAGACTTGCTCCCAACACACTGTAAATGCTTTGAGTATTGTTGTCCGTAGTGCCCTTGAGTTGATTCCAACTCCTAGCGACCTTATAGATAGCAAAGTGGAACGCTGTGGTCTTTTTGCACCACGCTCTCACCTTGGAGAGCTATATCAGACAATGCTCAGCTGCTGTTCATCAAGTTTTCACGGCCACTAGTTTTCGGAAGTGGGTGGCCAGGTCCTTCTTCCTAGTCTGTCACAGTCTGGAAGCTCCACTGAGACCTGTCCACCCTGCATGACCCTGCTGGTACTTGAAATACTGGTAACAGCTTTCAGCATCACAGCAACACACAGCCACAATATGACAACCGACAGATGGGCAGTGTGGTTCCCCGACTGGAAAACAAACCTGGGCCTTGGCAGTGAGAACACTGAATCTTAACCACTAGACCACAGGGCTGGCTGCCTTGAGCATAGAAAGAACTTATTTTACACTTTCTATTAAGTTGCTATTGTTAATTTAAAATGAAACCTAAATATCCCGTGCACACAACAACTGATTTAGAAGTTCAATATATGGAAGAGGATGCAGTCTCAAGGAGAATTTTTAACATGGAGTCTGGTTTGCATGATAGTTATTCCATGGTGGGGGGCCAGGGCTGTGGTTAGCCTCAGTTTTACCAAGCATTTCTAGCGCAGGAGAAGCATTTCATTCAGTAGGGTCTCTTGATAATTTTGTTTTGATGTCAATTTTTATTTATTTATTTACTTATTTATTTATTTTTTGTGAGGAAGATCAGCCCTGAGCTAACATAACATCCGTGCCCATCTTCCTCCACTTTATGCGGGACGCCGCCACAGCATGGCCTGACAAGTGGTGCGTTGGTGCGCACCTGGGATCCGAACCCCAGGCCGCCAGCAGCGGTGCGCACGCACTTAACCGCTATGCCACGGGGCCGGCCCCTGATATCAATTTTTAAATAAAGGCTGAAGGCAAGAAAGAAGAGTTTTTAAACCTGAAATAGCTGATGTGGGCTCAAATACTGGGGCCAGTTGCGTGCTTAGAAGGCCCTGGCCTTCTCTGCAGCTGTCTCCATGGCCAGGACCCACAGGGACAAAAAGAAGCAGTGCCGTGTGACAAATGGCGGAAGTGGCAGTTCTCTCATTGCTGACATGCCCAACTTAGTCATCCTCAAGAAGAAATTATTGAAAATTAATAGACTATTTAGAGAAAAAAATTAACTTTGATGACATTTCACCAACCAAACATAGATTAAGGATAAAAATATAGAAAGCCCAGGCTACACAAGGAGGCTGTGAATTGTCAGGTATGGAGCAATGCTGCCTAATTTATCTTTTTCGATGAACTGGAATGCCCATAACACATGGCCTAGTAAAATCATAATATTTAAAATTTAAAATAGTACATATATTAAAATCCTCTGGTCAAGAGATGAGACCTGGGCTAGCCCCGTGGCTTCGGATCCAGGGCGCGCACCAACACACGGCTTCTCTGGCCATGCTGAGGCCGCATCCCACATACAGCAATTAGAAGGATGTGCAACTATGATATACAACTATCTACTGGGGCTTTGGGGAGAAAAAGGGAAATAAAAAAAAAAAAGAAATGAGACCTAAGTAGTCTTAGGACTTATTTAGGACTAAGTAGTCTTCAGAATGACAGACTTGGTTTTTATAGTCTTGCTTATTTCTGATTTTTTCATTTACTCTATGTTTTCTCTTATTACTTTCTTCTTGGTTATGATCTTCGTTTGGGAAGTTGATCTAGTAGCACACTAGCATAGGGTATGTTGCTGACCTCATTCCTAAAACAAAAATTGTGTGACCTTTGCCAAGAATTTTGGTTGAGCTCAGGTAATAGCCAAAAGGATATTGCTACTAGCTTGAATTCAGCCATACATGACTTGCAAAATACAGAGCTTATTTGATTTATATGCTTTTTTTGTGGGATGAGTTATGAGTTTACAATATAAAAGAATTAATATTTTTTGGTCATTTGTTAGGATAATCTTTGGCTATTTATTTCTGATAGGTCAGCACTTCCCATTTCAGGATGATCTGTCATCAGGGTTACAGGGCTACAGAGATCAAAGATCATCAGGGTTACAGGGCTACAGAGATCAAAGAATAAAAGGACTGAAGCAAGGACAGAGCAACATGATGAATTCTGACACTCTGCCCCTTGCCTCTGACGCTTTAATGTAGTAGGAGTTCTACAATACTGGTACAATGAATGGTTGCTTTCAAAACATCCCTTTATATTTCTGCCTTTTATTTTAAAAAGACATGGTAACACTGCTAAGAAGGTGAACACAATCACATTAACTGATAGATAAAAATGCAATTAAAATGAGAAGAGACGGAGTGGGTTAAACTTCATGTCAGCACTCAGCCATCAATATAATTGTTAACACAGTCTACTGCCACAGCAGGCATCACACCTCCTAAATGAGATCAAGAATGGAAACGAAATTAGATTTACAGATGCTCATATTTCGAATAGCCCTTTAGTGTTCATGTAGTGTAAGTTTTATTCTCCCCTTATAAAATATCCCTGATAGGTTTCAACCTCTGTTTAAAAATGTCCAGGACAGAACATTCACTACACGTCTCTATGACAACTCAGTCATTGTTGCATACAGTTTCTTAACAAGCTCTAACTGAAACTTCCTCAAAAATGTCTCTCTGTGTAACTTTTCTCCGCTGACCTGCCTCCTTCCATCTGGAATTATGCTGAAGACAACAAACCTCCTTTTTATAGATTAGTCTTTCAAAATTTGTTCAGGCTTAAAATCCCTAGTTCCTTAAAATAAAAAAAAAAAAAGCCTATTTGTATTTTCCTTTGGTTATCCATACTTCCAGGGGTTCTGAGATGCAAAACAGTATAAAACTACAAAAATAGAACTGTAGTTTCCCTCATTGACACTGACCAATCAGAAATAATTAGCCAAAAGTTATTCTAAAAGTTGATTTAAAAAATATAAATTCCATTATATTATAAACTCACAACTCATCCCAGAAAGCTGCTTCTTTCTCCTTGGGAAAACACAGACCCAATCGTTGTTTAGTTTCTTTCTGCCCCAGAACCGCATTTACAATGGACATGTTGGTATAGTTACAGGGTTGCTCATCAAAATCTGAAAATTTATACTGCATACACCTTCAGATATTAAATGCAAAATAATCATATGTAATTTCAACATATATAGTTAAGCAATCTTGGAAGTTCCCAAAACTTTATATAATCAATTATCTTTATCTAAGGGAATATAATTAAAATGGCTAAGACAAAATTAGATCTGCTGCCAAATGATCAGTTATTTTAGCTTGTTTCATTCCCTAAAACAAATGCTTTGCTGTACAGCTCACTATATCCTCAATATATAACTTATGGAAAATTTTGCCCTTTAATTTTTGCTCACTTTTTTAAATTGCATAATGTTAATTATGCTTAGTCTTAAATCAGACAAGGTCCCCAAGTCATCCTTATGCATAAAGAATTAACACACAGAGGAATCAGCAATATTAAAATGACAGTTATAGTCGAGTAATAGTCATGGCATGCTGGTTAAATAAAACTGAAGCCAATGTAATTACGTGGAACACTACAGTCTTCCAAAACAATACAGAAGTGCTTTCAAAAAGGAGATCTGAAGCAAAATTTCCTTTCAAATCTGAATTCAATGCCACTAAGAGTGATGCATGCCAAAAAATAAAAAAAGAGTTTTAAAAAAAGTTAATTCTGGGTAAGATCCTATTATGAAGTTTGCCAGATATAAACTATTTCACTGATAATTTTCACATAAATCCTCAAACTTCAATGAACTTAGCCTATTGTACCAGTATCAACCACTGTGGTTTCTAAGAAGAGTGACTGCCACAATATGAATTAGTATCCACTCATGATGCTGCTATCACTGCCCTAATGCAATGGGCTTCCCCGGGGCAATAACTTAGAGGAGAGTACTGTGTGCTAGATAAATGGGCTGTCGGCAATGTGCTGGCCTTTCACCTCTGAGGCCCAATTTAAAATTTAAACACAGTCGCATTAAAAAATAATTAGTTTTACAAGATATCAGAAGACGTAGTTGGTTTATCCTGGGAAACTGATCACAAGCATAACATATTCATTCATTCCTTAAATGTCTTGAGCACTCCTGAGCATGAGGGTTTCGGCACAGAGCAAGGACACACTTTCCACCCTCAAAGAGCCAACAGTCCACTGAATAGACAGACATGTGAACTGAAAGACAATACAACTGGGTACGGGCTCTCATCTGGTGAAAACTTTTAAAAAATATTCCTATCAATAAAAATTTCAGGAAATTTTGTTTTGAGTAGGATCCTGAAATATGTATTTTATTTTTTCTATAAGTTTCATAGGTGTGGTTTCCAAATCCTAGCCAGGTTTAGGGTTCACTTTCTTGTGGCCGCATGAGCAAAGTACCACGACATTCACCACTATCAAACTTGTTTTTGAGAAAACTACAGTGAAACAAGTGCTGTCTGGCATCTTATCAACTAAATCCTCTTTACATTAACATCTGGGATCTTCCTGATACAAGTTCACAATGTAAGCATCAGGTCTGATGACCAGGCTGGGTAGACTGAGCAGATGGCAGGTTAGGTGGCCTGGGACGCTGGACACCGGGCTTCCCCTGCCCACCACACCTTACAGGGCTCCTTCCCACTAAGCAGTGAGCTCTCATTCACGTGCTGGTCTTCAAAGAGGAGCAAAAGGAGCCTCAGAATGGAAACCATCTGTTACAACAGAAGCAGACAATCTGGTGAAAAACAAACTGGTCTAAAGAACTAATTGTTCACAAACAGAACACTCCCCATCAATGATTTCAAAAACTTTTCACCCAGGGAAGGTACTTTACTTATATAAACAGTGATGAGTCAAATGAAGGAAACAGCACTGTCACTGATCATATGAAAACAAGGATCGGACAGAGATACCTTCCTCCAACTTTATAAGCACTGACTAGTGACTCTTTGGCACTGCCTAACGGACTATTAGTAAATCAAGGGTGAAAGATATAATAATGCCTTTTGGAGTTTCTTTTTCCTTTTATTAAAAACATTTTATAGGCTACCAAATACACTAGAACTATAAAATTTCATGTGCTACTTTAAAATCCATGCAAATTTAACATTCTGTTCTATCAAATATTTACATTTTAGTGAAAAAAAATGTTTCCCTAAAATCTTGAAATAAGATCAGAGCTCTAGGAGAATGTGCCATGTATTTGTCAAACCCCTAGAAAATGACCACTCCTAGAAATGAGAGGAGTCCAGTTTGAGGAGCACAGCCTGAGCTATCTCAACATCCTCTTTAAAGAAAGAAAAAGAACACAATCATATAATTTCAAAGTAAGAGCATTATCACATAGTCCAACCACTTCATTTTCTAAATTATAAAACTAAGAACCAAAGTGGTAAATAAATTTTCTAAAGTCAAACATCTAGTTAGAAGCAGAAATGGAATTAGAACCCTGATTTACCAACTTCCTAGCTCAGTCTTCCCAGCTGCAGGCTAGTCATTCTCTGCAACTCACAGGGAAGGAGGCTGCGGCAGAGAAAAGGTCTTCTGATACCAACTAATGTATGTTTGTGAATCATCTGAATCCCTGCCAGGTGTCCAGTGTTATCTTGGGGAGGAGGAAAAGAGGAGGCAGAACTCTCCTCCAAGTGGTGAAAGAGTGAGAGTTCCCCAGGATTAGGTGAATTCTAGTAGGAAAGTAAAAACTCCCCCTGGTATATTCTAATGTCAGAGCCTCAAAGCTCCTCAAGTGAAAAATAAGAAAAAAAAAAAAATTGTACTTGACAATCTATGGAACTCTCAGTGCCTGACACATCCACATGCAGTTCTGTGGATCTGTGGACAAATGGACACATGTAGTTCTTTCTACAGAAAACTATAATCACTTAAACCACGTGATTCTGCTATTCTGACCACACCCGAGTGGATCAGGGATGGCAAGTAAGCCAAAGATTGCAATAAATAGGCTGAACATGTGAGACACCAGAGGCTGAGGAGGAAGCTCGAAGGGAGACTGTCCAAAGGGGCAGTCCTCATTGGAGGATGAGAAACAAGATGATCAAATGTGCTCCTTATAGAACATGACAGCCGGAGGCGGCTATATAAGTCAGCAGGGAACAATGGATTCTGTCTTTTGAGAAGAAAAGATGACTGAGATCACTAGTTTCCAGAACTGTTGGTCCAGAAAGATTCCCGTAAAGCCTGCTGTACTCTTCCCCTTCAAGGAAAACACTGAGACCCAGAGTGACTATTGAGAAGATTTCCTGGACTGTGTTCTTTCTCTCCTAGTAGAACCTCCATCCCTCAAACCACCTGAGCTCATTTCTTTCTTGCAACCAAAACAAGCCTTTAACAATCCATTCCTAAAGGATATTGAATGGATAGGATAGAGGAAAAGTAAAAATGATTAAAGGCACTTTGCCATAACCTAGTTTTCATTCTTTGTTCTACGAGTTCCTTCATTTATTCAACAGATATTCAGATTATTTGTGTGCAGGTAATGGCCTGGGGACTGGGTATGCAGCCATAAATAAGACTGATAAGTCCCTCCCTCACAAAGCTCATATTTTAGTGGAGAAGACAAACACAAAAACAAATGGACAGATGTGATAATATCAGATATAAGTATTATAAAGAAGAATTTAGAGAAAGGTACTGGATTAGAGAGTGACCAGGGCGTGTGGGGGTGAGGGTGGGTGTGGGGGGGTGAGATTTCTTTAGAGAAGGTGATCAGGTCAAGTTTAAGACCTGAGAATAAGGCAGTAATCATTTGAGGGGAAAAATTTAACAGGCAAGCTGAACAATAACCATGAAGACTCTGGGAGCGGAATGAGCCTGAAGTACTAGAAAGACAGAAAAATGGTCAGTGACGTTGCATGAAAACAACTGATAAAATTTAAAGTTAATAATATGCATTCTTAAGGATCTGGTCCATTTCAGCACTCCTTTCCTACACACGTTCAGTTGAATTATCTGAAATTTATTGAACGGTCAAGTTCTCATTAACATGCTGCACCTTCTTCCTGGCATATACTTGCTGCTGTCTTCACACCCAGCTCACCCCGCCCCCAAGGGGAAAAAAAATCTGACTTATTCCTCTCATTCCTTAAAACTTACTTCTGCTAAGAAATCTGACTTTCTCTTAAGTGTGGGGTAAGTGCCTTAAACATAAACTCCCTTAGATGCTCATACTTAGGGCTTCAATACCATGTATTGTACCAAAATTATTTATTTAGCTAGTATAAAATATGAGTAGTAGACCATAAGCATCTTTCTGTGTCAGTCTTTGTAAAGTTTATACATACTAGACTATGACCACCTTGGTGGCAAAGATTGTGTTATCTCAACGAATTCTTTTGGAAGAAGGAAAAGGTAGCTATCCTTCTCTCCTAAAAGCCACCCTTCCAAATACAGACACACACATTGGATTATACCTCCAAAATAGCTCTCTAATCAACCATTTCTTCTCATCTTTATTTCTATCAGTTCAAGCTTTATCTTTCAAATTGGCCTTTCCTCATCCGCTCCTATTATGCTTGACTGTCCTGCACATAGTCACCTGAACGACTTTTTTGTTTTTTGGTAAGGAAGATTGGCCCTAAGCTAACATCTGTTGCCAATCTTCCTCTTTTTTGCTGAGGAAGATTAGCCCTGAGCTGATCTGTCCTCCATTCTGTATGTGGGACGCTGCCACAGCATGCCTTGATAAGCAGCATGCAGGTCTGTGCCTAGGATCAAAACCTGCAAAACCCTAGGCTGCCAAAGCAGAGTGTGAGAACTTAACTACTACCCCACCTGGCTGGCCCTCCTGAATGACTTTTTAAAAATATAAATTATATAATAGCATTTTCCTGTTTAAAACCCTTCCCACTGCACTTAGAATTAAACCTGGACCCCTGTCTATAGCCTACAAGACCATATATTTTCTGGCCCCTGATAACTCTCCAATCTCATCCTGTCCCAGGCTCATACCTGCTCAATGTTTTTCATCATACTGACCTTTTTGTAGTTGCTTAAACTCCCTGAGCAAGTGGGTCCAGCCAAGACAGTCTATATTATGAACCGTAACTTATAATTCACGTAGTTATTTACTTGTTATCGGTCTCTCCTCCTTTCCTTTTCTACATATTTGTAGTCTAAGTTTGTATGACATTTATTATTTTCACAACCAAATTTAGCTTTTAATAATAAAAATATTCAGTTTTTACTAAACAAACTACACTTCATCATTAGTTTTGACTTGTTTTTAAATTGTATTTATTTGTGCTTTTACTTATAACTATTAATATGCTACATGTAACTGAAATTTTGCAGGAAATAAAATTATTTTTAATGTACAGAACTGCTATACATTTCTTAAAAGTCCTTAATAATGACTCTCTTAATGATTTATACTCATCCTGAATATCGTTTACACTGGGTAACTTGCATCATTTAGGGAAAAAAAATACTTTTTTATTCTTAGGCATTCAACTGCTTAGTTAGTATAGAAACAACACAAGTTCTAACATAGACAGTAGCATCTACTTTCTAAAACAGTCTGCTCTAGTCTCATCCTTCCACTCCTCCTTGCTCTTTTCTATTATTCTCTTTTCTCTCCATCTCCCTCCTTCCTGTGATACACTTGCTGGCGTAGCGGAGAGCATATGCAGTTGCATTCCCAAAAGATTCAGATGTGTGCAGACGGTTTATTGATTTATAAGGTAAAATGAAGAGCATGTGCAATTAGTATTCCTGACTGGCAAAATTTCAAAGAAAAGCAAATGACTCTGAACCATCATTTTGATGTGCTGCTCTTTTGTAAGAGGTCAGGGAGCCTGTAGGTCAGAGACCAACGATCAACATATCTACGTAAAAATGCACATAAATTAAACAATCTCTTTACCCTTCTTATGAACATTCTTCTATAATAAACTTCTGAAATAGGAAAAAGGAAAAGTAGAAGAATCATCTCGTCTTTACAAAATGGCACTACACTGAAATTATTAACTTGAAAGAACTTCCAACCTGCTTAGTCTTTATAAACTTTTACGAGCCTACTTTCAAACTCTGAGGCTCCGCAGCCATCACAATTATCTTCAGGTAACTCTGAGGTTTAGTCTCTACCCTGTTGTTTACCTTGATTTTTCTCCCTCCTTAACCTTTTGCTGAAATGAAAAAAAGTAATTCAAGTCAGATGGAAGCATTTAGTTACAATCTTATGGATTCAGATATGAGCAGACTGAGCACATATATAAATTTATCAGTTTGAAAACAAGTGAATGTATAACTATTACCTAAAACCAGCAATGTTTCATAGGAGGAGGTTGGCTATATATATTCATTTTAATGTGGTAAATTTTTGTGTACACTCCCTTTCACTGGGGCCAAAGATCAACAACCAATATATCTACATAAGAATATACATACACCAAAAACACTCTTCCTTTCTCAGGAACATTCCTTCTTAACATTTTCTATAATAAGGAGAGGCAAAGATAACAGAAACCACACTGAGTTGTGCATTCTTTTGAAATAATACTGTTCTGGCAATGGAAACAGTGTACATAGCATGGAATAGTGATTCTATCAAAGAAGGTTCTTAAGATAATTTAGACAAAGATTTTCATTTACATAGGAAACAACTCAAGTCCAGTTGCATATAGCTAGCTTAAAATGGTGTTCTTTCCAACACTACTCTGTCACCCAGTAAGGGTGGAATCCTGGGTTGATTAGGAAAAATAAAGAGAAGATCATGGAAAGGTCATACATGATTGTTTCAGATTTTAATACTTAATAAATAAATCACTACCTTTCCCCAAGGAAGCTGGGAAACAATCAGATACAAAATATTCCAGTGGAAATGGTAGTATTATAAGCAAAAACAGACCCTTCAAACTATTGTAGGAAGTTCAGAGATTTAGTTTCAAAATCTCTATAGCCCTGGGATTATCATATTGGAAGTATATCTTCTGCCTCCTTCCTATAAATTGATTGGGAATATTAAAAAATTAAGGTATTAGGCTTTTAAGCTTACGTCCTCTACAATTTTTCAGTTTAAAATATTTGATATGTGTGTAGAATATTGACTTTAGGTATAGTATTGGTATTTTTTTGCCCTTCAAAATCTTGATTTTTTTTTTATCTTGATCTCTTCCTGCTCTTCTTTTTTTTTCTCCTGTTTTTACTTTCCCTAAGGTTAGTCTTATTCTCTCCCCAAATGTTTAGCTTCCTATCTTTTTATTATATATAAAGAGCTTCTCTCATCAACCTTAAATATAGAAATTATGTTATAGTTTCAACTTGTTCAAATTCAGCACAATAAGCTATTTAAATGGTTAGACGTGCAGTTGCTTCTAATCATCTCAAAAATAATAAAAATGAAATGGAACCTACATCCTAAGGACATAATAAAAAATATAAAAGTAATAATTATTAAAATGTAAACTGTGGACTACAAAGAAAAAAACAAATGTTAAAACAATAAGAAATAGTGCCAAAAAGTGATGAATCATCTGGAAGGCAGTTACACTGGTAAAAAACAGGATTACACACAGAAAAGACAAACTGAAATAGAACTTTTAGTTCTGCCTCACTTCTCAAAACACCAATGATACTTAATACAAAGTTCACATGTACTTACAGTTTACAAAAACACCTAAATATAACATATAATATACTAATATGGCACATAATTCCAAAACCAAACCACTGATTTCTCACTAACTTTATATACCATAAAAATGGCTAATCCTAAAAATGACCTTCACCCAAGTTCTTGGACAGAGTCTGATCATTTTACTTATGTGTTTAAGACAAACTCCTCTAGGTCAATGAACAAAACTTCTCTTTCCTTGCCAATAGCCCAGTATTCATCCTGACATAGAAGTGTGATACATACTGGGTCGACCCATAGGAATTGGCTGCTGTTGACTGTTCTTGAAGTACAAAAAAGGCAATTTCCTATGGCTTAATCTAATATGTGCCAAAACAATTCTTTCAATATACATGGACTGAGTAACCAATATTAATGAAGTCGCAGCAAAAAGGTCTAATTAAGCTTAAGTATGACAAAAAGCAGGCATAATTCTGTACAGAAAAGAACAGTTCATGTAAATATGTACTTGGGCACTGGCTCTATGGAGCAACATTAATTAGTTAACTCTTTGTTTAATAAATTCAATAAACATTTGTTGAGGCCCTGGTTTCCATCTACCTTGGAGTTATAACTCTTTTGAAAAACCCAGTTACAGAATTTTTTTTTCAATTTTCAAACAGTCAGGCTATCCTATTTTCCCTTTTGAAACTAGGGAGTATAATTTGTGCAAGTAGAGTTCCTACTTTTTTCTGTAAAAATTTTTTAGCTCTATATAGAAAAAATATTTTTTATCCATTACAAAATCACAAAATAATTATTTCTGTCTTTAAAGTAGAGGTTGTCTAAATCATTCATCTTTGTTTTATTAACCCCAAGCACAGTGCTTGGCATGTGGTAAAAATTTGTAACAGTGAATGATTTAATTTTCGGGAGAAATTCTTACTTTATGAGACTTGAGTGTTGATTTTAAAATAAACATGTGATAAAACCAAATTAGTATTTATTTTTCCTATTATCTTCAAGGACTCAACAATTTATGATATTTGTTCTTAAAATTACTTTGATTTAACCACTAAGAAATACAAGTTGTGACGATAACTTAGCTTTTTAGTTATCAAGTTTAATTAAACATCCAAGAGTACACGGTAAATCCAAAGTTAAAAAAAAAAATCCCGAGTGTCCGCTTGAACAACTGAAGTTGTTCTAAAATTCTAAGATTTCTCTAGGGACTATTTCATCAAGCAGATAAACTCATAAGCTACTTCTCTAGTGTGCTAGATATATCAAGCCTTCCATTGTCTCCCAAATTGCTTTTTCTTTTTGTCTCCTAAATTGAAAGATCCTTATAGAATATATCTCTGTTTTTGTCGAATTTCACCAAGACCAAATATAATGATTTTGCACAAAACTGAGAAAATAAGTTTGAAAGCATTTTGAAAAGTTACAAGTACTTTCCCATGAACATAATACTTTGGATTCTATAGATATTTAAAACATATTCATCTACAGGTTTGGTTGGTTCCTTGACTCATTGTTGGTTGTTCCATTTAGTCATGAAATATGAGAGGCATTAGGGATGCAACAATAAGTAAGAGATAAGGTCTCTTTTCTTAAAGAGCTTAGCATCTTGTAGGGATAGAGAAGAATATACACACTGTGTAACAGTGTGACATTGCTGTGACAGTGACAGACATGTTACTATGGCAGTGCTCAACAGAGGCATCTAAACCAGGGAGCTCAAAGAAGACTTCAGGGGGAAGTAGACTCTAAGCTGAAACTATAGTATAAGTAGGCATCAGCCAGACACAGGGGAGGGTATATAAATCTCACCACATTTAAAGAGGTACAAATCTTTGTTCTTGGAAGACTTTCTTCAGTAGGACTCTGCAATCCAGTTAGATGAGTAAAGACAGGTTGATTTAGACATTGGCAAAAGAATGGTTCAAATGTTGGGGCACAGAAACTAAGCTGATTAGGCAAGTCAATAAACACAGGAGAGGGCTGAAGAATAGAAAGGTAGCAGAGGGGTCAAGGAGCAGGTCTCTCATATTGGGACAAGAGAATGAGATATCTGAAGTTAATGTTTTGGAAACAGAGAAAGTCTGGATGATGATAAAGCCCAAGGTGTGACTGTGGGGATGTATGGATGAAACGGAGCAGGGGCAGAGGTCACCGGCAGTGAAGACATCAATGTCAGGTGAAGTGAGGAGGCTCAGCTTTGAATGAGTCACCTACAATGTAAAGTCACCCAGGTTGAAGACAAGATGTGCTTTTTGTGTGTGCGATAAATAATGGAGAGGAGCATATATGAGAGGGCAGTGTGTGTAATGGTCAAGAACACAGGCTTTGTGTCAAACAGGTCTAAGAAATGAATGTATAATGAATGTATAAATACTTCATTTCCATGTCTGAAAAATGGGGATATTAATGTTACTAATGAGGTTTTTGTGAAATAATTATGTATGAAGCATTTAACACACTGCCTGCCACATGGTATGGGTCAATGGATGTTTGACCCTTAACTGGGTCTATGTAACCATTTCTCTGCAATAAATAATTTACATTGATCTAGTTTGCATAAGTAACTTAGGATAAATGTTCCTATGCCTCAAAATGTTGCAAAAATAAGAAAATATTTATATTTAATAATAATATCAAGCAACCTCCACACAAAATATTTTTAATTTCAATGTTATTACTAAAAAGTTTAACAATTAAAACTGTGTGGTATTAGTGTAGGGATAGAGAAATAGACCAATGGAACAGATTAGAGAGCCTAGAAACAAGTCATGTATGTATCCAGATGAAATAAAGATGAAATGTGAAAACCTAAATTGTAAAGCATTTAGAAGAGAATATACTAAACCATCCTTATGATATTAGGTAGAGAAGGTTTCTTACCCAAGACACAAAAAGCACAAAGTAAAAATAAATATCAGTAAATTTGTCTCCATTAAAATTTAAAACTCTGAAGAAGAAACCATTAAAAAAGCAGATGCATGCAATTAATAGAACCAAAAGATTAGCTCTCAAAATATATAAAGAACTAAAATTTAGAAGAATATAAACAGCCCAACAGAAAAATGTGAAAAGAATATGAACAAGTAATTCATAGATAAGAAAAACTGAATGAATCTTACACACGTGAAAAGATACTGTCAGATGCTTATTGTTGGGGAAAAAATTAAAACAATGAAATAGTAATCAATATATACTCTTTATATTGGTAAAATCTTATAAATCAATAACACTAAGCACTGTTGAAGATTTAGGGAAACAAACTTTCTGAACAGGATCTAACAAGTAGCAAAATAATATCTATTTATTCTTAACAGTAAGTACATATGGATCTATCATATATTTTTGGTATGTTTGGAATGTTTCACAAATGCATTTTCAAATTTTATTTGAAGTTTCTTTATCTAATAAAATACTACTTTGAAGAGTTTTACGTGACCTTAAAAAGCAGTTTATCCTGCATTTCTCATGAATGCTTTAAGAAACACAGGATTAACAGTACTTTTGGTGAATATATTTTAGCAACACAACTTGCCATGCACTGAAGTACTTTGAATTTGCTACTTTGAATTTTGCTACTTTGAATTTTATTTAAATCTTCATCATTTGATTATGTCTGGAGTTGTTGAATAGCATGCAATGAGTGACAGTAGAAAGTACTGAACTGTTAACGAATGAGAGTTCCCATTACATAAAAATTATCCTAGCTCCCTGTGCTGGCTGCAACGCCCTTTCTCCTCTCTATCTCTGACTACCCGTGACAGTCCTTCAATAATGCTCTCAGCAAGGGTCCCCAGAGAGTGAAAATGAGTACACGTTACTCCTGCACAGAAGCCTAACCTCCAGCCTCAGCATCACCTAGCACACATTTTTCAGGGAAGAAATTATTTTCATTTCTTAAATAATTAAAGTAAGACTTTAGCTTATGAAACAAAACAATCTAACAAAGGTTAGGTCAATATGGTACGAAGGTGACATTTATGAGCAAATTCCACATCTATAAAGTCATGGCCTAAAAATGAGACTTGTTTTTTTCTTTTTTAAGCAGAATTTGAAATTTCAAAGCCTATGTTCTCTTTATTTTCCCTTTCTGACTATGTCAGGTAATCATGAGTGTTATAGAAGAGGGCGGCTAAGAAAGAATTGTTATACGTAGGGGCTTAATCCTTCTTGACATTTTGTTCTGAGACTTGCCTCTGGGTATATATTCTCTTAGACACCACAGTGGTTCATAGAACCTTGAACATATTGCTTTTGATCTCAGCATGACACTGCTCCAGAGGTCACCTGAAGTTCCACACAGCTACAAGAGGTAGCACAAAGCACACAACTCAATGCAAAGACTGTGACAAAATATTTTCTGCAATTCACAGAACACATCTTATGATGAAAGTTCTATTAACTGTAAACATGAAACAGAACTGAAAATTAAAACAGCATTTGCATATTTGTTATTCAGTGATATTTTCAGGTGTTTTGTAGGTACTATTGAAAATGTATGTCTGGCAAGTTACATACTCAATCAGTTTATTAGTATAGTCACACGAGAGAAAGTGCCAACTGCTATTAGTACTGCTACG